>NC_090443.1:445912005-447306505 GCF_031143425.1 Pleurodeles waltl | reverse complement strand
TAATTATTTTATTGTTTTATCACTACAACATCCATGTGCTTTATATTTCATAACTGCAATTTTAGATGGCAGTCTTAAAAAAATAGTTAATCCACAATTTGCAACCCATTTCGAATTGTTGGCCTAGTATAATGCATGAAACAACTGTCCCCAACTGTCTAAAACAGTACACAGCTCCAAAGCATCCTATCGTAAATTGTAACACTGTGCATGAGCTAGACAACAGGCTCCAGTAGCCTCTCAGCAACCTGGAAAGCAAACACATTGTAAAAATAGGATGCTTCATAGGGCTAACAAAATCTACTCAACCACTCGCTACAGCGAGTTTTATTTTATGAGGTCAGGCTATTTTTAGATGCCAATTGCTCTTTCTGGCGAGTGGACAAAGAACAGGTGTTCTATTCTGTCAGAAACTGAATTGGCAATTAAGATGCCTTTAAATCTTATTCTTGTCACATTTGCTCTGTGTTCAGAGACCGAGGTCAAAAGTCAGTTTGTATTCTTGCAATGCAAATACTTTTACTCGTGACTGCAGAGTTCCAGGATTTTGTAAGGTGAACTGTCTGACCTATGTGAAATGAAAGGCTTTTGGTATCATGTTTTTTCCTAACACACAACATTTATATAACTAAGTCAACTTTACCAACATTTCGAAATATATTTTAGTAGCTGCGAAAGACCGCTTTTTGTTCTTCTGTGTGATTGAAAAAAATTTCAATCACGCAGAATTTTAATAAGATGAAAAAAAAGTCAGAACACTTTACTTGGTGATGTGCATATAATAAATGTTTTCTGAAGCCCAATTTCCACAGATTATTGTTAATACACTCTATAGATTTATCAGTAAAGCTGCAAGCTAGTGGGAAGGTTTTTGGACGTGTCTTGTAAATTTACTGTCTGTAAATGACAGTGCGCCACCACATCATGCTTTAGTAACATATTTATTGAAAGTGAGTGTTTAAACACAAACTGAGAAACACTCCTGCCCTGATGACAAATCTATTAGTAAACTAAGAGGCAAGTCATGCATGGATCATGTGTATCCTATATGTGGGCTAGATTTATTATACATGCAGCAAACATTTACTGTATTTAATCAAACAAAAGAGGATTTTTTTACAGCAGAAATGCTGAACTCATACATTTGAAGCTGCCGTTGTATGTGAGAATGAAGAAAAAGGCAACTGTGAAATACAATATTTGCCTAGGATCACACAATTTGAGACCCATTTCCGCATCAAGTACATTAGTTAGGTCGAGTAGATTATTCAAGCTACTCGACCTGCAGGTCTAGTAAAATTTTTATGATTTTTCGAGGCCTTCTTCATCACGTTACCTTAATGTCAAACAGCATATGTTGCACACACGTCCTTCAATGTCTTTTAACCCCTTCGCTGCCAGGCCTTTTCCCCCTCCTGTGCTGAGCCTTTTTTTTGGCTATTTGGGGCAGTTCGCACTTAGGCCCTCATAACTTTTTGTTCACATAAACTACCCACGCCAAATTTGCGTCCTTTTTTTTTCCAACATCCTAGGGATTCTAGAGGTACCCAGACATTGTGGGTTCCCCAGAAGGAGGCCAAGAAATTAGCCAAAATACAGTGAATTTATTTTTTTTTATTAAAAAAAATGGGAAAAAGGGGCTGCAGAAGAAGACTTGTGTTTTTTTTCCCCTGAAAATGGCATCAACAAAGGGTTTGCGGTGCTAAAATCTCCAGCTTCCCAGCTTTCAGGAACAGGCAGACTTTAATCAGAAAACCCAATTTTTCAACACAATTTTGGCATTTTACTGGGACATACCCCATTTTTACTATTTTTTTTGTGCTTTCAGCCTCCTTCCAGTCAGTGACAGAAATGGGCATGAAACCCATGCTGGATCCCAGAAACATTTCTGAAAAGTAGACAAAATTCTGAATTCAGCAAGGGGTAATTTGTGTAGATCCTACAAGGGTTTCCTACAGAAAATAACTTATATTTGGAAGGAAAAAATGTAGAGAAAGACAAGGGGCAATAACACTTGTTTTTGCTAATCTATGTTCCCCCAAGTCTCCCGATAAAAATGATACCTCACTTGTGTGGGTAGGCCTAGCGCCCGTGACAGGAAACGCCCCAAAACACAATGTGGACACATCACATTTTGTGAAAGAAAAGAGAGGTGTTTTTTGCAAAGTGCCTACCTGTAGATTTTGGCCTCTAGCTCAGCCGGCATTTAGGGAAACCTACCAAACCTGTGCATTTTTGAAAACTAGAGACCTAGGGGAATCCAAAATGGGGTGACTTGTGGGGCTCTGACCAGGTTCTGTTACCCAGAATCCTTTGCAAACCTCACAATTTGGCTAAAAAAAACACATTTTCCTCACATTTTGGTGACAGAAAGTTCTGGAGTCAGAGAGGAGCCACAAATTTTCTTCCACCCAGCGTTCCCCCAAGTCTCCCGATAAAAATGATACCTCACTTGTGTGGGTAGGCCTAGCGCCCGCAACAGGAAATGCCCCAAAACACAACGTGGACACATCACATTTTTTGAAAGAAAACAGAGGTGTTTTTTGTAAAGTGCCTACCTGTAGATTTTGGCCTCTAGCTCAGCCGGCACCTAGGGAAAACCTACCAAACCTGTGCATTTTTGAAAACTAGAGACCTAGGGGAATCCAAGATGGGGTGACTTGTGGGGTTCTGTTACCCAGAATCCTTTGCAAACCTCAAAATTTGGCTAAAAAAAACTATTTTCCTCACATTTCGGTGACAGAAAGTTCTGGAATCTGAGAGGAGCCACAAATTTCCTTCCACCCAGCACTCTCTGAAGTCTCCCGATAAAAATGATACCTCACTTGTGTGGGTAGGCCTAGTGCCCGCAACAGGAAATGGCCCAAAACACAACGTGGACACATCACATTTCTTCATAGAAAACAGTGTCTACCTGTGGATTTTGGCCTCTAGCTCAGCCGGCCCCAGGGGGGGGGGCAGAAATGGCCTAAAATAAATTTGTCCCCCAGAAGAACGACCCTTGCCTAATGGGTCGCTCCCCATCTCTAAAAAAAAACAACCAAACCCAAAAAAAAAAACACAAAAAAACAATTTGCCCTGGCGCCTAGAGGTTTCTGCCCCCCCCGGGGGCAGATCAGCCTAATACCAATAGGCCGATCTGCCCCCAGGGGGGGCAGAAATGGCCTAAAATAAATGTGCCCCCCCCCCCCCCAGGGAGCGACCCTTGCCTACAAGGTCGCTCCCCTTGCGTGAAATTGGCGCTAAAAAAACAATCCCCGGTGCCTAGTGGTTTCTGCCCCCTTGGGGGCAGATTGACCTAAAATCGGCCGATCTGCCCCCAAAGCGGGCAGAAATGGCCTAAATACAATTTGCCCCTCCAGGGGTGTGACCCTTGCCTAAGGGGTCGCTCCCAATCTCTAAAAAAACAAACAAAAAAAAATTGCCCTGGCGCCTAGAGGTTTCTGCCCTCCCTGGGGGCATATCGGCCTAATAACAATAGGCCGATCTGCCCCCGGGGGGGCAGAAATGGCCTAAAATAAATTAACACCCCCCCCCCCCCCCGGGGAGCAACCCTTGCCTACAAGGTCGCTCCCCTTGCGTGACGGCGCAAAAAAAAAGATCCCCGGTGCCTAGTGGTTTCTGCCCCCTTGGGGGCAGATTGACCTAAAATCGGCCGATCTGCCCCCAAAGCGGGCAGAAATGGCCTAAATACAATTTGCCCCTCCAGGGGTGTGACCCTTGCCTAAGGGGTCGCTCCCAATCTCTAAAAAAACAAACAAAAAAACAAAAAAAATTGCCCTGGCGCCTAGAGGTTTCTGCCCTCCCTGGGGGCATATCGGCCTAATAACAATAGGCCGATCTGCCCCCGGGGGGGCAGAAATGGCCTAAAATAAATTAACCCCCCCCCCCCCCCCCCCCCGGGGAGCAACCCTTGCCTACAAGGTCGCTCCCCTTGCGTGACGGCGCAAAAAAAAAGATCCCTGGTGCCCAGTGGTTTCTGCCCCCTTGGGGGCAGATTGACCTAAAATCGGCCGATCTGCCCCCAAAGCGGGCAGAAATGGCCTAAATACAATTTGCCCCCTCCAGGGGTGTGACCCTTGCCTAAGGGGTCGCTCCCAATCTCTAAAAAAAACAAACAAACAAACAAAAAAAATTGCCCTGGCGCCTAGAGGTTTCTGCCCTCCCTGGGGGCATATCGGCCTAATAACAATAGGCCGATCTGCCCCCGGGGGGGCAGAAATGGCCTAAAATAAATTAAACCCCCCCCCCCCCCCGGGGAGCAACCCTTGCCTACAAGGTCACTCCCCTTGCGTGACGGCGCAAAAAAAAGATCCCCGATGCCTAGTGGTTTCTGCCCCCCCTTGGGGGCAGATTGACCTAAGATAGCCTGATCTGCCCCCATGGGGGGGCAGAAATGGCCTAAAATAAATTTGCCCCCCAGGGGAACGACCCTTGCCTAAGGGGTCGCTCCCCTTACGTGAAAAACCCCCCCCCAAAAAAAACTCCCTGGTGTCTAGTGGTTTCTGACCCCCTTGGGGGCAGATTGGCCTCATAAAAATAGGCCGAAATGGCCTAAATATAATTTGCCCCTTAGGGGAGCGACCCTTGCCTAAGGGGTCGCTCCTCACCTCAAAAACTAAACAAAAAAAAACAAACAAAAAGAAATTATCCCTTGAGAAAATGTACATAAACTTAATCATACACCATTGCTGCTAGGCATCTGTTTATCTTTATTATGTTGCCATGTGCTCGACAAACCTCCTGAACTTTGATGATTGACCTTGTGCTCGCAGCCTTGGGCTGCAATCTACTTATCGCTGTAATTTACTTGTTCTATCCGTAGTTCTGAGAATTGTCGTGCTTAATCAGTAACTGCCAGAACAGGTTCGTACAGGTCGTTGCCACCTCCTGCCAGCTGCATCTGTACCTTCTCCCACCATACGTGTATCCCTGAAATATTCTGAAGGCCGCAGAGGACCTTGAATACGCCAGGGGTGGAGTTGTCCTCTGACTAAGCAGTTTTGTGTGTATATAAGGTTGGATGCCCCAGAGTGAAGGGGCAGCCTCCGTAGGATAGTCACTTGACTGTCCTGGGACTCTGTATTAGCTTGAGCTATAATCCATGTAATAAACTTCTCTTTATTCCTCCAGTTGGTGACTCCGCCTGATTTGTGTACTCTCTGCTAAACGGACCCAGAGGACTAGGGTGTCCCTCCACCTTATCTGTGGCTGGGGTGCCCAGGACGTAATATTTACGTCCTGGGCACAGCAGCATTGTGCCACAGGACGTAACCATTACGTCCTTGGCACAGAACCGGTTAAACAAGAGTCATCAGCAAATAAAGCCAAATCAACTTGATTCGATGGCACGTCTTGTATATCAGGTCCTGGTTCAGTGCACAGATTTGTGACGTTGTTACCGCATCAGACCTTAATAAGTATACCATAGCTCCACTGCATATTCAATAATCAACAATTATTCGTAATCAATAAAATTAATAATCAATGGAGTCAGTAATTGGCACGCACCATGACCTTTCAGTCATGAATGACCACACCTTTAGTAAAAGTTTAGTACATTTATTTCCATATATTAACAATGCTAAGGTCATAAAAATTAATCTCAAAATCAAATGAAACACATATAAAAACAACACTGGTTGTCCAAAGCAACGGAAGAAACACAATCTAATCAAAGCCTGAACTACAACACATTCTAAAGTTACTGTACAAATCAATAGCAGAGTCAGCTGCGTTAACTAGATGTAATATATGTAGTTAAGCAGAGAAATCCATCAAGCATTTAGTCTCTTTCTTCATAAGTAAAAAATCCTCAACTAACACTAGATTAGCATCAGCATGTTCAGCTTCATGCAAAACAATTTAGTAACACCAATTTGGAAAACGTCTAACTATGATAGGGTCATAAACAGAACAGCGCAGCTGGTACCTAGAAAGAAAAAGCAAATATGCTTAATAATCACAGTTTTATCGCATTATACCTATCCTCCGTATGGGTCAGCAATGCAGATTCAGTCTTCGTCCTCAGGAAATCAGTCGATCAGCAAGGCATCAGGTCTCAGTCAGGAAAGTATGGGCAAAATCATTTAGCATTAAAGATAAACAGGTCTCTGGTAAAGACGCGTAAGGAGATAACCTTTCTGTCAGGAAATGTGGGCAGAGAATGCTCTCCTATCTCGGAATGAGCGTTGTTATATTAAAGTCACCTAAACTATCCCCTAATCCCCTATTGGTCAGTTAATTGTATGTTCACACTCTGTCCAATAATACTACTATATCAAATCTATGAATTGTAATATTTCTATGTTCCCATACAGTTGATTGGTCCGTCTTACGATGTTCTCATCATCCGGCTTGTCAGGTAACCATATTGTTGCAGCTTCCACTCCAGTCAGTATCTGCATCGTTCTTGTCCTGGGAAAGTCTATCTCGCACACATTACACATAAATACGTATATACGAACATCAATGCCTAGAATTAATCATTCTACAGACTCCGCCATCCTTTGCTAAAACAATGTTCAAAGCAAGACAAGTTTGAAGAGTCATAGCTCTTTTAGCAGCAAATTCAGTATCTATCAAGAATATTGCCCATGAAAAATTTGTCAGCATGTTATTCACAATAGTAGACAACTTTCGAATCTTAATCGAATTCAGAATGACTCCCACTGAAGGAATCACCCCTCCAATTATCTCCCACTGTAGCAGGAGAGTGCTCTCTCCTCTGTCTCTTATGGTGTAATTCAGTCACTTTTGGAAACTCATCAAATCCTCCATTTGATAAATCTTTGGGAAAACTATCCCCAAATAATATGTCCCATACCATCCTCTTGGAAGATGGTAATAAGCATTAAGTCCACAAATATAGTAAATCCCTAGAATTGAAGGGTCCTGCACATTCAACATAATTGTCCAGTTCCCTAAGCCCTAGTTTTGCTACTGTGAGACTATCATTTCTTCGTGTACAGTACGCTTCAATCCAGTGACTAAAGATGCATACAACCACCAATACATATCTCAAACCTCCACACACGGGCATCTCAATAAAATCCATTTGCATGCTGCTGAATGGACCTGCTTTTCCAGTGTGGCTCACATTAACCACTGTCCCTTTTCCTGCATTTAACTGTTGGCAAATGACACAACAATGGCAAACTGCTTCAGCAACTTGTCTAAATTTTGGGTTGAACCAATCATGTTTGAACAGACGAACCATGGCATCCCTCCCAATATGTGCCTGACCACGATAGTATCTTGCAATTTGAGACAGTAGGCTATTTGGCAAAACCAATTTACCCTCCTCAGAGACCCACCATTCATCTTGTCTTTGTACACATTTCTGTTTGCTCCATGAACCCTTTTCCTCCCTGTCAACATGATTCTGCAAAGATTTTAATTCTTCCAAAGTGTCAATTATTTTCAATGCATAGCTTTACAAGTTTCATCTTCTCCAGGTAATAGTTCACGCTTGTCTTTGAACGATTTACAGTTCAATATGCAAAACCTTGCTATTTTATCCCCATATCCATTTCCCAATGACACATAGTCCTGCGACTTCAGATGTGCACTGCATTTCACCACAGCAATCTTTTCAGGCATTTGAATCGCATATAATAGTTCTTTGATTCTCTCACCTGGGAACCAGAAGAGGTCAGGAAACCTCTCCGTGACCACAATTGACCAAAATCATAGACTATTCCAAAATCCATACTGGCTATCCATATAGATAGTAACTCTCAGTTGAGCAGAAACAAGGCACGCTCTAGTAAGGGCTACCAGTTCCGCCTCTTGGGCAGAATACACTCCTCAAAGCCAAGATGCTTCAAAGGTACCTGTAATTGTGCACACAGTATATCCTGCTCCCAGTGTTCCTGTATTGTTTCTCAGACAAGAACCATCAACATAGATAATTTGGTCATTTTCGTCCAATCGGGTATCTCTGATATCAGGTCTCGGTTTCATGCACAAATCAGTTACTTCAAGACAGTCATTCACAACATCTTCCTCTTTTTCAATTTTGCCATTGTCACTCGGAAGTAAGGTTGCTGGGTTCAGAACTGTACACCTTTTCAATTTCACATTAGGTGACCCCAAAATACTTGTTTCGTATCTAGTCAACCTAGCACCAGTCAAGTATTGGGTTTTCGTCCTTGTCAGTAAAATATCAATAGAGTGAGGACCATTAAAGTCAAGGGATATCCCATCACCACGCCTTCACACTGTGAAAGACTTTGACCAACTGTGGCAACTGCGTGCAAAGAACCTAGTAAGGCTGCTGCAACTGGGTCCAGAGTAGCTGAAAAATATGCTACTGGGCGATGGGCGCATCCATGGACCTGTGTCAAGACAGACAATGAACATGCATCATGCTCATGACAAAACAATGTGAAAGTTTTTGTGTAATCAAGCATACCCAACGCTGGAGCTCTGCACAAACACTCTCTCAACTCAGTGAATGCTTTCATCTCATCCTGGTCTAACACTATGGGATCAGTGACTTCCTTATGTGTCAGCTTCTGCAGTGGTCTTGAAATGCCTTAAAAATGTGGGATTCATTGGCGACAATAACCCACTATTCCCAAAAACATCCTGACATCTCTCTGTGTGGTTAGGGGACTTATCTGCAATATCGTTGTAATCCTTTTTCTGGATACCTTTCTCGACCCTTTCTCAATCTGGTGACCCAAATACTTCACTACTTTCTGACAGTACTGCAGTTTCAGTGGAGAAACATTTTGTCCATTCTTTCCCAAATGGTTCAACAGGGCAATTGTATCATACTTGCACTTGTCCTTTGTCTTGAACGCAATCAGTAAGTCATCAATGTACTGCACCAAAGTCGATCGGAAAGGCAATTCCAATGACTCCAAATTCTTTTTTCAAGATCTGATTGAATATGGGCGGTGACTCTGAGTACCCTTGAGGAATTCTGCACCAACAATAGAATCGATCCAGGAATTTGAAACAAAAGAGAAATTGGCTGTCCTCATGAAGAGGCATAGAAAAGAACGCTTGTGACAAATCAATGAGCTTGAACCACTATGCATCACATGGAATTTGGAACATTATCACAGCTGGATTGGGCACTACAGGACAACAATCTCATTTATTTTTCTCAAATCCTGAACAATCCGAACCTTCTAACAGGGCTTCTTCAAACCCATTATCGGTGACTTACATGGACTGCTCAACACTTCCCTCAGAACCCCTTGCTTCTAAAAATATGCAATTATCTGAGTCACTTTCATCAGAACATCTTGTGGCATGTGTTACTGCAGAAGTTGGGGGAAAAACTGCATTGGGTTTTATGGTGACTTTGACTGGCTCCACTCCTTTAATCAGACCTACTTATTTTCCTGTCAAATACTACACCTTCTCTTGTACAGTTCTCTGCAAATCAGGATGGAGCTCTTTCACTGTGAGCATGGAGAAAAACTCAATCAAAGGGTACTCCTTATTTGTAGTTTCACACTCTATTTCTGGGGCTTGGTCTTCCTCGTCACTATTCGTCTGAACCTCATTCCGTCATTTGAACAAGTAATGGAACATTTTGTCTTACACAACAAGTCTCTTCCCAATAGGGATAACGGACTTGAATTGCAGACTACAAATTTATGCAATCCCTGAAAATTGGCAATCTCGAGTTGAACTGGGTCTGCAATCAGGTTTGTCAAATACTGATTTGCTACCCCCACAACCTGAACTGTTTTACACGAAAGGGGCAAATTCGGAACCTCTGCACTTCTCACTGTAGAGCGTGGTGTAGCTCCTGTGTCCACCAAGAATGAAAATCTGTGACCCATAACCTTTCCCTTCACATAGGGTCCTCTGGGATCGACTTCTAAAGAAGTCGCAAACACACATGCCTCCTCATCTGAACTGTCACTTGTCCATTCATCACTTATTCCATCCTCACTGTGTAACGGGAATTGATGCACAGTGTTAATACTTCTGTTTTGCCCCCGTCCTGTGACCTGTTGAGAAAGCATCATCTGTTGCTGCTCCATCGGGGCTTCAGGTATTTGCATTTGCTGTCTAAGCACCATAAGGACCTGCTGCTGCATCGGCTGCAACTGTGACACAGGGCATTTGCACCTGCTTCATGGGCTGGAAATTTTGCACTTGATTCACATTATTCTGGAAATTTGGATTAGGACCCCTTAGTCTCGGTCCTCTCACATTCTGAAATGAACTGATGTCATTACTCTGCTGAACAACACCTTCCTGCACCGTCATCGGACACTCCTGTTTCCAGTGTCCCACGGCTCCGCAAATGTGACACAGCAATAGCTTCTTCATTCCCTGCACATCATTTTGAACCACTACAGTATTGAAATCTGGACGATTCATATTTCCTCCACAACCTCTACCTCTCATCTGGGGCTGAAACATGATATTTCCCTGCTGCTGTGACATCTGCTGTGAAAAATTCCCTTGCACTCCATTGCTTTCTCTTTCAACTTTTTCTGCTTCAACTCAATCTCATCACTACAGTATTTGGCATACTGCAACATTTCATCAGTTGGCTTCGATAGCCAGCAAATCAAATGATTCCCAATCATCTAGCTAATTTCAGGGCGCAATCCTTCCTCAAATCTGACTACAAGATGTAGCATGTCTTTCACTTCAATTGTTTCTGTACCACTGTAATGCTTAAATGCCTACAACAATCTCTCATAATACGCATGTATTGATTCTTTAGCTTCCTGTGCTGTCCTGTCAATTCTTTGCGAATCAATATTTTTGGGTGAAATCCTCGATTTCAGAAACTAAATCACCTTATAGTAATATTTAATTACTTCAGGAGACGGTGCACCTGTAGTCTTCTCTCTCGTGTTCCCTTGTTGGCCAGTCTACACTCCTCTTACACTCGACTCATAAGTCAGCTGGAACCACTATCTCTAGTAATGTATTCAAGTCCTCCCACAAACACTTTGCAAGTTTCACAAACCTGTCTGTCTGCTGATACCACTCTACTGGATTTTCTCTCAATTTTGGATAATCATTTGTAAATGATAGAATGTCATTTCTGCTCCAAGGGACGTGAAGAAAATTTCCCCCTGGAATCTCCCTCATTGGTAAACTCTTTATTGGATCTTTATCCTACTGCACATTCTCAGTAAGCTCCAAAGAATCCCTTTTTCTCTTGTCTCTTTTCTTTACCCATCTACCTTCCCATTTGTCTAATGCTCCCCAGGTCTGAGCACTCTGCAGTAGTTCCCTACGGTGTGCCTTCATTCCGTCTGACCTCATGTGTTCAAAATCTTTTGCCTCAAAATCTAATCTGTAGCCCCTTTTCAAATTCTTTGTTTTCTCTATTTCTGTGCTGTATTTCTCTGCCAAGTCTGCAAGTCTCTGATGCACTCTACTCACTTCTCTCGTAATCTTTGGTCACAAATATCTCAACTCTGCCTCTGTGTAGGATTCTAACCTATTCACCCCCATCAGTGAGTTCACCCGCTTCCATGATTAGTCTAGCATAATTCTAATACTCCTCTCCTTTTAGGGGCATTCTGCGGGGCATTCAGCTTGTTTAACCATTCAGCCAACTACTGAGCTGTCAGTCCTTGTAACAAAATGTTACTCGCTTGGATCGGGGGCACCTGCTGTGCCACTGCATTCAGAGTCTGCAGTGTCAATAATTTCAAGTTCTGGCTAACATTTGGCCCGGTCGTAGCATCTGGAAGTGCAACAAGTGGACTAAAATCTAACAGTTATCTGGATCCGTCAAAAGTCTGACCCACAGGAGAAACTACCTGAACTTGTTTGTTAGGTCCTCCCCTCATTAAACTCTGGGGCATTGCTCTCTGTTCACTTACAGTCGTTTTCTTTTGTGCAAATAATGGCACTGCTGGACCAACAGTAATTGGTAGCTATATAGCATCCGGGGCTGCTCCGGCACCTACACTCTGTGGGGAAAGTAACTCCCATATTCTGATTAATCATCAGAGTCATATCTGACTGTGTCCCTGTCACTGGCGTAAACCTCGGCAGAACCTGTGGCTGCACTTGGGGCAACAAAATTGGACTCAACTCAGTCTGGACCAGTATTGGTCTCGGAATCACCTTCTCCGTGGGCACCACTACGTTCGTAGTCGTTTCTAAAATGGGCACATCAGGATATATTCTCTGTACCTGTGACGGCTGCATCCGAGTCTGCGCTACAGGAGTAGTTGGTACATTAGGACCGCTTTGCACCGCATTGTGTGTCAGGTTAGCATTAACCTGCACCAGACTCGCTGTCCCATTAACCTGACTCAGGGCTGTTGATTAGCACTAGTACTCGGACCACTCTCACATACTGTATATGGTGGTGGTCGATCTCTCAGTAACTGTGTAAAGAACTCATCATCGTCCGATTCCTCCTCTACTATTGAAGACTTTCTAGCTCCCTTACTTTCAGACATACTTCTATTAGACTTTCTAGTTGCTTTCTTTCCTTTCTTCTCATTTTCCTGCGTAAATGCTGGAAACAACGTAATTCCCTGCAAAGTCTCTGTTCTCCATACCTTCTGATCCCAATCCCATTTAGCCTCCGTTAGTCTTTTCTGCCTTTCTCCTCCTCCTCTTGAATTTCAATTGCTGTTTGGCCACTAGTTCCCAGATCGCTAATTCCTCAAACTGTGCTGGTCTAGGAAGGAGCTTTGATTCATTTAGCGCCATCTGCAAATGCTCCAAAACCCTCAAATTGAACGTCCCGTTTGTAGGAAACGCTAAGTTCCCATCTTTCTCTGTCAATATGCACCATGGTTTTAACCGAAGACATGGCCCGACACCTCTCTCTTCCATTACAGTGTAAGCCGCTGTATTCTCTGGTGGTGTAGGCTCGCCTACACTCGCTGTAATGTACATATCTCCCCTTAGGGCACTTCTCAATGCTTTGAAAAAACTTCATCTTTTCACCTTTTTCTTGATTCGAAATCAAATCAGGAAATTACTTTTAATCCCAAAATTCCTTTCACCCACGTTCTTAACCAATTGTCTCTCACGGACGGCTGCCAATCCGTGTGCGACCCATCTCATTAACCGACCTATCCCAGTTCGGCTCCAATGACGTCACACTCGCACTTACTGCAGCTGTAAAGTCTTGTGGCTTGTCTTTCTAAACTTCCAATCCACACAAAACTAATGCAAAATATTGCAAGCAATAATCAAAAACCAAAAACATCTGCTGGTTTACTACAGGAAAGGTAACTCAATCGCTTCAGAAACCTTATGGATTTTCACTGATAGCTCTTTCTGCACTTACAGCTATTCCTCTTTCTCAGTCTCCCAGATTCGCAAGCAAAATTCAACCCACAAATTTTACTCTAATCTGATCAATGGGTCTGTCCTGGTGAACCTAGGACTCGCCAAATCTCAGTTGAAATTTCCTCTCTCCCCCTTTTAAACACACATTGACTTTTTGACAACACCCGATCAACCTACTAAACCAGACAAATTACAACATATAACCAAGTGTCTCATACACTTTCCAATATACTCCGGAGTCTTAGACCACGCAGGGTCCGTATATCAACCATGTGGAAAAATTTTAAGCACAAAGCACCACACGTGAAGTTCGACTTCCCTACTCTCACGCTGCAGAGTACGCACACTCCTACTACAATTTAATTTGGAGTACGCAAACTCCCTAAAACCCTCGCAACCCTCACAATTCACCTGCGATTTGCATAAGCTGTGCAAGCGTGACCTATTTCACTCATTTTATCACTAGAACTTCGGGAACATCCTCAAACAACCATTAGCAGGATCCAAGATCTAGGAAAGTCATTTCTGGGCTTAAGGGAAAATCATTTTCTCTCCAATTATCATTATTGAAAAACAGAATCCAAATCTCAGTAATAATGACTCAAAAGGACCAGCTTCAAACAGCTACCAAAACTATCATCACTCTGTACCGGACATCTATGGCAAGCTCTTAAGGAGACTAACCATCAGTCTGCTACCATAACTGTTAGCACGTCAGACCTTAATAAGCATACCTACAAGGGGACGCGAATAGGTCGATGAGTCTTTTGACTTGCAATGAAGAAGTTCTTACCATAGCTCCACTGCATAATCAATAAACAATCAACCATTATCAGTAATCAATAAAATGAATAATCAATGGAGTCAGTAATTGTCACGCACCATGACCTTTCAGTCATGAATGACCACACCTTAAGTAAAAGTTTTGTAAGTTTATTTCCCTGTATTAACAATGCTAAGGTCATGTAGATTAATCTTAAGATCAAATGAAACACATATACAAACATCACTGGTTGTCCAAAGCGACGGAAGAAACACAATCTAATCAAAGCCTGAACTACAACACATTCTAAAGTTACAGTACAAATCAATAGCAGAGTCAGCTGCGTTAACAAGATGTAATACATGTAGTTAAGCAGAGAAATCCATCAAGCATTTAGTCTCTCGTTCGTCATAAGTCACAAATCCTCAACTAACGCCAGATTAGCATCTGCGTGTTATGCTTCATGCAAAACAATTTAGTAACACCAATTTGGAAAACATCTAACTATGATAGGGTCATAAACAAAACAGCACAGCTGGTACCCAGAAAGAAAAAGCAAATATGCATAATAATCACAGTTTTATCGCATTATACCTATCCTCAATATGGGTCAGCAATGCAGAATCAGTCTTCTTCCTCAGGACATCAGTCAATCAGCAAAGCATCAGGTCTAAGGAAAGTATGGTCAAAATCATTTAGCATTAAAGATAAACACATCTGTAGTAAAGACACATAAGAAAAAAAGATAACCTTTTGGTCAGGAAATGTGGGCAGAGAATGCTTACCTCTCTCGGAAAGAGCGTTGTTATATTAAAGTCACCTAAACTATCCCCTAATTCCCTATTGGTCAGTTAATTGTATGTTCACACTCTGTCCAATAATACTACTATATAAAATCTATGAATTATAATATTTCTATGTTCCCATACAGTTGATTGGTCCGTCATACGATGTTCTCCTCATCCGGCTTGTCAGGTAACAATATTGTTGCAGCTTCCAATCCAGTCAGTATCTTCATTGTTCTTGTCCAGGAAAAGTCCATCTCACACCATTACACATAAAATGTTGCATTAGCAAGAACATCATCTCCTAGTAATCGGTCTTCACGAAAAGCTTCCGTTAAGCACATTTAAACAATACAATAGACATTTCACAGTTTAAATCACTTGGTCAGCATTTTTATTAAACGCTAAGAAATACAGCTTCTACATGAGGCCTGGCAAAATGGCCAAGACACTTGCTAAGTTAAAGCCTAAAATTAATAAAGCTAATGCATACTTCATAACCCTTAATATGACATATTACTGCATTAATATAATACTCTTTCAACATTTCATATGTATTAATCATTAATTGGTACATTTTGTTAACATTGGTGGCCATTCTTCAAGGTCACATTTTCAAATCTGTGCATTATTTTTCTGCGTTATTTTAATTTTCTACATTATACTCATTATTCAAAATATATAAACACTCATTAATAATCTTTATTAAAACACCTTCGGTAGCAACGTCCAAACAATCATCATCTTCATCCTCACTTTCAATATCATTATCTACTTTCTGGAGTAGTAAAAGACCAGCACCACATCTTTTGACAGACACATTTGTGTCTGTCAGAATTATTAGCTTATACTTACTTAATCTCCCTTGAGTTAAATACAGAGACTTGTTTTGGGGTAACAGTTTCAACACTGAGTGTGGCAGAAATACAATAAATGTATGACCCAAAGTCACTAAATCTGTAAGTGATGGCTACAGCATTAGCTGCATCCAACTGCAAACAGCCAGTAAGAGCAAAAGCAACTGGATTTAGGGTTCCAAAAAAAATGGAACATGTCTTTATCCACTGCCATTCTGCTGAGTGAGAACAGATAGAGAGCACCTCATACCTGACAGTTACTCATTAGATTTGTAGAGTGCTACTTGTCACCCGTGAGAGTATCCAGGGGCTTGCAGGGTCCAGCTGATGAGCTGAACAGTGAAGTAAGCTGTCTCTTTACAAAGTGGACCAAAATGAGGTACACTGTGCAAAGAGTCCAAGCAAACCCCATAGGTATCACAGAGGCATAGATGAGATCCCAAATGCTCTCTTTTGTGGTAATGTGGGTGAGCAGTTAGGAATATCAAAGGCTAGTACTAAGCATGTATGACAAACACTCATACAGTAAGTGAGAGACACACTCAATAAATAAATCTGACACCAATTTATTAAAAATAGCACATACTTTTATGTAAACGTTGATACCAAGATCACTGGAATCAGGTGAGTACTTCTCGAGAGGCCAGTATAGGGCATGTTTCAAGGCTGCACCCACAGGTCACCTCAGGACACTCTAGAGGGTCCAGCTGCAGAGGTGTGTTATGGCGTTGGGTGTCCCATTTACTTCAATGGAAAATGGTCAGGTCGAGAATTTGCTGCCAGCTGGGCCTGGAAGGTCAGTCCAGGGGAACCCATAGGGGGGCTTGACTCTTGAGGTCCTCTGGCATGTGGGGACATAGTTGGTTCACATCTCCTCGGTATGTGGGGCTTGGGTGCAGTAGTGTCTTTTGGTGCTGGAGTTAGATGTGGTTGGGGGGGGCCCACAGAACCAGGCTGTTGGCTGGGACTGGGGTCCAGCAGACCAGGTCAACAAGTGGGCTCAGGTCTCACGAGGCTGGGAGCTGTGGGGACTTCTTTGGTGCTCATCTCCTTGGTCCAGTGTGGACGGGTGCAGGTGTCCTGTGGCATCAGGTCTTTGTCTCCAGGTCACTCACTGTTGTAGGGGACTCTTCAGAAACAGGCTGCAGATGCCGCTGTGAAGTCCTCAGTGGGCGAACTCAAGGTGAGCTTCACCTCTCGAGAGGCTGGGGACCAGGCAGACACCAATGGCCCACTTCAGCTTGTACTAAGCGGCTCGCGTGCAGTGGTGATATCCAGCTTTGGGTTTTGGCAGTCACGGTCCTCACGGTTCTTTCTTGGTTTGCCTGCAAATGCAGGGAAGCAGCTCCAGTGAGTTTTTCTTGCCGATTTGTGGAGCACTGGTAGCTCTCCCGGTTTCTTGGAGGCTGCAGCGGCAGGACAGGTAAGTTGCTCCTCAAGGGTCGGGTGCAGCATGCAGGCTAGCAGGGTCGGCGCCCAGTCAGTCATGCTTTTCGGTTCTCTGGTTCAGCAGACTTTTTGTCCACTTCTTCTTTTGTGTCCAGCGAGATCTGTGGATCTGATATCAGGAGGTCCCCCAAATACTCAATTTAGGCGCATTAAGGGAGTGAAGGGCAGTAGCTAATGGGCTCCCTACCCTTGGAGGGTCACTACACCCCTAGTTGACCACTTCCTTTCGGGAGCATCCATCACCCTGCCCCAGAATTCCTTATTCCACCACACACAAGATGGCGTAATTTCTAAGGCTGTGTACATTTCGGGCTGGTTACCCTATGGGTGTGTCCAGCCTGGAAAAGCAACACGCCTCCTGCATAGCTAATTTACCTGCCTGTCCAGGTGCCAGATGGGCCCGGGGGCAGGGGGATTGGCATCTTCCTCTGAGGAAGACCAGATCTACATACCAAAAGTGGAGGGCTTCTTTGAAGCACCTGCCTTGGAATGCAGGTCACCCCGTGAGAAGAGGAGGGTAAAACCCCTGCCCAGGTAGGCTTTGTTTTTGACTTCCATAGAGCAAAGGCTCTCACTTTTGGGGGTCATATTCTCGTCTGTTGGTGGCAGACTGGCTGGAACTAGCCAGTGAGCTCACCAGCAACAGATATGTATTCAAGGGGCACCTCTAAGGTGCCCTCTGGTTGCATGTATTAATACATCCATCACTGGAATCATTGAGGGTTTATTAATACAAGATGTTTGATACCAAATATCCCTAGTTTTAATGAATCAGTAATGTAGCTGGGGAGCTCAAATTGACCAGTGCCCAGCACATATACTTAAAATGGCTTCCTTGTGCACTTACTATATTTAAGATTCGACAAACACAAAGCATGTCCACTCATGTAATTTAATACATCCTGCCTTAGGGCTGTAAGGCCTGCTGTAGACGTGCCTTACAAATATTACATGTAGTGTTTAGGGGCCATGGCAGACAGGCTGTGTGTCATGTCGTGTTTCACGTTTAGGGAACACTTTATCACGCAGCCTGAAGTGACATTCTGCTTGAGTTTGCTGCTGGCAGTCTACATGAGTTTGGTGCTCGGTCCCTCAGAGTGGCACAAGATGTGCTGCAGCTCTTAGGGACCCACTGCAGTTCCTAGGTTCTAGATTTACCACTTATTAGAGACTTTCAGAATCTGATAACAGGGCCTGGTCACTTGGGGATCAAGTGACTAGGTGTCTTGTTTTGGGGAAGGAACACTGGCACTGGGGACCTGGTTAGACAGAACCCAGTGCCCTTCAATCAAAGTTGCATCAAAAACCAGGCAAAAAGTGTAAGGGGGTACTTCAGACAGAACACAGCTTCCTACAACTAGACGGGTCTCAAGGGACTTTTAGAATGCTAGAAGAGATGGGGAAATACGTAGATGAAAGTGTAACTTGTTCCATGTCTTCGCTACTGGATAGGAGAAGGAGTGACCTCTGCATCTGCTACATCGGATGCTGGGGGTGAGGGTTAGAGAAAGGGACTGTGGGTTTGTCTAGGGAGATCTCATACAAGTCTGGCTACTGCGGTCTGTATGGTATGTAGTTTTTGGAGGAGATGAGATGCCATTCTTGCATAGAGAGCGTTGCCGTAGTCCAGTGGGCTGGAGATGAGGGCGTAGGCGATGATGCATCCAGAGCTTTGGGGGTAGCCATTTGAATATCTTACTAAACATCCGGAAGAGGAAGAAGCAGGAGGAGGATACAGAGTTGTCCCGAGTCGTCATGGTTAGCTTGTCCATAATGATGTCAAGGTTACTAGCGTGGTCAGTGAGGGTAGGAGTAGGTCAGAGTTCGAGGGCCACCAGGATCTATCCCATGGGGAGCTTTTGTTTCTGAAAATGAGTACCTCTGTCTTGTCCGTGTTGAGCGCCAGGAAGTTGTCCTTTGTCCTTAATCCAGCTGGTGATGTCTGTCACTCAGTTGTGGAAGCTGGTCTTGGGATTGGTGGTGTCTTCGGAGAGGGAGAGGGTGAGTTGTGTGTTGTCGGAATAGGATATGATGTTGAGTCCATATTTTTTTTCTAAGCTGGCCATGAGGTGTCATACTTTGGGGTACTTCACAAAAGATTTCTTTGGGTGCGAAGGTGAACGGCGGGAGCAGACTTTTTGCATTCTTCCGATGAAAGTGGTGATCCATCTAAGTGCGGCTCCTTGGATGTCTATGTTGTGCAGAGCTGTAATGAGTGTGTGGTGAGAAACAATATTGATGGCTTCCGGGCGGTCTAGGAGGATCAGAGACTTAGTGTCTCCTTGTTCGAGTAGGGCTCAGATGTCATCTGTAGCTGCGATGAGGGCTGTCTCTGTGCTGTGGTTGCTGCAGAATCTGGATTGGGAGAAGTTGAGTAGGAAGGTCCATTCAAGACTTGAGGAGAGTTGTTGGTGATGGCTTTTTCTCATACTTTGGCCGGGAATGGGAGCAGTACAAGAAGAACTCTTTCTCATTATCCAGCATTCTTGTAGCAGGTGCTGCACACAGTGTGTGTCTCATCTCTAGGAAGGCTTTGATACATTCCCCATCCAAGGATACTGGATCAGTTATTGCACTATGTGTCAATCTCTGCAATGGTTTAGCAGCTGGGAAAAAATTGGAAATCCACTGGTGACAGCAGCCCACCATTCCCAAGAACACTCACATATCTCTGTGTACGGGGTGGACTCATTCTCAGAAGTGCAGAGGGGTGCTCTTTTGACACAATTCTCCTTTCCGAACCTGATGTCCCAAATAGGTAATCTCTGTCTGACAGTATTGTAATTATGTCGATGAGACCTTGTGTCCCTCATCTGCCAAATGATTTAACGATGCAGTGGTCATCGATATATTAGACAAGGATTGACTCGCAGAGTAATCTCATCTGTTCCTGATCTTTCATTAGAGTTTGTGAAAAGATGGAAGGTGACTGTTTACACTTGAGGTATTCTTTGACACATAAGCACTTTATTTCTGAATTGGAAGGCAAAAAGATATTGGCTATCTTTACTATATTGGTAATAGTCTTTAAATCTTGTACCATCCTCCAGTATCTATTGCCACTATTATAGGAGTATTACAAGGACGCCCCAAAATTTCCCTTAGGATATCCTGTTTCCACTATCTGCACAATCACTTTGGTAATCCCTTGTACACCTTTACAAGAGAGCCCGTATTGTGGTATACATGGATAGACTGCTCCTGGTTTTAATGTAATATACACTGGTTTAGCACTTTTAGCAAGATCTATATTTCTACATGTCAAAACCAAAGCCTCCCCTTTCACAGTCTTTGGTAAATCTAGAGGTATTCCTCTGCTGTGAGAACTGGAAAAATCTTGACTTTCGCTGACTCTGCTTTCAGTTTAAACTCAACATCTGTGTTATTTGCCTGAAAGTTGATACCATCCATTGTACAATAAATTACATAGTTCAATTAACAAAGCAAGTTTCGACCCAGAAGGTGCGCTGGACTGGTTTCATTATTCTGTGGAAATTTTGTTGCACCATTCTAACTGTCGTGCTTACGGCCTACTGTATTAGCAACTACAAAATGATGCCTTCTGTAGGTGCCAGACTTGCATTCTAAGCACTTTACATGCAGCTTCAGGTCACAGTGTGGGATTGATCAGTGGTTGATGGAACTTGGTGGTTTTGCTGGACCAGAAAATATATTGTTTGCATGTAGTTTCTTTAAAGTTTAGGAAGTGGCCTGTCTCTAATCAAAACCCATTACCTGTGGTTATGAATTTCCATTATATCTCTCCCTGGGAGACCTCCAGCTTGGATCCTCACTGAGCCATAGCCTCCCTGTGCCCACAACCTGTACTCCCCAGAATACCATAGATAAGATCCTTTTTAGTTTCAGAGACTGTTCCCTGCCCATGCAACTCCCCTGCTCACATGTCATCTTTTTGTTCTCTTAATTGTAGACTACAAAATCTGTGTCTACATCTGGCAAACACATAATTTGCCTAGAACAGCTGTGTTGTGTTGACACCCTACCACTTCTTGCATAAGAAGTGGATTTTTTTTCTCACACTATCATGATATAGAGCATCTCTATGTATTAGAATGTTTTTGAGCTCTTTATACAGTAAACAATTGAGTAAAGCTTGAGCAGTTCACCAAAAGTAGAATTTGATTTCATTTATGTTTTAGTTACCATAATAAATAGTGGTTCTTTTTTTGTGTTTATCCTTCTGTAGAGATGAAGATTCCCAGTCTCAGAACTTAACAAAGGTAAATTTAGTTTTATTGTTGCCTCTTCCTTGCTGCCATTCATCAGATCTGCTTTGAATTCCCTAGGGATTAATAAAATGGTCCGCCTTGAGTTGATAGTTATTAGGGCCTGTTATTTAAATACCAGTACACTATTGCAGCAAGCTACACACATGATGAGTATTATTATAAGCTTGACTTTAATGTGGTAAAAATATAGTGCATCTTTTTGGGGTGGGGGCACCATTCTTGTACATTGTTCTGTAAACATGGAAGAGGCTCCCCCTGAGTATGTCGTACTCTGTTCAAAGGAGCAAAAGGGAAGGCAGGGATTACTGCACCACATTTGTGTGGGTTAGGGTTGTTTGCCTGTGGTGTCCTATGATCTGTCCGAGGGTCTGTCCTACTATGACTCTGCAAACTGACCAAGAACCAATTTTCCATACTTGACTCTCAGGATCTCTTGGGCGAGCAGTTAAAGACATCGCAGTAATGTAGTGTGATGAACAGAGACTCAGAACTCAAACAACCAAATTAGAGACACAATAATTTACTGTCTGCTCTAATGCTTGTCTTTTTAGTTAAAATAAAAAAAGTGTTATCACCGCCACACGGACAACTACAAAATTGGAGGGTACAAAACCAGGGTAACAGTATCTCCCATAGGTTCTAGTCAAGCACTACTCTCCTTATGGGTACCTTTCTCAGAACTCTATAGTAACCCCTATGTCTGTGACCACTCCCCCCCAATTTCGTCTTGGGCAAGACAGGGGCAAGTTTATGAAGTCATCACAGCGTTGGTGTTGGTTTCACAGATTTGTTAAGCCCAACTAATTCAGATGGGCAAACATCTTTCCACAGCACGATTGTCTTTTCGATTTTACAACCCAGCTCCTCAGTCTTAGGAGGTAGGTCTTGCGTTCCCTACTCGGTGTAGTGAGGGGCTTTGGGTGATGCTGAATGGTGTGATCACCTGGCTCGCACACTCAACATCTTCTTGGAGGTGTTCAAATATGGCAGTGGTCTCACTCTGCTCTCAGGCCGCTGAGAAGAGCAGCAGGTTGGATCAATGAATACTTGTCTTTGCCACCTGCAGCTTTAAGGACGGGATTGAGTCTTCTTCGGTGGCAATGACTGCTCCTACAAGGGAATGCAACAGATGTCAGTGACCACACAAGTCCTTCCAGAATACTGCAAGGGTGCTGGACATCATACTGTTGTTTGGCATTAATTTTCTTTATATAGTATACCACATGAACCATGTTCTGGGAGTCTCGACAAGACCCTGCAGTCAGTACCAGCATTGCTTTCCTTGTCAGTCAGCATCTTCTGGATATTCCATATGCTGCCAGTATGACTTGACAACTCTTTATGGCACGTCCCTTCTTTTGAAGGGACGGGCACTCTGATTCCTTCTCTGAGCAAGATGGGTTCTAGGCAGACCCACAAAATCTCCACCAAGTTGTGCACACTTAGATGATGCCTTCTCACCTCTAGGAGACTGGTGGTCATGCAGGTACCAGTCCTGGTCACACAGCAGTCGTCAGAGTACTCTGGGAAGCACACCCATCCTTGTTCATAAAGGACGTAGAAGTGGAACAAACTTGGGTTGTTTGAGCCACACTTTTAAAAGCGTTTTTTCTAGGGGGGAAATGTGAATCCACTGTTTTACTCTTCAGAGCCGGTTTAAGTTGGTTCTTTTTCAAATGTGATTTCCTGGCTGCTCTCTAGTTGCAACCTTTGTTCAAAGTGACTCACTCACAGCAGGTAGCAGCAGGGCCGACTCTAAGCAGGAGTCAGGATTACCCAAAACCTAGGCACAATGAAGTGTGAAGTCTCTTCACCTGGCAGTCCTGAAGGATCAAACGGACAGACAAAAGGGTAGGTGCTGCATAGAAACTTCTTCACCTTTAAAACGGAGTCTGCTGTCTCACTCCTTCTTCCAGTGTGAAAACCATCCATGAAATGGCAGTGCTCTGGAAAATCTAATTAGCAATTCAGCGTTAAAAGTTCCCCACAGAGTTTCTAAGTTTAACCCAGTCTTCTGTATCCCTCTTTTCAATGTCTGTGCTTCACTCTCCAGCCACAGTAATGCAAGTAATGTACTTCCACTGTCTGAGAAAGTGGTATCCATCCCCCTTGCCATCCTTTGTTTCCCATCTTGTCCCAGCAAACATACTCGTACTGCTTAAGTCTCACTTACATATAGGTGCTGCACATCCACTTTGTACATGCGACACACAGAGAGACACTCAAATCAAATGTAATTGCATGGTTCTGGGAGTCACATTGAAGTGGGATCTTTACCCAATGGGGACATTAGGCCGTTTCTTTCTGATGCAGAAAAAGGTCTATTCAAGACTATTAATTTGCAGAAAACCACTGCGTCTAGTTTGCAAAGCAGGACGTGGACAATTGTCATATCAGACCAAAAGAGGGCACTTTGGGTGTGTCTCACCCAGCCTGTGAACCAACCTAACACCTTGGAATTGTCATATACAATGCCTAGGCTGGAGCCTGCATGCTAGATTGGCATTTTAACTGGCCAGTAAAAAGTCAGTATACAAATTTCACATGAAGTAGGTGCAGTCATTGAAGTCATGCAAACCTGTATGCCTTGTAGGTCAAATAAATTCTTGTCCCCACAGTTCAAATGTTTGATATTTAACACAGCCACTTAGTATTTCAGATTATGTTTTAATTTATATAAATTCAATACTGTCTGACACAAAGACAGAGTCTAAAAGGATAAGAAAAACATTCCCCTCCAATAGTAGATGAGAAAGTGCTTTTAATAAGTAAACATGCTTTTCACTAGGCTAAATCACACGAAGTCTAGAAGGGTGTCTTGGGCTGGTGCTGCACATTCTGATGCTTCACAAGCTAAACATTTCCATAGTTCATATGGGGTGAAGTGCAGTGACCAGGATGAAGGGAGGAGATGCCTGGTATTTGACCTAATCTACAATATGCATTTTTGGGAGAGAATGAGGGAAAGGGAGATTAAAACAACACAATTGCTAAATATATAACTAATTTTGAAAAGCCAGTGGTACTGGATGCTGGAGATACATGAAAGAGAACATGAGTAAAACAGCACAACCATTATGCACCTGTAAAGGCATTTTATTTCTCCTACTGTTAACATTGATAGTGTATGTTCTTCAGCTGCCCCCGCACTCTGATGTAACCAGTTTCCTCAAGATTAGATCGAAGCGGTCAATATTCTGCCAAACTGTTCTTAATTTTGCCTCTGTAAAGTAATTTTGTAGTAGCTGTCGTATTTTTTTTAATGAGTTTTGATTTTTGGATTTTTTTCTTCTTATAATCAAATTTCATTCCTTTTGTTTTTTCCTGCTCTTACAGTAAAACTACAGCTGACACACCACAATCAGGGTCAAAACATGACATCTTGACATAGAACATTAGACATTATTTTAAATTAGACCATACTGAGCCATCCATTTCCCCTACACACTTATGTTTTCGAGGGCACAGACTGGGTTTGTAGATCAGCTCCTCAGGTTTAGCACATCAGTCCATCACCTCTCCAACTTGCAGAGGGTAGGGGGTGTTTTGGGGAGCACCAGTGTTTACCAGTGTCTGGGCTGGCGATTATCATCCCGATACTAAGGCGAGTGTGTCTCCCTTCGATCCAACAAAGTCATCCACAATACTGAGCAGGGCCATTGAACAGAGATTTTGTTGACGTTGGTGGACTAGAAGGTGACTATTCATTAAAACCATTCAGAGCAAGATAGTCACTGAATGATAATTTCCTGGTTACTTACCAGTAATCTTCATTATCCTTTGTCATACACATCATTCTCACAGACATTTATTTTAAGGTGATCTGCACCTCAGGACAGAAGAAAAAAAAAGAGGAAGGCTCTAACTCATCCCACCATTTAGGGTGCTATAAGAGTGTATATTCCATCATTCTTCCTGACTTTATCAAGCTCATTGAAAGTCAGCTAAGATTCATAATAACTGTGACAAGGGCAAGGAAGACCGAGGATAACCAGTGTTATCCGTAAGTAACCAGGTGTTATCCCTATGTCTCCTTTTCCTTCGTGCAGGCCATTACTGTTGAGAAATACCAAGGCTATGCTGGCGTTCAAAATGATTGACTGCTAAAATCAATAATGCTTCTCGGTACTTTAATTTATAGATCATACCTAAGAGCAGCACTTTAAGCCAAAATAGAATTCAGAACACTGACCATGAGAACAACCTTGTCATCTCAAAACTTGGATACAGTAGGGTTTTAACAAGGTGTGAGATGAAGCCCAGATGGCAGCTCAACAGATTTCTGACAACGAAACTCCTTGTGCTTCACGCCAAGAATGGATAATCTCTAGAAGACAAGTGTCTTGCATATAAAAGAATATTTCCATCTACTTATTGAAATATTGGAACCTTTGCACCCCTGTCCAGAGCTTCTGCATGTTATAAAGAAATGGTTAGAATTTCTAAAGGATCTAGAACAGTTTAGGTACATTGCCATGCCATCTTTACACCCAGTAAATGAAATTGTAGGAAAGTGCCCCTTTTGGCATATTTTCTCTCATCTCCCTCTCCCTTTCCCCCTAACTTGACTGAGTGTGTGCCGGGGTCCTGCTAACTGGCCCCAGCACCAGTGTTCTTTCCCTAAAATGTACCATTGCTTCCACAATTGCCACACCCCTAAGTCCCTTGTAAAGGGTACCAGTGGTACCAAGGGTTCTGTGGCCAGGGAGGGTCCCTATGGGCTGCAGCATGTATTAATTATGCCACCTTAAAGGACCCCTCACCAAATACTTACACACTGCCATTACAGCTTGTGTGTGCTGTCGGGGGGAAAAAGGTAAAGTCGACTTTTTATCCCTCTCGGAGTGCCATGTCTACCAACCACTTCCTGTGGCAAAGGTAAGTCACCCCGCTAGCAGGCTTTATAGCCCAAAGGCAGCGTGGACTATACCACAGGCGAGGGCATAGCTGTATAAGCAATATGCCCCTACAGTGTCTAAGTCCATTGTTAGACATTGTATTTGCAGTGTGGCCAAGGACATGGGCTGGCAGTTTGTCATTATGAACTCCACAGCTCCATGATGGCTTCTCTGAAGACTAGGAAGTTTGGTATCAAACTTCTCAGCAGAATAAGTTCACACTGGAGCCAGTGTTCAAATTATTGTAAAATGCACACATAGGGCATCTTAAAGGTGCCCCTGTATTTCACCCAACCCTCTAGTGTAGGGCTGACTAGTCTGTGCCAGCCTGCCACTAGCAGAAGAGTTTCTGACCCCATTGGGTGAGAGACTTTGTGCTATCTAGGGTCAGGAACAAAGCCTGCTCTGGGTGGAAGTGCTTCACACCACCTGCCTGTAGGATCTGCAACACTTGGCGTTGAGACTCAGGCCTCCTTTTACAGTACCCCAGGGCACTCCATTTAGTGGAGATGTAACAACACCCCCTGAGCCCCCCCCACCCCTAGAACCAAGCCCAATTTTTGGCGGCAGGTCCGGCAGGAAAATTAGGAAAAACAAGGAGTGACCACTGCAGCTAGGACCACCCCTATGGTGTCCAGTGCTGAAGTGACCCCACCTCCCCCTTGCAGAATCTTCCATCTTGTTTTGGAGGAGAGTGACCAATAGGGATAGGAATGTGCACCCTTCTCCAAAGGGAGTGGGCACAGGAAGGGTGTAGCCACCCTCAGGGACAATTGTCATTGGCTACTGCCCTCTGACCCCTGGAACACCCCTAAATTAGTATTCAGGGGCACCCCTGAACCTTGCTCTTCAGATTTCTGGTGACCTCCAGAAAAAGAAGGACTGAAGAGCCGACCCCAGCAGTGAAGACTCCAGATGACAACTGACCTGGCCCCAGCCCTACCAGCCTGCTTGTCAGCTACAAAAAGGCAGCCATACTGCGGGACAAGTGATCTCTACAAATCCCCAGAGGACTGCCTTGCCAGCAGAGGACCAAGAACTCCCGAGGACAGCGGCTCTGTCCACAACAAACATTCAATTAGCACTCCAGAACCGCCCCGGATGCACGAACCATGCCTACTCTCCACCTGATGCCCATGGCCCGAGCCTAGATGGCCAACAGTCCTGAGAATGTTCCCAGGCGATTCCGACCTCAAGTCCACCCTGGGTTGACCCCCCTCCTCGCCAACACAAAGATGCCTGCAGCCTAAGTCCAGAGGACCCTGCTGACGGCTACTGGATCTGATAAAGATTCTGATGCCCAAAGATACCCATGCACCTGCAGTCCCCTGGCCTTGGGGAATCCGACCGACGGTACAGCAACGTCTAGTGGGCCACTCTCCTCCTTGTCCAGCTCTTGGTTTTTCGCAAGTGACCCCCTTGACCCTACCTGTAGCATCTTTTTGACCCCCAAATTTTCACATATTGAAAAGCATTGAGCGCCTGACACTGTGTTTGCACCCTACACCCGGCCGCCTCATTGCCGCTGAGGGTGTGTTTGGTGCTAACCTAAACTTCCCAGGTCTATGCCCTGAAGTTGCAGGTACTTACCTGCAACCTGTTTTCTTCTGAGTGCCCCCAGTCCTCATAGGATTACATTTAAAACCCAATACCAACTCTGACCTCTGCACCCGGCCGGCCCTGTAATGCCCACTTTTAGGATCAACTAGATGTTTGACCTGTGGACATCCTAACCTCCGAAGACTGGGATCGTAAGTCCAGTACTTACCTGTAAACTGTGCTAACACTTTTCCTCCCCTAGGACTGCATTGGTTCCTATGATAGAATTGCACTGTGTCAACTTTTGAATTTGAAAAGTGTTACTTGTAAACTGTTTTATCTGCAAAACCCAAACAAACTGCATTTGATATAGAAGCTTGAAGCAAACTTACAACTGTCCTTACTGGTAACGAAAATCCTTTTGATTCTAGAAATAAAGTAACAAAGTATATTTTTGCTATATACAACCGTCACCTGGAGTTAGTCATTGAGTGTGTGTCTCATTTTCTTGACTGTGTATGTACACATCAAGGGCCAGATGTAGCAAAGGGTTTTACCCATTCTGTGTCTATGGGAAAATGTGTTTGTGCATATGGCCCTAAATTCTTTGCACTAGCCTCTGGTAGGCCTAACTGCTGTACCACGTTACCACAAAAGAGAGCATTAGTATTATCTAGTTTAGCCTCTGTTAAGCCTCTGGAGAACCCTTGGACTCTGTGCACACTATACCTCATCTTGTATTGTATATACAGAGCTGGCTTCCTACAGTATTACCTTTTCTTTCCTGGAAGCAGTAAAAGTGAAGTGGACAGGGAGTATAATCACCTGAACACTTTGAGCCATATAGGCAAGGGCACTGGAATTATGCAGATTTGTGGATTAAGGAATGATACACTGAAGACAGTTCCCTTTGGGAATCTCTGCTTATCCTTGTAATGCCATTTGACTTGGGGTGGACATGTTCATTGTCGTTGTGCAAATTAGTCTTAAATTCAAACTCATGGGGCCCTTCAACTGCTAGGACTGGGACCAGTGTATTCCTGATACAGATGTTGGTACCCTCTGGACGGGAACCGTCATTCTCATAGTTAAAGGACTAGGTTTAGTCAGGATGAAACATTCTCTCAGGAAGGACAGACCAGGACCTTCATTCAGTGCTTTATATAAAAAATTATTAGGCAGAATACAATAAAGGTGCCATGAGCATGTCTAGAAGTAAAGCATACAAATCATAAGTACAAAGAGCTCAGTACCGTTTGAAATCAAATCTGGCATAGATTCACCTTCTAAGGTTGGGGAAAGGGTGTCTCTAGTTGCAGAAATCCACATACTTTTAAAGGAGTATAATCAAAGACTTTCATACATTCAGAATAGCAATTCATTGAGATTCAGGCATTCTCACAGTCTTAGCTGTACAGTTAACCCAAAACATTGTTTTAGCATGAGCCTGGGACGACGAGAAGTGTCCTTGATTCAATATAATGAGAAATTGTTCCTAAGAACATTTCCTGCTTTCTCAAGGGAATACTAGGCATACTGTAGTTAGAATAAGACTCTGCAATAGTTATCACATGATAGAATATGACATTGAGACAAGTTCGAAGACAGTGTAAACAAAATGTTATGTTAGGATAAGCTTAGTTTGTAGTGCACTTTATTGATGGAAATTCAGCTCTCACACCATCAAGGATGCACCCAGCCCTTTGTACTGCCATTTTTTTGTCTAGTATTTGTTGTTACTGCTGCTCAGGCAGTATCCTCTAAACACTGAGAGTAGTGCTCTGGGTGCCATTCCTGGTCCAACAAGACCACAATCTGTGAGACGAACCTATGTCATGATGCAAACTCATGATCCATGTTTGCTTATGACAACAAAAATCAGATTAGGGATCTAGACATCAGTACAGTTGGGCACTCAGGGCACCGGTGCACATCCATTATTACGTAGAAGTATTTTCCGTCCCAATAAAGGCTATATACTCTTTGCAGAACTACCAATGAGGGTGGGATGGGTTGAGTTAGCACCTTTGATGTCTGGAGTTTCTCCTGCCACAAGGTGGGGGTACACCTCTAAAGTAATGACTGTGACAAAGAGATAGGCATAATGTAGGACAATCATTTCTTTTTGGTGTTTCGAGTATATGAAACAGAATTTGATTTTGGGAAAGACAGCTGGTTGACGCAGGAAGAATTCTGCCTCTCCAGTGTCTACCAGGCCCCATGTTGAGCTTGTGATGCCTATTGAGCCATTCCTGAAATTTTCCAAGATTGATTTTCTGATAATACAATTGCCTTTCAGTTATTACTGAAGGCCATTCATATAAAACATGTAAAACTGGAAACACAGCTGAAAAATGTTGTATAAAAAAAGATTGTAAGCCACTTCAACCTTCTTTGCATGCTGGATGTATAATTGTGTTGTGAAGGAACTTCTGCCGAAAAATCTCATCTAAATCCACGTCCATATGCTGCATCTCTCCATTGAACACTGGAGCCATGCACTTGGGTTAATAGACTTCAGACTAGGTTGGGTACCTTTCCGGTGTCATACCACTGGCTTTTTTGGTTTGTTGACTCACATTTAATTCACTGGCATACACTGAGGCCCTCATTACGGATTCATTGGTCTTTTTTCAAGACTGCCGAAGCTGCAGCAGCCAGCATACCACCAGTGTTGGTGGTATGCTTGCCACCCTGTGAGGAGTTTTCCACTGGGCCAGTGGGCGAAGAGAGCATTTCTGTCCGCTGGCCAAAACGAAAACTCACCACAGCATTGACGTCGGCTTGTAATCGTGTTGTAGTGCGACAGCACTCGACGCACATTGAAATGCTTGAGGGGGCTGACCATGGGGACCCCTGCACTGCCCATGCCAAGTGCATGGGCAGTGCAGGGGCCCCCATGGGGACCCGAACACCCGGTTTCCGCCAGTCTTTGCATGACTGTGAAACTGCCATGGAATGGCCGGCGGAAAGGGGACTTGTAATCCCCAGGGCAGCTCTGCTTGCGGCCGCCGGGAATGCCTGGCGGTCGGATTGTGGCACTTCTGCCACGGTCTCAAGACCGCCATCATGAGTGTGGTGGTCTTGAGACCGCCACACTCTTAATGAGGGCCCCAGTCTTTAGTTTGCCATTGAAATGACTGCGCTGTTTTTATCACTGCATAGTACTGAATTTAACTCTGGTGTTCATTTGAATACTGGACTCAAGGTAAATGTACTGGTGTATGTTGTTTAACTTTGTTTTAGTAAGTTGAATGAAATCCTTTTTGTTGATCTCATACAGTATCACTATTTTCAGCGATACTTTGATTACGCAGTTACATATTTTTCCTTTTTCTTTTCAATATTTGATTGCCAGAAGTTTGGCTCATTGCATGTTTTTTTTCCCTGTATATTTCAGAGCCACCTAGAAGACCAGACTCACTTAGATCAAGGTCCCGGTAAATAATTTTATTTTTTTTTCCTTTAGCAAGCTTTATTATATATTGTCATTTATTTTCATGCTTGCTGGGGGGAGGCAGTGAGTGAATAAGCATTATCAATGAACTAGTACAGTTTACATGGTGGTTATTAAGTTAATTGTTGCTGCTCAGAGGTTAGCTTTTATTTGCTGCCATGTAAACAAATTTTCACGAATATTAATTCTATGTCACAAATGGAGGTGAGAATTATGCTTACTTCCTTCGCTTTAATCAGTGGCAGTCATATTCAAAACTTTACAACGAACTACAAGTCCTAAGAGTCTTTGGGAATGTGACGGACAACATCCAATAAAACATAGGTACTGGTCCAAAACCTGTTAGGCCACAGCAGAGCCCCATATAGTCCATTAAGCATGTTGACACAACCTCTTTCTTCGCTGCTCGAAGCCAAAGCTAAGTAGCATTTCTAGTTCCTCTCCTTTAACAATTGAATATGCGTGTGATATTAATGTATTGCCTGCATATGCTGGACACGTGTAGCTATTACCTTTAGACCGTGAGAACATATTCGCTCCTATCGCAGCAAATCTACTTGGTGCGGCTGTTCACCATGGTGCGGTCTTCAACCTGCTATGTGGCACCTAGATTCGGCGCTGAGTGTGGATGCAACACACAACTTTTTACTTCTCCTGTCTGTGAAGTTGGAGTCAGGTGCCGCTTCGCCTGTAGGCTAAGGCCTGGAGAGAGACATCCGACTATACTGGGGTCTGTATTCCTTGTTGGATGCCCCGTTCATCGGGGTTGGTATTGCATGCTAATACACCTGCAGGGTCTGTATTTTAGCAACAGCATTGCAGTTTAAATATACATGATACCAGGCCTTTCCCTGTGATCTGCCTGCACCTAATGAGTGTCCCGGGGCTCTGCCCCTACTGTGCAGCTTGGTCCACAATCAAAATCTTTGGCTGGAACACGCAGCCCTCATTGCAGCTTGTATGGCCCAAACTCCTCTGGAGCCATATCTCCACAGCACTATTCAGTACACATCAGCAGCTTGTCTGCCTGGCCTTCTAGGCCTTCTGGGGATTCATTTCTGCAGCGCTGCTTGCCTCCTCCTAGTAATACTCTTGGTTCTTGCCTAGTTACTCTAGCCCTCCTGTTACTTTGTGGAGTGCTGCCTCAATTCTTTTGTGGCCTATTTCACACCTTCAATGGGGTTTCTGGGTATCACCTGTCACAAAGGGACCCATTAGATCTCCTACCGTGGGATGCTAATTTTTATAAGACGTTTGACACCTCAGTCTAAAGTTCAGTGGAGGAGGCCACGGGTCCCTTGGCGCACCGCCTTGCGGACCAAATTGCGCTGTCCTGCAGCCATCTTCCAGATCTGAGCAAAAATCTTGCTGCACCCTTAAGATCCTCTAGCAGCCCCCTCTCTGTCCCTGACCCAAACCTGATCCTTTCTAAATGCCCTTACGAGGACGGTATTGATCATGACTCATTTGCTTGCCTTTAACAGTCTCTCTTGGCTAAAAACCTTCCATCTCCTACCCCTCACCCGGATCTTTCTCCAACCTTGGATCCCTAATCCCTTCTTTGACTGGACATCCAAGATGATAAATCCCCCATGAGTTCAGCTGAGGAGGTGGGTCCCTCAAGACCTTGGCGCTCATCTTCCCTTTCTACGGCAGACCCGCTGCCCAGGACCGGGTTCGGACATGCTTGATCTTTATGAAATTCTGCACCTCCGTTCCCCAGAGTGGGTCCATGTGGAAAAGGTGGCCAGCTTTGTTGCAGGCTGCCTCAGGAAGCCCCTGGAGAATCAATCCTGTAGCTAATTCCGGGAGGAATGCCTAAGCCCTACCTTGCAGGTTATTTTGCCCTGACTCCTGAAATTGCACCCAAAATGGCCACTTTATTAGCAAAGTTCATTAAAGATCTGAAGAAGGGCATAGATTGTTCCTGTAGGGCTTGCCAGGACAAGCTTTTAGATACTTTTGAGCCCTTAACAAAATCTTACATATGGCGGAAGATGCAAAGGCCACGGGTGGTTTTATTTCTCCAGAGGCCCTTTCAGGTTCGGCTCCGTGCGCTATTCTTTTTTTAGGCAACTCCAGTTGCGCACTGTCTGCCGAACACCCATGCTCTCTCTTGATTAAAGTGGACCCGAAGCTCGGAGGGCCTCGTGTTCTAGGAGGTGGGGGGGCGGAGGGGGCATTGCCCAATGGGGTGTATTCAGGAAACCCTTTATCAAGGAGCTTGGAAATTTTTTAAACATCTACACCTCTCTCAGTAAGGCCCAGTCATACATAAAGTAAGTCTTTACCACTCAAGTTTTCCAATCTCTCAACACCCTGCCAGAGGGCACATCTCCACGTGAGGCTCTTTTCAGACCAGGCGAGATTTGCCAACTTCTTCCCCACCAGAGGGCAGCACTTCTGGGCTAGTGATTCAAAAGGAGCTCTGCTTCCTCCAGTTCAGGTGAGTGTTTACCCTTCCTCTCTCGTAAAAGGCCTGGTGATCCATTACGGTAGACACTTTGGTGTCACAGACTGTGCAAGGGTTCTGCATAGATTTCTGTGGCGTCCCTTATCAAGAGTCCTGGGTTCACCCCCTTTACTTTTCCTCTCAAGAGAAGACCCCCATATTCTGATGGATACAACTACCTGTGGATTCCTCACCTAATGAATACTCCCATGGCGCCAGCATTCAACGGAAATCTTCTTACTAGTCTCTGCACGTCGACGAGGACGTCACTCTAGCCCACGCGACGCCGTCTGACGTCATACAGGCAATAAGAGGTCCTCGCCGACGTGCCGATGACAGTTCCCTTTTTTCCGTGCATTCGAAACGGTTATCTTCGAGGGAGCTACTGTTACCTTCGGGGTTACAGTTTATTGTCTGCTGCGTAGTCTTCTCTGCGGTAATAATGTCTCAGAGGAAGTCGGGTTTCAAGCCCTGTCGAGAGTGTGGGGGCAAGATGTCAGTTACAGATCCTCACTCCGACTGTCTATGGTGTTTGAGCTCCGACCACGACGTCTCGACTTGCGATTCATGTCAACACATGAATCCGAAGGCCCTCAAAGAGCGTGAGGCCAAGTTATTCATGGCAAAGTCAAAGAAGAAGGAGAAACATCATAAGAAGTCTTCTTCGCCAAGGTCTCACCGGCGTCATCGAGACTCCCGGCGCCGTAGAGACTCACGACGTCATTCCAGCAAGGAGTCTCGTTCGAAGTCACCTTCGGCTCGGCGTCGGAGGACTTGGGAGGTCAGCCCCACGGTCACGCCGCATCCATCGACGCCGTTGCCCTCTCCGGCGTCACCGACTTCGCCTGGTCAGGCGTCGGTGATTGAGGTGGTGCAGCCTCTTGTGTTTTCTCCGGCGTCGCAGACGTCGAGGCCGGCGTCCGGGTCGCCCTCGATCCAGGCACCCCAGTATCCGGCTTTTCCCACTCCTGGAGCCGATAGTACCGCGTTTCTTAATGCGATGTATACCATCTTTCAGCAGATGGCTCCAGGAGCTGCTCCGGCTGGTCCTTCGGGGCCCTTGGCCTTTTCGTTGGGTGATCCTGCGCCTCTTCGGCCGGCACCCTTTATGCCCTTTCTCCCTTTTGGGAATGGGGGCTCGGCGCCGGTGCCGGCGTCGGTGGCCGCTCCGGTGGCTTCGGATGTTTCGGCCCCGGAGGTTGCCCTTCCGTCGAAGTTTTGCCCTGTAACTCCGGTTGGTCCATCGGCTCCAAGACCTCGTCCTCCGGCTCCTACCTCGGCGCCGAAGCTGCCTGTGGCGCCGGACGCGGCGTCAGATGCTTCTGGAGATCGGCGCCGTTCTTCGACGTCGGCGGAGGCCATGTCGACTCCGTGTATCGAGGAGAGACTTCATTCGAGGAGGCGTGCTCTCCGTCTTTTAGAAGAACAGGAGTATCAGCGAGTCTTAGAGGAGGGAGAGATTGAGGACTCTGGAGACGGACTACATGGTCTGGATACAGCCAGTGGGCTGGACACTTCCCCTGAGTGGGACCTTTCATCTCCAGGGGAATATACGGAGGAGGCTGCTTCCTTTCATGCTGTGGTGAGGAAGGCAGCGAGCTTTTTGGACCTGCCTTTGCCGGTGGCAGAGGCGAAGCAGAATTTGCTGACAGAGGTATTGCATCCGGCCTCTGCTGCAGCTGAGCCTCTCTTGCCATTTAATGAGGCTTTGCTGGATCCGGTGTTGGAGGTGTGGAAGAAGCCGGTGTCTTCCTCGGCCGTTCATAGGGCTGTGGCCAGGAGGTATCGAGCTGCACCATCTGACCCTGGCTTTCTCTCTAGACACCCTACGCCGGAGAGCTTGGTGGTGCAAGCCTCCTGTTCCTCAAAGTCAGCGCCTGGTTCCTTCCCGATGGTGCCTGGAGACAGAGACTCCAAGAAACTGGATGCGCAGTCCAAGAAAATATTTTCGTCATGCAGTTTGGCGTTGAAGGCCACCAACGCAACGTGCATTCTGGGGAGGTACATCCATGCTCTGATGGATGATATTTCGTCTTCATTTACGGAGCTCCCCCAGGGTCTCTTGGATGTGGTCTCGGACGCCCAGGCTGCCGCGACCCAGATTATCCAGTCTGGGCTGGACACGACCGACTCGGTGGCCAGGGCGATGGGCACGGCTGTGGTGGCAAGAAGACAGGCCTGGCTCCGAAACTCAAGGTTTTCTGCGGATGTGCAGTCGACCCTGCTGGACCTCCCGTTTGATGGGGACAGACTGTTTGGAGCCAAGGCAGATTCGGCCTTGGAACGATTTAAGGAGAGCAGAGCCACAGCCAAATCGTTAGGACTGCAAGCTCCTTCTTCCTCTGCCTCTTCTAGATTTTTCAGGAGGTTTCGGGGATTTGGGCGTGGCTCTTCTTCCTCTTCCTTTCGGGGGAGGTTCCAGCAACCCGCCTCTTCCCTCCCCTATAGGTCATTTAGAGGGAGGGGGAGGGGTGGGGCCCGTACCAGAGGAGCCTCTCAACAGCACTCTGCCTCTTCCTCGTCCTCTGGAGGGGTGCAGCAGGGGAAGCAGCCTTAGGCTTCCACCGTTTCCCACTCACTCCTCTCCTGTAGGGGGAAGATTACAGCATTTTCTCCACAAGTGGAAGTCTATCGCAACGGACACTTGGGTTCTCGGCATTGTGGGGAAAGGCTACGCCCTTCCCTTTCGGGAGTTCCCGCCCCTCATCCCGCCCCGCCCATCTTATTGTTCAGAAGAACACCTCCTGTTGCTAGAACAGGAGGTTCAAGTCCTCCTTTCAAAGGGCGCGGTAGAGTTGGTCCCAGAGCAGGAAAAGGGTCGAGGTTGTTACTCAAGATACTTCCTGATTCCCAAAAAGGATGGTCAGTTGAGACCAATCCTGGATCTGAGGATCTTGAATTGGTTCCTCAAAAAGGAAAAGTTCAAGATGCTGACCCTAGCACAGGTGCTTTTGGCGTTGAACAAGGAAGATTGGATGGTGTCTGTCGACTTGCAGGATGCTTACTTTCATATCCCGATACTCAAGTCGCACAGGAAGTATCTCCGGTTTGTGGTAGGGTCGCAGCACTATCAGTTTGCGGTCCTCCCGTTTGGTCTTACTTCAGCACCTCGAGTCTTCACAAAGGTGATGTCAGTGGTTGCGGCGGAGCTCAGAAGGAAGGGGATAGCAGTATTCCCTTACTTGGACGACTGGTTGATCAAAGCCAAGTCCCCGGAGCTTGTGTTGCATCATCTGCAGTCAACAACCCAGTTGTTGTTCGACCTGGGCTTTTCGGTGAACGTGCCCAAATCTCACCTGGAGCCCTCTCAGCGCCTCCTGTTCATAGGGGCAGTACTGGATACAACATTGGGTCGAGCCTTTCCTCCGCCTCAGCGGATTCAAGATATTCAGGAATTGGTTCCAATGTTTCGAAATGGAGCGGTAGTTCCAGTCCTCAAGGTCCTTCGTCTGCTCGGTCTGTTCGCCTCCTGCATTCTGTTGGTCACGCATGCTCGCTGGCACATGAGGGCTCTTCAGTGGTGCCTCCGAAGGCAGTGGTCTCAACACAAGGGAGATTTAGAAGGTACTGTCAAGATCTCCAGAGATGCTGCTGTGGAATTGAAGTGGTGGATTGCGGGCAACAATCTTTCACAGGGAAAGCCGTTCGCGCAGTCGCCACCAGTGGCCACGGTCATAACGGATGCTTCCACCCTAGGATGGGGAGCTCAGCTGGGGGATCTGGAGATCAAAGGGCTTTGGTCTCCAGAGGAACAGGTGTTTCATATCAATCTGTTGGAGTTATGGGCTGTACGTCTGGCTCTCAAGGCCTTCCTCCCATCCCTTCGTGGTCAGTCGGTACAGGTCCTGACGGACAATACTACCACGATGTGGTACATAAACAAACAGGGAGGAGTAGGGTCGTACCTTCTCTGCAGAGAAGCTCTTCGGCTATGGTCCTGGGCAAAGGACCATCAGATTTGCTTGGTGGCAAATCATCTGGCCGGGGTCTTGAATGTACGTGCGGACAGTCTCAGTCGCCAATTCTCGGCAGACCACGAGTGGCGTCTCCATCCAGATCAGGTCTGTCTAATCTTCCAGATATGGGGGTTTCCTCAGATAGATCTGTTTGCCACTCTAGAGAACGCGCATTGCCCGTTATTCTGCAGCCTCCAGTATCCGATGCAGGGAGCGTTGGGGGACGCGTTTCAGATAACCTGGTGCGACCAGTTGCTTTACGCGTTTCCCCCCATACCCTTGATTCCTCGAGTGTTGAGGAAAATTCGCCAAGACCGGGCCCAAGTCATCTTAATAGCTCCGGATTGGCCAAGGAGGGTATGGTACTCCGACCTTCTCCAACTCTCACTGTGCCCTCCGCTCCGTCTCCCTCTCAGGGCAGACCTCCTCTCGCAGTCGCAGGGGCAGGTTTTACACCCCAACCTCCAGAGTCTGCACCTACATGCTTGGAGATTGAACGGGGCAACCTGAGTTCCTTCTCTCTCCCGCCTGATGTAGTGGATGTTATCTTAGCGGCCAGGCGACACTCCACTAAATCTATCTACGCTAATAGGTGGTCTAAATTTGTTATGTGGTGTGGAGAGAGACAGATTGATCCTTTACATGCTCATCTGTCACATGTTTTGTCTTTTGCACTGTCTCTAGCGCAGAAAGGTTGTGCAGTGGCTACCATTAAGGGTTATTTGTCGGCCTTGTCAGCCTTCATTTGTCTTCCAGACCAACCATCGTTATTTAAATCCCCTATTGTTCTCAGATTCTTGAAAGGTCTTCTGAATCAATATCCTCCAAAACCATTCGTTATGCCTCAATGGGATTTGTCCTTGGTCCCGACTTTCCTTATGGGGTCCCCTTTTGAGCCTATGCATTCTTGCCCCTTAAGGTATTTGGTTATTAAAACCGTATTCCTGGTAGCTATAACATCTGCAAGGAGAGTGAGTGAGTTGCAGGCCTTATCGGTTAAACCCCCTTATATAACGTTTTATGGGGATAAGGTGGTGTTGAGGACCAAGGCTGCTTTCCTTCTGAAGGTTGTTTCACCCTTCCATTTGGCTCAGACAATCACTTTGTCCACGTTTTATCCTCCGCCTCATCCTTCAAAGGAGGAAGAAAGACTACATCGCCTGGACCCAAAAAGGGCGTGGAGCTTCTATATCGACAGAATGAAGGATATCAGGCTGGAGGATCAGCTGTTTGTCGGATACGTGGGCAAGAGGAGAGGAAAGGCAGTCCACAAGAGAACACTCTCCAGGTGGGTTGTTCTTTGCATTAAAATCTGTTACTCTTTGGCAAAGAAGGATCCGCCTGAGGGCATTAGGGCTCACTCCACCAGAGCTAAGTCGGCCTCTTCGGCCTTGGCCAGGGGTGTTCCTGTGGTCGACATCTGCAAGGCCGCAACTTGGTCGTCCCTTCACACTTTTGTGAAACATTACTGTTTGGACTCTGAGGTCAGAAGGGACGGTCATTTTGCACGGTCAGTGCTGCAGGATTTCTTGGTTTTACCATTTAGGCACCCACCGCCGGGCGTGGTACTGCTTTGGGACTCTATTCATTAGGTGAGGAATCCACAGGTAGTTGTATCCATCAGAAGAACGAGTTACTTACCTTCGGTAACGATTTTTCTGGTGGATACATTAGCTACCTGTGGATTCCTCACGGTCCCACCCGCCTCCCCGTTGCCTTTTTGGTCTCTCCAAGCAATCCTTGAGTGTGCTCCTTTTGGTCTTCAAAGTTGCAATACATTTTGCATATATGATATTTGTATATATGTGTATATTTATATATAAATCTATATATATTGTGTATATACATGATTCGTATGTATAAATATATTTATTTGTTTAAAAAAATAAAAAAAAAAGGTTATATTAAATCTACAGCTATTTTATTGCAATGTTGTGTGATTTACAATATTAAGAGATGTTGCTTTGCTCTTTCATTACATTGGGTTATTATTATTCTCATGCACGTAAAAAATGTTGGTACTGTCATCGGCACGTCGGCGAGGACCTCTTATTGCCTGTATGACGTCAGACGGCGTCGCGTGGGCTAGAGTGACGTCCTCGTCGATGTGCAGAGACTAGTAAGAAGATTTCCGTCGAATGCTGGCGCCATGGGAGTATTCATTAGGTGAGGAATCCACAGGTAGCTAATGTATCCACCAGAAAAATCGTTACCGAAGGTAAGTAACTCGTTCGTCTCTTCCATACTCGCCAAAGGAGCGATGTGCCAGATGGTCCCTAACCCCCAGGGATTTATCAGCGACATCTTCCTGGTGGAGAAAAGCGATGGAGGGCAAGCCCCAGTCATCAGCTTACGGAAATTCAATGAATGGCTTTTCTCCCGCCATTTCAAGATGGAGGGGATCCATCTTGTCAAAGATGTGTTGCAGTCCTCTGACTGGCTGGTCTGTTTGACCCTCAAAGACGCTTATTTAGCTATTCCAGTTTTTTCCCTTCATGGAAGATTCCTCTAGTTCATTTGGTGCCAACAAGTGTTCGAATTTTTCACTCAGCCCTTCGGGCTCTCCTCTGCCCCCTAGTGCTTCACAAAGGTTCTCAAACTGGTCTTGGGACACCTTAGGACACAGGGGATGTACCTTATCATGTACCTCAACAGCATGCTGATCATGGACCAGTGTCCGCATCGCCTTCCCCTCCAACTTCAAAAGGCCACAACCTCCTGGAAGGGTTGGGATCAACCAGAAAAGTCGCTTATGATTCTATCCCAAAGAGCAACCTTTCTGGGTTTCGTCATAGACACCACTATGGTTACCCTCAGCCTTCCATCCCGAAAGGTGGCTAACATTCGACACAATTTGAGGGAGACTGGCCAAACCTTGCATTTTCCTGAGGCTGATTATCCAATCATGTTGCATCCCCCCCCCCCCAGGCCATCTTTCTGGGACCCACTCCACTATTGGGCCTTACATAGGTTAAACGGTTCTTATCTGAGGAGAAGACTGACCTTCTCCCAACTGGTGTTTCTGTCAGACGAGAGAAAGGAAGAAATTGGCTGGTGGATGTCCCATGTGGAAGCATGGAATGGGTGAGCGATTTTCGAACCTGCTCCAGACCTCATTCTAAAATCAGACGGGTTGGGGTGCCAAATGTGGAGATTTTTCCACAGGGGGCTCTTGGTCTCCTCAAGAACATAGCAATTGCTTGGAGGTTTTGGCCAGCTCCTTCGTGTTTTGCTTTTTGACAAAGGACAAGATTCAGTCGTGTGTCCACCTCAAGATGGACAATGTGTCTGGGTCCTGCTATATCAACCATCTAGAGGGCTCTTGCTTCAAGGCTCTCTCCGATCTTGCAGTATTGTCTGGATCATCATATCTCGGTCACAACATAATATCATCGCGGGCAAGCAAATCAGATAGCGGACAGGCATTCACATCATCTTTTGGATTACAGACTGTGGAAACTGCATCCGGAAGTCTTTGCGAAACTTCAGGAATGCTGGGGACCTTCCTCAGTAGACCTGTTTGTGTCCCGGCTGGACCTCCAGTTACCTCGATTCTTCAGTTGGAGGCTGGCTCCGCTAGAGACCGCGACGGACTCCTTCCTTCAAGATTGGAGCCAGAAGAAGGGTTATGCCTCCCTCCCCCATTCGCAATGATCACCCGGACCTCTGCGCAAATTAGGAGGCAATGAGCAGAAGTAGTGTTGATCACACCTTTTTGGAGGCCTCAAGTTTAATTTCCATTTCTTGTGGAACTTTCCTGGGATTCTCCAATCTGTGTCCCCCTGCTGCAGGATCTTCTTCTCAATCTGAATTAGGGGCCATATGTACAAACACATTTTCCCATTGACACAGAATGGGAAAAACCCTTTGGTACATCTGGCCCTAGATCCCACACCCCCTGATGATGGAAGGCTCCCTTAACATGATGGTGTGGTGGACTCCAGGGGACGGTGGTCGATTCTGGGCCTTTTGAAACAAGCTGAAGACCTCCAAGGCCTGGGCCAACAGTACAGTCAATCGATATAGGTCAGCATGGGCACAATGGATTTGCTGGTGCTTGCGAAGGGGTGTGGATCCTGTTGTCGCAGATGTAGTAAAAGTGCTTAATTTCTTAGCTGGTCTGGCGACGGAAGGTCTAGCATATTGATCCATTAATAGCCTTTCCGTTCCACCCTTTCTCCATATGAGGAGATTTCTTCTGAATTTTGTTTACTTGGTGAATGCCAACACCTGAATGCACTGCAAAAACCGCACAGGGCTGTCTTTTCACCTACCATAGCTCGTGGGTAAGATGGCTCATGCAAGAGGCTGACATTGTTCTTAAGGTTTTTGGAGCGCATTCTGCTTGAGGGGCAAAGGCCTCAAAGGCTTTCCCCCTGGGTGCCAGTTTGGAAGATATTATGAATGCAGCAGACTGGTCTTTGAACTTTACTGTTAAGAGGGTCTGTTTCAAGCCGGGACAGGATATGGCTAATTTGGTCATGAGCAAGCTTTGAACCAGCATCATCCTCACTCCTTGTCCTTAATATAATTTAAACTTTCAGTTAAGATAGATAGCTAGGAAATTTGTCATTATCCTTTCTTTTAGTTCTTTGAATAATTGGTGCAATCAAACAAACATTAATAAATAGAGCTACATGGTTAGTTCTGTTTCTTAACATTGCAAAAGCTAATAAATTTGTTACTCTTAAGAAATGGAGGTCAATGCTTAAGGTATAGCGGGCCTGGCCCGGACCAAAGTCATGAAGAAAATATTTGTTAAATTAATTTGCGCCTGTCTAATCCCTTTGCTTAATCAGAGGTTTTTATATTTTGTAGGTCTGAAATCACAGTAGAATCTTATAAATAGGCAAATTTTCTTTCTTTATGTAATGGACCACTGAGTTTGTTAATTTTCCCCAAATTGAGGTTCCTGCTGCTGTACCCGTCAATCCTCCCCCCCCCCCCCCCCCCAACCCTTGTGTGCCAAGTTAGTTGTTGCCTTGAGCTCCTCTGCTGCACAACAGTTTCACTGAATGCGTATTTCATAATGTGATTGTTTGTTCCACAGATGTTGCACTACTAACTTATTTTAGCAAGTCTTGGCTAAAGGTTGCTGTTCTCTTGAGCTGGGAACATTCGGTAGACACAGACTTCAATTAAAACATTGTCATTTATTCTAATGCTCACCATGGTGAGGCAGTGAGTGAGTAAGTATTATCAGTGAACTAGTACAGTTTATATGGAAGTTATGTTCATTGTTGATGCTCATGGGTTAGCGTATATTCACTGCCATGGAAACAATTCTTCATGAATATTTATTATCCTTTCTTTTGTTTGGTTCTTTGTCTAATAGGTGCAAGCAAGCATAGACAATAATAAATAGCTCTATATGGTTAGTTCTGTTTCTTAACACTGCAACAGATAATGCAATGTTTCTTTTATAACTTAGAAACTGGGGACATTTGTGCTGGTGTTCTGCACTGTGCTTCGGGTAAGCCTTTCTTGGAAGCCTTTAATGTCCATAAAAAGCCAGTCATTCTCTGAAACTACGAGACATGCAGCTAAAGACTTTTAGAGATTGGATATGTTTAAATAAAGACTTTCAGATTTAAATCTTTAGGACTATTTGTGGACTGCCAGATGTCCATTCCCTTTCTTCTTTTTGTCATTTTTAATCTTTCCCCTCTGTGTTTAGATTGGGTTTCATGAAAATGGTGTCATCTAACACATTTTGCTCTCGAAATTGAAGTGTTAATAGGATTCTCTCTGGAACTTTACCTAACTACTGACTTCATTTCTTCATTTTTTTTCGTTGAAGTCATTTGATCACACTGTTGTAACCGTGGAGCAGTTTAAACTCCCAGGATTGTGGAATGACTTCTAAATTGTTAGGGATGGAATTTTAGGATTTCTGCCTAAAAAATAACCTGGAGATTTAGTTGCAAATGTTGATGTATTTGGTTAGTCCAACTGGCAGCTGACTGACTTGTTTTGTAGCAGATTCATACCTAACAGATCTAACCTGCCTAACTCTGTAATACTGCCACACAGTAACAGTTTGGCAGGCAGTGATTTGCTAGTTTCTAGCTTTTTAAGTTGAGTTAAGTATTCCATCTGCCTTTACCTCCAGCTTGTCCTTGAGGCATTCATGAGAAGGGGAAGCTCATTAACCTTTGTTGGTGCACAGTCCGCTCCATACCAAAAAGAAATACTATGTTTTTGTGTAAATGCATCAAGAGTATTAGTATGATCGGTTATGCATGACCCTGGGGCACATTAGGACCTTTTTTTTTTTTTTTTTTTTTTTAACCATCTTTTAGTTTTATTTGCATCACAATACAATTTATATTGTGCTAACAGTGTGCACATATCAAGGCAGCATTATCTCACCGTAATAGCTGTACATATGTTGAACTACATCAGGTCTATCAGGAGTTATTGGTTCTTTAAATTAACAACAAAAACACAATAAACAATAATCCATGACAGCTACAGCCCTATGCAAGAGGGCCCAGGTTCGAGGAAATGGCCCCTCCTATTCCAAAACCTACCAACCCCACAAGCCCACCCTTATTTTTCAGTAATCTTTGCTTGTGAGAGGAACAATCCCACTCCCCACCACTCCTATATACTGCATCTCCAGCCTCCATGGCGATTGAACACAAGATGAATGGATGGATGGATGGAGAAATGCTTCTCCCTGCAGCGCGGCACCCTTAATCTGTGTAAGCTGTATAGGGAGCTTCTCACATTAGGACAGTTAAGCTCAGGAAAAGTCTATGGCTATAAAATGACTTAAGTGGTAGTCATTTGCAATAACTCTCACTAAGTACTCCGCCAAATTGAGGAACAGGAAGTACTCCCACAAGGTCAGTGTCAATTAGAACCAAGTGGCATGCCTGCAGGTTTGCAGCCGTTCACCCATTCTTCCTGCCTCAATCATGGCTAGAGCAAGCTGGCCTATATATTGTCACTGTTTCATGATATTCCATTGCAATAGACCATTTTGTCCATAGGTTGATAACCAACACAGTCGATGATGGAACGCTCCCTCTTTGAACTTCCAAATGACTCTGGATGTAAAACTCCTCCCCACCCTTAAACACCACCCTTAACTACCTACAAACAATCTTATGCCAATAAAATAAGAAGAAAATAATTACAATAAACAAAATTGAAAAAGAAAAAAATACATAAGCACAAAACATAAACTTCACACAATTAGAACTAATACTAAATATAATAGCCATCTTAACAAAAACTATATCTCACTGATAATGTGTAGTCTTTAAACTTCCTGGGAGCATAACGTTTCTGGAGATTATGAAGATCAAATAATTACCATTTCCACCTGAAACTTCATATCCTAGAACCAAACCTTTCCTCAACTCATCTGAATGAAGCACCTCCTCTTCACAATCAAGCAAATCTGGAATCTTCACCACCTTCTTTAGGGATCCACACATTCCCATCACTGAGAAGAAAATAATATTTATTCACTCCTCTGATTTGAAGTGGACGTGAAACATTTGATTCACACTTACTTTGTACCCCTTCATCACCTCACCCAATTGTCCACACAAAAATCATCAAACACATTCTCCAAAACTACCTTCCTTTTCTCTGTCCCTTTTGACAGCAATGCTCCTGATGTGCGCCCTCATCACCTCAAAAGGGGATTTCCCTGTTACACTGTGGGGCTTTGTGCGATATCCTCACACCAACTTCCTCACAGCTTTCCTCCACTCATTAAAGCCAATTGCAATCCTTCCTTGAGCTTCCTATCCCACTTCTCAGCCAAAGCATTGGTGGTATTCCTGTCTCAAGTATGTCAAACGGCACCGTGGATGTTCCTATTGTGTAGTTGCCATCTTCAGAATATTTTTCTGCCATTGAATCGGGAAGCCACGGGAGAGCGGAGAAAGTTTTTTTAATATATCGTGATTTTGAAGAACAATCTACCGAATCACCAAAGACAGCAAAGAAAAGACGACTAGAGAGAAGGAGACCCTTCCTCCTTTTACCGACGTAGCGCCTTGCTGGAACCAACCACGTCATCGGAGAATGAGGACAGGTCGGGGGCATGGACGATATTCCCTTTAAATTCTGACCCAACTGCCTCCAAACTTTTGTACAGAGAGACCCACATGAAGTCCGTACTCTTTTTTCTCTTGGAAGACCACTGAGATGAGGAGTGTGAGGCCTACACCGCATTTTTACAGAAGTTCCGAAGAGGGTATGGATTAGACCAAATCCTCAGCACTATGCCATGTCCAGCCAGAGATCACAGGTATAACTGAAGAACCTCAGCCTGTCCAGCAATGACAAGGTTGATGAAGCCAAAACAGCATTCAGTGGAGAGTTGGACGCTGAAACTTACGTGGCAGACTCTGAACAAAAACAAGCGGCCGAAAATTGTTGAGGGAGGCAGAAAAGAAGGCCTACAATGTAATCCAGCCGCTGAAAAGCCATGAACCTAAATACTCGGACACGAAGACCAAAAAGCCAACCTTGGCGACGAAGCAAACTTCACAACCTGTTTCTGCATGTCTGTCAGCACCATCAGTAGCTCCCCTCTCATCAACACATCTCCCATGCAGATCCACCCACCTGATGAAAAAGTTCTCCATCCATCGAAACTCTGCCTCTCACCGGCCATCCTTCAACAATGTACTTCCTTATCTCTTGCAAAACCACATCGTTTCTCACTGTGTTCCTCATGTAAAATCCTTCCCTCAGGGACAACATTCACACTAGTCACCATAACTTCATCAAGGCCATTAACCACATTTTACTCTCTGCTTCCAGTAATCTCGATGACCAGTCTGCTGAAACATATTTCTTTCCAGGAAAATACTACAAACAATAATTGTATTCCAACATTCTCATCACTCAATGTGCTATTCTGATAGACTCTTCCAGCACCTTTTGTTGAAAAATTAATCAATTAAATCAATCAATTAAAGTGTGATGATCAGTACAGAACACACATTCAGCCCCCTCACACACACATTTTCTAAACTGATTGCCCTCCCCCCCCCCAGCAAGCCAATGCCCCCCAATCAGTTGTGGAGTAATTCTTCTCTGCATCTATTAAGGTTCTTGATGCATTGCATATGCAGTAGTGACCTTCCAGCCATTTCTGCTCTGCAACAACAGCGCATCCAAACCTACGTAGCTGACATCAGTATTTATAATAGATATAGCCTTGGTGTCAAAAGGCTTAAGCACCTGGGTGGATGCAATATTCTTTTTAAGCTTGCAGCACTACTTCTCACATTCCTCACTGCACACAAACTTTACATTTTGGAAATAATACTCCTGTAGGCCCACAAATTATCTTAATAGGTCCCTTTTCACTGGGGAAGAAGCCCCTTCTCTTCTAGTTTTGGGGAAATGCCTCTTTCATGGATCCAGTGCCCTACACACTGTACTCCATTTACGATTATTTTACACTTTTCCTTCTTTATTGTTAGCCCACAATCAAGGCACGATCATGCTCAGCAACATCTTCCCTGAACACCAGCATATCATCTTTAAAGTACATAACCTGGGGTATAACCTTAAAACGTTAATGCATCGGTTTATGAAACACTACGGACGCAGATGCCAAACTAAACGGCATCCGTTTGTACCTATAGGCACTCTCCTATATGACAAATTATGTCAAGGAACAAGAATCGGGGTGTAACACAATTTGGTAGTGGTATGCGGAGGAGACATAAAGAGTGGAAAATACTTTAGTTCCCTTGATAGTTAACAACATCTTCCCAATATTGATCAACCCAAATGGCAGCTTTCAAGTCCTTCAAATCAACACAAAGGCACAGATCCCCATTGCTGTTCTTGGCTATCACTGTGGGAGCAAACCACTCTGATGCATTAATCTCCTCAACTATTCCCTTACCACATAAACTCTGCAGCTCTTGGCATTACGGCTGTCTCTGAATGAAAGTAACATTATGGGGTCTTTGAGTCTTGGAAACTGCACCGTCCTTTAGTACAATTTTATGCATGAACGTTTGAGCTCCTCCAATTCATCCTTGAACATGAAAGGATACTTCTCTTCTGCAGATGACCTCGCACATTTTAGTCTGTGCACCCAAAACTTAATCAGGATGACTTGGGTCTCAAGTTGCATGAACAAATCTTTGTTGTGACTAACCTAGTAAGCAAGACCCGTCCTTGGCAAAATAAACCTTAGAAGGAACCTCCACCTCTTGGAATTCCAATTGGGCCTCAATGAATTCCAACATATCTGTGGATTTATTGCCATACACTACTAACTTCACACCTGGAGAATTGAGGCAATGATTAGGAAATTTCTTTGAGTATTCTTCTGCATTGAGTGTATACCTAGCTCTGTAACCCGCCATCACCCTTACACATTTGCCATCAATTTTGAGCGAGCAAAAAAGATTATCTTCCTTGACACTTCTCACCTGTTGCACCTAGAAAATGGCATCCTGATAAACACACTCTTCACTACAACTCTCTACAGTATTTACTACACCTTTAGTTTTCTTCATGCACCACATTCTTCCCTGATGCATCCTGGTGAAATATCCCTTTATTTAGCATTTTCTGCTTATAGCAGAACCCCCATCATCTGTTGCCAAATAACTGTTTATCTCACACTTGTAGCAAATCAAAATGCTTATATCTCCAATTTTAGTCAAAATCCCCATAGAGTCCTCTTTCTTACACTTACGAAACTCCTTTAGAACTACTTTGCTTGAAGTGGTTGGCGTTTAAGGAAAACTATCAATCATTTTTCACTATGTCCATTTGCAAGGTTAAACCCTAGGTGTTTAATGACTTTTCCTGCACCTTTTTGTCATTAGCTTCTTACACCAATTGGTCTCTAAATATTTCATTGTGGAAATCTTTGTAGTTGCAAGCTGCCGCAAGTATCATAAACTGGCAAACGGTGTGGCTAACCACCCAAGATGGCGGTCGTCTAATCGCGGAGCTCCTGGTCCAGGCCCGCCGATATTGAAAATCCGTATCAAAATGGGGCCATCTGTCGAGTGAGAAACGGCAGTCACCCTCGACTGACAAGCGAGCACTAAATGGAGAAAATATAAGCTCCCGTCCGTCACTGTGCTGGCGAAGATGAGCTGCGGAGAGGCGGGCCTGGTGAGCGGCTAATCACGCTCAGACTCGACGGCCTCGAGACGAACAGAACATTGCGGTGGGTCGGGGCGAGCCGCTTGGGTCTGGCGAGGGCGTGGTCGAGATCAGCATCGACCGGGAAGAGCTTGGGCTGTGACACTGGGGGCCCCTGCCACTCCCAGGTGCCTGCTTACCCCCCCCCGTGGAGTACTGCGAAAGCCTGGCGCGGAGAAGAACTAATGCGCCCGGGGTCGGGATACGCTAGAGGCCTCGAGTTGAGAGGAGCGCAGCTAGTGGGGAAACACTGCGGAGTGGCCCCGCTTCTACTGGCGGTGAGTGACACTCACTGAATGGCCTTAACTGAGGGGAGGCCAAAGCATAAGAAAAGTCAAAGAGGGCTGAGAGCGAAGGGTGCGACCGGCATCCACTTCTGGACCCAAAACTAACACTGTGGCTGACCGGCGAGAGCCACCAGCCTGTTAGACAGGCTGTGAGGGTCGGGGACTACTTTGGAGAAAGCTCCTCACAGACTAATTATTGGGGCTGGAGCGCCGGCCGCTCGGGTCAGGCACACTGCGTGTGGACAAGATCATTGGCCGCACAAAGGGCAAACATTTGGATGGCACCAAGATGCCAGCCTCAGGGAATCATGTGCCGGCCACAGCAACAGACATCCCGGTGGATAAGCTGGACCTTATATTACAGGAAATTAGGGAGTCATGGCTGGCAGTAGAACAAAGGCTAGGCTCTATCACGATAGAACTTGGTATCCTGAAAGATGATTAAAAAAAAACTAACAGACAGAAAAAAACAAGCGGAAACAGATGTCACTACTCTCTTCCCTGCCCACAAAGAAAGTGAGAGCACAATTCATTACCTACAACAACAGGTGGAAGCCTTGCAAGAGAGAGTCGAAGATGCAGAAGGAAGATCACGCCCTAGTAATGTATGTATATTTGGCCTCCTGGAGGGAAAAGAAGGGTGAGATGCCACACAATATGTCGAGGCATGGCTGAAAACGATGGCAACAGATGGACTATCGACTCACTTCACGATAAAGAGCGCACTGAGTCCCCGGTAGGAGGCCTCCATGATTGCCCGGCTATCGAACTACAGGGATTGTGATGCCCTGCTGAGAGAAACAGACCCCATCATCGTAGATAATGCTCGAGTATCCTTATACCCGGACTACACATTGGCAGTCCAGAGGCGTAGGTCTTCCTTCCAGTCAGTAAAAAAACAACTACGAGTGGAGGGGCTATCATATGCCCTACTGTTTCCGGCCCGATTGCGCATCACGCACAATCAAAAAACTCATTTCTTTGAAACACCTGAACTGGTGCGTGACTGGGTGGACCTGACCTTCCCGCACTCGAGCCACAAAGAACAAAGTGATACCCTACCGCCGAAACAGGCCTGCCGGCCCCGCAAATACAAGCAAGCCCGACAACACCCAACACGAAGGAAAACTGGACTAACACTGTCGCAAGTATTGGAAAGTCAGAGAGCAGCAATATACTCATCATACTTCATACAAAGAGAAAGATCTCCTCCTCCCAGCATTGCCTCCTCTGTGACCAGCGCTGTAGTGTCCGACTCAGAAGGAAGCATGGCATTATTCCCTTCCATTACTCCACAGACGGCGCATGGGCTCCAACGAAACGACTGTGTGAAAGTGACTGTTTGGTTGTTCCCAGGGGCTAAAGTAATAGTTCCGCTGAATATTTTTGATTGCTCACCCAGACTAGAAAGTAACTTAGAACGAAAAGACCTGGCCTGGACACATCGCCTCATTATGAGAGTAAATTTGCAGCTGATAAAGGAAGGAAGGACCAGCTGTGAAAATTGAGCACTGATGTGCATAGATGGAGAGTGATCCCCTCCGTTAGTAGATGAGTCCCCACCTCCTGTGGAGATTATAACTCCTATTCTAAGTGCTGGGCCCGGATGGTCGATCTCTGTGATTCCTATCTCATATGAGGAGACGCACATAGCCTATATCATGTACAACCCCCATAGCGTTGGCCTGTTTACATATTGATGGTTATAAACTGTTTACGTTCCTATTATGTAATGGTTTGGCGGAGACAGTTTTGGTTCTGCCTAGTATTGTGCACAGTTGGAGGAAATGTTTATTAGATCAATGTTATGACATCAGCAAACGTATTCCAAAAAATACGTATAGAAAACAGCAGGTCGGTATGGATTGGGAGAGGGAATGGAACGCTAATGCTATATCATGTTGTCAGCACATGATTATAATATTATTACTTGGAATGTACGTGGAATGGGGTCTATCCAAAAACGGCGCAGAATATTGGCCCAATTAAACCGCCGTAAAGCACGCATAGTATATCTAGAGGAAACGCATCTCACCACTCATGAGGCTGGGAAACTCTGCAAAAAGTGGAGGGTACAACTGCTCCACACCTCGTACTCTGCGTTCGCTCACGGGCGGCTATATGGATATGATCTGGTGTCCCTTTCGAGGTGCTAGATACAAAGGTGGATGAGGATGGCAGATACACTTTGGTCAGAGGTTACTTAGATGGGAAGCCTGTGGTGTTGGGAAGTCTTTATGCCCCAAATAGTGGCCAGGATACTTTCCTAAAACACCTATTGAGTGTCCTCTCGTAGTGGGCGCACATACCCTGGATACTTGGAGGGGATTTTATTGCAGTATTAGATACATTCATTGATCGCTCTACCCCCTAATTGTCAGGCACAAATGCTCAGAGGCAGGTGGAGGCACTGTGGAATTGGTTACAAGGCTGGGCTCTCACGGTTATAAAGTGCACGCACGACTCGATCGTACCTTATGCTCCACTACACTACAGACCCGATGATGACCCATGCTACATACTTAGGGAAAACACTATCGGATCGTAATCCACTAGAATTGACAGTGAAATGGGGAAGGGCGTACACACCGATTTCCGAAGTGGCGATTACAACCATTGCTACTTGAGGACGCAATGTTGAAAAAGGAAATAGCTCAAGTAATAACTAACTTCTTTACTGACAACACGCGAACTGCGTCCTCTCCATTGGTAGAATGGGAGGCGTTCAAGGTGGTAATAAGAGGAGCGATGATGGGAGCAATGAAGGAGCACGTGCGGTTATACTAAGGGAGTTAAAACAAGTAGAAGACAGATTGGGGCCTTTAGAAAGGGAAGCAGTGTTTCAGACTCCCCAGGCCCGAATGCTGCACGAAGCCAGGGCCGAACACACAGAACTCCTCGAACGACTACGAAAGGTAGATTATGCAAAATATAAGGAACGGGCACACAGTGATGGGGATAAGGTGGGCGTGTTTTTGGCGCGCCTTATAAAATATGAGCCATCTCCCAATCCTATACTACACATCCATACTCCAAAACTAACTAGTATAAACACAGGTGGAGATTAACATGGCATTTAGAGACTATACACAACCCCGTATTCTGCCCCACCAACACTAGATCAGGTACAGCTCAGTTCCTTCCTATCTGACATTACCCTACCAACACTTAATGACACTGCCAAGCAAATCCTAGGAGCACAGATAACACAAGGGGAGATCCGGATGGCCATTAAGGATATGGCGCGTAATAAATCACCAGGATCGGATGGTCTCCCGACCAAATTTTACTCCTTATATAGTTCAAAATTTGCCCCTCAGTTGGAGAAATTATACCATGCCTCGATGACAGTTGGTCACCTCCCTGATACGAAAAAACAGGCAATAGTGACTTTGCTACTAAAACCTAACAAACCTGCAACAGATATGTCGTCCTATAGGCCCTTATCATTACTGAACACAGAATATAAAATACTAGCTAAATTGTTAGCACAGAGACTCCTCCCCTTCCTAGGCACCTTGATCAATACAGATCAATGTGGATTCATACCAACTCGTAGTACCTCCCTAAATATACGCTTACTATATCATATTAAAGATTATACGAGAGAGAGATATCCCCAAGCGGGTTGTCTTTCCCTGGATCTTCGTCAGGCATTTGATACCTTAAATTGGGATTATATGTTCGAAGTACTGGAGCGATTTGGGCTCCCTCATGCCTACATACGCTGGGTGAGACTGTTATACGCTGATCCTACAGCAAGAGCTCGCACTGGGCAGAACATTTAAAACTCCTACCACATTTATAGAGGTACTAGACAGGGATGCCCACTGTTCCCCCCCCCCACCCCCGTTGTTCATCTTGGTGGTGTAACCCCCAGCACACCGACTCCGACGAGACGCAGAGTCGTGGGGAATTGATATAGGCAGTACTGTGCACTCAATATCTCTCTATGCCGACGACATTATACTATATGCGAGAGATCTTGGCCGCAGCCTAAACTCTGCTGCGCAGATATTCCATGATTTCGCACCATTGTCAGGACTAGAAATCAACTATAATAAATCCATAGCATTCTTTTTTTGTAAAATGGAAATGAGTGACACAATTGTGTTTGGTAATAAACCACTACAGGTGGCCATGGACACTTTCCGACACCTAGGAATCCAAATATACCGAACCCCATTGGATCTGTTAGAGGGCAACCTACAGAGAGCGATGGCTTCACTTAAATCGCAGATCCAGTTCTGGGTAACTCTACCACTGTCGATTGCGGGCCGACTAGCGCTGGCAAAGATGGTGATGTTGCCCCGCATCTTGTACCATTCTATGAACCTGCCGGTGAGGGTACCTGATACCTACTTTAAAGCACTCCATTCTATTTTGGTGGACCTCGTTTGAGGGAGACGCCAGACTAGCTTAGTAAAACTACAGATGCCGGCGGACCAGGGAGGCATGGGTGCGCTTGATTTTAAAGCCTACTGTGTGGCGGGCTAGCTTCAATGGCTTGCATACTGGTTGGCTGGATGAAATTTGCACGAAATGAGTTCACCCAATCAATGTTAGGAGTTGCCTACACTCGCTGATCTGTCCCGGATCCCGACCACCGGGAGGCTGCCACATTTGTTGCTGGTGGCCCTACAGTACTGGAAGCTTGCTCTCAGGTACACCGCTGGCACGGTTCCCTACGCCCCCAATGTTCCTTTGCTGGGACCACCAGTGAATGTTGGAATACTGACTCAAAGTGAGATACAGAGGTTGACACGAGGGAGTAGATACAATTGGGATGCTATTCAAGGACCGTCATTTACTCACGCATATGGATTTCATTCATGAAAACTTGCCTACCTCACTATTTGTACTATACACAAACATAGTACATTACATAAGAGACCACTGGGCTCCAGATGGTATAGAGCCCCCAACGCACGACTTCATTCATACGTTGTACATCATAGGGCACGTGAAACACCTGATCAAATGGCTTTATCAAGGTCTTAGAGTACATTTACAAAAGCCCCTAACATCCCTAAGTACTAAATGGGGAGCAGACATGGGCAGGGAACTCTCAGATAAAGAGTGGTCTTCCATTCTGGAGTACCCTTAACAGGTATCCCGAAATACGAGGTTCAAGTTCATATAATATACCATACTACACAGAGCTTATCTCACACCACATAGACTACACATACTATTCCCAACGCTCTCGCCGGCATGTCCAAGATGCGGGGTGGTCGGTGCAGAGTTTCTACATATGCTTTGGAGCTGCCCTAGTATCACTCAATACTGGCACAACGTGAGTACCATGTTGGAGAGGGTGACAGGAAGCTGTGTCTGGAGGACAGCAGAGGCGTGCCAGCTTGGTCTAGTTCCCCACACAAAAAAAGGGACGATGTCATCACGGTTTGCAGACTTGGCCCTGCTATTGGCAAAACGCCTGCTAACTAGGCGCTGGAAGGCTACAATAGCTCCCTCAATACTACAGTGGAGTGAGGAAGTGATGGAGTGGGGCACAGTGGAGAGTACCGCTCTCAGAAGAGAGGAGAGTAGGGAGCTGAGAAGACACCCTATGGCATTAGACTGGGATGAGTTGTTAGAAACTTTTAAAATAGCATGCGAGACGGAGAGAGAGACTGACTGAAGACATAAAAAATATTCATAATAGACTACTGCGATTATCAAAACCTGTAGAAACTGAAAATTGTAGATAATAGTGACGGGCTATGGGATTACTATCCCCGGGTCACAAATGCTCTGTGAGATCTCTTCTGACCTAGAACTATGGTGTGGTCATGTGTTGAGCAGCGAATGGTTGAAATGAGACACACAACTGCTGTGATTATTATTGTATGATAATATGATGTTGATTTTATAGGGGGGAGGAGGGGATTGTTAATTGTTATTTGCTATAAGTTATTAAAAGAACACATTACCACTTGTCAGAATTTAATATACCATGCTCATGATGCATAACTGTGCATCAGACTAGAACGAGCCTTGAGATAAGTGTGGATGTTTGAACTATAACATACGAAGATATACTACAGAGACAAAGATTATAAATAATATGCAAAATATGGCACAATGTACAACATAAATGATATTGTATATTATATGATGAAAACAATAAAAATGTGTTTAAAAAAAAAGTATCCTAACCTGGCAAAATAGCTTTCCACAAATACACCTGGAAGCTTGCACCTTTTAAGGAACTTGAAAGGAAACCTCAAGGGCTGTGTGCCGCCGCTACACCTTGCTAAAAACTCCAGATACACAGGACTATCGTGGTCAAGCACACCTCACACAGAATCTGACAATGGCCCTCCTCCTGGTCAGAATGGATACGATTACTTGTTGCCAGTGATAAATCCAATACAAATGGGAAACAGGCCAACTTAGAAAACGTAAGCCTTTTATTTAAGAGTATGTGTAGACTGGGAGGGAGCCTTCCTGCAGCTGCTTTCCAACACATTGCAGCTTGGAACGCCCCCGCCTCGACCTTCCAAATGATGCTAGATGCAACAGTGTTCCCTTAGGAACAAAGCATTGATGTCCCAAGACTTAGGTGTATAATGCTACAAAGCTAAATATTATAAAACAACCTGGCTTAATTTGACTGGCTGTTGTGTGGTATCCAGACCTGCCAACCTGTAAATAAAAATTGCTGTGTGAGAAGGGGGTGTGGCTGTTGAGATGCAGAGCTTTATCCTGAACTACCTTTGAAGGCAATCTGCCCCATTAACCTTCTTCCACCTCCCTTGAAAAAAACAAAAACACAGAGGTTGCTAGGGCTGCAGTCTGTGTCCTAGGATGTTTTCACACCTCTTAATGGACATTGGCTGTTTACAGCCTTCAACGAAAAGCTGGAAATTCACACTTTGCATTGGGTTCCAGCTCCTCTTTCCTGCCACAGAGTGATTTCGACTACTTACTGGGGAACAGTGTGCAGACAACCTAAATCCTGTGACACACAGTGGCACCATGTGAGTTGGCAGGTCTGGGAATCGGTTCACTGTAACACACCATCAGCAGAAACTCAAATGACTAATCTCTTTGCTTTTTCCACAATGAGGTATGTGCTTTCAGGACATGTCCTGCAGTGTTGTCAGAGCATAAACACTTGACAGAATTTCCAGTTGGCTTATTATCATATCCCTTTGTATGTAGGCTTCTTAATGGGGTGTAACAAATGAGTCCCTTCAAGACTCCACATATTCTTAAATGAGGGGTGACAAAAGATGGTATTATTAGAGACAGAGACATAAGACACTGATAGAAGATCATAATTATGTGAGAGATGCTTCCACTAATATCTAGTGGTACTGCCTTAGTATGTTTGGGTCTAGATCTTTGAATGTAAGCGTCCTTCCCATTACTATCACAAAGGCACGATTACTACTATAAATTACAGCACCACACCCCCAAAAAAAGGAAAGAGCAATGCCTTTAGCAATTCTGAAAGTTACCATTAATATAATTTGCTTCTGGGTATATAGCACCTTAATTGTGCTTGGGCTACCAGTCAAATAAAGCCCATGCTCTGCCTGAAACTAATTAAGACATTGTCAAACGTCTTCACTAAAACTCCTCTGCTTTTCACCAGAATTCACAGAGGGCAACAGGAGCAACAAAAAACGCAAGGGATCCAGTTGCAAGAAAACCAGAAGGGGCCGTCCACGTTACAAGTCATGTTATACTGCAGCCCTTCAGCTTTTATATGACCCAGGGAAAAGTACATTGTCCTAGATTGTGTCCATATAACCAACAAACGCTGTGCTCTCGCCAGTGTTCTGTGCAGGCCACTGGGCTGGCAAAATAATACCACTCGTGCTTAATGGGAATCATGATAAGTAGTATGATTTTAATCTTCAACCAGTTTAATAATTTCCTGCCTAGCCTCGCTGTTTGTTGTTTGACCTTGGGAAGGTTCTCCAGCATATATCTCTGGTTCTGAGGCCTGTGCGTCCATGACCTTATCTTCGTGTCAGCACCATGCTCTCCAGGTCTTCTAACCTTTGGCTGCTACTTTGATTCACAGATCTAGTCCTTATGTTCACATTCACCAATTCTCTTCACACAACATCTGCTATATCATAATTCCAGAGGCACTTGGCATCCCAGAGTATTTAATCATCAGGGATGCCCTTTTACCATATTCTACAAGCTAATGTAGCAATATAAACCACTGCAAGAGGCATTCTGAACCTCATGATACAATGCTGGCTGGTGGGGCACCGTGGACCTATCTCTTCACCCATCTCACTGCGATCAGTGTTCCTGATGGACTAACTAAATATAGCGTGCCCTTGAAACCAGTTTCACTAGAACACTTAGTGCTCTATTTACTTCAAATGACTATCGGTATAAGAGAATGGGATATTATTGGGTGATCCTCTACTGATATGGACAGAAATATGGGTTTGGGTCTGCTTTTTCCACAACAATCAAAGGTATGTGGGAGCATATTTACAAGCCTAAAGGCTTACTCTCAAGTGTCTCAGCCCTTAAAGGTTTCCTCAAAACAAAGTTGTTAGAGTTGTCTTGGAGTCCTGATACTCATATAGCCATGTATTTGTTAAATACCTTTACTGGCATTTGCAAGACACACACATAGCAAAGAAATTGGATAGTGAAATTTACATCCCAAGGTGTAATATCTGATACAATTACAGCTGTATTGTTGGCAGTCGAAAAGGGGAGAAGTGAGATAGGAGGTTCGGGCCTCAGAGTAAACATAGCCCAGTTAAACATTGTCACATATAGTTAGTGTACAAGTCGTCCAAAGAGCAGTTACCAATGTGTTAAACACACAATAACAATGTGAACGGTTATAACAATAACGTCTGGCTGGAAGCCACCCCCTGAAAGAGCGTGAGGGTGGGGGGGCTAGGTGATACAACATCCATATCCCCCAAGGGGCTTAGGAGGGTAGGGGGACAAAGTCACGATAATCAATTGCGAGTGGCCCATGGATGTAACTATCGACTCTGGCTCGCCACACTACAGAGGGTCCATCATTAGCGAGCTGTGAGGCTGTCAACCAGGCTGTCCCAGGCAAGGAAATTAATTAGGAGGGAGGGTGATAGCTTTATCATATAATTTGAAGACATATGCATCCGCGCCACCCCATCAGAGTTGCTGAAGCATCATGGCGTCTGCTTTGGCTAGTGCCCATTTATGTGTCACTTGAAACCAGGGCCAGATGTATCAAGCCTTTTTGCATTCGCAAACGGTGCGAAGGCCCGTTTGCAAATGCAAAAATGCCTTTCAGTATCTATGAAAGGCATTCGCAGGGCAAATTTAATGAATCGCTAAAATAGCGATTCCTTAAATTTGTGAGCCTGTTTAGAGAATCGCAAATTGCGATTCTCTAAATAAGAAATCGCAAATAAGGAATCCTTATTTGCGATTTCTAAACCACATGTAACAAGCAATTCCTAAATGCGAATCGGGCATTAAGGAATCGCTATTACCACCAAGTTGAACTTGGTGGTAACCATGTGCAAATTTTAAAAATGCATTATAAATGCATTTTTAAAATTGACATGTAACGCACACATGCCCCTTTGGCATGTGTGCACCTTACATGTCCTTAAAAAACGTCTTGGGGTGCAGAAGAGGGGGCCTTAGGCCCCCAGCACCCTGGGGTTTGCATTTCCCAAATTTGCGAATTCCAGTTAGGAATTCACAATTTGGGAAATGCAAAAAATTTGCAAAAATGGGCCTACAGGCCCATAGGTGCAAATGGGGCCGGTATCGCAATTTGCGATTCGGTAATAGCATTTGAGATTTTTATGAAATCGCTATTACCGAATCGCAAATGCGTTTTTTGTTACATCTGGCCCCAGGTAGGTACTGTGGCTGGTTGAGCAGCTTTCCAGGACATGGCGATCAATCTTTTTAAGAAGGCCAGAGCAAGGTCTACACGTTTCAGGTAGAATTTAGTGCTCTTCGTGCACCTGGTAATCCTCAGTAGTTAGAGCAGTGGGTCTGGGGTCAACTGTATGTCAACTATTGTGGAGATGTGATCTAGCACGAGGACCCAAGTCGAGTCAGCAGCGGGCACTCTATGCCATATGTAAAATGTAGCATCAGCATGCCTCGATCAGGCACATGTGATGGGTGTCCCAAGGAACATCACATGAAGCCAGTGCGGAGTGAGATACCTTTGATGGACAAAATTGAATTGTGCAAATTTGAGGCGAGCATTTCGAGATACCCGTTTCATGCGTGCCAGTGCTCCTCGACCAAGACAGGTTGAGTGGGTGAGTGAAATGTTTCAACAGGTCGCAGTGAAGTTCTTCTTTTTCAGAGCTCGTTTAGTGAGTATGGCAATGGCTTGCCTGACATTTGTAAAAGGATATAAACTGGAGAATACTAGCATTATAAAGAAAACCGTTGTTTAAAACACATTTTAAGTTGATTGACCATACCTCTTATTTAGTTGTTACATTTTTTTAAACATGCACCTCATGAAGCCTACCTTCTAGTCCCAAAAAGAAGCACTTTAATCGTGCCTCAATTCCCTTTTAGAATAATGTAATGCTAATCTTTTTCATGTGATGAATTTAGATATTTAATCGTTTCTCCACCGTATTTGATGTTTATCGTTCTAATTGTTTTTTCAGCATTGCTAAGCTAAGTCTAGTTGATGTGTTCAGTGTGAGGTGATTGGAGCATTCTGAGATTGCAGAGGATATTGATGAAAATGATGGTTCTGGTTCTTAGAAAGACTTATTGGAGAAAAAAGTATGTTTAGCAGAAAGTGACTTCTAGGTAGTGCATTATGGGCCATTATTGATGCAAATAGAAAGGGATTGTTTGTTCTTTTTTTTCTGCCCTCTTTGTAATATGACATTTTTCATTGTTTAATATTTTTGAGCTGACAGTAACAGAATGATGCAAAATATTGATCTATTCTTTCCTTTCTTTATGTGTAAAAACCAATATTGTGTTGTGTGAATTTTCGACACCTCTGTTGTGCTTCTCTGGGAATATGTTTATTTTGTTAATTAACATTTTTTTTTAGCACTCTTATAGTTATGGGTCTCAAGAACAAAGGTGCCCCCTTGATTTATTTGAAATTTGTGGTGACCTCTGTATCTACCAGCTGGTGTAGGCAGACATGTAAAGATTTAGCCTTTTGTATCCAATTTTTAATTGTGCACAATCTCAGAAAGCAAGTATTACCTGTTTTCTTTTCAAAGTCAAGCTTATATCAGGGCATTTACATTCCAAAAGCTTTGTTTTCAGCAAGTAAAGTGCCTACATACTAGCAGTGTGACTTCTAAGATGTCAAAAGCTGTTAGCAAACCACCGTAACTATATCCATTTACACCATGACTGAGTGACTGCAAATTATTTGGATAAAAACTAAGTTGTCAGAATTTTCAGCAAATTTTGGTGTGAGAGATAAGGCTTCAGAATATAGGCCAACACCAGAAGCAAGATGTGCTCCCTGTCTTTTAATGCTTGGGAACGAATGACCTACCTTCAGTAGTTTTCGTTGCCTCTAAACATCATTTATGAAATTTGATACTTTGAGGGCATCCATGGGGAATTTAACTGCCAGTTTTTGTTCACCGCGGTGTGGATCACAAGGATAGTAGACAGTGAAAACAAAGGTACAATCACTGGAAAGTGAATATGAAGCAAGACCGTATATTCTAGAGTCTGAATTTAGAATAAAACCCTTTAGCAATGGTTGGAGCTGAGTTGGGAGCCGCAGTGACTGAGATTCCTACGGTATAAAATAGAAGAATGATGATACCTAGATTGCTCATGAATTAAGCCCCACAAAGGGAATTGAAGAACTTAAGTGTAAACATGAGTTCAGGCAAATCGGGGTAAAGAAGGCAGATAAAAAAAAGATAGCTTGTGTATTAAGGCACTAATACTCTTGGCCTTGAAACCAGGCTCCTCCTGCGCTGATTTAAAGACAGCTGTCTGTCTGAGGCCACCACTTCCTTCCTGTGATCTTCATGAACTAACAGGATTCTGTACCATGCTTGCCACATTGGGAATACTAATTCCTACACTGGACTAATCATTAGGTCAGCTTTGTTTATAGTGCTAGCAATTGTGTGAAGTTTTAATCCATAACTGGATTTTCAGTTTTTTAAAGCATTCCATCCTTCTGTACTAGAGGCATGCCATGTTAAATGATTATTTCTCTTAGAGCATTTTTTTAAAGTCCTGTAATTGTTTGCTCCATCCGTGAGCTGTGCTACTGTGCAGTTCAGACGTAGGAAATATTCCCAACCTAGAATCTTAAAATGAGTAATATGTCTGGATCTTAAGGTTTTTTTTCTCTCGGTAACAACATTTTTTTCTCTTTGGTTTTTAAAGGTGCATCCGAGATCATTTTGTATCGCATATGTTGCACCCATGAACAGTTAAATTCTTAAGTTGTCTCAGTTATATCTGTTAATATTTTACACAGATAATGCAGCGATGATCTTCAACATATCAATATTATTAACCCTGATCAGGACATAGCCATATTTGCTGTGTCACAGGATGCTCAACATTACAGAAGAAGTCTCTAGGAGAACTGGCAGTGGTGCAATTGGTTGTTCCATATTGACTGCTTTTTATTACAATTTTATTTACCTTGAAAAGTCATGTAAACACTCCACAGCTACAAAGTTTTTTAATATAACTCCACAATTTCCTCCATGAGTTTCAGTCTTTGCACACTCACAGTTCTGTATCTCTCCCTTTTGTAAAGGGCAATCGGTGGCTGTGTGGTGGGCAAGTGACCGTGGATAATTAACCATTTCTAATGTACATTCCAATTAAAGGACTTGTCCATATGTAATGTTCTCACTATTACCTGGAGATTAACTACTTTATGAATCTTGCTCTTCAATACTCATGTTATTTCATTTCCTTTACACCGAAGAGCCACATACATGCAGAACGTAATTATTGAACATAACAGAGTGATATCTGATTTTTGCTACCTTCAGAGTATATAATTCTAGGCTTAGCCATTCTTCTTTGGAATCTACAAGCTTCAATGTTTACCTGCGCAGTTATTTTTGGGTACAGTTCTCAAATATAACTGTACCCAGAAAATTATAATTTTGCTAATTTATATTCATTGGTGAATAATATCGTCAATAATAATATCAGTACACATTTATGAACTCCACACGGCTTATGTAGTTTGAAGTATCTCAGCAATATAGAATATAGTGAAGGAATTGTCTTTGGTAGTTCAAAATACCTGTACTTGTACAAGCACCCTGGGTTCGTATCAATACTTTTGTCTTTTTTTCCCTTTAGAAAGGTCGAGTGAGAAGATGGAAACGCCTGGCAGTTCTTCTCAAAGAACAAAAAGCCCTGTCAGGAATGGCAGTGTTCCTTCAAGTCTTAGAGAAGAGACAGGAACCGATCAAGAGGAGAGAAATCATGCCAGCCCTGTTTCTAAATTGATCAGCATCGACAATCCAAGTCCCCAGAAGAAATCCCCGTCAAAGCCCAGCCCTAAAAAAAGATGGAGCACTAGCCCTGTGCCACTTTCCTATAGTCCAGACAGAAAGAGACGGTCTTGGCGGCGATCCAGTATGAAAGGGAATAACTCCCGAAAGTCTTTGCCTCCTATGCACTGCGACAACTCAGGCAAGTACTGTCATTATTTGAATGCAATGCAAAGCTACATGGTGGAATACTCCTCAATTTCAAGATTGGTTATCCTGGTAAAAACAGCTTCCAAATACTGGATTAAAAAAGATACTCTTTTTATCCTCGAAGACAAATGGCGCATCCATTTACCAGCAGTAATTGCTCTTCTTGTTGGATTTAACAAAAGCTCAAGCTATTCAACTCCTCAACAGACTTCTGACTATTCAGGTCTGATATTTATGTTCACATGGAACCACTCTTCAACTTGCCAAGTAGCTTGATTGTAGAAGGAACAAGTCTGAACAGAATTGCAGTGGGGGGAATGTCTTACGAAACTGCATAATTAGTATACCTGGAGTTAAGCTAGCTTCTGGTTTGGCTACTTAAACCTATATTTAAATCCTAATTAAAACTGTTCGTTGTGACCTTTTATATCATAGTCCACATTTCATAAACAGGTTTCATTGTTTTTGCTCAAATATTTGTCAGTTATCCAAGGACTTATTGTAAAGTCTTTATTTTTCCTTCAGTTATATTTCGCAGAATCACAGAGTTTGTACTGTTTATTTTATTGCCCAACTCAGGCCTCGATAGTTCTGCTCGCCCACTCGATATGGCGAGTCTTTTTTTTTAAGGCGAGCTATTTTAGGACTTATTCGCCCCTTCTGGTGAGCTGACATAGAATAGGTGTTCTGTTCAGTCAAAAAGTGAAGGAGGCCTTTAAATCTTGTTATTGTCACATTTGCTCTGAGTTTATAGACAGAGGTCAAAAGTCAGTTTGTCTTACAATTAATGTTCCTTCTGACTGCAGAGTTATAGGATTTTGTCAGTTTTTTTCCTAACGCATCATTTAAATAGCTACTCATCTGTACAAACAATTCACAATTTATTTCAGTGGTTGTGAAAGCCCATTGTCTGTATTTCTGTGTGATGATTTTTTTTTTTTTTATAGGGTGAAAACAGATCAGAACACCTATCTTGGTGAAGTGCAAAGAAAAAATATGTTTTCTGAAACAATATTTCCATAGATTTGGTTATACATTATATAGTTTTAACAGTAAAGCTGCAAGTTAGCTGGAGGGATTTTGGGCACTTCTTGGAAATTGTCTGTCTGTAAATGACAGTGAGTGAGGACATTCTTTTGTAATATATTTATTAAAAGTGAGTGTTTAAACATAAACCCTCCTGCAGTGCTATAAGTAAACTATGAGGCAAGTAATGGATCATTTGTCCCCTGTACGTGACTAGGTTCTTTTCATACATGGTGCAAATCTTTAGTCTATTTAATGAACATAGAAGTTTTTTTGTACAGCAGAAATGATGCTCTCACATATTTAAAGGTACACATATGTGATAATGAAGAAAAAGGTGGCTCCATAAACTATAATATGTGCTAGTATCACACAATTTGAGACCGGTTTGTGGGTCAAGTACGTTACAGTTATGGTTGAGTAGATTATTCAAGATACTTGACCTGCAGATCTAGTAACATTTTTATGATTTTTCAAGTACTGCACCTTTTCCAATACAATATTTTTGTGAGTATTTTTATTAACCTAATTTCACAGGATTGCTTCAAGTGGCTGTTAATGCCTAACACTATACCTACATTTCTCAAAACTAGAAAATTGTTTTGAGCTAATGGATGCACTTGGCCAGGTGAACTCGACAAAGCAGAATGCAACTTCTTGTTTGTTTTGATATGTCAACTTGCATGAATACATTACATCTTTTTTTTATGGTGCTGCTATTTTCACCTGCCGTTTTTTATGTTTTTTAAAGACCTAGCAAACTCAACCTGCCACCTGACTGCTAGTGCCGCCAGGACACCGCCGGCCCTATTACAAGTTCACCGCAGGTCCAGCGGGCGGAAACAGGGTTTTTGCTAGCTGGCCTTGTAGTGAAGAGGGCCTTTACATCGATTCCGAGCCAGCACCAATATGGCGGTGCAGCAGCCCCAGTTGTGCATTTTACTGCCCGTAATTCGGGCAGAGAAATTCATAACAGGGCTGTGCATGGGGGCCCTTGGAGTCCCCATTCCGCCAGCTTTTCCACAGAGGTGTAAACCGCCATAGAAAGGCTGGCAGAATGGGATTCGTAATCAGCGCTGCCTTGGTGGATTACAACTACCAGGACCGCCAGGCTGCAGGCTGGCGGCAGCCTGGCGGTGCCGGCAGTTTGACCGCAGCGGGTCAGCCTCGGTCAGAATGTGGCGGATCAGACCGCCACTACCGCGGCGGTCCGATTTCCACCACGAGTCTGGCGGCTCAAGACCAGTGTGTGGTTGATTGAGACCTGATCAAGATCACACAGTAAATTCATTGGGTCTGCCCATTCACAAGACAGGAACAGTATATTCATTATGTTCTCTAGTATTGTAGAACCATAACCCTTCAAAGGATCGACAAACGTACAGCTGTGAGACTGGGAACCTGTGTGGGAGTGCAAGAGAAAAGCAGAGCAGGATATGGTTACCATACAATTGAAGTCTGAGGCTGGTAGCTGCAAGTAACAGCAGAGACTCCGGTGCAGTAATATTTGAGGGAAAGCAGCATTGATGAGAAGCTTGCAGTACTCATCTACATTAGGTATGCACATTCAACAAATAGAATGAAGACTTGCTGCATTCCTGAGTTAATCTCTTTCTGTTGGATGATGCACAATCCAAGAGAGTCACCTGTGTATACAAGGTAATTATTTGCTAGAAATATCCAATGAATTATGAGGGTGCAGTTTTTTTTTCTCCACGGGTGCACATCTATTACTACCAACTGGAGATCGACATCTCCATCAACAGAGCTAATGAAATCCAGCAAGAGGTATTATAATAAGGAGGTTTATTCTGGAATGCCGGCTAGCATAAGCTTTGGTCTTTAGCAAGGTGGGAATCTTGATCCCCTTTGATTTCATGTCCCAATAACACCCCAGTTAGTATTGCACAGTGACTTAATCATAGGCTGTAGAGAATGGCAATAATCATGGTCTTTAAAATCTACATAGGTTGAGCTTTCATTACTTATGCAGTCTCATTTCCCTTTCACGGCCCAAATGGGATTTCTGTGGGATCTTCAGTGACAACAATATTCTGTATCACATTGGGGCCATCACTCATTGTACTTTGTAACTATGAATATCTGTACCGGACCTTCCTATTCAACTCCAGAGTCCTTCCTGTTTGAATTTTGTGTGTTTCTCTGTTGCTTCTGCTAGTCATAGGCTAAAACATTTGTATTATTTTTTGAGCTATTGTTTATGCAAGGAGCTGTTTTGGTATAAAATGTGTGAGATTTGAGAATAGTCTGTAGGTCTTCTTACATTTGGGAAAACCAATGAAAGCACAGTTCCAAAGTGAAGAAGCTGTTAATGACCCCACCCTGATTACAGGGGACTCCAACTAGTTCCTGGGAATAGCCTGTAGCTGGAACAAGTGCCCTCACTCACCAATAGGTGACATGCTTCATCATTGGGTTTTGCTCCTCGTCAGACCGGCACTGCAATATCTGATGGGCCCCACGAAGGGGCTCTTTGCCGGAGATCTTTTTATAGAAGAAATTGCTGAAGATAAATGTAAGTAATGTGGGACTGGTGAATATCAACTGCTTAAAATTGGCTAGAGGGACCATGTGGTAGATCGTTTAATGAAGATATGGGCGTCTGTCAAGGTTAAAAACAACTACTCGTGGGGGAGGAAGAATAATGTCCATCTCACCCTTACACAAATGAGAATGAAATTCCAGTAAACCCTATAGTCTAGGGGTCAACTGTTTAATTAGAAAAAGGTCAACATGTTTCTCGCTCAAAAAATTTCCAAAAGTATCTGGTTGCGATTCGTCAGGACCTAAATAGAACCTACCTAATCCTCACTACTGTAGTGAGTGTATGTTTTGATTGCCAGGAACCCTCCTCCTATTAGAGAATGGGCTCCAACGGAAAAACGCAGAGAACTTACGTACTCACGCCAATATATTCATCAGCAAATTTGTTACGTGAACCGTAGCTGCCGTCCGCACCTAGCCCTGCTCCGTGCATCCTAGTCTGTTCATCAAGTATTTATACAAGTCATTCAAACCCCAGGAGCCCTCTGTGCAATAGAGCAACAGCATAGAGATAATGCAAAGACAAAGTTTTGTCATTTTTTTAGAAACTGTGCAAGTGAACTCAAGTTCCAGACATGCACCTGGAGCTTATTTCATAGATCACACGCCCAAATAGTGAAACAGCATTTGTTAAGTCATTAAAATACGTATTCGGGTACAGGCACGATGTACTTGCATAAAAAGCACGAAGAACAAGTGCACTTGTAGTTTAAGATCATTGCTGTGAACATCATCAAATCATTGGTTAAATGACAGATCTTTGTATTGTGGACCAATAGCTTGAAACTTGGTTGTGTCGGTCAATTGTATTTTTAACTTGCTGAGAAGAAAAATAATATTGAGTAAAATATATTCTCACTGACTTGTTTTGATTCATGTTTTCATTGTTAGGTCTCAGCAAGTCTATCAGCCTGGAGTTGTCAGAACCCGAAAGACTTTGTCAACTTCTGCAGTCATGTTTTCAGGTAATAATCTTAACGGTTGTTGCCCCAAAATTATCCCTAGATCTCTGCTCTACAACATATAACATCCTCCATGCATGTGTACATCTGGGTTAGTTAGTGTTTGTGTGTTGTTGATTTGTTAATATTTTGTACCCAGCACTTATGAGAAATGAAAATTTCCACCCCAAGTCAATCTAAAATCACAATCTTCCTTGATACATGCACAATGTTAAATGTTTTAACAGCTATGAAATGTAAAATGCGTATAATATATACTAAGTAGATTTTTGTCAGTTTGTTGGGTGTCACTAGGTCATATTCAAGCATTGTAAAATTGGTATCCTATTCATAGTAGGATTTCAAATCAGGTTTCTGGCTCTTGTGCAATGTAAATTTCCAAAATATCGAAGATCCTTAATATTTCCAGTATCACATTTTCCTGAGATTTGACCTAGGGGCCTGATTTAGAGTTTAGCGGATGTGGTTACTTTGTCACAAATGTGACAAATATCCCGTCCACTGTGGTACGATTCCATTACATCCTATGGAAATAGTAATACAGTGGATGGGATATCAGTCATGTTTGTAATGGAGTAACCCATCCGCCAAACTCTAAATCAGGCCCTTAGTCTCTATTTGTTTTGCAAAGCTCTGTTTTTGGATCCTCTAGTCAGCCCCTAGTATTTCTGCCTCTTTTGATGGAGAAGCACTCTAAGGCAATAATGCAACCCAGTGATGCTGCTAGGGCAGACCCTTTTACCCAGACCAGAACCTGGGTCGAATAGTTATATCTACTACAATAGGCCAGTGGGCCAGATTTATCCACAAATCTACCCACCCAAGCCATATAATCAGAATGGGGTATGGTAGTAAAGCACTTAATTGATCATAGGGCCCATGTTCAATCAGATGTCATAATTCATTATATCATATGTCATTAGTTAAAGAGAAAGGTGCTAGGTGCAAAAAGTGCACAGTGTGTGACAATATTTACATATCTACAGAGACAACGCAGCGTGTCACAAAGTTATACACCATGCTTCTTCAATGTCCACTCAGTCATAGTTTGACATAAGTATAACTGACAATCCTGGGGTATGTTGACCTTCTGAACCTGTGGGAGTGGACCCACAGTTCTCTTCAGGACAGCACCGTTTGTTTTGAAGCTGTGCATTAAAGAAACGGGCCTCTTAATGTCTTCTAACTACAGAACATTGCTTGTGCTGAGTCAGAGTGTAGGAAGACGACTCTTTACATAGTATGCCAAAAAGAAGTGTGGTGTGTAAAGAGTCCAGGTATCACTTATGAGTAGACAGGGGCTTGCTCTAGCAATCCCAAGGTGCTTTATCTGGGGTAGTGTGGTCAAGCAGCCTTAGGCTTATCGGAGAGGAGTGTTAGACATTTGTTGCATGCACACAGTCAATAAATGATACACACACACTCAACAAAAAGATCCACACTTATTTAGAAAAATAACACATTTATATGTATATATCTTTTGTACACCAATAACTTCGTTATTGGGTAAGTACTTTTTAATTTAGCAGTTTTAGAGAAAACACAAAATACACTTGCATGGACTTTAATACAGTAATGTTATCCTATGGTTAAAGACACAAATACTGCATACAAGTACTTAGCAGCGACTTACAGGACCAATCTTAAGGAGTTAAGGTAAGTATGGGGCAAGGTACTAGGCAGCGCCAACCAGCCACCTCGGTCGGCTCTGGGGCATCTGGGTGAAGAGGTGCTTTTTGGCATCAGGTGCCCCATTGATTTCAGTGGCAAGCGGTCCTGAAGGAAAGAGGCTGCAGTTAGAGATGGAGGGCCAGTCCGGCTGAACTAAAAAGGGGGACTGAGAAGTCAAGGGTGTTGGGCACACAGGGCCACCATCAGTTTACAGCAACTCAGGCTGGTGAGCACGTGTGCAGTGGTGCTTTGGCAAGGTTTTGTCATGCAGACTCCTCGCGGTTCTTTGTTCCTGCACAAAAGATGATGCAGGCATCAACTAGGGGACCAGTCTGGCTAAACCTAAAGTGAGGTTCAGCTCTGTGGGGGGTCTCCGGTCCTTGTTGGCACCATTGGCCCACTTCGACTTGGGCTGGGGGGCTTGGGTGCAGTGGTGCATTTTGATGTCTGGTTTTCCACGGTCCGGGGCTATCTCTGTTCCTTCTGGGTGCCTGCAGGGTGTAGGGGAGTAGCTCCGCTACTTTACAGGAGATGCTGGTTGTTCCTTGAAGTGCTGGCATTCCTCATGTGCCTTTTGAGTTAGAGCAGCTACAGGACAAGTCAACTTTAGTGCAATTGTTGAGGGCAGCAGGTAGTCTGGCAGGATTGGGTCCAGGTCAGTTGCTGATCATCAGTTCTTGCTTTTCGCAGCCCTTTGGTGTCCTCCTTCTTCTTAGGTCGGTAGAATCTCCTTTCCTGGTGCCAGGGGATCCCCTAATTACTAGATTTAGGGGTGATACGGGGAGTGCAGGGTAGTAGCCGATGGGCTACTTACCATTTGGGTCACCTCAATCCCCTTTATGACCACATCATGAAGAAAGTAGGCATGAGCTTGTCCCAGAGTTTCTAATTCTGCCATAACCAAGATGTGGTGTATGTGATAACCCCTACGGTTTCCTATTGGATGGCATCATCATTGAGTGTCACACCTAGATACTCGCTTCTCCAGGTGAGTGCCAACTCCATCTCAGAGTGACGGAATCTGTGCTGTGCACAAGTGGTAATTACTGGTTGAGGGTTTTGGGATAACTCTTCAGGAACATCGTTTTTATTCACCAGTCCGGTGGACGTTGATTAACTGTGTTGTATTTTAAGGAAGCTAAGTGAGCACATAGTATGCTCCCGTCTCCGTAGTTTGATTGTTTGAATGCTAAATCACTAGCTATCCTGCTGGAGGAGGTGTGAACACCTTCCTCCGGAGCAGACATTGTTTTTGTCCTCCGATAGTGAGGGCCCTCACCTGCAGAGGGCCAGAAACCTATCTGTGGTGGCATTCTGGATTGTACCAGTCAGCCAGCACACTAGAGGACTAGTAGGTTTCAGGGGGTGCATGTATTATTAGTAAATTAATCTCTGGAATCAATGTGGGTTTATTAGTACGAGGTGTGTGATACAAAACACCATGGGTTTCAGTGATGCCATTATTTAGCTGTTAAACTCGTTTTGTCCATTGCGCATACCTTAAGATGGCTTCCATATTCACTTGTAATGTCTAAGAATTGATTTCAACATTACTGAGGCATATCTTCTAATGCAGCGATGTCCTCACATGTAGTATAATTGACCCTGCCATAGGGCTGTACAGGATGTGTACCATGTTGTGTTTTCATTTTTGTCTGCACCATGTCGCACACCCTTATAAGGCAGTCTACATGAGGGTGGTGATGGGTCCCTTAGGGTGGCACAATACATGCTGCAGCCCTTAGGAACCCTCCTTAGTACCCCTGCCCTAGGTACCAGGGGTACCATGTACTAGGAGCTTACAGGGGTGCTAAAGGTATTGCTAATTAGGGAACCTCTGCACAGTTTTATGGAAAGAGATCTGGCACTGGGGACCTGGTTAATAGGAACCCAGTGCACTTCTGTCAGAATTGCATCAAATACCAGGCAAAAGTGGGGGTGACCATGACAAAAAAGGGCACTTTCCGGCACAGAGTGATAGACTACCTCAGGCATTGAAATTCCGCACTCAAGTCTATCCCCTGAACCATGTGTGATTCCTGGTGTTATTCTATAAATGATATATACAGCCTTATTAGGACTATTGAAATGAGCAAATTGTTACCAAAGCTTGTCAATAGATTGTGTAGGTGACCAAGAAGTGTCCTATGCTCCTACATGTATTATGAGGCCTTGTTAGTCACCGCTGCTCAGTGATTCTACTCTATCATGTGTCTGAGTCGTATGCCAAAATAACTGCTGTGCTCTTCAGGTATGCCATATCATATCCTCCTTTAGGATCGGTGACTCACTGCGTAGAGTAGGTGTCAAAAACACTTTTGTAGAATGAGAACCGATAGCTGGGTGTGGTGCGCAAAGGACCATCAAGTGAGAGAGTGTTTTAACAATTCTGTCTTTTAAATAATAATGCACCCACCCTCCCCCCAGGGGTCTGTGCTAGAAAAATGACTTGCAGAGAGCTGGGGCAGCTACCAAGCTATGGTATGCAAGAGAACATCATGCAAGAGAAGGTTTTAAGAAATGTCTAGTAAATGCCCACAGACCCATTATTCGTGCAGGTGAATTGTTAAGTAGGTGATCCGTTATCCAAAATACAAAAAGATATGTGCAGTATGATCAACATTGAACTAAACCTGGGTTGCCTTAATGAAAGAGAATGAGTTTCTAAATGCTACACACCCAAGCACTGTCATTATTTACACACTACCTAAGATACATAAGGACCAGTGTATTTGGGTGTGACTCTGTACTCTAACCAGTGTGTAGACTTACAGGCCTTGATGCCTGTACCTCAATCCTTAAACTCATATGTCAAATTGGCTTATATTCAGTTGAGAGCTAGCTTACCTGTAAGTCCCTAGTAAATAGTACCCATGGCATGTAAGTTAGAGGGTGCCCCAGAGATTGCAGCACTGATTGTGACACCCTGGGTAGGGCACACATATAACAAGGCTCCTAGCCCACCATTTGCAGGATGGAACTGTCGTGAATGACTCTCGCTTCTTAGTGAGACTGCCGGATTAGGGGTGGCAACCCTTTGGTCATAGGTGAATGTGTCACCCCTACGCCAGTTAAAAGCTGTTGGCCCAAACCTCCCGACTCTTCTAGCAGTACCTCACCCAAACCCTAAGTAGTAAAATGTGATTTCTGGTAGCCTAGTGCACAGACTCTGGAGACTTCTCAGGGAAGTTGTGGTGTAACAAATCTTACCCCTTTTCTCTCGTTAGAAATAAGTCTCTTATGTGTCCATGAGGAACGTCCCCAACCCTGTTACCTTGAGATGAGATCGGCCCCTTAGTCTCCAGATCAGGAATCATAGAGAAAACAATGCTGAGATTCGCTGCAAAGCAGCATAGAGTCTAGATGGTGTATTCTGATGCAGCCCTCTCTAACGACCTTGGTCTTGTGAGGTGTTTTTATCAGGCACGTTATTGTTTGTGCTGGAATCCTGGCACAAGTATGTACCTAAACAACAGATTGTGTGCTCAAACTTGTGTCGGTGATTACATAACAAATACTTGACATGTTTGCATTCTGTTCTTGTCAACGTAAAACAAAAGGAGCATGATGACAATGCCCACGTACATCACTGTTAATGACGCTTTCTCAGAATGACACTGATTAGGAAAACATTTCTCTAAAATGCACGCATCTGCAAGCAGTGCTAAAAGGAAAGACCTAATTCAGTAGAATTAAACAGAGTATGATAAATAGGTGAAAGGGGACTAGGTGAAAAGGGCAAACAATTCTGCAAGATAAAAGCTAAACTATCTCCTTTGTCCAGGCAGGAAACTAAAATGGACCCATGACACCCTCCCCATTGCCGTATCAAGGGTGCTAAGCAATCATGCCAAGCGAGGGTGCAAGAGCCACAAACCAAACTGCTCTAACCAAAAATCATGTTTAAAAACGTATATTAAAACAATTTTAAAACATTCATGAGAGATATATAATGTCAAAAGTGACAAGCAAAGCTGGACAAGAGACAGGCCGAATTAAAAGGCAATTTGGTGTCACTTTTTCTATGTGAAAAACAGCCAATGATTACATTTCAACAATAAGTGTGATCATGCAGGAGGTCTTCAATGTCATAAAAAGAGACAGAGACCAAAAAGGACTCCACTTCCGCAGGCGTGAGAGTGACCAGCAGGTTGGCAGAAGGATCCACAGAGCAGAAGTGTGCAGAAAACACAAACACAGAGGAACCTGCATAGGCAGCATCATCCATAGTGCCAAACTGTGTTGGAGCCATAAACTTCACATGTGGTGGCTCATAGGTTGCCTTGTGAATCAACCTCCGTCTCAAGGGGCACAACCATGAAAGAACCCTCATCAAGAACATTTACAGTTCCTTGTCCACAGGAGGCACGTGCTGTATGGCAAGATACACTGTACGTGCACATTCGAAGAAGTACCAGGTGCAATGGAATACTGGCTGCACACACTATAAGACTGGTCTGAATGACAACAACCAATCGCGCTCTAGCTCCTCCAGCATAGGAGCACTGAAGTACTTCACCATGCGTTCATGACACAGCTGGGCTGGTGGTAGCTCCATCACTCAGCTTTGCTGAGATGGGATAGTCACTGCATATCAAAAATAGCAGCAACAGAATTTCACAAATTAACGCGGAAATTATTGGGAATCCACGAAATACACTTGAAAAGAGCAAATGTTTGGCTGAAGGTATCACTCCAAACACGGTCCAGAAAATGCTGCCAAATCCAGAACTGACAGATTTAAAGAAGTGAGCAATCCCCGTAGTGTCCGTTGTGTTGAATATTCTGGCCACCACTTCTCCAAAACGGATTGTATCTCTGCCAATGATCTTGCTATCTGGAGATTATACATCTCCCTGGCTGATGTCAGAGCTACTTGTTTTTGGAACAATAGTGCCTTTAGTCTGCGGTAGGGGAATAGAACGTGGCTGCAACAAGTCACGATCTGAGAAAACAAAATTGCATAGGCAATGCCAGACTTCATGCCACAGCAGCTTAGATCATTCAGAACCACATAACTTCCATTTGAAAGTATATGAAATACTGGACGAATCGAAGGGACAGGAGTACCCTTCAGATAGCATGCCAAGTTGGCGACCTCGGCGTTGCAAGGCTGTGCAGGAACACGTGCTTACAGATCAGTGAATGACTAACAGTAGTCTCACATTCCTATCCACTAAGAAAGACCTTAATTGTGTCATTCAGACACCTGAAATCAAAAGGCAACTCCCACTCTTCATGTATGTAGCTGTCTTGTAACTGTTCATATCTGCCTAAAGCTAGATGTTTCAAACATTTCGTAAAACGAAAAGTGGATATAGACAAATGTATAACTCCATGTACCAACCATACTGCTGATGGTGTTTCTGCCACAGTGAAAGTCAGCTATTCTTTTTTTTAAAAAATATTAAGCACTGTGTAAGTAACTTCCTTCTTAGCCATTGTTGTAAAAAGGACATGTCATTCTGAATATCAGTCACAGAAGGCACAATATTATTTAGGGTATAAATTCTTTTGGACAGACTGTTCATGCCATTATCAACAACAGCCAAAGACTTTTCTGTGTTTCCTTATCTAGCTGCCCTAAACGTGCAGCAGCTTCCATTAGGGAAAGCTTCCATATTTCAGTATATGTGGCATACAGAAATCGTTTTGAGCGTGGCTTTTTTGGACCTATCAAGAAGTCTTGTAAGTCTGCTTCCTCTGACAGGAGACTAAGTTGTTCCTTTACTGCTGCTAAGGTGGAAGCGCATAACTATTGTTGGCATAGTTTACCCACACTATATGTAATGATGGTACAAGAGTGTTGACCTGAGACGAAACGAGGGACTGGCCGGCTAGTCCTGAAACTCCGTGAGGAATTGACAAAAATGTGCCTGGCAACCATTTGTGTCCTTTGGCCACAATAACCACCCACTGGGACTGGAAAGTGAGGAATTAAAGATACCATTATGAACCCAAGCATTTAATACTTCTTCAGAGCCATTTAGGAATGTTTTCCAATTATCAGATTTGGCTGGTGTGGGGATACTGGGCACGTTCATTTCTTTTTTTGATAACCTTAAGCAGGATGTTTGCTGGACCTTTTCATTAAAAAATATTATTTGTAAGGGAATAAGGCATGCTCTAAATAAAGCTTCCCTACCATGTATTTGCCAATCTTTTGTTCCCCATACACTCTTCAATTCAGTAGTGTTTTTCCAAAACTTATAGCCTTGAAAAGCAAGCCGGGAAACAAAGAATTCTCAAAAGATTAATTTGGTGTCAGTTTGCAGTATTTTCCGCTTTTTGTGTGGGGGTAATTTGAAATAATGACTCTGCCTCTCTAATGTCATGCCCAGTGAAATATGCAAACTTATCTACATATGTTTTGGAACATCCCCCAGGTAGAGTTGACCAATGTTCCCATTGTGTGTAATTGTAAACTAATGTGTTTACTAGCTCGGTGCAGAAATTAATGTCCCCAATGATGATGATAATACATTTCCCCATAATTCGCGGTGTTCATATTCACATCTTCACTTTCAAAAACACTGTAGTATTCTAGCTCAGCAAGCATAGAATCAACTATCTTAACATCCCAGTCATCGGAAACAACACCAGGTGTAATTACATCAGTCAATGGCATTTTAAACAGATATGAAATTTGAATGACCTCAGTAGGAGTGAATATAACAAAGGGAACATTATCCCATCTGGAATCGGTATTGCTGAAATGTTCCCAAAGGACAAGTCTCTTCTAACTTTATGGGAGGAAAGGTAAGGAGTTAAAACCTCATCCACTGGCTCAACAGCAGCACGTTCAGGATGATCATGTCCATTTATCAAAAGAAAGAAAACTATGACAAACCCAATCCATAATAGAAAGACAAACAATGCCAGTAACATCCACAGATAATACCAAGGATACATTAAATAGTTATTTTTAAGCTGTCTGTACAGCTTACATGTCTTTGAAACAGTTTCTGTCTCAGAGTTAGATGAAGTTGACAAAGTCATCAATATCGATCAAGTAACCAGAAGTAGACTAAGCAAACACAGGAGCTAATGTTGCACTGGGGGATTGACCCACTTCTTGTGGAGATTCGTAGTAGACGATTCCATACGTCTGCGTTGAATTGGAGTGGTATATTTCCATATCTTGGACAGTTCTTGTCAAAGAAGTTGTAACAGGAATCAGCAAAAGCTCATTCTCCGCCATCCCCATGCTCGAAGAGGTAATTGTAGCATTGTTGCACATGTAGGTGCAGAAACGTTGTTTAGGGCTTGTAGAGGGGTGTCCTGTTGGGTAGTAAGAAGGGAGTGGGTACTACCCAATGGACCTCTGGGTCCGCTCTGCAGAATCGGCCACATGATGCAATTTGATGTTGTCAATGGAGACAAACGTATTCCCTTTGGAACCAGGCAACGGTGGTGGGATGGCAGTTCTGGTACCTTGTATTCCCAGGACTGGAACTGGTGCTCTGTAGGACAGGCAGAATTATTTCTTAACAGCAATCTTTTCACAAACTAGATCCCCAGCTTTGGGAATCCAGCCTGTAGATGTTGCTGGTGAATCCTTTATTCCCAAGGAGGCAGCACAAGGAGATGAACTGACATCTTGAAATGGTTGTAGTTCCTGTAAAACAGCAAAATGTTCATTTATGTGAAACAGTGTGTCTGCCTCCACCATGCCGGGATTATCAAGATCTGGGACATACATAGGTATCCCAAACAGGATCTCGTGTAGAGGATGTCCTCCCAAGGACCGTCTTGGCAGATTGTTAAGTGCTCTCTGGATCCCATATAGGTGATGAAGCCAACTACAGCCTGAACCTATTACTCTAGCTGTTAAGGACTGCTTTTGGTCTCAGTTCCTCCTCCCCACAACATTGTTACCCTCGAGATGATCAGGTGAAGAGTAATGGAGTTTAACACTCATCGTTCCCATGGTGTCCCTGAATTCTCTAGAGGCAAAGGCAGGGTCGGAGTGGAATGAAGGAACCGCATATGTACTGATAAAGACCAACAAATCTTTAATAACAGTTCAAGCGTCAGCCAACCTATGTGGCCATACCCACAAGAATCTAGAACAAGAGCCTACAGCAACTAAAATGTATTTGTATGCACCAGTAGGTTGTAAGGGACCACAGTGGTCCAGATACACATATTGTAGTGGCTTATTGGACACTGAGAGGGCAGGGGTGGTTCCTTTGCAGTGGCGGAGGACACCCCCCCACCCCCCCACCCCCCGGCTGAGCCAGCAGGTGAAAAATAAAAGGTTAGCTTGCTTTTTTGTTTTTTTTTCCCATCTTTTTTCAGCTGCTGGCTCACTCAGCAGAGTTTACAGGGAGGTGCGCGGCTGGGCCACAGGAGGGTGGGGGAGGGAAGAGGACACTAAGTGCGCATGTGTGTTTGGCCAGCAGTCTGAGGCCGGCTAAACACACATGCACACTGACGTTCCTCCAACCTGGCTGTATAGACAGCAGGGCTGGAGATACAGTACAGACCCCAGTCTTGTGTCTGAGTGGCAGTCTGAGCCGCTCAGACCAATCCTGACTCTGCTTTCATGCTATGTTTAGCATGTAAGCAGCACCGGGATTGCTGAGAAATCTGTGCTGGTGTCTCAGCAAATGCTGGGACACCAAAAGACGAGCAAGGTGGCGTGAGACGCGTGGTGCAACGGAAACAGTAAGTGTGTGTTTTTTTTTTTTTTTTGCCCAGTGGACCCTCCCCCTTCCTCCCCCCCCCCCCCCCCCCCCCCCCAAACATATGCGGTGGCCGCGGCTGTCAAAACCGAGAGCATTTTGAGTTTTCTACTAAGTTAATAATTTGTAAAACTCTCACTTGCATATTATATTCTCCATCCTGAATCCTTTTTTCTGTTGCACAACATAACACACCATTTTGTACCGTCTTACTACTTAATTTGTAAAAGTGTCCGGGCCCAAATTTTTCTTAGACCTTTGCAACTGGGTGGCCTTCTTTGCTACTGCCGACCGCACCTTATCTGCTGCTATGACACTTGTTTTTAATCTGTCAGTCTATATGGAGTTTTTGGATACTTTTGCTATATGGAAGCTTCACTGGCCCAGCATTGGTCAGTACAATGAATGCTCACTGTGAACATTTTAATTAACTGGTTGGTAGAATAAGCCTTGTGTTCCATTCCATTTTAGCCATTTTAAAATCTTACAGCATTGAGTGTGTACTGTTGCGGCCACTTGAGGCCAGCAGATGATGTGAATTAGAAGCAATGTTCCATGTCATTATTATTTTCCTTTGGCGGCAACACAATGTTTGGGAACAGCATTTTCAGGGCTGTATGCAAACTGAGTCTTGAGGTGTGCCAATTGAGAGAACAATGTACTAAATCAAAGTACTGGGGGAGATAACTTCTCCACACCTACCTAATGCATCCTTCACGCCCACATAAAATATCTTCAAAAACAGCCGTGGCTGTGTTGGAGTTTGAAGATTTTGTGAAACAAAATAAAACTAGTTTAATCAAAAAATATTGGGAATACATAATCCTTGGCTTTTGGAATGACAAAATTCATTTTGAAAGATAATCATTATTGAATGATACCCTGAGAAAGCTTCTTTAAGGAAAGATTCTCCACACCCACCTAATTTATCCTGCACACCCACATGAACATAGCTTTAAAAAAAAGCCAAATTTAGCATTTTTAAAACATGTTTTGCAATTATGTTTGCTTAAAAACATAGGTTTGAAATACCTTCTGATCATAAGGGGAAGTCATGCCTGCGTACCCAGTATGCAAAATATGTAATAATCTATTGATAGCATTGTTTGTTACATTGGAGAGCATTTTTGTGCCACCACTGAAAACTGGTCCATCTGAAAAACAAGCACTAGCAAAGAAAATAGGTCTCACCTTTGTGACCTATTGGCTTTGGCAAGGGTTGTAATCACACTGCTCAGCATTCCTGATAATGTGCAACATGGTTAAAGTTAAAAAAAAAAAAAAAAAGCCTTTGACGTAGCCGCTTGCATCATTTTGTAGGTACTCACCATCCTTTTTTTCAGTTTAATTACCAATCCACTTTGGTTCGGTGAATAAAAAGAAAAGAAAACATGTAAAAGTGTTTTTTAAGGGGGCAGGGAACAGAAGCACTGGGAGGAGTGGAAGCAATGTGGGGAAGGACGGGGACAGTGGGAGGCTTGCATAAGCAAGAAGGATGGAAGGGAGGGGACAGCAACACGTGAAAGGGAAGCAACACAGGGATGGAGACAAGCAGTACAGAGGTTGCATGTGGGAAGAAGGAACAGGGAGAGAGAAGGAGGGTGCAGTAGGGTGAAAGCAACACAGAGATTAGGAGGCAATTGGGAAATGCACAAAGGTGAGCGTAAGAGTTAAGGGAAGGGGAGAAGCTTGGGGGTGACAGAATAATATAAGTGCAGGGAGAGGTTAGTACATCAGAGAGACAACTTGAAAGCACATGCATTCTCGTGGAGTGGTTAAACCAAAGGAAAAAGCAGAGCTGCCAGCCAATCAAATATATTTTAAAGTGGAAGTGCTTCTTGGGAGGGACAAATGCATGGTTGACAAGCTGGAACATTAATAAGCAGCAGGCAAATGAGAGTGACAGCAAAGGCAAGCAAAGGTAAGCAATGGATTGACTCCAATCCACCCTATGTTCTTGATATGCCACAAGATACCTTGCAACTCAAAGCACCTGTACTGCATAGAAGGCTCGACCTAGTGAGACAGAAACACATTATTTAGTTGTTTTGCAGTTTTTTGCAGTATACCAGTCCTAGGATGAGTGGTAGGGTGCTTGTATAATGACATCAGTTTCCATGAGATAAATAGATTAAATGATTACAGGGCCTAAGAGAGAAGAAAGACAGTGGAATTAAAACATGACAGCACACACATTTTTTGTAGCAGTGAGAGTTAAACTGCAAGAAAAGCAACATCAGACTTTTGAAGCTGGGTAGGTTAGAGGAATCTGTGGTATAACCACATACAATGTTGTTACCTGTTTGGGTAGAGGTTCATATTCTTGAACGATTTCACATTGTAGTAGTGCATTTGCTGCAGAAATTCTGGTGCAAAGTGCACTTCACAAGTTACAACCTAAGTAAAATAAGTCGCCACAAACATAACCATGTATCTTTCAAAGCTTACGTTTCAATCCTTGCATGCTTTACTCAATGTTTAGTTCTCTTAGGTTAATACCAATTATCAATTACTAAAAAAAAGTTAACTTTGTATAAAGGACTATATAAAAGCTAATTAATTAATCATGTAATTACAACATCAATCATTGTAAATGCAATCCTTTTATATATAACAAACGTTCAGTAACCACATGTACTTGCACTTACAAAAGGGCTCCTTTTAATTAGAATCTAGGGTTGTAGAGGGACCCAGCCTTCAATCTCACAGTGTGTCAGCAGGCAGCACGTTGGCTGCAGCCTTTGAAGCCTTGTTGCATTTGAAGCATTACTTAGAGCACATCAGCAGGATGCTGAACACTAGCAACACGTGCTGTGAGCGCTGCCTTGGGAGACGTGGCAATCAAATGTTCTAGGTCTACATCTATACAATTCAGATAGTGATTAGGATTAATAAATTTGTATAGCACACCCGTTATCTTAATGATCCTGATGTTCTTAACAGCAAAACTGTGTGAAATGTTGTAGTTAGTGAAAAGCCAAGGCTTATACAGTTTTTGTGAAAGAGAGCATGCCTGTTATGGTACAGAAATGCAAAGGTAGATTAATCTAGGTTATGGCTATGAGTACCAAAACGCACAGCAACCTAGACAAACACAATCATTGTGTAGTATTTGTTGTGGTGGTGAGGTTTCTTTTTTTTTTTTTTTTGTACTGCTCTGTTTTTGTGCTGCATAATTGCAATGTGATTTTGTTGTAGTGGAGATGCTGCATTCTGTTTCTACTAGTTTGTTGTGATATGCCATGTTATGTTTTAATTGTGTTTTTAGCTTGTTTTGTGTATGGTATTTTGTTATGTTTAGTTGTTTACCAAAGCGGGTGTCGACAAATGCTGCCATATTTCCACCCAAAAGCAGCATATGCTTTGAACGTTCATGATACTGGCACCTATTTTGTAACGTCCAAGGTGGTAAAATAGTGTTTCTGCAGTTTTTCAACTACTTACAGCAGTTATCAGCCCAAAACTGACTATGGCCCAAATTTCCAAAGTGTCACACAATTCAGTGCCACATCCAGAGTTTCTGTGCTGTACTGTGTGAGAGGGAGATAGCAGGACAATGTCTTATGTACTAACAAAAAAATGCAAAAACAACAGGATGGTGGATGGAATGCTTCAATTAATCTCAGCCACTGATGATCGCTGAGGCCGTATTCCAATCCATCTTTTTTTTTTTTAGCCCACCATGCCACCTCAGTAAGGACACAGCCATATGGAAATCAGTCTTAACCCTGGGATGGAAACAGTCCATCTCAAACTGCCAGGCCAGGACCTTCCTGAACCAGAAAATAAGCACTCTAGGGCCAGTTTCGGCCTGGTTAGGGCTCTTCAGCCAGGTATAGCCTGGTTCCAGTGGCACAGTGAGTCCGGGACCCTTGCTGGGCATACCTGGCACACTTAGGGCAGCAAATGCAAAAGCAGCAGAGTTATGGATGGAATGCTTGAATTAATCTCAGCCACTAGTGATTGTTGGCATCCCCCCATCACTTTTTTTCCCACCATACCATCTCAGTTTGGATCCAGCCATATGCAAATCAATCTGGACCCTTCTCCTCAAGGGAACATTCCAGTCCGACCTGCCAGGCCAAGTCCTCCCTGAATCAGAAAACATTTTGAAAAAATGGGGCAACCCAGTACCCTGGGACCTGGGTAAGTGAATAATATAACAGAAAGATTTTTGGTCCCTCTGGGGGAAGGATATGAATTAACTTCCACAACAGTGGTTGTACCATAAAAACCTTTCTGTACCAATGAAGTTTGTGAATAATATATCACATTTATTAGAAACTTAAATTCCACAATTTAAAGTAAAGTAATCAAGGTGCTCCTGCATAATGGCGCAGTGTGAGTGAATTATGTGTTAGTATAAGTGTTGTAGTGCTATTTACATGAACCCTAAAACCGAACTGGTTAAAAGCATTAGGTCTCTGATAAGCACCTATACAATAAGTGATCTGAGCCTGCTGAATTTTTCAAAAGCCAATCCACATTTTCAAATTCAATGTTGGCGTTTCGACCCCAAAAAAATGAAATGAATTCAGACGGGTCATCATCGGGACAGAATATTGAAATAGGAAGCACCTATAATACAACACAGAAAGCATGTATCAGTACTTTGCCCTCAATCTGGTCAGCATCTATTAATTCAACAGTACAATATATTATGTGGCTATATTATCCAATCCATGTTTGACATGAGGTCACTACTTCTTTATGTGATAGTTAATCAACCTCATAAGAGATAAAAACAAAATGTACCTACTTAATTTGGAAACTAAACCAATTTGAAGAGGTACTCACATCTATTTGATAGCAGTCAGACACATCCTAGTCGTGTTAACGATAAAACTTTGCCAGTCGGCCTTCCATTTCATGTAGCCGTAGTGTTTTATCAATAATACCACTCTTTTACTTTACCATCTAGAGAAAATTATACATACATAATTAATTGTCTCATTGTTATTTCCAAGCTTGAGGCTACTGTATTGGGTTTGAAAATAAACATGAAAATTGCACTATAGTTACCTAATGGCTTCAAGAAGGTCATAGATCGTTTCATGAAAATGAGCCAGTTGTTTAAAGTCCTTTTTAAAACATGTTGGCAGGGCCCTAAATTAGAGTTCAGGATCTGCAGTCCTGATTTAATCAGGATAAGTGTTCTAGTTTTGGGAAGAAAGTAAACCAAGTATAGTGAAGTCAGATAAATGAGTCTATGCTGGCTTAATATTGCTGCAAACCTGTTGGTTCAATCTACTTACTTGGCTGGTAGTAAAGCAGCAGGGTGATTCCGTTAGACGTCTGCTTCCTACCTTGTTCTATTTATAGATGAGGATGCCAGGGATGCCAGCCCTACCTAAAGTGCATAAGGTTAGCCTCTGCTGCCATCTAGTGGCCAAAAAATAATTGTTCCTCTATTAAATAAAAGAAAGTCTAGTTTTGTAATGGCTATTCTTTTACTAGTCTATGATAAACAAAATAAGAGTTATTTTACTTGGACCAAAAAGACAGTGAAGGCAAAAATAAAATTATGTAGTGATAGATCATAACCCTCTATGTAAATCCAGGTTTTGAATCTATACTGAACTATTTTAATGGATATCTCTTTCGGTTTTGTCTGTATTAAATACTGGATGTGATTTCATCAAAGCTGTTACAATCTCATGTGATGGTCCTTAATAATTTGTTTGGGACAGCTAATAGTTAACCTATGGCAAAGTGAATTATTAAAGATAGTTTTAGCTGAAAGACCTCTAATAAAAGGTCCCATCATTGAAATATTGTAGTCATTGTAACTATAATTAAGAATTAATCTCAGCCACTGGCGATTGCTCAGGCCGCATCCTAATCAGTCAGTTTTTGTTACCCACCATGCTACCTCTGTTTGGACCCAGCCATATGCAAATCAGTCAGGGTCTTCCCTCCTTCAAATAACCTGAGTATGGCCTAAATGCTTTACAAATATCAGTCATTACACTTGTTGGTCATATCCTCCAAGGTCTCTATTGTAATATGTCTCTCTTTAAGACTTTCATCCTCTGTTTTATTCAAACTCTCTTACACACAGTCTCCCTAACTGCCTTTTACTTGTTCTCATTCTGAAATGGTCCAGGATCTACTTTTAATTGTGCACGTACTGCTCAACAAAACATTTTACCAGAAACAAAATCACTTAATACACAGCTTTCTTATTTCTCCTGTGACATGATATTCAGATTAAATAAATGTTAAAATCCACTTTATCCATGGATGAAAAAAAAAAGATGTTGAATTTGTCAGAAAAGTGGTCATTAATTTGGGAGGGGGGGCACCCCTGCCAATTTATTAAGCCCATTCTGAGTAGGTCAAAGCACAGTTCTGAGAGAATCTCTTCTCAACTGCTGGTAGCTGTGGCACAGGCAGTAGGTAATCCCCAGAAAAATATGTGCTAAGTTTAAGCAGTGCCATCAATTGTAAAGAACACAACACAATGAAATTCCCAATCAATTTAGCAATAACGGAGAAGATGTGATGAGCAAAAAGACACCAAAATTATTAGAATAGGTTATGGGGAATCAGCACTGTACATTTTTAAACTTTTAAGGCAAAGTGCCTAGAAACTTCAAGCACTATCGAAAGACAATAGTTCATTGTGTTCCAGGACCCAGTCATGATGAAGCAGAGGTCAGACACACCAAGTAGTTTGTCCCGGTCAAAGTTTGTAACTTCAGATTCAGGGCTTGATTTAGACTTTGACAGGAGGGATACTCCGTCACATTTGACACAGATCCTGTCTGTTGCATTACATGTGTATTAGATCCTATGGTACTTGTAATGCGGCAAATAGGATATCCGTCATGTTTGTGATGGAGTATCCCACCTGCCAAATACTAAGTCAGGCCGTAGTCTCCAGCTGTTTGGAAAGCTTCTTCTTTTTAGTCCTGCACCTCTAGCCCCTAATGGCAGGTTTCTGGGCCCCAGGACTCAGTACTGCCAGCTCTCAAGTAGGGTCTAGTTTTCTTTATACAACTGGGCCCTTTTGGAATAATGTGTTTTGTGTCCCTGAAGCAGGTGAACAGTAGATCAACCACTTGACCCTTGGAGAGCAGGTACCTTCCGTCAATGCCAGGAGAATTCAGAGGTCCTTGAGTACTTCCTATAGGAATCAGGAATCTGAAGTCAGGATTCTTCAGCAGACTGTGTCTACTCAGGGCCAGGAATGTTCTGAAGAAGAGGTGGTGGAGGTGCTAAATTTATCCTGTGCACTAGCCAGTAATTGGAGGAACTCTAGCACCCAATTCTAACAGTTTTCATTGCAGCCCCCATTTAATTTTGCAACACTCCCTGTTTGCCCTACTGTAAAATTACCCAGGAGCTCCTGTTTCACAGTGTTAGGGCCCAGCTGCCACTAGACAGGCCTTTCTTCAGCTTCTTGGTCACTCCTTGACAGGGTTAAACTGGTTTTCCCTTCTACTGTGGCTGGAGCCTAAATATCTAGATGGGTGACGATTAGCAGAACTGGTTTAAGTCCGTTCTGGCCAAAGCAGCATAAAGTACTTTTTTCAAAATGTAATACTTAAGTTTCCAAAAAGTTTATTTCACCATTAAGTCAGATTTTAAAAACTAAGCAGGGAATAACTTTTAAACAAAGTTGCCCTTTTCCTAAGTGGGGGGTTTAAAATTAAAATGTTAGACCTATAGGCCTTTGTAGTGAAACAGGTTTTGGCTTTTATTTTGGTGTAAGGCCAGTGTGCCCTTCCTTTATATTTTAGCAGCTTGCCCAGTAGGCTTACGAGGCACAATTTAATGGTGACTTATTAATATTAAAAAATAGCCTTTTTCTGCCATTTATGTTAAACTGCAGCTTACTCAGGGCACAGCAGTGCTCCTTGCTGAAATCTTTTTTTTTTGTCACATATGTAGGTGGTATAAGTATACGTTACAGCTCACATATAACATTTAACTTTTCATACTTTAGGCACTATTTACAATGGATGTATAGGGAAGTTAAATAGGACTTATAGGGAGTCCAATGCACAGCACGTTTTATAGGGGGAAACACAGGCACCTTCCTGCTGGTTAGCCGTGGTAAAGTGCACAGAATTATAAAGCAAGAAAAAATGGGCCCAGAAAAAGGCAAAAATGCTGGGGTAACCAAACAGAAAAAGGAACATCCTGCAACGCATAACCCAGACAGCTTTCTGTGTTTGGACTGAAGTGCAGTCTTTCAAAGGGTGTAATATTCACAGTGGCCAGAAGTCGCACTTGGTGGTCCTTTTCTGGATGGTTGAAAGGATGAATTAAGAGATTGCTATTATATTGATATGTTATGCTAATGACCATTTATTTATTGTACTTTAATACCCTATCATCAGTACTCGTTGCATAAACCTGACTGTAATGACAATCCATGTCAGCCAGGCAAGATTTGATGCTGCAACTTTCATGTTCTACACCAACTTCGGCGTCGTGTACATTGACACTGTGAACCATGTTTCTGAAATTGTTTTTTTTTTTCTAGAATAAAAAACAAATGTAGAAAATACGTGACCATTCATAAATTGTTTTTGGAACTTAATGGCACTTTGCTGAAAAATCTCAAATCACAAACATTTTTCATCACAACTTTTCTGGCAGGAGAAAACGTAACCACTGTGAAGGGCGAATAAATGTCCAGGTGCCTGGGTCAGCAGCGCCCTATTTACCAATACAGCAGAAACAGAGCAGAGAGACCAGAGTGAGGATGGCACTTGTTTCTCTGATGAGGCAGTGACTCAAATTTAAAGAGCATGTTCTTCATGCAAAGTGTGTATCGCTGCACAGTAGTATCTTTGGGATCACTAGCTTACAACTGACATTCTGGGCCCGGTTCTTATGTATACGTTTAAGTTTGTTTGCTATTCACAAAGGTATTTTAATAATAGTAGGTTTACTCTGCAGAGTCTCCGCTCATAAAAAAGATAGGGCTGTCTTATCTGTGCGGAGACGACACAGTCGTAAACATACTACTAGTAAAATAAGTTTGTGAATAGCAAACACTCATAAACCTACGCAAATGTGTAAGTTTACCTTTGTGAATCGGGCCCAGAGAGCACAGCACAGAGGAACTCTTAGAAGACCCATGCAGGCGAAGATAAAACAAACATTGACAAGGCCAACAGGTCTTGGCTTTAAAATGAAGGCTAATGGCTTAAATGCATGTCGAATTGCAATTCGCGAAAGGAGCGGCCCAGCTGCAAATTGGAGCTAATGGATTCTCACAGAAAATAAACGAATAAATGGATTAATAAAAAAATAGCATTACCGAAAGGGACATGGAGCAGTGGTTGACCAGTCTGGGGCTGGAGGGATGTTAACACTGCCAAGTAGCAAAAGCATGTGAGCAAACAGGGAATCAATATTTTTAAACATAAAATAAAATAAAAGCCATGAAAAGTGGTGGAAGCAATTTATGAACTTGGGCACGGGCCTGCGGCAGCGTGCTGTAAATAAAAGAAAAAAAGTTGTTTCTTTAACGCAGCCAAGTCAGCATTCAAAGATTACAAATCGCCCAATTAGAACAATGTGAGCCTGACATGTTCCTGAGCATAAGGGAATGAAAGTAGGCACCTGGGAGTCTTTTTCCATTGCTGATCTCTCATTTGTACCCAAAATCAAAATGTTGTCAGGAGTATCAATCTGCACTGCTACTTGCTTTGGGGATTCCTCCCACTCCTCACCAGGACCACCAGATGAAGTTGACGAGAGCCCTAAACTGCATGTTCAGATTTCTGCAACGTTTTGTAAACTGGTCTCCCAAATAAGTCACACGCAAAGCCTCCACAATCAGACAGCTAAATTCTGCCTGCATCTGAGGAGGCACGATCCCGTCAAGCCACACTTGAAAGTGCATTATTGGGTTCTGTGCTCTGCATAGTTCTCAAGGCCTATTGGGGCAAATGCCCAAGATACCTACAAAGACTGACTTACAGTAATCCCCCCCCCCCCCCCCCCCAAAAACAGGACCATATCATCTACTGGAGTATGGAAGGCACTGACCCCAAGCCTGATGGCAGAGTGCAAGCATTTGTATTCCAGAAAAGAAGTTGTTTCTGCTTCTCTTTACCAGAAACATTTTAAGCAGGACGTTGTTCTGAAGACTGTTGGCTCTTTCCCATCCCTCCTCCGTGGAATTGCAAACTTCTCTATCATTAGTAATTTCATAGGGGATCCAAGGGTATAATTACAAGGGGCAGCGGCTGCAAATCTCAGCAGGGGGTTAGGGGGGAGGGGAATGACATAAATTAAGATGGAAAGAATAACCATAAAAAAAAATTAACGTACTTGTCCGACATCGCCGGCTGTCTCGCTCTCCTTTTCTGATGGTGTCCCAGCAGTCCCTGGGACACAACCACAGGCTACCCATGCAATCCTAGCGTTGTTCTTATGCAATACCTAGCATGAGAGCAGCATCAGGATTGGTCTGAGCAGCTTGGTCTGCCGTTTAAGCAGTGCATTGGAGTCTGTGCAGTTTCCAACAGCCGGTTTGGAGAAACCTAAGTGTGCAAGTCAGTTTGGCCGGCCCAAGCCGGCCGGCCACACTAACATGCACACTTAGTGCACTCATTCTACTCCTCCTCCTCCTGTCCCATGGCCTAGCCCCTCCCTCACTCTGGCTCAGCTCAACCAGGAGCTGAAAAATAAAACAAAATATAATTTTATTGTTCAGTTACCTCAGATCTTGTAATCCTGTTTGGGCCCGTTTACTGAAATTACAGGTGTCATTGTGATTACCAGAGTATTCATAAGGAGGCCCAAGTCTAGGCAACGATATTGTACTAATCCACATTGACAAACATTATGCATAGGCAATCTGTTGCCAACGGTTCAGTTGTCCATCATATGATGGCTTTGACAGTCAGGTGTTACATTTCTCTCTACAAATCAGTACAACTGTTGTCACCTATGATAAATTGGAGCTCTTGGCATATCACTGAGGGAAAATGAATTAAAGGAGCCTGTGGAATGTCAATTAGTAGGTCTGTAAACATTCTTAAAACATGAAGGGGTACTTTTTACGTAAGATGAAATGTTGTAGAGCAGACCTATGACTGTAAATTTTCATTTATGAAAACTATTGTAGATTAGAAGTATTCTTTGAGTGGAGATAATTTTCACTCATAAAATATTAGGAAACTTTTTTTTTAATCATAACACTACATTAAGACTGCTTTGAAATGATAAGAGTTATTTGGTAAATCGTATTATTTAATGGAACGGTACACAGCATTGCCTGAATAGTTTGACAACACGTTTACGGACATATTCAATAAGTGACCATATGATCCTGTCCATGGTAATTGGTTGCAGTCAGCATTTGTGTACAGGTGACATTTTATTTTGTCAGTAAGGAGGGGATTGTTGCAATGTCACTTGTACTTCAGAGCTGTAATTACTAAAACTTGAAGATATTTGATAGGCAAAACCATGAGCCTGGAAGAGGGTAGTTGACACTGCCATTAGCCTACAGAGACTAGTGGAACATAAATTGGCACATTGCTGATTAATTTGCCCGAGCAATTCAAAGTAAGGTGGCTGATGCACTGCTGTTTAGCTGATTACATTGGCACAGACTGCCAAGTAGACTGCTAAAGTACCTAATTGTTCAGTTCACTATGAATTCCCCCATGCTACCTAATAGACTACTGCATAGCTTTCTCAATTATTTCTGACTAGTCTGTCTGGCTTCTAGTTAATCTGTATTAGTTATAATACATGCTTTGTCAGATAGACTTTCCAATTAGTTTAGCAGTGTGATTCAAGCAATACAGACACACTTTTGGTTAAGTGATGCCCCCACAGGCTGCCTGACAGGCTGTCTCTTAAATGATCCTAAGGTTCAGCCTATTCTGACTCATAATTTGCTATCTGCAAACGTTTTTTATGTGCAAGACATATTGCAAGTTTGTCACACGCACTGGCTGATGACGCATGGAAACTGTATTTTACTATGACTCGCAACAAAATAAATTATTAGATTCATCAGTAGCATCAAAGAAAGTGGTGTCACATGACTTGCTATCAAGGGCATTCTGGGGAACAAAAGTGCATAAAACGTTACTGTACATTGGAAAACAGAAAAATGAGAAAAGCAGGGACCTCTGCGAGGGGTGTGCAAACAGGGCTAGAGGTTGGGAAGGTGGGGAGTTTAGTACTGTGAGTCTTCTGTCCTGGCTTAATCTCGAGCATCTGAAGTGTACACTACCAGAATATTGAGATAGGCTAAAAGTTAAATCTAATCAAATCAAAAACCGTTATTGCTGAATATTTCAAATCACAACAGTAGATACATTCTAAAACATTGATGGCACCTAAAATACAATTGCAAAAAAAAAATCTTTCCAGGCTGATTTTTTCCAATTTGCACCTTTCTCCATATGTTGTAAAACACAAGACAACCTCTTAAAGATGGCAGCCTTGTATGGGTATGCATCCATGTACGACAGCCATCTTTGATTTGTTTTTTGTTGCAAAAAAAGATCTCCAATATAGCCTCCACATCTGTGCATGGATACGCATTGTATGGTTCTAGCTGCAAAAAAAAAAAAAACACAAAAATTGTTACAGCAAATAGCTGTCATGGGCAGTACCTATTTACTTGGCAGTGCTTGTTTACTACGAATTGAAACTTTCAAAATAGTCTAAAATCTTATTAAGTATTATCTTAAGTCTTAAATCAAGTTTATTTGTAACTCAACTGAACATTTCATATTCCTGTTATGCAGCATAGGTTCTCATTCTTTCTTGGTGACTGTTCCTCTCTCTAATTCCTCTCTTTGTATACGAAAGGACTTATCATCTTAGACCTCTTGCCTCCTTTTCTTCAAGGTAAATTGCTCTAATACTAAAGCATTTGTAGCACCAGGTAGCTCTATAAATTAATAAACAATTCATATTTCCATATTTTTAAGGAGACACTTGTGTGCCCAATTTTTCACCAAAATGAAATAGCCTGTAACGTTACTAGTAACTTCACACATCACTTCTAGGGAAAATGTTACAGCAGTTCCTCTCAAGGTATCAAATGTAGTGGAGGGCCACTGTTGGTTTTGATGGACATTTACAAAGCTTTTTGCTGTTGGAAAACTAATTCCCAAAGTGTGAGTTTGTTTTTGTGAAACAAATAACTAATGACGCCCCTCCCACCCACTCAAAGGATCTATGGGTGTGGGGGTCATTGTTTTAGTTTTTCTGATCATCAGCACCAGTTGTACCTGAAAGCGATTGACAGAAAAAAGAACAGCAGCCACCAGCTTTAAATTGGGGGATGGGATTCCCTTATTCCAAGGACCATCATTCTGTCAGGCCACTGCTGTAAGCTTTGCTTCGACAGAGCCAATGGGGACACAGCAGACAAACCTTCTAACTCTAAAAGGCCAGGCAGGCTCAGAGTTTTAGTGGACAAGGTACTCAGTCACATTTGTGATGGAGTACCCTGTCTGCCCAATTCTAAATCCGGCCCATATTTGGAAGTCAAAAACCTCCAGCCGGTCAAGTCTGAATGCAATAGCTGGGTAGGGCCCCATGAGGCCGGGTACCTTTTGCAGCTATGGCCTGCTTAATCAGTTTTCAGCATGACAAAAAACACTGATAGAGGAAAAAACTGATTTTATTGTCAGTTTTGGGTGCACCCTTCCTTGGTACACTAGAGCACTTTGTCCTGGTCCTCCAGAACTTGAATAATTACTAAGTTCTGACTTTTTCCAAGTTTTTTGGGAACGTTCCTCCTGGTCAGTCATCCAGCTCCTCAGGAGAGGGTTGCAGGGACCAGCTATCCCATTACAGCAAGTCCTTCTGCAGAGTCCTCTCCTCAGTGGTCATCTGGGCCTCCTTGGAATCCGTAATCCTTCTGATGAGTATCGCTGAAGCAGTAAAACAGGCTAACCAACTCAACCACCCTGACCGAAAACCTCACCAACCTCGGCTTCACACAGCTCATCAACACACCAACCCACACAGCCGGTCACACCCTTGACCCCATCTTCTCCACAAGCAACCATGTCACCTTCAACCATACCACCGAACTCTACTGGACCGACCACCACTGCATTCACTTCACCTTCAAGAAACAGACAGAACACCACCTCACCGAACAACCACCCCGCCGCGGATGGGGCAAAGTCACCGAACTTCAACTTATCCACATCCTAGCCCAGGAACCGCCCGTCAACCCCACCGACCCTGACATCCCGGCACACAACCTCAAGCTATGGATCACCGACTGCGCTGACTGCCTTGCTCCACTCAGAAAACCCTCCAACAACCACATCAACAAAAAAGCCACCTGGTTCACCGACGACCTCCAAGCCTCCAAACGCCACTGCCGAAAATTCAAGCAAATATGGCTACTCGAACGCACTCCAGACAACCACACGGCCCTCAAGGATGCCGCACGCAAACACCACCAACTCATCAGGCTAGCAAAAAGATCCTCCTTCAAAACCCACCTAGAAGACAACGCCCACGACTGCAAAGAACTTTTCAGCATCGTAAAAGAACTCTCCAACCCTAACGCCACCGTCAACGACATCACCCCCTCCCAAGAACTTTGCGACGCCCTAGCAACTGCCTTCCACTGAAAAATCACTGACATCCACGACAGCTTCAACTCCCCTCACACTCCAGACACTATTACCCCACCCACCACGAACTCCACCCGCTCCAGCCGACTGACCTCCTGGACCAACATCAGCGGCGACGAAACCCGCAAGACCATGAACTCCATCCACTCCGGATCACCATCAGACCCCTACCCACACCACATCTTCAACAAAGCAGACACGGTCATCGCACCACACCTACGGAAAGCCATCAAATCTCCTTTGAAACTGCAAGATTCCTGGACAGCTGGAAACGTGCCGAAATCAACGCCCTTCTCAAAAAACCAAAGGCGGACCCCAAGGACCTGAAAAACATCCGGCTCATCTCTCTGCTCCCGTTCCCGGCGAAGGTCATCGAGAAAATCGTCAACACTCAGCTCACTCGGTACCTCGAAGGCAACATCCTCGACCCCTCCCAGTCGGGCTTCAGACGCAACCACAGCACCAAAACCACCCTCCTTGCCGCCACAGACGACATCAGAAGCCACCTCGACAATGGAGAAACATCAGCCCTCATCCTCCTAGACCTATCAGCCGCCTTTGACACCGTATGTCACCACACCCTAAAATCCTGCCTCCACGCAGCAGGAATCCAGGACCAGGCCCTTGAATTGACCACATCCTTCCTCGCCGGCAGAACCCAAAGAGTCCGCCTCCCCCGTACTAATCCAAAGCCTTCAACATCATCTGCGGCGTACCCCGGGGCTCAGCCCGATGCTGTTCAACATCTACATGGCCCCCCTCACACAAGTGGACCGTCAGCACAACCTCAACATCATCTCCTACGCCGACGACACCCAACTCATCCTCTCCCTCACCAAGGACCCGCACACCACCAAAACTAACCTCCACGAGGGACTAAAAGCCATTGCCGACTGGATGAGAGACAGCCGGCTAAAACTGAACTCGGACAAAACAGAGGTCCTCATCCTTGGGCGCACCCCCTCCGCCTGGGACAACTCATGGTGGCCGTCCACGCTGGGTCCCCCACTGATGTCCACCGACAGCACACGAAACCTCGGCTTCACCCTCGACTCCTCACTCTCCATGTCAAAGCAGGTCAGCGCCATCTCCTCATCCTGCTACAACACCCTCCGCATGCTTCGCAGAATTTACAAATGGATCCCAACAGAAACAAGAAAAACAGTAACCCAGGCCCTCGTCGGCAACAGACTTGACTACAGCAACGCCCTCTACACCGATATCTCATCCAAACTCCTCCAACGCATCCAAAACGCCTCCCCCCGACTCACCCTCAACATTTCTCGCCACTGCCACATCACCTCCCACCCAAAGAGACCTTCACTGAGTCCCCGTCAACAAGAGGATCCCCCTTCAAGCTCCTCACCCACGCACACAAGGCACTCCACAACACCGGACCATCATACCGGAACAACAGACTCCGCTTCTACACTCCCACCTGGCATCTCCGCTCCGCTAACCTCGCCCTCGCCTCCATCCCCCGCATCTGACGCAAATCTTCCGGCAGCAGATCATTCTCGCCGCCAAGACCTGGAACACCCCCGCCGGATCTACAACAGACCCAGGACCTTCTCTTCTTCAGAAAACTACTCAAGACTTGGCTCTTGGAGCAGTAGCAGCAACCCCCCCGCCACCCCCCCCCCCCCCCAAGCGCCTTGAAACCCTCACGGGTATGTAGCACGCTTTACAAATTAATTGATTGATTGACACTTAGAGAGCAGTGTTAAGAATCATTGAGTCCTTGTGCTAGTCCTCTGCTTCCAGCAGGAGATAATAGTCTTCTTCCAGCAGAACCTTCTTTTTAGATAGTCTTCCCAGCCGCAAGAATATTGTGAGGTAGTGGTTGTGATGCAGGTGCCAGATTTATCCTGTGCACTAAGCATTGACTGGGGGAATTCTATCACTGAATCCATACTAAGTTGGAGTCCCTACTTCAAGATGATGAAATGCAATCACCATTAGGCAGGCTTGTCTTCAGCTACTATACCATTCCATTATTCAGATGAGTTCTCCTCAAAATAGTTTTTCCCTTCTACTGTGACTGGAGCCTGGCTGTCAGGGAGGGTCCTGGAAATGAACGAGAAGGCCACCTTGGTACCCACAGGTCAGCTAAGTGGTCAGCAGTTAACACCCATTGGCCCTTCCTTTATTATGGCCATTGTCTTCTGACCGAGGTTTGTTACCTCTCCTAGGCAAGGATGTCTATTCCAGTTTTGCATGTGTGGTTAGTGCAGGAACTGGTTTTAAGCCAGTTCTGGCCTGAGCAGCCTCAAGTACATTTTTATAAAGTTACTTTTCTGCTTAAGTTGTGCAAAAGCCCAGCCAGAGCACAAGGCTCTCCTGGCAGACAAGTATGTTTGTCGTTTGTGTGAATGGCATAATTACATACTGCAGCCCACATGTGACACTTAAATTTGCATGACGTTAAGCATCATTTACAGTGGACATATCAGGAAGTTACATAGGCCAAATTGGGAGTTCCAATCCACAACGCTTATTTTAGATGTGATGCACAGGCACTTTACTACTCTTTCACAATGGTAAATTACACGGAGTCCCAAAGCCACAGTAGGCTCCAATAAAGGTTAAAAAAAAAAAAAAAAAAGAAATAGGGTGGCCATTCAAAAAAGGCATATCTCCTTAGGTGCATGGGTGAGTTCCCTACTAATGTGCAAAAAAATAATGTAATCAAGGACATTTCCTCTTTATAGTGTGTAGTGCTCAAGACATTTGCCCAAAAGTTTAAAATAGAGGTGTATCAAGCACTGCCCCGTTCTTCCTTATGGTTTGTGTTATAGCAGACTGTATCGGCTGATTTCTTGGTTCTCGCAGGTCCCCATGATAGTGAGTGTTATCAGCAGTGTTGCTAGATGAGCATGGACTGTGTCAACTATATACCAGCAGCAGGAGAGGCGAGCACAACCCCTGTGACCCCTTCTAATAACAAAGGATTGACAAAAAACACAATGAAGTTCTAAACCCCTGCCTTGCAGTTTGCATGCAGTTCACTGGGGTGGTTTAATAGTGCACTGTGCTATATTGATAGATCTGCAATTTATGAAGTGCACGTAACAAAACAGTTTTTCTATCAAAAGCAGTAACTCACCTATCTACATCTGTGATGTGCATGTTAAGCCATGTGCTGTACAGGTAACACATTAACTCTTTATGATACTTTATGACTGTGTGTCAGTGACTAGACAAAACACAGATCTCTCTATCACTTGCATTAACCACCACAGTTATCTTGCTATTATTATTATTATTATTAGCCCCCGAGAGTTGTTGGGCCCTCAAACATCTCCGGCCTTTGAGACCAATTAAGGAAGACAGAACCGATTTACGGTCACGTGTGTCCCTATTGACAATTTCTTTGTGGTAGAACTTTTAAACAATGGGGGAGGCATATTTATTAAAGACTTGCACGGCCCTTGCTCCATGCAACGGAGTGCAAGAGCAATGCAACTCTTAAATTAGATTTATCAAGCCCTGCAAGGCCACCTTGCCTGGCTTGGTAAATCTAGAGTAATGCAACACAGTGCAAATCGATGCATTGCATTACTCTGCGCGGCGGCTTTTCCTCAGTGGCAGAGGTGTGCCGCACCCCTGGCTGAGCCAGCAGATGAAAAATGAAACAATAGCTTGCTATCATTTTATTTTTCATCTGCTGGCTCTGCTAGCAGAGTGCACAGGGAGGGGCAGGGCTGGGCCACGTGAGTTGGGAGGGTATGGGAGGTTAGTGTTTACTAAGGGGGCTTGGGTGGGCCAAACATTCATGAGCACTTAGGTTTCTCCAACGCGGCTGTATACACAGCCGGGCTGGAAAAACAGCAGAGACCCTGACTTGTGCCTGAGCTGCAGTCCGAGCCGCTCAGACCAATCCTGAAGCTGCATTCATGCTATGTTTAGCATGTAAGCAGCACCAGGATTGCTGGGGAGCCTGTGCTGGTTGCAGGTGTCCGGTGGGAGACTGGCTGCGCACCGGAAAGGGTTTTTTATTTTTATTTTATTTTTTTAACACGGTGTCTGTCCTTGAGATTAGCTACTCTCCCCCATAGAGTTCGGTGTTTAATGGTGTTCCCTTTGGAGTCTCTGAACCCGTTATACGCCAGTGATATAGATAATCATTGTAGGAGTGGACACAATAATACAAATCAGACACTATTAGTATGAGCTATTCAGGATCTGTATGTTCCAGTGCCAGGATAAGAGTCTTGAGTTCTGCCAGTTGTGCTGTGCAGTCCCCTAGGATCTGCATGTAGGTTTTCTGAGGGTGAAAAACACCATCTCTCATCACACCGCTGCACAAACTGCCAGGTATTGATGCTTAGTGCCTACAGCTCGCTGTGCTGAACCATCAGTGTAAATAACAGTTTGGTATTGATAAAGTGGAAGGATGTTATTAGGTGTGGGGTACTCCTTTTCATTTGGGAGAAATTCTTATGTTTGTAGTTTTGGGTCAAAAATGTAGTCGGCATCTGTGGCAGTCAGGGAAGTTGCCATTGAATCCAGCGTGGATGTAGTGCTTTTGCGTTGGAAATCCTAGCTTTGATGACTGCCTCTAAGTCCTTTTCCCTTGGGCAAGTGGCCTCTCCTTAATGATAGCCATCTGTGTAGCTGTCCGATTTTTCTTTTTTTTTTCTTTTTTCTGTGGGTGCAAAACATTTTGCATTTGAGTACAAATGAGATTTGTATGCTATGGGTACCGTGTTACTCTCATTGAAAGTGACATAGGTTAACCCAATGGCACCAGCAATTATTCTGATGGCAAGTTTGTTTTGTTCTCACAGGTTTGTAAGTGTTTTGCTTCTAGCGCATCTTGCTGCAACCCTCTGTAAGGATACGTGTGTTCAACTGTCCAATCTCTACTTGAAAAATCTGGACATATTACGTCATAAAGTGGTTTTTCTGCATATAGCATATACGTTCTGCCAAAGTTAAAGAAACCAAGTAGTAACTAGTTTCTTAATTGTATTTGGTGGTAGAAGTTGAGCGCAGTTTTCCAGAAAAAGCGGGGCAAGGCTCTTGCCTTAATCTGAAAGATCGTATCTCAAAAACAGGACACTGAGACAGGCTATCTTTGTTTTCTTGAAATTAAATTTGTAGCCAAGGGCTGAGAATCCTAAAACAATCTGATGGACCCTGGCAAGATGTATGTTGAGGTTGTCATCTGTGATGTATATATCATCCACTTGGACAACTCCTCTGGATCAATATCATTTAATTTTGATGTCATGCGGGCTGAAAACAACCCTGGGCTGTTCTTATAGCCCTGTGGTAGACGGCAAAAGCGTTTTTGTGAGCCAAATGAGCATGCACGCAGGTCCCACTTTCCAGCTCTAAGTTTTGGCAGAAGAAACCATTGAAAATATCCAAGGTTGTTTTCCATTTCTTGTGCACTATATTGTAACTCAATTACTCCCTGCTACTCGAGTTGGGTGAGAAATTCTCTGACTGGTGCTATAGCCTCCTGTGTAATGGGATATTGGACATGGGGCTGCCGTGCGGACCTGATAGTTACTACTTGGAAGGGGGAGTCTTTATCCCACCCTGCATGGTTGCGGTATAGCGCGGGTGCCTGCGTTAAAGCTCAGTGAACGGCATATGCTTCATTTACTGCCTCAGGAACAACAGCTGAGAAAGAAAAAGACTGGCCACCTGAATTTGTCCGCAAGCTCTTCTTCTGCCAATAGGATATCACAATTATTTTCTTCCCAGAAAATTGCTTCTACAGTGTGCTCTAAGTCTCCTTCTATTTGGATAATTATCTCAAAAACACTGTTGGGTGGGGAGACTCACCTGTCTGCAGTCTCAACTAAAAGAAAGTTGGTAGTTGCTGTTTTTGCATCCCTATCATATATCAGATTCTGGGGACATACAGGGAGTGCAGAATTATTAGGCAAATTAGTATTTTGACCACATCATCCTCTTTATGCATGTTGTCTTACTCCAAGCTGTATAGGCTCGAAAGCCTACTACCAATTAAGCATATTAGGTGATGTGCATCTCTGTAATGAGAAGGGGTGTGGTCTAATGACATCAACACCCTATATCAGGTGTGCATAATTATTAGGCAACTTCCTTTCCTTTGGCAAAATGGGTCAAAAGAAGGACTTGACAGGCTCCGAAAAGTCAAAAATAGTGAGATATCTTGCAGAGGGATGCAGCACTCTTAAAATTGCAAAGCTTCTAAAGCGTGATCATCGAACAATCAAGTGTTTCATTCAAAATAGTCAACAGGGTCGCAAGAAGCGTGTGGAAAAACCAAGGCGCAAAATAACTGCCCATGAACTGAGAAAAGTCAAGCGTGCAGCTGCCATGATGCCACTTGCCACCAGTTTGGCCATATTTCAGAGCTGCAACATCACTGGAGTGCCCAAAAGCACAAGGTGTGCAATACTCAGAGACATGGCCAAGGTAAGAAAGGCTGAAAGACGACCACCACTGAACAAGACACACAAGCTGAAACGTCAAGACTGGGCCAATAAATATCTCAAGACTGATTTTTCTAAGGTTTTATGGACTGATGAAATGAGAGTGAGTCTTAATGGGCCAGATGGATGGGCCCGTGGCTGGATTGGTAAAGGGCAGAGAGCTCCAGTCCGACTCAGACGCCAGCAAGGTGGAGGTGGAGTACTGGTTTGGGCTGGTATCATCAAAGATGAGCTTGTGGGGCCTTTTCGGGTTGAGGATGGAGTCAAGCTCAACTCCCAGTCCTACTGCCAGTTCCTTCTTCAAGCAGTGGTACAGGAAGAAGTCTGCATCCTTCAAGAAAAACATGATTTTCATGCAGGACAATGCTCCATCACACGCGTCCAAGTACTCCACAGCGTGGCTGGCAAGAAAGGGTATAAAAGAAGGAAATCTAATGACATGGCCTCCTTGTTCACCTGATCTGAACCCCATTGAGAACCTGTGGTCCATCATCAAATGTGAGATTTACAAGGAGGGAAAACAGTACACCTCTCTGAACAGTGTCTGGGAGGCTGTGGTTGCTGCTGCACGCAATGTTGATGGTGAACAGATCAAAACACTGACCGAATCCATGGATGGCAGGCTTTTGAGTGTCCTTGCAAAGAAAGGTGGCTATATTGGTCACTGATTTGTTTTTGTTTTGTTTTTGAATGTCAGAAATGTATATTTGTGAATGTTGAGATGTTATATTGGTTTCACTGGTAATAATAAATAATTGAAATGGGTATATATTTTTTTTGTTGTTAAGTTGCCTAATAATTATGCACAGTAATAGTCACCTGCACACACAGATATCCCCCTAACATAGCTAAAACTAAAAACAAACTAAAAACTACTTCCAAAAATATTCAGCTTTGATATTAATGAGTTTTTTGGGTTCATTGAGAACATGGTTGTTGTTCAATAATAAAATTAATCCTCAAAAATACAACTTGCCTAATAATTCTGCACTCCCTGTATTGTGACCACTGCCATGCTGTCTAGCAGAGTCACTGCCCATGTCTTGTTCTTGAGCAACGTTCTCCATGTTGCTGGCATGTTTAATAGATATCACTGCCACCTTTTTATTTTTAAATTGTAGCTTGTGTTGAGGAGATTTATCCTCCTCCTTATCTGTGGATCTCTGCATGTCCTTCTTCATCTTCACTTAATCAGTGCGTTGCTCTGACCGACCCACTTGTTCTGCATTCCTGCTCTTATCTCATAACCGAGCTTGCAGAACCTCTCTGGAATGCACTTCTGAGTTTAAAGAGGACATTTATTGTTATTACTTCTTCACCGCAAGGTTCTTGAGAGACGAAATTAGTAGATTGGAAGCACACGTTCAAAAGTAGTCGCAGCAATGAAAGCAAAATATATCAAAGTACTTCTCATTTGCAATGTACACAGCAAATATATGTGATTATATTATGGCATAACTTCAAAGCAAAGCATAAAAGTCCAAATTCATCACCGGATGGGCAAGGCTGTAGGGCCTATATTCAGCTTCATCTTTCTGGGGTCTGCAAGTTGATGACTCCGGTCAGCTGCGAGAAAGAGATTTTCTACGCAAATGGGAGACAGGCAACTGACGTCTCCGTTCCTGTCTGAAGTCAAGCAGATTCAATCTACCTCTGCTGTAGTCCAGAGTCATCCTTAAAAGCAACCTCAGTGTGAGAACCGAAGGAACTTGGAGAGTGGCCAATTCTCCCGAGCTCACTCGTTCTCAGACTGGATTGCGAGGTAAACACAAAATCTACGTGCTCTTATCAGCTAAGGTCTGGTGTGAAAAACACAGCTTGGTCTACCATATGGAAAAACACAGCTTGGAAAAACACAGCTCATCTGCAATGTCTCCACTGCAATGTCTAACCCCACGTTAAAGCCAATAGGCAGCTAACCTAAATATCGAATGTAATGTCTAATGCCATGTCAAAGCCAATAGGCAGCTAAACTGAATATAGAATGTAATGGCTAATGCCATGTCAAAGCCAATAGGCAGCTAAACTGAATACAGAATGTAATGTCTAATGCCATGTCAAAGTCAATAGGCAGCTAAACTGAATACAAAATTTAATGGCTAACTCCATGTTAAAGCCAATAGGCAGCTAAACCGAATACAAAATGTAATGGCTAACTCCATGTTAAAACCAATAGGCAGCTAAACTGAATACAACATGTAATGTGCTACTGGTGAACATTGAGCAACTAATATGCGCAATGGTGAAACACAAAGTCATTGGTCAAACACAATTAATAGCATCACACCACTCTCTCACTCAGTTTATCCGGTGTGTCCTGAAAGAAACTAGAGAGATATATCAGTATATTGGTCTCTGTTGGGTGTTTTTTTAAAGATCTTTCTATTTCGTAGATTGTATCTCCTTTTAGAGGTCTCCGGATGCTGAAAATCTGCTCCCTGACTTCTTCCGTCTTTACTGGTATTTCTAGATGTTGATAAGCTTGGTTTTGCTGCGGTACATTTGCTGCTCTATATGTGTGAAAGGCATGCGTATTTGCCTTTGTTTCAGGAAAGGTGACCCAAGAATAAAATGTTTGTTTCATAAGCTCCATTTGCTTCTACGACAAATGTTACTTCCCTGCTCTCATCTGTTAAGCCATGGTCTAGGATAGTGGTTCACAACCTTTTGACTTCTGTGGAACCCCACTTTATCAATACTGGAACCCGGGGACCCCCCACTGAATCATTATTGGAATCCAGTGACCCCCTCCCCCACTGAGTCATTTCTGAAAGCTGGGGACCTAATCTGTTAATATTATTTAATTTTCTCAGCAGTCACAGACCCACTGAGAAGGTTTCGTAGACCCCGAGGAGTCCCGAACCACAGGTTGGGAACCACTGGGCTAGGAGATACTGTGTTAAGGCTTGTGTTCAGTTCCCCGGAATATTTATGGTTTTAGCCATGTTTAGTGATAGATAATAGAGAACGGAATACCAAATGGGGATAAATCCTTTGTAAAGTTCAAGCTTGAACAACCTACAGTTCAGATACGTACTCCCTATTTAACTGAGGAGGATCGTCCCTATGATCACAGACGTCTCCATAAAATGGTACTCAGGGTACTTCTGTGTGTGAGACAGGGATACTCGGGCCGATTCATTAATTAGTGCCTACACACCATCATTGGTGTCTACACACCATCATTGGTGTCACCATGTCGTGAATGAGACTCGCCTCTCAGCATGACTGCTGAATTAGGGGCGGCAAACCTTTTGTTCGTAGGTGACTGAGTCACTTCTACACCAGTTAGAAGCTGTCGGCCCAAACCTCCTGGCTCTTCTAGCAGTTCCTCACCCAAACCCCAAGTAGTAAAGGTGATTTCTGGCAGCCTAGCACGTGGAATCTGGAGACCTCTCGGGGAAGTCATAGTGTAACATCTTACCCCTTTTCTCTCGTTGCAAATAAGTCTCTTACACTCACACTGGCAATGAAGAAGATGCAGGACAGTTCTCAATATATTTATTGAAAAGATTGTAATCTATAATAAAATTAATGTGCTGCAGTGAGTATGCAATGAGAAGTAACAGAAGCAGAACGGTGAGGGTAAAAGTGGTAAATATGAAAAACCCCAATATAGTGTGGTAACTTGAAATATGCATTTCCTAGTAATGAGACCTAAACCCTACCCTAAAGCAAAAGCTGGGTATGATAAGCCTAATCTGCCAGTACAGTGCCCACGAGAAACTTCCCCAGCCTCGTTACCTTGGGATGAGATCGGCCCGTAGTCTCCGTACCAGGAATCGTAGAGACACAAGGCGCAGACTGACTGCAAAGCAACATAGAGTTTAGATGGTGTATCCCGGTGAAACCCCCTCTAACAACCTTGGTCTTCTGAGGTGTTTTTATAAGGCACATATTATTGGTTGTGCAGGAATCCTGACGCAAGTATATACCTAAACAGCAGATTGTGTGCGCAAACTTGTGTCAGCGATGACCTAACCAATACCTGACGTTAGCATTCTGTTCTTGTTAACGTAAAACAAAAGGAGCATGAAGACATTACCCATGTACATCACTGATAATGACGCTTTCGCAGAATGACACTGATTAGAAAAATGAAAACATTTCTCTAAAATTCACACATCTGCAAGCAGTGTTAAAAGGAAAGAAAGAAATAGAATAAAACACAGCATGATAAATAGGTCAATGGGGACTAGGTAAAAAAGGGCAACAGGTCTGCAAGCTAAAAGCTAAGCTATCTCCTGTGCCCAGGCAAGGGAACTAAAATTAACCCACGACACAACAGCCGCTTTGACTGCAAGCCTGATTTTGCCTTTGAAAGCAATGGCAAAGCCAGACTCAAGCCCCCCGCCCCCTTGTTAAATCTGTATGTCGGCCCTAGTGCAGTGGTATAGAGTCGGAGGACAGAGTGCAACATATTCCATGGGCAGAACATGTAACTACATGTTTTGACAGTGAAAACACCAAATTCTTTTTTCTATGGAAAAGTTTGGTCGCTCATTTGGTGAGTTCAGAGTAACATGCTTACCCCTCAGCTGTACTGACTCTGGAATGGTGCATCATCCAGGGTATCAAACAACTTCTTACATTAAGCTCAACTTGATTGTCTGGTTGTAATTAATGTAACAAGTTGCAGCATGCAGCTTTAGCAAGGTTGCCACTTTGTTGTCTTCAGTCCCCTGTGCCCATATTAGTTGCACATGGGGTCCTGTCACTGAGACCGCTTTTTGCCCAAATAGGTTTTAGGTGCAAACAATTCCCAGGAAAGGATTCACTAGGGGTCTGCCCTGGAAGGAAGTGTCACCTCCCTCCTACAGGAGGCCACTCATGTGTTGGCCGAAAAGGCGAACTTCAAAGGCAAAGCAGCCTTTGAAGGGCAAATGAGTAACACTTGGGAGAGGATCTTCTACATAATTTAGGCTGACACGTGGGACAGGAGAGAAGAAACCAGTTGCCGAACCGGTTTTCCAGGGGTGTGTAGCCTCTTGGTCACACAACTCTGGTTTGGGCAAGGGAGCTCCACACATGGATCCTGCATTACTGGAAGTAGGCAGAATGGTTTCTTCTGGGAAGCTCCGGTTCCATACTTCACAGAAAGTGATGATCAGATGGGAGGACATCTGGTAGCCCATTGACTACCAACCACATCCTGCCCTGAGGTCATTTTCTGAGCCTAAGAAGAGCACCCCAAACTCCAATCTAGAGTAGACTGGAAGAAAGACCAAAGAAGGACTGCCCTGCTGCACTGGGCAACTTGCAAAGAGCAGCTGCATCGACGTGGACTGCATCTGCTGAACCTGGTGGCTAGCCAAAGAGAGAGACTGTGCCTGCTGTGCCCTGCTCGAACAAAAGTCTTTTCTCCAGAGCCCAGCAAAGATACTCTGCTCTTAAGTTCACAGCACACTGACACACCTGCAGAGAAGCTTGCAGAGAAGTCTGGTAGGACAAGTTGGTAGCCCAAAGTCTTCAACCTGCTATCGCCGTGCAGCACCAGGGACCAGGAACCAACGCACAAAGTTTCACCCAAGTTCCCTAAGTATCATCAAAGTGCAGCTGGGACTTCCAGAGAACGAGTTCTTGACCCAGGAAGGATTGGCCCATGACTGTGTTAGTAGGCGACTGCTAGTCCAGTTGTGGTTGGACTTCTCCCAGCACTGAGAGGACTTAGAGGGACACTGAACCCTGTGACCAGGGCTGCCTCACCCCCTTCGCGAACTGAGGAGCAGTAGCAGTAAGACCCCCGTCGATTGCACCCACAGGATTCTTTGAGGGCCCTCAGCATCATTCATACCTTACATCAGGATCACTTCCGTAGGAAAGCCGTGCAAAGGAGAAAAATCCCTGGAACTGGCTGAAGACTGCTGCACCTGCTAAGGTAACTGTTTCTGAGGTCCTTGCTGGTCCTCCCCTAACTGGCTTCCTGCTGAAGTTTGTCACCTAAAGTGATTCAAAGGACCTACTTAATGGAGGCCACAGCATAGGCGTGTCAAAGGCACGCCCATCTGCACCCGTCCGTGCCTAGACCACGCCCTGCGGCAGAAACTCTGGTTTTACTACCCCTCGCAGCTATGCTGTTGCAGACCTCTGAGCCCTGGTTTCCAGGGGCATCACCAACTGCTCCTACAAACTTGCAATTCCGTAGCAACCAACAAGGCTGGAGACACCGCAAACATGACTGCGTCTACCACGCCGACCGAGACCACAACAGCACAACTCCAGTACATTCTACTCCACGCACGATCGTTCGGCAAACACGCCACAGAGATCTGGGACATTCTCATCCCTCACCCCTGACGTTGCCTTGCTCAGAGAGACCTGGCTGAACCATGCCTCTGCGCTGGATGTGGCCATTGCCACCCCACAAAGGCTACTAGATAACACACTGGGACCGAACCATCAAATATGATGGTGGAATTGCCATCTTCAAGGACACCATCCATTGCACGACCTCCTCAGATGACCCAACCTTGATCATGGAACATTTCAACTTCAAACTCCCACAGATGGAAAAAGAGGCACCCTCACCTACAGCCCAGCAGGACCAAGCCCCTGGCTTCTGCAATTCCAGATTCTGAACCAACCACAGCACAGAGACAGCCCTGATTGCAGCCACTGAAGACATCAGGGCCCTCCTAGACTGTAGCGAAATGGCAGCCCTCATCCTCCTGGACTTGTCAGCCGCCTTTAACACAGTCTCCCATCACATCTTGAGCAGCAGACTCCACTGCACCAGAATCCTGGGAGACGCCCTCAAATGGATCGCCTTTTACCTCAAATGAAAAACCCAGAGAATCCTCCTCCCATGGTTCGCCTCAGAACCCAAGAAAACCATCTGCAGCATCCCCACAAGGGTCGTCCCTCAACACCACCTTCTTCAACAAGTACATGACCACCCTTGGCCAACACCATCAGATCGCACAGACTCAACATCATCTTCTACGTCGACGACACCCAGTGCATCCTGTCGCTGTCAGAAGACCTCTCCACCACCAGAGACAACTTCCACAGATGTATGATGAACATTGCCGACTGGATGAAGGACAACTGACTCAATCGCAACACAGACAAGAAGGAAGTCATCATCTTTAGGAACAACACTTTGTCTTGGAACGATGCATGGTGGCCTGCTGAACTCTGCCCATTGCCCGCCCGACAGACTGCGCCCTCAACCTCTGCATCAACTTGGACAGCAAGCCATCTATGAAGAAACAGGTAAATGCAGTCTCATTCTCCTGCTTCCACACTTCACGCATGCTCCACCGGATCTTCAGGTGGCTCCCAGTCAACATAAGAAGGACCGTCACACAGGCCCTCGTCACCAGCAGGCTGGACTACGGGAACACACTCTACTTAGGAATCACCACACACCTCCTGAAGAGACTACAAAAATACAAAACTCAGCACCAAGACTTATCCTCAATCTCCCAGATGGACCTACATCACACCCCACCCCACCGCACCCGAAGAAGCTACACTGGATCCCGATCCAGAAGAGATGCCAGTTCAAGATGACCCACGCATACAAAGCTCTGCACATCAAAGAACCAGCATACTTCAACACAAGCATGACCTTCCATCAACTGACAAGACACCTACAATCTGCCTCACTCTTCCTTTGCAACACCTCCCCCCCATCCCCCACCCAGATCCTCCGAGGCAACATCAGAGGACGCTCCTTCTCCTACCTAGTGGCCAGAGCTTGTAATGACCTTCCCCCTCACCTCAGGACTGCCTTATCGCTCTGGCAGTTCAGGGAAGAACTTAAGGCATGTTTGTTCGAATTAACAGATCACGCCAACCAGTCAGCAACTCCAGCGCGTTGAGACCCTCGCGGTGATTTGCTGTGCTTTATCAATCTTTGATTGATTGATTGATAAAACAGAACGAGTTCATGTTAAAAAAAAATAATAAATAAAAAAAATAATAATAATAATGTTATTGTTAGACAAAGGGAATGACTCTGGGAGTGTGTTTTGTGCCAAGCATAGCCAACCTGTTGGTTGCAGAGTTTGATGACCAAATCCTATATGGCTAAGGCAATCTGTATTTGAATAATAAAAAAAAATGTGGTGACGTTACATAGATGATGTGTATGTGGTGTGGCATGGACACGTGGGGGAAATAGAATACTTCACAGCTGCCTTGAATGATCCGAGTACTGATCTCAAGTTCACTTGAAATGACATCACAAGGAGATCAGCTACTTTGATAAGATATGAAGGTGGTAACCTATTCAATGCATTGAACCTTAAAGGCACAGACAAATATTCCTTGCTTATATAGGAGCAAATACCACCCAAGGACTTTAAGAGGCAATGTACCATGCTGACAGTTTTGGTGTATTCTCGGAAGCTGTAGGAATAAGGAAAACTGCTTTAAGGAGACTTTATTCTTAAGCAAAAAATAAACTGTTAGGAAGTGGAAAACCTAAGGAGAATAGTTTGCATTGCACTAAAGTGCATGATATTGCCCCAGAGAAAGCCTACTTGCATGGAAATAAAAAAAAAGACAGAGATGGAACGTCATGTTATGTGTATTTGTAAAGTGCATTATCTCACCCATGTTTAAACTTGATGTCCACTTACAATCCTCTCAGTAACCAGATACAGTAGACATTGAAGGGGCACTACAAATGCAGTAGGAACATAAGGGAATATGAATTAAGGGCACACAGGCCTCTTTGCTTTCAAAAGCAGTAGAAACATAAGGGATTATGTAGGAAGGGCACCCAAAAACAAACTAAGGTTGAGAGTTTCACACAACATTGGGGTCTGACACCTATTGTGGGTCATTTCAATTGTAGTAGCTGTCGGGCATGTAGATTCACATGCAACACCCTAGGTCCTGACCATGTGAGACAGGACATAGAAACTGAGGGCACTCTCAAACTGTAACACAGGAAATGTTATGTAGGACAATGCCCCTTTTGCACATGGTCACCCCCACTTTTTGCTCACTGGGACTGATGTTGTTCCACTGAGGTGCACTGGGTCCTCGCCAAACAGGTCCCCAGTGCCAGTGCTCTTTCCCTAAAGCAAGGTAAAATGTGTAGAATACGCCCACACATCCCTCTACCTCTGTAAGTCCCTAGTAAATGGATCCCCAAGGACTGCAGCATGTATTATGCCATCCCCTCACCCCCACAAAAAAAAAAATTGCACATGTTTGTTAGTCCGTCTCACCCCTCCCCCGAACCCCTCCACCCCGTGTGGCAGGTTTTACAGCCCTAAGACAGTGTGCATTATATTTGATTTGAGGACATATTTGCATGAGCAGATATGTTTCTGTGATGACTAGTTCTATTACTGGATATTGAAAGTGAACAGGAAAGCCATCTTTAGGTATGTACTGGACACTATTTATTACGAGTTCCCCAGTTATATAATGGCTTCACTGAAACCTTTGGTGTTTGGTGTCACACAGCTCATCATAATAAATCAAGAATGGATGCCAGCTTCGGATTTGTTATGCAGTTCACTTAGAGGGCATCTTAGAGGTCCCCCCTGAAACCTACTAGTCCCTTAGTGTGCTGACTGACTGAAACCAACCAGCCTGCCACCACAGAAATGTTTCTGACTCCCTTGGACATGAGAATCCATACACAATGCCTGCTCCGGAGGAAGGTGTTATCACCTAATCCAGGCTAGTGAATCTGCATACCAGGGCCAGGGACTTCAAAGTCCCTATAGCCTTTGGTATACAACACCAGCTTCTCCCAGACATGGGAGTTGCCATACCCTGCCCTGAGGTCCACTTGGCACCAAAACAGGCCAGAAAATTAGTAATTCAGTAGGCCTGTTCCAACTTTAGGAATGAGAACTGTGGACAACTGTTGGACTTTGGGTGTGAAAACCCTGCCTGCTTACATGCTTCTGTCCCAATAATCCCAACATCCCAGCTCAGCCTGCAGCTGTGGGGACTCCAAAAGCCTCAGAGGTTATCCAGCACTTCGCTAACCCATCAGCATCTCCCCTGGAGTTGAGGAGCCAATACCCTTCTTCCTGCAGGCACCAACCACAACATCCAGTTCACCATTTTTCTGACCTCCGGGGCCACCGACACAGCAGCCACCCAGAACGAGGTCATCGTGCTTCGAGAGGCCAGTCCCATCTCCCCACCAAGTGAGAAGGCATGAGGACTAACTGGAGCTGTCCAGCACCAGTAGCTATGCTACCAAACAGTCTTGCAACAACCAAATGTGAGACATTGTGTGGAGCATGGGACAACAGCTTAAGCAAAAGTCTTCTGTTGGTCACAAACATGATCATTGTAGGGCAGCTCAGCAGTTTAGTGCTATGCTTGATTCAGTGACTTGCAACCCCAGGTATGCATGCCTAAGGCCACAAGTGTTATTTCATTCTAGAGCTCTAGAGAAGCTGCGCAGTAGTGGAACGCTGGAGAATCACTGTGTATGTAAATGCCGCAGCAGTCTCAAGCCGAGAAGCATCTGGAAAGCGTGCCTGCTCCGGGGAGGTGAGATGAGGAGTATAAGAGCAACGTGGGCTGGTAGAAGGCCCTTTGGTCCATAGGGTGGCACACAACGTGCCCAGAGCTGGATAATAACATTTTTAGAATGAGCAGTGCCATCAAAGTGTGCCAAAACAATCAGAGGATCGAAAGTAGCGGATGGAACACCACCGTCCCATAAACAGTTTGCTTAATTACAACACATGAATTGTGATTATAACGCGCACTGCCATCTGAGTATGCTGTACGAGGGCTGAGGGTCATTGTCCAGCAAATAACAAAATGAACGAGAACAGCCGGCAAAGTTCTACCAGCTCATGGATAGGGTGGTCTACCTATCGGGAGCTGCCGGATATCGGTCATCCACCAAAAGGTTCAAAGAATTTGGTGTGGCTCCAAGCTTCCTTTTCCAATGTGACGGGAACACCAAGTGACGCATAATGGGTGGCTCTTCCTTTGGGGTTCATGGGATTGTGGTTTGAGAATTGCAGTTCTCAGTGCTACCAGAAATGCTAGGTGATGCCTGAAGCACGGCGCCCGGCTCGGAAGATCATCGGAGTTGCAGTTTATGATGTCAACATCGAGGCTCATCAAAACGTCAAGTGTGTTATTCCTGTGAAAGGCTTTCCTGTGCAAAAAAAGTGGGGTGGATGATTATGCACTGTTTGATTTTTCCATTATGGTCAATATTTATAAAGTGTGAGACCTGCTAGTAAGTAGACCAAAATGTAAAAGTATACGTTTTGTAACAATATGGATGTACTCCTTACTTTAGTAGACTCACCTCAGTAAGTACCAAATAATCAAGAGGGGTGAAGAGACCAATACCAACTCTGCCAGTGTAGGTGTACAAAGATGATGTACATGTGGACAAGTCAACCTAAGGATCTCAAATGTAAATGAAATATAAAACAGGTATCCTTCATACTAGGTTGGTGTGCATACAATCAGATATCATGGATGTGTAATGGTGCAGTGTTTCTTGTGAATCACGGTCGCCTTTGTTCAAGTTATGCCAGTTGCTGCATATTGATTTCCTAATCTAATTTGAAAGGCTGCAAAAGGTGTTTACCCAGATTAGTCTCTCAAAGGGCAATTTGGGAGGTCTGATGTCCAGAAATGTGCCTCAGTTTTTATTTCTGGCTCCCTTGGCTGCTTCACATATTAACAGAGCAGGATACTGTCTGACTAGTAGTTGAGTAGACAGGGTATCAGCAAGTTCTTTGAATTTTTGAATTTGAGAGCAATTGCGCCTTAGGCACAGGAACTAGCCAACTGAGAGATTGTCCCTCAACTGTTGAATGACAGTAGAGCAATCTGTGCCATCGGTTTCTTATACAGTTCAGTTTCCAGGAGGCCCGCTGAGGGTAGATTAAGAGGTTAAGGAAGGGAAGTTTTTCTTTGCTGTATGTCTCAGGAATTTTTCTGGGAGTTAGCCAGTGGTGAAATTAAATGATGGAGGTGGCGTCAGCATGCCAAATGACGAGGATATTGTTAATGTGCCTCTTCCAAATCTTGATGTTGGGGTGGTATTGACAGTCAGAGGACAGCACATGTTGTTTCAAAGGCATGCATATACAGATTCGCCAGACTAGGAGTGAAAGTGCTGCCCATGGAAGTCCTGAATGTACATAAATACAGACAGTCAAGCTGAAGATGTTCTCTTTGTTCTCCAGGTTGCCACATTTCATACTGAAGGAGACTGGTGTGAGTCATAAGCCCTGGCTCGAATCATGGTTTCCATAGGGGCAAGAGTTTGATCTTGGGGGATACATGTGTAAAGAGACTCACCATCGAAAGAGATCAGAAATTCTGTCTCAGTATTGAAGGCCAGGCCATCGAGTAGTTTGAAGACATCTTTTGTGACTTGTAAGTAGGTTGGCATCTCGCAGACCAGAGGTCTTAGAAACAAATCGGCAAACTGGGACAGTGGTTCCAGCAGGGACCCAATCCCTGTGATGATAGGTCTGCCCGAAGGGGGCCGTTGGGGTTTATGAATTTTGGGGATGACATAGAAATACAGGATAACGGATCAGTGTCTACAAAGAAAACTGCTTCCTTTGCCATTGCCCATCCCATTTCTTTTGCTTCGTCCACCAGTAGTTCGATGGTGGATTGCAACCGTTTGGAAGGGTCGCATTGGAGAGGTTGGTAGCCACCGTGCCCACTCAGCTGTTTAAGGCATTTGGCTCTGTAGGTGGCAGTATCTAGGATGACCATTGCACCAACCTTATCAGCCAGTTTGATAGTAATAGCGGTGTCTGTGCGGAACGTGTTGACTATTCTAATTTGAAAAGATTGTAAAAAGGTGGTTTGGCCTGCTTCTTGTTTTTCTAAAAAAAATCTCAGCACAGTCTTTTCAAAAGTAAGTACCTCATGTGGAATCCTCTGAGTTGGATTGTTGAAAGCGGACTTGTTTCTCTGGTTCATGTTAGATTGCAGGTCCCCAGTGTTGATCTCAGTTGTGTCTGCTGAGAAAAAGTACAACAGTGTTTTATGCAAGAACATTGTTTATCTCAAACTCATCCCCTTTGTATGTAGGGACAAAGCCTAGCCCTTTATTTAGAATTCCACTTTCCAAAGATGTTAAGACGTGGCTGCTGAGGTTAATGACTAATTTGTCTCACTAGTTGTGGGTCCCCTTTTGTCATGCTTTGTGTGTAGCGGGGTGATGGTGGAGGGCTCCGGTCTACATAGGCCTGTTGTTGCCTCCCTCTGCCTCTTTTCCTGACTCGGTTCTACCCTAAAAAAGTCATAATAAAGAATGGAGGGGAAAGAGCTTCAAATTGTGGCATGGGAAAATCCCAAGGTTTTGGAGGCCACCATGGGTGGTTAGGGGGACCAGAGTGTTATCCACCACCCGTGACCTGGCCGCCTTTTGTGGAGCAGAGCAACTTGATCCACTGGATCCAGAGTCTGAGCCTCGAGGCCAATAATCTGTGTCTGAGAAGGAATGGTTAGAGTCCTGTTTGTGGCCCTTGTTGTGCCTATCCTTCTGGTTCATGATTGGTGGAGTGTACTCATCACTAGTTTAAGGGTACACTTTTCAAGAGAGACAAAGCTAGGCCCTTCTTGAATGTCTTGATCTTAGTTGTCAAAAGGGAGTAGTCTTCGTTAGTTTGTTTTCTTAGTGTCCTCCATGTGTTTCTTATGTAGGCTAGCTGACACAGTAGTTTTCAGTTGGGTCTTGAGAATTTGGACCTCCACCAGGCTCGCATCCGCGATCCGTTTCATGGTGCTGATAATCAGGATAAGCCAGTCCCCTTGTATTTCACCAGGTGTGCAAATACATTTATTAGTGCGCATCTGGGTCTGGGTTAGAACAAAGGCTGTAGATTTTGAGATAATGTGAGTATTATCAGTTTAACGGGTCTGGGGAAAACGCTAGACATAATTTGTTAAATGCTTCTCTCACATTATGTTCTCCTGCATACCATAGCCTGGTAGTGTTTCCCACTCTATGTAGGTTGTTTTTATGGCATGAAGGCATTGGTTTTCAAAAGTCGTAATAGTTAAACTCTCTCACTTGATGGTCCCTTACCACCAAAGCCTACTGCCGGTTCACATTCTATCAAATGTTTTTAGATGTGTTTTATGCAGAGTGTTCCCAATAATGTGGAGAGTATGATTTAGCATTCTTGCCAACCACAGCATTTAGTTTGGAATACGACTCTTACATGTGATTGAGAAGACTCGGGAAGCAGCATGTGCTACCAAGGCCTCGTAATACATTTATGAGCTTTGGACAATTCTTGGTCACTTAAATAATAATCTGTCTAATGAGACTGTATATATTATTTATAGAATAACGCCAGGGATCATACATTGTTTAGAGGATAGCCTCAAGCCTGGAATTTCAGCAGCTGAGATATGTAGTCAATTACTACTCAATGACAACACGAGGAAGCCTCTGTAGTTAGAAAACATTAGGAGCCCTGTTTGTTTAATTCACAGGTTCTAGGCAGACCTTGTTGTCATGAAGAGACCCATGACTTCACACCAATGGGATTGACATACCCCCAGGGTTGTCACACTTTGTCAGACTGTGGTTCTGAGTGGACATTGAACAAGCATTGTGTATAACTTTGTGAAACCCCGTATTGTCTCTGTACATGTTTAAATATTGTTACAAATTGACTGCTTTTCGCACCATGTGCCATCTGCACTAACTAATGATATATTATATAGTATGACTACTGAATAATACAGTGCTTTCAAATTGAATGTGGAACCTGTGATCCAGTAAGTGCTATACCCCCATACTCTATTGTGATTGTATGTCTTGGGTAGGTAGATCTGTGGATAAACGTGACCCACAGGACCATTTTACTAGGTATAGCTGCAAGAATTTAGGCATAACCTAAATTGTAGGGGTTCTGTGCTAAGTCCAGAGGTTAACTCAGCCTTTTACCCTTCTATGGTTGTGCACGGAAATATTCAAAGGTATAAGCAACAAGTATTGAAACCTTTTAAAAAATAGTTGCTGTGTTTGCAGCAGTATATGCATTTGAGTTACTGTGATATAATGACGAGTCAGATGCACCTTGTGTCTCTGTGTAGATCACTGGAAGGCCTGTGTCTGTACACAGAATTTCCACTTGGGCCAAAGGCGTCCACCACTGTCCCTGGAGGGGTGAATCTTTGGCAGGGGTTCAGGATGACCACAGCCTATGAAAAAATATTAATTTAAATAAATTCTATGTACATGTGTCTTATGTGAATATCCTGAAAATGCAGCACAGATGTGAACCACCTAATCCAAAGTTCAGTACCTTTGCCTTAGGTGGACTCCACACTGTACTACATATTAAATGTGCCAACATTGGTGAACAATGCACATATCTTGCCTGTACTCTCCTCACTGTACTCAATCGACTTGACCGGCTGTTCCACACCGCAGCCAATCAACTCGTCAGTCTCAAGTCAACGGAGAGAATTGGAAGCAAAATTATCTCTAGTCGCTTGCTTCCAAAACTTCACACCACCTTATGTACAGGATTCTCACCACTTTGTAAGCCTGGTCAAGTGAATCCAAGCTTTCTGAAACTGCCCCTTCAGCCACAGCACACCTGCAACTAGTAAGCTCAACACTGCTCAACCCACTAAACAAGCTCAACAATTTGCCTTCATCCAGTCCGTTTTCTTATTCCTACAGTCTGGGTACTGCTACCTTTACTAAATAGACTCTCACTCCAAATACACCAACACAACTTCACCTGTACAAAATGCGCTTACACCCACACACATTGTATTCCATTAACTAACTCCATTCTGATATGCATGTCAGCAAAACCTTCATCACCCTGAGCTCTCCAATCTCATTTCCAGTTATGATTTCCACGTTCTGTGCATCCCTGAATGCTGGCTTAAAAAAACATTCCTAAGTCAGCATTGACATCTAGATTCTAAAGTGTACATAGCCATTTGGGCTGACAGACAACATAAGTTAGGAAGCTGTACAGCAGTCATTGACAGAGGGCATCGAATGTAGATCTTCACCCAGCACAATCTGTAACACACATGAATGCCACAAAAGCAACACTATGTGTTATCATGGTCTGCCACCATGGTACAGGGTGTCCTTGTACATGCATAGGGTCTGTCATTGTGCATATGTTGGGTCTGCCCAATTGAATCATATGTTACAGTGGTAAATATTTGGTGGTTTCTGTGTACATGGCTTCCCTTCTGCATGTCATTGTGGAGTCTTCTCTTCTATTTTATACCGCGATCTTATGCAGTGTATGCTATTTCTGTATGACAGCGTGACTTCTTTTATCCTTGTGCATGGTGTTGCTGCACTTATCTCACTCTGCTTTCCTGCACTAAACAGAATGGTTAATTTTGAACAACATACAGGCCTCTTTTTTCAGAGTTTTGTGGAGTTTATATCCAGACTTATGTGCGACAACAGAGGAGTGGTCCCAGGTTGTTTTTTCAGTCTCAACTGAAGCTAGTCTTAAGTAGTGCCTTTCAGTGGGGAGCTTGGTGAATCGTGTGAAAGTGAGAATTCTATGATTTCCAATTTCTGAAAAGAATGTGAATCAGGCCTCGTGCTGTAAAAGGACATAAGAACCTTCACTCTAGTGAGGTTCTTCCTGGGTTCCTACATCTCTGTTAGGCCTCTTCTCTCCCAGTGACCATCATTGCCCAGCCATTCCCTCATTGATTTGTCCGGACATCAATCTTTCATTGGACTTAATAAAAATCTCCCTGTGTTCTTTGGAACCTATGCATACTGTACATTTGTGTGTGTAATCTGACTATACTATAATTTATCTTAAATGTGGTCCAAACATTACCCGGCATGAGATTGTTGCTTATGGTACATGGTTCCAGCAGTATTGAGTGGCTTTCGTTGTGGATAGATGACATTGTGCAAGCGGTCTAGAGCATTATGTTTTGGGCCTGTGTATTTTGAGCTATTCTCACTTGGTTCTCTCAGTCCTTTATGGATATGTTGAAGGTGGTCTGCAAACAGCTTTTGTTTTTGAAGGTGTTGCCAGAAAGTGCAGTCCTTAGCTTGCTGGTAAATCTGTGGTTTTGTTTAGAGAGTGTGTTCCTTTTTGCCTCTTCCATATTTGATCTTTATAGGTTCTCCTTGTTCTTAAACTATGTTTTTCTTTTAATTTAAAAAAGGCATCTAGGGAAAATAAATCTACAATGATCATCTTCTCAAAACCAATACATCGTAGCCTCATTGGTGCGTTGCCCTTTTTTTGTTTTTTTTAAAATAAATCATTGCAGATTGAATCCTGGAAGCAATGCAGGTGCCCAAGGCATGTGTGATGGCGAAAATTGCCAACCCATAAGCAGCAAGACTTGGAATGGTGTCTAGGCAGTCCTCAGACACTGCATTTACCTCATCCCATTGTCAGATCAGATGTGGAATTCTTGCTCCTAAAATACATATTGTGAAATAGCATTCAATGTAATTCATAATTGCTTGCTTATTCCATGCAGCCGCACTCCTGCATCCTTCTACAGATACCCATGCAGCATGTATCCACCCACAGTGATATGCCAATCTACACTTCTATTTCATTTACCCACCCATGCACTCCTCTATATAGCCTTCCCAAAACAGTCCTTCGTCCATTCCCAACCCACAGCTACTCTCATCTGTGCATCCATTGTTCCATCTCCAAAGATCCATCATCCACCCTCAGCTAAGTATGTATTCATCTGCCTACAATCAGGCATTCATCCATTCAGTCACACTTGCATCCTTCCACCTATGAAGCCACTTCCATCCGTATCACTTACACATCTACGATAATCAGCCATCCTTTAATTCTTGTATACAGCGCAAAGCTGTAAATCCATCTAGCTATGGCTACTTATCTGCGGATTATGGTGCAGTATTGCCATCAAGGGTTTCCGGTGATATAATTAATCACAAGGCCAAAGTCTGAGTCTGCGAATACCACCAGACCACTGAAATTGCGATATGGGACTTTATTACACATTACCTATTATGTTTTTTTTTACTTTGCACGTTTCTTATGGCGTAGTTCGCTTGAAATGGTGGTTCTAAAACAGAAGTTTGTTTATTGAAATAGTAAATGAATAATTGGAGTATTCTGTCTGCTTTTCTGCAGTAAAAAGAAGAGAACATCTTCTAACTTAACTGTTTAGTTAAGAAGTTTAGAAAAAAAACAATTTGTGGAAAAAAAATCATTCCTTCTGTGGGATGTTTAATGAAGCTCTTCTCTGCCACGTGCAACTAACAATGAGGACTAATTAGAATTAGACTAGTTTTTGTTTACCTGTGATGAATACACTGTTGGTAAAACAATTAACAGTGTTCTGGGCCATTGGAAATATGTGATGCTATGGGGTTTACCACAGAAATATAAATGTAACACTTATGCCTCATAATTTGCTAGATAATGTGCAGATTTTAACAGAAATGCAGTTTCTAGGTCAGACGGATCAAACAAATACTGATAGAGACTGTGACATGGTGGTGAAAAGTCATTTTACTTTAAGGAAAGATTCTAATAGGCTGGAAGAGGAACAAAAGGGTTTTTCTAAGTGTAATAGTTGCAAAGCGTGCAAAATAGGGAAGTCTGTGAAGAAGGTATTATTTTCAAATGGGCAGGTGATGGAAATTAAACACAAAATCACTTGCAATACCAAATTTGTAATTTATATTATTGAATGCCATTGTGGTCTTAAATATATTGAGAGCACTATTTGCATGCTGAAGAAAAGAATACTAGAACATATTAGAGCAATAACCCATAAAGATATCACATATGCAGCTGCGAAACATATGCAGACACATAGATCGAGTGATTGGAGAAGTCTAAGATATTATGGGATAGACCATATTCCAGATCAGGAAAGAGGAGGCAACCGAATTAAAAAGTTGCGGCAACTAGAGTCCAGATACATAATTCAAATGCGAACGAGGGCCCCTCATGGAATGAATTATGATGAGGAGCTTTATGTGCATTTATAAATTGTATCAATGAGAACAAAATGTTGATGTATAGGTCATCTCATATTTTATATATTTGGGAGATATATGTGGACATATAATACATTGTCAAAATAAATAGGGTAAAGCATGAAATACACCCAATTATTGGACTAAGGGACACAAGTTGATGATTCCTAGGCAATGAAAAATTGAACATTGGAAATTAGTTATTTTCGAAATTTGTCATAGAAAATTATGAATAACCACTTGTTTTTTTACATTTGTTTAATGCAAGGATTTTTCTTCATTTACTCACATTTGGTAGAAATATTGTGCATAAATACATATACATACATATAGTTTTTGTTAGTATAATCATTTAAGTTAATATAGATTGGGATGCTATATCACTTCTTTCTTTTTGTGTATAGAACTACCAGCCCCAGCATGCACTATTTTGGTTAGCAGTGAGATTAGCTATAGAAAAGATGCAAATGGAATTTTGAATTTCAGAACTCGACAAAGACCGTGTTGGTCGAAACGCGTTGTTCTTTCTGCCACAGTCACTTAATAAATCATTTAATTATTATCCTTGGTGGAGTGCTCGACCGAACGTTTCTTTTCTCTCTCTCTCTCTCTCTCTCTCTCTATATATATATATATATATATATATATATATATATATATATATATATATATATATATATATATATATATATATATATGTGTTTGATGGCATGTGTAGCTGCAGATACACATGCTATGCATTGCTTCCTCCACCTAGTGTTGGGCTCGGAGTATTATAAGTTGTTTTTCTTAGAAGAAGTATTTTCGGAGTCACTGGCTCGAGTGACTCCTCCTCTCGCCATACTGCGCATGGGCATCGACTCCATTGTTGGATTGTTTTCTTTCCGCTGTCTGGTTCGGACGTGTTTCCTCTCGCTCCGAGATTTCGAATCAGAAACTTTAGATAACTTTCTTGACCTTCGGTATTGTTTCGATTGGGTTTTCCACCTATAGTCGAAGCGATAGTACAGTCGAAAGCCAGATTTCCCCCTTCTAGGTGTGAGCACCCAAATTGGGCCTGTTCGGGCCTACAACTTCGAAGCCTGATGGATCGGACTCCGTTTCGATTCTGTCCCCGATTTCACCCAAAATTTCCATACACAGACCAACACCTCGTATGTAATCTGTGTCTCTCTCCCGATCACAGAGAAGAGGATTGTGAAGCCTGTCGATCGTTCCGATCCAAGAAGACCCTATGTGACCAGAGAGCCAGGAGATTGAAAATAGCGTTGAAGAGTACCGAGTATATTGACACCCTCGAGGAAGAACAGGAGCAGACGGCAGTTTCCATCCAAGGCACTCACTCCGAACAAGACTCGGAGGAAGATAAACTCATCACTGCCGGTCAGCACGTGAGTAAGACTGCCCCTATGCCCACTCCTAAAAGATCATCGAAGGCCTTGGGTACACCACTGCCAGAGAGCCATGGTTCGACTCGCAAGAAACTACTCGGCGACCGACCATCGGGTTCAGTGCCGAAAAAGGCCGTACCTCCTTCGATACCGGAGTCGAGCAAGTCCACCAAAAGCTCAACTTCAGAACCAAGTCAGCGTCCACACTCTTTGGAGTCGAAGCCTAGACCTCCTGCCTCGGAGCCGAAACAGCCCGCTGTATTTTCCAAATACTTCGGGCCGAAAAAGTCTTCTTATTCAGAACAACAAGGACTTTCAAGCCATCTTAAACAGCGCTCCAAGCCATATCTTGAACATTCCTCAAAATCATCAGAATATGTTTCTGAGGACACGGAAATTCAACCCGTTCTCGAAATCATGGATGAGAGACAATCAAGGATCCTTATCCATAATAAGACTGGCATAATAATTACTGCACCTCCTCCACAGACTAAAAGAAAGTTGGCTTTTCAGGAACATCTAGATACTGCTCCACCATCAGCAAAGATTTTTAAACAGAAGGAGAAGCCATTACCTCTGCAAACTTCTCCCCTATGTTCACCACAACTTTCTTTTTCACCACCACCCACTAGCCCACCACCTTTGCCTTCACTAACTCAACTCACAGATTTATTCTCATGGTGATATGGTTTATCCTCGGGATCTGTATGATCCAGATCCCATACCTGCTAATGACCCAGACTTATATCCTTCCAAACCTTCCCGACCGGAAGACACTACTGCATACACGCAGGTAATTTCTAGGGCAGCAGCGTACTATGGGGAACTTATGCACAGTGAGCCTTTGGAAGAGGATTTCCTTTTTAATACCTTATCCTCCACGCACTCACGTTACCAGTGCCTCCCAGTGCTACTTGGCATGATAAAACATGCAGATAAGATTTAGTGAGCCAGTTAAAGCTAGAGTCTTAACACCATGCATTGATAAGAAATATAAGCCTGCACTTACAGACCCTGCTTACAATACCCACCAGGTACCTCCAGACTCCGTGGTTGTCAGTGCCGCCAGAAAAAGGGCCAATAGCCAGTCGTCAGGGTATGCCCCTCCCCCTGACAAAGAAAGTAGGAAATTCAATGCTGCTGACAAGAGGGTTGCTACACAAGCACCTAACCAATGGCGAATTGCAAACTCACAAGCCTTGCTAGCAAGGTATGATAGAGCCCACTGGGGCGCGATGCAGGAGCTATTACGACACCTGCCAAAAGAGCATCAAATAAGGGCTCAACAAATTGTTGAGGAAGGTCAGGCCATAAGTAATAACCAGATACGGTCTGCCCTTGATGCTGCAGATACAGCAGCTAGAAGTGTGAATACTGCTGTCACCATACACCGACACACATGGCTACGTTCCTCTGGATTCAAGCCAAAAATACTGCAGGCAGTACTGAATATGCCTTTCGATTTTAAAAAAAAAAAAAAAAAAAAAAAAAACCTGTTTGGTCCTAAGGTTGACACCACAATAGAAAAACTCCAGGAAGGATTCAGACACTGCTAAAGCAATGGGAGCCTTATATACAACACCTTACAGAGGCTATTTTCGCAAGCAGAAATTTAGGGGAGGATTCAAGCCACAATCTACAGAGGCTTGTACCTCCCAGCCTAAACAAGGGCAACAACAGCAGTACCAGAGAGGGGGATTTAGAGGCTCTTATAGAGGCCAACACTTTAGAGCCAGAGGCAAATTCCAGGCCCCAAAACATGTCACTACCCCATCAAAACAGTGACTTACTAAGCTTGCCACAACCCCACACATCTCCTGTGGGGGGCAGACTGCAGCAATTCCACTCCCAATGGCAAAATATCACCACAGACCAATGGGTACTTTCAATTATCCACATTGGTTATTACCTCGTATTGATTTCCACCCCTCCAAACATTCTTCCACGTTATCACAGGTTAGCCCCAGAACACAATGTTCTATTAAACAAGAAGTACAATCGCTATTACTAAAAGAGGCAATAGAATTAGTAACAAAATCTCAACAAGGAACAGGGGTATACTCACTATACTTCCTTATTCCCAAAAAGGATGGCACTCTCAGACCCATTCTAGATCTCAGACCACTAAATTTATATATCCTGTCAGAACACTTTCACATGTTAACTCTGCAGGACGTCATTCCACTACTACAAAAACACGATTACATGACTGTATTAGATCTCAAAGATGTCTATTTCCATATACCCATCTATCCAACTCACAGAAAATACCTAAGGTTTGTGATAGCGGGAAAACATTACCGATTCAAAGTTCTGCCATTTGGCATAGCAACAGCACCAAGAATATTCACGAAATGTCTAGCAATAGTAGCACCTTACCTAAGAAGACAACACATACATGTCTTTCCTTATCTAGATGATTGGCTAATAAAATCAAGCAATTTTATACAATGTCAACAGCACACTCAATACACAATAGAAACCCTACATATATTAGTGTTCACTCTCAACAACCAAAACTCCCATCTTCAGCCAGCACAGGTTCAACCTTACCTAGGTGCTATTCTCATTACGCAAAAAGCCTTAGCCTATCCAAATACACAAAGGATACAAGCTTTCCAAAATCTCATACCCCAAATGTAGCCAAATCAACAATACACTGTAAGATTTATCATGAAACTATTGGGAATGATGGCATCCTGCATAGCAATAGTACTGCATGCAAGACTAAACATGAGAACACTACAACAGTGCCTCTCACAGCAATGGTCTCAAGCACAGGGTCATTTGCAAAATCTAGTGTTGTTAGACAGCCAAACACACAGGTCCCTTCAATTGTGGAATCTCAGCAATTTAATGAAGGGGTGGTCATTTCAAGACCCTGTGCCTCAGACCACATTAACAACAGATGCATCAATGATAGGTTGGGGAGTTCATCTCAACAACCTTACCATTCAAGGGGAACAGAATTCAAAACAGCTAAATTATCACATAAATCATTTAGAATTATTAGCTGTGTTCCTTGCACTAAAAGTGTTTCAACCACTTCTCAAACACAAGACTGTCTTGATAAAAACAGACAATATGACGACCATGTATAACCTAAAGAAACAAGGCGGAACACATTCATCTCAACTATCCCTTCTAGCCAAAACAATATGGAAAAGGGCAGTTCACAATCACATTCATCTACTAGCAGAATACATCCCAGGAATACACAATCAGCTAGCGGATCTTCTAAGCAAAACACACCAAGAGATACACAAATGGGAGATTCACTCTCAGGTACTTCATCAGTACTTTCAAAAGTGGGGGGCACCAGAAATAGACCTATTTGCAACAAGCAAAAATGCAAAATGCCAAAACTTTGCATGCAGACACCCACACCCTCTTTCCAAGGGCAATGCTCTATGGATCAACTGGTCAGGGATATTTGCTTCTGCTTTTCCCCCTCTTCCACTACTTCCATTTCTGGTCAACAAAGTGCGTCAGACCTCTCTCGCCATGATACTCATAGCCCCCTCGTGGGCACGACAACATTGGTACACAACACTCCTAGACCTGTCAGTAGTACCTCACTACAAACTTCCAAACAGGCCTGATTTGCTAACACAAAAGAAAGGACAAATTAGACACCCAAATCCCAGTGCTCTGTACTTAGCGATTTGGCTCCTGAAGTCGTAGAATTCGGATACTTGCAACTCCCATTAGAATGCATAGAAGTTCTCAAACAAGCATGCAAGCTTACAACTAGGCAATGCTATGCTAACAAATGGAAACGATTTGTTTATTATTGTCAATCTAAAAATACTGACCCACTTTCAGCATCCATATAAGATATTGTATGCTACCTACTTCATTTACAGAAGTCAAATTTAGCTTTATCATCTATTAAAATTAATCTAACTGCAATATCAGCATATTTGCAGACTTTACAACGTACCTCTCTCTTTAGGGTTCCAATTATTAAAGCCTTCATGGAAGGACTAAAACTTATTATTCCACCGAGAACACCACCAGTTCCTCCTTGGAATCTGAGTAATGTACTCACAAGACTAATGGGCCCACCTTTTGAATTCATGCATTCCTGTGAGATTCAATTTTTAACCTGGAAAGTTGCTTTCCTAGTAGCAATGATTTCATTAACAAGAGTTAGTGAAATACAGGCATTCACTCTTGAGGAACCTTTTTTCCAAGTACACAAACATAAAGTTGTACTTAGAACTAATCCAGAATTTCTGCCAAAGGTTGTATCACCTTTTCACATAAACCAAACAGTGGAATTGCCAATTTTCTTCCCACAGCCAGATTCAACTGCAGAAAGAGCCCTTCACACGCTTGACCTTAAAAGAGCCTCTAATGTATTACGAGGATAGGACAAAAGAATTTAGGAAAACTAAACAACTTTTTGTTGCCTTTCAACAACCACATAGAGGAAATCCTATCTCTAAACAAGGATTAGCTAGATGGATTGTTAAATGTATTCAAACATGTTACATTAAGGCAAAAAGACAACTTTTAATCACACATAAAGCTCATTCCACTATGGAAAAAGGTGCAGCTATGGCATTTTTAGGAAACATACCAATGGCAGACATATGCAAAACTGCCACATTGTCTACACCACATACATTTACAAAGCATTACGGTGTAGATGTATTGACAAAGCAGCAGACCAATGTTGGTCAAGCTGTCTTAAGAACATTATTTCAAACAACTCCAACTCCTACAGGCTGGCCACTGCGTTTATTGGGAGAGTAACTGGTTTGTAGTGTATGCATAGCATGTGTATCTGCAGCTACACATGCCATCGAATGGAAAATGTCACTTACCCAGTGTACGTCTGTTCGTGGCATGTAGTGCTGCAGATTCACATGCATCCTCCCTGAAGCCTGTAGTTGTTGCAGTTTTCTTATTTGTACATATGTTTATACATTTACATTTGTATGGACATTTATTTTTACTTACTATTTTTTATAGAACATTTATATTCTTACACTATCCTTCCTACTCCCTTTTGCGGGAAAACAGTCTAACAACGGAGTCGATGCCCATGTGCAGTATGACCGAGAGGAGTCACTCGATCCTGTGACTCCGAAAAGACTTCTTCAAAGAAAAACAACGTGTAACACTCCGAGCCCAACAGTAGATGGTGGAATCAATGCATAGCATGTGAATCTGCAGTACTGCATGCCACGAACAGATGTACACTGGGTAAGTGACTTTTATTTATATATATATATATATATATATATATATCTCCTACTGGCAGTCACGAGTAGGTAATTATAGTTAGGACTTGAAAAAGGGGTTTTTGACTTGCCTTTATCTTTGGTACTGCTTGACGAATCTTAACAAAACTTTCCAGAAAAGGTGCTCCCTAGAATCTTCTTGTGCACGGAAAAGTTAGGGGTGATCCGTCAAGTGGGGGCTGAGAATAAGGGGGGGGTCAAAAACCATATATTTCCCATGTTAATTCCCATAGACTTTTAGTAACTCCTGCAGCCTGAACTGCTGGATGGAATTACATCAGTTTTGGAATAAACGTAGCTATTGGTCTGCAGATGAGCCTTCTTCTTATTTGTTGTAAATCCATTCAGGAGTTTAGGATAAATTAAGGGAAATACATATTGGGATATCTTGGGTCACCAACAACCTAGCCCCCTTTTGAAACTGACAGCAAAACACCTAAGTGGTTTACGGCAGACCTACAAGAATCCAAACGCTCCTGCAGATGACTGGAACGGAAATGGAGGAACAGCAACTCAACCGAAGACTGCACAGCCTACAAGAATGCAGGCACCCCACAGCACCAGAACATCAGAGACGCCAAAAAAGCCACCATTCAAGAACGCCTCAGCACCAGCGCTCACAACAGCAAAGAGCTCTTCACTATCGTCAAAGAGTTCATGAATCCTGGGACAGACACCTCATCCATCCCTCCCTCCCAAGGCCTCTGCAACGACTTCAACACTTTTATTCACCAAAAAATCCAGGATGTTTACGAAGGCTTCAGTAACCAAAACTCACCCGTACCACCCAATAACACCACCACAGACCTAGCACCACACCAGATCCTGAGCTACTGGACCCCTGTCACCAAAGAGGACACCCAAAGACTCATGAACTCCATTCACTCGGGGGCACCATCTGATCCGTACCCTTATCATATCTTCATCCTATCCAGCGCCACCATAGCACCTGAACTCTGACGAACTATCAACCGATCCTTTGAGACCGCCACCTTCCCTTCAGACTGGAAGCACTAGAGATCAACTCATTGCTCAAGAAACCCACTGCCAACTCAAGGGAGCTGAAAAATTATAAACCCATCTCTCTGCTCCCTTTCCCAGACAAAGTAATGGAAAAGGCCGTCAACCAACAACTCACTGAATTGCTTGAGACACACCAAATCCTAGACCCATCCGACTCCGGTTTTAGAAACAACCACAGCACTGAAACAGCACTCCTTGCAGCCACTGACAACATATGCATCATACGAAACCACGGAGGCCCTGCTGCACTCATCCTCCTCTACCTGTTGGCTACCTTTGACACCGTCTCCCACTCCACTCTCTGCGACAGACTACACGATGCCAGCATCTGAGATAAAGCACCGGATTGGATCAGGTCCTTCCTCCCCGGAAGAACACAGTGTGTGAGAATACCACTGTTCACGTCTGAACCCAAAGACACATGCTGCGGAGTGCCCCAAGGATCATCACTCAGCCTGACGCTTTTCAACATCTACATGGCCCCTCTAGCCAAGATCATCAAACAACGCTGGCTAAACATAGTCTCCTATGCGGACGATACCCAACTGATCCTCTCCCTGTCCGTTGACTCTGCAAAGGCCTAGAGAAATTTCCACAATGGGTTGAGAGCAGTCACTATCTGGATGGAAGCCAGCTGCCTCAAACTCAACTCGGAGAGGACAGAGATCCTCGTAATCATCCACACCCCTTCCACCTGAAACAACTCCTGATGGCCCTCAACAGTGGGGAAACGCCCCCGCTCACACAGACCATGCACGCAATCTGGGCATCGTCTGGACTCGCCAAGTCAACACCGTCTCATTGTCATGCTTCCACACCCTCCAACTCCTGCAGAAGATTTTCAAGTGGATCACCTCCGACATGAGGAAGACAGTCACCCAGCGCTCGTAACTAGCAAACTGGACTGTGTTAACGCACTCTATGCTGGTATCACCAAGAAACTAAAATCAGGACTATAAACAATCTAGAATGCAGCAGCCAGACTCTTCATGGACATCCCCTGCAGGTCTAGGAACTGGCACCTCCCCAGGGCATTGAAAAATATGTATGAGGGTGGTCCCGCTTGGCCTGGCCGCACCCTGTGGATCACCACCTTCCCGGGGCAAAGTTCTGAAGGAATATAAGGGCCAGGGGGTTTGGACCGCTCCAGGGATATCCACCTCTCCAGGGCTACTAATATAAAGCCCCTACAAGACCCAGGGACTGCCACCTCCTTGGGTCAAGGAATAGTGAATTAATTGGGGGGGGGGATCAGCCACCCCCTCCCCCTTTAATTCAAGGTGGCAGTCCCTATAAAGCCATAGATAGCTCTAGGGACTGCCACCCCCAGGGCCGTCTCCTGCTCCCTCCCAGGGCTGTTTCTTTTTGCTTTGTGGGAGCTGACAGTTAGTTATAGTTACTTTAGGGAACGGGTTATAGTTACTTGAAATTACTCAAACTATAGCAGCTGAATTTCTATGGTTTTGTGTGTAAAATCTGAACCTTACTATAATGCCCCAGTAACTTTTTTTAAATGTATTTCTAAGGTTTAAAAAAAAAAAAATATATATATATATATATATATATATATATATATATATTTATATATATATATTTCCTAATGACAAAGTTCCTGTAACCTTTGTTTTTTCAGTCAATTTCAATTTTTTTTAAATATATATATATTTTTTAGGTTAAGTAAGATTTCCATTGCAATGCACTGGGGGGTGGAGGTTAGGGGGGAGGGTTGGATGCAGGCCACTACCCAAGCTTGCTGCTCCTGCCCTCCTCCTACTTACCATTTACTGTCCAATTCCAGGCCCCTGCTCCCTCATTACAGACCTGTGTGGCTGTTGTTCTGCCACTGCCCTTCCCATCTGCCCTGAACAGTTAGCTTGCTGCTACATCCTCCTTACTGTCAGTTGTCCGAGTCTATGCGCCTGCCCCTTCCTCCTGCCCTTCATGGACCGTTATGCTGCACTTTTCCCTCCTGCCTGTCCATTTTGGTTAGTTTGTTGCTCTTGCTTCTTTCCCCTCTGCTCTCTGTACATGGCCCTGTCTCCTTCCTATTGTTTTCCATGGTCCGTTGTGCTACACTGCCGTCCTGCTTGCCTGGTGTGTTATGCTGCTGCCACCCCTGATGCTTGCCCTGTAAGGTCAGTGTGGTGCCCCTGCCCATCTCCCTACTGCCCTCTGTTATCTGACTCCATGGCCCTACCCCATTCCTCCTGCCCCCCGTGATCCATTGTACCATACTTGCCAACACTTTGAACTTGGTAAGAGGAAGCGTTATCAGGAGTTTCTTGCCTGAATTGGGTCTGTTGGCATGTATAGTTGTACTGCCCCTGCCTCTTGCTTCTGCCTTCAATCGTCTGTTATATTGCCACAGCCTCTCTTGCATGTCTTGCATTGTTGGTTTGTTGCCCCTGCCCCCTTTTCCCCTGCTCTCCATGGTCCATTCTGCTGCCACTGTTCCTCCCGCCCCAGCGTGGTCAACTTGTTGCCACTGCCCTCAGATATTCGAGTCTGTACCCCTGACCTCTGCCTCCCCACAGTATTCAAATGAACAGCTAGATTACTAACATTCGATATTTATTACAAAAGTGTGGCATGCCTAACACCATCTTGATGTAACCAAAACTGTAATACCTAGAGCATTTCCTTTAGAAATGATAAAAATTAGTGGGTCGTATTTCCATAGAAATTATGGTTAGTGCTGTAAAAAACCTAAAATGAGGACATATATTCTGAGTCCTCAAATAGCGACAAAGTACCTTTAAATTATTTACTATCTTTATGTTTTTTTTATCCAGTTGATGACTTGATTATTTGTTACACTTTGGATAGAGGATGTGATGCTATGGCCAGAGCTGCAGACTTTGCAACTGGGGAGCCAGGTTTGAGTTCCTGCGTCAGCATGTGATTTTGAGCAAATCACTTAATCTCCCCTCACCTAGAATCAAAATGAATGTATCCTTGTGTAATGTAACTGATGCTTATGTGAAGTACTTCTAATATCTTTGGGTCAAGTCTGCGCTATATAAAACTGCATGAGTGTTTTGTACACTTATGTCATTGGGTTATACTTGGGCTATGTTTTGGTGATATTTGTGCAACATTTGGGCTCTTTTTTCTCTGATGGCCATTTTATGTGTTATGAAGCGCCCTAATTTACTACAGTATCCTCAGTAGAAAATGCTTTCTGTTTTCCACTTCGATTCCATCAAGATGCTGTTGAGATGTGCCACACTTTTGACATAATTTCGGAATATTAGTACTCTAGTTGCACATTAGAACTCTGTAGAGAAGCTGCTGATTACTAGGTAGTTAACTGGCAGTCTGCTGCAGGTGTTGAAAGTGCACATTTCAGTCTACATGTCAGAATGTTTTAATGAAGTAGAAGAGGAAGATATTTGAGAACTTGCTTAAAAACGTCCTAATTTTTCTTTCTACAGTACCAGCCATAATTTCTATGATAAAATGAACCCCTTTATTTTGTTCCTCTTTAAATTAAGTGTTTTCATTTTGCCAGTTCGATTCAGTTAAGATGTCTTCAGGTGTGCCACACTTTGGCCATAGGTGAGACCTTTAACACTAAAGTTGATCTTTATAGTAGTCTGTCTGGTTGCAGTAGAACACAAGGGAATCAACTGACAGTCTGCTTGTGTTGGAAGTATGTGTTTTGCTGAGAATGTCAGACTTAATTCTCATATGGCTGAGAAAGGTAGTGTGAAATTGCAGAAAATATGCTCTCATTCAGGTTCTGGAACACCTTTCACAATCTCTGTGGGAAAATCATAACAAAACAGTTTTATATCAAACATGATTCATGAAATCCCAGCAAAAAGCTTTTTCACCGGGTAAAATCACCTTAGACCACACCGCAAGTCCTAAAATTAGTATGGTACCATCAACAAATGATTTATATTGTAACTAAAATCTGTTATCACCCTTTATATGTTCACCTTTTTGTGACCCTCAAAACCTGACATTCACTACACTGCATTTCAATGGGGTGCTATCATATATATTAGTCCCAAGATGGCTGCCAGCACTTCTTGGTTGAAGTGCTGACAGCCAATCAGCTCTCACCTACAGGTCTGTGCTTAGGCTCTGCCCTTCTATCTATGTTTCTTTTTTCTTTAATAACTCCAAAACTACTGAACGTTTTTACATGAAGTAACAAAAGCATGATCCGCGCAGTGTGTGTGTGTGTGTGTGTGTGTGTGTGTGTATTTCAAGTTTGATTTTGTTGTTGCAATTAATTAAAACCATAACAATTTTGGCAAAAAACAGCTAAACATTACTTAAAACCATTACTTGAAACTATAACTATATTAAGATAATTTTGATACTACATTTCATACTATTCACATTAAGATGGGGCCTAAATTTTCATCAGTCGAGCAATTGGCCTCTTCAGTAAAACCATGGCTATATTATTAAGATCATTTTAACACTACATTCCATATTATTCATATTAAGATAGGACTCAAACTTCCATCAATCGAGCAATCAGCACCTCCAGTCAATTCTTTCAATCTATTGAATATTATAAAATATACAAAAGGAGACTGGAGTGACATGATGCCTGCACTGATCAAAATTCTCTGTACTGGCTAACATGGATAGCTACCAATAGTGTGCACTTGCGAGAACTCTAACCCCCCAGCCATCTCCCAAATTATATGTCATGTCCAAAATATATTTCTCGGAGAGGGGGTAAGTTTTAGCATTACAGATCCCAAGAATAATAATGTATTTGGTGCACCTGCAACGTCTTTCTGGTTGCTATTGATCCCGGGGCGATTAACACTTCGATTTTATACTTTGTAAAGGTTTTCATGGACTGTGTGTGGAAGGTGACATTATTTTAGCCAATTGTTGACGTAAATTGGCATTTCCTCCTGATGAACCCGTGGGACCACTTGATTATAGGTTGAGACCACCTTCACATGGTCATTATCACATTGATGGAATCATTGACAACCACGATCTTAGCAACAGACTATCTCAAGGAATTTTACAAATTTACAGATTGTGGGTCGCCAGGATTGAAGCATGTGAATATTGCTTCCCTGCAAATTTGAATATTCCTGATGTTAAAGCAGCTCTTCAAATATTGTGACCGCAGCATGCGCAAGAATGGGCAGATACAAATCAGATGTATTGGATCCTCTTCTTTAACATTGCATTGCCTGCCCAGTGTCGAACCAGTGCGTTTCATTGCTGAAGTAGGTGCCAAAGCTGGGATGACTTGGTGGATCTATTTACACCCCGTTTGAACGCGTCATATGGTGGAGTTGCTGCCCATTAGTCAGTGAGGCTCAGCAAGGTAACTGCGGAAAGCAAATATTTATGATGTTCTGGTTGCCTGTTTTGCATTGCAGACCATAAAGCTTGATTTAGTGAGTCTTGAGCTCAGCTGATCTTATACTGACTCTTTACCATTGCTGCTTTTCTAGCTAGATCTTGTTTAATGAGCCCAAATTCTAAACGTGTGTGTGTGTGTGTATATATAATTTAACCTAGTGTCAGTCACCACTAGGTAGTTATAGTTCTTCCAGTATCGGGGTATCTTTCAAAGATTCACATGCTTGAATCATTCCCTGCTGTCGAAGGGGGAGTCCCATGGTATCATAGTAAGCAGTCTATATGTGTGTGTGTGTGTGTGTATATATATATATATATATATATATATATGTGTGTGTAAATAAATATATATATATATATATATATATATATATATATATATATATATATTGCAAAGGAAATGCAAGGTTCATCTTAATAGCCTATCGAAGTCCTTTTAAAAATAAAAAATAAATAAAAAAGACCAAAGTTAAACAATGATCAATTAGGCGACAGCACCCTTAGAACACTCCCTGCAGAGGCATCTTCCTTCAGATTTTCCCCGCACTTTGTGTATGAGGGAGTCTCACTGAGCTCTGCTGAGTTTTTTTTCAGATTTGGTGATTTCCAAATTATTTCTCTGTTCCACTATGTCGGAACTGGGAAAGAAAGTACTCTTCAGACCTTGTGCCATCTGCGGCAAGAAAAGGATGAATTCGGTAGATCCTGACAAAGAATTTATATATTGCCTTCATCCATCCTGCAGGGTGAGAGAGTGCCAGATATGCAGAACGCTTTCTACAAAAACCCTCAAAGACCGTGATAGAAGACTTTTATTATGGTTTCAGAATCCTAAGACCAAGGCTGTCATTTTTTCTGAGGAGGAACGTAGTGAGGGTTTCATCTCCTCACAGATTTCCAGAAAGAGGGAAAGCTCTCACCATGACTTCCCTTATCAAAGCACAAAAACCTTGAAAAACACCCGCCATTGATCTATGGAAGACTCCTCCCATGAGGAAAAACAAAAAAGGGCTTCCATCAGACTCTATATCTGAGCCCTCTACTCCATCTACAGCACTTCTATTAAAACCTAGATCCTTATCTGAACCTGTCTCAAAGAAGTCTAAATTCGCTGTTAAAATATCGTCAACAGCATCAAAGACGTCAAAACCGTCATCGACAGCAGTGAGAAGTGACATTTCCGGCACCAGAAGCCCAATGACGCTTTCACTGTCGTCATCCATCCTGTTATTGAAGATGCTCTCCACGTCGTCAAAGACTACCTTGTTGATGACCACCACCACACCGGCGACGAGATCCATCATGTCGACAATGACAGTAACGTCACTGAAGACTGTGCCAACACCATAGATGACCACATTGGCATCAGTACCACCGCCAACAATGCAGCCATCAGAAAAAATCCTACTCCTCGTCGGCAAAGTGCATACACAAAAGACCATCAACATTATTGTTCCCCACACTGTCAATGCTACCGTCGACGATCTTGTCGATGAGTTTTACCATCTTCTCAAAGTATTCGTCCTGCATTCATATCGCTTGCTGATGTGTCCCCCCTTCTACGAAGCCAGTTATTGGATATTCAGGACTTGGAAGATGTTCAAGGGATGTTTGGTGCATTTTACAATCCCAGCTGAATTGCACGTTAAGTATCAGGATGAAGAGGAAGAACAAGATTATTAGGAGCCTGTTTGCCAATGTCCTCACTACGGTGAAGCAGTATCATCCTTATGCTTCTCCTCCACCACCACCACCAGGCATGGTCCAGGTTCTGGCTACTCTGGTGCAAGACCTGCAAAGCATGCTTAAAGACTATTACAAGCATTTCCAATACCAGCTGAAGCTTAACAATCTCCTGCAGTAGTAAATATGCTTGCACCTAAATCGCCAGAACATCTACCTATACCACGTTCCCCTAGAATGACTCCACAATGCTACATTGCCATGTCTCTGTAAGAAGATCCTTCCTCAATAGATAATGATGATGCTGACCGTGATGGAGAGGACGTCGATATAACAGACAGTCGTACCATCACCAATAAATGGGAGGATTACTCCACCTTTTCCTCCAGTGCCACAACCAGTGGATGCTCAACGGGAGATATTGGTGGTTTTGATATGCTAATCGAGAGAGCAGCGAAGTGTTTCCAACTCCCCATCACTATATAACAGATTAACTCTTTTCTATACGATTTCAAGGACCAATTGAGAAAGACAGTCAAAGCAATATCGATTGTAGACTATATATGGGAGGAAGGAGTAAAAATCATGAAAACTCCAGCCACCATCACTCCTGTTCCTCCTAGAATAGATCAAAAATACAAAGCGCCAGAGGACTCACCTGCTTGCTTGATTGGACATCCGAGATCTGATTCGGTCATTTCTCAGCCCACACAGCACAGGTATAAAAACTTCTTACACCCCAATCACTTTCCCACATGATAAGAAGGGCACGCGACTCAACAATATCGGCAGAAGATTCACAATCCTATCAGGTACACCTGACCTGGCCGCAAAATCTCTGGCGATTCTGGGACGATATGATCGCCAAATGTGGTCAGACTTTGCCACATACCTGTATTTCCTGCCAGATGACAAGAAAAGCAAAGCTACTCACATTTTACAGGCAGGCGAATAAGCGGCGTCTGAAATTAGTCACTGTGCAATGGATATTGCATCCATAGGCTTCCGGCAGTTGGAGAGATCTGCTATACTTCCGCACCAGGGTTGGCTTAAGGCCACATCGTTCCGCCCAAAAGTGCAAACCAAAGTCCTTGATATGCCCTTCGACGGAGATGCTTTATTTAGGAAACACGTTGATGACACTCTGCAGGCCAGAAAGGCAGACACAGAAACCGCTTGATCCCTCGGAACTCTCTAGTACTGTAAGACCCATTTTTGCAGCATTAATGGCCGTGGATCTTACTCGTACCACTGAGTATACCAACCACAATCTTACTAGCAGTCCTTTCGGCCCGCTTATCAACCGCATCAACCCTATCAAGCACTGCCATCAGAAGCCTATTCTAAACAACAACCAAGAAGGAGACAGGCAGCTTCTGCCAGAGATGCCACTAGGAAGCAGTGACAACTTCAGTGTACTGGCTATATCCCCTACTCATCCTTCGGTGGGTGCCAGAATTTCCCAGTAGCTACATCATTGGAGTAAAATAACTACGGACCAATGGGTCCTAGATCTCGTCGAGCATGTCCATACTCTGGAGTTCACTCAAATTCCACCGACAAAATTCCTCCCTTCATCTTCTGCTCAAGGAAGTTTTGACCATGTTGTCAAAATGGGCCATAGAACAGGTCCCGCATTCTCAAAAAGAAGTGGGATGTTACTCCTGTTTGTTCCTTGTGAGAAAGGAAACAGGGGAGTGGTGTCTCATTCTTGATCTCAAGAAACCTAACAAGTACCTGAAGAAAGAATCTTTCCGTATGGCTTCCCTCCAGGAAATTCTCAAGCTTTTCAATCAAAGGGATTTTCTTACCAGCCTCAATCTCCAGCATGCTTATTTTCACGTTCCCTTCCAAACCAGCCATCACAAATTCCTCAGATTTACAGTAGCCGGTACTCTTTCCAACAGGCATCAAGGGATACTGCCAAGTGCCTTCACCTCTTTCAACCCCTGGGGCTCACAGTCAAATTCCAGAAGTCCCTCCTTTTGCCTTCGACAAGATAACCTTTCTGGGAGCAACTCTAGACACATTACTCGACAAGGCATTACTGTCTGTAGACAGGCAGGAGACACTCTCCATTCTGGCCCGCTTCCTTTCAAGAACAAAGGGGGTTATTCTAACTTTGGAGGAGGTGTTAATCCGTCCCAAAAGTGACGGAAAAGTGACGGATTTACCACCAGCCGTATTACGAGTCCATTATATCCTATGGAACTCGTAATACGGCTGGTGGTATATCCGTCACTTTACCGTCACTTTTGGGACGGATTAACACTCCTCCAAAGTTAGAATAACCCCCAAAGTGTGCTTCACTTTATCTGATCAAATATGTAATAGGCATGATGTCTTCAGCCATTCTCTTAATACCTCATGCTCGTTTCAAAATCAACCGTTCGAGGAGCAATTGGATGCACAGTGGCTCCAGTCGGAAGGATAATTCCATGACACCATACAGATCATACATGTAATGAAAGCACCTCTTTCCTGGTGGACAAGCTCCAACAATCTCTCTGCAGTACTGACATTCCATCCTCCCATTTTGAAATGCGTAATTACAACAGAAGCTTCTGTAGAAGTATGGGGAGCTCATTTGCAAGATCTCCAGATTCAGGGCAACTGGACTTGAGAACAGTTGAAACTGCATATCAACTTCCTCGAGCTCCGAGCAATCTCACTGGTTCTTTAAGCTAATCTTGCAGAGAGTACAAAGTTCCTCTGTTTTGAGAAGAACAGACAACACAACAAGTATGTATTACCTCGACAAATAGGGAGGTACAAATTTCAGGTTTCTGTCCCAAGAAGCTCTAGCTATCTGGTGTTGGATACTAAGGCCCTCATGACTTTGGCGGTATTTTCCTAAGAAAACGCCACGGGTGCCAGAAGACCGGCAGTACTGGTGGTCTTCCGAATACCATATTACAAGTACTGAAGCATTTCCAACACAATTTGGGGGAAATCCTCCAGTAGTCGTGCTGGCGGTCAGAGGCGGTTCCACCGCCGGCCCTGCCCTGCAAAAGGGCTCCGCCAGCCGTATTTTTACCTGTAATATGGCCTGGCGGTGTCCTGATGGCGGGACAATGCCGGCGGTGGCAGCGCTGGGTCCCGCCCCCTCAGGGAGGAGCACCTCATCGGACAAGGTAAGTTTCCTCCGCAAGGGGAGGGGTGCATGAATGGATGTGCGAGTGTGTGTATGCTTTCGATGAATTGGGGGAGGAAGGGGGAAGTGTTTGTGTGTGTGTGTGCCTGTGTGTAAATGTGGTGATGGCGATGCGTGTGGGTGAATGTGAATGCTGGGTCGGAGTGCGTGTGTGCCTGCATGTAGACAGGGTTGGGGGTTGTGTGTGTATGTATGTTGAGGAAAGGAGGGGGTGGGGAGATGGAGTATGTATGAATGTTAGTGGGGGTGAATGTAGTGAGTGTCTGTGGGAGTGTTGTGCATGTATGGATTTGGGGGGTGTTGCGTTTTTTTTTTTTTTTTTTTTTAAGGACACGCAGCGGTTTACATGTTTGCAATAATAAAGAGGAAAAAAAAGCACAAAAAAAAGAAGCATAAATACATCAATATTGTCGTACAGGTGAAGCAAACATTCTGAACAAGAGTCAATGATAATAGTTTCTACTCTTAGGAATCTCATAAATTTACTTATATAGTCGGCACATTCTCGGGGCCCAAGAGCCATACGGAGAGAGGTGCCCAAGCTCTAGTGAATCTTTTACAGGCCGCTGCTCCTTTTAATTCATACAGGCTATTCTCCAGGTGATACATAGATAAGAGTTGTGAAAACCATTGATTGAACCGTGGGGGATCAACATCACGCCACTGAGATGCTATGCAGTTACGAAATACTGACATTGCTATGAACAGAAAGTATCTATCTCGACTATTGCAGACTGAATGATCAACTCCCAGTAAAACCATTTGAGGTGTCAGATAGATAGACTGTTTCAAGATTTTCTTCAATATATCGGATATCCCAGTAATCAAACTTCCCAGTTTTACACACTGAAAGAACATATGACAGAGATCTGCTTTCGGGCAACCGCATCGTGGACACATAGTTCCCGCCGTTTTGCCCCAGCTCGCAATCTTAGCAGGTGTATAATATAAATTATACAATACCATAAAGTGTTGAGCTTGCGGGCCAGCAGACACTAAAACCGTCCGTGCCATTTCCATAGACTCACAAACCTCTGTCTCTTTAGCTCCAACCCGTGCTTCCCATTTTTTAACCACTGTCGCCAGGTCATCTTGTATAGAATTTAAAAGCAGTGGATACAGATTTTTAATACCGCAGCTAGTGGGGTGTCGTGAGACTTCCATTAGCTTAATCTTATCCGTGTGCCAACCTTGGTTCATACTAGTTAGTAAAAAGGCTCTAATCTGTAAAAATTTAAAAAAGTCTATTTTTTCCAGCGCAAATTCCGCACTCAGTTCCTCAAAAGATTTGAGGTGGCTGCCAGAGTGAAACAAGTCCCCGACTTTGTGAATACCCCGATTACTCCACCTCAAGCAATAGTGGTCTTTAAATATTGCTGGAAGCGTGGGGGTAATCCACAAAGGAGTGTAGTGGCAGATTCGTCCTATACCTATCTTGCGCTTAACCTGGGTCCATGCCTTAAATGCAGCATACATTACCTTAAATTTAACCTTTTTATAGTAGCTGGGTTCCAGAATCCGCAGGAAGACTGCGTCTGCTTCTTTGCCCAGAATCAGGGTATATATCGAAGGGAGAGCATCTTGCCCGGGTCTATCCGTAACATAAAGTATCTGTGCATACTGAAGCACTGCTGCCAAATAATAAAGTTTAAAATTGGGAAGTGCCCACCCCCCTTGCTCTCTTGGGAGAGTCATATAATGGAAAGCCCGGCGCGGCTTTGTATAGGACCAAATGAAGCTATTAACCAATCCCTCTATTAATTTAAACCAATCTTGCCCAATCTCTAGGGGGATTGTTCTAAAGAGGTAGAGTATTTTGGGTAGAAACACCATTTTTATCACATTACAGCGACCCATGAGTGACCAGTGTAGATTGTTAATGCGAGCGAGATCTTTCCTAGTCTTTGTTAAAATTGGGCCCATGTTTATTTTCACCACTTCGTCAAGGTTTGCTGTAAGTTTAACACCTAAATATTGTACCTGTGTCAGCACCCGCTCGTCCTTAAAATCTACTGATTCATTCACCAATATTTGGCATTTACTCTTGTTCAGCAAATAACCAGATCTTTTCCCAAACTGCAGGGCTTCCTGCTCTATTACCCATATAGCAGTCCTGGGGTCCGTGGTCACCACCGCGATATCGTCTGCATATGCTAAAATCTTAGTACACCCCCCTTTCAATGAGACTGGCATGATCCGACCATTCCGGATCATTTTCCTGATCAAGGGATCAATATATAGCGCAAAAAGCAGTGGTGAACACGGGCACCCTTGTCGCGTGCCTCTCTGAATATTGATTGAGGACGACTTTAGCCCGGCAACTTGTATCGTAACCGTTGGGTTTTGGTAAAGCTGTTGAATTGCCTTGACAAACCCGGGACCGATGTTATTTTTACGCAGGACAGACCATAAAAAGGGCCAATGGACCCGATCGAAGGCTTTTTCCGCGTCTAACAAGATTACTGCCATGGGAAGCCTGGCTATTGCACTAGCATCAAGTAACGTAATAACTCGTCTTATATGATCTGCCGTGCTTTTCCCCGGGATGAAGCCATGCTGCCATGGAGATACTAAGCCTGAGATTACCAAACTCAAGCCGCTAGCAAAATTTTAGCGTAGATTTTGGCATCGCTGTTAATTAAAGAAATTGGGCGATATGAACCAGGCTGAGTGGGTTCCTTGTCCTTTTTAAAAAAAACTACTATCTTAGCCTCCCCCCAGGAGGCCGGTTGAGGAGCCCCTGCTTGTACTTCAATAAATAAGTTAAGTAGCTGTTTACATATCTCCACAAAAAAAACTTTATAGAATTCTAGTGGAATTAGATCCCCCCCTGCCGCCTTCCCACTTGCCAAGGCACGAGTTGCTACATCCAATTCCTCCAGTGTCATAGGTGCTTCTAAAGCTGCCTTATCTTCCTCTCTTAACTGACCTGATATCTCATTGCCCGCGGCATCGATCCCTTCCTCTTCTTGGGGCTGTTCTTCCTGGGTATATAATTTTTGATAGAATTGTCTAAAGACTTCCATAATCTCAGGACCGTTGTGTACCATCCGCCCTTCTTCATTCACTAAGCTTTTAATACTCCCAAATACCTGCTTTTGTCTTATTCTTAAGGCCAGCTGTTGGCCCACTTTCCCGCTATACTCATAGCATTTCTGACGGTATACTAAAAAATTTGCAGCAGCCTTATCCATGAAAATCTTGGCGGCTTCTGCCTTAATGATATTCACATCGCACAGAATGTCTGAAATATCTACTCCACTGCGGATCACTTCCCCTAGTCGCTGCTCAGCTTTAACCAGCTTTGTCTGAACTAATTTTAGCTGATCCGTGCGTATTTTCTCCTTTCTTAACCCATAGCTCAGGGTTTCTCCTCTGACAGCAGCTTTAAAAGTATCCCAAACTATCTGACAAGAAGCAGAACCCTGATTTATCTTAAAAAATTCAGGGATCCATTCCTTCATTTTATGGATATACACTGGATCAGCTAATAGTGTCCTATCAAATGTCCAAGATCTCGGCTGCGGGCCCTTTCTCCCTGTCTCCAAAGCCAAAACCAATGGGTTGTGGTCTGATATAATTCTAGGAAGTCTATTGACCCCTATTTGGTTTTGTAGAGAGGCTGTCACAAAAAAGTAGTCTAACCTGACTAATTTCTTATGCGGAGCAGAGAAAAAGGTGGACCCTGAATCCTGCGGGCAACACAACTGCCAGACGTCGATCAAGCCATGATTAATGGCCAATGACTGAAGTGCCCTAAAAACTTTGTTTTTTCTACCCAGATAGAGTGTTTGTTCCTGAATGGGTTCTTTACTATCTAAATGTATATTGAAATCTCCACAAATTATGATAGGTGTTGCCCAATTCGTAAGTTCTAAATTAAGCCAATCCAGTATCTCTGGATCATCTGTGTTAGATCCATAAATAGAACATAGAGTGAACCTTAGTCCCTTAGCCGAGCATTCCAACAGAGCAAGCCTGCCAAGATTATCAGCAAATTGTTTATGTATATCCAGAGTACTGATCCGAGTTAATATCGCTACCCCTCTAGTGGTTGTGTGTTGTCGTGTAAAAGCCGCTAGCTTCCACCCATAAAACTCCATTAGCTGCTTTTGTGTACCTGGAATATGTGTTTCCTGCATACAAATAATATCGACATTCCATGACTTGAAAACCTCTCCTACAAACTGCCGCTTCTTGTTATTATTGAGCCCACAAACATTCACTGTGGCGATACGTATTTCACTTTGCTGTCCCATTTTTATGGATGCTGATCCTTCTAGTTCCCCTGTATGCCTTGTTTGACTTTGCTGCTTTCACACCCTGACACCTTTTCCACTGATAAGAGCCATCCCCGCACCCCCTGCTGCGTGTCCCATTATCCTTTTTGTCCCTGTGACCCCCCCACCCTCCTCTAACCCACCCCCCAACCCTTACCCCTACAAATGAAGTCGCCAGGCTTCTAAGCCTGTAAGATGGTAATTGCCAGTCCCGTTAGCCCACCCATACGTAAAACACCTTCACACACTTATGGCTTGCCAATCAATACACGCGGCCCCTCATCTTTACCCTCCCGATCAAAACCCTTAACCGATAGATGTCCAAAAAAAAAAAAAACACCCCAATCAGTATCACATACATTTACATATAAACAACTATTCACAGCAGTCCCTCCCCCCCCTTTTCCCGTACCCCCTGCACTTGACCAGTTTTCAACTGCTGTACATATTCCCCCGCCTTAATTTCTGAAAGAAAAAATCTTGTTGTTGTTTTGTAGACAACTTTTAGACGCGCAGGGCTTAGCAAGTAGGCTTCCGCCCCCAACTCTTGAAATTGAGCAATCATCTGCCTAAGTCGCCACCGTCTTTCTACAGTGGCATGTGCAAAGTCTGGCCTACTAAAGAATGATACACCTTCCACCGTCACCTTTGAGTTGGGGCGGGCTTTTTCAAACACAGCCTGTCTCAGTAAAAAATTACCAAAATACACTATAATGGCCCGTGGGTAACTCTGGTCTCTATTAGTAGCAGTCAAAGCTTGTTTTTTCTTCATTAACGGAAAGCGGTGTGCTCTCTGAATCTCCTTTTCCCAATCCCAACCATTCAAGTCTGGGAATGCTTGCTTAAAAAGTGAAGCTATATAAGCCCTAGTATCCTGCCCCTCGAGGTCCTCTGCTATACCCAAGATCCTCAAGTTATTCCGCCGCTGACGGTTTTCAGCATCTTCCAGTTTCCATTGAATATCCGAGATCTGCTGCCCCTGTGTCGTCGTCTGTGCTGTTGCTGCTTTAACTTCGATTTCCAGCTCCTCCGTTCGAGTCTCCATGGTGGCAATGCGTACACCAATATCCTGGCAGGATTTGACCACTTTTTTAATAGATAGTTGTAGCTGTCTGCTAGCTGCTTTCATTTTCCTGCTCTCCCTCTGAGTCTGTTCATGATTCTGAACCATTGTCCTGTGGATAAGATCCAAAGAAGGAGGTTCTGCAAGGTCGCCCGTGTGGGGTGGCACCAGAGTACTACAGGCCGAATCCCTTTTCGAAAAGGCCTGTTGGGTGGCCGTATAATCCCACTGCATTTCACCATCCTCCTCTTGAGGCTTGATCAGGTCTCTCCTAAGCTTGGCCCCTGAGCTGCTCCTGGCTTCAGTTTTCTCAGCTGATTTTCTTCTGCATGTTAAGTAGTTCGATACCCAGATACTTGCAGCAGAGCTACTCTCGATATCTGAATCTGTTAGAGGAATTTCTTCGTCCAAATCTGAGTCTTTAAACTGATCAGAGAGAGAAAAAAAACTCTCTGCTGTATCAAATGGCCCCTGATCGGTGTTTGTTGGTTTCGCCTCTTTTCCCCTCTGGGCAGGAGCTGGGGGGGTAGTCTCATATATCGTTGAGGACTTGGCCATATCATCAATTTGTTGCAAATTTAACTTGCAGCTTGATGGACTAGATTGTACTACACATTTCTCTGGAATGGATTCCTGAGACCTCTGATTTGACTCCTTAAGTTCCTGCTCGGATAGCTTCGCACACCCCATTGGGGGGAGGGCCACCCCCTCCCCGCTATTTCCTGGGCTTGTACTGGCGGTCTCCTGACAGGGTGGCTCCCTCCCCCCTGCATCGAACATAGGAGTGAATGCTTCAGGAGATGTAAATGCAACAGGTACATGCTCATCATTGACTCCTAACACGTTTGGTTGCGCATCACAAGCTGCCTTTTCCGTGGACCTTTGCTTAGGCCGCATCACGCTAGAAAACATTGTTGGAACAGAGTACCTTGCGTCTTTTTCCATGTCGGTTGTTTTGTGCGGGCCCCCTTTCACTTGAAGATTGCTGTGCTCCTTTGATCCGGGGACCGGTAGCTTTTTATCCTTTCTGGTTCCTCCTGGGTCTTGGTTCTGCCGTGCCCGTAAGGAGCGAGGGGTCCTGTTTATCTTCGGCGCCATTCGAGCGTCCCACACGCCCCAAACACCAACTAATATTGCCAGGAAGCGGCGGGAATCGCGCTTAGCCGAGAGGGGTAAGAGCGCGGGTCTGGAGCGAGCGTCACGCTCGCATATTCTTGCGGGGCCCACCAGTGCCTGCCGTTGCGGCCCCGATCCTGGCAGGGACCACCAGAAAGCCAAAAAGCGCCCGCTGCGGTCTGTGCTGTCGGCGCACAGCGTCCGCGGCATCCGCGACCGCAGGTGAGCGAGAGCCGCGTGTGGTCTGGGGATGGGCTAGAGCGGTAGTGGCGATCAGCCAGGAAATCCGGCCGCCTTCTTGGATTCTCAGATTCTCGGGGTGTTGCGTTTGTGTGTGCGCGTGAGTGTAAGGGTGTTGTGACTGTGAGTGAGTGTAAGGGTGTGCGCTCCGTAGGTGCATGCGTGTATGCCAGGAGTGGGGGGGCGGGGGGGGGGGGTAAGTACAGGGATCAGGGGTGGGGGAGTGAGTACGTGTATGGGGTGTTGGGGGGTCACTACTGGGAGCGGGGTGGGACTGTTGGAAGTGGGGTGGGGGGCTCTTAGGTAGAAGGGGGCGGTGGGGGAGTCGTGTACCGGTGACAGGAATGCAAATTCCGGTCGCCGGTATCCACCACGAAATCCCTGGCGGAAAGGGGAATCCTGATACTGACGCCGGTATTGGGTGGACCGCCGGGTCAGAGATGCTTATCTCCAGCCCGGCTGTCCAACTGCCCTAGCAGTACCAGTGGGGATGTGGTGGTTTGGCACAGGCCAAACCGACACACTCTTAATGTGGCGGACTTTACCGCCGACCCATCGGCGGTAGACTGCCACCGTGGCCATGGCTGTCTCCGGACTGGCAGGGTCATTATGAGGGCCTAAGACATCAAGTGACCTTCAGGGCAGAACATCTCCCAGGAGTACACACCTCTTGAAGACACCTTGAGCACAGTGTCCCAAAACTGTCATTGAATGGGAATTGAACCAATTGGTCCTGGAGACCATATCTCAGTGATGGGGCAAAACCAATATGGATCTTTTTGCATTACAAGAGAATAAGAAATGCCGGTTTTACGCCAGGACGTACCCTCAAAAAGGATCCTGGGGGAATGCCCTTTCGATGCAACGGTCCGGAATTTATGCCTACGCCTTTTCTCCAATCCCACTTATTCCCAGGATCCTCAGGAAAATCAAACGGGAACCATGCTGGTTAATACTCATAGCTCCGCAATGGTCCAAACAGCACTGATTACGGCACTCCTCATGTTTTCAGTGGACAGACACTCTCAATTCAAACCCCCCAGTAGACTTGTTATTGATGAACAATCACCAGGTCCTTCATCCAGACCTGATTTCCCTGCATTTGCTGATGAGCACCATGGGCTACATCTCCTAGACATTCCAGAGGATTGTCAGAGTTTTCATGCGAAGGCCAGAGTTGATTCTACCTACAAAGCGTACTGATTTAAATCAAAACGTTTTTGTCTTTGATGCCAGAAATCTAAAGTACGTACTATCACATCTCCTCCCGAACAAGTGTTACCATATTTACTGTCTCTAGCTAAATCCGGTCTAACGCATTCCTCTTTCAAAGTGAATCAGGCTGCTATTTCCAGATACAGGCGAACTTTGGGATCTCTTTCCTTGTGGTCACACAGATTAATTGTCCAATCTCTTAAAGCCTCTTGAGAGCATATCATCCAATAAAATTAGCGCCACCTGCATGGCAGCTTAACACCGTCCTATCCCAACTGATTAAACGTCCATTTGAACCAACTCGCAGGGCTGAACTGAAGTTACTTACTTGTAAGGTGGTGTTGTTACTAGCCCTTACCTCTGCTAGAAGAGAAAGTGAACTTCAAGCGTTCACTATTAAAGAACCTTTCTTGCAGCTCAAAGATACCATGGTAATCCTGGGAACTAAACCCAAATACATAACAAAGTTTCGCACCGATTTTCATCTAATTCAAAACGTTATGCTTAAGACTTTCTTTCCCAATCCTCAAACACCAGCTGAAAAAAGTCTGTTTAAAGGTTTACTTGCATCGCACAAAGCATATTTGTACTATTGATAATTTGTTTGTGGCCTTTGACATCAATACCAAAGGTGGATCAGTCTCCAAGCCACCAAAGGAAGATGGATTTTATCAGCCATTTACTGCTGTCATTCCAAGGTAGGCCTTTAAGACAAAAGACTAAAACACATTCTATGAGAGCAGTTTACCCCCACAACAGCGGTTTTATTTGCTGGGGTGTCTATTGAAAATATATGCCGTGCTGCAACCTGGAAGAGCAGGCACACTTTAACCTGGCACTACTGTCTAGATACAGCATACTGCACTGGGTCAAGCGGTACTTCTGCATCTTTTCCAATAAGGTGCGCCAGTTACCATATACTATATAATAATAATGTTGTACCCGCTGTCATAGTCATGTGTATTTTGTTGCTAATGTATTGCACTGCAACTATTCTGATTCAAGCGTGTGAATCTATGAAAGATACCCTAATAATGGAGAAAGAATTTGTTACTTACCTGTAACTCCTGTTCTTCAGTATTTCATAGATTCACATGTAACCCACCCTCCTCCCCTTAGAGGAGGGTGGGTTACATGTGAATCATGTGAGGATTGTTCATCTTTGGTCCTTTTAAAAAAAAAAAGACTTAGGCTATTATGCTGAACCTTGCATTCCCGTTACAGTCTATAATACATATACATACTGCTTACTATGATACCATGGGACTCACACTTAGATGACTGAGAACGGTTCAAGCATATGAATTTATGAAAGATACCAATGCTGGAGAACAAGAGTTACAGGTAAGTAACAAATTCTTTAGGGCCTAATTTCTGTAGAAATAGCATTTTTTTTTACTTAACTGTCTGTGGCACCAGTTGATCAATCTTCACAAAATGTTCCCAAATAATATCAAGCTCACTTCAGCTACTGTCTGGTAAGTTTCGGGGTTATCCGTCAAGCAGGGGAAGAGAATAAGGGTCTGTCCCAAAACATATTTTACCCATGCACTTTTTCATAGGGATTTTAAACACGACTGCAACCCGAACCGTTTGATGGAATTACACCACATTTGGCAGAAAGGTAGCTCCTGGCCCAGAAAGAACCGTTTTTTTTGTTATTTGGTGTAGTTCGGTTCAGTAATTTGGGAAAAACACATTTGTATATATAGGGACACAAAGGCTCCACAAACTGTTGGGATCTTATTTGCTGACAACAATTAAGATGCCCCTCCCACCTCCAATCTCCACCCCAAAAGGCAGATTGAAGTCCCAGGGACCACCACCACTCCGGGCCTTTCTTTATTTTTTTTACAAAAAGTGGGGGGCCCCCGCCTCCTCGGGACTTTCTCTTTTTTTTTTTTTTAAGAAGGGGGTGGAGGTCCCTCTGTGCGGTTTTTGGCCCTGGGGACCACCACCTCGCCAGGGCACACCCTTAAAATTGGACCCCGCTTTCTTGAGCCATATATAGCTCTGGGGACTGCCACCCCCCAGGGCCGGCTCCTGCTATGTCCTGGGATATAGCTGTTTGTTCTGACTTTGCAGGATCTTTGACAGCGCCTGTCAAGTCAGAGCAAACACGAACTCTGCTCTCAGTCAAACAGTTCTCACTTGCTGGGGGCAGAGTATTCGTCTGGAAATGGATGAAAAAATTGCTCTCACACACAGGGAGCTGCATGTTTAGCAGCTCCCTGTGTGTGAGAGCAGTGGTGGCTGGCAGCTGCTTGGGACCGCAGAGGCATTCAGACTCCCTCCCACCCCTCCATGATCCCAACAATGCTAACTATGTGCCCTGGGGCACCAAGGACACATGGCTAGGTCCCGGGCAGTGGGGGCCCCGGGGCCGAAATCAGCCCAGGGAGAGGGGCCGTGTGGCTGCCCCCTTTCCTATTGAGTGAAGGCAGGGCCCTGGTTGATGGCACCCCCGGGGTCGAGATTTTCCCGTGGAGTAGGGCCACACAGCCATCCTCCTCTATAACGATATGAATCTTTCATGGAGGTGAATGCATCATTGATCTATTGGAGTGCATTCAGTATGTGACTGTGACAAGTGGGTTCTTTCTTATCCTCTCCTGGCGAGAGCACAAGCTATGGTTCTCCCTTTAAAAATTGCTACGGGTATGCAAATGTGAAAATCACCTGTTAGCTTCGCCCACTTGGCCCCCCACCGTCTGCCTTAGTAGTATGCAAAGCATTTCCTACATATTGCCAGAATGATGGACAGCTTAATACTAAAGGGCTCCCACCCAGTGCAGGAAGAAAGAACTCCACTTGGGTAGATATTTTGTGCAAAGCTGTGGAGTCTTGTTGGATAAAGGGGTAGATGAGGTTCCTTTGTGGTTGAGTCACTCATACACCCACACAGAAACTCATGCACCCACTCACAGACCCACTCAAGCTCATGCACCCACTCACAGACCCATGCACTTACTCACATACCCACTAAGAAACTTGTGCACTCACTCACAGATGGACTCCAAGAACCATGCACCCTCTGACAAGCCCACTGAGGTACTCATGCATGCACCCACAGTCCACTAAGAGACTTATACATGCAGGGTTGGGTGGTTATAGGGGATTAGCCGCAGGACCTGTTGCCAACCCCCACCTCACACGGTGAACCGCCCGCCATACATGGTGTGGGGCTGGGTGGATATGCGCGGTTAGTCGCAGGGCGTGACTGCAGGCCAGGGCCTGCGGCCAACTACCCCGCGCACAACTGAAGGCTGTGTGCTGCGGAGGTTGGATTAACGTATAGTATTTAAGATATCTTTATGTTGAAAACAAATGATAGAAATTCACTGAAAACAACCAAAGGTTACAGGGACTTTAAAGTTAGGATCTTAATTTACTCGCACAGAACTATAGACATTCAGCAGTTATAGTTTTGGTTAGCTCAAATAACTATAATAAGTAACTATAACTCGTGCCCTCACCATGTACTGCTAATTGCCCCAAATATTACATCACTCATGACATCTGTGATAACCTCATAGATAATATCAATTTAACATTTGCAGTAAAAGTATAGGGAAGAAAACTGCATGGTGAGGATGCTGAATGTCTATGGTTTTCTGTGGGTAAATTCAGATCCTAATTATTAGGCCCTTTAACCTTTGGCTGTTTTAAAAAAAAAATTATTACAAATTCTATTTCCTAATTATAACGCTCCTGTAACCTGTGTTTTGTTTCAGTTAATATATGGGTGTATATATATATATATTCGTATATCTGTATGTATACAAGTACGTATGTATGTACAAGTGTGTGTGTGTGTGTATATATATATATATATATATATATATATATATATATATATATATATATATATCCATTCTACTGGCGATAGCCAAGAGGTAGCTATAGTGAGGACCAGTTTTTTTCATGGATAATGCAGCGTGTTTTTGTTTTGCTAAAAACTTTGGCGCCGTTTGACTCTTCACAAAATTTTCAAAATCTGTTTGACACTCACCTTAGGTGATGTGTAGAACGTTTCGAGATGATTTGTCAAGCAGTGGCCAAGAAAAAGGGAGGATCCCAAAACACTTTTTCCCCATGCAGTTTCTCCGGGAATTTTTCAATTTTTAGACATAGCTGCAGCCTGAAATGCCAAACGGAATTACACCAAATTCAGCAGAAACCTAGATCCTGGTCCAGAAAGAGCCATTTTTGTAATCTGGTGTAAATCTGTGTAATAGTTTCTGAGTTAAAAAAGGGAAAAAATATAGATATGTAGGGATGTGAATCCAAACCCAAAAGCAAGGCGCTGATTGGCTGGGCGCAAATTGAAAGGAGAGTTATGGCTGGCATTTTGTTTTTGAGCTTGGCGCTGGGAAAAATTATAAATAAAATATCATGCAAGGGTTCAGGAAAGAGGTATTCTGCTTCCATAGGAAACATGGAGGGGTCTATGAGGGACCCCGTATGGGAAAATATGCCCAAATATTTATATTTTTTGTTTTGGCTGATCCACTGATGTGCGGATCTGCGGCAGCGCTCAGCCCAGCCGCCAGTGTAAAATCTCAAAAGATCTGTGGATCTGTAGGCCAATGGAAAACAAAATGCACCCACTCACAGAGCAAACCCCTGACACACACAGCCAAAGGCTGTGCGTGGCGGTGGTTGTATTAGCATATGGTAATTATTCTTTACTTTATGTAAAAAAAACAAAATTAGAAATTCACTGAAAAAAAAAACCCAAAAGTTACAGGGACATTATAGTTAGGGTCGCATAGAAATTCAGCAGTTATAGTTATACTTTTAGTGGTACTTATCTGAAGAAACTATAACTCGTGCTGTTAAGTAACTTAGGCCATGAGTTATAGTTTCTTAGCATAAGTATAAAAGTAACTGTAACTGCTGAATTTCATGGTTGTGTGTGTATTGAACGTCACCCCAGCTACAACATCCCAGTAACTTTTTTTTTTTTTTCTTTTTCTGAATTTATATTTTTTATAGATAGTTTTTCAGCACGTATGGGTCTGTTTGTTTTGTCATTTTGTTTCCTTTCATACCTCAGACCAAGACCGCACTACTGGTTTTTTGAATATTTCTTCTTTCTTTCATTTTGTATTTTAGTTCTCCATTCAGAAGCTCCAGGAATCTTTGAAAAGTGCCGTTGGCTTCAGCTCCCAGGACTTTAAATCAAAAGGTAAGATTGTGCAAGTGACTAGCGAAGGTGTCACTAAGGGAGCCAGTCAACAAGAGTGGTGCACCATTGTTGTTCAGTGGAATATTAATCTAGTCTGGTGAGCTGTGTGTGGCAGGAGAAAGAATTTATGAGGGTTTTGCTTTCCTTGGCAAATGATGCTTTATGGGACCAGATGGCCGGGCGTGGCAGGGATTTATCCAATGTGTTGGGAATTAAAGTACAAACAGGAGGTTTGTGCTAGTAACGACAACCAGTGTGTTTCCTTGCTTCATTGTTTGCTTCTGAGCAAATCACTTTATCTCTTTGTGCTTCCCGTTCCATCTGCTAGAGAAGTTCAGACCATATTTTACAAAAGAGCAGTTTTTTTTATTCATGAGTTCACTGACAGATTCTGTAGGACTTTCCATCACAAATGAGCTGCCATTTTTGAATGCTTCAGTGTACTCATGTTTGCGGTGCAACTTGAATCTTGAGTCACGTAGGCTCAGACATCCGAACGGACAAAAATGCCCCTATTCAGCAGCTCTAGCAACAAATGAGAAAGAAGTATTTGGGACAGTCAACTTATTTATGGTTCAGACTGATGAATGTACAGCGCTTTTATTGGCAATAAAAGCATTTGCTTGAGTTAGAGCTATTAGCGTTGTAAAGGAAAAAAAAAAAGTCTGCGCGATCGCACTATGTAAAATGCAGCACGATCGTGCTGCGTGGAAAATAAACAGATAAAGTTGTCCAGACCCCAGGCTGAAAACATGTAGCCTCGTATGTTTTTAGTAGTTTACCAGTGCTGTGTAGGTGGGCTAAACACCGGAAAAGGCACGACGTATGCATGCCTTTCACAAATGAAAGCAAGCGGATTTTAAAAGGCAAGCCCACGAGCCAATGTAAGTGACTGACTTGACATGGGCGTGGTTTGAAGCCCAAAGAGAGATTACAGAATGGACGAAGCGCTTTGCGCTCACCCATAATGATGCTCTTGAAATGCAAAACTCAGTAGTGGACACTTTTAAGATCCAAATCCAGCTTTTGGAGTAACACTGAAACATAAATGTGATTGCCCATGGTAAACTAAAACAAGTTGTTGCTGTTGCTTCTTTAAGACAAGTTATTCCCTCTGTAGTTTCTGTGACAAAGCCCTTCTGTGAGGCACAAACTGCAGAGTTTGATGAGCTCTGGTGCAGAACAATGGATGGTTTCCCTGCACCAAGTTATTGTGGGGTGTGAATTGTATTGCCCTTACTACCCCTATTTGCAATGCTGACGTGTTTGCCTGCATGAGTAGTGCCCTATGTAGGCAAGTGCCATCTTTCTATCATGGTTACTGTAGGAAAGTACCATCTTGCCTGGCATGTTACCCCCATTTTTTCACTGTATATATGTTGTTTTAGTTGTATGTGTCACTGGGACCCTGGTAACCCAGGGCCCCAGTGCTCATAAGTGTGCCTGAATGTGTTACCTGTGTAGTGACTAACTGTCTCACTGAGGCTCTGCTAATCAGAACCTCAGTGGTTATGCTCTCTCATTTCTTTCCAAATTGTCACTGACAGGCTAGTGACCATTTTTACCAATTTACATTGGCTTACTGGAACACCCTTATAGTTCCCTAGTATATGGTACTGAGGTACCCAGGGTATTGGGGTTCCAGGAGATCCCTATGGGCTGCAGCATTTCTTTTGCCACCCATAGGGAGCTCTGACAATTCTTACACAGGCCTGCCACTGCAGCCTGAGTGAAATAACGTCCACGTTATTTCACAGCCATTTTACACTGCACTTAAGTAACTTATAAGTCACCTATATGTCTAACCTTTACCTGGTAAAGGTTGGGTGCTAAGTTACTTAGTGTGAGGGCACCCTGGCACTAGCCAAGGTGCCCCCACATTGTTCAGAGCCAATTCCCTGAACTTTGTGAGTGCGGGGACACCATTACACGCGTGCACTACATATAGGTCACTACCTATATGTAGCTTCACCATGGTAACTCCGAATATGGCCATGTAACATGTCTATGATCATGGAATTGCCCCCTCTGTACCATCCTGGCATAGTTGGCACAATCCCATGATCCCAGTGGTCTGTAGCACAGACCCTGGTACTGCCAAACTGCCCTTCCTGGGGTTTCACTGCAGCTGCTGCTGCTGCCAACCCCTCAGACAGGCAGCTGCCCTCCTGGGGTCCAGCCAGGCCTGGCCCAGGATGGCAGAACAAAGAACTTCCTCTGAGAGAGGGTGTGACACCCTCTCCCTTTGGAAAATGGTGTGAAGGCAGGGGAGGAGTAGCCTCCCCCAGCCTCTGGAAATGCTTTGTTGGGCACAGAGGTGCCCAATTCTGCATAAGCCAGTCTACACCGGTTCAGGGACCCCTTAGCCCCGGCTCTGGCGCGAAACTGGACAAAGGAAAGGGGAGTGACCACTCCCCTGACCTGCACCTCCCCTGGGAGGTGTCCAGAGCTCCTCCAGTGTGCTCCAGACCTCTGCCATCTTGGAAACAGAGGTGCTGCTGGCACACTGGACTGCTCTGAGTGGCCAGTGCCACCAGGTGACGTCAGAGACTCCTGCTGATAGGCTCCTTCAGGTGTTAGTAGCCTATCCTCTCTCCTAGGTAGCCAAACCCTCTTTTCTGGCTATTTAGGGTCTCTGTCTCTGGGGAAACTTTAGATAACGAATGCAAGAGCTCATCCGAGTTCCTCTGCATCTCTCTCTTCACCTTCTGATAAGGAAACGACCGCTGACCGCGCTGGAAGCCTGCAAACCTGCAACATAGTAGCAAAGACGAATACTGCAACTCTGTAACGCTGATCCTGCCGCCTTCTCGACTGTTTTCCTGCTTGTGCATGCTGTGGGGGTAGCCTGCCTCCTCTCTGCCCCAGAAGCTCCGAAGAAATCTCCCGTGGGTCGACGGAATCTTCCCCCTGCAACCGCAGGCACCAAAAAGCTGCATCACCGGTCCCTTGAGTCTCCTCTCAGCACGACGAGCGAGGTCCCTCGAATCCAGCGACTCTGTCCAAGTGACCCCCACAGTCCAGTGACTCTTCAGCCCAAGTTTGGTGGAGGTAAGTCCTTGCCTCACCTCGCTGGGCTGCATTGCTGGGAACCGCGACTTTGCAGCTACTCCGGCCACTGTGCACTTCCGGCGGAAATCCTTTGTGCACAGCCAAGCCTGGGTCCACGGCACTCTAACCTGCATTGCATGACTTTCTAAGTTGGTCTCCGGCGACGTGGGACTCCTTTGTGCAACTTCGGCGAGCACCGTTTCACGCATCCTCGTAGTGCCTGTTTCTGGCACTTCTCCGGGTGCTACCTGCTTCAGTGAGGGCTCTTTGTCTTGCTCGACGTCCCCTCTCTCTTCAGCTCAGCAGCGTCCAAGAACGCCAAACGCACGATTTGCGTCTAGCAAGGCTTGTTGGCGTCCGTCCGGCGGGAAAACACTTCTGCACGACTCTCCAAGGCGAGAGGGATCCGTCCACCAAAGGGGAAGTCTCTAGCCCTTTTCGTTCCTGCAGAAACCTCAGCTTCTTCTGTCCAGTCGAAGCTTCTTTGCACCCGCAGCTGGCATTTCCTGGGCATCTGCCCATCTCCGACTTGCTTGTGACTTTTGGACTTGGTCCCCTTGTTCCACATGTACCCTAGATTGGAAATCCACAGTTGTTGCATTGCTGGTTTGTGTCTTTCCTGCATTATTCCTCTAACACGACTACTTTCTCCTTAGGGGAACTTTAGTGCACTTTGCACTCACTTTTCAGGGTCTTGGGGAGGGTTATTTTTCTAACTCTCACTATTTTCTAATAGTCCCAGCGACCCTCTACAAGGTCACATAGGTTTGGGGTCCATTCGTGGTTCGCATTCCACTTTTGGAGTATATGGTTTGTGTTGCCCCTATCCCTATGTTTCCCCATTGCATCCTATTGTAACTATACATTGTTTGCACTGTTTTCTAAGACTATACTGCATATTTTTGCTATTGTGTATATATATCTTGTGTATATTTCCTATCCTCTCACTGAGGGTACACTCTAAGATACTTTGGCATATTGTCATAAAAATAAAGTACCTTTATTTTTAGTATAACTGTGTATTGTGTTTTCTTATGATATTGTGCATATGACACTAAGTGGTACTGTAGTAGCTTCACACGTCTCCTAGTTCAGCCTAAGCTGCTCTGCTAAGCTACCATTATCTATCAGCCTAAGCTGCTAGACACCCTATACACTAATAAGGGATAACTGGGCCTGGTGCAATGTGCAAGTACCCCTTGGTACTCACTACAAGCCAGTCAAGCCTCCTACATTGGTTGTGCAGTGGTGGGATAAGTGCTTGAGACTACTTACCACTCTTGTCATTGTACTTTTCATAAGAGAAAAATATACAAAACAAGGTCAGTGTATATACACATAGCCAAAAAGTTTTGCATTTCCTCTTTTCACTCTTTTCTAAGTGCTGAAAAGTACTTCTAAACTTTCAAAAAGTTCTTAAAAGTTTAAAAAGTTTTTTTCTGTCTTTCCAAAAAGTTCTGAAAACTTTTTTCTCTTTTTCTATCACTTTAACTCTCTCTAAAAAATGTCTGGCACAGGCCAAAGTGTTGATCTGTCCAAACTTGCATATGACAACCTTAGCTGGAAAAGAGCAAGGAGTCTCTGTATAGAGAGAGGTTTGAGTGTAGGGAAAAATCCTTCCTTGGAACTGTTACTTAACATGCTTAGAGAACAGGATAAGGCCATAGGTGCCCCATCTGTTGAAAAAGTACCTAATAGTTCCCAATCTGATTCAGGGACTCCCCCAGGAAAAGATTCAGGAAAGAAACTTCCTAGCCTGCCCATTACTAGACAATCTAGCATAGATGGTAATGATGATGAGCCACACCAAAGAAATAGTGTTGTCTCACATCATAGCAAAAGCATTTATTCTCACCATACTGGTAGTAATGTTTCTGTAAACCAAGCTGTTAGGGTGGCTTCTGTAAGGGACAGGTCTCCTTCTGTTCATTCCCATCATAGCTCTGTTTCTAGAAATGTCCCTCCCACCAACCCTGATGACAGAATGTTAGAGAGGGAACTCAATAAGTTGAGGGTGGAACAAACCAGACTGAAGCTTAAAAAGCAACAGCTGGATTTGGATAGGCAGTCTTTTGAATTAGAGAAGGAAAGACAGAAGTTGGGTTTAGATACCCATGGTGGCAGCAGCAGTATTCCCCATAGTCATCCTGCAAAAGAGCATGATTCCAGGAATCTGCACAAGATAGTTCCCCCTTATAAGGAGGGGGATGACATTAACAAGTGGTTTGCTGCACTTGAGAGGGCCTGTGTTGTACAGGATGTCCCTCAAAGGCAGTGGGCTGCTATCCTATGGCTATCATTTAGTGGAAAAGGTAGGGATAGGCTCCTTACTGTGAAAGAAAATGATGCCAATAATTTCCAAGTTCTTAAGAATGCACTCCTGGATGGTTATGGCTTAACCACTGAACAGTACAGGATAAAGTTCAGAGAGACCAAAAAGGAGTCTTCACAAGACTGGGTTGATTTCATTGACCAGGCAGTGAAGGCCTTGGAGGGGTGGTTACATGGCAGTAAAGTTACTGATTATGACAGCCTGTATAACTTGATCCTGAGAGAGCATATTCTTAATAATTGTGTGTCTGATTTGTTGCACCAGTACTTGGTGGACTCTGATCTGACCTCTCCCCAAGAATTGGGAAAGAAGGCAGACAAATGGGTCAGAACAAGAGTGAACAGAAAAGTTCATACAGGGGGTGACAAAGATGGCAACAAAAAGAAGGATGGTAAGTCTTCTGACAAGGGTGGGGACAAATCTAAAAATGAGTCTTCATCAGGCCCACAAAAACACTCTGGTGGGGGTGGTGGGTCCAAATCCTCCTTTAATCAGAACAAGGAAAAGAAACCATGGTGCTATTTATGTAAAATAAAAGGCCATTGGACAACAGATCCCAGTTGTCCAAAGAAAGGCACCACAGCTCCTACCACTACAACCCCTACTGCTACACCTAGTGTCCCTACTAATAGCAGTGGTGGTGGGAGCAAACCTACTAATAGCCAATCCAAGGGAGTAGCTGGGCTCACTTTTGGTAATTTAGTTGGGGTTGGTCTGATTAGGGAGACCACAGAGGCTACTTTAGTCTCTGAAGGGGCTATTGATTTAGCCACTTTGGTTGCTTGCCCCCATAACTTGGAGAAGTACAAGCAACTAACCCTAATAAATGGTGTTGAGGTCCAGGCCTACAGGGACACAGGTGCCAGTGTCACAATGGTGATTGAGAAACTGGTGCACCCTGAACAACACATACTTGGACACCAGTACCAAGTAACCGATGCTCACAACATAACACAAAGCCACCCCATGGCTGTTGTAAATCTCAACTGGGGGGGGGTAACTGGTCCAAAGAAAGTTGTGGTAGCTTCAGATTTACCTGTAGACTGTCTATTAGGGAATGATTTGGAGACATCAGCTTGGTCAGATGTGGAGTTGGAGGCCCATGCAGCAATGCTGGGCATCCCAGGGCATATTTTTGCTTTGACAAGGGCTCAGGCCAAAAAGCAAAAAGGACAGGGAAGCTTGGATCCTGGAACAATGGACCAAGTGCTCCCTAAAGCTAGGGCTAGTAGAAGCAAACCACTTCCTACTATCCCTCCCTCTACAGTGGATTCAACTTCTGAGGAAGAAGAATTCCCTCCCTGTGCAGAACCTACACCAGAGGAGCTGGAAGCAGACACTGCTGAGCTTTTGGGTGAAGGGGGGCCTGCCAGAGAGGAGCCGAGTGTGGCACAGCAAACCTGTCCCACATTAGAGGGTCTCAGACAGCAAGCTGTCAAACAGGCTAATGGGGATGTCAGTGACTCTCACAGAGTTTACTGGGAGGACAACCTCTTGTACACTGAGCATAGGGATCCTAAACCTGGAGCTGCCAGGAGATTAGTGATTCCTCAGGAGTACAGAAAGTTCCTCCTAACACTGGCACATGACATTCCCCTAGCTGGGCACCTGGGTCAAATGAAAACTTGGGACAGATTGGTTCCATTGTTTCATTGGCCTAGGATGTCTGAGGACACAAAGGAATTTTGTAAGTCCTGTGAAACCTGTCAAGCCAGTGGCAAGACAGGTGGCACTCCAAAGGCACCCCTTATCCCACTGCCTGTGGTTGGGGTTCCCTTTGAAAGGGTAGGGGTTGACATAGTTGGCCCCCTTGACCCTCCTACTGCTTCAGGCAATAGGTTTATCTTAGTGGTAGTGGACCATGCCACAAGATATCCTGAAGCAATTCCTTTAAGGACCACTACAGCTCCTGCAGTGGCAAAGGCCCTCCTGGGAATATTTTCCAGGGTGGGCTTCCCAAAGGAAGTAGTATCAGACAGAGGAAGCAATTTCATGTCTGCATACTTAAAGGCCATGTGGAAGGAGTGTGGTGTAACGTACAAGTTCACAACACCCTATCATCCACAAACAAATGGACTGGTGGAGAGATTTAATAAAACTCTCAAAGGCATGATTATGGGACTCCCTGAAAAACTCCGCAGGAGATGGGATATCCTTCTACCATGCCTCCTTTTTGCCTACAGGGAGGTACCCCAGAAAGGAGTGGGCTTCAGCCCCTTTGAACTTCTTTTTGGACACCCTGTTAGGGGTCCACTCACACTTGTAAAGGAGGGTTGGGAACAACCTTTAAAAGCTCCTAAGCAGGATATTGTGGATTATGTACTTGGCCTCAGATCAAGGATGGCTGAGTACATGAAAAAGGCCAGTAAAAACCTTCAGGCCAGCCAAGAGCTCCAGAAGCAATGGCATGATCTGAAGGCTGTTTTGGTTCAGTACCAACCAGGGCAGAAAGTGTGGGTCTTGGAGCCTGTGGCCCCAAGAGCACTCCAAGATAAATGGAGTGGTCCCCACACAATTGTTGAAAAGAAGGGAGAAGTCACCTATTTAGTTGACTTAGGCACTGCCAGGAGTCCCCTTAGGGTGCTCCAGGTCAACCGCCTGAAACCCTACTATGACAGGGCTGATCTCACCCTGCTCATGGCAACTGATGAGGGACAGGAAGAAGACAGTGATCCTCTACCTGATCTCTTCTCTTCCACAGAACAAGATGCTCTTGTGGAAGGTGTAGTTTTGGCTGATTGTCTTACTGCTGAGCAGAAAGATAATTACACTCAGACTCAGGTGAGAGCCTTCCTAGGCCTCACTGGGTATTACAGGAGGTTCATTAAGAACTATGGCTCCATTGCAGCCCCTCTTAATGACCTCACATCCAAGAAAATGCCTAAAAAGGTATTATGGACAGCAAACTGTCAGAAAGCTTTTGAGGAGCTGAAGGAGGCCATGTGCTCTGCACCTGTCCTGAAAAGCCCTTGTTACTCTAAAATATTCTATGTCCAGACTGATGCATCTGAATTAGGAGTAGGGGCAGTCCTATCACAACTTAATTCTGAGGGCCAGGATCAACCTGTTGCTTTTATTAGTAGGAGGTTGACCCCTAGAGAAAAGCGCTGGTCTGCCATTGAGAGGGAGGCCTTTGCTGTGGTCTGGGCTCTGAAGAAGTTGAGGCCATACCTGTTTGGCACTCACTTCATTGTTCAGACAGACCACAAACCTCTACTTTGGCTAAAACAAATGAAAGGTGAAAATCCTAAATTGTTGAGGTGGTCCATATCCCTACAGGGAATGGACTATACAGTGGAACATAGACCTGGGAGTAGCCACTCCAATGCAGATGGACTCTCCAGATATTTCCACTTAGACAATGAAGACTCATCAGGTCATGGCTAGTCTTATTGTCCTTCGTTTGGGGGGGGGGTTGTGTAGGAAAGTACCATCTTGCCTGGCATGTTACCCCCATTTTTTCACTGTATATATGTTGTTTTAGTTGTATGTGTCACTGGGACCCTGGTAACCCAGGGCCCCAGTGCTCATAAGTGTGCCTGAATGTGTTACCTGTGTAGTGACTAACTGTCTCACTGAGGCTCTGCTAATCAGAACCTCAGTGGTTATGCTCTCTCATTTCTTTCCAAATTGTCACTGACAGGCTAGTGACCATTTTTACCAATTTACATTGGCTTACTGGAACACCCTTATAGTTCCCTAGTATATGGTACTGAGGTACCCAGGGTATTGGGGTTCCAGGAGATCCCTATGGGCTGCAGCATTTCTTTTGCCACCCATAGGGAGCTCTGACAATTCTTACACAGGCCTGCCACTGCAGCCTGAGTGAAATAACGTCCACGTTATTTCACAGCCATTTTACACTGCACTTAAGTAACTTATAAGTCACCTATATGTCTAACCTTTACCTGGTAAAGGTTAGGTGCAAAGTTACTTAGTGTGAGGGCACCCTGGCACTAGCCAAGGTGCCCCCACATTGTTCAGAGCCAATTCCCTGAACTTTGTGAGTGCGGGGACACCATTACACGCGTGCACTACATATAGGTCACTACCTATATGTAGCTTCACCATGGTAACTCCGAATATGGCCATGTAACATGTCTATGATCATGGAATTGCCCCCTCTATACCATCCTGGCATAGTTGGCACAATCCCATGATCCCAGTGGTCTGTAGCACAGACCCTGGTACTGCCAAACTGCCCTTCCTGGGGTTTCACTGCAGCTGCTGCTGCTGCCAACCCCTCAGACAGGCAGCTGCCCTCCTGGGGTCCAGCCAGGCCTGGCCCAGGATGGCAGAACAAAGAACTTCCTCTGAGAGAGGGTGTGACACCCTCTCCCTTTGGAAAATGGTGTGAAGGCAGGGGAGGAGTAGCCTCCCCCAGCCTCTGGAAATGCTTTGTTGGGCACAGAGGTGCCCAATTCTGCATAAGCCAGTCTACACCGGTTCAGGGACCCCTTAGCCCCTGCTCTGGCGCGAAACTGGACAAAGGAAAGGGGAGTGACCACTCCCCTGACCTGCACCTCCCCTGGGAGGTGTCCAGAGCTCCTCCAGTGTGCTCCAGACCTCTGCCATCTTGGAAACAGAGGTGCTGCTGGCACACTGCACTGCTCTGAGTGGCCAGTGCCACCAGGTGACGTCAGAGACTCCTGCTGATAGGCTCCTTCAGGTGTTAGTAGCCTTTCCTCTCTCCTAAGTAGCCAAACCCTCTTTACTGGCTATTTAGGGTCTCTGTCTCTGGGGAAACTTTAGATAACGAATGCAAGAGCTCATCCGAGTTCCTCTGCATCTCTCTCTTCACCTTCTGATAAGGAAACGACCGCTGACCGCGCTGGAAGCCTGCAAACCTGCAACATAGTAGCAAAGACGACTACTGCAACTCTGTAACGCTGATCCTGCCGCCTTCTCGACTGTTTTCCTGCTTGTGCATGCTGTGGGGGTAGCCTGCCTCCTCTCTGCCCCAGAAGCTCCGAAGAAATCTCCCGTGGGTCGACGGAATCTTCCCCCTGCAACCGCAGGCACCAAAAAGCTGCATCACCGGTCCCTTGGGTCTCCTCTCAGCACGACGAGCGAGGTCCCTCGAATCCAGCGACTCTGTCCAAGTGACCCCCACAGTCCAGTGACTCTTCAGCCCAAGTTTGGTGGAGGTAAGTCCTTGCCTCACCTCGCTGGGCTGCATTGCTGGGAACCGCGACTTTGCAGCTACTCCGGCCCCTGTGCACTTCCGGCGGAAATCCTTTGTGCACAGCCAAGCCTGGATCCACGGCACTCTAACCTGCATTGCACGACTTTCTAAGTTGGTCTCCGGCGACGTGGGACTCCTTTGTGCAACTTCGGCGAGCACCGTTTCACGCATCCTCGTAGTGCCTGTTTCTGGCACTTTTCCGGGTGCTACCTGCTTTAGTGAGGGCTCTTTGTCTTGCTCGACGTCCCCTCTCTCTTCAGGTCCAATTTGCGACCTCCTGGTCCCTCCTGGGCCCCAGCAGCGTCCAAGAACGCCAAACGCACGATTTGCGTCTAGCAAGGCTTGTTGGCGTCCTTCCGGCGGGAAAACACTTCTGCACGACTCTCCAAGGCGAGAGGGATCCGTCCACCAAAGGGGAAGTCTCTAGCCCTTTTCGTTCCTGCAGAAACCTCAGCTTCTTCTGTCCAGTCGAAGCTTCTTTGCACCCGCAGCTGGCATTTCCTGGGCATCTGCCCATCTCCGACTTGCTTGTGACTTTTGGACTTGGTCCCCTTGTTCCACAGGTACCCTAGATTGGAAATCCACAGTTGTTGCATTGCTGGTTTGTGTCTTTCCTGCATTATTCCTCTAACACAACTACTTTGTCCTTAGGGGAACTTTAGTGCACTTTGCACTCACTTTTCAGGGTCTTGGGGAGGGTTATTTTTCTAACTCTCACTATTTTCTAATAGTCCCAGCGACCCTCTACAAGGTCACATAGGTTTGGGGTCCATTCGTGGTTCGCATTCCACTTTTGGAGTATATGGTTTGTGTTGCCCCTATCCCTATGTTTCCCCATTGCATCCTATTGTAACTATACATTGTTTGCACTGTTTTCTAAGACTATACTGCATATTTTTGCTATTGTGTATATATATCTTGTGTATATTTCCTATCCTCTCACTGATGGTACACTCTAATATACTTTGGCATATTGTCATAAAAATAAAGTACCTTTATTTTTAGTATAACTGTGTATTGTGTTTTCTTATGATATTGTGCATATGACACTAAGTGGTACTGTAGTAGCTTCACACGTCTCCTAGTTCAGCCTAAGCTGCTCTGCTAAGCTACCATTATCTATCAGCCTAAGCTGCTAGACACCCTATACACTAATAAGGGATAACTGGGCCTGGTGCAAGGTGCAAGTACCCCTTGGTACTCACTACAAGCCAGTCCAGCCTCCTACAGTTACCCCCGCTTTTTGCCTGATGTCAGTGTGTTTAGACTGTAGCTCACTGAGATCCTCCTAACCAGGACCCCAGTGTCTGTGCGCTCTCCTCTAAGTTTGATTGGTGGTAAAACTTTTACACCCACACTTGGCATACTGGAGCACCTATGTAAGTCCCTGATATGTTACTTAGGTACCCGTGGCATTGGCACACCAGGGGACCCCCTATGGGCTGCAGCATGTATTATGCCACCCATGGGAGTCCATGCAAACTGTGTCTGCAGGCCTGCTATTGCAGCCTGTGTGAAATGGTGCATGCACATTTTACTTATGATTATAATATAATATGGCTTGCCTAATATCCCAATCACTGCCTTAGACATTGTAAGTCCCCCCTGTGGTAGGTCCTTCATCCCAAGGGCAGGGTGCATGTCCCTAAGTGTGAGGGTACCCTTGAATAAGCAGGGTTCTCCTACAAACCCCAGACTCCATTCCCTGGGCTTTGTAAATGCGAGGAAGCCATCTTAAGGTATGTAGTGGACACAGGTCAACACAAGTCTCCGAACCTAGGTATGTTTGGTATCAAACATGTTGAAATCATGCAAGTACACTAATTCCAGTGCTAGTTGTATGATCCCATGTAGTCTGGGGATTCCTTAGAGGATCCCCCAGTTCTGCCTGTGCAGCCTTATGTCCAGCCCACTCTGCTGCTGACCCCAGACACTATTCTGCCTTCCTTCTGGTGAGCCTCGCTCAAGCAGAGGAAGACAGAACAAAGGGTTTCCTGCAAGGGAGTGGTGTCCTCCCCTCCCCTCCCCACCCCACCCTGTGTATTAGGTGTCTAAGGGCTGTGGTATGGTGGCCTCTGAGCACCACCAGACTGCTTTGAAGGGTATATTTGGTGCACTCCTTGTATAATCTGGTTTGCATCTGTTCAGGATCCCTTTGGCTGCAACCCCTCTTCACAGTGACTGTTGCTCTTGCACAGGCTTGCTAACTCTTCCTGCAGGAGATCTTGAGGTGCCAAAAATCCCCAGCCTCTAGCACTCTGCAACTCCTGTCCTGCAATTCCTGGGCGATGAGACTTCTGTTTGTTGTGCTGCTGAGGCCTCCTTGTGACTACCTGTGTCCATTGACTGTGGGTCACTCGTGCGGACTCCAATGACTTCTGCTGGCCTTCCTGTGTTCTGAGGGCCAGCCTTGACTCCCCCTCAAGGGTAGAGTCTCCCGGACCTCACTGGTCCCCAAAACCATGCAAATACATCTCCATCTGCTGCTTGCATTTGCCAGTGCTTGTTGGTGGCCTCGCTGGTCACTGACCCTTCTGCAATCTGGCAGCCGTCGAGGGACAGCTCATAGGTGACTTTGGGGATCTTCTGCAGCTCCTGGACCTCGCAGCTAGCCTTCTTCCTCCATCGACTTCACCTCTAGGAGGGTGAGCATTGCCACCTGCACCGCCTGGGCACCTCTAAGGGTGCTAGACTCTGTCCCCTTCCTTTTCAGGTCCTCCTAGTCTGGAATCCGTCCTTGGGTTCCACTGCCCTGGTCCACAGGTCGCGACAGCAGCTGGACAATCCGTCTTTGAGAGTCCCTTTTCCCCTCTGCATCCGGGTCCGTAAGGTGGGGGCACTTGTCTGCTAGTTTTCTCGGGGTCCACTGGCAAGGGTCCTGAAACACACAAACTCCAATCACCACTTCCCTATGTTAGTATGTGAGAAGACTGCGTAGGTAACCCCTCTGCACCTGGTCGCTGGGAACAGATGCTGTACATACCTCTGGTGTTTTTTGGTCCTTCCCTGGCTCCTAGCTAACTACCATCCTCACCTTGGTTGGGTTCACTATTTTGCATTCACTTACTTAATATATGGTTTGCCCCTCCAGAGGGCCCTGGACATTTTATGTTATTTCTGCTAGTTATTTTGTGTATTTCTGGTGTAGATATCTCCAAAGGGAGATGCACCAATGCTAGTCTAGTAGCAGTGTTGTAATAACAAAATCCTTTATTTTTTTGCAACACTTGTGTGGTTCTTAATTGTGAGGGAGTTGCTGTCTGACTACTGTGGTATTACAAGTGCTTTACATTCCTCCTGGATAAACTGCAGCTGCTCGCTTCAGTTACCCATAGAGAGCTTTTGCTGTCTGGACACCTATTCACTATCACTAAGGCTTGCCTGGACTCATTATAGGGTGCCACACCACAGGTGTACACCATAAACTGGGCCAGCCACCTACATGATACACCATTTTACTTAGGGCATTATAATCCAGATTATATACAGGGCCACTGGAATTATGTGGCCAGGGGGGGCGGGAGGTGGGACAAATTATGAGATACGGTTGAATAAATTATGCAGCACAATGCCGCACATTTTGAGGTAGTAATACTTAATTATTTTGTAATTTTCAAATTTGTTTACATTGTCTGGGCATTGATGGAACTCATTAATATCAGTTTAGCTCCCAACTTTAGTAATAGAGCAAGAAAAGTGTAACTTTGCATAGGGCCTTTCACTGGGTGGCAATGCATGCACTGCGTTTTTAGCAACTTTTGAACCATTTGAGCTAGAATTTTTTGTTTGTTGTTAAAGTCTTCAAATTATGCGGCAGATAATAGATTAGGTGGCAAATGCATCAAATCTGTAATTACGTGAAAATCGTCACAGCCGCACAATCGCACAATTCCAGTGGCCCTGATTATAAGGGACTAGATACTAATGACCCAAAGCACAGCTTAAGACTCGGTTTTGTAGTTCTTTCACCTCCACGCTGTGATGGATCACTTGTCTAGGCTCATGTTAACCTGCATTCCTAATTATTTGTTTGTGTGCCAGTGGACATTTTAATATTCATTTTTCTTACCATGACTTACAAGATGTTTGTCTAGTGTGGGTTTATGAGGGCTGTAAGCATGTCAGATTTTGGGGTAAAGACTAGCCATGTAAATAATATGTGTTTGGGTTATTGGCCACAAATTTATTTTATGTGGATATTGTAAAATCTGGCATGCATATGACATATCTCATTTAAAAATGTGAGTTCTAAATAGGGAGGGAGTCTTAGGATTTTCACCATAATACACAGCTTTTTTTAAAGGCAGTACTGTGTTTCACTAGCTCTTCAAGCCTGCTCTACCTTTTACTCTACATATCTTTCTTCAAATGTCCTATCAATTGCATTTTATAACTACTGCATCATCCAATAATTGACGGACAGAATTTGCATGCTTTCTGCTGCTTTCTGAATTTTAATTTCTTGCACAATGGAAATGTTTTTTATGGAGGTAACTATATATCATTGTCATCTTTAAAATTAAAAAGTAAATGTTCAAACACACACAGACCCAGTTTACTGTGCGTGCCTGTGTGCCATGTGAAGGTGTCCATGTTGAATGCTGAGCGTCCCTGTGACTGTTCCTGCCATGCCTGTTGCTCCCATCCTTTTGGCGCAGTTCGGAAAACTTTGCCAGCCCTTCACCGCTTGATCCATCTGCTATGCTCCTCTTCTTGCTGTCAACCCCTTTCTTCTCTCGCCTCCATGGCTCTGGCTGATGCCTTGCTGTTTTGCCCTCACTCTGCAGATTTCTGTGGTTCGGGCTTGGTCCAGATACCCCCCTGGTTTGAGTAGACTATTGCCTCTGTTTTCAGAGGCCCAGACAACACTCATCACCTGATACTATGTGCTCCATCAGGAGTGAGGTGCCTGCGAGTCTCCTGCAGCTTGAATTCAGTGCCTACGACCAGTGCACACGGTAGGAGCATCCCCCGCATGGTTGGCCTAGAGCAACATCCTCAGGTCCTGACAGGGAGGTGACAGTGAAACACACGGTTTGGATGAGCTGCCTTGTGTGCTGGCACAGGCAGAGATGTTGTATAGGGTAATAGGCAGCATTGGACAGCTGGTCAGCTTTTCTCCCTCCGTCGCAATTGACATAACATGATGGCAGTTGCCCTGTTATTCAAAGTTGGCCTGTTTTTGATTCGTAATTTCCAACTGTATCAATCCCTTCCAGCTGTTGATGTCTAGGGGACCTCCTGGCACATAATATCTTCTATTTTTTATGCCACCATGAAAACAAGGTCAAACAAAAGTATAATAAAAAATCCTAAATCCAAGAATGCAGGGTATACTAACTCGGAGACATCACTGAATTGGACACTGGATTCCAGACCAACTTCTATAACTCTTGATGCCTCTTCCCACCCCCGGGAACTCATCAAATAATGAATCAATCTTCTTTGCTTCCTTGTCAGATTTCACAACCGTTTACTCCAGTGGTGACAAAGCAATCCTCTGTCAGAGACTGTTTTCTGACATGATCCACTTTACAGGAAGCACCATTCCCAGCCTCAACACTACTCTGGTTCAGTCCCATTCACCTAATCATTCAAACTTGATGGAATCTGATAATCGTGTTTTCCCCTCTACCTTCTACAGTTCTGCTTATGATCATGACAACGGCTGCAATTAGCAAAAAAGCAAACTTGTTCACCAGCCATTCAGAAACCAACTCAATAAACCCTCGATAGAGGAAGAGGATGACAAAGCAGACCCTGTACAACAATCAGCAATCCACTGCTACATGATGCTCTTAATAACTCCTTGGATAACACTGACTTACTAGAGGAGTTACCATGCCTAAATGATCTTCCACTCACAGGCTTTCATTTTTTTGTTTTTTAGCCCCGTACACCAGTTGATCTTGTTGATCAGATCGATTCTGCTACACCAATATCGTATCTTGCACTGCAAGCAATGGAAGCAATCTCAGGAACTCTTTCTCAAATGTTGTAAACTATGGGGAACCAGTTGTCTGCTCTCTCTCTCAGAACAATCTTATTAAAAGAGATTAGAAAAGAAATGTAATACCCTTGGTAGCATCCATGACCTTCTCCAAAATAACCATCAATCCTTAGGGAAAGTGGGTTTTACCTATCTAACCTAGCTAGGTAGGACAACATAGTATATTTATTACAGCTTTTACCAGGGATGCTAAACCTAGGGAAACCTCATCCTTTAACAGCAGCGCCTACTCCTCTGACGTCTACTGAGGTCAGCACGCCTGTACGTCTTTCTAATACAGCAAACCAATATTGAAGCATTTTGAATGACCACTTAACAATATTGTTTGAAGAATCTGATCTTATTTTAGGTGGCGACCAAGGACAAAAGAAGGTTAACTCAGATAAAATTGAAATTTTAAGAGATGCCTGTGTAATAATTGAACCCTCAAGTGGCTTTCCATGAAGGGCCCCAAATGATGAATGCCAACTCCGGGTCAGTAAGCATTGCTTAAAATAATTAAGGAAGTTAACCAAAAAATCATACCTTAAGGAAATCAAGCCCATTTACTTAAAAGCCAATTCATATAATAGGTATGAACCTTTTTCCAATATTCAGTAAGGGAGTATCCACTATGGCAGCCAAATCCACAGCAATCTGTCTGCGACAGAGATCGGATCTTGCCAGAGAAGGCGAATTGTCGAACCGTAATTCAATAAACGCTCTTTCAAAACAAGCCCGATTAACATCACCAGACTAGTAGTGACGCCGCAGTGAATGATCTGCTCCCCTCAAGAATCTTACCCAACCTCTCAATTTCACCTGGCTCAACCAACTCCTTATATCTAGATCTCACAAACCCAATAAGTAATGACTCTATTGTGAGCAATCTGATCCTCCATAGAAGTTCTTCTGGATCCTTAATTCCATCCTGCTCCACTTATTCCTTGAATATAGAGTCCACAAACTTAACAATAATGGACAGTGTTGCATTTCCTGTCAAAACAGTTGCAGAAATAAAGAGCCCAATTTTGTCATAGCAAACTCCCAATTTTCCTCAATACATCAAAAAAGAAAGCTCCCCACCCCCAATGACTGAACCCAGCTTTCAGTAACAGACTACCTTTGTGATGCTCAGCTGTCCTCTGTCATGCGTGTATCCAACTTGCCAACACTGCTCTGGACCACTTTTCCTTTGTATCCCCTTTAGCCCCAAATGTGGATTTCAGAAACAAGACTCTTGATTTCACCCCATATATTATATATATCAAGGACAAGGTGACAATTTAAAACGTCAGAATGTCTTAAAAGTCCTAAATTACTTTCTGGAAACCCACAATTACTAGAGAGCTATGGAGATTCAAGTTCCTTCATAAGGTGATGGCTCTAAATCAACAGATTGGTCAGTAGAGGCAATAGCTCAAACAATTTTGTCTACAAAAGAAGTTTAAGCAGTTGAGATATTCTTGTATCAAGCCAAGTAAACTGAAGTATCTACACATAGTGCAAGACCAGAGAAAAAAGCAAGATAAATTTTCAGGAGCAGCTTACGAAAAGAGCCACTTTATCTGTCTTAGCAACCCATCAAATAACATGAACTAAAATCTCCAGAGATAATGCCATTGGGTGACTAGTGGTCATGACCCATCTAACTAATTCTTGCTCTTATTTAGAATCAGTGGCCTCGTGCCATACCTTATGAAAAGTGTTGAAAAACCCTATTTAAACCTTAACAAACTGGTAATTTCCTCCTGGAATATAGCCTGCCTTGAACAACATCTAAAATAAAGTGGAAACAGTTTGATATCCTTTATAGCCTAACATCATGCGGTTTGCTTTGAGAAAAAATGGCAATCTAACTTTTTTCAACCTTCTAACTTTCATACGAACAAAATTCACCCCCAGACGAAGCACAATGAGCCATCCTACCGGTGGCCTATTGATTCTGGCACACTATAGTCCAGCGCTTAAAAACTACCATCATCAAATCAAAATCGAAGCAAGGGTTATCCGTCTTCATAGGCCAAAAAAAGATAAAACCAAGTGTTACCACTTCACACGTACTTTCCACCATCATTAATAAAAAAAATTTAATTAAAGCTCCTCACCGTCTTCCAGGGAATTGATGTCCTTCCAGTATTGTATCTTTCATAGATTCACATGCTTAAATCATCCCCGTCGAGGTGGGAGCCTCACGGTAACCTCAAATGCATATAGCAGTAAGTGTAACACACTAGGCCTCAGTGGCCCAAATAGGCACTGTTATAGCCTATTCATGTTCTTTTATGAAAAAAAAAGAAACAAACTTGAGCTACAACCAATCAAGTGACAGCACCCTCTAGAACACTCCCAACAGAGGCTGTTTCCCTCAGATTTTCTACCGCACGTCGTTTGAAGGGAGTCTCACTGAGCTCTGCTCAGTTTACTCTTCTGACAGGAAGATTTTCTCTCGGAGAACCCAGCATTCCAGTGGACAAACCAAACTAGGAAAGGACTTTTCAGAGATTGTGGCAGTTGTGGGAGGAAAAGACTTAATATTGATGACCCCCACAAGAAATGCATCTACTGCCCACATCCAGACCATAAGGTGAGGGGCTGTAAGGTCTGTCGCACCTTTAGTCATAAAACCCTGAAAGACCAAGAGGGTAGACTTTTGTTGTGGCTCCAAAAGCAGAAGGCCATGGAGTATCTTTCTTCTGAGGAGAGTGAAGCCTCATTGCACACTGCTCACTCCCTAAAAAGGCCTAGAGGTGAGGGAAAACTGCCTACAGAACCTCCAAGAAAAGTTCCTAAAAAATCTTAATACCTTTCTTTAGAGAAGCAACAAGGCCAGGAGGGTGCTGCCTCAGTATCCAGTACCCAGTTGAAACCCTCGAAAAAGGTTCATTCAGAGCCTACCACACCTTTGGGGGGGAAAAAAGGCACCCCAAAAAGTGCCTCTCTGTCTCTCTCACCTGGGAAAGAGGTGGGAAGATTCTTCTCAGATTCTGCCAGAAAGGGGCGTCGACAATATCACTGTCGACGACAGCGTCGACAGTCACGATGACGTTGACATTCACCACAGCAGTGTCCGCGATGATTATTACATGGTCGCCTCTTTCGTCGACAACGACCATTACAGCAAAGATATACAAAAAGACACCGCCGACGAAGACGTCGTCAATGAGCGATAAGTCAGAAGCCTCGTTATTACATCTGTCGATTGTGACAGACCCGTCGGTGGGGACGAAGAGATAATTGTCGATGAGCATACCGTCGATGAGGCCTTCGACAAGGGAATCGTCAACGGGGGAAGAATTGTTGACGAGGAAAAGTCAGTCGAGGAGGAAACCATAGACAGGAGAACTGTCAACGAGGGGAACATCTGCGACAGTTTCATCGGCGCAACCATTGACGACGAACATAGCAGGGCGAGCATCATCTTCAGATGATCTCACGAATCAGGCCTCAGAGTCAACAAGATTTCTTTCTCTTTCTTTCATAACAGTGGGAGAGAAGGCATCTCCAATCCTGCCGATGCATACCTCCCCAAGCAAAGTGTTGCCGTATTCTCCTCAGCACCTACTGGATGACGACGAAGAGGTCTATTCTAAGGATGATGGAATGTTTGGTGCGGCCTATAGTACATCGCAGCTTCATGTCAAATGCCAGGACCTGGATGACGATGGTGATGGACAATATCAAGACAGTTAGTCGTCAGCCAGGGTCCAACCGGATCCGTCATACTCCACGTTTGAGACAGAACCTTCTATTCCTGTGCCAAGATCTTTAGTGTCAGATCTCCAAGGTATGTTGCAGGATTATTATAGAAGGTTTACACCATCGATACCGGCGACTCCGACCACACAGTCTAATCTGCAAACGCGTCTGAACACTCCAGTCCCTAGTCACCCTGGGACACGGCACAGAGTCCTCCCGTTTGTTTACCAGCTGCAGGATGATCCTCAGTCCACAGACGAAGAGAGGGAAGATGGTGAGATACCGGAAACCATTCGTAGTGAGTGGGATGAATACCTCATTCCTACACCGTCACCACCAGCAGCAGGGCCAGTGGATTCACCCCCGGAGGACATAGGGGGCTTCCATAATTTGATGGAAAGAGTGGCCAAAAGATTTGAACTACCCATTCTTTCCCGGAAAACTGATTGTTTCCTATAGGACTTTAAAGGGCCATCAAAAAAGTCAGTTAGGGCTATTCCTATAGTGGATTTTCTATGGCAGGAAGGGTTGAAGGCGATGAAAAACCCAGCTACAATACTTTCCCAGATACCGCAGTTGGAGAAAACATATGAAGCCCCGGAAGATACTCCAGCCTGTTTAATAACCCAACCAAAACTGGATTCTGTCATATCTCAAGCGGCACAACATTGCTCCAAAAAATCCTTCAATGCCAATAACATCACCTCCAGACAGAGAGGGATGGTGACTGGACAACATCGCCAAAAAGTTCTCCTCAGTGGCGGCGATAACAGTAAAGGCTGCTAACTCGTTGGCCATTTTGGGCAGGCATGATTGCAAAATGTGGGCAGACATGTCCTCTTATGTAGATCTCTTGCCCGAGGAGGCAAAGAAAGTGTTACTGAAAGGAAAGCGGATTGCAGCCGAAGTCATCGATTGTGCGATTAACATCTCACTAACAGGTTTCAGGCAACTGGCAGGAGCAGCGGTCTTGCGTAGGCAGGGCTGGCTGAAATCTACTTTTCACCTGGAAATTCAGAGTAGAATACTTGACATGGCGTATGATGGGGAAAGCCTCTTCGGGAAGCATTTGGATGACATGCTGCAGTCCATAAAGACAGATACGGCGAAATTCTTTGGTATGTTGCAATACAGAAAACAGCCATTTTGAGGTGCGAGAGGCAGAGGAAGTTACTCCTTTTGTGGTAGTTTCCAGCAGTATAGACCACAGTACCAGTCAGCTCAGGCAGGTTTCCGACAGCAGTACGGACAGCATCAGCACCAATATCGATTACCACTTACAGCTGCCTGTAGACACCCCGCAAAAGGAAGATCCGTGGCCCGCGGCAGAGATACGGGTAGAAAGCAATGACCTGGCATCCATACCAGCTACCAACCCTAACCAGGTGTCAAAGATCGGGGGTCGCATCACTTATCACATCCTTCAGTGGTCAGGAATAACATCAGACAAGTGGGTACTAGATATAGTAGCCAAGGGGCATACTCTGGAATTCATACAGAAACCTCCAAATACTCCTTCGTCAGGACCGCCACCTCTGCGGTTAAAACACCTCTTCAAGGAAGTATATGTGATGTTGCGCAAGGGGGCAATAGAGCTTCTTCCAACTCTTCACAGAAACCAGGGATTCTATTCCCGCTTTTTTCTAGTAAAGAAGCCATCAGGGGATTGGCGTCCCATTCTAGACTTAAGATCCTTAAACAAGTTTCTCAAAAAGCAGTCATTTCGGATGGTAACGCTACAGGACATCCTATGCCTCTTGAACACAGGAGATCATTTGACATCTCTAGATCTCCAGGATGCATACTTCCACATCCCAACACATGGAAACCATCGGAAATTTCTCAGATTCAAGGTAGCTGGTATGCATCTGCAGTTTCGTGTCCTCCCATTCGGATTAAAGTCGACCCCCAGAATTTTTACAAAGGTGTTAGCGCCAGTAGCAGCTCACCTGCGCCAGTTGGGCATACAAGTTTTTCCATATCTAGACGACTGGCTCATCAAGGCGTCATCAAGAGCTCAAGTGGTAGACCATACAACCGCTTGCCCCCGGTTGTTCAAGGATCTATGTCTTACCATCAGTTATCGCAAGGCAATTCTGCATACTATCCAAAGCACAGCATTCCCATCACAAAAGAGAAAACAAAGCTGTCCAACTTGGCTCAGAAGCTATTGACAAAAAAGTTTGTTTCAGTTCAGTCTTACAAATCATAAATGGGAATGATCTTGTCATGTATTCCACTGATCCCAAATTGCTGGCTACGTATGCGGCCTTTACAGGAGCAAGTGGATGCTCAGTGGCTCCAAGTGCAGGGCTCCTTCGAGGTTCGAATTCTCATCACACCAGGGATGCGAACTGCCACATGTCTTTGTGGGCGAAGCAGGCCAATTTATCCAGGGGTCTTATCTTTCTTCAACAGGTGCCTCAATATATAATAACAACAGATGCATCCCTCGAGGGTTGGGGTGCTGTAGGACGTTGGCTCTGTGATTTGATTTAACACATGCTTTATTCGATCGATCGATCATCAAAGCGAATATACAGTAGTGATAGGAATAAAGATAAAACCAATAATAATAATAATAGTACATAGATATAAAATATAAAACGTAGATGCCTAAGAGCATGATTCAATTAAAATTCTCAGTACACATAATACACATAATACACATAATACGGCTGCGACCCCCCTCCTGTAATTCTTGTAAGAGTAAAAATGTAGGGCTCTAAATTAAAACACAGTCCTAACAATAGAATTGCGTATTCGCCATGCTACTAATAAATATTTACTAACAGCCTATATTAAAACTGTAGAATGGTGACTTTTTAAAATCCTCAAAGCAGAGGCACAGTCTCTTATCCCCATTTCACGACAGATGTGACGGATCCACTTAGACCTGGGAAGGGAATAAGCAGGGCAAACCAACATAAAATGTTCAACTGTTTCAGATTTTGCACCACAAGCTGGACATGTACTTGTATCTGTTTTTGTACCCCATCTACACACCAATGACTTCAGCGGCAACGAACCAAAACGGAATCTGGCATATAAGCTTTTACCGAGGATGTCAGGAATATTGTCTAGATATGGTTCAAATTGTGGATACCACTTAAAATCTGTAAAGTGATTTGTTAAGGTGCCATAGGTTCTGTGGGTGATATAATCGTTGCGTACATAGGACCAGTATATCCGTTTCAGTACATTGGAGTGAGCCTTTTCTAGTTTATGGGGTTCCTCCCAAAAGTGGCTGAGGCCTAATTTGTTGAACCATGTGGATACATGTTTAACCCAGGGAATAGAGGTTGAATTGGAACACTTTAGCAGGTCTTGGAGTGAGGTCTTATAAACGTCTAATTCAGAGACGGTCCATAGTCTTATCCAATATAATAATGGTCTTAAGATAATTAGATCGGCTATGCGTCTCAGGCCCAGATCTAATAACAGTGGTATCAATGGAGTACTAGGAGGACAGGCACACAAAGACCTCGCAAAACTGTTCTCACTGATAGTAAGCCTGTTACAGTCAGAAAAACCCCAGACCTCAGCTCCGTATGCGGCGGCACCCTGTGCTCTGGCAATGTAGATCTTAATTGCCTGGGAGACAGTTTTTGCTGTCGTACCCCTATAGAAACGCAGGATTGATGCTGCACTGTGCTGCAGGCGACCCACACTTTTATTGACCTGTTCTACCCAGTTCAGATTATCAGTAAACCTTACACCCAAATAATCAATGGAAGAAACCTTACCCAGGAGGTTCCCTTCTAAAGGGATAGTACATTTCTTCCGCACTCCTGGACGGAACGCCATTAACTTGGTTTTTTTATGGTTCAGCTCTAGGCCGTAATCTCAACAAAAGGAGTTGAATCTATTGATAAGAGTTTGGAGGCCCATGGGAGATTTAGAAATAAGAAGAGAGTCGTCAGCGAAAAGAAGGATTGGGATTTTTTGGGCGCATAGGGTGGGGGCATCATTCTGGCACGTCATTAAAACCTGTACAACCTCATTGATAAAAATAGAGAATAAAAGTGGTGCCAACACACAACCCTGGCGAACGCCCCTATTTATGGGGATTTTATCCGTTAGTTCGCCTAGGTTACCCCATCTCACCTGCGCATATGTGTCCTCATGCAACCGCTTCAAAAGTTGAATTAAGTTGGCCGGAGTCCCTATTTTTTGTAGCACCTCCCACAACTTTTCCCTCGGGACTAGATCAAATGCTGATCTCAAATCAACAAAAGCGATGTATAGTGGTTGTTTTGCCAGGGCTGTGTATTTCCAGTACAGAATGGCCAGTCTAAAGACCTGGTCTACTGTACTGATCCTTAGTCGAAATCCAGCTTGGAGAGGAGAGAGAATGTGCTGATCTTTGGCCCAATGGGTTAATCTACCTAAGAGTTGCTTGGCAAATATTTTTTGGAGGTTGTCAATTAAACTGATTGGTCTATAGTTTGTCGGGAGGTTTACGTTACCCTTTTTATGGATGGGGATAATTTCTGCACCCTTCCATGTCGTGGGAATCTGCCCCCCTTCGGCAATTTTATTGGAGAGTGTGTTGATGTACCAGGTCCAGACTATTGGTTCTGACGAATAAAGATCCCTCTGAATTTTGTCTGGACCTGGAGCTTTCTCAAGTTTTAAAGAACTAATAGCCTCAGCAGTTTCTTTGATAGTAAAGCAGATATAGCTCTTAGAATCCTGTGAGCCCCCTACAAGGGGAGCTGGCCCGTGATGCTCATCAGGAATAGGGAGGAGGTCTTGGCCTGCTTCCCCTGTAACTAAGATTGTGGGGGACTCAATTTTCCCATATAGGCCCAAAAAATGCTCAACCCATCTTTCTGGCTGTATATGGCTTCTCACACCAATCCTGCCCTCTTTCTCTCGCTTACCTAACAATTCCCAAAACAATTTATTGTTGTTGGATTGAGTAGCATCCAGCAACTCCTGCCAGGTTGTGTCTTCCCAGGTTTTTTTGCTCGGGTGATGGATTCTTTGTAAATGCGTCTAGCTAGTTGTATTTCCCCATGGGTTCCTTCCATGAGGGCACCTTTTAATCCTTTCTTGGCCGTATGGCAGGACTCGTCAAACCATGAGCTAGAAGTAGCTCCTTGATGTCTTGCCCCAACCTTCCTATAGAAAATACGTTGTAATCTTGTGATCATATTTTCGTGTATGGATAAGAAGGGGATATCATTGGAATCGTTGTCACTGTATGGAACAAAGATGTCTATAAAAGCCTGGTAAATCTCACGTAGCAGATAAGGATTTGACTGGACCTTTGGCCAACTGACCTTCGTAGATGTGATGTTCATGGTAGGAATAGGGACCAAAGTAGTTTGTTTGTTCAAGGTCCTACCAAAAACATCGCCTGACATAGAGAGTAACAAAGGATAATGGTCGCTTTCGGTTCTAACATCCACCTTCATATCGTTCAAAAAGGGCCACAATCTCACATCCACTAGAAAATAATCGATTACGCTTGTAATTGAACCTTGTTTAAAAGTGGGTGCAGTATCCAGGTCAGAGGGCATGCGGCCATTACATGCCCTGAGACCATGTTTCAAACAAAGGGATGCCAATTGGATAGCTACACGGGAATTAAAGCAGTTACTATCACTAGTCAGCTGTGCAATCCCCCATGTTTGATCTTCATCCTCTGTGAGACCAGTTAGTATCACAGAGGGTTCAAAAGTGCAATTTACATCCCCGGCTATTATTAGATAGGAGGTTGATTGTAAGGTGTCTAGGAAATCAAGAAGCTGTTTTAAAACTTGGGACTCAACCTCTCGCGAGACCGATCGGGCATAAACATTGACAAAAGTTATGGTAAAATTCTGTTGAAACGTGATTTGTAGCCCCATCAGATCTGGGCTATCAAACTTTAGAGTCTTATATGTGCGCTGCACAGTTTTGTTTATTAACATCAGAAGTCCTCCTTTGGCTCGACCCGTCAGTTTTGTGGAGGGTTGAGCAGCCACATTAAAAGAAAGGAACCCATCTAGGGTAATCGGCTCTTCAGCCCATGTTTCTTGAAAGAGACATATATCTTGGGTGTTGATGTACGAACACCAGTCAGTATCGTCTAATTTCCTCCTGAGGCCAGCTAAATTCCATGTCATAATTGATATGCCTTTTTCCTCAAAGACCGGACCTAGTGGCTGTGGGTTGGGCCTCTCAGGAATCAACTCTGTGTCGGTAGGTCCATCAGAAATCATCGGGCTGGGTTCCGCTAAACTAGGCCCAAGAGTTGTTCCCTGGGCTGTTGACAGTCATACTGGGTTAGGCCGGATAGAGTCAGCGTACCTGGACTGGTTACTAGTTGCATTGTTACATGAGTAACCAGAAACTTGTGGCTGGCCTTCCATCTCCAATACTGTCTCTAAAGTAATGTGGCCCCTTCTTTGTTCCATAAGATGATGGGTTCGGTCATTGAACAGTGTTAGACCTGACAGCCTTAGGGTAGTCACCCCTAACTTTTTGCCTGCCTCCCTCCACTTTGTGGACACGGTTTTTGCTGGTTTGTAGACTCTGCGCACTTTACCACTGCTAACCAGTGCTAAAGTGCATATGCTCTCTCCCTTAAAACATGGTAATCTTGAATCATACCTGATTGGACTATTAATTTACTTATAAGTCCCCAGTAAGGTGCACTTTATGTGCATAGGGCTGGTAAATTAAATGCTACTAGTGGGCCAGCAGCACTGGTTGTGCCACCCACTCAAGTAGCCCCTTTTCCTTGTCTCAGGCCTGCCATTGCAAGGCCTGTGTGTGCAGTTTCACTGCCACCTTGACTTGGCATTTAAAAGTACTTGCCAAGCCTAGAACTCCCCTTTTTCTACATATAAGTCACCCTTAATGTGTGCCCTAGGTAACCCCTAGAGCAGGGTGCTGTGTAGGTAAAAGGCAGGACATGTACCTGTGTAGTTATATGTCCTGGTAGTGTAAAACTCCTAAATTCGTTTTTACACTACTGTGAGGCCTGCTCCCTTCATAGGCTAACATTGGGGCTGCCCTCATACACTGTTGAAGTGGCAGCTGCTGATCTGAAAGGAGCAGGACGGTCATATTTAGTATGGCCAGAATGGTAATACAAAATCCTGGTGACTGGTGAAGTCGGATTTAATATTACTATTCTAGAAATGCCACTTTTAGAAAGTGAGCATTTCTTTGCACTTAAATCCTTCTGTGCCTTACAATCCACGTCTGGCTGGGCTTGGTTGACAGCTCCTTGTGCATTCACTCAGACACACCCCAAACACAGGGTACTCAGCCTCACTTGCATACATCTGCATTTTGAATGGGTCTTCCTGGGCTGGGAGGGTGGAGGGCCTGCTCTCACACAAAGGACTGCCACACCCCCTACTGGGACCCTGGCAGACAGGATTGAACTGAAAGGGGACCTGGTGCACTTCTTAGCCACTCTTTGAAGTCTCCCCCACTTCAAAGGCACATTTGGGTATAAAACAGGGCCTCTGCCCTACCTCATCAGACACTTGCTGGAGAAGAAACCTGAACCAGAAACTACATCCTGCCAAGAAGAACTGCCTGGCTGCTCAAAGGACTCACCTGTCTGCTTTCTACAAAGGACTGCTGCCTTGCTGTTGGCCTGCTGCCTTGCTGAACTCTTGTCTGGCTGTGAAAGTGCTCTCCAAGGGCTTGGATAGAGCTTGCCTCCTGTTCCCTGAAGTCTCAGGACCAAAAAGACTTCCCTCTTTCACTTGGACGCTCCGTGCGCCGAAAATTTTGACGCACAGCTTGTTCCGCGGCGAGAAAAACGCCGCACACCAATGCTGATCGACGCGACGCTCTTGGGACGACTGAAAATCCGACGCACGGCTTCGCAAGGACAACGCCGCCCGACCTCTAGAGGAGAAATCGACGTGACGCCTGCCGTGAGATCGTAATTTCGACACGCAGCCCCGCAGAACAATGCGCAGCCTGAAAACAAGCAGGAAAATCCACGCACAGACCCGGGACATCTGGTAATCCCCGCGATCCACGAAAAGAGACTGTCCGCGCGCCGGAAAACGACGCACGACTTCCCGGCGTGGAAAATAACAACGCAAGTCTGTGTGTGCTGGGGAGAAATCGACGCACACACCCTTTTTCCACGCACCTCTTCTTTTGTGGCCCTCTGAGGAGATTTTTCCACTCCAAACCAGGTACTTGTGCTTGAAAGAGACTTTGTTTATATTCTAAAGACTTAAGACACTGTATATCACTTTTCAGTGATATCCCTACAATTTCCCATTGCAAACTTTATTCTTTTTGACCTACAATTATCCAGATAAATATTATATATTTTTCTAAACACTGTGTGGTGTATTTTTGTGGTGCTATATGGTGGTATTGTATTATTTATTGCACAAATACTTTACACATTGCCTTCTAAGTTAAGCCTGACTGCTCGTGCCAAGCTACCAGAGGGTGGGCACAGGATAATCTTGGATTGTGTGTGACTTACCCTGACTAGAGTGAGGGCTTTTGCTTGGACAGGGGGTAACCTGACTGCCAACCAAAAACCCCATTTCTAACATTGGTGATCAGCGGTGAGGATAGGACTTGTATTTGTGCAGTGACATACAGTAGCTAAGTATTTCACTACCTACCCAGAGTTGAAGGTCAACTTGATTTTTATCTCTTTTTGCAAATCCGTTTTTTTTTTCCTGACAATTTTCAAAAACTAAATCCTCACTCAACATGTCTCTGACTGGGTCTCAGACAGGGGACTTTGACCTAGTCCAGTTGGATACATATATGGTCAAACAACTAAGAGGATTCTGCAGGGCATTGAGGGTACCCACCCAAGGGGCCTCCAGAAAGGAGGACTTTCAAGTGGCGCTGAAGGCCTGGGCAGAAGCCCATTTAGAGGATGATAAGGAAGAGGAGCCAGAAAATGGCCCCTCAGAGGAATTTTCACTATCTGTGGATGGTGTTACCACTGCAATTGTGCCCCCTTCCAGACCAGGGAGCAGTGTCTCTGTGCAAAGCCTGACCGCAGAGGAAAGGAGAGACGAAAGGGAGTTCCAATTGCAAATGGCAAAACTGAAAATTGAGGCTCAACAGGAGGAGAGAAGGGCAGAAAGAGAAGCCAAGCAAGCTGAGGCTGAAAGAGCAGCCAAACAAATTGAAGCCGAAAGAGAAACCAAACAGGTGGAGGCTGAGAGAGCTTTGGCTGAAAAGAAACTATTGTTGGCTCATGAACTGAGTCTCAAGGAGCTGGCGATCAAGGCAAGACAGTCTGAATCCAGCAATAATGGTGGCAGCATACTGACAGGACCTGCTGGAGAAAAGAAGGTTTGTATACCCAAAAATGTGGTGCCCAGTTTTGTGGTGGGAGATGACATAGATAAATGGTTAGCTGCTTATGAAGTTGCACTAAGGGCTCATGAGGTTCCTGAAGGGCAATGGGGGGTAGCTATGTGGGGTTATGTACCGCCATTGGGGAGGGATACACTCCTCACATTGGATCAACCTGATCAAAACACATACCCACTTCAGAAAGCCACTTTACTTGCCAAGTTTGGGCTGACCCCTGAGGGATACCGTCAGAGGTTCAGGGACAGCATCAAACAAACCACACAAACATGGGTAGATTTCTTTGACTTCTCCAGTAAGGCACTGAATGGATGGATGCGGGGCAACAAAGTAGCTGATTATAAAGGTTTATATGACTTGATTCTAAGAGAGCATATGCTTAATACTACTTATACAGAGTTGCGCCAGCACTTAGTGGATAGCAAGCTGACTGATCCCAGGAAGCTTGCTGAGGAGGCGGACCTCTGGGTTAGCACCAGAGTGTCCAAGAAGGTACCTGGGGTGGACTCCCACAAAGGTGGTCAGGGTTCCCAACAGAAGAAAGAGGGGGGAGATAAACTTGCAGATAAGGAACTCTCCAAAGGCCCCCAAAAGAATTCCCAGGGAGGGGGTGGCAACCCTTCCTTTTCCAAATTTGGGAAAAAGCCAGGGACATATGACAGGTCAGGGAAACCTAACCCCAAATGCATGGAGTGTTACCAGTATGGTCACTATAAAGGCGATCCCCAGTGCCCCAAGAGGGCACCGTCCACTACCGGACAGGCACTTGAGTTGACTAGTGTAGCGCTCGGGGGGAGATGGACCCAGATAGCTTTGGGGAACAGGTAGAGATTTCCCTAGTGTCCCTGGGAGAAGGAGAAATGGTGCCCAAGGTACACATGCCCAAAAATACTTCCAAGTACCGGCAGTGGGTCACCATTGATGGGCAGAAGGTGGAGGCTCTGCGTGACACAGGAGCCAGTATGACTACTATCAAGAGTCAGCTGGTGTCAACAGAGCAGATAGTACCTAATACATTCCACCAGGTCATAGTCGCTGACAATCGCGAGAGGCACCTACCAGTGGCTCTGGTTCCCTTTGAGTGGGGGGGGGGTCTCTGGTACTCTGAAAGTAGCTGTGAGTCCTGCCATGCCTGTAGATTGTCTGTTAGGCAATGATCTTGAGCATACTGCTTGGAAAGAAGTGGAGCTCAAGTCTCACCTGGAGATGTTAGGGTTACCTGAGTGGGTCTGCATGACCACACGGTCCATGGCTGACTGAGAGGGAAGTCAAGGGCGTCTGGAGCCTGGAACAATGGCCCAGAGAGCTGCCAAGAGGAGGGACCAGGGGCACGGGAAACCAGCCCAGAAGTTCCCGCAGTGGCAGACGGAGCTCCTGAGGAGGAGGCTCCCGAGCCAACTGGGGAAGACATTGCCACCCTAGGTGACTTACCTGAGCTTGCTGGCTGGCAAGTTGAGGGTGGACCCACCAGGGAGGAATTCTGCAAGGCGCAGAAAGAATGTCCCACTCTAGAAGGTCTGAGGAAACAAGCCTCAAACCAGGCGGCAGGTGACACCTCTGGCGATCACCACCTATATTGGGAGAATGATCTCCTCTACAGTGAGCTTAAGGTTCCGGCCTTTGGGGCAGCACGTACGCTGGTGGTCCCCCAATGTTACCGAACCTTCCTACTGGGTCTGGCTCACGACATTCCCCTGGCAGGACATTTGGGGCAAGGCAAGACCTTTAACAGGCTTGTCACCCACTTTTATTGGCCCAAAATGAGGACACACTCAGATAAATTCTGCAGATCTTGTCCTACCTGCCAGGCCAGTGGTAAAGCAGGAAAAAGGGTTAAAAGCCCCCTGATTCCACTTCCTGTCGTTGGCACCCCCTTTGAAAGGGTGGACATTGACATTGTTGGTCCCTTGAACCCTAAAACTGCCTTAGGCAACAGGTTCATCCGGGTTTTGGTGGACCATGCCACCCGTTACCCAGAGGCAATCCCTCTGAGGACCGTAACTGCACCGGTGGTGACCAGAACTCTGATGGGGATATTTACCTGTGTGGGATTCCCCAAGGAGATAGTGTCTGACAGAGGCACTAACTTCATGTCTGCATACATGAAGTCTCTGTGGGATGCGTGTGGTGTAACCTACAAGTTCACCACACCCTATCACCCCCAGTCTAATGGTCATGTGGAGAGATTCAACAAGACCTTGAAAGGCATGATTGGTGGCCTCCCTGAGGCCGTGAGGCGTAAGTGGGACGTCCTCTTACCATGCCTTCTCTTTGCTTACAGAGAGGTCCCCCAGAGGGGGGTAGGGTTCAGTCCCTTTGAGCTTCTCTATGGGTACCCTGTCAGGGGACCCTTAAGCATTGTCAAGGAGGGATTGGAGAAAGCTCCAAAGGCACCCCCTCAGGACGTGGTCAGCTACATGTTGGCACTCCGCAACCAGATGACCCGCTTCTGGAAAGAGGCCCAAAGTAACCTTGAGGCCAGTCAAGAGGTAATGAAACACTGGTATGACCAGAAGGCCACCCTGGTAGAGTTTCAACCTGGAGACAAAGTGTGGGTAATGGAGCCAGTAGAGCCTAGAGCTCTCCAGGACCGCTGGTCTGGCCCATTTGAAATCAAGGAGCGGAAAGGGGAGGCCACTTACCTAGTGGACCTCCAAACCCCTAGGAATCCCCTAAGGGTGCTCCATGTGAACCGACTAAAGGCTCATTTTGAGAGGTCGGAGATCAACATGCTTCTGGTCACAGATGAAGGAATGGAAGAGGAGAGTGAACCTCTCCCCGACCTCCTCTCTGCCCAAGAAGGTGATGGGTCAGTAAGCGGGTCATTCTTTCTGACTCCCTGACTCTAAACCAGAAAGGAGACTGCTATGAGCTGTTGGAGCAGTTCTCCCCCCTGTTCTCCCTTACTCCTGGACTGACCCACCTCTGTGTTCATGATATCGACACCGGTGACAGTCTCCCTGTGAAGAACAAAATTTACAGGTTGTCGGAAAAGGTGAAGGCCAGCATCAAGGAGGAGGTCTCCAAGATGTTGACTCTAGGGGTTATCGAGAAATCCAGTAGTCCCTGGGCCAGCCCAGTGGTGTTGGTCCCTAAGGCTACTGCCCCAGGTGCGAAGCCAGAACTCCGGTTCTGTGTGGACTACCGGGGTCTCAACTCAGTCACACGGACTGATGCTCACCCCATCCCCTGAGCTGATGAGCTCGTTGACAGGCTGGGCGCTGCCAAGTTCCTGAGTACGTTTGATCTTACTTCAGGGTACTGGCAGATCGCCCTGACTGAGGGGGCTAAGGAAAGATCCGCATTTTCAACCCCTGATGGCCATTACCAGTTCCGGGTGATGCTGTTTGGATTGAAAAATGCCCCCGCTACCTTCCAACGGTTGGTTAACGGGGTCCTAGCTGGCAAGGATGCCTTCTGTGCAGCCTACCTGGATGACATAGCTGTCTACAGTTCCAGCTGGGAGGAACACCTGCTTTACCTCAAGGAGGTGCTTCAGGCCCTGCAACAGGCAGGCCTGACCATCAAGGCTAGTAAGTGCCAGATTGGGCAGGGTTCCGTGGTGTACTTGGGACACCTAGTGGGGTGGTGGCAAGGTGCAGCCACTCTAGGCCAAGATTGAAACTATCAAGGCCTGGCAACCACCGCGAACGCAGACTGAGGTGAGAGCCTTTTTAGGCCTCACAGGATACTACCGCAGATTTGTCAAGGGCTATGGTACCATTGTATCACCCTTGACAGAACTCACTTCCAAGAAACAACCTAGGTTGGTGAATTGGACAGAGGCTTGTCAGAAAGCCTTTGACGCCCTGAAGGAAGCCCCGTGCTCAAGGCCCCTGACTACTCCCAGGAATTTATCGTGCAGACAGACGCTTCAGAGCATGGCATAGGGGCAGTCCTAGCACAGCTAAATGAGGAGGGCTGAGATCAACCTGTAGTCTTTATTAGCAGAAGGCTATTACCACGGGAACAGAGGTGGAGTGCTATTGAGAGAGAAGCTTTTGCTGTGGTCTGGGCACTGAAGAAGCTAAGACCCTACCTGTTTGGGACTCACTTCCGGGTTCAGACAGACCACAGGCCCCTCAGATGGCTCATGCAGATGAGGGGTGAGAATCCAAAACTCTTGAGGTGGTCCATTTCCCTACAGGAGATGGACTTTACGGTGGAACATCGCCCAGGGGTTGACCACGCCAATGCTGATGGTCTCTCCAGGTACTTCCGCCTTAGCGATGAGAGCTCCCAGGAGGTCGGGTAGCTCTCCCCACTTTCAGCTGGGGGACACACATGTTAGACCTGACAGCCTTAGGGTAGTCACCCCTAACTTTTTGCCTGCCTCCCTCCACTTTGTGGACACTGTTTTTGCTGGTTTTTAGACTCTGCGCACTTTACCACTGCTAACCAGTGCTAAAGTGCATATGCTCTCTCCCTTAAAACATGGTAACCTTGAATCATACCTGATTGGACTATTAATTTACTTATAAGTCCCTAGTAAGGTGCACTTTATGTGCATAGGGCTGGTAAATTAAATGCTACTAGTGGGCCAGCAGCACTGGTTGTGCCACCCACTTAAGTAGCCCCTTTTCCTTGTCTCAGGCCTGCCATTGCAAGGCCTGTGTGTGCAGTTTCACTGCCACCTCGACTTGGCATTTAGAAGTACTTGCCAAGCCTAGAACTCCCCTTTTTCTACATATAAGTCACCCTTAATGTGTGCCCTAGGTAACCCCTAGAGCAGGGTGCTGTGTAGGTAAAAGGCAGGACATGTACCTGTGTAGTTATATGTCCTGGTAGTGTAAAACTCCTAAATTCGTTTTTACACTACTGTGAGGCCTGCTCCCTTCATAGGCTAACATTGGGGCTGCCCTCATACACTGTTGAAGTGGCAGCTGCTGATCTGAAAGGAGCAGGAAGGTCATATTTAGTATGACCAGAATGGTAATACAAAATCCTGGTGACTGGTGAAGTCGGATTTAATATTACTATTCTAGAAATGCCACTTTTAGAAAGTGAGCATTTCTTTGCACTTAAATCCTTCTGTGCCTTACAATCCACATCTGTCTGGGCTTGGTTGACAGCTCCTTGTGCATTCACTCAGACACACCCCAAACACAGGGTACTCAGCCTCACTTGCATACATCTGCATTTTGAATGGGTCTTCCTGGGCTGGGAGGGTGGAGGGCCTGCTCTCATACAAAGGACTGACACACCCCCTACTGGGACCCTGGCAGACAGGATTGAACTGAAAGGGGACCCTGGTGCACTTCTTAGCCACTCTTTGAAGTCTCCCCCACTTCAAAGGCACATTTGGGTATAAAACAGGGCCTCTGCCCTACCTCATCAGACACTTGCTGGAGAAGAAACCTGAACCAGAAACTACAGCCTGCCAAGAAGAACTGCCTGGCTGCTCAAAGGACTCACCTGTCTGCTTTCTACAAAGGACTGCTGCCTTGCTGTTGGCCTGCTGCCTTGCTGAACTCTTGTCTGGCTGTGAAAGTGCTCTCCAAGGGCTTGGATAGAGCTTGCCTCCTGTTCCCTGAAGTCTCAGGACCAAAAAGACTTCCCTCTTTCACTTGGACGCTCCGTGCGCCGAAAATTTCGACGCACAGCTTGTTCTGCGGCGAGAAAAACGCCGCACACCGACGCTGATCGACGCAACGCTCTTGGGACGACCGAAAATCCGACGCACGGCTTCGCAAGGACAACACCGCCCGACCTCTAGAGGAGAAATCGACGCGACGCCTGCCGTGAGATCGTAATTTCGACGCGCAGCCCCGCAGAACGACGCGCAGCCGGAAAACAAGCAGGAAAATCCACACACAGACCCGGGACATCTGGTAATCCCCGCGATCCACGAAAAGAGACTGTCCGCGCGCCGGAAAACGACGCACGACTTCCCCGCGTGGAATAACAACGCAAGTCCGTGTGTGCTGGGGAGAAATCGACGCACACACCCTTTTTCCACGCACCTCTTCTTTTGTGGCCCTCTGAGGAGATTTTTCCACTCCAAACCAGGTACTTGTGCTTGAAAGAGACTTTGTTTATATTCTAAAGACTTAAGACACTGTATATCACTTTTCAGTGATATCCCTACAATTTCCCATTGCAAACTTTATTCTTTTTGACCTACAATTATCCAGATAAATATTATATATTTTTCTAAACACTGTGTGGTGTATTTTTGTGGTGCTATATGGTGGTATTGTATGATTTATTGCACAAATACTTTACACATTGCCTTCTAAGTTAAGCCTGACTGCTCGTGCCAAGCTACCAGAGGGTGGGCACAGGATAATCTTGGATTGTGTGTGACTTACCCTGACTAGAGTGAGGGCTTTTGCTTGGACAGGGGGTAACCTGACTGCCAACCAAAAACCCCATTTCTAACAAACAGAATAAGATTTTCTACCAAGGATCTGTTATGAAACTCGATTGAGATTACGTCATAGGTTGACCCTAAAGGACACCACCGCTTAGTGTTATGGATATCTGAACGTATGACCGATAGACAGTTTCTTTGGTGTCGTAGCCAGTGGATTACTTTGTTAACCCTAGACTCATGATCCTCGCTGAGTCCTGGTAGCAATTTCGGGACTTGTTTTAGAAAGAGAATATTTGTTCCAGGCTTGGGGCGTTGGGGGTTTAACAATAAGACTGGATTGCGAGGAGGCCTCTGATAAGAAGGGGCACTAAAACAACTGAGGGAGGGTTTGGGAGCGAATAAGTGGCTGGTATTAGGTATGGCATAGGGCCTCCTAAATGGGAGATTGTCAATCTGTTTACGGCTCTTTGATGACAGGTAGTTTGAGGGCCCTGGTGGGGAATTATTAATAGCACTATGGTTTTCCATAGTTTCCCCCTCATCTAATGATCTTTTACTATGTTGATTCGCCTGTGTAGTGTTGGATTCAGGGCGTATTGCATTCCCATCTAAGCCAGCCCAATGTATCTTCCCCTTTTGGTGATCAGTAGCCTGACCCCCTGTGCAAACCGGATTGATAGTGTTGGGTCAGGCATTGTGTGACCTACGTTCGCCCCTTCATTCCTAAAATTGCACTTGCATCCACACTCTAAACTCTCCCGGAAGCATTTGGCCAGTTGTGAAACCAGAGACCTAACTTCTTCTATTCTCTGGAGTATAAGGGCATTGCTAGGCTCAGTGGCGGAGTGCATTAAGAGGGAGACGGGAACTTATTTTGGGGTGCAAGGGATAGCCTCTTTGTTGATATCGTCTGTAGTTGTATCAAAAACTCTGGGAGTTTCATCATCCTCAGCTAGGGCCTCAAACCGGTTTCTACAGGTATGTTCGAGATCAGTTTGATCGCAGGACTCAGTGGTATAACAGGATTAAGAATGTTACCCTCTGTTTCTGCTTGAGGAGATCCACACCTGTGCACCAAAACATTTGCCATATTTATTATATCGTTTGAGGGGGGAGTAGGTAGCAGGTGCGTTGTTAATAAGGTTGCACCTCTGTTGGTCGAAACTGGATCCAAACCTTGGTCCTTTGTCCTTTTCTTAAAGTAATCTTGTATCTTCCCAGGTTGAACTAGGGAATTTTTTGCGAGGGAGGCACCGTTGTGATTAGGTGAACAATTTAGTATCGCCTCAACCTCTTCAAACAACAGGTCTATCTCCTCGAAAGGTTTTTTGGGCTTAGTGACCAATTTAGCAGTGCGCTTCCTCTGCTTTTTACGGTCTGACAAGGGGTCTGGAGGATCGGCAGCTTTCCTTTTCTCCATGGAGTCGGTAGCATAAGATTATAGAATGGCAGTAAATTATATAGATTAAGGCTTACTTGGTGTATTTAGACAGCAGGTGAAAGAGAGTAGGCCCAGCCCAGCCTCATCCGGACGAAGACGGGCGTAGACGGGCCCGTCTTGGCCCGGGCGCGTCCCACGGGCGGGAGCGCGATAGTTTGATTTAAAGGGCTCCTGCCCTTGAGAGTGTGGCTGCCGCTGTCTCCCTTGGCAAAACGTGCGTCCCGCGGGCGGGAGCGCGATAGTTCGATTTAAAGGGCTTCTGCCCTTGAGAGTGTGGCTGCCGCTGTCTCCCTTGGCAAAACGGTGACTCTGTATATACTATTTCAAAGTAAGAAATAGTGTGCACAGAGTCCAAGGGTTCCCCTTAGAGGTAAGATAGTGGCAAAAGTAGATAATTCTAATGCTCTATTTTGTGGTAGTGTGGTCGAGCAGTAGGCTTATCAGAGGGTAGTGCTAAGCATTTGTTGTACACACACAGGCAATAAATGAGGAACACACACTCAAAAGAAAATTCCAGGCCAATAGGTTTTTATATTGAAAAATATATTTTCTTAGTTTATTTTAAGAACCACAGGTTCAAGATTTACATTAAACACTTTAAATGTAAGGTACTTCACTTAGATACGTTAGGAACTTTGAATGAAAACAATATCAGGTACAGTCTTTGCAAAAATGGCAATAAGCTATTTTCAAAATGGACACAGTGCAAAAATCAACAGTTCCTGGGGGAGGTAAGTAAAGGTTAGATTAGGAGGTAAGTAAAACACTTACAAGTCTCAGTTCTGGGGCATAGGCAGCCCACCGTTGGGGGTTCAAGGCAACCCCAAAGTTAACACACCAGCAGCTCAGGGCCGGTCAGGTGCAGAGGTCAAAGAGGTGCCCAAAACCCAGAGGCGCCTATGGAGAACAGGGGTGCTCCAGTTCCAGTCTGCCAGCAGGTAAGTACCTGCGTCCTCAGTGGGTAGACCAGGGGGATTTTGTAGAGCACTGGGGGGGACACAAGTAGGCACACAAAACACACCCTCAGCGGCACAAGGGCGGCCGGGTGCAGTGTGCAAAGCAGGCATCTGGTTTTAGGTAGGAAACAATGGAGGGACCCGGGGGTCACTCTAGCGGTGCAGGCAGGCACGGGGGGGGCTTCTTGGGGCAGCCACCACCTGGGCTAGGCAGAGGGTCACCTGGGGGTCACTCCTGCGTCGAAGTTCGGTTCCTTCAGGTCCTGGGGGCTGCGGGTGCAGTGCTGGTTCCAGGCGTCGGGTCCCTTGTTCCAGGCAGTCGCGATCAGGGGGGCCTCTGGATTCTCTCTGCAGGCATTGCTGTAGGGGCTCAGGGGGGGTCATCTCTGGTCCTTCTTGTTTCTTTAGGTTGTAGGAATCTGATTTCCTGGGATCTGGGGAGCCCCTAAATACTGAATTTAGGGGTGTGTTTAGGTCTGGGACGGCAGTAGCCAATGGCTACTGTCCTTGAGGGTGGCTACACCCTCTTTGTGCCTCCTCCCTGTGGGGAGGGGGGCACATCCCTAATCCTATTAAGGGAATCCTCTAAACTCAAGATGGAGGATTTCTCAAGGCAGGGGTCACCTCAGCTCAGGACAACTTAGGGCCTGTCCTGACTGGTGGGTGACTCCTCCTTGTTTTTCTCATTATCTCCTCCAGCCTTGCTGCCAAAAGTGGGGGAAGTGGCCGGAGGGGCGGGCATCTCCACTAGCTGGGATGCCCTGAGGCGCTGTAACAAAAGGGGTGAGCCTTTGAGGCTCACCGCCAGGTGTTACAGTTCCTGCAGGGGGAGGTGAGAAGCACCTCCACCCAGTACAGGCTTTGTTCCTGGCCACAGAGTGACAAAGGCATTCTCCCCATGTGGCCAGCAACATGTCTGGTGTGTGGCAGGCTGGTAGAAACTAGTCAGCCTACACTAGAAGTCGGGTATGTATTCAGGGGGCATCTCTAAGATGCCCTCTGGGTGTATGTTACAATAAATTGCACACTGGCATCAGTGTGCATTTATTGTGCTGAGAAGTTTGATACCAAACATCCCAGTTTTCAGTGTAGCCATTATGGAACTGTGGAGTTCGTGTTTGACAAACTCCCAGACCATATACTCTTATGGCTACCCTGCACTTACAATGTCTAAGGTTTTGCTTAGACACTGTAGGGGCATAGTGCTCATTCACATATGCCCTCACCTGTGGTATAGTGCACCCTGTCTTAGGGCTGTAAGGTCTGCTAGAGGGGTGACTTACCTATGGCACTCTGAGGTGAGTGCCATGTCGACTTAGTCATTTTCTCCCCACCAGCACACACAAGCGGAGAGGGAGTGTGCATGTGCTGAGTGAGGGGTCCCCAGGGTGGCATAAGACATGCTGCAGCCCTTAGAGACCTTCCCTGGCAGGGGTACCAGTTACAAGGGACTTACCGGAGTGCCAGGGTTGTGCCAGTTGTGGAGACAAAGGTACAGTTTAGGGAAAGAACACTGGTGCTGGGGCCTGGTTAGCAGGGTCCCAGCACACTTTCAATTCATAACTTGGCATCAGCAAAGGCAAAGAGTTAGGGGGTAACCATGCCAAGGAGGCATTTCCTTACAGGTGCCCACCTTCAAGATCTACAAATAAGTGCCACCTTGACTCAAAAGGACAAACAGCTGCACATAAACCAACTGGAGCTCAAAGCAGTAGATCTGGTGCTGAAGGCTTTCTTACTAAGGATTCGAGACTCAGAAATTCTTATCAGAACAGACAATACCACAAGTATGTTTTACCTAAACAAGAAGGGTGGCACAAAGTCCTTGCAGTTTTCACGACAGGCTCAGAACATTTGGAATTGGGCCACAGGAAATGGAATTTCTCTGAAGGCGGAACACTCGCCAGGATAAATCAATGTCCAAGCGGATACTTTGAGCAGGACGGTCATCCCGTATCACGAGTGGGAACTCGATCAAAAAGTTCTCGACCGACTCTTCCCGATGTGGGGTAGACCGAATCTCTACCTATTTGCCACATAAGAGAACCGGAAATGCCCATACAATGCAAGCTGGCATCCCCCCAAAAAATCATGGGGAAATGCGTTTTTGATGAGATGGTCAGGGGTTTATGCCTACGCTTTTCCCCCGATTCCGCTCATCCCCAGAGTGATCAACAAGATGAAGACAGAAGGGTGTCGCCTCCTGCTAGTAGCACCCAGGTGGCCCAGGCAGGTTTGGTTCACAGAACTCCTTATGTATTTGTAACAGCCATGTGTTCTACTCAGACAGATGCCAGCCCTGCTGACCATGCACCAGGGCCAGGTCAGGCATCCAGATCCATCATCTCTGCACTTATCGGCCTAGCTCCTGAATTCAATGAATACTCCACCGTGAATATCTCATCGGAATGTAGAGCAATATAAGCCAAGGCCAGAGCGGACACCACCAGTAAGACCTATAAACTTAAATGGAAGCATTTCTGTTTGTGGTGTGCTGCGGAAGGATTCCATCCTATCTCATCGCTCCTGGAACAATTACTTCCTTATTTGTTACACTTGGCAAAATATGGGCTTTCGTACTCCTCCATTCGGGTACATGTGGCAGCAATTTCAAGATATCATCGATCTCAGCACACCTCCTTGCTATATTCTACTAGGATTGTGAAGCAATTTCTCAGGGGTCTTTTTCGAGTTTTTCCACTGCTGCGTAAACCTCCACCATTATGGTCCCTAAACATAGTATTGGGACACCTCATGAAACCCCATTTTGAACCAGCCACTGGTCAGAGTTGAAATTCATCTCTTGGAAAACATCACTGTTACTGGCTCTCACTTCAGCAAAAAGAGTGAGTGACATACAGGCCTTCACCATCAAGGAGCTTTTTCTTCAGTTCACCCCTAATGGGGTCATACTTCGAACAAATCCTAAATATATTCCAAAAGTTCTTTCAAACTTCAATTTGAACGAGCCAGTGATTTTGAAAACCTTTTTTCCTAACCCACAAACAATAGCAGAGAAAGCACTGCATTCGCTGGATGTTAGGAGGTGTTTGAAATTCTTTCTTCAAAGAACACAGAGCATCTGGAAATCAGACAAGCTATTCGTAGCTTTTAGAGATGCAAGAAAGGGTTCCACGATATCTAAACAGACCATTGCCAGGTGGATCGGTCTAGCAATACAATTCTGTCATGCCCAGGCAGGAAAATCGCTCCACAGTAAGGTTAAAATCCACTCTACCAGGACGGTGGCCACATCAGTGACGCTCTTCGCAGGAGTGCCCTTGCAACACATTTGCAGGGCAGCGACATGGTCCCGCCAGCATACATTCACAAGGCACTACAGTCTCGATGAGACTAATAAAACGGACACGGCTGTTGGGCAAGCAGTGCTAAGGCATCTATTCCGTAAAGGTGAGCCTCTCTGGTCATCCCACCTTCCACTTGAAAAGGTATGTGATCTATGCTTTCCTAATCTAGTCGTCGTTGGTATTGTTATTATAATTATGGTTATTATTAGTATGGTTGTTATTTGGGTTATTATTATTATTAATATTATTATCATGATAATTATTTTGGTATCGAGGATTATTATTATCATTATTATTGTTATCTTTCTTGATGCGCTGATGTATTGCTATTCAATATTAGCTGGGAGTAGCATCACTCCTAGTATTATTCATGTTATCCCTAGTTTACACAATATTACTGCTTGCTGTCTAATTCAAGCATGTGAATCTATGAAAGATACAATAATGGAGAAGAAAATTAGTTACTTACCTGTAACTGTGGTTCTCCAGTATTGGCATCTTTCATAGATTCACATGCGACCCACCCTCCTCTCCGCAGAGACTCCCCTTAAACATAAACTTCCTGCTTCACACTCGTACGAGAAAATCTGAGGAAAACAGCCTCTGTTGGGAGTGTTCTAGAGTGTGCTGTTGCTTGATTGTTTGTAGCTCACGTTTGGTTCTTTTTATAAAAGAACATGGATAGGCTATAACAGTGCCTATTTGGGCCATTGGGATACTTACTGCTATATGTATTTGAGGTTACCGTGAGGCTCCCACCTCGACGATGGGGATGATTCAAGCATGTGAATCTATGAAAGATACCAATACTGGAGAACCACAGTTACAGGTAAGTAACTAATTTTCATACCCTGGAACATAGTTCCATTAGCACTGCTATAATCACTGGAGAATTCAATAATAGTTTACTTCAATGATTGGAGAATAAATTATCACGAGGATCTTTCTGACTCGTTATTTAAAGTTTCTCTTCCGGTAGTTGCCGATTGGTTGGACAGTAAGTAACCACAAAATCAATATATGTGCAAGCTACTATTTAAACTAGGATTTCCTACATTGAACGGCAGGTCTCCAGCCAACAAGCCGACATCTAAATCAGAAAGTATAATTGATTATACCCTCCTACACTTTACCTCTCTTTCAGCTTGTAAGAGCTACATGATCATTCCAAAGGAGGAGAGTGACTATGGTACACAACAAATCATATAATATTTTAACCACAAAACCTGGGAAATCAATAACCCCTACATACAAGACTCCCTAACCTTGATACATTAGAGAAATATCAGATGGTATGATGCCTTTGATGCCAAGATCCAACAACTGTGTGAGAAGAATTTTATCGCTGCAGGCCAATGATGTCGATCCTTCACTTGTCAGTTGGCTTAAAGAAGGGGAACAAACGCTGCAGTGAATTTCCTTTGTTTCCTCAAATGTTGTACATAGGCCAACTTCCCATTCAAACTCTGCTAACCAACTAATTTCATCTGTGACAAGAGGACATCGTAGAAAATTGTTACTGTTCCTAAAGAATCAATGCTCACTATCTCAAAACCTGAGAGTAAGTAACAAAAAAAGTGTTACAAAAAGAAAGTATGTGAGATCTACCGCACCCTCCAAGAAGTGGCATGGCAACAATTGCACTCAGTAATCACAACAAATAGTTATAAACTATTTTAGTCCTTAGTTGGTCATGGCATCAGTTCCCACAGAACTGGAAAAAACCATTTAATACTGTATAAGTAGAAATGTTATATTGACGACTTCAACGCTAAAGGCTCATTCATCATAAATGATCTTCCCTTTTATATGAATACAGATCTGCAAACCTCTCCTGACGAAATTACAGCACTAGATCATCAAACGTTGCCAGTCTGACAGACCCCAGTTTTTCGACCGTAATACTTCACAACCTTTTTTTTCCACGGGTCCCTCAGGCAGGTAAATTATGACTTAATTGAAGAGTGGAACAATACAACCATTCCACAAAAATAGAGTAAAGTAGGATCCAAAAAACTATAATCTTATAGCCCTCCTCAACGCCGATGGAAAATGTTTTGGTAAACCATCTCACTACTGGGCATTGAACAATAATCTAATTCCAGTTAATTAGTCTGAAACTCAGATCAGGTTGTTCGACAATAGACAACATTAGTACTCTCAAACGTTTGGCAAGCAAAGCATTAAAAAAAATCTCTCGTTATATGTATGCTACATTTGATAAAATCAATCAGAAAATAACTCTGGGGCCAGCTAATAAATTAGGGCATGAGTTATTCTTTACTTCAAATTTTGACATCTCTACGTGACAACACATGACTTCAGGTCAAACCCACAGGGTGAGTTCTGGCACCGAAGATGAGTAACGCACATGACCTAAAACTGGGTTGTATCCTTCCATTTGCCAGTACATCGAGGTAATCAACTGCAAAATTATCCCATTCTTCCCATAGGCATCTCCTGTCTTCAACGACCAGACAGTTATTGAGGTTAATAAAATATACATAAAAGAAATAAGGTTCCGTTTGAATCTTTGCTATTCCCTTGCTAATCTCCTATGCTGATGGCACGCAATTGGTGGTGTCCTTTAGCTCCAACTCTTTGCAAGACGTGTGTTCTCTATCCTCCTGCCTGCAAGCTGTAGCAGGTTGGATGACGAACAGCAAAATGCTATTAAACAACGACAAAACCGAGCTGATGATCCTGGGTAATAAGTCTGGCCCCATTCAGACTTTGGAGATTGATGTTTCCAGAGGAGTGCTTCCGGCTCCAAGGGAACATATTAGAAGCCTAGGGATATAATTGGACCCAGCTCTTACAATGGATCACCACGCCAAGCACATATCTGGTATTTGCTTTGGCCTTTTAAGACTCTTAAGGAAGGTTTTGCATATTCTTCCTCCTGTAGCTAAAAAGCTTATTGTCCAAGCTCTTACTATCTCTAGACTGGACTATGGAAACAGTCTTTTTGCCGGGTCACCCATATATGTTAAAAATAAATTACAGAGGGTCCAAAATGCGGCAGCCCGTTTATTATTAGATATCCCCAAAAGGAGCTCTGTAAAGGCAGGATTGAATCTATTACATTGGCTACCCGTGGAGCAACGCATTAAGTTCAAGGTTTTGTGTTGTACCCACAGATCCCTCCACAACAGGGGCCCCCAGATTCTGAGAACCCTCTCCTCTCCCGACAAGCCTAAGAGAGATCTGAGGTCAGCCTCAGTTGCCCTTGCTAGCCTCCCCAGAATAAAGAAATCTAGATGGGGAGGTGCCACTCTTGCTCATCAAGGGGCCAAATTATGGAATTCTCTTCCCTTTGGCCTTCGTATAACGACCAATGAATATAAATTTTGGAAATCTCTAAAAACTTGGTTGTTCTAGGCACTGGGTTTCCTCTTCCCTCTGTACTGGTCTGTAGTCCTCTAGCGCTGGGAAGCCTGTTGGTAGACATGCGCTCTACAAATAAGATAACATAACATAACATTCCACACCACATAGCAAAATATGACTGGGGCTATCTTTGATCATCATGTCTGACTGCATTGCTGCTCAGGAACATTCCTTAAAACACCTGATATATAAAGAATTATCAGTGTTACAAGTGCCAATGACATAATTGAGCCTTGGAGTAGTTGAATTTGAACACAGCAAGAATCTTTGACTTGTACATTAGACCCTGGTTAAAAAAAAAACTTGAGAGTTCACCTTATGTGCATTCCATTATCCCAAGTCAAAGGCTCCTGGAACACTCAGTACTTACCATCAAAGTCATGCCTTCTCTATGGCTTGAACTAGTCTATAGAATTAATTATTTTTTGTCTTCTGCTATTGGATCCAAGGGAAAAAACACTTAGGTGGTCATTTGGAATATGGCGGTGTGGCCAATGCCGGCAGAGGGTGGGTAAAACTGCCAGCCGGCATGGCGGGCCACACCTCCACATTAAGGACACCTTGAGGGCCGCCATCGGCAGCCCTCACTCACCGCCAGGCTGCCTCCATCAGGCAGCCTGGCGGCGGTCAGAATCATTATCTGACAGGGCAGCGGTGCTGCCCCTCGGATAATGATCCCTAATCCTCCAGCCTTTCCCTGGCGGGGAAACCTGCAAGGGCAGTGCAGGGGCCCTGGTGCAGTGCCCCATCACGCAGGTCGGCGGGCAGTGATCTGCGCGACGGGTGCAGCTGCACCCGCCGCACAGAGGCATTGGCGGCAATGTCCCGGCCAGAAATTCCTGTGGGCCGGCGGGCGGAAACAATGTTTCTGCCCGCCGGCCCACAGGAATGTTATTTATGCGGCCGGTGGTTTCGACCGCTGTGCTCATAATGAGGGCCTTAGTCTGGTTTCTTTAAAGTACATGTAGAACAGTTCAAGAAGCAGTTGAGTATTGCTTTTCATCTAAAGGCAGCCAGTTTATTGGGAAGCTGACCGAATTATTAGACCTTACTTACCGCTGTCTTTTAAAATAGCATTTTACTATGTTGGTCACTATAGAAGCCTTCTCATTTTATCTTTTAATGTATTTCTATAAGGCATAGTCTCTGTTTTGATCACTGTTTTTAGTATTGTAATTGATATTTTCCTGTTTCTATATAATACATTTCATTTAAGTCCCAGTGGTGGGGTGGTTGTGCAGGACACACAAATATTTTTCACAAATCGTAAAATGGATGTATGGTCAGTGGTTGTTAATATCAGTTCTGCCTGATAAATACATGTCCCAAATATACAATGAAGCATCTAGCCCGTATCTAATTTGTCTCTTTGATAAAAGGTTTCTGGTAGCGCTTCAGCATAAGCATTTATGACATCTCTACACCATTTTCCGCAAGTTCATATAAGAACGGTGGACCTTGCACGTTTCTATTTTTTTAAATTTCTTTCTATTTTTTTCTTTATTGTAGTTTCATCAATCACACAGGAACTGAACCATTTTACTGAAAGGCTGCAACGTGACGGGACCTTACAAAGGTGCACGGAAGAACCTAGCAGGTCTGCTACACATTCCCCATTATAAAATGGTCAAGTACTTTGAAATTTGTTATATGTTTGCTGCCTTTAAGCCATTCTCAATAATTCAAGCATATATTTAGAAACTGCGTAACATTTAATTGTGTTAAGATGGGGAAAATGTTTCCATACCAAGGGTAACACTTAATTTGTATTTGCACTGAGAGATTTGCTCAGAATTAAAGGGATTGATTTAAAAAAGTAGAAAAATAAACATTTTCAGCTCCATGTTTTCACAGAATTAAAACTTCCCTAGCTGTTGTAACGGAAAGTTTCAATTCTGTTAAGGACTCGGAGGCAAGGATTTGTCTTTGCTTTGCAGACAGTAAATTTTCACAGAAGCCATAAAAAACATTGTATAAAAACTAACACCCCTAAGAGTCAATCGGAGATTGCGACAATAACATTAAACAGTCAAAAATGGCAGGCACAACAAAGTCCATCAACACTTGTTTATGCTGCTTCTTTTCTTCGTGTGAATCATGCCAGCCTTTTGTGCACACAAATCTTGTTTGGAGCCGTAAAGTCCAAATAAAAGTCCAATTTAGAACCATATCCTCAGAATAACCGGTGTACACATCATGTAAAAAAAACAGGTCAATAAGCAGTGCAGGACATAATGCGATTTAAGAAAGAAAACAATCAAAATGCATCAGATAACTCTTTATTTACTGAATATGGGGAGGGACAGACATCCGAGAATATTTTCTTGCAGCAGGATAATCCTTTCCTCCAATTCCTTAATAGAATTGAAACTTTCCAACAAGGAAATTTTCCATTTTGTGTTTGGGCCGGAGGCGAGGATTATCCTAGTTCGAAGCTTATCCACCAGTAATTGAGCTATATCTACCACCGGCTTAAAGTAAATTGATTGATAGTGAAATCAGTGGACCAATCCGCCAGATTTATGATATCCTCCAATCGAGCACCAAGCTGAAAAGCATTGGAAGCCTTCGCACCTCTGGCGAAATGAGTCCCAAGCAATGCCACGTTAATTCCGACTTCACTCATGACCGAACTGGCCCATGATGCAATTGTGGGAGAAGAGAGCGCCTTATGTGGCTTTCGTAAGGCATTCAAGAGTTGTTGCTCACCTGGTGGACGTGAATCCTCCTTCATTTCTTCATAAGCCTTCAAGCACTGAACCACACATAATTTGAGGGAATCAACAAAGGCGGGGTAAGAGATTACTCTTGTATGAGACTTGTGTGCCTGCTAACAGAAAAGAGACCCACTGAGAGGAAAATACTGTACTTGTAAAATTCAGGGCTGTAATATCTGAGAACCTACGGCAGGTATCCAGGCAAAGCAACATGTCTAATTCAGCAGAAAGTTCATTTCTGAATAAAAATTGATTGGGTCGACAGGAAAGAAAAATTAGGGACTTGGTTGACATCCTAAAGAGCAGAGTACATGGCTCAGGTGGTGTAGTGATATTTGTGTTTTGACCACTTACTCCATGTCGCACCACTTTGCACTTGGCTTAGCTGTCCACCATCACACTAGCAATCACAAGTTAAAGAATCCATTTGTATTCAGCTTAGCCTTAGCTTCACCGCCATGTCAAAAGTGCGAGTATCTTTCTGTACAAAACTTGTTATGCTATGTTTTTTCTATTCTACGTTTCTGCTTGTTCTTTTCTCGCCAAAGGGCTAGGACACAACGTGGAGGAGTCAGTCAGTCAGTCAGCATGATACGGATGTACTAAAATGATGTTTATGGTACAGCAGGGAACGGCTTAGGTTTGGGAGAGACACCTTGGGAAACTGGCCAGTTCCAACCTGTTTCTTTCAACACCCACCTAAAATAGTCAGCATTTTTTTAAAACTTCTTGCTGAGCAGGAGATTATTTTTTATTTTTTTTAATCTCCTTCCTCGCTTGTTTAATGTATATAAGAGACCCTGGTCAACAGTGGGAGATTGAGACGTCGAATGCCTGATACATTTCCCGTGAGCGTAGATTTATCTCTTTCTTGTTGCAGTCGCACCGGGGTCAACGACTTGCGGGCAGGGGAAGGATGAAGCACCAGATAGGCCCCACGGGGATGCATTTTTATTAATTATTTGCTTTGCATTGTGTACGAATATATATATATCAATATAGGTGTTTGTATCTTTGCATATATATATTTGCTGTTTATAGATTGAAGATTCTTTGTACAAGTTCTCACTTTATTGTTGCACATTTTAAAAGTGCACTTTCGGTTATACTGACCTTCCTTCACGAGTCTTGCAAGGAGATATAATAAATGTCTTCTTCAGACTAAGAAGTGCATTCCAGTGATTCTTTTTGACTCCTCTCAGTGTGTGTATTTTGGCTCAGTCAGCAGTGAAGCAAAACAGCTACCCACACCAAATTTGGGTCCTTTTTTCCAACATCCTAGGAATTCTAGAGGTACCCAGAGTTTGTGGGGTCCCCTGAAGGAGCCCAAGAAATTAGCCAAAATACAGCAAAAAATGAGTTTGTTTAAAAAAAATAAAAAAAAGGTCTGCAGAAAAAAGGCTTCTGGTTTTCCCCCTGAAAATGGCATCAACAAAGGATTTGCAGTGCTAAAATCACCATCTTACCACAGACATACTTGAATCAGAGAACCACATTTTTCAACACAATTTTGGCATTTTACTGGGACATACCACATTTCTTACTATTTTTTTGTGCTTTTGGCCTCCTTCCAGTTAGTGACAGAAATGGGTGTGAAAACAATGCTGGATCCCAGACAGCTAAACATTTCTGAAAAGTAGACGAAATTCTGAATTCAGCAAAGGGTCATTTGTGTAGACCCTTCAAGGTTTTCCTACAGAAAGTAACAGCTAAAATAAAACAGATATTGAAATTGAGGTGAAAAACTGTCATTTCTCTCCACGTTTTCCTAGTTAACTTTTTCCAACTATGGCAGATTTTTTAAAGCACTATAACGTTACGTCTGCTGGACTCTTCTGGTTGCAGGGATATATAGGGCTTGTAGGTTCACCAAGAACCCTAGGTTCCCAGAGCCAATAAAGCAGCTGCACCCTGCAATGTGTTTTCATTGTATACCTGGTATACAGCACCTAGGGAAACCTACCAAACCTGTGCATTTTTTAAAACTAGACACTTAGGGGAATCCAAGATGGGGTGACTTGTGGGGCTCGCACCAGGTTTTGTTACCCAGAATCCTTTGCAAACCTCAAAATTTGGCCCAAAAAAACACTATTTCCCCTCACATTTCGGTGACAGAAAGTTCTGGAATCTGAGAGGAGCCACAACATTCCTTCCACCCAGTGTTCCTCCAAGTCTCCCGATAAAAATAGTACCTCACCTGTGTGCCCGCTAGGTCTAGTGCCCGCGACAGGAAATGCCCCAAAACACAATTTGGACACAGCAAAATTACATTTACAAAACTACCTGTTTTTGTAAGGAGGGGGCACCTGCGTTCATGGTCCCAGGTGCTGCAATCATCTAGGGAAACCTACCAAACCCAGACATTTTTTTAAACTAGACACACGGAGGAGTCCAGGAAGGTGTCTACACCGTTCAGTAGTTAGAAATTAGCATTTAAAAAGTGTTTGTCTGGGAATGAAGAGGTTACATTTTAGAAATATCTGGTTTGTTAATCCACAGATCCATGGATTCACAAATCCAGTTCAAGAAAATGAAAGCACATCATTGGATTAGAGAGCCATGTTCTCCCATCGTCCATTACAAATGTGTGGATTCAGCTTCTGGCTCGTGAATCTGCCCCACCTTGATTGGCTGGCCTTCACTGAAAAATCTGTTGTGGCCAGCATTACCCAACATGACTCACTGAGCACTGTGCTGTGTAAAGTAAGAACAAGAAGGGCTTAAGGGAACAGAGTGAACCTACCTTGACTTTCAGGCACATATGGACCCTCCTAGCATTAAATTGAATATCAAAACAACAATTTGTATTACAGGATATTGGGCATCCTTTGCTAGACTTAATAGTCCTAGAGCCTTCCTGGGATCTCAGAATTGGCAGTGTTTGCACAGGAGTCCCAAAAACTTTGAAAACAAAGTATTTTAAAGAACTTGGAGTGCAACAGCTGCACTTCGCAAACCACCACTTTGCGTAGCCTTCAGCCAGGTGCAGTGACACCAGGCCCTGAAGTCCAAAGTAGGAGTGTAAGGAACAGTTAGATGTGGAATAAGATGAAACAAAAATCACCAGGGTTAAAAATACAAAGATTAAATTGAAGTAATTGTTTGCTTTGGTTATAAGACCCTAATTTAACCCAGAAATTCACTGGAAAAACTACATTTTAAAGGAGTTATGTTTAAATACCTACAAACTACTGAAATTAACCAGTTATGGCTAGGTAAACTAACCACAGTTCTTGCGTCTATAACCTTGCTAATGACCCTATAATATGGCATTCATGTAACGTTAAATGACACCATTGATGTCATCATTGATAACTCAAATTACATCATCAATGGCATCACTGATAACAATGCCAAATCACCGAATAAAATGATGGACTGAGTGCTGACATTTGTCAAACACTCACCCCCAGTTACAGATCTGGGTTTAATCCATTGTTATTTTGCTCGCCACGTCACCCCAGTTTGGACCCATCCATATGCAAATCAGTCTTGATCCTGTTCCTCATGGGAACAGTCCAGCCTGAGATGCCAAGCCAGGTCCTCCCTGGACTGAAAACAAGCATCCTGGGACCAGTTTCGAGGTATCTCCACTCTTCATCCAGGCTAGCTTGAGTCCAGTGGTGCAGCGAGCAAGGGACCCACGTCTGGGCCAATTAGGACGCACATGCGAAAACACTGCTAGTAACACATGGTATACCGAAATGTAAACGGGTTTCTGGACAGCACGCAAATGAGCCATGCTTAAAAGAGACATAGAACCTATTGTCAAGTCAGTTGTATGAAGATACATATATATATGTATATCATGAGTCATTACATTGCCGGTAGGTTAGTGTCTACCTACCAGCAGTGTAATAATGCTTGTGATGTATGCCTGGGCACTGCCACAAAGATGAATATCATCAGCTCACTCTAAATCACACTTCAGGCAATTGCTCTTTCCTTGGATAGCTATTTTGGTAAAACTTTTGTGGGTCCAGTTGCCCGGTATACAGTAAACAAGTGGTTCCGCCGCAAGGGGGCAGGTTTAACCACAGACCAAAGAATCTTCATAGAGGCCTGCCAGTAATAAAGAAGGTCTAGGGCAGGAAATACAAGATCCCATCCCTCTGTAGAGGGGGGAGAAGATGCATCTTCAGCTTGTAGGAGTACCCAGTACCACTTTGAAACCTCTTTTTTTTTTGGCTCTGTGGACCCGTGATTTCCCTCTCCCAAGCTGTGGAGCACCTGCCCTCCGGTTCCCCATGCACCTAACCTTTAATCTGCACATGTTTAAATCTGGACAATTTAGCATTAGTTGCTTCAGTTAGAGATTCCCAAGAGCTAAAGGAACCCCCACTTACTAGCTGTCCCCACTGCACAATTCTTTACTCTATCAGTGGCTTGGCTAATACATGAGACATATCGGGGTACCGGGAGAATTCCAGATTGGGGCCAACTCACTATAATACGGAATGCCCAATCTCATTCTTATTGTAGACCAGATGCTGCAAGCATTATAGAGAACTTTTAGCTTAACTTTTTTGTAGTATCTGAGGTGACCAAATTTATAAAGAAACTGTATACCCTGGTCCCAGAAACACCCTGTCAGTGCCTGAAGTCAAGGGGCTAGATATTCCTTAGAGAGGAGTGATCTGATATTTTTCAGCTGGAATGCCCAATAGTAAAACTGAACATCCGGAAGTGCTATTCCCCCATCTAGCTTTTTCTTCCTCAATTTTTTCCAAGCTATTCCGGGGTTTTTAATAAGATCAGATAAAACAAACTAGTTCCCCCTGCAGTTTCCTTAGCCATTCAGTTTTAAAAGATAATGGGATAGCATTAAAAATAATGAGAATGTTGGCAGTACCACCATTTTTATTAGATTTGTTCTGCCGAACATAGAAAGACGTAAATGTGACCATTGAACGGGTAGCTTCTTAGTTTCCCTAAGGCGCTGCATAAAATTCACTTGGGCCATCTCTGCCAGGTTCTTGACCATTTTAACCCCTAGATATCGAATTTCATCTTTCTCTAATGGGTTATCCGATGGCCATTCCAAGTCATTAGTTCAGATTTATTTATATTAACTAAATAACCTGAGATCCCTCCAAAGCTAGCAATAATTTCCCAGAGTGCCAGGAAAGCACATTGGGGGTTCTGTGTATATATCCGGAGGTCATCCGCGTAGAGGGCTTCCTTCAGGACCTAATCATGATACTGAAAAGGTTTAATTCTCTGATCTGCCCTGATTCTCCTAGCCAGGGGTTCAGTATAAAGATTAAAGAGAAGAGGAGAGAGAGGACAGCCCTACCGAGTGCCCCGTTCAATTTTAAAATGTGAGGATAGGATGTCGTTATCCAGAGCCCGAGCAGAGGGAGCCTTATAGATAGCTTTGATAGCGTTATGAAAGTTATCTCCCAAATTGTTGTGGTCCATTACCGCCTACAGAAAGTGCCAACTCACTTTATTGAACGCCTTAGCTGCGTCAATTGTTAATATAGTTGGAGGCATATTCATAGTAGCTGGCAAATCGATTGCAGCAACTAAGTCATGAGTTAAGTCTCCTAAATATTGATTTCTCATAAATCCTTTCTGATTAATATGCACTAAGTCACCAATCACCTTATCCAACCTCCTAGCAAGTATTTGGGTAAAAATGTTATAATCATTACTGAGCAGTGAAATGGGTCTATAAGACTCGAATCTTCTGGCGTCTTTCTGGGGCTTTAGTATTAAGGCTATGATAGCTTCATTCCAAGAGGGCGGAACCGGAAGGGAATCTATAAAGATCGAATTCATCAACTGCGTCAAAACTGGCGCAATCTCTTCTCTCAAGAGTTTATATACTTCTGCTGGTATCCCATCTGGTCCAGACGCCTTCCCATTTTTCAAGCCAGCAATAACACTACTTACCTCACTAAGGAGAAAGCATTGATTAAGGCTCAACTTCTTAGCTGGTTCTAATCTGGGGAGTGTGTCCCCCTTTAGCCAATTTTCAATTGCCTCCGCTGAGGTCTCAGAGTCATCTCTGTATAGTGTAGAAAAAAACTTGACAAATTCTCCTGCGATTTCGTGATCTTCTGAGGAGGTTCTGCCCGTTTCAGCTGGTATTATTCCTTTAATCTTATTCCTAACCTTGTTGGACCTCGTCTTCCATGCTAATAACTTGCCACAGCCTTCGCCATATTCATAATGCACCAGTTTACTAGTTTCCCATTTGCTCTTCAAAATTGATTCTAAAAAGACCTTGAGTTAATTTTGCGCTTCCTGGATTTGGTGCTGTAAGTCTTTGTGCGTTGTTGCATCCTGGGAGGATTGACTTTGGGCTTGCAGAGTATGGAGTTTATCCTCAAGAGACTCTATTCTGGTTCTGGTTCTCTTAGCTCTGAAAGCAGCATAGCTAATCAGTTTTCCGTGAATAAAGGCCTTATACGCTTCCCAGACCGTGGCTATTGATGCGGAGCCTAAATTAATCTCAAAGAATTCCTTAGAGTCCCTTTTCAACTTTAAAACAATCTCTTCTTCCCCCAAAAGAGAGCGATCCAGTGTCCATCTAGTGCATGTATGAGAGTCAGCAAAGTTTATAACCAACTGAACAGCTGAATGGTCTGAGAGATGATTAGGCTGGTGAGAAATTCTCATTAAATTATTTCGAAGTTTTGCATTTATCAGGAAAAAAAACAATTCTGGAAGCATGCCCAAGTTTCTTATTCTGGAAAGTGAACTCCTTAGTCTGTCCCATTCTGTTTCACCAAGGGTCAATCAGACCAAAGTTTTCCATTATGTTATGCAAGCAGGTTCTCATATTAGGTGTACTTTATACGGTCGGTCTGGAGGTAGACCTATCTAAGGAGGGATTAAGCAAAACATTAAAGTCCCCGCCGACTATTATCAAGGTCTGAGCTCTTCCAATCAGTTGCTCGTATAGATCCCTGAGTGGGCACAAGTCGTCCACGTTGGGGCCGTAATAGGGAACCAGAGTGTGTTGGACTCCTCCTAACTTGACATTTGCCACGATCCATCTCCCCTTAGGATCAGCACTGACATCTGTCAGCTGACTTCGAACTTTACTCTTTACAATAATTGCTACCCCTTTCACGTTGCAGGATTGATTAGTACAAGCAAAGTGGGTGATCCACTTTTGTGACTTAAGAATACTCATCCACTCCTCATATCTTAGATGGATCTCCTGCAGGAGAATGATCTGGCTATCAGATAGTCTTAGGAACTCAAGAATTCTCCTCCTTCCGCTGCTCACTCTAAGGCCATTTACATTTCAAGTCAGAATTGTAAGTTTAAAAGTATCGCTGGGTCCCATCCTCATGTCTTTATCCAGATAAAGAACTTTTGTCTAACCCCAACAGTTGTACAATCATGCGAGAACTCATGTTTTTTCATTTTTCCCCATCTGCTCCCCACCCAGTGTGACATTAGTTGAATCGTTAAAACACGTGACACACTACCCTTCCCAGAACCCTCCCTGAAACCAATTTGGGTGGCTCATACTACCCATTGGGCCTCAGCCCTCCGCAGCTCGCTGGCTCTCCCATTTTATCTGATCCATCAAAACCCTAGCTTCTTGGGGATCACGAAAATTATACATTTTGTGTTTTCCACATTACCCGCAAGGTGGCAGGGAACGTCAATTGTGGAGTAGCACCCAGCGACTTAAAATTCTGCCTACCCTTCCCCAGCTCCCAGCGTCGATCTAACGTTGCCCTGGACATATCAGATCTTATTAGGAATGACCAACCCTCATGCCGAAAGCCCTGGACTTTGAGAGCTTCTGCAAGAATCAATTATTTTACTCAATATGAATTGAAATTAACCAGAACCTTTCTAGGTACCTCCTTGTTAGGATTTCTCTTGAACGAGTCCCGGTGGACTCTCTGAATTTCCAAGGCCAAATCTAGGGAGGTCACTGTCGGGATATGGTCTTTAATCAAGGATATTATAAAGTCTTCAATATTGTCTCCTTCCGCCCCTTCTGGAATATTCAAGAATCTGAGGTTATTCCTCCTGCAGTGATTTTCCAAAGATTCTAGTTTCTCTCTCAGCTCCTTCTCACTTCGCTTCAGCATTTGGACCTCATGAGTGTTCAACTCCACATCTACCTGTAGTGTACAGATAGAGGACTCCATAACCCCTAGCCTCTTCGTTAAATAATTAGTGATTTTTGCATCGAGACCATCACAGAGCCCCAGGATTTTAGATTGATTGGATTCAGAGACAGCAAATTTGTCTCTCATGTAGTTATGACTGGAGAAGGGAATCCATGTGGGATGCACTAGTTCTTTCAGACTCTACTTCGTGCGGAAAGCAGACACCCCCTGACTGTGTCCTGTTCTGCCTCCTGCATAGTTGGGCTATGCGATAAAACAGATTGGGGGGGGGGGACTCTTGCCATATTAGCAAAATTCACAGCCGTATTTACCAAGGAAGTGGGCGCAGATTATAGAATGCCGGACTGGTCTAGTACTTTAAAGAAGGACCTAAGGGATGGAGTAACTTTGAGTCGCCCAGTGGTAGACCTTGCAGTAAGTTTAGCTAGTGGGGCTTGATATTCTAGAGGAGAAACCCCTCCCTCAGTTCGTGGATGAGGGGGCAAAAATAGTAAAGAGGCTTTACCTTTATTAGCGCACTTCCTCCTTACCCCAGGACCCGGTAGAGACAGCGCTGATGAAGCTGGAAGAGAAGCTGGAGGGTCCAACCCGGGCTTTGAAGAATGCAGCTTTTGCCCCCGTAACCGAGTTCTGGCCCAGATGGGCGCCTGGGGGTCATGCAGGAGGGCTGGTGATGGAAGGCCTGGGGCGTAAAATGGTGTTGGCAAACGTCATTGATGCGAGGGAGCTCCAAAGCCTGCTTCCCCTGGAGATCCTAATTCAGCCTAGGCAGAGCCAAGCACAACCCTGTGCTGACTCTGCCTCTGCTGCCCTGGAAGTAAAAACTGGCCGTCGCCCCTCTATGTCGGCAAAGCGACCAGGCTTCTTGAATCCAGCATGGAGGGAGTGGCGGCTCGAAGGGGGCCCCTAAACACGGAGTGCCCATCAGCCGCGGGTGCCAGGTAGGTAGAAAAAAAAGAAAAAAGCAAACTGAAGCTCGTCCCCGAAGCAGGGGAGCCGGCGATGCAGCGAGCGGAGGGCTGAGACCGCGGTCTGCGCGCTTCAGCGGGCCGCCATGTTCCCTTCAGTCCTCTGACATGATTGATACATATTTTTTTGGGAACAAGTGGGCAAGTCGATCTTGTCTATTACATAAAGGCATTGAAATGAGATAACCCTACCAATGGTTGTATTTGGACTATATGAGGTTACCGAGAGGAGTTTGCACAACAGATTGGAGAGACCTCTGAGGCATCTCTCTTTTTATTTGGTTTTGATAGCCCGGTGGGAAATATGCATTAAGTGGATCTCTAGTTTCCCCCCCTACCCCCAGGGATTGGCTGTTGGCACCTAAGAGAATCTCTGACTTAGATTGTAGTAATGGTTCGGATAGGTGCCTTAGAATGTGGGAACCCTTTTTGGCTTTCTCTAGAACCATCTCCTCCAGGCATCAGGATAGTGTGAATTAATTAGATACCACCCGACTTAACTCCTGAGATCTGATTCTGGTAAGAGTCCAATGATTAAGTCTTAAGACCGAACAGCTAGGAGGATGGGGGCGGACTAGTTCTGCCCCCTCCCCTAAGGCTGATGGGGGCCACTCGTTCCTTTAGTGTCGCTGGAGTACCAGAGCAATGACCAAGGCTGGGGCATGCTGCGATTTCTCTTGTCTGTCTTTTGTTACATATGAGGACTCAAAAAATAAATAAATAAAAATAATGCTTGTGATGTACTGACTCCCGATGTAAAGGTTAAAATAAGACTGATGTATTTATCTAAGATGTGCTAGTTGCAGACTGAGGGAACCCCGATGAGCGAACTACAATGCAGTGGTGGCACAAACAATAGGCATACAGAGTTGTGAGAAAAAGTGCCAGACTCGATGTGGTTAGAAGCAAGGAATAAGAGAAATGTAAACGCAGCTGTAAAATCCGACCATTCCCCCATAAAGCAAATTCTACACAACCATTGTTAAATACACAAAGAAATTATGAAATACATTTTTACTGATTTTTCTGTGTGCCCTAACGCAGTTAAAAGAATGATTAGGCTGATGTCAAATTGAGTATTGCACCAGCTCAAGCTGCATTGTGGTTGGTATTTTGGACGTGTTCTTTCGAGCTGCGCACTGTTGCCTACAGAGCAGCACCTTGTTATGCACCCAGAGGTTGATAATTAACTGAAAGTTGAAGAAGCCTGCTCGTGTGTCCTCAGTTTCCCCTTTGTTAACAAAAACTCACAGCCAGATTATCTCAGTAAGGGAGAAGTAGTACTCAACAGTTGCACTTCTCCCAGCATGGTATAAGATGTAGCTTCTTTTCATTAATTATCTGAATGAGACAGAAAACAGTTGTAGTGTCATCAACTCATTCCAGTAGCCAGTTTTCCTCTTGTTACACCCCCCGTGCTAGTTCCCAGTATCTATGTGAAAGCAATAGACACACAAGCAGCCTTGGCGATTTGCCACTACTGTCAGCTGTCACTTCACCGCTTTCATGCCAGAAAAAGCAACTTTGAAGAGAAAAAAGAAAGGGTCTTGCTGATCAGCCAAACTTTTCACCCGCTTCTTTTTGAATTTGGCTGAGAGGAAGTCTGAATGCTGCATGGAGGAAACCCTTGATCGAAATGGACATTGATCTTTACTCTGAAGACGTGTTAAAAATATCTAACTGCATTAGATTTTAGTTTTCTTCTCTGTGCTTATGTGTTCTTTGACGTCTTTTGGTTTTAGCTTCTCCATTTCAGATATCAAAACCTATTTCTACAAAGGAAAGGATATTTATTGTTTGAAATTTGAAGGCTATATGGCTTACCAAAGTATCTTTTTTGAACCTGTGTTAAAGTAAAAGTTTGTCTAATGCTTTTTTTCTTTTTGTGTCTAGCACACCAACAAATCCCGCCCTGGAGGATGCAAAAGCTCAAATACGAGAATATATTGAAAGGTAGTACTTTTCATTCTTCAGTAATGTGAGGAGAAAGTATTGTTTGTTTCTGCAACTCACCTGGTCTTTAAATTGTAGCCTTCAAGCTAGAAACAAAAATTTACTTGTTTTTTGCAGTGAAAATTGCAATCTGACTCACCTTCACTTCTAAAAAGTGTGGCTGGTTCGTAAATTATAACAGCGTATCTGTTATATAATGTAAAAAATATACCCTTGTTGTACAGTACTGGGATCTGATCTCCAGAAGCACGTAGTCGGTGCTACTGTTGTGAGATCATCAATGATTTAGCTCATAAATGTTCTAGATGAAGAAGAAGGAACTACTGTGTTGTAATGAAACACTGATGCAAGGAAGGCAATATAAAGGGAGATTTATTGTCATAAGATTATCCAACCCATAAATCGATCCGTGCTCCGTCTCTCTCCTCAACCGATCTCCAGCTCAACCGTCCCTCACCTGGAACCTTCACGTCTCCAGGCTCCAGAATATTGATCCTGGAACTCAGGAGAATGCGAGGTTCCAGGCCTAGCTCAAGCTAGTAACAAGAACATCACAACACATCCCCTTCCCTTACATTAATAACTCTATGCCAATACAAGAATGCCAAAGGAGGAAAAATACAGTGTTAAAACAGCAATACAACAACAAAAAGTCAAGATATATAGTCTTTCATCCAGACTGGTTTGGAATGTAATCTGGATGAAACATTTGTACGTGGTAACTCTTTAGATATCCCCAAGAAACGATTTTCTTTAAAATCTTTCAAGGTAGAGGAACCCTCTGTACCCGTCCATCTCGTAATTCTGGACATGCTCCATGCATCCCCATTATCGAGAATCACAATATTTTTCTTTACTGTTCTGATACGGAAAGGACCTTTGAACGATGTTTTACCTTTGGCTTTAAAACACGGGTTCTTCACCCACACCAGGTCACCTACCCTCCACATCGTTTTAGCAACACAATGCTTGGCATCAAAACGCAACTTGTAATTACGTTGGTACTCCTCTTGGAGACCGGGTGCTTTATCAAATTTTTCCTGATCCAGATCAACCCGAGCTAAAGTGTTACTGAACCATGCTGGGAACAATTTAGTACAACCCAACCTTCCCCTCATGTACTCAAAAGGAGTTATATTTGTAATACTATTTGGAGTGTTACGATGTGCCCACCACAAATCTCTCAGAAGATTAGCTAAGGGAGTCCTGCTTCCAATAGCTTCTTGCACACAAGCTTTCACCATTCTATTCATACGCTCTGCTAAACCATTGGCTTGTGGCAGATACAATGCTGTCCTCAAGTGTGCAATGGCAAGGGAATCCAGGAAATGCTTCATGTCATGTGATGTCAATTGTACTCCATTATCCGTAACTAAATGACTAGGTATACCCTCTTTAGAGAACTCTTCCTCCAGAAACTCAATTACCGTACGGGTATCAATTGAGTTCACACATTTGGTCACCACCCATTTAGACGCATAATCCACCATAAGTATAACATAACGTTCATTCGGTGGTAAAAGATGGAAAGGACCCATGACATCTAGTCCTAATTTCACCCAGGGTTTTTCCGGAATCTCAACAGGGGAAAGCGGCGCTCTCACCACAACCTTGCTTTTGTCATTTTGTGCACAACTCATGCAATCTTTTACAACAGCCTCAACCTCACTGTCCAACCCTGGCCACCAATAAATGGCTCTAAGTCTGGATTTGGTTAAACTTCTGCCCAAATGCCCTTCATGAGCCAGATTCAAAATTTTGTTCCTCACCCCTTTAGGAGGTATAGATTTGTTTCCCCTAAATAACTCATTACCATTTAAGGAAAGTTCATCTCTCACATTCCAATAGCCTCTCAAAGAGTCAGGCATGTCCCTAACCTCAGGCCACCCTTTAACAATGAACTCTCCAAGTTTTTTCCTTTCCAAGTCTCTCTCCACTGCCAATTTCCACTCCTTTTCGCTGAGGGCCATCTCTCTAACCCAACTAATAGTAACCTCATCTTCAACCTCCTCACAACTGTCCACCGAAGAACGTGACAAATAATCAGCCACAATATTTTTCGGCCCAGGCACATATTCTACAACAAAGTTATATTCTAACAACCCCTCTGTCCACCTTCGTATTCTCGGGGTCAGCCCTTCATTTTTCCTAGGAGAGAAAATTTGGACAAGAGGTCTGTGATCTGTCCTCACCACAAAAGGTAAACCCCACAAGTAAAATTTAAAATGCTTGACAGCCCACATGCAGGCAAGAGCCTCTCTCTCTATGACCGAATAGTGTTGTTCAGCTTCCTTGAGAGATCGTGACGCAAAAGCTATTACTCTCTCCTCTTGACCTACCCTCTGGACAAGAACAGCCCCCAAGCCTTTGATGCTAGCATCAGTGTACAAGTACGTTTTTGCACACACATTAAAATGCCCTAAGGTGGGCATCCTCCCAATACAGTTCTTTACAAAAGAGAAAGCAGTCATGCAGTCATTCTCCCAAACGAACTCACAACCCTTCTTCAAAAGTGCTCTCAAAGGTTGTGTCACGCTAGAAAAGTTGGGGATAAATTTAGAGTAGTATTCTGCCAACCCTAGGAATGACCTTACATGATCTTTGTCTCTGGGTTCAGGTGCATGAGTTATAGATTCAACAAGTTCCAACTTCGGTCTGATCCCATCGCCAGAAATAGTATGCCCCAGGTATGTCACCGAAGTAACTCCAAACTTACATTTTTCCCTCTTAACAGTAAGACCAGCCTCTGCTAAACTGCACAAAACTTTCCTTAATACCTTGTCGTGATCAACTACTGTTTTACCATGAACCAATATATCATCCTGGAAACACAACGTTCCAGATATCCCTTCCAAAAAAATTTTCATGACTCGTTGGAAACACGCGGCTGCAGAAGCCAGGCCAAAAGGCATCCTCAGAAATTGGTAAGCCCCTAAAGGTGTAATAAAAGAGGTGAGATGTCTGGACTCAGGGTGCAAAACAATTTGATGATAAGCTGAGGATAAGTCCAGAACACTAAACACCCTCGACCCACCTAGGCACGACAACTCTTCTGTTATATTGGGTAAAGGTTGACGATCTATCCATATGTGCTTATTAAGATCTCTGAGGTCCACACACATGCGGATGCTTTTCCCATTATCTTTGGGTGCCAATACAACCGGGGCCAACCACTCCGAAGATTCTATCTCCTCAATTACTCCGGCATTAAGTAATCTGTCTAGTTCCATTTTGAGAGGTTCCAACATCAACCTAGGTACTCTTCTGACTTTATGAACAACCGGCACTGCATTTTTTTTAAAAATAATCTTGTGTTCAAAATTTGACAGGCAACCTAACTTCTCACTAAACACACTAGGGAATTCCTTCCAAATCTCCATCAAATCGTCCCCATTGCTTACCACCATAACTTGGTTATCAGAATTGGGATCTAATTTAATACCCATGTCCCGTTGGTGTCGCCATCCTAACAAATTGTTACCACGTTTAGCTACATAGACCTTTCCCATGGTAACTTTATCTTGGAACTGAATCTTCATGACCCTATACCCAATCACCTCTATTCTGGTACCTCCATAACTGACTGGATTGATGTCAGGTTTGACAAGGGAGCCTATAGATGCCCCGAAAATATCCTGCCAGTTCTTATCACCAACCATGGTGTAGGGAGATCCCGAGTCTGCTAAAACTGTAACCGTTCTATTATCCAGTTTAATAGTACACTCAGGCATGATCACAGGACCCTCATCTACTATGCCAGTATTGTGCTCAATACAGTCAATCTCCTGCCCCACATACAATACCATCTTGTTGACATCTTCAGTGATACAATCTATATTGCTACTATCATTGTTGCAAACTCTAGCATAATGTCCCTTCTTCCCGCACTTCCTACACAATGAATTTCGTGCAAAACAATTAGGACTATTTGCTGCATGACCTGCATTGCCACAGCGGTAACAACGCAAACATTTAATGTCTCTTCTTTTCTTGGATGGATGCTTGTGCTTTACTACTACTGTTAACCCTAAGGACTTCTTCCTGGGTCCTAGGTACATGCACAGTAGAGAGACTGTCCCCTTCCGTATGATTCATTTCTTTGATCCAGTTGCTAGTACTCTCCATTCCTTCTACAATGGCAATCGCCTCTCTCAAGTCAGGGTTCTTTGTCAAAAGTTTCTCTTGAACCTTTTTGTTATTGGTGCAACGCACAAGTTGGTCACGAATAAGAGAGTCTGTAATTTCACCAAAATCACATGTGCGTGCTAATGTGCGTAGGGCTGCTACAAAATTCCCTACGCTTTCAGTATTACCCTGAGACCTGGCGAAAAATGTATGTCTTTCTAACACCACATTGAGTTTGGACTCAAAATGTGCAGCTAGGATAACCACCGACATCTCATAAACGTCTCTGGGTTCACCATCCGCCCCACCAATAGACAAAGGTTCCAGGCTGTCATATATATTTCTGCCTTCAATTCCCAGATTATGTAGAAGAACTGCTTGTTTCCTGGCTGGAGAGAACTTTTCCCCACCAATGGATATTATATATGAATCAAAAAGATTTTTCCATTGTTTCCATGGAAGAATGGGGTCACCTTTGTCCGATAAGAAAGAAGGTGGTTGTGACATTGTAGGTGTAGCCATGGTAAAACAATGGTCAGGCTTGGAAAAGACAAATAACAAAAGTTAGATACAGCCCAGTAGTTAATCAAAACCCCTAGAGAAAGTATATAAGTTCATCTCAAACGGAGGCGTATAATAATCCACCACTGTAAGCAGAAAAACAAAATTATTACAATCCAGTTTCCTCCTGGGGAACACTTTGCAACTTCCTGGTAAAAACTGTGGCGTAAAAGTTGCAGTCTAGTTGTTTTCTCTTTTTTTTTTCCTTTCCCTACTCTTCACTTCCTGCCGAAACCGGAACAAAAAAGAAGCGGTCTAGCTTCTAGATTGCGGTCGTGACGCGAGAATAAGCGTGTTCTCTGTGCTCTCAGCACACAGAGGAGAGCGCGAGGGTGCGCGAGAGAAAGCGCGAGCCTCACCAAGAATAACGGCAGTCCGATGTTCCAGAAATAAAACAAAGCCCCGGAGGCACTCACACGGCAGGACCAGACGAAACTTGAACTGACAACCTCAGCCTTCAGGTCCACACGAAAAGAAGACAGCTGACGGTAGCGCGAATCCAGAATTACTAGAAGCTTCCACGCAGAAGGTAAGTTCGTGGGTTCAGGGTTGGTTGGTGACTCGTCGCCAGTGTTGTAATGAAACACTGATGCAAGGAAGGCAATATAAAGGGAGATTTATTGTCATAAGATTATCCAACCCATAAATCGATCCGTGCTCCGTCTCTCTCCTCAACCGATCTCCAGCTCAACCGTCCCTCACCTGGAACCTTCACGTCTCCAGGCTCCAGAATATTGATCCTGGAACTCAGGAGAATGCGAGGTTCCAGGCCTAGCTCAAGCTAGTAACAAGAACATCACAACATACTGTTAGGAAGGCAGTGGAATGTAGACATGAATATCATCTACTTTATAGTACCTGACTATCGTGCCTTGTCTGATTCTACTGTCTAAAATGGTTTAATGTTGCAGAAGAAGGAATTATTTAGGTAGATTTTTAGTTGCAATGTTAGTAGGGGAAGGCGCACATTATTAGGCACAACTTACAGCTTATTTGCAGTCGGAGGCAAAGGACTAATCAGGGGTGACTCAGTGGTGGAGACAGCTTGGACAAAGGTATCAGTGGACTTTTGCTGGTTTCTCTGCCAAGGTGGGAAAGCCCCAGTTGCGATAGTTGTCATGATTTGCTTCAGTTGCTGGGATAACAGAGGCCAATACAAATGTGGTCAAATCATGTGAATATGCCATGTCAGATGATGTGAATATTAAAGATCTGTCTCAAAACGAATCTCTCATTGACCAGCGTTGTGGGTGTGTTCCTCTTGTAGTATTGTTTAGCAGGATTTTGTGATCATAGATAAAGAGCAGGCATTGATCCAAGTTGCACATTATTCCTCGAAAGCTGCATCAATATTCTGCATATATTACATTACCCTACATAATAGAGATGAGTTTGAAATAGTGGTACTCTGGGAATTTCAGCACAAGCAATGTAGTTGTTTTCATGACTTTGAATCTGTGTTGATAATTACAATACCTTCACCTCTCTAAGATTTGTTGGAAGGCAGTAGTTAGTAAGTGTGATTTCCAAGTGTCAATCCTTCAGGTCTCTGTGAAGGGGAGGAGGTGAATGCTGTCTGTTGGACCTGGCTTTTTGACAGGGTCATCCCCAAACTTTTTGCCTCCTTCCTCCTATTTTTTCTGACCTGTTGTTGTTGGCTTTTGACCTCTGGGCACTTTACCACTGCTAACCAGTGCTAAAGTGCATATGCTCTCTGTGTAAATGGTACTATTGATTGGTTTATCCATGATTGACTATTTAATTTACTTGTAAGTCCCTAGTAGAGTGCACTACATGTGCCTAGGGCATGTAGATTAAATGCTACTAGTGGGCCTGCAGCACTGGTTGTGCCACCCACTTCAGTAGCCCCTTAACCTTGTCTCGGGACTGCCATTGCAAGGCCTGTGTGTGCCGTTTCACTGCCACTTCGACTTGGCATTTAAAGGTACTTGCCAAGTCTAGAACTCCCCTTTTTCTATACATAAGTCACCCCTAATGTGTGCCCTAGGTAACCCCTAGAGCAGGGTGCTGGGTGGGTAAAAGGCAGGACATGTACTTGTGTGGTTATATGTCCTGGTAGTGTAAAACTCCTAAATTCGTTTTTACACTACTGTGAGGCCTGCTCCCTTCATAGGCTAACATTGGGGCTGCCCTCATACATTGTTGAAGTGGCAGCTGCTGATCTGAAAGGAGCAGGAAGGTCATATTTAGTATGGCCAGAGTGGTAATATAAAATCCTGCTGACTGGTGAAGTCGGATTTAATATTACTATTCTAGAAATGCCACTTTTAGAAAGTGAGCATTTCTTTGCACTAAAACCTTGTTGTGCCCTTCAATCCACGTCTGGCTAGGTTTAGTTGACAGCTCCTTGTGCATTCACTCAGACACACCCCAAACACAGGGTACTTAGCCTCACTTGCATACATCTGCATTTTGAATGGGTCTTCCTGGGCTGGGAGGGTGGAGGGCCTGCCCTCACACAAAGGACTGCCACACCCCCTACTGGGACTCTGGCAGACAGGATTGAACTGAAAGGGGGCTTGGTGCATTTCTTAGACACTCTTTGAAGTCACCCCTACTTCAAAGGCACAACTTAGTATAAAACAGGGCCTCTGCCCTACCTCATCAGACACTTGCTGGAGAAGAAACCTGAACCAGAAACTACATCCTGCCAAGAAGAACTGCCTGGCTGCTCAAAGGACTCACCTGTCTGCTTTTCTACAAAGGACTGCTGCCTTTCTGTTGGCCTGCTGCCTTGCTGAACTCTTGTCTGGCTGTAAAAGTGCTCTCCAAGGGCTTGGATAGAGCTTGCCTCCTGTTCCCTGAAGTCTCAGGACCAAAAAGACTTATCTCTTCCACTTGGACGCTCCGTGCGCCGAAATTTTCGACGCACAGCTTGTTCCGCGGCAAGAAAAACGCCGCACACCGACACTGATCGACGCGACGCCTTCGGGACGACCGAAACTTTGACGCACGGCCTCGCAAGGACAACGCCGCCCGACTTCCCTGGAGAAATCGACGCGACGCCTGCCGTGAGATCAAAACTTTGACGCATGGCCTCGCAAGGACAACGCCGCCCGACTTCCAAGGAGAAATCGACGCGACGCCTGCCGTGAGATCAAAACTTTGACGCACGACCTCGCAAGGACAACGCCGCCCGACTCCCCAGGAGAAATCGACGCAACGCCTGCCGTGAGATCGAAACTTCGACACGCAGCCCCGCAGAACGACGCGCAGCCGGAAAACAAGCAGGAAAATCCACGCACAGACCCGGGACATCTGGTACTCCCCGCGATCCACAGAAAGAGACTGTCCGCACGCCAGTAAACGACGCACGACTCCCCGTGTGGAAAATAACGACGCAAGTCCGTGTGTGCTGAGGAGAAATCGACGCACACACCAGTTCTCCACGTATCTCTTCTCCTGTGGCCCTCTGAGGAGATTTTCCACCAGAAACCAGGTACTTTGTGTTTGAAAGAGACTTTGTTTGCTTTCTAAAGACTTAAGACACTTTATATCACTTTTCAGTGATATCTTTACAAATTCATATTGCAACTTTGATCGTTTTGACCTGAAAATACCCAGATAAATATTATATATTTTTCTAAACACAGTGTGGTGTATTTTTGTGGTGTTATACTATGGTGTTGTATGATTTATTGCACAAATGCTTTACACATTGCCTTCTAAGTTAAGCCTGACTGCTCGTGCCAAGCTACCAGAGGGTGGGCACAGGCTGATTTTGGATTGTGTGTGACTTACCCTGACTAGAGTGAGGGTTCTTGCTTGGACAGAGGGCAACCTGACTGCCAACCAAAAACCCAATTTCTAACATTGGTGATCAGCGGTGAGGATAGGACTTGTGTTTGTGCAGTGACATACAGTAGCTAAGTATTTCACTACCTACCCACAGTGGAAGGTCAACTTGATTTTTCATCTTTTTTTGCCTTTGGTTCTCTGATGTCCTCCTGGATATACTATTGATATTTTGGACTTTGGATTTTGGTTTTTGCCAGTAAGACTTTATCAGCAATGAGATTGCTTACCTGCTCACTCTTTGTGAGGAGGCTTTGCAGAAAATGGGGCCTTCTTGTATCAAGGAAATCTACTAAGATGGAAATGCTACATGCCTACATAGTCTGGGGGGAAGAAAGATGGGCAGAGAGAGAGGCAGAAAAAAACCAAATTACTAAGTACCCCTCAGATGAGGAGGGGGACTGCTCAAATGAGGAGGAAGACTACTCAGATGAGGAAAGAGAACCAGTGAGAGATGAATGGCTCCTAGCTCTAGAGCGGTGTATGGAAGAGCTAGATGAGCAGCTTGAAAGGGCTGAGGCACCAAGACTCTTAGCCCTGGAAGAAGAAAGGACTACAGCTCAAGAGCTGAGCTGTGAAGAGCTGAAACTGGAGGCCGGAAGGGCTGAGTCCAGTTCAGATGGTGGCAGCAAAAATCTTGCATCCAGTACTGCTGAAGAAGGGCACAAGCCCAGAGATGTGGTGCCCAACTTGAAGAAGGGAGTTGACACACCCCAGGTGGTTCAAAGGTATGAGGTAGTTCCCGTTATGCACAGGGTCCCTGAGAAGGATTGGGGAACTGGCACAGGGAGTCATATTCCTACTGGGGGGAGGGACACTTTACTGGCTCTAGCAGAGAGTGACAGAGAAAAGGGTTTCCCCCTGGTGGACGTCCTGGATATAGTGTAGAGACATCCCAGAAGAGTATGGGTTGAGTGTCAGGGACAGTCGGATACTGTCTCACCAGTCTCAGAAGGGTGATGTAGAGTGCTTTTTCAAGGTTGAGTCACTGGATGGTTGGGTGAAGGGTACTGTGGTTAATACATGTGAAGGGCAGAGTGATGTAATTGCTGGAGAGCATATGTCTGGTCCTTATTTTCCAGAGCTACGCCAACACCAGGTGGAGTGTGAGTTCTCTGACCCCAGGGAGCTTACAATGGAGGCAGACTTCTGGGTGAGTACCAGGGAGTCTGAAGAGGCATTTGGGGGTGCTCCTGAAGGGAGTGGTCTAGGTGGTTCCCAACCAAGTGAGGTGGGAGAGGATTGTAGTGTCCCAGGTAGGTCCCAGGTCCTAGAGGGTTCCATGAGGGAACACCAGGAGGGAAGCCTAGCCTGTACCGTAGGGCCACCTTTTGAGGGAAGCCCCGCAGTGTCAGAAGAACTTGGGGGGGTGACTGTAGCCAGCATCCCAACAGTTCTGGTGTCTGGCAGTACCACTCCTAGTGAGGGGGTGCAGAAGTCCAGACATAGGGTTGAGAGGGGGTTCCAGACCCCAGTGGAGGACCTTGAGAGTCAGGGGTCAGCTGCTCTGAGAGCAGAGCCCCCCAGGAATGACCCAGGTGAAACTGTTTCTGGTTTGGGGGAAACCCAGACTCTGCCGGATGGGCAGAGGTCGGGAGACCTGCGCCAACCAGACTCTTGTGTGGCCCTTGGGGACGGTGTGTCCCTTGTGGGGGGTGAGAGTGCCCCCCAGGAAGTCCTGGCATGCCAGGCAAAGATTCAACCTCAGGGTGGTGACTCTGGGTTGGATGGCCAGGTTCAGAGGTTAAACTCTGACCTGGTGGGGGGTAGGTGTGCCCCCCAAAAAGTCCTGGCGTGCCAGGCAGTTGTCCAACCTCAGGGTGTTGACTCTGGGTTGGATGGCCAGGTTCAGAGGTTAAACTCTGACCTTATGGGAGGTAGGTGTGCCTCCCAGAAAGTCCTGGTGTGCCAGGCAATTGCCCAACCTCAGGGTGGTGACCCTGGGTTGGAGAACCAGGCTCAGAGGTTAAACTCTGACCTGGTGGGAGGTAGGGATGCCTCCCTGGAAGTCCTGGCCTGCCAGGCAATGGTTCAACCTCAGGGTGGTGACTCTGGGTTGGCTAACCAGGTTCAGAGGATAAACTCTGACCTGTTGGGGGGTAGGTGTGCCCCCAGAAAGTCCTGGTATGCCAGGCAATGGTTCAACCTCAGGGTGGTGACTCTGGGTTGGATACCCAGGTTCAGAGGTTAACCTCTGACCTGGTGGGAGGTAGGTGTGCCTCCCAGGAAGTCCTGCTATGCCAGGCAATTGTCCAACCTCAGGGTGTTGACTCTGGGTTGGATGGCCAGGTTCAGAGGTTAACCCCTGACCTGGTGGGGGGTAGGTGTGCCCCCCAGAAAGTCCTGGCGTGCCAGGCAATTGTTCAACCTCAGGGTGGTGACCCTGGGTTGGAGAACCAGGTTCAGAGGTTAACCTCTGACCTGGTGGGAGGTAGGTGTGCCTCCCAGAAAGTCCTGGTGTGCCAGGCAGTTGCCCAACCTCAGGGTGGTGACCCTAGGTTGGAGAACCAGGTTCAGAGGTTAAACTCTGACCTGGTGGAGGGTCAGTGTGCCCTCCAGGAAGTCCTGGCGTGCCAGGCAATTGTTCAACTTCAGGGTGGTGACTCTGAGTTGAATGGTCAGGTGCAGAGGTTAAACTCTGACCTGGTGGGGGGTAGGTGTGCCTCCCAGAAAGTCCTTGTTTGCTAGGTAGTGATCCAGTCTGAGGGTACAGACCCTGGGCTGGAAGACCAGGTTCAGGGTGTCCCCCCCGGACCTGGAGGGAGGGGCTACTGATAACAGTGCCCCTACCATGTTGTCTTCTGAGGAGGCCACTCCTAGTTGGAGGGTGCTGGACCCCAGAAGGGAGGGCAGGGGGAGGGAAGCCTCACCCCGGGCCCTAGTCCAACCTGAAGGTACAGACCCCATGTTGGAGGGCCAGTTGCAGGTTAACAGCCCTGCACTGGTGGAGGAATGGTACAGGGCGACTTCTATAAGCACCCTGACCATGTTGGACTCTGGGGGTACCGCTCCAGGAGGGAGGGTACAGACCCCCAGAGGGGAGGACCAGGTTCAGGCTATCATCCCTGACCTGGTGGAAGGGAGAGTGGTTAAAGGGTGCCCAGCACCTGGGGCTACTGCCGCCCACTCGCCACAGTGGTGGGAGAGCTTTGAGAGGCCTGGGGCCTGGCTCTCATCCCTGGCAGCTGTCAGTAACCACTGTGGCTTGCTGTCCGGGTGGACAGAGTTATCCCTGGGGGGGGGGGGGGGGGGGGGGGCACAAGTGTTACACCCCGGGGGTAGAGTGGGCAACACCACTCTGTTGGTCATGGTGGTACTATCCTGCTCCTGGGATACATCTGTGAGCAAAGTAAGGTTAGGTGCTGCACAGATGGGATCCGCAGGTAAGGAGAAAGGCTCCCCATGGGTTAGCTTAGTGGGCCCTGAGAGTATGGACAGAGGGATCCAATTGGAGTCAGGAAGGCGAAGAACTAGAGCATGCCCCTGCTGTTGTGGGCCTGGGTCCTTGTTCTGTCGCCTCAAACAGGGAAGTACATCAGGATAGTGATTGTTCTCCCCTGGCTTTAGGCTGGTGGGGGGTCATGTTGGACCTTGCTTTTTGATAGGGTCATCCCAAAACTTTTTGCCTCCTTCCTCCTATTTGTTCTGACCTGTTGTTGTTGGCTTTTGACCTCTGGGCACTTTACCACTGCTAACCAGTGCTAAAGTGCATATGCTCTCTGTGTAAATGGTACTATTGATTGGTTTATCCATGATTGACTATTTAATTTACTTGTAAGTCCCTAGTAGAGTGCACTACATGTGCCTAGGGCATGTAGATTAAATGCTACTAGTGGGCCTGCAGCACTGGTTGTGCCACCCACTTCAGTAGCCCCTTAACCTTGTCTCGGGACTGCCATTGCAAGGCCTGTGTGTGCCGTTTCACTGCCACTTCGACTTGGCATTTAAAGGTACTTGCCAAGTCTAGAACTCCCCTTTTTCTATACATAAGTCACCCCTAATGTGTGCCCTAGGTAACCCCTAGAGCAGGGTGCTGGGTGGGTAAAAGGCAGGACATGTACTTGTGTGGTTATATGTCCTGGTAGTGTAAAACTCCTAAATTCGTTTTTACACTACTGTGAGGCCTGCTCCCTTCATAGGCTAACATTGGGGCTGCCCTCATACATTGTTGAAGTGGCAGCTGCTGATCTGAAAGGAGCAGGAAGGTCATATTTAGTATGGCCAGAGTGGTAATATAAAATCCTGCTGACTGGTGAAGTCGGATTTAATATTACTATTCTAGAAATGCCACTTTTAGAAAGTGAGCATTTCTTTGCACTAAAACCTTGTTGTGCCCTTCAATCCACGTCTGGCTAGGTTTAGTTGACAGCTCCTTGTGCATTCACTCAGACACACCCCAAACACAGGGTACTTAGCCTCACTTGCATACATCTGCATTTTGAATGGGTCTTCCTGGGCTGGGAGGGTGGAGGGCCTGCCCTCACACAAAGGACTGCCACACCCCCTACTGGGACTCTGGCAGACAGGATTGAACTGAAAGGGGGCTTGGTGCATTTCTTAGTCACTCTTTGAAGTCACCCCCACTTCAAAGGCACAACTTAGTATAAAACAGGACCTCTGCCCTACCTCATCAGACACTTGCTGGAGAAGAAACCTGAACCAGAAACTACATCCTGCCAAGAAGAACTGCCTGGCTGCTCAAAGGACTCACCTGTCTGCTTTTCTACAAAGGACTGCTGCCTTTCTGTTGGCCTGCTGCCTTGCTGAACTCTTGTCTGGCTGTAAAAGTGCTCTCCAAGGGCTTGGATAGAGCTTGCCTCCTGTTCCCTGAAGTCTCAGGACCAAAAAGACTTCTCTCTTCCACTTGGACGCTCCGTGCGCCGAAATTTTCGACGCACAGCTTGTTCCGCGGCAAGAAAAACGCCGCACACCGACGCTGATCGACGCGACGCCTTCGGGACGACCGAAACTTTGACGCACGGCCTCGCAAGGACAACGCCGCCCGACTTCCCCGGAGAAATCGACGCGACGCCTGCCGTGAGATCAAAACTTTGACGCACGGCCTCGCAAGGAAAACGCCGCCCGACTTCCAAGGAGAAATCGACGCAACGCCTGCCGTGAGATCAAAACTTTGACGCACGGCCTCGCAAGGACAACGCCGCCCGACTCCCCAGGAGAAATCGACGCGACGCCTGCCGTGAGATCGAAACTTCGACGCGCAGCCCCGCAGAACGACGCGCAGCCGGAAAACAAGCAGGAAAATCCACACACAGACCCGGGACATCTGGTACTCCCCGCGATCCACAGAAAGAGACTGTCCGCGCACTGGAAAACGACGCACGACTCCCCGCGTGGAAAATAACAACGCAAGTCCGTGTGTGTTGAGGAGAAATCGACGCACACACCAGTTCTCCGCGTATCTCTTCTCCTGTGGCCCTCTGAGGAGATTTTCCACCAGAAACCAGGTACTTTGTGCTTGAAAGAGACTTTGTTTGCTTTCTAAAGACTTAAGACACTTTATATCACTTTTCAGTGATATCTTTACAAATTCATATTGCAACTTTGATCGTTTTGACCTGAAAATACCCAGATAAATATTATATATTTTTCTAAACACTGTGTGTTGTATTTTTGTGGTGTTATACTATGGTGTTGTATGATTTATTGCACAAATGCTTTACACATTGCCTTCTAAGTTAAGCCTGACTGCTCGTGCCAAGCTACCAGAGGGTGGGCACAGGCTGATTTTGGATTGTGTGTGACTTACCCTGACTAGAGTGAGGGTTCTTGCTTGGACAGAGGGCAACCTGACTGCCAACCAAAAACCCCATTTCTAACACTGTCATTAAAAGGTTTACAGATATTGTGCTCATGGCCTTGAAGAGGTGGATGTAACCAGCTGTGAAACGCAACAGTCACTAATGATTATAGAATGACAACAAGGGTTTTCAGAGTGAGAGGATATTGGACTTTCAAGTAGAATTGATTTAGAAAGCTGGCTCTTAAAGTATATCGAAAAAGAGATATGCTGTGTAAAGAGTCCAGGTAACCGCTTAGTAGTGGGCAGGGCTTGCTTTCAAAATCCCAAGTGCTCTATTTGTGGTAGGGTGATCAAGCAGTTTAGGCTAATCAAAGGGGAGTGTTAGACGTTTGCTGCATACAAACAGTCAATAAATGACACACACACACTCAATAAGGAGCTCTCCGCCAATTTAGAAAGATAACACGTTTTTATATATTTTTAACACCAAGAACTTTGTTATAGGGTAAGTAGTTTTTTAAATTTCGCAGTTTTGAAGTATACAGCAAATTCACTTGAATTGACTTCAATGTGGTTATGTTATCTTATGGTAAAAGAACCTTATACTTCATATGGGTACTTGGCAATGACTTACAGGACTGTTCTTCTCGAGTTAAGGTAAGTATGGGGCAAGGTCCAAAGCACCACCAACAGATCACCTGGTTCGGCTCTGGGGCATCCAGGTGCAGAGGTGCTTTTCAGCATTGGGTGCCTTAATGTTATTCTATGGGAAAGAAACATATACTGCATACGGATACTTAACGACTTACAAGAGGGTCCTTCTGGAGTAAAGGTAAGTATGGGGTAAGGTCCAAGGCACCACCAACTGATCACTTCGGGAGGCACTGGGGCGTCCGGATGCAGAGTTGCTTTACAGCATCTGTTGTCCCATTCACTTTAATGGGAAGCAGTCCTGAGGAAAAGAGGATGCAAGTGAGGACTGAGTGACCCATCTTGCTGAACCCAAAGGGGGGCTGAGGTCTCAAGGGTCTTGGGCACACAGGACCATAGGGAGGGTAAGCTGCGGAGTCCAGAAGCTGCAGAGAAGTCCTTGGAGCCGTGCAGATGATGTCCCACATCAGTCGCCAGGTTGCAGTTGGTCAGTGGTCAGAAGGGCCACCAACAAGCCTTGGCAAATGCAAGTTGGAGCAAAAGAAGAGTTGCAGAGCTGAAGAAGATCATCAAGGTCCAGGGACTCGACCCTAGGAGGGGAGTCCAGGCTGACCCGCAGCAGTGAGGAAAGTCAGCAGAAGCAGTTGCGGCCTCCACAGGCAACCCACTAGCACAGTAAGTGGCAGTGAGGCCTTATCACCATGCCTCGAGAGGAGTCACACTGCCTGGAGCAGCAGAGACGAGACTGGATGATGGATGAAGTGCTGGAGGCCGGGGCTACTTGGAGCCTGAAGATCCTTTGGAGCAGGAGTCAACAAGCCTTAGTTGCTGCAAGGGTCGCTGTGCACAGGGGTACTGTCCTGCAAGGAGAGCCAAGGGCTCACTGTCTCCATAAATGGACATAGGGCAGAGATGACCAAGGGGACCACTCCAGCCACCACCTGTGCTGCAGGACCCACCCTGTTCCAGAGGAGGGCAGTTCCACGCAGCCGGACTTCGTTGCTTTAGCTGTCTGCAGATGCAGGGGGAGTGACTCCTTCTCTCCAAGGGAGATTCCTTCTTGCTTTTTGGTGCATCTGAAGTCTTGCTGACCCCAGAGGATGGTCAGCTGTGGAAATGTTGCAGTTGCTGGAAGGAGCCAGGGAAACAATGTTGCAAGTTGAGATTATCTTGGGAATTGCAGTCTTGTCGGTTCCTGAAGTGTCAAGTTGTGGTTCTGGTGGCCAGAAGCAGAAGAGATCGATGCAGAGGAGTCCTGGTGGAGTCTTGCATGCTGAATCTTGGGACCCGCCCTCAAGGGAGTCCCTAAATAGCCCTAACAGGGAGCTTGGTCACTTTGCACAGTGACCACCTATCAGAGGGAGTCACTGACATCACCTGCCTGACCTGGCCACTCAGATGCTCCCAGAGGTCCCTGCACATCTTGTTTTCAAGATGGCAGAATCAAGAGGCCACTTTTAGGAGCTCTGAGCACCACCCCTAGGGTGGTGATGGACAGGGGGGTGGTTACTCCCCTTTACTTTGTCCAATTTCATGCCAGAGCACGGACTGGGGATCCCTGGACTGGTACAAACTGGTTTATGCAAGGAGGGCACCAAATGTGCTCTTCAAAACAAACCTGTGGCCTGGGAAGGCTACCCCTCCCCAGCCTTGTAACACCTATTTACAAGGGAGCGGGTGTTGCCTCCCGACGAAACTCCTTTGTTCTGCTTTCCCCTGCCTGAGCTGGTTAAGCCGTAGGAGGGCAGAAACCTGTCTGAGGGGCTGCAGCAGCGCAGACTGCTTGCAAACCCTGAAAGACTGGTAGGAGCAATACTGGGGGTCCTCTAAGGAGCCCCCAGAATGCAGGGAATCATGCCACCAATACTGGCATTAGTTGGGGTATGAGTCTGACATGTTTGATACCAAACATGCCTAGATTCGGAGTTACCATTATGTAGCTGGACACAGTGGCCAGTGCACGGGTAAAAATGCCTTCCCTGCACGTACGAAGTCCAGTGCATTGGAACAGGAGTTCGTAGGGGCACCTCTGCTCATGCAGAGGTGCCCTCACACACAGGAACCTGCACCCTTCCTTCTGGGCTAGGAGGGCCTACCATAGGGGTGACTTACGGTGAGTTGGTGCAGTGACCAGTAGTGAAAAGGTGCATGCACCTTTTCACACAGACTACAATGGCAGGCCTACAGACATAGTTTGCATGGTGGACCCTTGGTGTACCAATGCCCTGGGTACACAAGTACCATATACTAGGGATTTACAGGGGTACACCAGTATGCCAATAGTGCGGTGTAAAGGGTACCAAGACAAATTAGGAGGAGAGAGTGCAGTCTCTGGGGTCCTAGTTAGCGGGATCCCAGAGCAGACAATCTGAACATACTGATAAACAGGCAAAAAGTGGTGATAACCATGCCAAAAAGAGTGACTTTCCTACAGTGGGCATCACCCTGTCCTAGAGTTTCTAATTTCACCACAACCAAGATGGTAAAATCCTAATCTTCAGGTAGCTCTCCTCCTTAGGGGTGTGACTAGCCTGGAGGTGTAACACGCTTCCTAGCATAGCTAATTTCCCACTTGTCCTGGTGCCAAATGGGCCTCAGAACAGGAGGTAGCATCCTGCAGGTTTTGGGGAAGCCAGGCTGACATGTCAAAGTCGGTGTGCTCTTTGAAGCTCCCTGCCTTGACATGCTAATTTACTAGCCTTCCAGCTGAAGGGTATGTAAGCACCTCCTGGCAGAGCAAGCATTGTTGACCTCTGAGAGCAAGGCCCTCACCTCCTAGGGGTCAGAAAGTCATCTGTGGTGTCAGACTGGGCAGGACCAGTCAGCCAGCACACTAAAAGACTAGTAGAGTTTAGGGGTACCTCTAAGGTTCCCTCTGGGTGCATATATTAATAAATTATTCACTGGAATCAGTGTGGGTTTATTAATATGAGGTGTTTGATACCAAATTCCATATGTTTCAGTCAAGCCACTCGTTTTTACCATTGCTGAGAACATACGTTAAGCTGGCCTCCCTTTTCACCGCTAATAAACTAGACATCACGGGCATATCTGCTCATGCAGATATGTCCTCACGTGAAATATAATGCACCCTGCCTCAAAGGCCTGCTGTAGGGGTGACTTACTTACATTAAATGCAGTGACTTTGGCAAGGCACTGAGGAGCGTGCCATGTCATGTTTTTGCTTCATGGTTTGCATCGTGTCACACAGCATGCAATTTCACTCTCTGTTGAATTTGTGTGTGGGTCCCTTGGGGTGGCATAAGATATGCTGCAGCCCTTAGGGACCCTCTTTAGTACCCATGCTTTGGGTACCAGGGGTGCCATTTACTAAGGACTTACAGAGATGCTAAAGTCTTTTGGCAATTGTGTTATAATTAGACATCTCCTTGTTTTAAGGAAAGAGTACTGGCACTGAGGTCTGGTTGGCAGGCTTCAGTGTACTGTCAGAGTTAAAAAAATAAAAAAAATAAAAAAAACAGCGTTCAGTACCTCTAAAGGAGACAAAAAGTGGGGGGACAGCTGCAAAGAAGTCCAGTTTCCTACAGTTGTTGTCATAGTGATGCATATGCTGGACAAGGGACCAGGATGTATGGGATCCAGCGTTTGAATAGGTAACCATCAGCATAGGTGATTGTGGTTTTGAATTCACAGCAAGTAATTGTAAATGATGGACTGCTCAGCGGAATAGTTCTTGGAAGACAAACGAGGATTGAGAGTAAGATTGAAGTTTAGGTTGCTCATGAAGGATGGATCACCTTAATGAGTGACACTTTCTGGCCATAGTGGGCCATAATTTTAAACCTACCTTTATTTTCTAAACACACCTTGTAAGTACTGCAAGGTTTAATGTTATTTAAAAACATATTAAAATTATATCACAATTGAGCTGAATTTTTGTTTCTTTTCGGATCGGCAGTCTTATGTTATTCCAAACATTTGAGCAAGAATGTTTTTTGAGTTATTAATGATTAAAGATTAGATTTGTTTCCAATACCATTTAGCTACTAACGATTCACAGAAGCCGAACACACACTCAGTATGCTGCGCTTGTCCTACCAAAGTGCAATATGGTAGATGCAGGTCAGTCAGTTAATTGTACTTGCATTTTAGTTGGTTTATCAAGTATTTGATTAGCTAATGCAATCATGTGTGTGTGTTTGATGGCATATGTAGCTGCAGATACACATGCTTGCTGCAGATGCACATGCTTTGCATAAGTTCGTAATCTATTGTTGGTCTCGGAGTGTTACAAGTTGTTTTTCTTTGAAGAAGCTTTTTCGATAAAGCGATCGAGTGACTCCTCCTCTCGGTGATAGTGCGCATGGGCATCGAGTCCTTTGTTAGATTGTTTTCTTTCCGCTGTCGGGTTCGGACGTGTTCCCTCTCTCTCCGGTAGAATATTGGTTCGGTACAATCTGAACTACTCTATCTTTCCTTTAAAAGTCGGTATCTTTTTCGAACATGTTTTCCATACTTTGCTCGATCTGATTGTAGTGCCGGGATAGATTAAACACCCTATTGGGCACCCGCGCCCTTCTTGGGCCTTCCCGGGCCTACTGTGTCACAGGCTTATGGATTGGACTCTGTTTCGATTTTGCCCTTGGTGCCATGCTAAGTTCCTCTATACCGACCAGCACTCTGTGGGTAACCTCTGCCCCTCTCCAAACCACTTGAAAGAAACCTGCGAGGCTTGCCAATCCTTCCAAGAAGACTCTGTGGGATTGGAGGGCGCATCGGCTGGAGATGGCATCAAAGTCTACCCAACAAACGCTGACATTTTCTGTGAGGAACAGGCGCAGACTGCGGTTTCCATCGCAGACTCCGACCGTGACTCAGATGAGGACAGCCAAGATATTCCTGCGGTGCAGTACGTGAGTATGCGAGCCCATTCCCATCTCTAAAACCGTCACAAAAAAGTCAACACAAATGGTCTTGGGTCCACCACTGCTTACTGCCCATGGTCGGGCCCGAAAGTTACATCTCGACGACCAGCCCTCGGGTTTGGTGTCGAAAAAGACCAAAATGCCTTTGTTTTGGGATCGAGTCGCATGGTGGTGGCTTCCACTTTGGAACTGAAACATTTGCACGCTACCTCCGAGCCGAAACAGCCAAGTTCCTCTTTGGAACCGAAAAAACTCCCATCTGCTTCAGAGTCCATATTTTCGGCCCGATTAAAGCAGTCAATCACCAAGCTTTCGGAGCACACAAATATAGGAAGCAGATATTTTCCATCTACAGCAGAATCAGCAGACATTAGGCCCATTCTTGAAGTGATGGACCATAAACAACGGAAAATACAGATTCAAAAAGACAATGGGAAGATTATTGCCGCTCCTCCTTCAATACCAAAGAGGAAACTGTCTTTCCAGGAAAGTTTGGATCCTGGACCTTCACCTGCAAAAATATTTAAGCACAAGGAGAAACCAAAGACAGTATAACAGTCTTCTCCACTGTATTCTCCTGTGCTTCCCACTTCTCCACCACCTCAAACTCCACCACCACCTTCACCTCCACAGTATTCTATGCAATCGCCTGTCTCTTTACATGGGGGTTATATGGGCGACAATACTTACAGTATAGACCCACGGGATGTATATGATCCCAACCCTGTCCCATCCAATGACCCAGATCTACATCCCACTTGGTCATCTCCACCAGAAGACACCACGGCCTATAATTGACTGCTAGAGCAGCCCCATACTATAATGTGCAACTGCACTCTGAACCTTTAGAGGATGACTTTCTATTCAACACCCTGTCCTCTACACATAAACAGTACCAATGTTCGCCAATGCTACCAGGCATGCTAAAACATGCTGACAATATTTTTAAAGAACCAGCAAAGGCTAGAGTATTTACACCGAGGGTGGACAAAAAATATAAAGCCACACCATCAGAACCACCTGATTCCATCGTTGTTAGTGCAGCTAGAAAGAAGGCAAACAGTCAGTCCACACGGGATGCTCCTCCCCCCTGATAAAGAAAGCCGCACATTTGATGCAGCAGGCAAAAGGGTGGCAACTCAAGCTGCAAATCAGTGGAGAATTGCCAACTGCCAAGCTCTTTTAGCCAGGTATGACAGGGCCCATTGGGACGAGATGCAGGAGTTCCTCCAATATCTCCCTATGGAACACCAAAAAAGGGCACAGCAGGTAGTGGCAAAAGGACAAGCTATTGCCAACAATCACATTAGATCTGCCCTAGATGCAGCAGACACCGCAGCTAGGGGTATAAATAGTAGTGTTATGATAAGAAGACATGCTTGGTTGCGGTCCTCAGGATTCAAAGCTGAGATACAGCAGTGGTCCTTAACATGCCGTTTAACAAACAGCAGCGATTTGGCCAGAGGTGGATACTACCATCAACATTTTAAAAAACGACTCAGATACAGCAAAAGCCATGGGTGCCCTTTTCACAATACACAATAGATACCCTACACAGTCTATGATTCACAATCAATTACCAGAAGTTTCACCTTCAGCCAGCGAAAATACAACTATATCTGGGAGCAATTCTGAACACAGTCAGCATTAGCCTACCCAGGCCCACAAAGAATTCAAGCGTTCCACAGTCTCATATCTCAGCTACAATACAGTCAAACTTACACAGTAAGGTTTCTTATGAAACTGTTAGGAATGATGGCTTCCTGCATATCAGTAGTGCCCAATGCACGTCTAAACATGAGACCCCTGCAACAGTGTCTTTCACAGCAGTGCTCTCAAGCTCAGGGTCAACTTCATGATCTAGTTTTGTTGGAATGCCAGACTTAAAAACTCTCTGCAATGGTGGAATTACACCAATTTATCAAAAGGAGGTCATTTCAGGACCCTGTGCCACAGACCATAATCACCACAGATGCATAAATGATGGGTTGGGAAGCCCATCTCTATGATCATACAGTACAGGGAGAATGGGCCTCAATCCAGCAGACTTACCACATAAACCACTTGGAACTGCTGGCAGTGTTCTTAGCACTCAAAGCATTCCCGATCACAGATCACACACCAGACAGTGTTAATAAGGACAGACAACATGACAACAATGTATTACCTGCAGAAATGGGCACGGGGTTTACGTGCTTCTAAAGGAAGCAAGTAAACCTACAACCAGGCCGTGACATGCAGCCAAATGGAAACGTTTTGTATATTACTGTCATTGATCTACCTAAAGTGTCAGTACAGGGTATTGTATGCTATTTGCTTTACTTACAAAAAGCAAATGTTGCATATTCATCTATTAAAATTCTTTTAACAGCAATATCATCCTACCTCCAAAACAGACAGCATACCTCTCTGTTTAGAATTCTTGTCATAAAAGCGTTTATGGAAGGCCTTAAAAGAGTTATTCCACCTAGAGCTCCACGAGCTTCGGCCTGGAATCTTAACATTGTGCTCACAAGGCTTATATGTCCGCCATTTGAACCCATGCATTCTTGCTCTCTTCAGTTTCTCTCATGGAAAGTTACTTTCCTGGTAGCAATTACTTCCTTAAGGAGAGTAAGTGAAATTCAAGCATTCCCTTCAGAAGAACCCTTCTTCCAAATTCACAAACACAAAATAGTACTTAGGACAAGTCCAAAATTTCTACCCAAAGTGTTCTCATCTCTTCACATCAATCAGTCAATGGAATTGCCAGTCTTCTTCCCACAGCCAGATTCAGTTGCTGAAAGAGCTCTCCACACTCTTGATCTCAAAAGAGCTCTTATGTATTATATAGACCGAACAAATGATTTTAGAAAATGTAAATAACTTTTGTGGCTTTTCAACAGACTCATAAAGGTAATCCTATTTCCAAGCAAGGATTAGCCAGGTGGATAGTAAAGTGTATTCAAACTTGCTATCTTAAAGCTAAAAGGCAACTATCAATAACTCCTAAAACACATTCTACTAGAAAGAAAAGAGCTTCAATGGCATGTTTAGGAAATCTACCAATGGCAGACATATGCAAAGCAGCCACATGGTCCTCACCACACACATTTACTAAACACCACTGTGTGGATGTGCTATCTTGCCAACAAGCAGATGTTGGTCAAACAGTGCTTAAAACAATGTTTCAAACTACTCCAACTCCTACAGGCTAGCCACCGCTTATTTTAGGAGGGGACTGCTTTTCAGTCTTTGCAAAACGTGTATCTGCAGCTACACATACCATTGAACGGAAACGTTGTGGTACTTTATTATATAAATATGTATATACATTGCATGGACATCTTCTTTACTCACTATATATATATATATATATACACACATATATGTGTGTGTGTGTGTACATATTCAGTTCTTCACCCTCCTGCGGGAAAACAATCCAACACATTTTACAGTTTTGATTTAATCAAGATGACTTCATGTGTGCCACACGTGTAATGCTAGAGATCCAGTTGTTCTTTTGAATACTATGGGAAGGCAGAGGTTAAGGGCACCGATTCTGACAATAGAGGGCTGGCTGGTGGGGGTAGAGGCAGCAAGTTGACCACACTGGGCAGGCAGGAATGGCAGAGGCAGCACAACGGACCATGGAGGGCAAGGGTAAACAAGGGCAGGGGCCGCAAACCAAAATGTGCCGGACAGGCAGGAGAGGTTGTGACAAAACAATGGACCTTTGAGGGCAGACAGGAGAGGCAGTGGCAGTGCAGCTGGCATGCCAAAAGACCTGATTTTAGCAGGAGACTTCTGATATGTTTTTAAGCCCACAAGGGCTTTATTTTAGATATGTCCCACCTAAACTCTTTCAATGCAAGTCAATGGAAAAAATCAGTTCCCCCATTTTATTTTTAAAATCTCCTTCTTAACAAGGTTAGAAAGATGGCATGCATGGAACATTGGACCATGAAGGTCAAGATGAATGTTGTGGGGACCTGGGCCCGGACAATAGAGGGTAGGAGGGAGGTAGCAGGGGCACCAAACTGACCTTAGAAGGCAAGGGCCCGAAGTTGTGGTAAGTTGACCGTACAAGGCAGGCAGGAGGGACAGTTGCAGCACAGGGAATCATGAGCAAAAGACGAAGTGGGCTGGGGCATGCCAAGGGACCGTGGAAGGCCGGAGGGAAGGGATAGGGTCCTGCACATGAGCAGAGGAGGGCAGGGGGCAAGAGGGTGTGTCAGAAGCAGCAAGCTGACCATGTAGGACAGGCCGGATGGTTACTCAAAGCAGAGCACACCTTGGAGCACAATAGGAACCCTATAAGGGCATACGTTTGAACAACCAGGGCAAGATGGGAGCTGGTCAGAGACAGCAAGCTGACCACACAGGGCAAGTGGGAGGGGCAGTGCAGCACAAAAGATCATGTTTGGCAGGCAAGAGGGTTAGTGGCAACACAACAGTCATGGTGGGAAAGATGGAGGGGCAAGGGAATGCACAACAGGCCATCGAGGGCAGAAAAGGGGGGGGGGGTCTGGGCTGGACACAGACAACAGAGGGAAGGGGTGTAGTGTCTTCATAAAACACCACGCAGATCAGGCAGGAGGGGTGGTTGGTGCTTGCAGCACAGCAGAGCACAGAGGGCAGAAGGGAGTGGAAGCAATTTGGACCTTGGAGGGCAGGGGGCAGGAATAGGTGGCAGCCATCTGACTATGCTGAGCAGACAGGAGGGGCAGTTGCAGCTCAGTGGAACATGATGGGTGAAATGGAGGAAGCAGGGGCATGCACACAGACATCTGAGGATAGGAGGATAGGGGAAAACAGGGTTAGGGCAGCAAGCTAAGCACAGAGGCTAAGCAGGAGGGCAGTGATGGGCATATACTCGGGCAGTGGAGGGCAGGAGGAGTGGGCAGGGACAGCAAGCCAATTGGAGGGCAGTGGCAGTACATCAGAACATGCATGGCAGGGGAAGGGGGCAGGTGCATGGACTCGGACAACAAAAGGCAGGAAGGAAATGAGTATGGGCATGAGTATGGGTGGTAAGGTAACCGTGCAGGGTGGGTGGGAAGGGCAGTGGAAGAATAACATTGTTTGACATTTGAGGGCAAGGAAGAGAGGGGCAGGGGCAACAAGCTTTGTTGGGGACAGCAGAACTGACTGTGCCGGGCCAGGCCCTGCATCCAAATCCCTCCACTCTCACTTCCTACAGTGCTTTGTGGTGGTCATCTTACATTAAGTTAAAAACTATCTAGAAATTTGCTGAAATCAAACCTAATTCTAAAGTGACATTACAATTAGGAAATGTAAAAATATCTAACTTTACATTAAAATAAAACCTTGACAATTCACTGAAGGTTAGAGGGATGTTCTAGTTAGGTGAAAATTGCATGTAAAACCTACCATTTGAAAGTAACAAATACAATGAAATTCACCAGTTATTTAACTCGAGTAACGTTATAGTTGGGTGAATATGTTAGCGACAACATTACCATTTTTTAAAAAAAAACAGGTAATTTATAGTTATCAGAGCTAACTGTAATTCGTACCCTCGCCACGCACTGCTTATGACCTCACATATTACATCACTCATGACATGTTCTATGACATCATTCATGACATATCAATTCTCATCATGATATCTAGTTTTTTTTTTTTTAATAAACTAAAGTAATTTTTTTAGCACCATGGGTAACGTCACCCCACCACTACCCACTGTCTTTGGCTATATGTAGTGGGGTGTCGACCACATGGCCCCCCACAGGCAGCCAACCCTACTCTGCACACAGCCTTCAGCCACACACATCAGGAAGTTAGCAATAGGGCCTCCCAATACCACTGGGTGACAGCCCAACCCAACCCTGCGCAAGGCCTCTCATTCCCACAGCACTTTATTTGAGGCATGCTGCCATGAGGAGGCAGCAAACGCCAGGTCGCGCATTGCCTTTGGTCGTGCATGGCACGGGTTCAGCTGCAGGACCTGTCTGTAAGCCATCCTTCACTTGCAACTCCCCATAGACAGCCAACCCCATGCTGAGAGCAAATCCTTTGGTGGTGCGCAGCAAGGGTTAGCCATAGGGCTTGCCTGCTACCACGTCTGGTGGCCAAACAACCAGCAGGTTGCCATTCCCAGACCGTGCACAGCCTTTGGTTTGCACAGCAAAGGGTTGGCCTTCTGGCCCCTGGGAGACCATCCCCTGGGGGCAAAACATATATAAAAAGATGAAGGAGGAGTGCAGCCCCCTCCCCAACCCTTAATTGACCCCTGGGACCCCATCTTCCTGCTTTTACCCTTGCATAATAAATCATTCATGATATTCTAATTGACTACATTTATGATATCCCTAATCCGACCTGAAATGCCATCACTGTTGACAATACTGTGCATGGTGGGGGGGGGGGGGGGCAAGTTATAGTTACTCTAGGGCACAATTCATAGTCACTTTAACCTTTGTTTTTTTCAGTGAATTTCATCTAACTATAGCGTCACTTTTATAAAAAATTAATTAACTTGAAAAATACATTAAATACATGTTTTCAGTTGTAATATATCTATGTGATGTCAAGTCTTGACAATGATCTGTCACCGATGGTGCATTCTGTTGCGTTGTCAAAGTTATGCTGTTTAGAAGGAGGTGTCCTTTTGAATGTTTAACAGTCTTGTTTTGACCTCTCTTAACCCAGCTTGCCTACTCTTACAGATTTACCAAGGAGTGTCACTCATGGGAACAAATTTTGCTGAGTTACCAGAAAACTGCAATGGAAAGAGCCAGGTTTGTTCCATTGAACCGTGTTTTGATTAGTCCAGAATTGAGACTGTGAAAAGCCCTCATAACATTTAATTGGAAACAAGCACTCCCTGATAATATAGTGTGTAGTTTATATTCAACTTGAACAATTTGATTTTTTCCTCCTGCTTGCTGCCAGGATGTGCATGCTTAGAATTCATTAGCGCTTTCGGAGAGAAAACCAAATCATGTCTTCATTAACACTTCTCCTCTTTTCGAGAGTGACTGAACAAGGAGTGTGAAAGAAAAAAAAAAAAGCTAGTTTTTTTCTCTTACAAGCCAGGGAAATATAAAGATGTAACCCCTGTAATGTAAATGTAACGCAACACAGCATCCGGAAATGCACCCACTAACTCAGTTTGAGTAAAAAACATGTGGTCTGCACTCATGCATGACCTTCATTTTGGCAGGTGCCATAGTGTAGCTCTCTGAATTTGCTGTAGCTCTCCTTGTTATTGCTTTGTGGTTCTGCTGCAGTATGGTAGCATTAAGAATTCTGAGACAGTTAATTTTGCTTCACTTTTCCCCTATGTTGCCCCTACACACAGCTCAATTTAAGAAGTAGCTCCCAGAATAGCATTGTCTGGACCCAAATGTTCCTTGCTGTTTCATGGACTCCTCATTAGCAGTCTGTTGGCTTTATGGACACTGCCCCATGAATGTGTGTCGGGGGGAAAAAACCTCTATGCCTTGCATTGGTACATTATACCTCAGCCCTGGAACCCCCCGGTAGAAGAATCCTTGCTGCCTTGCTGCCTTCACCATGTTTTTTTAAAGTTTATTCTGGGTTTCAAAGACGATCATTGGTTTTATTGTGCAGTCACCATGGTGTTTGATTTCTGCTTCAAGTGATACTTTGAGTATTCTAGTTTCCCGACTATTGCTGACTTTCTCTATAGAGCACAGTCTGCTTCATTCAGATACCAACCCATTGCCAGAGAAGTGACATCTATCTATGTGACAATTTATCTCTGTTGCTTATTGTGCTCTTTAGTTCTCATTTCACATCCATGATCTGGGAGGGGGCACCATCTGTTCAACTACTTGCTACTGGCAAATATATTGCATGGGAATTACCTCTTTCAAATGATCTTGGGGAGGACTGTGGCCCAATATAATCAGATTTAGTCTGCCTAGTGTTGCCTTTTACTACTTTTAGACACTTTGCAGCAGGACCTTCTTTACTCCACTCACAAACCAAGCTTACAGTCTGCGAAAGAGCCCAGGTTGTCGACTGTGACTCAAAGGTGCTCAGTCCCACTAGTCATTTAATAAGTGGGTCTCCATCCCATCCATGCAAAAACCTGTCCACATGTGCTGTGTAGCCTTGCTTCCTATACTGTGTTCTCCATAGGCCCACCCGTCAAGAGAACTATAGGGTGAGCAGCTATGGTCGGCCGCCAGCTTTCACTCTTTGTAGGCGCCACCTCACCTTTTACTCTCAGCAGTTTGCTGATGCTAAATCACTGACATGCACAGAGAGCGCTCACCTCTAAGTGATTGAATTTTGGGTGCCATCTTGGATCCTTTGGATAGCTGTCTGGTGGAGATCCACAGTTAGATTTCATCCTGTAGGCATCATAATATTTATCTCTTTCCGGTCTGCTGGTTCAAAGATAGGTTACTCATCCATTAGGGTCCAACACCTGCCTTATACTGTCCCAAAGGACCCCACAAGATGGAGTGGCATTGGAGCTCTAAGTATGGTAACTCAGTGACAGGTTTTGTTTGCTCTCTGTTGCAGTTGTGAATTTTCTGATTATCATAGAGCACAAACCGAGATTACAGTATATTTGGTAGTGTTATGTAATTATGCCAGGAATTAAATATCAACACTATAAGTTTACCCTTCAATAAAACCAATAACAGTTCAAAAGGATATTAAAATGGGCTGAAAAACAGTTAGTTGAGTATCTTCAGTCTGCTGCAATGAATTACAGGCAGTTTCGGAATTATTCTGAAATGTGTCATTAATTTAACAACCACCTCCATTTCAGTGACCATGCCCTCTCAATTTCACATCTTTATTTATGATTGATCATTTTTCTTAGAATGTGAAATATTGTAAATATTCACAACTGAATTAGTATTAAATATCTCATCACATTTTTTAATGACAATTTTGGAGCAAAATATAAATCGTTTAACAAGGGGTTGCCCATTTCACAAAAGTAAACGAATGGTCTACATTTTAATTACTCTTACTATTAGCAAACAGGTTCTTGGTGCTCAGTATGAAACCTTTGTGCTTCTTATGTGATGAATATGCTTTCTGTTTTCCAGGCAGCTGGAAGAAATGAAGTGTAAAAAAGTGTATGACATGCATGCCACAGTACAAGGAACATCTCAAGATAAAGTCCTAAAAAGCAAGCCCAATTATCAGAAAATACTGAGTGATCAGTTCCCAGTGATTGACTACATGGAGCTTGTGGTGAGTCACTGTATGTAGAAAGCCCTCTTCCTATCCTCAAAGTAAATGCTGCTTGGATGAGAGCCTTTGTTGGATGTCCTTGGAGCTGATTGTACTGGTGAAAAAGTGACAAACAATGGTTTAAAAAAAGTCCATCAGGCGTGGGCAAGCTTGGAGTGACAGCAGATGCAGTCATAATGTCAGAAAATATAGCAACCCAATAACATTTCCAACTTTCAGTTTGAATGTCAAAAAGACAGAATACACACACCTGCCCTTATTTCCCCCTGCCCCAAAGCCACTTTTGGCTTCCAAAGTGTAGGAAAGTGGATTATTATTTGAGACAGACAAGTGCCCACCTTGGAGGATAAGGCCATCATCTGCTAGATGTCAAGCAAAATAAATAAACCTGTGCTCAGTGTTTGGTTATGTGTCACAAAGTAGTCAGGCTTAAGTTAAAGGCAATGTGTAATGTATTTAAGCAGTGCATATACAGTAGAAAACGTCATGCAAAACACAATACCATTCCACAAACAATTGTAAAATAAAGAGTAACACTTTCTAAGTAAATAAGACCAAAGTGGCAAAAATCAAATAAGAGGAACCAGAGATATGAATTTGAAAAGATTTAAGTGAAATGATGTGCAAAGCACCAAGGATAGTTTATCGAAGCAGTAGACTGAGACCCAGGTCTGATTTGAGGCATACCTCAGTGGAGCCCTTGTCAGATACAAGTAGGTTGGTCCCTGAGAAAGCCCGGAAGTCAAAACATTTTAAATATTTTTAAGTTCCAACTCAAAAAGGGACTTCATATTTTTTAAGAAAAATATTGAAAACTTTTCTATGCCCCAAGGCAGAAAGGGACTTTGTGACTTTTTTAGCACAAACATTTTCTTTGAGTGGGCTGCTGTTGACATTGTAACTGCTGTGTTGGAACCGAAGGCAGGATATTTTAAGCTGTTGGGTTTCTTTGGAACCTGGGAGATTTCTTGCTGAAAATTGTCTGTCTCTGACCATTTGCACTGCAGAATGGGACTCAGTTGTTATTTCTAAGGTGCTCTGAGCCCTGACTGGGATGAAGCTGAAACTGAATCCTACTCCATGGAACTGACAGTTGGATACATTTTACACAGAGCCCCGTAAAGCTCTGGAGAAAAGGTTTTTCTGAACTATCTTCGGACGCCCAAACAACCACAGGTCTTCTGGTCTTCCTGCTAGTGGAAAAAAAACTCCCTAATCCCAGGTAATAGTCTCTGCTCTAGGAGCAGTTTTCACACCTAATTCAGACCAAGTACCGGCTGTTTAGCTACTGGAGAGCTAATGCAAATTAGCTTCCAGCATCTTTAGGCAGAGTAAACGTAACTTTCTAGGAATTACATTTCCCCTATATTTAATAAAGAAACGACTTCACTGTTAGATTGGATTTTTATTAAATTTAAAAATACATTTTTAAAAGGGGTCTGTGGCTGGTACAGGTAAAATGTTCTAGATTAAAGTGTTTAGTCAGTACTCTGACTTTTCCGATGTGCCAGCTACCCCTTGACCAGTGACAATATTGTTTTGGATCTAGTAACTGGAGGAACATGCCATTTCTAATATCACACATGTTGGACTCTTAAATATTATGCATCCTCCATGTGGGCTGCAGGTGTGCTTAGGGGGTGACTCATTTAATAGTTGAAATCAGTTTTTGTGACTTGTCAAAAAAAGATGTTAAAGTCTGTGTAGGTCAGCTCCAGTCGAAAGTTGGCATTTCTGCACCATATATAATGGAATTACAGCAAAGTTATATGTGACTGTCAGGTTTTACTGAATAGCAGTGTTCCAGTATTAGCAAGGTTACCAGCAGATGAGATAATGTATTTATTTTGGTACCCGAGAAGTTCTCCAAGTCAACATGTCCACCTGAAGTGTCTATCATGTTTAGAGGTACAGATCAGTGGCATATTTTCAGGATGTGCATGGAATGATTTAAAATGTAACTCATTTACATATTGGGTGAACTGAGTTGAGGTCCTGTCCACCGTGGCTTATGTTAGATATCCACATCCCAGTATGTTTTGATTTGGAAATACTGATTCTACAAATTAACACTGTTCTTTAATAATAAAAGTCCCTTGATTGTTCCTATATTCATTGTAGGTGGCTTTATCTGCTACTTAATGATTTTGTAACTTGTTTTGTATACCTGGGAATGTAGGTTAAGTGGACAATGTATGGTTTAGATTTGGATTTAGGAGAATTCCTTGCCCACTGAAATTTAGGGGTGGAGGGCACTTTCGAAGCACTTTTGATCAATTAACTGTAGTTACTGCCTGGAAAATGCAAATGATGCACATATTTACAATTTCTAAAGCAATGCACTGCATTCTCTTTGTAGATTGATGAGCTTCAGCAGGCTATCTTCATAGTACGCTCATTTATGGAAGAAAATTCACAGTATTTAAAGAGCATTTCGACAGAGCTTGGTAAGGGGCACTTATCTGTTTCTTTTCAATTAAATTCATAATATGACTAGAAAAATGTAAATAAGGAAAGTGTGTGTCTACCCTAACAACACATTTCTGGATGCTTACAGACCACAATGCAAAGCTGCATCACAGAAGAAAATAGTTTCCTTTTTCTTCTGGTGAAGAGTTGGCCAATTATTTTAAAAATCAGATAAACTATCTTTTGTTGTGTTTGAGTACAGGATTTCCAATGAGGTGCTCAAGTATGGTGGGAAAGGGTATTTAATATTTATTTTTATTATGAAACGTGTAGGACAGGATCATTCCAGTAGATCATCCAATGTACCTATTGACAAATAACAGTGCATCATTGCCATGTCTAATGACCTGCAGACTCTTACTGTCACAAAGATGGTCCCCTGGGCTGCGCATAGTATAGCATACACTTGTGCTTACCTTCTCTGCCAATGCATATGCTGAGTAGGGGACATTGGTAGGGGTTGAGTAAAAGCTGTAGAATCGTTCTTCACATGTGACATACAGGTATTGGTTGATTGCTCACATATAGCAAAGTAATTTTATGATGATGAATTCAGAACAGGCACACTTTGATAAAAAAATATTGTAGCTGCTTCAGCAAGTAGATCTAAAATTAGGAAATTACAAATATATTTAATGTAATATTTTGATTCCCACCTACCACTGGCCTGCTTACATCCAGCTTCATGATCTTGACTGGTTTGCTAAGGTCGTCTTGTTGAGAGTTCTAGAGCGAGAAAGTGAGGAGAAGGACATTAGAATGAGGTTTGTGTTAGTTAAACAGAAGGTAGCCCTTTCGTAGAGATGCTTAATGAGAATAAAAGTGAGTATTCAAGGCCTTTTTGCACCCACACATTTTGCCAGGATTCTCATGGTGAAATGTCTGGGTCTGGAACGTAAAAAACAGGAATAAAGGTTTGTCCACAAAACTCATAATCCAACTTCACCAGATAATTTCTGCTACAGGCCATATTGGAGTTAGCCAATAATGTTAGTGAGGGCCATTGTTTCTAAAGTATCAGGCAACATACCTGTTGAAAGTTGCCTCTGTATATACTTTATGAAAGTGAGAGATAGTGTGCACAGAGTCCAAGGGTTCCCCTTAGAGGTTGATAGTGGCAAAATTAGATAATACTAATGCTCTATTTTGTGATAGTGTGGTCGAGCAGTAGGCTTATCAGAGGTTAGTGTTAAGCATGTGTTGTACACACAGGCAATAAATGAGAACACACACTCAAAGACTTAACTCCAGGCCAATAGGTTTTTATATAGAAAAATATTATTTTCTTAATTTATTTTAGAACCACAAGATTCAGAATTTAGGTAAGTACATAAATTGTAAGGTACTTCACATAGGTAAGTATGGAACTTTGAATTAAAATAGTTATGTACACAGTTTTGGCAAAAATGGCAATATGCTATTTTAAAAGTGGACACAATGCAAAAATCAACAGTTCTTGGTGGGGGGGGGGTAAGTATTGGTTAGTTTCTAAGGTAAGTAAAACACTTACAAGTTCAGTCTCCTGGGCATAGGCAGCCCACCATTGGGGGTTCAAGTCTACCCCAAACATCCAGCAACACAGGGCCGGTCAGGTGCAGAGGTCAAATTAGGGACCAAATAGCAGAGGCACCTAGGGAGAACAGGGGTCCTCCGGTTCCAGTCTGCTGTCAGGTAAGTATCTGTGTCCTCGGCGGGCAGACCAGGGGTGTTTTGAACAGCACTGGGGGTCTCAAACATGCACACAAAATACCCCCTTCAGTGGCACAAGGCCGGCCGGGTGCAGTGTGCAAAGTAGCGGTGTCGGGTTGTAGATGGGAATCAATGGAGAGACCCGGGGTCACTCTGGCGATGCAGGCAGGGCACAGGGGGGTTTCTCAGGCCAGCTAGAATGAGGGCCGCCTGCTGGTCACTCCTGCACCGGTAGTCGGTTCCTCTCGTGCCTGGGGGCTGCAAGTGCAGTGCGTCTTTCAGGTGTTGTGTTCCTTTGTTACCGGGCAGTCGCGGTCAGGTGGAGCCCCTGGATCCTCTCTGTAGGCCTTGCCGTAGGGAGGCGGGGAGGTCGTCTCAGGGTGCCCATGCCATTGAAGTCACCTGGGGGTTCTCTCTGCAGTGTTGTGGTGCTTCTGGACACGAGCCGGGGGCATCTGGTGCAGAGTGTTGAGACTCACGCTTCTGGAGTGAGGCTGGAGTCTCTTTAAAGATGGTTTCTTTGTTGCCGTTTTTGGACAGTACCGCTGTCCATGGGAGTTTCTTGGTCCTTAGGTGCAGGTGAGTTCTCAGAGGTCGCTGGTCCTGCTGCTGGGGCCAAGTCAGATGTTGTCTCTGTCGTCTCTGCTGGGCTTTCAGGTCAGCAGTCCTTCTTCGTGTTTCAGGTTGCAGGAATCTGGTTTCCTGGGTTCCTGGTACCCTGGTACTCAATTTAGGGGTGTGTTTAGGTCTGGGGGCAGTAGCCAATGGCTACTGTCCTGAAAGGTAGCTACACCATCTTTGTGCTTTCTCACTCTGGGGTGGTGGGCACATCCCTAATCCTATTGGGGGGAATCCTCCAAAACAAGATGGAGGATTTCCTAAGGCAGGGGGTCACCTCAGCTCAGGGCACCTAGGGGGGTGGCCTGGCTGGTGGGTGACTCCTCCTTGTTTTTCTCATTATTTCCTCCAGACTTGCCGCCAAAAGTGGGTGCTCTAACACCAGGCTTGAGCCTTTGAGGCTCACCTCCAGGTGTTATAGTTCCTGCAGGGGGAGGTGAGAAGCACCTCCACCCAGTACAGGCTTTGTTCCTGGCCACAGAGTGATAAAGGCACTCACCCCATGTGGCCAGAAACCCATCTGGATGTGGCAGGCTGGCAGAAACTGGTCAGCCTGACACTAGTAGTTGGACTGATATAGAGGGGGCATCTCTAAGATGCCCTCTGTGTGCATTTTTCAATAAATCCCACACTAGCATCAGTGTGGATTTATTGTGCTGAGAATTTTGATACCAAACTTCCCAGAATTCAGTGTAGCCATTATGGAACTGTGGATTTCGTATTTGACAGACACCCAGACCACATACTCTTTATGGCTACCCTGCACCTACAATGTCTAAGATTTGGCTTAGACAGTGTAGGGCCATAATGCTCATGGAACTATGCTCTCACCTGTGGTATAGTGCACACTGACTTAGGGCTGTAAGGCCTGCTAGAGGGGTGACTTACCTATGCCACAGGCAGTGGGTTGTGGGCATGGCACTCTGAGAGGAGTGCCATGTCGACTTAGTCATTTTCTCCCCACAGCACACACAAGCTGTGAGGCAGTGTGCATGTGCTGAGTGAGGGGTCCCCAGGGTGGTATGATACATGCTGCAGCCCTTAGATACCTTCCCTGGCCTCAGGGCCCTTGGCACCAGGGGTACCATTTACAAGGGACTTATCTGTGTGCCAGGGCTGTGGGGCATTTGGGGAGACAAAGGTACAGTTTAGGGAAAAAACACTGGTGCTGGGGCCTGGTTAGCAGGGTCCCAGCATATTTTCAATCATAACTAGCATCAACAAAAGGCAAAGCGTTAGGGGATAGCCATGCCATGAGGGGCATCTTCCTACAAACTATCCTTCCCCCCTAAAAGAAAAGAGGATGACACCAACCTTTCCCAAGAGAGTCTTCATTTTCTAAGTGGAAGAACCTGGAAAGGCCATCTGTATTGGCATGGGCAGTCCCATGTCTGTGTTCCACTAAAAAGTACATTCCCTGTAGGGATATGGACCACCTCAACAGTTTAGGGTTCTCTCCTTTCATTTGCATTAGCCATCTGAGAGGTCTGTGGTCAGTTTGAACTGTCAAGTGAGTACCAAACAGGCATGGTCTCAAGTTCTTCAGGGACCAAACCACAGCAATGGTCTCCCTCTCAATGGCACTCCAACGCTGCTCCCTGGAGAGTAACCTCCTGCTAATAACAGCAACAGACTGGTCAAGACTATCATCATTGGTTTGGGATAGAACTGCTCCTATCCCATGCTCAGAGGCATCAGTCTGCACATTGAACTGTTTAGAATAGTCTGGAGCTTTGAGAACTGGTTCTGAGCACAAAGCTTCGTTCAGGGTATCAAATGCCATTTTAAAGTCCAAGGTCCAGTTAACATTTCTAGGCATTTTCTTGCAGGTAAGTTCTGTGAGGGGTGTCACTATGGATCCGTATCCCTTCACAAACCTCCTGTAGTAGCCAATCAAGCAAGGATTGCCTTGACTTGAGTCTGAGTTTTTGGAGCTTCCCAGTCCAGAATAGTCTGGATCTTCGGTTGTAGTGGCTGAACTTGGCCTCCACCTACAAGGTGTCCCAAGTAAGCCACTGTACCCTTCCCTATCTGACATTTAGATACCTTGATAGAGAGGCCTGCTGCTTGCAGGGCCTGCAAAACCTTCTTCAGGTGGACCAGGTGATCCTGCCAGTTGGAGCTAAAGACAGCATTATCATCTAGATATGCTGCACTAAAGGACTCCAAGCCAGCATGGACTTGATTCACCAACCTTTGGAAGGTGGCAGGGGCATTCTTTAAGCCAAAGGGCATAACAGTAAACTGATAATGCCCATCAGGTGAGAGGATGCTGTCTTTTTTCTTTTGCTCCAGGTGCCATTTTGATTTGCCAGTGCCCTGCTGTCAAGTCAAAGGTACTTAAGAATTTGGCTGCACCTAATTTGTCAATCAATTCATCAGCCCTTGATATGGGGTGAGCATCTGTCTTGGTGACAGAGTTGAGCCCTCTGTAGTCCACACAAAACCTCATCCCTCTCTTTCCATCCTTGGTATGAGGTTTGGGGACCAAGACCACTGGGTAGCCCAGGGACTGTCAAGAGTGCTATATCACTCCCAATTCCAGCATCTTGTGGACTTCCACTTTGATGCTTTCCTTGACTTGGTCAGACTGTCTGAATATTTTATTCTTGTCAGGTAAACTGTCTCCTGTTCCCACATCATGGGTACACAGGTGTGTCTGACCAGGGGTCAAAGAAAAGAGCTCAGCAAACAGCTGGAGGACTTTCTTGCAGTCAGCTTGCTGTTGGCCCGAGAGGGTGTCTGAGTAGACAACTCCATCCACTGAGCCTTCTTTAGGATCAGTTGAGAGGAGGTCAGGGAGAGGTTCACTCTCTGCTTCCTGATCCTCATCAGTAACCATCAGCATGATTACATCTGCCCTATCATTATAGAGCTTAAGGCGGTTAACATGGATCACCCTCTTGTGTGTCCTGCTAGTGCCCAGGTGTACTAAGTAAGTTACCTTGCTCTTTTTCTCTAACACTGGGTAAGGGGCACACTATCTGTCTTGGAGTGCCCTGGGAGCCACAAGCCCCTGAACCCAGGCTTTCTGCCCTGGATGAAACTAAACCATAGCAGCCTTTTGATCGTACCGTAACTTCTGGAGTTGGTGCCTGACCTCAAGATTTTTGCTTGGCTTTTCCATGTACTCTGCCATCCTAGATCGGAGGCCTAGGACATGAGCTTAGGCTCATGGAGAGGTCTCTCCCAACCTTCTTTTACAGGTTCCAGTGGTCCCCTTACAGGATGGCCCAACAGAAGCTCAAAGGGGGAAAACCCTACTCCCTCCTGTGGCACCTCTCTGTTGGCGCAAAGCAGGCATGGCAAGAGGACATCCCATCTCCTTCTGAGTTTTTCAGGGAGCCCCATGATCATGCCCTTCAATGTCTTGTTAAACCTTTCTACAAGACCATTGGTTTGTGGGTGGTATGGTGTGGTGAACTTATAAGTCCCCCCACACTCACTCCACATATGCTTTAGGTAAGCTGGCATGAAGTTGGTACCTCTGTCAGAAACCACCTCCTAGTGCTTTGGCTACTGCAGGGGTAGTAGTGGACCCAAGGGGAATTGTCTCAGGGTACCTGGTAGCATGATCCACTACTACCAGTATATATTGGTTCCCTGATGCTGTGGGAGGTTCCAGTGGACCCACTATGTCCACTTCCACTCTCTCAAAGGGGTCCCCTACCACTGGAAGTGGAATGATGGGGGCTTTTGGATGGCCACCTGTCTTACCACTGGCTTGACAGGTGACACAGGAGCTGCAAAACTCCTTAACCTTCTGAGACATATTGGGCCAATAGAAATGGTTGACTAATCTCTCCCTAGTCTTGGTTTGTCCCAAATGCCCAGCAAGGGGAATGTCATGGGTTAAGGTCAGAATGAACTCCCTAGACTCCTGAGGCGCTACCACTCTCCTATTGGCACCAGGAGTGGGATCTCTTCCCCCAGTGTAAAGGAGTCCATCTTCCCAATAGACCATGTGGGTTACACTGACAGTACCCTTTTCTTGCTCAGCTGCTTGCTGTCTTTGGCTTTCAAGAGTGGGACAAGTCCTTTGTCCCTGACACAGCTGTTCCCTTAAGGGTCCCCCTGGGCCCAAGAGCTCCACCTGATAAGGCTCCAGCTCCATGGACTCTGTTCCCTCAGGGGATAGGACATCTTCCTGGGAAGAGAGGTCCTGTTTCTTTTGCTGTAAAGAAGCTGGTCCCCCAGTCTTCTTTCCATTCCTCGTGGAAGGTTGGGCTCCAACACTTCTTTTTCACCCTGTGCTTTGGATTGTGCTATAGTCTTGATACACACCAGTTCAGGGATACCCAGCATGGCTGCACGGGTCTTGAGCTCTACCTCAGCCCATGCTGAGGACTCCAGATCGTTTCCTAGCAGACACTCTACTGGAATTGCAGAGGAGACTACTGCCTTGTTTCAGGCCAGTGACCCCTCCCCATTCTGAAGTTACCATTGCCATGGGATAGACTTTAGTTTCATTGTCAGCATTTGTGACTGGATATGTCTGTCCAGCAGGTACTCTCCTGGGAAAACCAGTTTGTCTGTCACCATGGTGACACTGGCACCTGTATCCCTCAGAGCTTCTACTCTATTTCTATTTATCAAGAGGTGCTGCCTGTATTGCATTTTAGGTAGCCACGCAGCAAGTGTGGCTAAATCCACCCCACCCTCTGAGAATCAAGTATTTTCAGTGTGGACCCTGATTTGCTCTGGGCACACTGTTGATCCCACCTTGAGACTGGCTATTCCAGTGCTAACTGTAGTAGTAGTTGGGGGACTTTTCTTGGGAAAGGCCTTGTCTCCAGTTTGGTGTCCATGCTGTCTACAGTTGTGACACCAGGCCTTCTTGGGATGAGGATTTTACCCTTATACCCATTTGTGGACTGTGAAGAGGCTGGGGGCCCGTCCTCATGAGCAGGTTTTTTGGGCCCTATAGAAGACTTTGTTTTTGTCCTTGGATATCTCACCACACTTCCCCTGGGGAGGCTTTGTGACCCCTTTCTTTTGGTCACCCCCTGTGAAAGTTTTGGTCACCCTTGTCTTGACCCAGTGGTCTGCCTTCTTTCCCAATTCTTGGCGAGCAATAGGACCTAGGTCCACCAGATCTTGATGCAGTTTGTCATTGAAGCAATTACTTAACAGATATTCTTTCATAAATAAATTATACAGCCCATCATAATCACTTACACCACTGCCAGTTAGCCAACCATCTAGTGTTCTGACTGAGAAGTCAACAAAATCAACCTAGGCCTGGCTCGAGGATTTGTGAGCCCCCCTGAACCTAATCGTTTACTCCTCAGTTGAGAATCCATAGCCATCAATCAGGGTAGCCTTCATGAGGTCATAGGATTCTGCATCTTTACCAGAGATTGTGAGGAGTCTATCTCTACACTTTCCAGTGAACATTTCCCAAAGGAGAGCTCCCCAGTGAGATCTTCTTACTTTTCTGGTTGCACAAGCCCTCTCAAAAGCTGTGAATCATTTGGTGATGTCATCACCTTTTTCATATTTAGTTACAATCCCATTGGGGATTTTTAGGATGTCCGTATTCTCTCTGACCCTATTTAAGTTGCTGCCACCATTTATGGGAGTTAAACCCATTTCTCTTCATTCCCTTTCTATGGCTAGGAGCTGCTTCTCCAAAGCCAATCTCTTGGTCATCCTTGCTAGAAGGATGTCCTCTTATTTGAGGCTGTCCTCAATGCTTACAGAGGCACCGGACTCCCCTGTGGAAGAACCAGGCTCTCTGACTATGACTTTTAGGGACAGGGTTCTAGGAGCCCTGTCCTCCCTATTTAGGACAGGAGGGGGGAGTTCTTCCTCCTGTTCACTAATTTCCCCATCTGAAGGAGGATCCTCCATATCAGAGGGGTGGTCCTTTGTGAACTCTGCCAAGAGCTCCTGGAGCTTTGCCTTGGTAGAGTTGGACCCAGTTTTTATCTTTTTTGTCTTACAGAGAGACCTTAACTCTGACAGCCTCACCCCTTACCTGCATCTAGGGATGAGTTCCATAACAATCTCATTATGACTCTAAAAGATGGGATTATTTTTTAAGAATCTAAAAGCTACTTCTAGAACTTAAATCCTAACTTTTACAAACTTTTAAACTTCAAAGGAAATGCTAACAGGGACTTAAACAATGCCTTAGCAGGACGTTTAACAATTTAGTACTATAGTAAAATTGCAAAAATCAATTTCTAATGACAGTTTTTGGAATGTTGTTGTTATCAAGTTTTGGCTGAGTAGTCCAGCAAATGCAAAGTCTTAGATCCCACCGCTGCCACAAATGTAGGAAGTTGCCTCTTTATATACTATCTCAAAGTGAGTGATAGTGTGCACAGAGTCCAAGTGTTTCCTTTAGATAGTGGCAAAATTAGATAATACTAATGCTCTATTTTGTGATAGTGTGGTCGAGCAGTAGGCATTATCAGAGGATAGTGTTAAGCATTTGTTGTACACACAGGCAATAAATGAGGACACACACTCAAAGACTTAACTCCAGCCCTATAGGTTTTTATATAGAAAAATATTATTTTCTTAATTTATTTTAGAACCACAAGATTCAGAAATTAGGTGAGTATATAAATTGTAAGGTACTTCACACAGGTAAGCATGGAACTTTGAATGAAAACAGTAATGTACACAGTTTTGGCAAAAATAGCAATAAGCTATTTTAAAAGTGGACACAGTGCAAAAATCAACAGTTCCTGGGGGAGGTAAGTATTGGCTAGTTTCTCGGGTAAATAAAGGACTTATAAGTTAAGTCTCCTGGACGTAGGCAGCCCACTGTTGGGGGTTCAAGTCAACTCCAAACACCCAGCACCAGCAACACAGGACTGGTCAGGTGCAGAGGTCAAAGTAGGGCCCAAATAACATCGGTGCCTATGGAGAACAGGGGTGCTCCGGTTCCAGTATACTAGCAGGTAAGTACCTGCATCCTCGGGGAGCAGACCCAGGGGGGGTTTGTAGAGCACTGGGGGAGTCCCAAACAGGCACACAAAATACACCCTCAGCGGCACAGGGGCGGCCTAGTGCAGTGTGCAAAGTAGGTGTCGGGTTGTAGATAGGAATCAATGGAGAGACCAGGGGGTCACTCTGGCGATTGAGGCAGGGCACAGGGGGGCTTCTCGGGCCAGCCACCTACTGGGCTAGGATGAGGGCTGCCTGCTGGTCATCCTGCACCAGTAGTTGGTTCCTCTTGAGCCTGGGGGCTGCGAGTGCAGTGCTTCTTCCAGGCGTCTGGTTCCTTTGTTACTGGGCAGTCGTGGTCAGGGGGAGCCTCTGGATCCTCTCTGCAGGCGTCACTGTGGGGGTGCAGCGAGGTCGTCTCAGGGTGTCCACGTTGTTGGAGTCGCCTGGGGGGCCTCTCTGCGGAGTTGGTTCTTCTGGACATAAGCCAGGGGCGTCGGGTGCAGAGTGTGGCGACTCACGCTTGTGGAGTGAGGCTGGAGTCTATTTAAAGATGGTTTCTTTGTTGCAGTTTTTGGACAGTGCAGGTCAGTCCTCAGAGGTCGCTGGTCTCGCTGGATGCGTCGCTGTGCAGGTTCTCAGAGTCTGGAGACAGACTGGTAGGGCTGGGGCCAAGTCAGTTGTCGTCTCTGTGGAGCTTTCAGGTCAGCAGTCCTTCTACTTGTTTCAGGTTGCAGGATGCTCATTTCCTGGGTTCAGGGTTGCCCCTAAATACTCAATTTAGGGGTGTGTTTAGGTCTGGGGGGGTAGTAGCCAATAACTACTGTCCCTCTGGGGAGGGGGGCACATTGTAGGAAAGTACCATCTTGCCTGGCATGTTACCCCCTTTTTTCACTGTATATATGTTGTTTTAGTTGTATGTGTCACTGGGACCCTGCTAGTCAGGGCCCCAGTGCTCATATGTGTGCCTGAATGTGTTACCTGTGTTATGACTAACTGTCTCACTGAGGCTCTGCTAATCAGAACCTCAGTGGTTATGCTCTCTCGTTTCTTTCAAATTGTCACTAACAGGCTAGTGACCAATTTTACCAATTTACATTGGCTTACTGGAACACCCTTATAATTACCTAGTATATGGTACTGAGGTACCCAGGGTATTGGGGTTCCAGGAGATCCCTATGGGCTGCAGCATTTCTTTTGCCACCCATAGGGAGCTCTGACAATTCTTACACAGGCCTGCCACTGCAGCCTGAGTGAAATAACGTCCACGTTATTTCACAGCCATTTTACACTGCACTTAAGTAACTTATAAGTCACCTATATGTCTAACCTTTACCTGGTAAAGGTTGGGTGCTAAGTTACTTAGTGTGAGGGCACCCTGGCACTAGCCAAGGTGCCCCCACATTGTTCAGGGCCAATTCCCCGGACTTTGTGAGTGCGGGGACACCATTACACGCGTGCACTACATATAGGTCACTACCTATATGTAGCTTCAGAATGGTAACTCCGAATATGGCCATGTAACATGTCTATGATCATGGAATTGCCCCCTCTATACCATTCTGGCATAGTTGGCACAATCCCATGATCCCAGAGGTCTGTAGCACAGACCCTGGTACTGCCAAACTGCCTAACTGCCTTTCCCGGGGTTTCACTGCAGCTGCTGCTGCTGCCAACCCCTCAGACAGGCTTCTGCCCTCCTGGGGTCCAGCCAGGCCTGGCCCAGGATGGCAGAACAAAGGACTTCCTCTGAGAGAGGGTGTTACACCCTCTCCCTTTGGAAAATGGTGTGAAGGCAGGGGAGGAGTAGCCTCCCCCAGCCTCTGGAAATGCTTTCATGGGCACACATGGTGCCCATTTCTGCATAAGCCAGTCTACACCGGTTCAGGGACCCCTTAGCCCTGCTCTGGCGCAAAACTGGACAAAGGGAAGGGGAGTGACCACTCCCCTGACCTGTACCTCCCCTGGGAGGTGCCCAGAGCTCCTCCAGTGTGCTCCGGACCTCTGCCATCTTGGAAACAGAGGTGCTGCTGGCACACTGGACTGCTCTGAGTGGCCAGTGCCATCAGGTGACGTCAGAGACTCCTTCTGATAGGCTCCTTCAGGTGTTGCTAGCCTATCCTCTCTCCTAGTTAGCCAAACCTTCTTTTCTGGCTATTTAGGGTCTCTGTCTCTTGGGATTCCTTAGATAACGAATGCAAGAGCTCATCCGAGTTCCTCTGCATCTCTCTCTTCACCTTCTGCCAAGGAAACCGCGCTGGAAGCCTGCAAAACTGCAACAAAGTAGCGAAGACGACTACTGCAACTCTGTAATGCTGATCCTGCCGCCTTCTCGACTGTTTTCCTGGTGGTGCATGCTGTGGGGGTAGTCTGCCTCCTCTCTGCACTAGAAGCTCCGAAGAAATCTCCTGTGGGTCGACGGAATCGTTCCCCTGCAACCGCAGGCACCGAAGAACTGCATCACCGGTACCCTGGGTCTCCTCTCAGCACGACGAGCGAGGTCCCTTGAATCCAGCAACTCTGTCCAAGTGACTCCCACAGTCCAGTGACTCTTCAGTCCAAGTTTGGTGGAGGTAAGTCCTTGCCTCCCCACGCCAGACTGCATTGCTGGAAACCGCGACTTTTGCAGCTACTCCGGCCTCCGTGCGCTTCCGGCGGAAATCCTTTGTGCACAGTCCAGCCTGGGTCCACGGCACTCTAACCTGCATTGCACGACCTCCTAAGTTCTCCGGCGACGTGGGACTCCTTTGTGCGACTTCGGGTGAGCACCGTTTCACGCATCCTCGTAGTGCCTGTTTCGGGCACTTCTGCGGGTGCTGCCTGCTGCTGAGAGGGCTCCTTGTCTTGCTCGACGCCCCCTCTGTCCCCAGACGTAATTGGCGACATCCTGGTCCCTCCTGGGCCACAGCAGCATCCAAAAACACTAACCGCACGATTTGCAGCTAGCAAGGCTTGTTGGCGGTCTTTCGGCGGGAAAACACTTCTGCACGACTCTCCACGGCGTGAGGGATCCGTCCTCCAAAGGGGAAGTCTCTAGCCCTTGTCGTTTCTGCAGAAACCTCAGCTTCTACTGGCCAGTAGCAGCTTCTTTGCACCCACAGCTGGCATTTCCTGGGCATCTGCCCATCTCCGACTTGCTTGTGACTTTTGGACTTGGTCCCCTTGTTCCACAGGTACCCTCGACTGGAAATCCATCGTTGTTGCATTGCTGGTTTGTGTCTTTCCTGCAGAATTCCCCTATCACGACTTCTATGTCCTTTGGGGAACTTTAGTGCACTTTGCACTCACTTTTCAGGGTCTTGGGGTGGGCTATTTTTCTAACCCCTACTATTTTCTAATAGTCCCCGCGACCCTCTACAAGGTCACATAGGTTTGGGGTCAATTCGTGGTTCGCATTCCACTTTTGGAGTATATGGTTTGTGTTGCCCCTATCCCTATGTGTCCCCATTGCATCCTATTGTAACTATACATTGTTTGCACTGTTTTCTAATACTATTACTGCATATTTTGGTATTGTGTACATATATCTTGTGTATATTTGCTATCCTCATACTGAGGGTACTCACTGAGATACTTTTGGCATATTGTCATAAAAATAAAGTACCTTTATTTTTAGTATATCTGTGTATTGTGTTTTCTTATGATATTGTGCATATGACACTAGTGGTACTGTAGGAGCTTCACTCGTCTCTTAGTTCAGCCTAAGCTGCTCTGCTAAGCTACCATTATCTATGAGCCTATGCTGCTAGACACCCTATACACTAATAAGGGATACCTGGGCCTGGTGCAAGGTGTAAGTACCCCTTGGTACTCACTACAAGCCAGTCCAGCCTCCTACATTGGTTGTGCAGCGGTGGGATAAGGGCTTTGAGACTACTTACCACTCTTGTCATTGTACTTTTCATAAGAGAAAAATATACAAAGCAAGTTCAGTGTATGTACACCTAACCAAAAAGTTTTGCATTTCTTTTCTCACCTCTTTTCTAAAGTGCTGAAAAGTACCTCTAAACTTTCTAAAAAGTTCTTAAAAGTTTAAAAAGTTTTTTTTTCTGTCTTTTCTAAAAGTTCTGACAAACTTTTTATCCTTTTTCTATCACTTTAACTCTTTCTAAAAATGTCTGGCACAGGACAAAATGTTGATCTGTCCAAACTTGCATATGATCACCTTAGCTGGAAAGGAGCAAGGAGTCTCTGTGTAGAAAGAGGTTTGAGTGTAGGGAAGAATCCTTCCTTGGAACTGTTGCTTAACATGCTTAGAGAACAAGATAAGGCCAGAAGGGCCCCATCTGTTGACAAAGTAGCCAATGGTTCCCAATCTGATCCAGGGACTCCCTTAGGAAAAGATTCAGGAAAGAAACTTCCTAGCCTGCCCATTACTAGACAGTCTAGCATAGTTGGTAATGATGAAGAGGTACACCATACAGATAGTGTTATCTCACATCATAGCAAAAGTATTGTTTCTCACCACAGTAGAAGTGATGTTTCTGTTAACCAAGCTGTTAGGGTGCCTTCTGTAAGGGATAGGTCTCCTTCTGTCCATTCTCACCACACTTCTGTTTCAATTAATGTCCCACCCACCCACCCTGATGACAGATTGTTAGAAAGGGAGCTCAATAGATTGAGAGTGGAACAAACCAGACTGAAGCTCAAGAAGCAACAGCTGGATTTGGATAGACAGTCCTTAGAAGTAGAGAAGGAAAGACAGAAGTTGGGTTTTGAAACCCATGGTGGCAGCAGCAGTATTCCCAATAGTCATCCTGCAAAAAAGCATGATTCTAGGAATCTGCACAAGATAGTTCCCCCTTATAAGGAGGGGGATGACATTAACAAGTGGTTTGCTGCACTTGAGAGGGCCTGTGTTGTACAGGATGTCCCTCAAAGGCAGTGGGCTGCTATCCTATGGCTATCATTTAGTGGAAAGGGTAGGGATAGGCTCCTTACTGTGAAAGAAAGAGATGCCAATAATTTTACAGTTCTTAAGAATGCACTCCTGGATGGTTATGGCTTAACCACTGAACAATACAGGATAAAGTTCAGAGAGACCAAAAAGGAGTCTTCACAAGACTGGGTTGATTTCATTGACCATTCAGTGAAGGCCTTGGAGGGGTGGTTACATGGCAGTAAAGTTACTGATTATGACAGCCTGTATAACTTGATCCTGAGAGAGCATATTCTTAATAATTGTGTGTCTGATTTGTTGCACCAGTACCTGGTGGACTCTGATCTGACCTCTCCCCAAGAATTGGGAAAGAAGGCAGACAAATGGGTCAGAACAAGGGTGAACAGAAAAGTTCATACAGGGGGTGACAAAGATGGCAACAAGAAGAAGGATGGTAAGTCTTCTGACAAAGGTGGGGACAAATCTAAAAATGAGTCTTCATCAGGCCCACAAAAACACTCTGGTGGGGGTGGTGGGCCCAAATCCTCTTCAAATCAAAACAAAGAAAAGAAACCATGGTGCTATTTATGTAAAATAAAAGGCCATTGGACAACAGATCCCAGTTGTCCAAAGAAAAGCACCAAGCCTCCTACCACTACAACCCTTACTGCTACACCTAGGGGGTGATTCTGACCCCGGCGGGGTCGGCGGGAGCACCGCCGACAGGCCGGCGGTGCCCCGCAGGGCATTCTGACCGCGGCGCTTTGGCCGCGGTCAGTGCAGGAAAACCGGCGGTCTCCCGCCGGTTTTCCGCTGCCCCTAAGAATCCTCCAAGGCGGCGCAGCTCGCTGCGCCGCCGAGGGGATTCTGACCCCCCCTACCGCCATCCTGTTCATGGCGGGAAAGCCGCCATGAACAGGATGGCGGTAGGGGGGGTCGCGGGGCCCCTGGGGGCCCCTGCCGTGCCCATGCCAATGGCATGGGCACGGCAGGGGCCCCCGTAAGAGGGCCCCGCAAAGTATTTCAGTGTCTGCCTTGCAGACACTGAAATACGCGACGGGTGCCACTGCACCCGTCGCACCTTCCCACTCCGCCGGCTCGATTACGAGCCGGCATCCTCGTGGGAAGGGAGTTTTTCCCTGGGCTGGCGGGTGGTCTTTTGGAGACCGCCCGCCAGCCCAGGGAAAAACTCATAATACCCTCCGCGGTCTTCTGACCTCGGAGCGGTATAATGGAGGGCGGAATTCTGGCGGGCGGCCTCCGCCGCCCGCCAGAATCAGAATCACCACCCTAGTGTCCCTACTAATAGCAGTGGTGGTGGGAGCAAAACTACTAACAGCCAATCCAAGGGAGTAGCTGGGCTCACTTTTGGTAACTTAGTTGGGGTTGGTCTGATCAGGGAGACCACAGAGGCTGTGTTAGTCTCTGAGGGGGCTATTGATTTAGCCACCTTGGTTGCTTGTCCCCTTAACATGGATAAGTACAAGCAACTACCCCTAATAAATGGTGTTGAGGTTCAGGCCTACAGGGACACTGGTGCCAGTGTGACTATGGTCATAGAGAAACTGGTCCACCCTGAACAACACCTACTTGGTCACCAGTACCAAGTAACTGATGCTCACAACAACACACTTAGCCACCCCATGGCTGTTGTAAATCTCAACTGGGAGGGGTTACTGGTCCAAAGAAAGTTGTGGTAGCCTCAGATTTACCTGTAGACTGTCTACTAGGAAATGATTTGGAGACATCAGCTTGGTCAGATGTGGAGTTGGATGCCCATGCAGCAATGCTGGGCATCCCAGGGCATATTTTTGCTTTAACCAGGGCTCAGGCCAAAAAGCAAAAAGGACAGGGTGACTTGGATCCTGGAACAATGGACCAAGTGCTCCCTAAAGCTAGGGCTAGTAGAAGTAAAGCACTACCTACTATCCCTCCCTCTACTGTGGATTCTACTTCTGAGGAAGAAGAATTTCCACCCTGTGCAGAACCTACACCAGAGGAGCTGGAAGCAGACACTGCTGAGCTTTTGGGTGAAGGGGGGCCTGCCAGGGAGGAGCTGAGTGTGGCACAGCATACCTGTCCCACACTAGAGGGTCTAAGACAGCAAGCTGTCAAACAAGCTAATGGGGATGTCAGTGACTCTCACAGAGTTTACTGGGAGGACAACCTCTTGTACACTGAAGCAAGGGATCCTAAACCTGGAACTGCCAGGAGGTTAGTGATTCCTCAGGAGTACAGAAAGTTCCTCCTAACTCTAGCCCACGACATTCCCCTAGCTGGACATCTGGGACAAATGACAACTTGGGACAGGCTTGTTCCCTTGTTTCATTGGCCTAGAATGTCTGAGGACACAAAAGAGTTTTGTAAGTCCTGTGAAACCTGTCAAGCCAGTGGCAAGACAGGTGGCGCCCCAAAGGCACCCCTTATTCCACTGCCTGTGGTTGGGGTTCCCTTTGAAAGGGTAGGGGTTGACATAGTTGGCCCCCTTGACCCTCCTACTGCTTCAGGCAATAGGTTTATCTTGGTGGTAGTGGACCATGCCACAAGATATCCTGAAGCAATTCCTTTAAGGACCACTACAGCACCTGCAGTGGCAAAGGCCCTCCTGGGAATATTTTCTAGGGTGGGCTTCCCAAAGGAAGTAGTATCAGACAGAGGAAGCAATTTCATGTCTGCTTACTTAAAGGCCATGTGGAAGGAGTGTGGTGTGACTTACAAGTTCACTACACCCTATCATCCACAAACAAATGGACTGATGGAGAGATTTAATAAAACTCTCAAAGGCATGATTATTGCACTCCCTGAAAAACTCCGCAGGAGATGGGATATCCTTTTACCATGCCTCCTTTTTGCCTACAGGGAGGTACCCCAGAAAGGAGTGGGCTTCAGCCCCTTTGAACTCCTCTTTGGACTCCCTGTTAGGGGTCCACTAACACTTGTCAAGGAGGGTTGGGAACAACCTTTAAAAGCTCCAAAGCAAGATATTGTGGATTATGTACTTGGCCTCAGATCAAGGATGGCTGAGTATATGAAAAAGGCCAGTAAAAACCTTCAGGCCAGCCAAGAGCTCCAGAAGCAATGGCATGATCAGAAGGCTGTTTTGGTTCAGTACCAACCAGGGCAGAAAGTGTGGGTCTTGGAGCCTGTGGCCCCAAGAGCACTCCAAGATAAATGGAGTGGACCCCACATAATTGTTGAAAAGAAGGGTGAAGTCACCTACTTAGTTGACTTAGGCACTGCCAGGAGTCCCCTTAGGGTACTCCATGTCAATCGCCTGAAACCCTACTATGACAGGGCTGATCTCACCCTGCTCATGGCAACTGATGAGGGACAGGAAGAAGACAGTGATCCTCTACCTGATCTCTTCTCTTCCACAGAACAAGATGCTCTAGTGGAAGGTGTAGTTTTGGCTTATTGTCTTACTGCTGAGCAGAAAGACCATTGCATAAATCTCCTGGGTCAGTTTTCTGAACTCTTCTCTACTGTGCCAGGTACCACTTCTTGGTGTGAGCACACTATAGATACTGGAGACAGCTTGCCTGTCAAAAGTAGGATCTATAGGCAGCCTGACCATGTCAGAGACTGCATAAAGCAAGAGGTGCAGAAAATGCTAGAACTAGGAGTGGTTGAGCTCTCTGAAAGTCCATGGGCTTCTCCTGTGGTACTTGTACCAAAACCTCATTCCAAAGATGGAAAGAAGGAAATGCGGTTTTGTGTAGATTACAGAGTTCTCAACCAGGTAACCAAAACTGATGCTCACCCTATACCCAGGACAGATGAGCTCATAGATACACTGGCATCTGCCAAGTATCTAAGCACTTTTGACTTGACTGCAGGGTATTGGCAGATCAAATTATCAGAAGATGCTAAACCTAAAACTGCATTTTCAACCATTGGAGGCCATTACCAATTCACAGTAATGCCTTTTGGATTGAAAAATGCACCTGCCACTTTTCAAAGGTTGGTGAACACAGTCCTGCAAGGGCTGGAAGCCTTTAGTGCAGCATATCTGGACGATATAGCTGTCTTTAGCTCCAGTTGGGGTGATCACCTGGTCCACCTATGGAAAGTTTTAGAGGCCCTGCAAAAGTCAGGCCTCACTATCAAGGCTTCAAAGTGCCAGATAGGGCAGGGGAAGGTGGTTTATCTGGGACACCTTGTTGGTGGGGAACAGATTGCACCACTTCAGGGGAAAATCCAAACTATTATAGATTGGGTTCCCCCTACTACTCAGACTCAGGTGAGAGCCTTCCTAGGCCTCACTGGGTATTACAGGAGGTTCATTAAGAACTATGGCTCCATTGCAGCCCCTCTTAATGACCTCACATCCAAGAAAATGCCTAAAAAGGTATTATGGACAGCAAACTGTCAGAAAGCTTTTGAGGAGCTGAAGCAGGCCATGTGCTCTGCACCTGTCCTGAAAAGCCCTTGTTACTCTAAAAAATTCTATGTCCAAACTGATGCATCTGAATTAGGAGTAGGGGCAGTCCTATCATAACTTAATTCTGAGGGCCAGGATCAACCTGTTGCTTTTATTAGTAGGAGGTTGACCCCTAGAGAAAAGCGTTGGTCCGCCATTGAGAGGGAGGCCTTTGCTGTGGTCTGGGCACTGAAGAAGTTGAGGCCATACTTGTTTGGCACTCACTTCATTGTTCAGACAGACCACAAACCTCTACTTTAGCTAAAACAAATGAAAGGTGAAAATCTTAAATTGTTGAGGTGGTCCATATCCCTACAGGGAATGGACTATACAGTGGAACATAGACCTGGGAGTAGCCACTCCAATGCAGATGGACTCTCCAGATATTTCCACTTAGACAATGAAGACTCATCAGGTCATGGCTAGTCTTATTGTCCTTCGTTTGGGGGGGGTTGTGTAGGAAAGTACCATCTTGCCTGGCATGTTACCCCCATTTTTCACTGGATATATGTTGTTTTAGTTGTATGTGTCACTGGGACCCTGCTAGTCAGGGCCCCAGTGCTCATAAGTGTGCCTGAATGTGTTACCTGTGTTATGACTAACTGTCTCACTGAGGCTCTGCTAATCAGAACCTCAGTGGTTATGCTCTCTCATTTCTTTCAAATTGTCACTAACAGGCTAGTGACCAATTTTACCAATTTACATTGGCTTACTGGAACACCCTTATAATTCCCTAGTATATGGTACTGAGGTACCCAGGGTATTGGGGTTCCAGGAGATCCCTATGGGCTGCAGCATTTCTTTTGCCACCCATAGGGAGCTCTGACAATTCTTACACAGGCCTGCCACTGCAGCCTGAGTGAAATAACGTCCACGTTATTTCACAGCCATTTTACACTGCACTTAAGTAACTTATAAATCACCTATATGTCTAACCTTTACCTGTTAAAGGTTGGGTGCTAAGTTACTTAGTGTGAGGGCACCCTGGCACTAGCCAAGGTGCCCCCACATTGTTCAGGGCCAATTCCCCGGACTTTGTGAGTGCGGGGACACCATTAGACGCGTGCACTACATATAGGTCACTACCTATATGTAGCTTCACAATGGTAACTCCGAATATGGCCATGTAACATGTCTATGATCATGGAATTGCCCCCTCTATACCATCCTGGCATAGTTGGCACAATCCCATGATCCCAGTGGTCTGTAGCACAGACCCTGGTACTGCCAAACTGCCTTTCCCGGGATTTCACTTCAGCTGCTGCTGCTGCCAACCCCTCAGACAGGCTTCTGCCCTCCTGGGGTCCAGCCAGGCCTGGCCCAGGATGGCAGAACAAAGGACTTCCTCTGAGAGAGGGTGTTACACCCTCTCCCTTTGGAAAATGGTGTGAAGGCAGGGGAGGAATAGCCTCCCCCAGCCTCTGGAAATGCTTTCATGGGCACACATGGTGCCCATTTCTGCATAAGCCAGTCTACACCGGTTCAGGGAGCCCTTAGCCCTGCTCTGGCACGAAACTGGACAAAGGGAAGGGGAGTGACCACTCCCCTGACCTGTACCTCCCCTGGGAGGTGCCCAGAGCTCCTCCAGTGTGCTCCAGACCTCTGCCATCTTGGAAACAGAGGTGCTGCTGGCACACATGACTGCTCGGAGTGGCCAGTGCCATCAGGTGACGTCAGAGACTCCTTCTGATAGGCTCCTTCAGGTGTTGCTAGCCTATCCTCTCTCCTAGGTAGCCAAACCCTCTTTTCTGGCTATTTAGGGTCTCTGTCTCTTGGGATTCCTTAGATAACGAATGCAAGAGCTCGTCGGAGTTCCTCTGCATCTCTCTCTTCACCTTCTGCCAAGGTATCGACTGCTGACCGTGCTGGAAGCCTGCAAAACTGCAACAAAGTAGCGAAGACGACTACTGCAACTCTGTAACGCTGATCCTGCCGCCTTCTCGACTGTTTTCCTGGTGGTGCATGCTGTGGGGGTAGTCTGGCTCCTCTCTGCACTAGAATCTCCGAAGAAATCTCCCGTGGGTCGACGGAATCGTCCCCCTGCAAACGCAGGCACCAAAGAACTGCATCACCAGTACCCTGGGTCTCCTCTCAGCACGACGAGCGAGGTCCCTTGAATCCAGCCACTCTGTCCAAGTGACTCCCACAGTCCAGTGACTCTTCAGTCCAAGTTTGGTGGAGGTAAGTCCTTGCCTCCCCACGCCAGACTGCATTGCTGGGAACCGCGACTTTTGCAGCTACTCCGGCCTCCGTGCACTTCCGGCGGAAATCCTTTGTGCACAGTCCAGCCTGGGTCCACGGCACTCTAACCTGCATTGCACGACCTCCTAAGTTGTTCTCCGGCGACGTGGGACTCCTTTGTGCGACTTCGGGTGAGCACTGTTTCATGCATCCTCGTAGTGCCTGTTTCGGGCACTTCTGCGGGTGCTGCCTGCTGCTGAGAGGGCTCCTTGTCTTGCTCGACGCCCCCTCTGTCCCTAGACGCAATTGGCGACATCCTGGTCCCTCCTGGGCCACAGCAGCATCCAAAAACACTAACCGCACGATTTGCAGCTAGCAAGGCTTGTTGGCGTTCTTTCGGCGGGAAAACACTTCTGCACGACTCTCCACGGCGTGAGGGATCCGTCCTCCAAAGGGGAAGTCTCTAGCCCTTGTCGTTCCTGCAGAAACCTCAGCTTCTACTGTCCAGTAGCAGCTTCTTTGCACCCACAGCTGGCATTTCCTGGGCATCTGCCCATCTCCGACTTGCTTGTGACTTTTGGACTTGGTCCCCTTGTTCCACAGGTACCCTCGACTGGAAATCCATCGTTGTTGCATTGCTGGTTTGTGTCTTTCCTGCAGAATTCCCCTATCACGACTTCTATGTCCTTTGGGGAACTTTAGTGCACTTTGCACTCACTTTTCAGGGTCTTGGGGTGGGCTATTTTTCTAACCCCTACTATTTTCTAATAGTCCCCACGACCCTCTACAAGGTCACATAGGTTTGGGGTCCATTCGTGGTTTGCATTCCACTTTTGGAGTATATGGTTTGTGTTGCCCCTATCCCTATGTGTCCCCATTGCATCCTATTGTAACTATACATTGTTTGCACTGTTTTCTAAGACTATTACTGCATATTTTGGTATTGTGTACATATATCTTGTATATATTTGCTATCCTCATACTGAGGGTACTCACTGAGATACTTTTGGCATATTGTCATAAAAATAAAGTACCTTTATTTTTAGTATATCTGTGTATTGTGTTTTCTTATGATATTGTGCATATGACACTAGTGGTACTGTAGGAGCTTCACTCGTCTCCTAGTTCAGCCTAAGCTGCTCTGCTAAGCTACCATTATCTATCAGCCTATGCTGCTAGACACCCTATACACTAATAAGGGATAACTGGGCCTGGTGCAAGGTGCAAGTACCCCTAGGTACTCACTACAAGCCAGTCCAGCCTCCTAAACACATCCCTAATCCTATTGTGGGAAATCCTCCAAAACAAGATGGAGGATTTCCTAAGGCAGGGGCCACCTCAGCTCAGGACACCTTGGAGGCTCTCCTGACTGGTGGGTGACTCCTCCTTGTTTTTTTCATTATCTCCTCCGGACTTGCCGCCTAAAGTTGGGGCTGTGTCCGGAGGGGCGGGCATCTCCACTACCTGGAGTGCCCTGTTGCGCTGTAACACCAGGCTTGAGCCTTTGAGGCTCTCCACCAGGTTCTACAGTTCCCCCAGGGGAGGTGAGAAGCACCGCCACCCAGTACAAGTTTTGTTCCTGGCCACGGAGTGACAAAGGCACTCACCCCATGTGGCCAGAAACCCGTCTGGATGTGGCAGGCTGGCAGAAACTGGTCAGCCTTACACTGGTGGTTGGACTGGTATACAGGGGGCATCCTAAGATGCCCTCTGTGAGCATTTTTCAATAAATCCCACACTGGCATCAGTGTGGATTTATTGTGCTGAGAAGTTTGATACCAAACTTCCCAGAACTCAGTGTAGCCATTATGGAACTGTGGAGTTCATATTTGACAGACTCTTAGACCATATACTCTTTATGGCTACCCTGCACTTACAATGTCTAAGATTTGGCTTAGACACTGTAGGGGCATAGTGCTCATGCAACTATGCCTTCACCTGTGGTATAGTGCACCCTGCCTTAGGGCTGTAAGGCCTGCTAGAGGGGTGACTTACCTATGCCACAGGCAGTGGGTTGTGGGCATGGCACTCTGAGGGGAGTGCCATGTCGACTTAGTGATTTTCTCCCCACCAGCACACACAAGCTGTGAGGCAGTGTGCATGTGCTGAATGAGGGATCCCCAGGTTGGCATAATACATGGTGCAGCCCTTAGTCTTTCCCTAGCCACAGAGCCCTTGGTACCAGGGGTACCATTTACAAGGGACTTATCTGTGTGCCAGGGCTGTGCCAATTGGAGAGACAAAGGTACAGTTTCGGGAAAGAACACAGGTGCTGGGGCCTGGTTAGCAGGGTCCTTGCACTCTTTCAATCATAAGTAGCATCAACAAAATGCAAAACGTTAGGGGGTAACCATGCCATGAGAGGCATAATTACCTATAAATGTTTGACTGTTTGGTGGTCTTTATGATACAGTTGAAAAAGAAAATTGTAATGATTTAAAAGGAATGTTCACCTCTCCCGTAGAGTACGCCAAGGACAATTTCTGGCCAGGTCGTCAAAACAGACCTAAACATTATTAAAGCCCACCTGTTTAATGTGAAGTTTTTAACATGTTCTTTGGAATGGGAATGCTTTCCTCTGAGAATGAAAACATTATTTTATGCAATGTATAAAGCATGTGTGCTACAGCACCCATCACTCATCAGTGAACCATTCTGCCCCAGTAGTTGAGTGGACATTTCTGTGACATGGTATCTGAGGCAAAGTTGGTGGGCCCCATTCTTGGCTGCCTTTGACAGAAATTAATTAACTTTCAACTTCATTATCAGTCCTCTGCAAGAAAGTAGTACCACTATGGGCATACCTATTTTTTCTTTCTGTTCCCTATGAACAGTGATTGTTTGCTGATCCCAGTTTGTGCCCTGCTGGTTTTTTCTTGTTTCCCCCCATTTCCTTATACAGCACATAAATCATTTAAAGTTCAGTATTGTTGTTTTTCTTTTTAACCCTTCCTTTTTGTCTTTCATCCCCATGTTCATTCATGCTTAATCTTTGTTCTCATACAAATTGATTTCTTATTGACTCCTCTCCTTTTTAGCATTGCCACACACCCTGCAGAGATACAAATTATTTACAGACAAATTATTTTTCCCCCCTCTTAGTTTCAGTCCTCTAAGTCTCAAGCCTCTTTGATAGTTCTGATGGATACATTTCCTGTAGGTTCATCAGCTTATAAATACACCATCCAGGCTTCGGGCCGGTTCAGCAAACTTTTTCCTAGCAGTGACTCCCAGGTGCAGTCAAATGGCACCACGCAGCTGGTCCTGCGTTTTTTCCTGTAGATGTTATGTCATGTGAGTATATTTGGTGCCAACCAGCGTACTGGCACCAGTTACTGATTTTCCCCGCCTCATCAACACAGTCTGGAGCTCGCTTTCTGACTGACAAATTCCTCAGCTTTAGGCTGGGCCAAAGGGCCTCTGGGTTCAATTCTTGCTGATGGTGCCTCAAGAAGAGGACCACTTTGGACTTCCACGATGTCTGTATATGTTGTTTTGGATTGTAACATTACTCCACGGACTGAGCTTCTTGCATCTCCATGCATTTGAGTAGAAGAGTATGTTATGGTTGAGACATGTGTGACTGTAGATACACATGATGTGCATATTCTCGCCATCTAGTGTGGGGCACTGATGTGTGCAAGTTGTTTTTCTTCAAAAAAGACTTTTGAGTCACGAAGTTCGGTGATTCCTCCTCTAACACTTATTGCGCATGGGCATTACCTCCATTGTTAGATTGTTTTCTTTCTGCTGTTGTGTTTGGACATGTGCTTCGGTTCGATATCGTAGTCAGTACTGGTAACTTCTAGCCATTGGAATTGTTTTCAATCACATATCCTTTTTTGTATTCCGTCCCGGATCGACATCGGTCTGCCCTTTGGAACTGTGGAAGATGTTCCATACCATGGTACAAAGGTGATGGAATGAACGCCCTTTAGATATTGTCCTCTGTACCACTCTAAATAACCACAGATCAATCTCCGATCAATCGATATTTCGCCCGAGACTTACAAGCTTGCCTCAGGCGCATACTGCTCCTTCTAATCGAAGAAGACCTTCTGTGATCGTCGGGCCCGATTCTTGGAGATGTTGCGGGGAGCAGAGATGTACCAGTGGACTTCTTTAGCTTGGAAAAGGCTGGAGTACATCACACAGAGGCATCTGCAACTGACCAGGAGGCTTACTCGCCAAAGGACAGCACCGGCTCCAACCTGGAGGTCGAAGAACTTGCATCAACACAACAGGTCATGGGTACAGACTTTCTTTCATCGTTAAAGCTCGCAAGCCACACAGGCCTCCAACACGGTCTGCCCAGCCACCCTGGAACACCAGAAGCAGGCCGTCGGTCCAGCACTGCCCTGGGCAATCGGTTGAAACTGTCCTACAGCTTTGGACAGTTGCCCAGCTCTGGCTCTGTGCTTAGGAAACACCCCAAGTCAGCTGGCTTGGCACCGACTGCAGCCAGTGCGGCAGCAACCAAATCGTCGGAACCGAATCCATCGGCCCCCAAAGACACCATCTGCACATAAACTCTAGGCATCTAAGTCAACTACCACCATTGGTACCAAAACAATCAAGCCACTCCTCCATTGGCTCCAAGAGGAAATAGATGCTCAACATAAGTATTTGCTATCCACCCACATATGGGCCATATTACCACACAGCAACGTGAATCTGCCATACAGCCTCCAAAACTGCAGCTTTCATTTCAGGAAGCCCTGGATATTGCTTCACCTTCCAAGCAAAGGAAGAGAGTGGAAAAAGACACCAGTTCACTTCCTGCTCCTCCTTCACCACCACACGATACGCAAGATTCACCCTATCCATACTCCTCTCAGAGACCCTCTACCCTGCACTCCACAGGGGTCAAGTCTTTGATTCACCGGGGACATAACGGAGGAGGACCTTGTTCCCGTTTTCCCCACAGTCAGATCCCGGAACACTTATAACGCAGAGCTTCCAGGGGGCCCTGACCCTGACCTTTACCCAGCTCACTCATTTCCCTCTCACCTGTCCTCCCCCCATCCTCTCCACTCGATGATTCCTCCCCATTGCAGGTACTCCTTGCCAGGGCAGCATTCTACCATAAAGTTCCCCTTGATTCAGACCCATTCAGAGAGGATTTTCACTTCGAGACCCTCTCCCCTACCCAGTGCACTACTCAGTACCTCCCCTTGCTCCACACAGGTAACGTTTTTCAGGATCCATTGCAGACTTGGGTAATTTACTCCCCGAGATGACAAAAAAATGTAAGCCGTCCCCATGAAATGCTGTTCATATTCTGGGCCGTCTTCCTCAAGATTCCGTTATAGTTCATATGGCGCGGAAAAGAGACAACTCCCAAACAACCAGAGACGTCCCCCACAGATAAGGAAAATACACGATTAGACCCAGCAGGGAAAAGAGTGGGTGGTCAGCCTGCGAACCACTGCTGTATTGCTAACCCTGTGGGACTCTTTAGCAGATATGGCAGAGCCACATGGGAAGAAATGGAGTAACCCCTTCACTACCTTACTGACAGAAACAGAAAAAGAGGGCATGAGTTGGCTTCTGAGTGGAAATTGAATCCCAATACCACAGTACATTGTGCCCTTACACAGCCAACGTTTCTGCTTGGGGTGGTAATTCCAGCCTCCTACTCGGAGGCCATGCATGGCTTTGTATTTCAGGGTTTTAAACCTGAGGTACAGCAGAGCTTGCTATCCCTCCCTTTTGACGATGAGCATCTTTTCGGACTCTGTTGGATCAGATCCTTAAAAAAAATGAAAAGAGACACTGAAACGGCGAAAGCAACAGTCCACAAACAGCTTCACCCTTTTGTAGAGATTCAAACGTTTCGTTAAAGGCAATAATTCCAAAGGAAGAGGCAAAGTTCCCTCTGCAAAGGCAGCCTCTGCCACAACCATCAAGCCATGACTTACCCCTCCTGTCCTCAGGTCACACAACACCTGTTGGGGGGCATCCAGAAGGGTTCTTGCCCCTTGGAGGACCATCATCTCCGACCAATGGGTCTAGGTATAATACAGCATGTTTACTGCCTGGAGCTGACTTCCATTGCACCTCCTTTACCACCTCGCCGACACACACTCTCCCAGGGCACATAAAACAGCTCAAAGAAGAGGAACAATTACAAGGGCACAATCAAGCCAATGCATTCACAGTGTCTAGGTTCAGGGGTGTACTCTATTTCGTGATTCCCAAAAAGGAGGGCCCCCTTCGGCCCATTCTGGACCTAAGACCCTAGCAAAACATTTTCATATGGTCAGCCTTCAGGATGTCCTATTCCTTTGACAGCAGGGTGATTTCATGACTGCTCTGAACCTGAAGGATGCCTACTTACACATACCAATACACCCAGCACATCAGCCCTGCCTCAGGTTTGTGGTCAGCGGGAAACACTATCAGTTCAAGGTACTCTCCTTTGGGGTCACTACAGCTCCCAGAGTGTTCACAAAGTGTCTAGCAGTAGCAGCCATGCATCTGCGTCGGAAGGCCATTTACGTCTTTACTTATCTGGATGTCTGGCTTGTCAAGAGTGCCATTCTCCAACTATGCCGCTAACACTCAAACCACCTCCTACACGAGTTGGAGTTCACTATCAATGTCACAAAATCCCACCTCCATCCCCAACAAATTCAACCCTACTTACTAGCAATCATAAACTCAGAATGGAGGCCGGCCTATCCCAGCCTTGCACAAATATAGTCATTTCAGTCACTCCTTGCCTTCTTTCAACCAGACAGCCAAGTCACGGCCAGGACTGTCACACGCTTTCAATGCTTGTTGCCATCCTGTATTGCAATAGTGCCTCATACAAGACTACATATGTGTCATTAGCATGATTGCTTAGCGCAACAGGGGTCCTCAGGGAAGGGTCAATGGGAAAAATCTAGTGTTGGTCAGCCACAGCACTTTTCACTCACTGCAGTGGTGGAACACCAAACGCCTATTGCATGGACAGCCTTTTTGCGACCAAGTTCCACAGGAGACCATCACAACGGATACCTTGCTCTCCGGGTGGTGAGCTCATCTGAAAAATCTAACTGTCCAAGGCCACTAAAATTCAAAGCACCATGGCCTTCACATCAGTTACTTAGAATGCCTAGCCATTCACCTCACACTAAATGCTTTGATTCCGACCTCTTAGCTAGGCAAAGTCATCCTTGTCTGGATGGGCAACACCTCACCCATGTTTTATCTCCAAAAATGTGAGGGGGCCCATTCTCCTTAGCTCTCTCAACTAGCACAGCATATCTGGCACTGGGCTATCAGACACAAAATCCACCTTCTGATGCAGTGCCTGCTGGGGGTGGACAACTGCTTTGCCGACCTCTGCCGGGTGCAGCAACAAGTCTACAAGTGGGAACTCCACCCACAAGTTCTTCACCAGTACTTCCAGCTATGGGGCTTTCCTCACATAGACCTGCAACCTCGGAAAATGCAAAATGCCCTAACTCCGCGTCCAGGTTCCCACAACCACAGTCCAAAGGCAATGCACTATGGATGAACTGGTCAGGAATATTTGCCTATGCTTTTCCACCTCTCTTGCTGCTTTTATTTGTGGTTCGGTGGCTGTGGCAGACGTCCCTCCCCCTCACTTTGTCTCCCCTTCACTCTCCACCCACTTGGGTCCACTTACTGTGATTCACAACGCGTCCGGAACTCTTGGTTCCGCAGAGGAGGCTACCGAACAGGAAGGACCTTTTTATGCAGAACCATGGAGAAATATGACACCCAGACACCAAGTCGCTCAACCTAGTGAACTAGCTCCTGAAGTCATAGAATTGGGGTACCTCAGTCTACCTCCAGAATGCATTGCCATCCTGAAAGAAGCATGTAAACTCACTACCCATGCATGCTATGCAGCAAAATGGAAACAATGTGTCCACTATGGTCACTCAAAACGTATTAATCCACTCACAGCTACAGTACTGGACATTATCTGCAACCTGTTGCATCTACAACTTGCAGCCTAGCATTCTCTTCCATTCAGCTCCATCTATCCGCTGTGGTTGCTTACCTATAGAATAGGGAACATACATCCCTTTTCAAAATACCTATTATCAAAGCTTTCAAATAAGGCCTCAGAAGGGTAACCCATCCTCTGACCGCACCAGCCCTGTCATGGAACTTCAATATCGTACTTGCAAACCTTATGGGTTCCCTGTTTTGAGCCTCTCCACTCTTTTCTCTATCAGCTTCCCTCCTGGATGGTGGCTGTTTTGATTGCCATCACTTCTCTTTGGCATGTTGGTGAGTTGTAGGCACTAACCTTAGAAGAACCCTTCAAGGAAGTACATAGGGATAGGGTTGTACTAACCCTAAAATTCCTCCGAATGTGATTTCTCAGTTTCACCTGTACCAAACCCTAGAACTCCCTGTATTCTTCCCTCAACCAGACTCAGTAGCTGAAAGGGCTGTTCATACTCAAATGTGCCCTTATATGTTATATAGCTAGGACAAAACCTTTCAGAAAGACTCAGAAACTATTTGCCACTTTCTCTAAACCCCACAAAGGGAGGGCCATTTCCTATTCAGGTATTGCCAGGTGGGTAGTCAAATGCATCCAAACCTGCTATGCCAAAACCAAAAGATATTTACTTGTCCCTGCGAGAGTCCACTCCACTCTCAAAAAAGAAGCCATAATGGCCTTCCTGGAGAATGTTCCATTATCTGACATCTGCAAAGCAGCTACCTCGTCCACTCCATATGCTTTTACAAACTAGTATTGTGTAGATGTCCTAATTTGCCAACAAGCAAACATTGGCCAGGCAGTACTCTGTAAACTTTTTTTTAAACTACTACAACACCCACAGGTTAGCATCCACTTTCAGAGGACTGCTTTACAATCAGTGCACAGCAGGTGTATCTACAGACATACATGCCTTGAATGCAAAATGTTATTTACCTAGTAGACACCTGTTCGTGGCATGTAGTGATGTAGATTCATATGTGCCTACACTCCACCCCAGACACCTGTGGCCTTTGTAGTTTTTTAGCTTTGTCTATATTACTTTCCTCTTTTGCATGGACATATCGCTTTACATCGCTTTGCTTCGCATTCCATCCACACCTCCCTTACGGGGAAACAATCTAACAGTGGAGTAGATGCCCGAGAGGAGTCACTGGAGCTTGTGACTCGAATGACTTATTCAAATAAAAACGACTTGCACACGTCTGAGCCCAACACTAGATGGTGAGAGTATGTACAGCATGGGAATCTACAGCACTACATGTCACAAACAGATGTCTACTGAGTAAGTAACATTTTCCTTTAAGCTAAACCCACATGGAGACTCCGAGGGCTCCCTCTCCCGAAAGTAAGTTGCCTTGTAGTGTACGTTCTCATGTGTTAATCCCACTAATTTCACAAAAAGTACAATAGGAAGAAAGAAGTCTTATTCTCCCTCATAGAAATAGTGCTGTTCTCTGGACCTTTTGGAGTGTCAGTCCAATTATCCCAGTGCCCAAAAAGATTAGACCAAAGTTTTATGGTAGTTAGGCTGATACTGCTTAGGGCAGGTCTTTTTGGCTAGTAAAACTGGAGCATTTCAAAGTGGCTCTTCAACCTTCTGGGTAACTTGCCAAGCAGGGGCCCATACTTTAAAATGTGGCGATTCTGGTGTCTTCATCCCTTAAGCTTCACAGTTGTGACTCAACAGACTTTAGCCCTAATGCCTAAGAAGAAGCCAATACTAGCTTGGACACCATCCTCTATTTGTTTGTTCGGGGCCTTCTTCAGCACTGATATCCAAAACACAGAGCTGACTCTGGTGCTGGCCAGTGAGTCGATTAGTGGTACAAGGGTGGGGAGGATCATCCATGTGGCAAAAAAGGTGGTCAAGGCACATTTTAATTATTAACCATATTGTGAACACCTTCTTAGCGCCAAATCTGTGACTGCTTGGAGGAGCCCAATGTCTTGGCTGTGAAAGATAAGGACTATGGGCTCATGGAGGAGGATAACTCATAAGCTGATCACCCTCTGCCCTTAGAGTGCTGATGTTGGCATTTACTTGGGCTTAAAAAGCGCCAGTGGCTTCCATACTTAACCAAAAGACGACATTTCGTACCCCATTGGCCCTATTTAGGAGGAAGTTTAATGTTTAATAACAGTTATGCAAAAGGAAGTGGAGGCCTTGGAAATTACTTTGCCTTCTGTAGGAATTCTGGAAGTCCTCCACAGTTTCTGCAGAGCCTATTGCTTACTTTTAATGAGGCTCTCCTGGAACATTGGGTTTGCTGCATGAGAGAAACTGTTTTCGGTTCCAGCAGGCCATTCTCTGACTTGGTGAGCGATCACATAGATGCGTCAAAGGACACCCTTATTTGTGGTGTTGTGAGAACCATTGCTCGATCATGCTTATATGCTTTCCACATTTTTTTCAGAAAATGTCTGGGCTACTCTCCTGGTCCTTCTATGTGACAAAGAGCAACTATTCCAAAAGAAGGATGTCAACTCATTGGATGTGTCAAGAGAAGCAGTGCAACGGGTTGCGTCCTGGGCCTAGCCTTCAGTACTTCAATTCCAGTAGCAGTATCAGACGTTTGATGTTTGTCCTGGGGCTGTGCAGTTCAAACATGTACACCGACATAGCCAGTCTGAATGCCACATGAATTTTATTATACTTTTCGAGGCAGGAGTAGATCTAGAAAGTGTCACTTGCAGCAGCAGCTTCAGTCCCCACTGTCCTCTTTGGGCTCCACCCACCTCCTCCAACTCCTCTGGCTCCTCTCATCCTCCTGTCACAGCATTACCTTCTGGTGGAGAGAGACTGTCCCATTTTGTCACTCAGTGGGAGGTGGTTGTAATGGATCTCTGGGTGCTCCAGCTGATTACTGGTGATACATTCTTTCTTTCCTTCCTGTCCTCCCCACCACACACCAACACCATTCCTTCAGGCCCGTTCGCCAGCTCACGCTTCAATCCTAGAGGCAAAGGTCCTGGCCTTACTGGAGAAATGAACTACAAAAGTAGACCTTCTGGGAAAGAGGGCTTAGGATTTTACTCCCTTTACCTCTTGGTCCCCAAGAAGGGCTGGCACATCTCCTGGCTCTCCCTCTTCCCAATCTGTTCATTCAGCAGTTCAAGATATTGTTCATGAAGCAGATCCTGTGGGTCTTGAACTCTGGAGACTGGTTGGGTTCCCAGGATTGCCAGAATGCCTACTTTAACGTTCCAATTTTCCTTGCCCGCAAGTGCAATTGAAGTTCATGGTGGCAATCAAATTTTTCAGTTTTCTGTCCTCCAATTTGGACTGACAACGGCCCTTCATGTCTTGACGAAGGTACTGATGATCTTGGCAGCTTCAGTACGGAGGTCGGGAGTCCATGTATTTCTGTACTTGGACGACTGGCTTGTCAAGGGGAATCCACAATTGTCCATTAAAACGTCCTGCAGGCAACAGCTCTTCTCCACGACGTTGGGTTTACCATCTATGTCCAGAATTCTCTACTTACGCCCACAAAGAGACTGATGATTATTTAGGTGGTACTCAACACACTCCTTATGAAGGACTTTCCTCCGAGGATCATGGATATTCTGGCGATTATTCCAGTGTGTCTTGATTTAAGTTCAGATCCTGGTCTTGCAGGTCTTTCACCTCGTAGGCCTCATGGCCTCAAACATCCTGTTGGACCCTAGCGCCAGGTGGTGGTTGAGAACCTCCACAGTGGTGTCTGGGGTGGCAGTGGATGGAATACCAAAGAAGTCTGTCAGGTCATGTGTTGATCATCCACATGGTACATCAAGATATGCACAAGTGGATGGAACTTTCAACCTTCTGAGGGGCTCGCCTCTTCAGTCCTCCACAGGTTAAGGCCACTGTGGTCACAGACTCCTCCACACTGAACTGGAGCGCTCATCTGGGCAACAGAAGGTTGTGGTCTGTGCCAGAGCAATGTCCGCACATAAATATGCTTGACCTGTGGCTGGTCTGGCTTATTCCTGAAGGCCTTCCTCCCTTCCATATCCGGGAGCATGTTGAAATTCTTTGGAACAATACCATCCATTACATCAACAGACAAGGTGGTGTGGTTGGATGCAGTGATGGACAACCACCCCAAAAGCAGCGGCAGACTCCTTCAGTTTGAGGAAGCATGCCCTTAGTTGCTGCTCACTGGAAGACCATTAGTGGGAGCTACCCACCAAATTAACAGAGTTGATCCTGTCCAGACTGAAGTTTCCATTCATGGATCTCTTTACCATAACCCAGAACAGAAAGCCCTATTGGTTTTGTGCCCCAGATTTCCCAATTAATGGTTCTTCCAGGAAAGCCTTCAGGCCTGCTGTATGCATCCCCGCTGACCCCACTAATATCAAAATTACTCCAGAACGATTAAGAAGATCGAGCACAACTTGTTCTGATCACCCTAGACTCAGCTTTGTGGGTTTTGTATGCCTATCTGTTGCCACTCAGCCTCAGCACTTGTGAAACCCTTCCACTCCAGTGCGGAGTGGACGTGCTTTTGCAGCAGGATGGTCAGGTCTTCTAGCCCAAGTCCCAAATGCTGCAGCTGCACAGGTGGAGATTGGTTGATGATTGTTAGAGTCCTTTAGCCTGCCTGGATCACCCCATGTTGGTGGCCAGGCACCAAATCCATCTACGCAGGTTGCTGGACTAAGTTATTTAAGTGGTGGAGTCTGAAGGCAAAAGAAAACCTTGAAATCTTCCCTTTTCAACATCTTACGTTTTATATTGCCCCATGCTCAACAGAGCTTGATGCTGGCTGCTGGTAAGGTCTGCCTTCATGTGTCTTCCTGACCAACCATCCTTGCTTAAATAGCCACTAGTGATGTGGTTTCTGAAAGGTTTGTTTTACTTATTTCCTCCAACGCCATTTATTTGTATTCTGTGGAACTTGGTTCTCTTGTTGGTTTTCTTGATGGTAACACCATTCAAGCTCGGTTTGACTTCTTACTCTAAGAAAAGTTTGAATGGTAGCAATTACTTTTGCTCATGGGGTCGGATTATGCAAATCTTTCTTGGTTTGTCCACTCTTCAGTTTTATACCTGGATAAGTTGGTCTTTACCACCTGTCCATCCTTTCTACCCACATTGGTCACTTCATCATCCTTCCATCTTTCTTCACTCATCTGTAGCCAACCAGCGAAAAGAAATGGTTATATAGATTAGATCCTAGGCATGCAGTGTCTTACTACGTTGACTGTTCATGTCAGGACAGATTTCTTTTCCTAATAAGTCTTTGATATTTAGACACGTAAAAAGGAGCCAGTACATTTAGCACCATAGTTCAAAAGGATTTCTTGTCCAAGTCATTTATATGTTATCTGACCAACATAATTATGCATTGGTCCTCTAAGTGGGAAACTATAATTGTAAGGTGTTAGGAATCAAACAATTGAAAAATTCTTAAACCCAACAATTGGGGCATATGATAAAGTAGTTATCTAGTGCTATGCTGTTTGTGAACAATTGGTAAAGCTTTTTAATTGTCTAGGGTGATGCTTGATGACTATGCAATACACACTTGGCCCTAGTAAGTCCTTCCACGTGTTCTAATCTGTTACCAGCATTCAGCATGGGTGGTACACCCCACCAGTATTCATGTCTTCAATAATGTGCTTACCTGGATCAAGGTACAGACCCTGCCTTCCAGACAGCTACCAAAGCCCTATACATGCCATAATTACTCAAACAGTAAGGGCCAGATGTACGAAAGACCCGTTTTGCATTTCGTAAACAACATATTTTACGAAATCGCTATTTGAGAAATGCAGAATGGGATGTAAGAAAATAGCGAATCCCTAATAGAGATTTCTTAAAATTTGCAATCGCTATTAGGGAATGTGGATCCATTCATCCCTATGGGCCTGAAGGCCCATAGGTGCGAATGGTTTTGCATTTCCTAATTTGCGAATTCCTGTTAGGAATTAGCAACTTTGGTGTTGCAAATCCAAGGGTGCCTGGGGCCTAATGCCCCCTTTGATCAATCCACCCCACCCCACCCAAAAGAAATTGTGCACAAGTAAAGCGCACACATGCCCTAGGGCATGTGTGCGCTACATGGCACTTTTAAAAATGCATTTTTAAAAATTGCACACGGTTACCACCAAATTTGAATTTGTGGTAATTGCATTTCCTAAATGCCCAGTTCGCATATATGAAATACATGGTACATGTGCATTGGTAATCGCAAATAGGTATTCCCTATTCGTGATTACCTACTGTTCCTTAAATTGCACTGTGAATGCCTTTCATAAATCCTAAAAGGCTATTTAGCATTCACAAATGGTGGAATTTTGCGATTCACACCGTTTGCGAATGCAGAATTGTTTGATACATCTGGCCCTAAATGTATATCACAGTCAAGGTGGTCTGGCATCTGACTTAACTTCTAATGCCAACAGATAGGTCTCCCATGTGGCATCTGGTAGGCCCTTCCTGCCTTCCTTCTTTACTCTGCTAAGCCTGTCTGCTTCGGCAATTACATATTGCTTGAAGTCTCTGGACTAGTTGGATATGTCCGTGGGGGTTTTCCTGGTGATGCTTGAATAAAACAAATGCCAAATCAAATATAGATATAAATGTGTCCTCTTTCATCCTGGGCATTAAACGTAGCAAACTCAACAGAGGGTCTACAATCTCTGACATTACGCAAACCACACTAGACCAAAGTTGCGCAATTACAGGTCATGACCACACCATGTGGATCCGACTCTGGTTGAGTTCATCTGGGGTACATTGATGAAGGGCCTGGAAATATCTGGCTTATATGCTTTTTCGTGATGTAAGTTTGGTGTAGAGTGTTAAACGATGTATATTTTAGCCTGAGTTTCCTAGATACATTTTTAACATATGTCAGTGAGGCTCCCCCCATTTCTTCCCTGTCCCCTCCCTTTTCATATCTCTGGTAAATTAATTTTTGCGAGTGTGTAATGCAGTTAGCGAGTTGTATAAGAAAGTGATAGCTTTTCACCCCAAACCGTTGTTTAATACAAGCTGCACCAAATCTGAGTTGGGTAGTTCATTTTGATCTTGCCCTCAGATCAGGCGTATTGTTTGCAGTAGAGTGTTGTACATTATGAGTTGCTCTGGGCCCAGCTTACGTATGTCCCTGACAGCCTGACACATGCCTTGTTCGAACATGTCACTTGGTGTCTACATACCCAGTTCTACTCATGGGCTCCTATCATGAGTAGCTGTTAAATTCCAAAGGTCAGGGAATGACCACAATGGAACCTCCAAAGTGCATAGAAGAGATAGTCCACTTGGCTGCACATTTTTCTTCCAGCAGTTTTTACCAAAGAGTTCTTGTTCTATTTACTATCAGGGGCATTCTGTTTGGACCCACTAGCCAATCAAAAACTGCTCATCCCTCTAGAGCCTGAAAGATGTCAGGTTTTGAGTCACTCCGCCACCTCATTGGCCACTATAACTGAGATTATGCATAGAATAGTTCATTACTTGCAGCCCTAACGTCACCCACAGCGACGGAAATCTGTTTTTGGAAAACCCCATTGCCTTTCTACAATTCCCATGTATCAAATCTAAAAAGATAGCATGAAATTCCCTAATGAATTGTTTCCTTGGTATAACTGGTAGTGCAGCAACAAAAGCACAGAAATATTGGTAGGACCAACCATCATCTTTGCTGTTGCCACTCTAACTGCTGGGAGGAGAGGGAGGCTGGTCCAAAAAGATAGACACTGATGATTTGCTGTTAGGACCCTTTCCATGTTCCCCTTAATGAGGTCTTTGTCTACATGATAGGTATTTATCACAAAATGTTTAAATTTACCAGCCTGCCAGTCGAGCCTTGTCATTATCAGTTCTGCATGTTCTCTATCCTGTTTGAGCTTAGAGGAAACAAGTAGGACTTAGTCCACATTATTTTCAAAGTTGACACACTATCGAATTAATCCAGCATGGTCATCAACCCAGGGAGTGCATCCAAAGCTTTATGTAAATACATGAGCACATCATCACAATAGGGTGAAATCGTGTCAGGACAGAGTTGACAGTTTTCTTCCTCTAGTAGTGTCCCTCTCCCTTTAACCATTACTGCAGGGCTTGACAGGTTGATTAATCTGGCTCTCTTGAAGTTTGAGCCTTGGAGTACATGTGAAACTGCAGACTGTTGGTAAAACTGTTAGCAGGTACAGCCAGACCCAATGAATGAGCTGTTTAAAATGTTCTAATGTATAAAAGGTCTTTTCTGTTAGAGCTGTTCCTATTAAAAAAGGAATATCCCTTTAGTTTTCTTGGAAATCACCAGAGAACCTCGTAGAGTGCATCTCAGTGTGTCTCAGTATCACAGCAAGAGAGACCTGGAGTAGGTGACCTTATTCATCTTATCAAAATCACAGATAAGAATCCGGTTAGCTGGGCAATAATTGGTTCTCACCCATTGGGAATTGGGCCCTTCATGTGGCAAGGAAGCCTGCTGGTGACCACGTCAGCTATTCCCCACAGGTTGTAGCCATAGCATTCCAGTAAGCTGGCATTTCCTGTAAGAAGAGATACTTTTGTAGTCCCACATCTCACCACTGATGGCCTCCAAATGCAGGTCTATATCTACTAACATTGGCCTACACTTGTGGACCACCTCTCCACTGGCACCCAGGCAGGCTGCCTTGCTCGATGCCATCGTGCAAAGGAGAATGTGTACTGACTAGAATAGGACTTGTACTGGAAGCACTCCATTTTAGTACAAATTATTATGCGTAGACAAACTCTGAAGGATCCCGTGCATTGTATGTGTCCTGTGCCCTGTATTCATCCCAAAATGTTTAAATTTACCAGCCTGCAAGTCAAGCCTTGTCATTATCAGTTCCGCATGTTCTCTATCCTGTTTGAGCTGAGAGAAAACAAGTAGGACTTAGTCCAAATTATTTTCAAACTTGACACACTATCGAATTCATCCAGCATGGTCATCAAACCCAGGGAGTGCATCCAAAGCTTTATGTAAATACATGAGCACATCATCAGAATAGGGTGAAATCGTGTCAGGACAGAGTTGACAGCCTGCTTTTTGTGGGTATGCTGGAGCAAGAATGTGACCAAACGCACCACTCCACATTGGGTCATCCTTTGTATCAAGATCTACTATTCCCTAGCCAAGAAAGACACTCTAAAGGATATTGTAGTCATTCCATCAGGGGCCTGGCTACTGTATAGCTCTTTTTAGAGGCATCTTGGTTGCCAACATCCACCAGGCAACTCCGTGGGCATCCTTGCATACTTTTGCTAAGCACTATTAACTATGCATCTCAGGAATGCAGTGGCAGGTAGTTTGTCTGAGCTTTGTGGCACGATTTCTTTGACTGATCCGCACTGCTGAACACCAGAAGAAGCTACTCAAGTCCTGCTTCCGTTTGAAATCAAGAGTGCGGAACCGTTCCTGTTCCAGCGACAGGACTTAGTAGCAGTTGCAGTTTTTTAGCAAGTCCAACTCTAAGTCATAGAGGAAACATAAAACACTGAGAGGGACTCATCCCCATCCCGTAAGTCTATCTCCAGAGAAGTTGTTAGGCTATCAGTGCTATCCGGTGTTGCTCCCGGACCACTGAGCAGCCTATTCTGCATTTGATCTCACAGCACCCTGAATTCCTCAGGTTACCAGCTAATTCCCACAACATTGAAGTCTTTATGGAGGTCATGTTGTGCATATTTGGCACTCTTGGTTTCCCCTGGCACTCTTTGGGCCCCAAAGATCTTCATGGTCCTCCACTTGGGTTATTGCCTGCAGATCTGTCCTTGGCAACCTGCTTAGGGTTTTGCAACACAGCCTACTTTCACTCAGTACCAAAATCTGCTCCAGTTCCATGGACATTGATGCCACTGGTGCTGGACAAAGTCCCTAAACTCATTTTGGTGTGTACCTCAGAGCCAAACTCATATTGATCTTGAGTTCATGTCTTGAATAATCTTTGACATGCCTGGTTCCCATGCCACCTGGTTCTGACAGAACACTACCCCTGGATTTGCAGGAGACCAGTGGGCTTGAGACATCCCCTGCCCTGATACAGGGCCTGTTTATCCACCTAGACCACTGACAGAAGAACGCACTTCTTTTGTTGTGGTAATTATACTCGCTTCAGAGATCTTGGACCCACAACTTCCCTCTATGGAGGTCAAAACTAACCTGTTTACAGTGATTTTTCGACCTGAGCAGGCTTCCTCTGAGCCCTTTTTCTCATTTAATGAAGTCCTGACTGATACATCAGTGGACACGTGTGCAAAATCTTCTTGATGCCCAGTGGTGAACAGGCAGATTACCAGACACCGCTGGCCGACGCCAGGCAGCTTTGATTTTCTGACTCAGCATCCCACTCCTGAGAGTCTAGAGGTTCAAGACTCTACCAGCAAGGTGAATCTCAACTTCTTCCCTACAACTCTCCTGGACAGACGGTTGGAAAGGAGTGAAGCATTCGGGAAACAAATGTTCTCATCAGCCAGTCCAACTTTGAGGTTGGTCAATGGCAGTTGTTTGCTTGGATAATATATGCATGATTTTTGGGGAATAGTCTGCAAGAGCTTGCCAGTAGTCCCTGAGGATCTTTTTGGCTTCCCTGGAGCCAACTGTTCCGAATGGCTAGGATGTAGCTAAATACGTCATTGTATCTGGCTTGGATACCATTGATTAATTAAGCCAAGTAGTAGGTACCAGCATGGATCTCCGTAGCCACGCTTGGATGAAGTCTGTTGCCGTTTGGCAGGAGTCCAGGCGGTTTGGCTAGAGAGCAGATTCTGGCCTGAAGCACTTTGAAGCTTGTTCATACCAGGCATTACCCATATCTTTTGGGGATTCAACAGAAGGGTGGCATACAGACAGTGCCAGACAACCAACTGCCTCAGCAAGCACCCCCCCAGTTCTTTTGGGGTAGGGTATGGGTTCACACGTGCAACATACTGGTCAGCAGGGACACTTATCCTCTCATTTCCCCCAGCCCTGCAGCAGCCTCCAAGCCGCTTTAGCTTGCCCTTAGCGGCTCACGTCGTCCCTGTAGGAGGTCAAATCCAACACTTTCTCCATGGGTAGCGACTGGTTACATGTAGACAGATGAGTCCTTCAGATTGTCCAACGGGGCCATGCCCTTCTATTTCCTTTTTGACACCGCATTTTCTACCTACATCAGAGCTGCTTTCAGAGGAGCACCTAACCAATTTACTGCAGGAGGAGCAGGCTTTTTTTTCCAAAGGGCCATAGAGAAGAGGTTTTCCTCGGAAATAGGGACTGGATATTATTTCTGCTGCTCCCTGGTGCCAAAGTAGGATGGAAGGCTTTGTCCTTCGTAGGACAAATTGAAGATACTCAGGTTCCATCTTTCCTGGAAGGTAGCCCTCCAACTGCAGGATGTGTGTTTTCATATATCCATCCTGCAGATGTTACCTGCAGTTCAGGATAGGCCAGGAGTATTTCCACCTTACTGTGCTCCCCTTCAGCCTTACCAGTGCTCCTCACGTGTTCACGAACGTGATGACTGTGGGCGTGGCACATCTTCTGAGGTTGGGGATACCAGTGTTCCCCCTCCCTCAGTGAATTGATGGTGAGGGCAGGCTTGCCACAGTCAGTCGTAGACTACTGTATGCCTTTGTGCCTTTACCTTGTCTATCCTGAGTTCTCTAGAGGATCAGAAATGACCAGGGCCAAGTCATCCTAGAGATTCCAAATTGGAACAGGAGAGTGTGGTACTCTGGACTTATGTAAATGTGTTTCAGTCCCCTGATCAGGCTTCTACATCGGGAGGTTGTGTATGTTATCCTTGCTGCATTGCAAACTTCAACAAAATCATTTGTGCAAGTCGCTGGAACAAGTTTGTGGCCTGGTGTGGAGCTCACAACAAAAAACCAGGTTATCTGTCGGTCCTTTTAACTTTTTGCATTTGCCAGGCCAGCTGTTGTGATCTGTTATGATCAAGTTTTTTAAAGATTTGACACATATGTTTCCTCCAAAACCCATGGAGGGACCTCAATTTGGCTCTGACTTTCACTAAATGTTCTCGCTTCAAGCCAAAGCACAGCTGATCTTGGGGGTCTCCTTACTCTGAAAACTGTTTTCCTTGTCACGTTTACTCCAGCCCACCAGATGAGTGAGCTTCAGGCTCTCTGTGCAAACACCTTAAATCACCTTTTTCACATTGGGCAATCGAACACCTGCCCAATTTTCTTAGTTCCTAGTCACCACCACTAAACACCCCCACCCATAACCCCTGCCACCTCCACTAAAGAGGAGAGAGCCATTCCATTGGTCAGACCCCAAAACAACTTTGAACTTTTACATCAGTTTCACCAAAGACCACCATTTGGACGATCAGCTCTTTGTGGGGTTCGCTGGGGCAAAGAAAGTCAGGGTGGCTTAGAAGATAACTTTTCCCATGTGGATAGACCTCTGCATTAAGACATGTTATGCACTGGCCAAGAAGCAAGCCCTAGAAGGATTGAGGGATCATTCCACCAGGCCCAAGGCAGCCACCACTGCATTGAAACCTAGGAGTGCTGTTCTGGACATTTGTCAGATTACAACATGGGTGTCTCTCCACATCTTCACAAAATACTATTGCCTTGACAACTATGTCCAACAGGAATGGTATTTCACCTGTTTGGTTCTGCAGGATTTATTAGTCTAAGCTCATTCCACAGGCCCTCCACCGTGGGAGGTGCTGCTTGGGTATCTAATCTCAAGGTGAGGAATTTGCTGTTGGACGTATCCATCAGTTACCCTTGGTAATACTCTCCTCTGGTGGATACTGTGTCTAATCCAGATTCCTCACTACATTGATCGTTGAAGAATAGCACAGCAGCAGTAAAATGTTTTAAATGCTCTCAATTAACCTTTTGTCTGCAGCAATTAAATGTTATTGATGTGCAAACATCAGCATTCATGCTCATGCTGGACATGGAATGCGACTGGATTGCTAGAGAGAGGAGTTGCTAGGAAATGAGGTAGCAAGGATATGAGGGAAATAATGGAACATTAGGCACAGGAAAGAAGGAAGGAATAGTTAGCAATAGGAGTGAAAGAAGGAAGAAAATAAAACTTATTCTTTTAATGTACTGGAAAAATAAAGTTCCTGTGATTGTTACGGTTCAAAGAAAAGAGTAAACACTGACAGCCAATGATCTATACAATTTCTGAAAACAATGGAAAACATTAAAAAGTACACACAACAAATAGAAACTACAAGCAAGAAAGCCTTCTTATTTTGAACTAACTGCTTCACAAATTCCCCTCCTTCCTCTTGTTTGCTCTTCGTTTATCAAAATTTTTCTCTCTTATTTTCAGTTGGATATGAGTGGTTATGCACTGTCTTTCTGTCTTCTGTTTCAGGGGCTTCTTTTATTATCTTCCATATTTCCTCCCCGTTTTGCTTTTTTATCTTTTTTTATTTAATTAATTGTGAAGCTCTTATCCTGCTGCTTGCATTTCTTGCAAGACTGTGCTGGAAAAATTGACGCAAATATGTCTTGTATGTACTATGAAATTTATTGTGAAACAGCACGAGCTGCATGTTAGCCCAGGTGGCCGCATCTGCTAGAGCTGGAGCGCTGGCCAAAATTGTTCCATTGCTCCGTTGATTCCCTTGCATGTTTCACCCCTATGCAGTTGTCAAACTCCTTCATTTCTGTAGACATTAACTGTTTGCCATTGTCAGCAACAGTCTTGTCAATAAACCTTTAGAACCAAAAACATCTCTCAAAAACTCAAGCAGTATCTTAGAGGATGCACAGTCAACAAACCTCACCTCTGGCCATCTTATGTAGTAACCCACCATAACCAAATTACACTAGCTTGTCCACCTACAACTGGAAAAAGCCCCCAGTGTCCAATGCTATTTTAGTCCACGCCTCCTGTGGCACCTTGACAGTAACTACAGTCTTGGTACCGCCCCTAAGGACCTGTCACCGACTATAAAAGCTCCACAGTACCATACATAAAGTGCCACGTGCTTTTCTAGTGATGGCCATCAAGAATTAGCCCTGATTGTGGGTTTCTTGGCCTTCATTCCAACGTACCCCTCACAAGCCAAATTGAAAATCTTTTCCTTCTAACTGCACCACCGACACAGAAAAATGTTCTAGCTATTGTAACAGAAACTTTCAATTCTGTTAAGGTCACTGAGCGAGTATCATGCTATCCTTTCTTCACTTTATTCAGCTGCAGATATGTTAACAATACTGTAACAAACTTAATTTCCCATGAACTATTGGGGAAAAAAGAATTTCAGTCCAAGCAATCTGTAAGAAGCTGTGCATCATATCCCCATGTAGACTGCCCATCCTCCTCTTTCTTCCTGCGACAAAAACTGAGGATGCTGTCCTTTAATCCTGTTTAGACTACTTCAATCCTGATATAAACACATAACTATTACCATCCAGAAAAACATGAAAGAAAGCATAATGACAGTTTCCAATTCAGAATTAAGAATGTCTGACAATCATCATTACCATAAACCACCTTATCATTAGAAACCAAATTAGAGAGTAGTAGAAAAAAATACCTACTCATAGTGTCAGAAGTCAATCCCCCAGAAGGGTGGGGCGAAAGCAGTCAAGCTCTGGGTGGGCTAATCATTGTCTCTGTGTCCTTAATAGAACTGAAACTTACTGCTACAATAGCTAGGAAACGTTTCATTTTATGTCAGGACCGGAGACAAGGATTATGCTAGTGTAAAGCTTATCTACCACAAGAGTTGCATCAAGGGGACTGGTTTAAAATACATTCTCTTAAAGGTAGAATCAGCGGACCAGTCTGCGGCATTGAGGATGTCCTCCAAATGTGCTCCCAAGGGCAAAAGCTTTAGAGGCCATAGCCCCTCTGGTAGAATGAGCTCCAAACATCTTGGTATTGATACAAGCTTCCTGTATAGCCCGTCAAACCCACCTAGCAATAATGGGAGAAGACACTGCCTTGTGTGGCGTTTTAATAACAATAAGGAGCTGATGTTCGCCTGGTAATCATAGCCTCATACGCCTTCAGACCTCGGACCATGCAGAGTTTGGGTGAATCTGTGCAGGCCAGATAGATGACCTCTCAGAAATTACATTTGGTTCTCCTGGATATATGGAAAGTAACCCCCCCTCTGAAGTGAAGGTCCTTCCTGCGATATGCAGGGCCCTGACATCAGAAGCACACCTACAGGAAACAATGCAGAGTAAGGTTGCCAGTTTTGCTGACAGTTGCTTACTGGAAATTTAGTGATTACTAGGCTAAGGTAAAAACAGATTTAGCACCCTGTTAACATCCCTGTCATGGTTCTCGTGGTAAGGATAACCTAATTCCTGTGAGCAGTTAGCTGACTAATGGGTGTTCGCCCACATGAAAACCAGCAATGGGGATGTGCGCAGCCGAGCGAAAGGTATTGATGTAGCCGTATTCCTTTCACTCCCAAGCCAGGGAAGCAAGAACATTTTTGATTTGCACAATGTCTGTCCCCACGGGATCCAGACATCTCTGCAGACACCAACCCATCCAACAAGACATTACCGATCTGTAAAGTTTATTGGTGTTATCCGCCCATGCTCTGAAAAGGAGGTGCCTAGCCTCTTCTGAAAGTCCCGGGATCTACCATCTCGCCTGGTAATCCTCCAAGCCATAAGTTGGAGAGTGCCTTCCAGGACCAGATGGTGAGGATTCCAGGAAGAATCCCTATGGAGATCCGGAGATGGGGGAGGCGAGTGGGTTTGGAGAATCCCAAGAAAGTTCCATCAGAACTGGAAACCAGACTTGATATTTCCAAATCGGGGAGATTACCACTAACTGTTGCCTGCGGACCTGTTCTGCTAGCCTCATGATAATGGAGAAAACGCATAGTCCTGCCCTTTTCCGTTGTCCAGTTTTGTAAGAAAGTGTCCATTGCTACTGCATGAGGGTCCAGCCTCCAGTTGTAATACCTGGGGAGCTGGTGATCCAGACGAAACATGAAGAGATCTACAAAGAACGGAACCCACCTGGTTGCTGGGATTTAAAAACTGTTGTATAGAGCTTCGCATTTGAGATTGCTATTCCACTGTTTGATTGTGTGAGCCCAGAAGATGTTCCACTGTCACCTATATGTGATTCTGGAAATAGGTTTCCCAGAAATTCTGAGGTAGATATGAGGGTCTTGGATCTCATTCTCCCCAAATGGTTAATGTACCTCACCGCCCCTACATTGTCCATCTTCAGAAGGACACAAAACTGTGCTCTGTCTTTCGCCCAGCATTTTACTGTGAAGGAACCTGCAAGCAATTTGAGGCAATTGATGTGCAAGCACTTATTTGAAGCTGACCAGATGTCACCGGTGGTGAAGTTCCTTCATCCTGTCCACCAACCAGAACCACTGATATCCGATTCTATGATCAGATCTGGCTGCGATCTGAAGATAGTGCATCCGTTCCAGGCCTCCATATGGAAGAGCCACCAATTGAGTTCCTCTTTTGCCGCTTCCGAAGGGGAACCCTATGAGAACGTGAGCTCTCTCCAGTGGTGCGATACCGTTCAGGCGCTGGAGAGCACAGTAGTGCAGGGGGCCTGGGAAAATAGCTTGAATGGACAAGGACAGGAGTCCCACTAATCTTTCAAGTTGTCTAAGTGATGTTGTGGGTCTAGCCAGGGTCTTTTGATCTCTTGTTAAGTACTGACAGCCTTTCTGGAGGGAAGGCTCAAAGTAGACCTGCCAGAGTTGACAATGAATCCCAAGAATGTCAGGCTCTGAGACTGGAGTAAGATGGACTTTTTGCTGTTGATAATGAAACATAAGCATTGAAGAAGTTTGACTGTGTGGCTTAGGTGGCCCAGCAGCGTTCTCGGATACTGATCCATAAGGAGAATATAGTAGAGATAGATGATCGTGCTGATGCCCCTGGTCCTGAGATACTCTACCACAGGCTTCAGAACCTTAGTAAAGCACCAAGGTGCGGAAGATAGACCGAAAGGAAGAGTTGAGAAATTGAAGTTTGGGATCTCCATTGGAATCGAAGTAGTTGGTAGATCAGGATCGTCAGGTAGGCATCCTTGAGGACCAAATGTACCACCCAATTGTTGGGTCATAACAGATCCCAAAAGAGATGGATCCCCTCCATTTTGAAGTGGCGGAAGACCATCCACCAGTTGACTTCTCGTAGATTGACCTCTGGGTGTTGACCCCCATTGTGCTTCTCCACCAGAAAGTTTGCTGAGAAAGCCCCTGGGATACTCTGCTGTTGGAGTGATAACCCCTTTGGAGAGCAGGTCTGCTATATCTGCATCTATGAGAGCGGCCTCCAAAGGTGAACTGAAAATACTGGGTGAGCGCAATGACAGCAAATTAGGTATGTTATTGTATTGTTAACAGGGCTGCTGTTGAATACAGTTAAGTAAGTATGCATCATCTTTGCCTCCGGTCCTGACATAGAAACCTAATCACCTCACCGTATAACCTCCCAAGGTCAGCTCATTGGCAATGTGGAGCCAGGCACCCTTTAGCTTGTGCATCCTTTTGACTTTAGGACATCCTTTTCTGACTTTCGTTTGTCACCACTGTCCACAACACTTCACTATTCTGTCTTCCCAATCTCCATTCCTCTTCCATCAACGTTAATTGTAGTAGTGGAATTGGATAAGCACTCTTCCACTCCAACCTCCTCTTCAGGAATTTGTAAATTAACATTCAAGGGTCACTTAGACAAATAATGTGCCATAATATGCCTGGAACAACAAGTATTCATCTTTATTACAATATTCTTGTAAACCATATCGCAGTTCTGGCTGTGAATTGCATGCATGAGTTTTAACCCATTCCCTTCGCCACTGAAAAGATTGAGAATGTGATTTGAACTTCAGCATGAAGGTGTGCATGGGACAGCAGGTTTCCAGAGATGCATCTGCCAGAGCTGAAATTTGCTAAACGTAGTTAATTTACCTCGTGGATTCCACACAAACTAGTAATAGGTTCGCCAAAATAAATAAAAGAGAAACCCAAACTTGTGCATATATTTGAACTCTTCTGATTTTATTTTTCATTTTATTTTTCCTTCGGTGCAAGCCTGTGTCCTACTTATCTCTTCTTTACCCTCTGTCCATTCCAATCACCTGCCTCATTTTCGAGCTCCATCATGCTGCCTTACATGTATCTTGCTCTTTGAAAGGATTTATTCCCTGAAAAAAATCAAGCTTATGGAATTGTTATATCTAAAAGTGTCACCTACGAAGTTTATTATTAAGTGGTCAATTCTTAATATTGAGGTAATACACGTATATGTGAAGTAATTTCAGCACCAATTGCTAGTGCCATGTATTCTGCTTTGAGTAAGTAGGCCACTGAAAGGGAGATCGACGTTCTTGTGTATTCTTTTGCAGAAGAGATGCCTGGCAGAGAGTATCATGCTGCTACCTTCTCATCAGTTAAGCTAGAGCATGTTGCAGTCTAGAGCGACATCTCGTTACTGAGTGTCTGAGATAATATTGTGTAACAAGCATTACAAATGCTACGAAAAACATTTTACAACAGCATTTTTTCCCTTTATTTTCATAGCATTGCGATCCTTCCAGCAAATTGAAGACTCTCCACTTCGAAGATATCTTAAGGTTTCAAAAAAAGCACGTTCATAATAAAGAAAACATTTGAACACTTTAAAAAGAGCTTAATATTTATGTGATGGCAGTTCCTGTCATTAACCGGTTTATTGCATTTCAGCTGTCACAAGCACATTGAGGCTGTTCTGTTTTTTGTCTCCTAACAAATAAAATAAAATTTTAGGTGTGCAGTCAATTTGTTTTGCACAACAGAGTTCTGGATTCCTTGCGATTTAGAAAAGGACCGTATTCCATCAAGTGATTCCATTGAACATTGAGAGCTATCTAGTGTTTTTCTCATCAAAAGACTCTACTTTAGAAGGGCTCGCTTCTCCAGTTTCATATGGTGTATGTGGCATAGAGACCCCTGCTGTCAGTGTGCTTTGTCTTGTAGGTCCTTCCTCTCTTTCTGTTAAACAGCTTGCTTTTCTCCCTTTATAAAAAGAAACACCAGGACAATTGTTTCCATCAGATTTGACATCAGATCTATAAGTGTTGTTTATGCTATGTGAGTTGATTATATTGTGGATTTTAAAATACATACATTAAACAAGTGTTAGTCACATTGCACATAAAGCCCATTCAAGCGACCAAACCTTGTCAGCTGATTCATGGGAGTACTCTGCCACAAACTGTGGAATGCTGTGAGTGTTTAAGAGCTGAACCAAACTACCTGCAGATGGGGAAACATCTTAAAACTGTCTTTTCAAGAAATAACTTGCCTGAGTCAACTCTTACCAGGCTCATGTTTAAAGAATGCATGAAAAATATATCAGTACACGGAAGCAAAGAGGAGAACAGTTTGCAGTACATGGCTAAATACTGGGTCAAGGTTTGGTTTAACAACTGAAAAAGGTTGTCCTTCAGCAACAAGGCTGTGAATGTTGCATACCGTATTTATAAGCAGAAAACTCAGCCCATAATTTGGTAAGTGTGATAGAAAAAGAATGAAAAAGATAAGGGGCACATAGTGTGAGCAGCACTTTACTCAGAGTAGCAAAACTGAGAGCCTAAGGACAAAAATAAAACACAACCAGTGAACTAAAATGACTGGATGATACCGAAGATTAAATTACAACTGATCTCTTTAATATTGAATGGCCTGAAGGGCACCAGTAATATTTCTGATGGATATTTATACCTGCACATTCCTTACCTGTTGAATCCTCCAGGCACCATGCTGTATCCGAAACTTGCAGTAGCTTTCTGTCAGTAGTTGGTGCCACTACTGTGTTGGCTCCTAATATCACAGGACAGATTCACACAAGACGTCAACCCGACGCACTCATGTCAGTTTCTTTCTTCTGTGTTGTTTTTTTTATGCCAATCCAGAGTTGCTCTCCTGGCAGTATGTTCCATAAAATTTGAATTAGCATTGTTAAATAGGTGTCTCTTCCGAAGTTGTCAGGGTTTAAACAGAGCCACTCTTACGGCAAGTAGATGTTGCTCTTGGACCTCTCTGACATCTGTTTTGATGCATGGCCCAACAATGATTCCAAATCATACAAGAAGAACTGCTGCCTGCTTATCAAGGCAGTCAAACAGCGGCAGGCTAAACCTTTGCAGGCGCAGCCCTAGTGGTAGATGTTCTCCTCAAGCTCGCCTTCAAAAGCCTTGTGGCACCTTTCCCATTCTAGGGGGTAAGTCTGTAGCCAGTGTCCTCCGCATATACTTCGGATGGGGATGTGGTGGAGATGCTGGTGCTGGATTAGTCACCAGCTCTGTGCTTAGGACCTTTTGATCTACTTGTGTTTTTTTTTTTTTTTTTTAGTTTCTGACACTGACTCAGCACAGATTGCGACCTTCATTTGGCATTCTCTCAAAGAAACTCCATCACCCGGGTCTCTTATTTGCTTCAGAGCTCCAATAAGCCTTCAGGGCTCCATACTGATGCCAGCTGGCAGCTATAACCTTGGCATTGGTCTGCCCTGCTGATGCCATTGTGGCACAAGCCAAACCAGTCCTCCTTCCAACGGCCTTGCAGGCTGCCCTACCATTGTTGTCAGCACCAGTGTCATCACCTTGATTACTCGTTGCTGAAGGCATCCTCGTCCTTACCTGCCAGTCGGCCCAAGTACAGGTGGAGATCTCTCTTCTTCCCCCCCTCCCCCCCCCAGGGCGATCTCAGCCCTGGCGACCCCATCCCCAGGGCCCCGAGAACTTGTGACCTGGGCACCCCATTCACAATGTTGGGGGCCATGGGGGGACCCTGAAGGCCCTAAATGGTCCCAACTGTGGGAGCCAGCATTGCTGTCACAGAGAGGGAGCTGCTAAAGCAGGTCCCCCCCCCCCGCTCATCATTAAAAGAACGCCCCTGCTCAAACTGAGTCCTAAAATGGCTGCCAACACTTCCTGATTTGAAGTGTTAGCAGCCAATCAGAGCTGTGCTTTTCTCTGCACAAGTTCGTCTTTTAACGCAAATCAGCGTGAAGGTTCTGCATCCCTAGATATACAAATTTATTTTCCCTTTATTTGCTAAAAAACTACTGAACTTATTTACTCCAAATAAGCGAAAGCACAATCTGCGTCCCGAAAGCTAGCTTTCTGCCAAATTTGGTGTAATTCCGCCCAGTGGTTCGGGCTGTAGTTGTGTCTAAAGGTCCTATGGTAATTAACATAGGAAAGCAACTTTATTGACACCCCAAACCCCTCCTCCCCAACGTGCTTGACAAATCACTCCAAACTTTCCAGGCGCAACAAGAATCACTGGCACACTTTTTTGGAAACATTTTGTGAAGAATCGTCAAACTGTGCCAAAGATATAGACAAGCCAAAACGTTTTTAGTTTTTTTAAAAACTTTAAGTCATTTTAAATACTTTGTTAATCCAAACACCGCCATGCATGGCCTTCGGCTGCTGCCAGAACCTGCAGCCAGGCCCTGCGACTAACCCCCTATAAGCACCAAACCCCATGCCACAAATGGCCTTCAGCTGTGCACAGCTGGGAATGGTCGCAGGACCTGTGACCAGGCCCTGCGGCCTACTCCCTATATGCAACCAACCATGCATAACCTTTGGCCATGCGCGGAGGTGGTTGGCTGCAGGACAAGGCCTTGAGCCAGGCTCTGTGGCCAACAGCCTCTAAACACCCAACCGTGTTTCATGTACGGCTTTCAGCTGTGCGTGGCGGGGGTTGGCCGCAGAGCCTAGCCTGCGGCCAACACCCCCTTAAGCAGTCAACCTCACGCCAAGCACACCCTTGGCAAAGAAATTAAAAAGGGAGCAGGATAGAAATACCCTGTCCCCCTAGCCTTGGTGCTGGGGTCCCCCTGGGACCCTGCCACAGTGAAATAAAATTGCTGGGAAATTTCAGCAGATTTGCAAATCTGCGGCAAAAATGTTTAGAAAAGTATGTTTTCAAAAAAGCCCTCAGGTGAGCCAGGAGCATGCCCAGATATAAAAAAGAATTTAGAGGGCGGTGCACGGGGCCACCTCCTGATGCTCCTATGAGCCCCGGAGACCACCACCTCCCCAGGGATTTACATTTTTTTTAAAAGAGGGGGCTGCACAGACCTACCCTCCTAGAGCTTTGCTATGCCCCATGGACCACCACCTCCCTGGGGCTAAAGTACAAAAGAGGTAGAGGGTCTGAGTGGACCACCTGGGCCCCGGGAACCTCCACCTCCCTGGGGCCAAAGTCATTCTATAAAAGAAGAATGGGGCTGGCGACTCTCCACCCACCTGCTCCCCCTCCCCCTTGCCCTGGGCCAATTTCGTCCTGGGGCCCTGGCCCTAGTCCCTGGGTGCCCTGGCCCCACCCAGCGCACCCAGTGTGCTTCGTTGAGGACTACGGAGGCAGCTTCAAGGCCCCAGCCGGCTTCCTGCCTCCTGCTGGGGCCGGCATTGCTCCTGCAAGCAGGGAGCTGCTAGATATGCAGCTTTCTGTGTGGGAGCAATTGTTTAATCTGTTTCCCTGCCTGCATGACAGCATGCAGCGAAACAGATGAAAACTCTGCTTCCAGCTAGCGGAAGCAGTTTGACAGTTCCCACTTGCTAGGAGCAGAGTTAGTGTTTGCTCTTGCTTGGCAAGAGCTGTCTGCTCCTGCCAAGCAAGAGCACACCGCTATCTCTTGAGGGGCCATTAATGGCTCCAGGAGGGGGGCTGTGCAGCTGAGGAAGCTCTTTGCGTGCAGGAGCAGTCATTTTATACTCTGATTACTGACATGATAGTAGGCAAGGAAACAGATGAAAGCTCTACTTCCAGCATCAGGAGCAGCCAACCGAAAGCAAACAGCTATTTCCAGAGGATGGGCACCTAGAGAGATAGCAGGAGCCAGCCCTGGGAGTCCCTTCTTTCTTGTGCATGGGCTAACCCCAGGGAGGTGGTGGTCACTGGGGCTGGTATGTGTCCCGGGATGGTAGCCGCGCAGCCCCTCCCTCTTTAAATAATGCATATTGCCCCAGGGAGGTGGTGATCCCCAGGGCCTGGGGGGTTTGCACCCCCGCCCTGAATTCTCTTCCTCCCAACATATATAAGCCCCAGGAGGGGGGGTCCAAATGTCCCAGCTACTTTTGTTACTTAAAGCCCCAGGGAGGTGGTGTTCCCTGGGACTCGAGGAGCCCAACGGAGGGGGGTCTGCACGCCCCCCTCCTTAATAGCAATAAAGGCGCAGGGAGGTGGCAGTCTCCAGGGCCCTTAAGAAACTCGAGGGGGGGCCCCATGCCCCCCTCTGTTTTTTTTACATATGTGCATGCAACCAGGAGCCGGCCCACCCGAGGTCTTTGTTGTAAACAAGCACAGGAACCCTTCCTTTTTAAAAAAAGAAAAAAGTTTGCTGCAGATTCGTGAATCTGCTGCGATTTTTGCAGCAAAAGTTTAAAAAGAAAATCCTTTTTGCCTTGGAAGGGGGGAGGGGGGCACCATCACCAAGCACCAAGGTTAGGGGGTCAGGACATGTCTACACTGCCCTCTTTTCTTTACTTTTTATCTTTTTGTTTGGGGCTCTGCTGAGTCAACGTCGAAGCAGGCAGAGATGGCATGATCAACTTTTAAGACCCCATCTAAAAGACTATCGATGTCAAGAAGCCCTTCCCACTCATTGAAAGATCAGATTTTGCCAATGGAGCCAGTGGAGCCAGGGTCTCCGACACTAGTTACACCTTCTTCTGACCCACCTGTGTATCTCTCCCCACGTTGGCTAGAAAGTGCGCAAGTGCCGTGATACTGCTCAGAGTACCGGGTTAGATTTTTTGCAAACATACTCTCCATCCAGGGTCACTCTGCATATACCATCACCAAAACACACTCCTCCACTGGCATTCTCTCCGGATTCACAATACACACTTTCAAAGAGACATTTTCCCTGCAGTCTTCATGTAGGTCCAAAACCCGGCAGAGGCGTAGATCAAGGTCACGGACCCTGCAGAGATGTGAATCAAGGTCCAGGACACCACATAGGCATAGGTCAAGGTTGAAGTCAACAAGAACCAGGCCTGCTTCCAGATATCAACAATGTCATCAGTCCAGATTGTGCTGTTGCAGGCATAGAACACCGTCCTAGTTTACTTCTCATTCCTCTGTGAAAAATTATTTACCAACACTATCAGACATACTGCTTGCAAGTGTTCCTCTGGTGGATGACGTGATCACATTCAACAATATATTAATTTGAGGCGCATCAAAATTGAACATTGTCATTCCATGTGCCTACTGCATCATCCTCAGTTATCTTTGAGGCACTGCATCACAGTGCAGTATCAAGACCACTCCTACCTCTGGTTTGAGAGAAATGGAGATGTAGCTCTCCCTGGCTCCAACTTCTCTGCGAGCTGCACCATCACAGGTCCTTAAAGTATAAGGCTCTGGACCAGCACCTGTTATTCCTAAAGACTGATCCACCTCCAGATTCAGTCATCATAGCTGCTGCTTGAAAAACACTCTGCCACTGCCTTGTCATCAGTGCCTCTAAATAAGGACTGCAAGTAGATGGACACTGTAGGGAAAAAGATGTGCACCACTTCTGCTTCTTTCATGAAGATGGCCAGCGCCTCTGCCTTGTTAGGGAGGTACGTTAGGGCACTCTGGGACTCCCTTTCCAGATTCTTGGAAAAGCTACCAAAGGAAGACTGGCAGGACTTCCAAGAAATCCTCCATGGAGGCTGCCTAGTCTCCAACCAGGTCATTAGTGCAGCCGCAGATGCATCAGACCTAGAGACACATGGATACTCCCACAGCATCTGTGCCAGAAGGTCCTCCTAGCTTCGCCTCACTGGCCTGAAACCTGAGGCCCAACACAGGGTTCTCAACCTTCCATTTAGTGGCAACTTACTGTTTGGCTGACATGCAGATGATGAAATAACCAACTTAAAAGCTGAGCTGCAAACGCTGAAGGCCGTGGGCCTCAAAAAACGGAAACTATTCCAATGAAGATATAGGCCTTATGATAGGTGTTCCTGTCAACAGAGGGTTCAACCCCTAACTGGGTTCTGCAACAGCAGGACATTATCATCCCAGTACACCAACTCGGGGAGGACGAGCTCATCATCAACCTGCATCCTCTTCCTAAAAACCAGGCAAGCAATGAGCCCTGGATTTCCCCTTCTTCGTTACCCACTCCAGTGGGGGGGAAGTATCATCAAACACCTGGACAAGTGACACTCCATCACAAGCGACAAGTGGGTTTTGAATATTCAATCAATCAATCAATCAGTGCTTGTAAAGCGCAACTACTCACCTGTTAGGGTCTCAAGGTGCTTGGGTGGGGGGTCGGGGAAGTGTAACATATACCGGTGAGGTGGTTCTTAAAAAAGCCATGTCTTCAGTTCCTTCTTGAAGCAGAGGAGGAAGGTGGTTTGTCTGTTGTGGTGAGGAAGGGCATTCCAGGCAGTGGCTGCGAGGTAGGAAAAGGAGTGTCCTAATGTTCTGGTTTACCTGATGCGGGGTACTTCTGCGAGAGAGAGCTGGGCTGAGCGTAGGGCCTTGTGGGGTATGTGGAAGTTGAGTCGCTGGTTCAGGTAGGCTGGTCCGGTGTTGTGGAGGGCTTTGTGTGCGTGGGTGAGGATCTTGAAAGTGATTCTTTTCTCTATGGGGCAGTGTCACGGTAGGTCGAGGACCAGTCTGGCGGCGGCGTTCTGGATGTTTTGTAGTTTGGGGGTGATTTTCTGTTTGATTCCTGCGTAGAGTGTATTGCCGTAGTCCAGTCTGCTGGTGATGAGGACGTGTGCGATGGTCTTTCTATGTCCGAGGGGGATCCACTTTAAGGACTTGCATAGGAGGCAGAGGGTGCAGAAGCAGGTGGAGGTGACTGAGTTGATTTGATGGTTCATGCTGAGGTCGGAGTCCAGGATGATTCCAAGGTTGCAGGCTTGGCTGGAAGGGGTGGGTGGGTTTCAGAGGGTGGGTGGTTACCAACCTACCCACCCTTTGAACAGTTTTCAGTGAGTACCATTTTGAATATTGTTAAAAACGGTACACACTTTGATTCAAGTCTCCTTCCCTCCTGTGCTACCTACAAAAACATCAGCAAGTCCTCCTACAAAACGAAGTCACCAAACAGCTCAGAAGGAAGGCCATAGAGGAGGCCCCACTCTTCCAAAGGGGACGGGGAATTTACTCTTGTGATTTTCTGGTTAGCAAAAAAGGTCCAAACTGAGATTTCGGACCCATTCTGGGCTTGAGGCTACTGAATAAGTTCATACGGAAATTTAAATTCAGGATGCCTACCCTTCACCAGTTCTATCCCCAGCTCCATCAGGAGGCCTGGATGTGTTCCATAGATTTCCAGGATGCCTACTTCCACATTCTGATCACCATAACTCACTGTACGTTTCTGCGCTTCACAGTGGTTTCCAAACCCTGCTAGTGCAAAGTACTATCGCTCTGCCTGAAATCAGCACCTCACACATTCTCGAAATGCATGGCCGTAGGGGCAGCATCCTTAAAAAGGAAGAGGATCTTCATTTACCCCTACTTAGATGACTGACTCATTAAAAAAAAACTCCTCTCCGTCACAAATGGAAAGACATTATCAAATCTGCATTGAGACCCTTCAATATCTAGGTCTAAGGATCAAATTCAGGAAATCTATAAAAACACCAACCCAAATGCTACACTACCTGGTTGCAGCTCTAGACACAAGGTCCGCAAGAATGTATCCTTCGGAGTAGAGATTATCCTCAGTCAGTCTGAAGACTTGCAATCTGCTGCACACTTGACATCTATCTGCCAGACAGGTGGCGTCTCCTCTAGGATCAATGGCCTCTTGCATTTTAATCACCGCCATGCCAGGTTACACATGACACCTCTACAACAAACTCTAGAGGATCAGTGGACTCCTCTGTTCTGTGACCGCTGGGATGGCAAGCTGACTCTCTCACAAGGTGCGCTGTGATCGCTACCATGGCGGTCTCACCGTTAAAACCCATTGGTAGGAGTCCCCTTCCACCTGGACCCTCCCACACAATCTCTCATCATGGAGGCCTCCCTCCAGGGTTGGGGTGTTCACATAGGTCTCCTGCGTACTCAAGGACTGTGGTCAGACAGGGATCAGCAGTATCACATCAACATGCTGGAGCTAAGGGCGGTCCACCTAACCCTTAAGTTTTTTTATCCATCCATGACAAGCTCTCGCCCGGTCCAAACAGACAAGACCACAATGCAAACAGGGGTTGGGGGAGACTCGTTCTCATCCCCTTTCTCTAAAAGCACAGGCCACTTGAAACTGTCTAATAGTCAGGAACTTCACAATCTCAATCAAGCTGAGCTCAGGAGCCCAAAACACTCAAGTGGACTCTCTCAGTTGTAACTACACTGAAAATTATGACTGGATTCTACACAACGACATTGTGCAAGACATCTTTCTACTTGTTTGCAGACAAAAACAACAAATACAACCTTGACTACATGTCTAGGTTTTCCTGACCAGGGTCAAAGGGGAATACCCTTTTGATGGACTGGTCAGGGAAATTTCTTTACGCATTTCTCCCAACTTCGCTGATTCCTACAGTGATCATACAGGTCTAGGACCCTAATGATCCTCATAGCTCCAGGATGGCCTTGCCAGTAGTGGATTACGGATATGCAATACCTATCAGAAAGACCACACAAGAGGCTGCCATGCAGGCAGGATCTCCTGTACAAGCTTGGATGGCTGATTTTCCATACCAACCTGTCCTCGCTGAGCTTGACTGCATGGCTCCTAAATTCGACCAGTATGGGCATTTAGGCCTCTCGCAGGATTATATGGACATCCTCAGAGTCCAAAAGGCCTTCTACCAGAAAATTCTATGCCTTCAAATGGAAGCGGTTTTACTTGTTGTGTGCCCAAAATTATTATCTAATTTTGGTTGAAGAGAATATAATTTTACCTTGTCTCCTCCATTTAGCGAAGTTTGGCCTTCAGTTTTCACATAAAGATGCATATCACAGCCATTACCTCTTACAGAAAGTCTCCCACACAGACATCTTTGTTTCAAACGCCTGTGGTCAAAGATTTTTTTGAATGAAGGGCTAAAGAATATATTCCCTCCTGTAAGATCACCTTCTCCCCCATGAGAACTTAATAATGTTCTCTCAAAACTCATGGGCCCTTCTTTCGTGCCTATACACAAAGCCTCCTTAGAGCACGTCACAATAAAATATGCTTTCCTACCAGCTATTACTTCAGCATGTAGAGTCAGTAAGAGCCACTTCCTGTGCTAAAGAGCCTTATACATTGTTTCATGCTAATAAGGTGGTCATGAGAACTCATGCTAGTTTCCTTCCCAATGCGTTTTCTGATTTTCACATAAACCAAACTATTTATTTACCTGCATTCTTTCCTAACCCCAGCAGAAAGGGTTTTGCATTACTTAGATCAAGCTAGTACTTAAGTTTTACCGAGATAAAACAAAAGATATCAGGCAATCTGACCATCTATTTGTCAACTATGGTCCAATGAGAACAGGCACAGCTTCCTCCAAGCAAACCATATCAAGGTGGATAGTATCCTGTATAGAGGTATACCAGTTAGCCAATAGACATTTACTGGTTAGCCAATAGACATTTACCGGCCTGGCCTAAAGCCCATTCAACTAGGGGCAAGGCAGCAACAGCTGTTATACTGAGAAATGTACCCATTTCCGAGATATGTTAGGCTGCAGCATGGAAATCTGTACATACGTTTACCAGGCATTACTGTCTGGACCCAGATACTTTAGTAGGGAAGGCCTCTTTAAGGAATCTTTTTCAATAATTGTAACAGCAGCTTTTGAATGTTCTGGATTTGTCCACAAGTGTGTGGGATGGGTTTGCTATTCTGTTCAGTGCTTATGACTATTGATGAGGATCCCCTAGAAGAGAAGGAAAAATTGCTTACCTGTAATCCTAGTTCGCTTTCAGGGTAATCCTCATCAAAGTCATGAGCAACCTTCCTGCCTCCCTGGAAGAATCTTTCATGCAGTAGCGTATACATCCTTTGTTCTTTTTTTCCTGTCACCATAAAAAAGACCTGACCTAACTGTCACCTTTGGGGCATGATGGGATACAGGGGGTCCTGTGAGGTCTTTAAAGGCATTGTGCCAGTTTTCTCTGTTATGCTTTAAATGCAGCATGTTGGCTAACAATGCCTCTCTTTCCTTTGCAGTTTCTTTTCAAATAAAGGCTGTGATTACACTTTGTAGTCTTTTTTCTGCTTTCCAGAAATAATTGATAATTGTGAATTGTATTTTAAATGAAAACTCAATGTAATTTGGGTGTATGTATGTATGTATGTGGTGGTGGGGGGTACTATTCAATACCTATGACTTTGATGAGTATTCCCCTGGAAGAGAACAAGGATTACAGGTAAGCAATTCATCCATACAGACATTTCCTCTCGTATAGGAGAGGCTGAAGTAGCAAATCATTTCACTGTATCACCAACCATGGCAGTAATAACATTTGATATAAAATCCAAGTATGGTTGACGGTATAAGAGATGTAACATATCATCGTAAGTGGCGTCTGTAACATTTGTATGGTATGAACTATAACCTGAAGGTACTAACTTCCCCTACCTCCCTTAAACTAACACATCTCCCCCATATGCATACAACTTGCTGTATGCATGCATGTCAAGCATAGTATTATGTGGTGATATCTGTGGAGCATCATGGTGTTCAGGTAGTAATAGTATTAGATAGTGTGGTCGTTAATACACCAGTGGTGACTCCCTCGCAGTTGCATTATGAGGTGTGGCAGAGTCAGCACTTCAGTAGTGCAGTAAAATAGTGTGTCCTGAGGTGTTCCTTGGGATCCGAGGCCTGTTGTCGTCAGTCTCTTGAGCTTTTAAGGATTCCTGTAATGCTTCCCACTCCTTCGCTATTGGTTTTCTTCACAATCCTCTATATTCTGCTCGGCGCAGAGCGTCGCTCTCCGCCAGCACCAACCATTCCACCTCCTCCCTCATTGAGACACTGAAGGCTCTATTCAGGATTTCCACTGCCTAGTATGGAATAGTTTAGCTCATAGTTGCGCTAAGTCTGCGAATCACGTCACCACTTTAGTGCCCTTGGTTCAGGGGAACAGCTGCAAAATGCAGTTTTTAAGTAGATATGCTTGGTGTATTATGGAGAATTGAATACATTTAAATCAGGAATTTTGAGTTATTTTCTTGGGGTAGTCGAGAAGGAAGGTACATTCCTTGTGTCGAAGCTCCCGGCCCTGGTTCTCCTCCCATTTGACTCGAAGGGGGGGTTAGTTAGATTGATAGATGCTCACCGAGTCCCCGATACAGCCATCGGATAAGGTGTCTACTGTGGCCCATCGTATGCATCGCCTGTACAAATTCATGTGTAGGAGGTTCCGTACCATCAGGAGCCAAATGTTGTTTGACATATCATGTAATACTAACATATGTTAGAAGCAAGGAGTCTGGCAGGGCCTGGGTGTTAATAAAATCTGTATGACTCCAAAAGATATTGGCCCTCATTACAACCCTGGCGGTCAAAGACCGCCAGGGCTGTTTTGGAGTTTGTACCGCCAACAGGCTGGTGGTACAAACTCGGGCATTACGACTGCGGCGGACGCGCCGTGGTCGCACTGCCGGGACCGGCGGTTTCCTGCCACATTGGTCCAGGCGGATTTAATCCTCCAGGGCAGCGCTGCCCAGGGGATTACGAGTGCCCCTCCCGCCAGCCTTTTCATGCCGGTATGAACCGCCATGAAAAGGCTGGCGGAAAGGGGAGTTGCGGGCCCCTGAGGGCCCCAGGGAGCTTTTCACTGTCTGCATTGCAGACAGTGAAAAGAGCGACGGGTGCAACTGCACCGCCGTAACACCGCCGGCTCCATTTGGAGCCGGCTCCTGTGTTGCGCCCGAGATCCCTGCTGGGCCAGCGTGCGTAAACCAGGTTTCCGCCCGCCGGCCCAGCGGGGTTCTCCAAATAGACACCGCAGGAGTGCGGCCGCATTGGCGCCCGCGCGGCGGTTCCGCCAAAGTTGAAATGAGGGCCATAGTCTCCAAATAATGCCTCAACTGCTGTGACACTGTCCCGCTCCCAGGAATGCAGACATCTCGTCGTAATGATTTCAGATCTTGTGGAAGGTACCAATAAGGTTATGTTTGGAGCATACAGTGTTGTCCAAGCGGTGTATTGTATGGCCGTTTTCCAATACGTGCTAGCATTGCGTAGCAATGGGGGGGCTAAAGGGAGCATGGGTGAGCCTGGGCAGATCACACTATGTATCTTGCCTTGGTCTAACAATCTTTCTCTACTCAATTTCTTGGAGGTTTCGTCCTTTTTGTCAGTAGGAGAGCCATTACAACTGGCCCGCTACGCAATAGGGTTTGAAGTCTAGAGCACCCATCACCCCTCTGTCAGAAGGCAACTGCAATTTGGCTAGGCTGACCCTTCGTTTGCCATTACCCCTCACCAGATCTCTTAGGAGAGTATTTAGTCAGTTGAAAAAATGTGCTGAGATCACCACTGGGAAGTTCACAAAATACTAAAGTAGGTATGGCAACATAACCATTGTGGCAAGTGCCAGCTGGCCCGCAACTAACAATGGTAGTGTGATCCAGCAACTAATTTTTGACATAAGTTATGTAATAGCCTTCTGAAGATTACCTTCTATTAGATCTAGTGGAGCTCTATAAACCTGTATCTCAAAGTATCGGAAGGTAGTGGACGCTGCTGGTACTGCTGCATCTCCAAAAGACAAGGACATTCCATCATACGTATCCTCGAATGGGAAGACATAGGACATCTCACTGTTGATGCAAAGGCCTGAGAGTATCGCAAAATCAGAAAATATCTGAGCCACTGCAGATAGGTTCACGCAGAGATTCCTTAAATTCAATTTCATGTCATCAATATATAGTGATATGTGGTCCTATAGGTATCCCCCCGTCCTCTGGTTCCTGTCTGATCCACTGCGCTAGTGGTTCCAGTACTATCACAAATAGTGGAGACAGTGAACAACCTTGTCTAGTGCCCCTGAATATTGAGTAGGAATCCGAGATGTGTTCGCCGGTTCATGCCCTTGCAGTTTCACTCATTGTATGTAATTAGGAGGGATCAAAAATCTGCTAATGGTAGCAAACATGTAGCCCCATCCCAGTATGTCGAAAGCTTGGTGGAGGACTAAACAAAGACAACCGGCGCATGGATGACCACCCCAAGCGGCATCCATGATGTGTATATTAAGGGAGGTGTTTTGGTTGGGGACAATTCTGCATTGGTCCGTATTTATAATTTTAGGAAGAAGGGGGGTTAGCCTGTGCACTAGGACCTTACTCTCGGGATCTTGTACTTGGTATTAAGTAACAACAGTGGTCTATAGGAGGACATATCTGATGGGGTTCTACCGGTTTTTAATATAGAGGTCTATTAGAAATGGGGTCTCTAGTTGGCAGTGGTTTGCACCCTGTCCAAGTAGGGACCGTCACTCTAGTCAGGGTAAGGGAGCTACACAGCTAAGATAACCCCTGGCTCAAGCAGTCCGGCTTATCTCTGAGGCAATGTGTAAAATATTTGTATATACACACACAATAGCACATTGACACCACCCCAAAAGTACTCCATACATGTTTAGAAAAATAGCCAATATTTATCTGAGTAAAACAAGACCAAAACAACAAAAAATCCAACACACACATGAAAAGATAATGCTTTTTAAAGTTTTAAATGAGTCTTAGTCTATAGGAATTAATGGTTGTATCTTTTTAGCGTAAAGTAACTAGGATGCGTCAAAAACATAGACGATGCGGGCCGCAGGGGAGGTGATGTGTCGAAAAAGCAAACGTGTCAGTTCCTTACTGCACAGGAGAGGTGATGCGTCAATCTTTTTCTCTCAGGTGAGGTGATGTGTCTGCTCCTTACTGGCAGGGGAGGTGAAGAGTAAATTTTTTTGTCGCAGGAAAGGTGATGCGTTGATTTACAGACATGCAGCCCTGTTTCTTTATTGAGGTACAGGGTTGACGACAAATTGACCCCCAGGGATGATACATAGAAAATCCAGATGCACTGTGAGGATGGAACCGCGGTGAAACGGACTGTGCCGATTTTTCAGCTGCAAGACAGATGCTGCATCGATTCTGCAGGCGCTGCGTTGATTTTTCAGCTGCGGTGCGTCAGTATGTGGATTTTATTCTTCAGGTCACCAGCTTACACTTCCAAGGGCCTAGGAACTGGAGTTGGAACCACTTGACAAGTGAAAACACGCCACAGATTAGCCCAGGCACTGGCAGATGAAGTCTTTGATGTCCCTTAGATGTCTTAACAGGAGGCAAGCTCAGTTCAAGCCCTTGGAGAACCTTGGAAAGAAGGATGTGGAAAGCAAAAGTCCGGTCCTTTTTTTGCTCTCAGGACAGAAGCAGCAGGCCAGCACAACAAAGCAACAGGCAGAGTGGCAGTCCCTCCAACAGCACCCAGCTCTTCTTCCTGACAGATAGGCCTCAGTCCAGAAGTGTTCTAACTTTGTGGTTTTAGAGATCCAGTATGTATACCCATTTCTGTCTTTGAAGTAGACAAACTTTAAAGAGAAGTCTTTTTAGTGCACCAGTCCCTGCCCCAGACACACTGCAGGGGGTTGGGGACTACTTTGTGTGAGGACAGGCACAGCCCTATTTAGGTGCAAGTGCCAGCTCCTCCCTCCGCCCCACCTCAGGAAGACGCACCAGGAAATGCAGGGCACACCTCAGCTCCCTTTGTGTTACTGTCTAGCGTGACTCCACAAGCAGCCCAACGGTCATCCTGACCCAGACGTGTATTCATCAGACAGACAGAGGCACAGAATGGTTAAGCAAGAAAATGCTTACTTTCTAAAAGTGGCATTTTCAAATTTATAATTCAAAAACCAACTTCACCAAAAGTTGTTCTTTAAATTGTGATTTCAGAGACCCCAAACTCCAGATCCCGATCTGCTCCCAATGGTAAATTACACTTGATAGATATTTCAAGGCAATCCCCATGTTTCTGTATGGGAGAGAGAGAGTCCTTGTAATTGTAATTCCTGAATTTAGCAGTACTTCACTATCAGGACATGTAAATCACAGCAGGACATGTTCTACCATTTAAATACACAGCACCCTGGCCACTGGGCTGCATTGGACCTACCTTAGGGGGTGACTTACATGTAATAAAAGGGAAGGTCTGGGCCTGGCAAATGGGTGCACTTGCCAGGTCGAAATGGCAGTTTAAAACTGTCCAAACAGACACTGCAGTGGCAGGTCTGAGACATGTTTACTCGTGGAAGGCACAATCATTGCTCTAGGTCCACTTTTAGCATTTGATTTGCAGGACCTGGAACATATGGTGCTGTATACTAGGGACTTACTAGTAAATCAGATATGCCAATCATTGATAAATCAATCACTAATACAATTTAGACAGGGAGCACTTGCATTTTAGCACTGGTCAGCAGTGGTAAGGTGCCCAGAGTCCTAAAGCCAGTAAAGATGAAATTCAGCACAGGATCAACAACAGGAGGTCAGAAGCAAAAAGTATGGGGATAACCCTGCAGAAAGGGCCGTTTCCAACAAGGTCACTAAGGCTTGTCTAGTAGTAGTAGGGGGCAGCGTGCTTTCTTCTAAGGAGGTCCTGTATAATCTTTCCAATGGCAGGGCTGGGCAACTAAGGAAGGTAGTGTAAAACTCCACAGGAAGGCCATCTCGTTGAGGGGTTTTATTACCGGCTAGGTCTTTAATGGCCCTGTGCGTTTCACCAGTGGTCAGTGTGGGCCCCAAGGGTTTCTTTATCCCTTACCTGTATTATGGGTAGTGTGAGTCCATGTAATAAAGAGTGGATTGCCCGGAAGGCGGCGGGGGTAGGAGCTGAGTAACGGGCCACATAAAAATTGGAGAACACTGTATTTATTTTGAGTTGTATATTGGAGTGGGTCGTCTCGGGATGATAATATTAAGGATAGGAGTGGGTGGGGGTGATGCTGTAATCATCTAGGCTAAGCGTACCAGATTTGTCTGCCCCGTATGCGATTTCTGCCTGTATGCCTTGTAGTTTGACACGCAGGAGCTCGAGGAGCTCTGCGTAATCAATTCTGGCTGCTTGTAACTCTGAAGTACACAACATGTTTTCTGCTGCTGCCTTCTCCAGAGGGTCTAAGCTATCCTCGATGCGAGCAAGCTCTTGGAGGACCATCTGACAGGTGCCCATAGTCAAGCCTATAGATGTCCCTCTTATCACCACTTGAACACCCCCTACTCCACTGATGGAGAAGATGTCGTATTTGAGTTTTCTGCGAGGTAAGCATCTATTGCGTTAGCCAGGGTGTCTCTTAAATGCTCGATTCTCCAAGAGCTGTGGTTGTAGGCACCATGTGGGCACGGGGTCAGCTCACTGCCCCATTACAGTGTCACTTCTAAGCAATTATCATCGTATATGGTTTTCCTTAGGAATGTTGCAAGTGTTATGTTGGTTTGGAGTGAGGTGGTGCATAGAACATGATTGAGTTGTGCATGTGGGGGAGGAGGGGACAAATTAATATTCAAGCAATGCCCTCTTTACGGTTATTCCAGACATCCGATAATATCCATCCCTGTGTTCAATGCTGTAGGGCCTTAGCTTGTCGGATTGAGCCGGTGCCTGGTAAAGGGAGATGTGAGCGATCCACGTCTACATCAAGGACTGCGTTAAAATCCCTACCCAAGATCCAAGAATATTTTGTCCAGTCCCCTACTACCATGGATAGGTGTGCTAGGTATAAGTACTGTTCTGTATTCAGGGCATATATGCTTCCCAGCACCACAGGCATTCATCAGGAGTACCCAGGAGGAAATCATACATGTGTAATTGGGGAGTACCATAATAAGCATATATCATTAGGGTCAATGTCACATAAACATTATTAACACCTAATACAAGGTCCAGGGATGGAAACGCATTAGACCGAACCTGTGGAAAAAAAAAGATGTAAACAGCGTAACAATTTGTGCAATCGCCTGTGGGGTGCATAGCGTTAGATCAACAAACGTTTTGAGGGCAAAATTATAGAGCCCTTCAGTAGCAGAGGTCCACCGAGGTCTGGGACCTGGTATCCAAATAAACCTGAACTATGTATGACAACCAGTCATGTGGGTCAGTACAGTAGCATTACTGTGAAAAAGGCAGTAAGTTACTTGTGCAGTCGTTTCTCCTCATGTAGGGTATCCCTGCAGTCCCCTCGTAGATGTAATCTCCCAAGGTGCTATATCTGACAAACTCCCAAGGAAGCAAAGCTTCCCCTCCCCCCCTCACCATCCTACCTCTTGCAGTCAAGTAACTTCCATGGCTGTGGTACTTACAAAGTCTTTTTCCCAGTAGTTCATGAGCCGCCTGTGCCGTAATTGAAGGGAACATGCTACCCTCTGAGTCAGAATTTGATAGCTGCTCAATGAGGAGGAGGCCGTGCTGGAAGGTGGTTGTGTATCCTGAAGAGAAATCGTCAAAATGAGTGCCTCTTTTTGGCTCTCAAGAACCTGCTGTGGCGTTGGGGCCATGCTAGTCCAGACCACACTGTCTTTTCCGGGGCGGTTGCTGTGTCTTGGGTGGTATGGACTGCGAATGCCCAGGTCTACGTGAAAATGTTGCTCAAACCAGTCCCACGCTGCCTTTGGTGAATCAAAGAAGTTACTACTTTGTTCTTGGATCACTTTAATAGGCAAATTTACAAGCCCCTTGCGCCGCCATAGCTTCATTTGTTTACGCTAAGGTGGCGCTAAGGTGGATTTTCACCAGCGTTGTATTTACAAAGTGGTGCAATGCTTGAAGTGCATCACTTTGCAACCCCTTGCGACATATTATGCTTGCATCAGGCATCACCAACACAGTTTACAACATTTCACTGTGCCATTTTTTCCATCATTTTTAACGCCTCCTTTGAGCAGGCGTTAAAATGACGCACCCATTTTAATCAATGGGCCTCCCTGTGCTTTCCTGCACTAATATTTTTGACGCTAGTGCAATAAAGTGCTGCAATAGCGTAAAAAATGTTGACGCTATTGTCCTAACGACCTCCATTGTGCACCGAATTGTAAATACAGCGCAGCCATGCTGTCGTTAGATGGGGCAGGGGAGAGGCAAGAAAAGTGGCGCATCGGGACCGATGCGCTACTTTCTTGTAAATATGCCTATAAGTCTATCTGGGAACATTGGGGCATAGGAGAGGCCCACTGTACGTAGCTATCTTTTCACTGCCTGGAAGGAAGCCCTCTGATCCTGGATAGAGATAGTATAGTCTGGAAATAGCCATATTCGGACATTGTCCATCAGGATAGGTGTTGTTTCATGTGCACTACAGAGAAGAGCATCTCGATCTCTGTAGTTCAGAATACGGGCCTCCACCAGTTGCCGTGGTGCCCCAGGAGGTGATCTCTTAACGGGAAATCGATGTGCTCTTACTCTTGTCAGCAGGTCGGAGAGACTGATTGGTGCCACTGTATTTCACAGCTAATCTGCCACCTTTGTGTGACATTGGGGCCTTCAATTCCCTCTGGCAGTCTGATAATCCAAACATTGTTATGTTGTGCCAGTGCCTCAGCATCCTCTGCATTATCCTGTAAGATGTTGACTTGTCGTTGGAGTTGCCAACAGTAGAGGTGTATTCCAATTGCCAGGGTGTGAGGGAGGCAAAGGTTGTCTTATTATTCTTAACTCTGTCTGCCAGTTTTATTGTGGTCATCCTTGAGGAGGCTAAGATAAGTGGTGACTTGTTCACAGGCTCTGTTCTTTGGCCACCCTGTACTCGCGTATTTCCTTCAGGATGGCTTTTAGCTTGTGCGGAGGACCAACCATCATGGTGGGTATGCAGTCCTCGGCCAATACGGAGGAGCTTTCTGAGGGGGTTGACTGGGATCCAGCATGGTCACGAGGGTTCGTAATTTTTCCTTTGGTGTGACTTAGCTTTAATGGTGGTGGAACGTATTATGGGATTGTTTACTTGTATGACTGGGCTGGTCATGGTTAATTCTATGAGGCATCAGCGCAGGTCAGTCCATCAGGGAAGGAAGGGGCTCGGTTAATTAAAGAATATAGCAGTTCTGCAGGGGAAGCATTATAAGAGGGGGTCTCCAAAGGTGCCCCCTGATAGGACCCACCTGTGCAAGTTGAAGCATTAAGCATGTCCACCATGCAGGGAGATGCTTCGTTCACCACTTAGTGTTATTATCACCTGAGGGTAGTCTCCTTGTCAGTGCTTTCTATTAGTATCAGTGTGTGTATGTTACTTCCAGTCTGTGCCTCAATTAGCAGAGGGAGGTCCAGACTAGCTGTTTAGCTTCAGCAGGATGGTCGCTCCCGGTATCATTCTTCACTTTGGAAAGGGCATTGAGACAATAGGAGAAGGTACCTCATTGTCACTGTGTCCACGTGGCAGAAATGTCCGTCATGGAGTCATAGTTCAGTGGTTGTGCATCAGTATGGGGTTACCAGGAGTTGTTACTTTGCTAAGGCCTCTGCACATGTCTGGCAGCTCTCACTTCATAGGTCAATAGAGCCGTAACAACATCACGGCCACACCATGCTGCCATTCTATGGGAAGTCTCAGTGTGGCTACTGGGGTCCGCAGCCCCTCCTCCTTACTTTGCTTTCTGAGCTCAACCGGACTTCCTGTCCCTCTTACTGCACCCCCCGTCTGGACCCACTACAGCAGTGCAGGTGAAGCACTGTCTGCTGTTCCTCACGGTGGTGCTATCAGGGCACCTCAGGAAGCATCTTGTCAGATCGTCTCTCCAGCTTCCCCAGGTAGGGTCTCCAATTCACATGAGTATCCAGGGTCGACGCTCAGTCCAGGCCGACCCCGAAGCTGTGGCCACCATTTTCTCCTGCCTTCCGCTCCCCAATAGGCACCCTTCCAAGGACATGTGCAGGGTTCACCAGTAGCCAGCAATGTTTTGTAGCAGGTGGCAGCGCCTAGGGCCAGTATCGGAATCCTTCTCGGACAACACTAGGTCACTGATCCTGGGTCGGAACAGGGTGCAGACAGAACTGGCGGGATTAGCATCTCCACAGTTGGCAAGTGAGGGTTTCAGTGACTGCATCTCATCCCCCCGTGGAAGTCAGCAATGAAGGCACCTCACTTCAGATGGATTGTTCCCATTGATATCCTATAAATGAGGATAGTCGGACCTGGTCCCAGGAGCTCACCGATTATACGGCCACCATCTTCGGCTGTTGGGCACTCCCCCCTACTCCCCTGTGGATTCAAGATATCCAGGTTTTAATATTGATGTTTCAGGAGAGAGTTCTTCCACTCCTGACAATCTGCACCTTCTGAGCCTTATTCCCTCCTGCATCTTGCTGGTGTCTGACACGTGGTGGCAAATATGTGCACTTAGTGTCTGCGCTTTTCCGTGAGAGTCCTCACAGATATTCCTCAGATTTCCATTGAAGAGGAAGCTCGGGTTGTACAGTGGTGGATTGCAACAGTTCCCTTCACATGTAGGAATCCATTTTGCTCTCTAGCCCCATTGGTTATTGTCTTAACTGATTGCTTCTACCCTCAGGTGAGGTGGTCATCTCAACGTAATGGAAAGGAGAGGCTTTTGGTGTTCCTTAACACAGAGGTCTGATACCGACCTCAGCGAGCTTCAGGCGATCCCTCTGGCCCTATATGTGTTCCTGCTTGCCATCCGCAGTGGGTCAGTTAAGGTCCTGCAATGTGGTATGCTCATGCTCCCTCCCCTCTCTCAAAAGGTTTTGATGTTGTGGTTGGGGACTGAGGTTAGCAAGGGATGGATGTGAACCATATGGTGGACTTCCCTGAACATGTGGGCAGATGATCTCAGCTGGCACCATCTAGCCAAACATGAGTGGCGCCCTCACTTGAAGGTAGTCCAATCAAAGCTTTCCCTATGGGGGACTATTCTGGTGGACCTATTTGCCACTCATGAGAACAAGCTCTGCTGCATTTTATGTGCGCCCTGTAGTTTCTGCTGTAAGGAATCCTGGGAGATGCTTTCTGTTTGAGGTATGACTTCCATCTTTCCTACATGTTTCTTTCCATCTGTCTTGATTTCTTGGGCTCTGAGGAAGCAGAGTCAGAACTGTGTGCAAGTGATCTTTATCCTGCCAACTTGGCCACGGTGGACATGGTACGTGATCTTTACTGCTTATCCCTCGCTGTCTTCCCCTTCGGGCAGACCGCTTCTCATAGTGGGCTGCGCTGTTTCCACATCCAAAACTCCAGAGCCTCAACCTTCATGTTTGGTGTCTAAGTGGGGGAGTCTGAGTATATTTTATATGCCTACTCTCTTGGTCTGCAGAAGCAGAATAGACCAAAATTGATTCATCCATTGTTATTTAAGTCTCTTATAATTATGCATATTCTGAAGGGGTTAATGCATTTGTTTTCTCTCTTTGTTATGCCTCCTTAACTTGTCCACAGCATGTACTGCTGTATATCACATGCTGTGCACACCCCTGCTGTCAAGTGTTGGATTCTGACTATAGAAGTTGTTTTTCTTCGAGGAACAAGTTTTGTTTGAGAGGTGATTTGTGATCCCTCTTCTGAAACCAACAATACACCAGGATACACACACCACCTTAGATTCTTTTTGTTTTTTCATGTTTTTTTTTATTTATTTTTTTGGTATTGCATTGGTTTTGATATGTGTTTGATTGCTCCATTACCACTACACACCGAAATACAGATTTTTAAAGCTTGAGGCTTTGGTCGCTGATCTCTCAAGACATGGGTACGTGTTGCTACTTTAGACAACCTCAGAAGACACCAAGTACATCTTGTGAAAGCTAACCGCTTCATAACTTGTAGTGATCCTGGAGCAAGGTCTTGTGAGAATGCCTTGCATTCTCATGCTGACATATACAAAAAATAATAAATGGAATGCTTGAATTAATCTCAACCACTGGTAATTACTCATGCTGCATTCCAGTCCATCGTTATTTTGGACCCAGCAATATGCAAATTAATCGTAAACTTGCTCTAGTTGCAAAAGTCCAGCCCAAACTGTCAGATCAGGACCAGGCCTTTCCTGAAACGGAACACAAGCAACTCAAGAACAGTTTCATCCTAATTTGGGACTCATCAGTTGGGTGGGACTTGGTTCCAGTGGCACAATGAGCATGAGACGCACAGCTGAGCATACCCATCACCGATAGGGCGTTGCAATGAGTATACAAAAATGTGATGGCTGGAATGTTTGAATTAATCTCAGCCACTGGTAATTACTCGGGGGCTGCTTCCCAGTCCATTGTTGTTTTGCACACCTTACAGCCTCAGTTTGGATCAATCCATATGCAAATCAGTCTTGAGCCTGCTCTAATTTGAACAGTCCCACCTCAACTGCCAAGCCACGTCCTCCCTGAAGGGGAACACAGGCAACACATGACCGTTTTCAGCATGATTTTGAAGAGTGGCATGGTTGGTGTAAAATGATGCACTGGAATGCTACCCTGAGTGATTGCCAGTCGCTGACATTAATTCAAGCTTTCCATCCGTCACCCTGTTCTTGCAGTTGATGCCATACATATGGCTTGTATGCCCTGTTGTGGGTCCTGTGCTGTTGTGCCATAGTACTCAAGCTACACCCTACTGATGAGCTTAAGGTAGGACAAAAGTGGGCTGTGATTGCTTGTGATCCCTTCTGAAGGGGACCTGGCTAAACAGTTTGGGATATACTTTCCATGAGGAGATTGTTGCCAAGGTGTGGTTGGACATACACAACACAATTGCTTAGATTTTCTGATGGACTCACCTTGTGTTGCCATAATCCCCCTCCCTACTTCGCTACTATTGCTGTACAAGAGTGATTGAATAATGATAAAAGTATGGATAATATATCAAACTGTGTTGACTTACTAGTGTGTGGGGTAAGGCTGCCGATTGAGCTAGAAAAGGAGCGGTTAAAGACTTTGAAAAATCCACTAGCTGAAGAAAATGTAAAGAAATTAAGATGAGGATGTTGCTGATGCTAATATGTGGCTTACACATAGTTCCCCTACTGCCTCCCAGCAGGTATGGTTCCTGCACTGATACACTACAATGAGGATAGTTATTTGTACTGCCCTTGGACAATCCCTGAATTAGGAAATTTGCGAGAAATGTTGTTCAGAAAATGAGACCATAATGGGCGATGTAGTCAATCTTCCCAGGGCAGTGGTAGGATCGGATGGATCAGGTCAAATTGATAATAACAGAGTGAACATCACTCCTTCAGACTTCACTTTTTGCAGGAAATTATTGAGGACCTTGTAAGTGAGGGTAAAACTAAGACTTAAATGCATGTGATAGCTTTCGAAACTGAAAGCATGATGCCACTACATTCTTCCCTCTTAGTCTTCTTATGCTTTTGGATATTAAGGAGAGATTGTGGTACTTTGAGAGGCCACACGTATGAGAGTAATTGAGGTCCCTCTAGAACCCATTTAAGGGGATGTTCTTATTGACTTACCAGTGGTACTAATCAAGTCAGTGCCTTTTTGAAGGACCTGTCCAAGCATTTAATTGGGTTCTGCTTATCAATGATTCCATAAATATACAATGACTGAAGGCCCAAGTCCTGAAATGGTGAAGTCCTTTGAAGTCTTGCCACCTTTAGAAAGTCCTCCTTGAAAGGAACTAAGAGAAGGTTGATTAGTTTTAGGGTGTTCAAGTAAGTTCTTCATTTTGATACCAAAGACCACAGAATAGCGCCTGCTGTAACAAAATCCATCTACTATCAAGGTGTAGATTTTGGTGGATAGTAGAGTCCAAATTGACATTCTGTTTGTTACTCCTACCCTTTGTTGATCTCTGGATGGCACAAGATACCTCTTACCTTCTACGACCACTGGGTTGCAGTACATTTCCAAAGGTGTCTCTCGTCCTGAAACAACTCCTGAAGGGCACAATAGAACAGAAGCAGGTGACTCTTTCACATGCAGCAGACTCTAGTTCGGTAAGCTTATGTGCAGAAGGCCAACTCCCATAAACCTTGTTGATCTCGAGAAATGTCTTGGAAGGAACCTGCTGAAGAAAGAACAACCTAGAGCATACTTTCATGTGTGCTAAGCACCTGCAGAAAAAGGGGTGTCTGTACAGCACTTGTAAAAAATAAAATTAAAAAATAAAACACCCTGATAGCAGTTCCTTCTCCTCGAAAATCAAAATGTCTTTTATAGTCCTGGCCCCTTGATATACTGCTGTAAAAAAAAAAAAAAAAAAAATTGTTGTCCATAGATTTTCATTTTTGATTTGTGTTTTTGTATCATTAGAGAAGTAATTTAGCTTGGGTAGTCATTGCTAAGCCGGGCTGTTTTCTTTTTTTCCTCGACAACCTTTTTTAAAATTGGTGTATGTGTTGCAGTGATGATGTCATATTTCAGGAACCATGAGACCTATATACTTCATTTTTGTGTCAAAACAGGTTTTGGGGGTCAAGTAGTTCTATAGATACAGAAAATAGCGCCTCAGAGCAACCCTTCCACCATTTTCCAAAATGGCTACTCTATAATGATGTGTTTTAGCCATCATATTGGTAATTTATTTTCATATTGTTTTTGATTCAGGTTTTGCGCTGCCGCAAATTCGTAAATTTGAGCGAAGCAGGTGGTAGCAGAGGATCTTTACCTCCTGACAGAGTTTAGCTAACAACAAAATCTGAGGACTCATTTAAAAAAGAAAAATGTGTCATATGCCAAACTAATCCGAAAGAAAAACTAACATTAGCTGCGGCTGGACAGAAGAGAGTTTGAGATGATGCAGAAATATAGCTAGATGAAGTTCACAAAAGATTGAAACTGAAAACTGATGGGTGGAGAGAATCGAATATTTTATCATTGTAACAACAAGTGCTACAAGTTGTATACAATGGAAAAAACCCTGGCAAAAATTGGTAAAAAAAATAGTAGAAACCAGTGTATCACACCAAGAATCTGAGTCTTTTGCGAAATCGATGACAACTAAACTCATTTCCCATCCACGTAGAAGATTGATGGCTATCCCACATCTACCCTTCAACAACTGATCAGAAAGCGGAGGACCTTCAATGTGTTATCTGTGGTTTAGCCAGAACAAGGGCCAAAGGTATGGACGAAAGAACAAACTACAGACTGTGGCTTTGAAGACATAAATGAAGAAGTGGAAGACAGTCCCATGAACTGACAGGCTTATGCTGTGCAAATGTACTGTCTATCCCAGATCATGTTTTATGAATTACATCATGGCAAAAAGAAAACTCCGCTACACATGATGACTTCCCATACAATCTATGACGAGTGCAAAAGTAGGGAGCTAGGGCCAGATGTATCAAAGGGTTTTACCCATTCTATGTCTATGGGAAAATGTGTTCGTACATATGGCCCTAATCACTTCAATGAATAAGATTAGTGTATCAACAAGTTATTATGACATAGTATGGAGCAGGAACTTGTTAGCGGCTCATGCTGTTGTGAATCCAACATCACACCACTTCCAAGTCACTTTACCAGGCAAGGATTTACAACTGCTTCTTGTGATAATTTTGATTTTGAAGACAGCTCTTCTTTGTCTGGAACATCCAGCACAATACTGCCATTATGCTTTTTCAAGACTGTGCCAGTGAAGTAGCTCCTGGAAAACAAGCTATGTCAGCTGTAGGCATAAAAAACAAAGCTGAAAACATATAACCAACTGCCTTGCCAACGTGTGCAAAATCACTACAAGCAATCAACACATTCCAGTCTATCAGAAAGTTTCAAAGAGGCTGAGGGCATTGATCTTCTTCTACCTGATGCTGCAGTCTGCAAAGCTGATTTAACTGAATTTATCACATCGCTTATACGGTGCGGACTGAAGGATGAAGAAAAGCCACTTCCTCAGTTGGTTTGAATTCATGCCCTGATCTCCCAGAATACTGTTCCACTGAAAAAGGTAGGGGTTTTACCAGTAATACCATCTCCAGTCACAAACTACACAACAACAGACACAGCTCAAAATCTTTTTCCAAAAAGTGCATGCTCAGCTTAAAGACCAGCCTATGCTTCCAATTTCCTACGATGAAGGTGCTTTCTGTGTTGTAGCTGACATTTTTGTGAGCAGTCCAGTAGAATTTGATGATCTTTATCCAAAGATGATTGTTTTTCCGCATGACAAAAGTTGCGTTGCGGTGTGCTGGAAGTTCTCAGTGGATGTGGCATAGGCCATGCACTTGAGACTGAAATTTTTGGAAGCAAAACTGTCCAGTCAGTATTTAGGAGAACTCATTATGTTCGTTCACTAAAAGGTATTCTCATCAAATCTAAGGCTGTCAAAACATTGCTTTGGAATGCTTTTGGGAACAAATTAGGTTTTGCATATTTTATCTCAGAAGTGAACAAGGCACAGGGTGCACTTCATTTAAAAGACATAATGCAAAGCCACGCAATGTTCAATACACTCCGTTTAAAATCAGAAAACCTGAAACCAAGTTCATAGAGTTCATCAAAGAATGTGAAGAAAAATTTGAACTTTGCAAGTACTGCAGAAATGTTTTACACATGATAGCTTTAGTGAAAAACTTGGTACGTGTTGGTCGGGAAGGTGATTGGGAGCTGCACAGTAAGACTGTGGAGTCACTGATTACTATGTTTCACAAATTTGATTGCAAAAACCACCTGCGATATGGGTCCTGTTAGTTGAAAACAGTGAAGAAGCTAGAGATGGAAAAACCAAACCCCTACAGAAAATTAATCCAAAGACATTTTTGTGGTGAAAGACATATGGGAGGTTCAATGCTGTGGCTCCAGATATGAAACTTGAACAGACGATCCGGAGATCACAGGAAAGCTCCAAGGAAATTGTTGATCAAAAACGTAAAAGTGAATATGTTTCTCAATGGCAGCTAGTTTACCATGAAATATTTTCTATTTGAAATGTTTTCAGAGAGAAGACAAATTCAAAATTAATTGACCATTGTGAAATTATTCATCACCACGAACTTGTGGGTAAGGGAGGGGGACGTTTTAATAAACATTTTGACAGCCTTCTTTATTTCATGCAGCAGCAAGGAAACCCCTTTGAAATGACTGAGCCTGTGCGACTACACAACTTTGTGACCAAACAATATGTGGATAACGATATAAAGACCCTTCTGCTAGATGTCCTGGAACATGGATCAAAACTTTACGCTGCAACCACACCAGTTAAGCACAAACTTGTACAAGAGCTTGACAAAAATTTCACCTGAAGAGTTTCAATTTGAAAAGGTGTCCTCATTGAAAACTGCTGTTGTTGTGACTATATGTCACAATTGTGAATGGTCAAGATTTCATCCATGCAGAACTTCACAGGTCGTTCAGGCGGTTCTACGGATATCAAAGTCAATGTGCACCTAGCAAGAACTGCACATTGCTTTGACAGTTATCTTGAACTACAAAGAATGTGAGAGAATCAGATGAATGTCTACAAGTGAAACAATTGAACTTGCCTGTATCAAACACTCAACACCTATAACTGTGCAACTTCTGGTCATCCACACCGAACAAGATAAACTTGGAGATGTCAGCCCTCCAAAACATTGCTGATACCAGAGTAAACACTGAATATCTAATTATTGCAAGTGGAATGGTTGTCAATGAAGAGCTGGTAGCTGCAGAAATGTATTCAAAAGGTACCAACCATATTGTTCAAATACCTAACAGCAAATTGGAGGAAGCTGACCTTTATGTTGTGCCACATGTTGAGTAGGCTGTTTGAAATGGTTCCAATCGTGTCATTGTATTGTCAAATTACACAGATGTTATTATTGTGCTACTTAGATTTGTTGCAATGTTCATAAGTCAAGGATTGTCAGAGTTATGGATACATTATGAAACGGGAGAAAAGACATTTAATCCTGCTTCATATTTTGTACAAGAAACTTGAACCAGAGATACTCCGTGTTCTTATCAAGACACATTTTCTTGCGTGTGATGACACCATGAGCAACATAGAAACAAAGCTTGGAGGTTCCACTGCTGAACTTGGGAAGTTTCTAAAACGATTTGCTAAGACAGAAAAATGTGACTTTAAAGACGTAGAAAAATACCTCATGCTTGTGTGGAAAACGAGTTGTGACAGTCACTCGTTTGTCGATCTTCAGTATAGTGAGTTCAAGAGATCAATCCTGTTAAGTGACCTTCCACCGACGTCATATTCTGTGCGTGGACACTTTAAAAGAGCGTTCTGCTTGATCAGAAGATGTGTAAAAGATCTGTGTGAATTTGGTTGGGAAGATATGGATGGGCTGCTAAAACCTACAAATTTTCTAAAGCCTCTACCCACAGAATTTACATGTACTTGCAACACCTGTGCTACAAAAAGATGTCCCTGTCGATATGCTCTTCTCAAATGTTCGACATTCCTCTATTATGGCTGCAATTATGGAAAATGACGAAAGGGGTTGCTTTGAGGAGTTATTTTCTGTCTCTGTAAGACTGGTTGACCCCTAAAACCTATGTTTTGACACCAGAATGAAGTATATAGGGTTCATGGTGCCTGAAACATTACATCATCGCTGCATCACATCAGTCATTTTTAAAAATGTCCAGAAAAATTTGGCTCGTATCAGCAATGTCTACCAAAGCTAAATTATTTCTCTAATGATTCATAAACACAAATCAAAAATGAAAATCTCTGGACAACTATTGTTTTATGGAGGTATATCAGGGTGGGGCGTATTATTACGGCTGAAAGGTAATGTATCACTCAATGGCAGTACAAAGCGCTTCCAATGGAAATTGAAAAGAAGCTAAAAATAAAAAAAGTTTGTTTATTATTTGTGTCGCAGCAGGAATAATGCATTAACAGTTCAAACAGAACATAGCAGTTTTCTTAGCAAATCACTCACTCGCCTCCAGATTGGTTTCTTGGACATAACTGATGTTTATTTTTAACCTGCACAGCTGTCCTCGTGTTTAAAACCTTGGCAGTATAAAACACAGACTGTAGTTGAGGGGATATGAGCCTGTGACATGAGGTTAAGCACCGGCCCCCGCTGTGCATGCAGTAGGCCGCTGAGCCACTCTAGTTGTTACAGTGTAGAACGCGATTAACACTGGTCGGGAGTCCTCGGTTAGTCAACAGCCTTGTTGAAAATGAATGAGCTGAGCACCTGAAGCATGGGCGTTTTCCTAGCGCTGTTGCCTAGGCAATAACACATTTTTCTTTTATTATTTATCGTCTGATACAGACTTTCCCTTTGGGTGATTTGATTAGAAAAGGAAATCGAGTGACATTGATATAAATGTAAATTTCATGCAAGTTGAAGGCAGTGTTTAAACGCTTAGAATGGTGTAATGTAAACGTTAAACGTGTGTATCTCGCGTAGATTTAGTTTGTCGTGTGTTTTCAACAACAAGCAGAAATTTGAAAACTGCATTTAAACTCCTGCAATTACCAGAGTAATCTTATCAACGGCAATACATCAACTAAGCTCCCAGGCGGCAAAACCAAGTGCCGTAAAATGTGCACTTTTAACTTTAAATTAAGTCATGCCAGTCAGAGTCCGGGTTCACAGAAAACATAACTATTAAGATGACTCTTAATGTTTGAATATATATTTTCATTTAAACGTAGGTAATTTTTGAGTTGTGCAAGTTAAAAAAAAAAAAACATACTGACTATGAGGTTGCTGCATTAAAAAAGCAAGTGCCCTTCATTTGGGTGATCCCGATGGTGTTCAAATTGTAGAATCATGGAAGTGACTATTCAAGGTCTTGCAGAAAAAGAAACAGATAAATTAGGCATTACGATATTAAGAGCTTCACTGAAAAAGTAGAGCTACAGTGGGCCAGTAACAGCTGGTGTTAGCCTTCCTCTTCTCTACTCCAGCATCCCAATATGTCTCTTTCTGTTTCTCCCTATTAAATTCAGGATAGGCTGCCCTGTGTAATAACATAATAGGCCTTCTTCCTTAATCTTTACCTGTCAAAAACCTCCCTCTTGCATAACTGGGATTCAGGCTTTAACATCTTTCAATACTTCGGCAGCAGAATTTAATGCTATATTAGAGCACTGAAATGTTCGGTGCTCTACTGAAAAGAATGAAGGGTCAGAAGGAGAATGTTGGAGCCTTGAGCTCTAACATTCCAAATGTTCCCTATTTCTTCCTATGTAATTTATATAATTCTGACCGGAACCAGTAAAGTATTATTATAATAGTATTATGTCCCCTTCTTCTTCCGGATACGCCTGTCGTTAAAAGGCCCCTCTCTTATTAAAGTCCCTTCCTTGCCGGAGGGCTCATAACTTGGACTGGGGCATTTAACCACTAATGTAGCTTCGTAGTGAATTATAATCTTGTTGTATAACATGTATGTATGATGACCAAGAAGAAGTGTGGTCTTCTGAAGTGTGCATAGTTGAGTATGAAAAGTAACGCCCCTGGCAATTTAGACTGTAGCTTAGTAAAAATATTTTTTAAGCAGGGCAAAATGTCTATTGAATGAAAAATGTATATCTAGGAAGTCTTGTGTCACAAGACAAGTACACATTTTCAACACTTCTGAATATGTAATACTGATAATTTGTAAAGCACTAGCTCTGATAAATCTCTAAGCACTGATAACATATAACAGTTACCCTGTAGAGGCATGTGGAGTGTGATCATTGCAAGAATTAAACAGATAAATCTTGAACAGTGTAACAACTGATTTAAAAAAACAGAAAGATATTTTCAAACTGTTGGAATTGTGAAAGTGTTCAATGTCAGCAGAGAAAATTCATTAGTCTATATTACAAATGGCAATACAGTATTTTCCGATAAATGGAGGACGCAAATTCTTAAAGTTTGTGACCACCTTTTGCATGGTCCTCTTTGTGTATTTTCAGTAGTTCAAAACGGCATGTTGGCCACATTGGGGTACTGAGATGTGTAGTTCAGTGCACACAGACAACCCAGGCAGCAGAGTATCCCGTTAAGGCATTAGGAATGAAGCTGGTGCACAACATCCATGTTGATCCCTCAGGGTTGGGTCCTCCGTCCAGGTTTCCCCTTGTTGCTACAGTGTTTAACATATGTACAATGCACGTCGCTCGGTGTTTCTGGAGGACTCCTTCAAAATGGTACCAGTGTCTCCTTCCAAGTTGTCCTACATTGTTTACCATGTTTAGTTTTTTTATCTGAACGATTACTGGTCCTTATTCCCGTAACATTTCAATTTCTCGGACTAGGATATCAGTCCTGCTGTCTCAGTTTATTCCGGTTTCTTCTTAATCTACCTACCCCAGCTAACTGTAGAAGGTTGAGGAGCTTGTGGGTGAACTGGTGACAATGTGCGTCACAGATCTGATAACGATGGGGCCCTGTCGGGTAGATTTGACAGGAGTACGGCTGAAGTGGCCTCTCGATTGCGCACCCAGAGCAGAGTTCAAATCACCTTCCTGCCTCACCTCCACTGGTCCGTCAAGATTCCCGTGATCTCGGTCAGTAGGTTTAGGCGAACCTGTGTGTTTTTTAAATTACATAAAAAAGCAAAATTATAATTAATTTACCACTAATGGAAGTGTTAATATACAAGTAAGAAAAGATGAACGATCCTTAAGATTTTCTGATGCTTACTTTTCGAATTTACGATGTACTTCATTTACAAAACATCTTGCAGTCGTAAATTACATTTACAAAATAAAAAGTTGGATTTGGCAGTGAAATTCTCAAAACGAACATGAACAAGGGAGAGGTCGCTATGCTGGCCGTTGCTGCGTATCTGTAGATTCGCAAACCAACCCAATGTTTTTGTACACTTAACGTTAATGCTAAAGAGTGTGTGTGTTTGTGCGTGGCGGCAAATTTGTTGTGAGAAATCTGGATTAGGACTTTTCTGAATTCCTCAAAAGTGAAAATATATTTAAATCATGTATGGAAACATACAATATAATGATATCTGCATTTTTTTTCTTTTTCTTTCCTGTGAATGAGAGCCAGTATTTCACTTCCATTGCTGCTATTACAAACTGTTATGACTAAGGTCTCTGCATGCATTATTGCTACCTTGCTCATGGTTACTCATTTTATGAGGCACACATAATATTGAAAGGCTAGTCCGATCCACCAGGGTAATGAATGTTTAAACTGAAGGTTCCCCACGTATTTTGGAAGTAGAGGCATTGGCTAACTTGCTAGATCATATAATCATAGGTAGCTAACAGATACTAATTCAGTAAGTGGTCATATAAAGGTATGTTTAGATAAGGGTACAAAATATATCCCTTTGGTTGTAAAGTGTGACACATGCCAAGAACACGTATTATCATGAAAAGTTTGGCCTCTCCAAAATCCTACACTCCCTAAAGCCTATCGCACTCTCCCACTTTTTCCTTCATTCTTCCTTCAACTGCAGTCTAAATGCAGCTTAAAATTAAGCTGACCACTCCCATTTTTGCCTAAGAAAATTTAAAAGGGCTCAGATAATGATGTGGGCTATTTAGTACTAACTAAAACCTTTAGGTAAAATATGGGCTTTTCTGTTGATGGGTGAAAGTTTACATAGAAACTTACACCCTACCTTTTTTCTTTATTAAAATATACGGGTAGCGTACTAAGCACCCATTTTATTTATCTGTTTCATTTTTCATTCTACTTGAGCCTAGGTCTTATATAGTACCCACTATTGTTTCTCCTGAGGCCATCAGACCTGGCCTTTGCACCATGCCATCTGTTATGCTATTTAAGTTAGACTTATGACAAATCAGTACAGTAAAGTGGTATTACTATATCCTCAGAACTCTTCAGCGATCAGCAAAGTTGTACGGACAGCAGTGGAACATGTAAATAGTAGGGCATGATGTAACTAAAGAAATGTATTGCTATTATTGGTGATTTATAACAAACCATGGCACAATAAAGTGGCTGCAGGCTTTGTGCACTAACCCGTCAAAGATGGGGTAAATTGGGATTCCCATGGGTGAGGACTGTGGAATCTGAATTCAATGATATTCATATTTCCAGATTATAACAGTGATCCGGTGGAATATTCTTGCAGAACAGCTATTTATATACATAAAAATTTACAATTATTTACTGTTTAATTAGCAAGCCTTGCTAAATATCATTAGATTAAGTCTCTTTCTGGAGAAATACATTGTGTTGTCATTCTTAAACACACCTTTTCATATTCTGGTAAAATGGCTACTTCCTTGTGTATGGTTTGGTTTACTACCACTACGTAACTGACTGCATGTGTTCAGCATTTTACTAATAGTTCCTCAAAACCTTGTGAAACAACTGCTTATATTCATTTGTTGTAGACTTTGTATATCGCTCCCATTGAATATTACTCCTTTTTTGGTGCCTCTTCTGGCTTGTCAACACTTAAAGATGCACTTGATACTGCCAGTAAGCACCTATAAGGCAACCACCGACATGCGAGTGATCCGTCTCTCAGCTGAACCCCCCTTAGTGAGCCCCCTGGCAGTGTCTTGTCACAACTAGTGGCTCCTGGGACTTGGTGGCTGTAGGACTTGTGTCTTGACTCTGCATTAGAGACAATCACTGAAATGCCTAAATGAACTTATCACTTTTGTACTGCTGCTTACCACCCGTCCTTCAACGCAGAAGCAGATAATTGTTGCACCGCTTATATGTCAGGGAAGAATTTTTGAAAGGCTAGATGTTTGCCACTTATTAGAAAGATAAAACGCCTGGAGTCTCCAGGCACAATGACATATATGTCATGAGTAGTAATAATATACCTATCACAGGTATAGTGCATTCAATTTAAGCTTACAGAGATCTAGTCTTCAAATGAAATTTGTAGTAATCATCTATAGTTTCCTGAAACACCAGGGAAGCAGCTGTATAAACACTGTAGGCAACGTTTTGTCCTGAAAAAGACACATAATGAAGCAGTCCTTGTCACAGAAATGCACAGATATCTTATCCTGCTAAGAGATGGTTGTGTGTTCATGTTGATGTGCATCTTTAGGAGGTATTGAGACTTTTGTATTTACCTGGAGGTTCCATGCTCTCCAATATTGGATCTGCTGACTCGAGTGTCTTCTCATGTAGTGGTTCGTCCGCAACTGAGTGCTCACTAGATTCACTCTTCATATACAAAGCCTTTTAAATAAAAAGTTGTTAAAAATAAGGTTAAAGATATCACCAGCATCACCTACAACTTCAAGCATGCATGAAAATATTTAAACAGAAGCAAGTGTCTATAGCCGATGGCAGACATTTGGACATAAGCACACACTATGAAAGCAAGTACATTGCGGTTTTTCTTTTGCAGTGCTTACATTTTTAAAACAATTTCTAAAATTGGATATAATCTGAAAAAAAGATGAATTTATATTTTTAAGTACTTTTTACAAACGACTACTTCCAACCCGTGCCTCAATATTACTTCTCGAACCGATTTTTAAAGTGAGCAACCAAAACATGTTCAAATTCCAAATCTGAATTTGTTAAAAATGTTTATTTGAAATACTTCTCATCCTTTGCCCAATATCACTTTAAGGACCCATTCTAAAAAAAGAATGTATTTTGAAAAAAGATGAACTTCTCTTTTAAGGTAATTTTGCAAATTAAATTACTACCCACCATTTGCCCCTGTTTTTACTCTTCTAACCCGCCCCAGAAATGTGGAACTCAAGCATGAAAGTTTTCCATATTAAAAAAATTATAATTTTAAAAAATCCCACTATTTGCTCATATATAACTTTAAAAACCTGTTCTAAAATAGAATGTAATCTGAATAAAGATGGAGTTTTATTTGTAATTACTTTGTACAAACTAAATTACTTCCCACTATTTGCTACTATATCATTTTTCTAACTTGTCCTAAAACACGTTGTGAAAAATGTGATGTGAATGTAATAGATTGTAAACATGTGTAAATGATTCATTTGTAAAGGTTCCTCTTTCAGCTATTCACGGCTTCGCCTCTCTTCTCTACACTTAGTTTGTAAACACAGAAATATTTATTTATTACTCGTGATGTTTTGTGTTAAAAGAGAGCTCCCAGTGTCTGCATATTTCTTTATTTATTATTGGTTCAGTTTAAATAGATGCTCCATCCATACTGTTTTTGTTGGAAGCAAATTAACACCTTTTCTATGGTACAGTGCCGCAATATAAAAATGTAAAACAAAAAAGCATTTTGAGGTTTCTGATTGTTTGAACTATCAGTGAAATTCTACCTAAATCCCCACCAAAACAACAAGCACTGGCAAAGCCAACAGGCCTGACTTGTGCTATGTGAGGAGCTTCACAGTTACCCAGGGAAATACGCCTTCAGCTGGAGCGGGCTATGTGAGCGCATCTAGGAGTTATAGCGATCCTATGGTGAGAAGCTTCTGCTTGAACTGTAGAAGCTGCTGCTAACTAACGTGCAGTGGCTGTGTTTGTGGAAAGGAACTATTTTGCCATATCATCAAATACATAATGTAAATTCAGTGGCACAGTGTGTCTGCGAAATTCCGTGGCCCTGTGTTGAACACCTGAGCACTCTGAACAGACAGCTAAAGCTGTTTGCTGTCAAACACTAAATAAGCATAGGCAGTGAGCACATTTAAAATATCAAAAAGTGGTCTTAAAGGAAGGTAATGAATGTGAAAGGACTGACAGTCAGGTACAAGGGAACTGATGAGTGGAAGCCCCCTCCAAAAAATAAAGTGAATGAAATTAATACGTCTGTGGTATAACATAGAATGACAACCGTACAAGAATCGTAGAGAACTGGAGTTAAACTTAATTTCAACAATTTCTTGGGAATTTAGAATTCAGAGGCTGTAAATATGCTGCTAGTGCAGTTATGTCACAGTTGACAATTGAATGGATCACTTCTGTATTCAGGCCTCCACTTTTCGAGTATCACGTTTCATGATCTACTAATGGAAGAGAGTATAATGGCTGACTAATGGAAGCCGGCGTCATGATTTTCTACTGGAACTACAGCAGAACTTAATAAGTGGGTAGGAAGAGTCTTTTTCGTGGGCCAGTTTGAAGAGGGTTGTGGTTGTCGGAAGTAAGTCTGCTTGCAGAATTAGGTAAACGTTATCATTTTGCATGTCACTAATTTGCACAATTCTGATTTTATTGATACGATTATGCCCCGGGAGACATTGTATTACATTTGCAAAAAAATTACAATCTCTGAGGTTGGTTTTCAGTAAAATAAATTAAACACTTCTGCATATGTATGTATGGAAGGGACAAAAGTACAAATACAATTTGTAATGAACACTCATTGTCATCTTATATTAGGTTTTACAGTATATCTTTTAGCTTAAAGGGCCGTATTTGTGTTTTTTCAGTTTTAATTACCTCACATTACCTCTTGAAACTCTTACCTCAGTTGGCTCTAGACTTTGAACCTCTGACAACAGTGTCATTTCTTTTTCGGGGCTGCTTTGCTCTTTGCTGCTTTCCAAATAGGCTTCTTGCAGGCTGCTTTCAGACCCGAAGGATGATGGTGTTGGCAGGTCGTCTGCACCAAAGATCCTTTCGTAGTTCAAAATAAGAAACTCCACTATCTGCGCCTGATAGCCGGAATCTATTAAGCACGTCATTGAAATGTCATTTCCTGGACTGGGCCGGATTAGGGTGGGTCCAAAAATTATTCCCAAGTTGTTGGAGGACATTTTGTTGTCTTCATACCGTTCGGCCACTCTGTAAAGCAAAAGGATGATTAAGAACAAGTGCACCTTTTACAAAATTAAGAAGCAGTGGCTGCCTTACCGAATTAAAATCAGTTGCTAATTACAATACATTTTCTGAAAATTGATGTACTGGTAGTCTGTCTCGATTGGAATATGAGGAACACTAAACAAACTAAGGGTTAGATTTTATGATTTGGTAATTTTGTAGAACGATGGTAGAAGTAGCTAAAAGTACATTTACACATAGAGCATGACTCTAGACTGAGGATCGGCAATACCATATCGACCTTCTATATTGTGGTTGCTGTCATATTCATGTGTCCATTGCATCCAGTCTTACTCTGGGCATGTAAGCACAGATCTATAAAAGGAGGCATAATGGAGTGGGGCCCTGTGTAACAAGAAAAGGGTAATGGACCTGCATCGTGTATGCCTTTGGCACCTCGAGCACGACCATAACCCCAAGGCCTGTTCCGACTGCTGTCCCCTGAAACAGAAAGACTTGAGGGAGAGATCCCTCAGTCCCCTGGTGGTTTGGCATGCAACGCTGTGACGATTGAGGTCCCAGTCGAGAGGAAGGTCTTGGGAGCGGTCATGAAGTGAGAGATCTTCGTCGCACTCAAGTCGTCGAGCCACTCAGGTAAGACCAACCACATGAAGAAGTTGAAGAGAACTGCGACTTCTCCAAGTCTTTTGGCTGACGAGACGCAGGAGCGTCAGAATTCGAGGCCTGGCTCTGCAGTGGAGCCTGCACCTTGGCTGTCTCCACGTCTCCTCGATTTTCCGGCAGCCGGAGCATACCCCTCCCAACTTAAATATTTTTATGAGGCTATATGCCTCAGTTTTGGATTGCCCTCATGCACGCCTTTGGGCCTGAGAGGTCGGCAGGGGCCCCTTCTGGTTCCATATCTGCGGCTCCAGCTCAAGAAGGGCCCCCAGGATCTGTTTCTGGATATTGAGAACTTTGTGCAGGAATGGTATTGGCGCTTCCTACGACGCCATCTGGAGCCATGTGTTCTAGGCTGGAGCCTGTGCCCTATTCCTATGGTTTAGCACTTGTGGTGGGGAGGGGTAGAGAAGGGGGTCACTGGACCCTGAAGAATACCAGCATTATAAATAAAGCCCAATACTGGACTGTTGTGAGAAACTGGGTGAAGACAACAGACTGAATTCTTCTCCAGATACTAGTATGCTTTCTCCTCTTACTGTGGCTATGGAGGAGAGAGCGTCATTTGCGATGGTGGTGCAGAGGGCATCTGAGGTCTTTGACCTTAGTCTGCCCTTGGTGGAAGTCAAGTCTAACATCTTGACGAAGGTGCTGCAGCCAGGAATCTTCCCTTCAGAACCACTACTCCTATTCAAGGCCCTCACTGACATCCTTATGGGACATGGTCCAAACCCAGTATAGGGGCTCCTGTGAAAAGGATAATTGCCCATTGCCACTGCCCCGCTCCAAGGGACCCAAACTCCCTCACCCAACACCCTACCCCAGAAAGCTTGGCAGTCCAAGTCTCTACGTCCCTTGTACATCATGGCACATTCCATACTGCACCCCTGGACAGGGAATCCAAGAGGCTGGACACTTAGGGAAAGAAGATGTTTCTTTCAGCAGCCTGGCATTGCTGTCTGTGAACACCACATGCCTTTTGGACTGCTACAACCATGCTTTGACGGACACAGTGGCACAGGTGCTGCCAACGGTTCTGGAGGAGGCCCGTGCCATATTCTCTCAGGCTGCCGCTGACGATAGAGATGCAGCAAAGTTCACCATATGTTGTGCACTTGACACGGTCGACCCACTGTGCAGAGCGGTTTCATCAACTGTGTCCTTGAGGCTCAACGCCTGGTTGAGGACAAGTGGCTTTTCGGGGGATGTCCAATCGTCTCTGTTGGACATGCCCTTTGCTCACTCCCATCTCTTCGGAGACATGACAGATTTGGCGCTAGAGCGCTTTAGGGACAGCTGAGGGTACAGCTAGATGCTTGGGCCTTTCTACGGCCCCTCGTCACCCTCGGGCCTCCTTTCATGGCCACAAAAAGGGCTTCCAGCAACATCTTTACCCTCTCAACCACCAACCCATGCATGCTCCTCAGCCTCTGTGTGGATGAGGCCACCACACCCAGAGATGTCTTGGGTTGGACAGCCAGCTGTCAGGTCAGTCTCTCCCCCCAACCCCGCTCCCACCCCCAAACAGCTGCAGCCTCCAAACCCTCCTAATCTGCCCTCATACCGTCATGGGCATCCAGTTGGCGGCAGGATTCACCATCCCCTGCCCCACTGCTAGTCTATAAAATCAGACATGTGTTTTTGCAGATTGCCGCTGGATGGGGCTATTCTGCCCCCTCCTCTCACCAATGCCAGCATCTTACAACAGGCTGACGGAGGATCACCTAACCCTTCTACAGGAAGACAGAGCTGTTGGCCAAGGGAACCATAGAAAGGGTACCAGCCTCAGAAGTGTTGTGGTTGCATTCCCACTCCTTTCTGGTGCCAAAAAAGGACTGAGGTCTTTGTCCTATCCTAGACCTATGCCCCCTCAACTGCTTCCTCAAGAAGGAGAAGGTTAACATGCTCACATTAGCTCAGTTCCTGTCTGCTCTGGACCCAGGAGACTGAATGGTAGTGTTGGACTTACAGGACGCATACTTACAAATCCCCGTTCTGCCTGCCCACAGGCATTACCTGCGGTTCATGGTAGGCCAAGGGCGTTTTCAGTGCACCATGCTCTTTTGGCCTTACAAGCGGCCCTCGGCTGTTCACCAAGGTGATGGCAGTGGTTGCAGCTCATCTGCTGAGATCAGGGGTGCCAGTCTTCCCCCTATCTCGATGACTGGCTGTTAAAGGCAGGCTCTCCCCAGGCTATTGTCTCCCACCTCAGACTACACTGGACCTCTTGCATTCAATATGATTCATTGTCAACGTTCCAAACTCACACCTAAATCCCTTTCATAAGCTCCCTTTCATTGGAACTGTTCTGGACACAGTGCACTTTCGGGCCTATCCTCCTGATTGCAAGTCCTGGATATTGAGGCGATGATACCGATGTTTCAGTCTCTGTCCTGGATTTCGATGAGACAAACTCTGAGGCTGCTGGGACTCCTGGCCTCTTGCATCCTGCTGTTGACTCGTGCCCACTGCCATATGCGGGCTCTGCAGTGGGACCTGAAGATCCAGTGGGCACAACATCAGGGGAACCTCTCTTACATGGTCCACATTTTGGAGGGATCTGCAAAAGTTCTGCAGTGGTGCCTAACAAGCCACAGTTGGGTCAGCGGCACACCCCTCTCCCTTCCTCAAGCAGATCTGACAGTAGGGTTGTAGAGAGATGGGTTCTGGATGCAGTACCTCCCTACTTTTTGCCTGGTTTTTAGATGCAACTTCAACTGAAGAGCACTTGGTTCCTGCTAACCAGGTCCCCGGTGCCAGGGTTCCTTCCCTAAAACACACCTGCTCACTTGATCCCTCAGTGACCAGGCCCTTCAGCCCCTTATAAGCCCCAAGTAAATGGTACCCCGGGTACCTAGGGCTTGGGTACTGAAGAGGGCCCCTCAGACCTGCAGCAGAACTAGTGCCACTCTGAGGGACCCAGCACCAACCTTATGCAGACTGCCATCACAGGCTGCGTGACAAGGTGCTCTCAAAATTGCAAACACGACATGGCATACAGCCTGTGTGCCATGTCCCCTAACATTGCATGCAATATATGTAAGTCACCCCTCTAGCAGGCCTTACAACTGTAAGGCAGGGTGCATTATATTACATGTGAGGGCATCTGCATGGGCACATATGCCCCTGCCATACCTCTGTCAATTCTGAGATATAGTAAGTGCACAGGGAAGCCATTTTAAATGCATGTGCTGGGCATTGGTCACAACGAGTTGCCCAGCTACATGTTGCCTTCCATGAACCTTGGGATGTTCGTTACCAACCCTCACTGATTACAGTGATAGATTTATTAAGAAATGCACACAGAGGGTACCTTAGAGGTGCAGCCTGAAAACCTACCAGTTACTAGTGTGTTGACTGACTGGTCCTGACCAGTTCAACCACTACAGACACGTTTCTGGACCCCCACGGTGAGAGCCAGTGCTCTTGAGGCTCAGAGACAAAAGCCTGCAATGGGCAGAGGTGTTACCTCCTCTCCCAAGCAGGATGGGCATTCCAGGGTGGGGAGCTTCAAAGGCCTGGCAGCCTTTGTTAAAGCACACAGGTCTCTCCAGATGGTGGTGATGACCAAACCCTTGTCCTGACCCCAATTCTGGTGGCAGCACAGGCAGGAAAATTAGTTAAATAAGGAGGAGTGCCTACTTCATGCCAGTCCCACCCCTAAGGTGGACAAGCTGAAGTGGACACTTCTTTTTAAATTCCTCAGTCTTGTTTGGAAGGAATTGAGCCACTACGATTACAGTTATGCCCACTTCCCAGCGGAAGTGGTCATATGAAGAGTGTAGTCACCCCAAAGGTGATCAGCCCATTGGCTACCACCTGGCACTGCCTGTAGCACCCCGATTTAGGTGGCACCCCTGAACCCTAGAACGTCTAGTCTTGATGACATAAGAACAGCCGGACACTACATACATATGAGCAGAGAAGACTTCAGGCACCAACTGACTTGGCCTCAGTCCTACCAGCCCTCGATGATCCTGCACCAAAAGACGACCTGTCCTGCAGCCTAGCGACCTCCAAAGCTTTGGGAGGACAGCCTGCCTTCGACAAAGCTCAAGATCTCCAGAGAACAGCAGACCTGTTTAACAAGAATACAACTTTAAAAGAAAGAGAACTCTGCCCTTAGGAACTGCGAAACCGCCACCTTTACAACCAAAGCCCACGGCCCGAGTCCACGTCCTTCACTGGTCCTGTGAAGGTTCCCCAGTGATTCTGAGTATGAGTCCACCTTGGGCTGACTCCTACAGGACTCTGCCTCATAAACCTGCAGCCTCAAAGCGAAAACTCCCCCTGACCATAACCTACCCAGTAAGCTGTTCCCGACACCAAAGGACACCCCTGCACCCAGAGCCCCTGGGCCTTGGGGTGCTGGACAATCTGTGTCCCTACATCCCCTAGCATCAGAACGTACCTGGACAGCTGTGGGTTTTCTTTTTAAGCCTCCTGACCCGAGCCTGCAGCATTTTTCCAAAAACTGATCTCCCCAATTGATTTGCATTGGGTGTCCGATGCTGTATTGACACTCTGCAACTGGTGCACCCTGGTGCTGCTAAGGGTGTAAGTTTGGTGCTGCCTTATTTCCCCCTGTCTGTGCTTACCTCAGTCCCAGGAGATCGACTCCTGACACCGCTTTACTCACCCGTGACCAGCACATCTTTGTTCATCCCCAGTCTCAATTGGTTAACATTGGGCACCCGACCCCGAATTTGACCTCTGCACCCAGCCGCCCCTGTGCTGCTGTGGGTGCACGCTTGGTACTGATTTGAACCTAGCCTGGTGTTGACCTAAAACCCCAAAGACTGGATTTGTAAGTTGTGTACTTACCTGTGAAACTGCATTTTTGTTTTCCTCCTATAAGTTAACATTGCTGAACTGAAAAATTGCACTGTGTTGATTTTTGAAACTGCAAAGTATTTATGCTTGTAAATCCACTTATCTGATTACAAAGTTCTTGGGTTAGAAACATATATAAAAAGAAATGTTATTTTTCTAAATTGGTCTCAGATTTATTCTTTGCATTTGTCTCTCATTTATTGCCTCTCTGGGTACAACAAATAAGCTGACCTGCTTACCCACACTATCACAAATAGAGCGCTATTCCTATCTACTTTTGCCTCTGCAATACTACTTGGGGATCCACTGGACTCTTTGCACCGTGTACTTCATTTAAATGCTCTATATATAAAGCCAGCTTCCTACAAGGGAAATATGTGTCACTCCTGGGATGGGGTGTCCATCTGGGAGAGGTGGACATCAGAGAACTCAGGTCTACGGTGGAATCCGGACTCCACATTAACCTGTTGCAACTCTGAGTGATCTGGTTGGCAATGAAAGCCTTTCTACCCTCCATCAAGGGAAGGCTAGTGCAGATTTTCACTGACAACACCACTGTCACATACTACTGCAACAAACGGGGTGGGATGGGGTGTTGGACCCTGCGTCTCTGGGCATGGCTGGAATATCAGTGCATTTCCCTAGTGGTTTAACACCTGGAGGGCTCTCTGAACACCAGAGCGGACATACTCAGCTGAAGATGCCTAGCGGATCATAAACGGCATCTCAACTTTGAGGTGGCACAAGGTCTCTTTCAGCAGTGGGGAGAGCCTTGGTTAGATCTGTTCACCTCTGCTGAGAATGTGCATTGACAGCAGTTTTGTATGCTGGAGTTTCCAAGGCGGCTCTTGCTCGGAGACACTTCATCTCGAGTGGAACTCTGGCCTCCTGTATGCCTTTCCCCCAATAGCACTCATGCCCAGAGTTCTCAAGAAGATCAAGAACGACCAGGGCCAAGTCATCCTTGTGGCTCTGGACGGAGCATGGAGAGTCTTGTATCCTGAGCTCTTGAGAATGGCCATCAATCCTCTGATCCGGCTGCCCTTTCTGGAGGATCTTCTGTTGCAGGGGATGGTCCTCCACACAAACCGGTCCAGTCTCCAGCTTCTTGTGTGGAGGTTGAGTGGGGAGAGTTGATAGCTCTGAACTTTCTGTTCTGTTCACACTCTTGGGAAATTGGTCTTTAATATGTGGTGTTGGCTACCCTTAACTCCTTTTTGTAAATTATAGACCACATGATTTCTGTATTTTCTCTTTTGAACCACGAGACCTCTGGTTGCCCCTCTCGATTAGAGATTGTATTGGCCTGTTCAGCGACTTATTGGTCTTTAATATGTGGTGTTGGCTCCCTGTAGCTCCTGATTGTGGACTATAAATCACATGATTTCTGTAGTGTCTTTTTCAAACTACGAGACCTCTGGCTGCCCCTCTCTTGATTAGTGATTGTATTGACCTGTTTCGCGACTTGGGGAACTTGAAACAATACACACTTGGTGCCCACCCAAATGAAGCTTCCCTGTTTCCTCCAACCTGTAGGGCGTTTACAAGAGCCTAGGAGGCATCTTGATATCTTTTGATACTCAGGTTATCGCCTTTCCTTTCCCTCAGAAGGCACCCTTATTAATGGATTTTTATGAGAAGTTATCTTTTAGGAATATTTTTCCTTCCCAAACTGACGCACCAGCTACGGCCTTTCGGCTGCAACCAACTGACTTACACGTTGGTCCTTGGTAATTACTTCTAGACACGCTGTTTAAACTGAGGCGTTCTTCCACTCCGCACCACATGAGGTGCTGAGCTGGACATTACTTTTTGACCCACACGGCTACTAATCTTCCTTTTGAGGTAAGTGGCAATGGTGGCACTTTGATTGAAGCAGGAGGATATTTTTGTGAACCTCAAAGTGATTTGGGCTGCCTAGTGTGATCTACGGTCTTCCCTGGTTGCGCTCCTGTAGTTGTTAGTCAGACGAGGGGCCGGGGATAGGCTGTACATCCGCCTTACATTCACCTTTATTATTTTCTGCTATTTTTTTTTGTATGTACTACTTGCGCTTGCTTCTTGTGTTGGCCTTAGGAATACAGGGCTCTGCTACTTGTTCTTTCTCAGCCCGCGAGCAGACTGCTTCCTGGGTTTTGAGGCTTTATCCTTAATTACTTGGGCCAGAGGGCATGTGTTACTCATCATTCATCCATGTCTTTTCATTGTTAAATTCAACACTGTGAGTATAAACATTATGTTTTCATCCCTTGGCCTACATTGTCTTTGTGTCTGGACTTAGGAGTCTCTTTTTTAGCATTTGCTATGGTAGACATGGGGCTTTGATCACTTTTTCACGTATGAACTTTGACACTGAAATGGACTTGCCTTGAGGCACGTTTTACCTTCTTGGATTATTGTTATGATTACTGGATATCCTCCCCGATTATGGCTATTTCCAGTACCCTCTGTCACAGTATGTTTATTCAGTCCCCCTTAAGAGACTTCCTGACTTTTTTCTTTGTTACAGCAATATCGTTGAATATCACCTCAAAGGTTTCCTAATATCTGGTGAACCCTCATAGAAGTCTCCATCTCTCCATGACTGTGATCAATTGAATTTTGAATGGTTGATTATAGGCCCTTACTAGGATACCCAGAGCACATATCACGATATGTCAGGCCCTGCCTCTAGTTAAGTACCTCAGGTTGGTCTAATCATATACTCCTGCTATCCTTTGTTTGTAGAGCATGTATAGGCCTAATGGGCTCTTTTCTTTGTTTGTACTAGAGGGCATTGCCCCATGAATGGCCCAATCTGATAGAGACTTCTATTTGCAGATTCCTTACCTTTTGAATTTCCCTAGGCATCAGTCTGGATCCGGACATTTTTCTTTAGTACCGTTGAGCGCCGTTAGATGGCGTTGATCGGCTCCACGTCAGATATAACCTAGGTTTCCTAATGCAACACTCCACACCTGAGAGCTTGGTTATCCAAGCCTCTACTTCCCAGGACGTGTTACCTTCCGTACCCCTTCGATAGGGACTCCAAGAGGCTAGACACACTTGGGAAGAAGATGTTTTCTTCCACCAGCCTGGCTCGCGGTCCATGAACACCGCATGCCTTTTGGGCCCTTATTCCCACACACTGTGGGATACGGTTGCACAAGTGCTGCCACAGGTCACGGAGGAGGCCCAGGCTGTACATTCCAAAGCAGTTGCTGATGGGAAAGATGCAGCAAAGTTTACGATCTGAGGTGGACTGCACAGGACCGACTCACTGGGCAGAGCGGTTGCATCAATAGTGGCCCTTAGGCACCATGCCTGGTTGAGGACATCTGGCTTTTCGAGGGATGTCCAAGCTAAGCTTAGGGACATGCCCTTTTATGGCAACCAACTTTTTGGAGAGAAAGCTGACTCGACGCTCGAGCGCTTCAAGGATTCTTGTGCTATGGCCAGGTCCTTGGGCCTCACAGCAGCCCCTCATCCATCTCAGTCTGCTTTTCACCCCGTTATGGCTAAGGAAGTGGCACCCAACCACGTTAGTTTCCCTCCATTCGCTGCACATGCTACCCATCCTTTGCATGGCCATGGACGTGGGAACCACCGTCGTGGATCAGGAAGCCAGCAGTCTGGCCAGTCCACTAGCCCCACCCCCCTTCCGAGCCATCCCCCCGCGCAGCTGCCTCCAAACCTTCCTAGTCTGACAGTTTCCCACCAGGGACCAGTAGAAGGCAGGTTCCGCCATCACCTGCTCTGCCGGCAGTCCATCCGGTCAGACATTTAGGTTTTGCAGATAATCCGAATGGGCTAATCCCTCCCCTTCAAGACTACCCCTCTGTCCATGTCACTGTCCTACGATCAGATGACAGAGTATCACTTGGCACTTCCCCAAAGAGGAAGTTACGACCCTATGGCCAAGGGAGCCATATAGAAGGTCCCTGTGCCAGAAGTAGGTCATGGTTGTTATTCCAACTACTTTCTTGTGCCCTTAAGGACAAGGGCCTCCATCCTATCCTAGATCTTCGGTCCCTCAATCTCTTTCTTAGGAAGGAAAAGTTCAAAATGTTCACTCTGGCTCAGGTTTTAACTGCCCTGGACCCAGAGGAGACTAGATGGTAGCGTTGGACTTGCAGGACACTTATTTTCATATCCTCATCATGCCCGCCCACACCTGTTACTTGTGGTTCATGGTGGGCCACAAGCACTTTCAGTTCACTGTGCCCCCTTTTGGCCTTTCCAGCGCCACTCGGGTGTTCACCAAGGTGATAGCAGTGGTCACAGCTCATCTGCGCAGGTCAGGTGTTTCAGTCTTCCCCTACCTTAACAACTGTCTGCTCAAGGCAGGCTCGACTTAGGCTGTCGCCTCCCACCTCCAGACTACAGTGGACCTCCTGCATTTGCTGGGGTTCACAATAAACATGCCAAAGTCACACCTGACTTTCTCTCAGGTGCTCCCTGTCTGCTCTGTACTCAGGAGATTGAATGGTGGCATTGGACTTGCAGGACTCATACTTACACATCCCCATCATGCCTGCCCACAAGCGTTACATGCGTTTCATGGTAGGCCAAGAGCATTTTCAGTCCACCATGCTCAATTTTGGCCTTACCAGTGCCCCTTATGTGTTCACCAAGGTGATGGCGGTGGTTGCAGCTCATCTGCTGAGATCCGGAGTGCCAGTCTTTCCTACTTCAAAGACTGGCTGTTAAAGGCAGGCTTGCTCCAGGCTGTTGTCTCCCACCTCAAGACTACAGTGGACCTCCTGCATTCACTGAAGTTCATTATCATTGTTCCAAAGTCACACCTGAATCTATTTTAGAAGCTCCCTTTTATCGGAGCTGTCCTGGACACAGTACAGTTGTGGGCTTATCCTCCCGAGCGGTGAGTCCAGGATATTCAGTCCTTGATACAGATGTTTCAGCCTCTATCCTGGATTTCGGTGAGGATGACTCTGAGGCTGCTGGGCTTCATGGCCTCCTGCATCCTGCTATTGACACATGCCAGGTGGTATTTAGGGGCACTACAGTGAGACCTGAAGCTCTAGTGGGTGCAGCATCAGGGGAATCTCCGGCATGGTCCAGATCTTGGAGGGAACTGCAGGAGATCTGCAGTGGTGGCTAACAAACCTTGATTTGATTAGGCCAGAGTCAGATCCCTCTCTCTTCTCCAACCAGATCTGAGAGTGGTGGCAGATGTGCCAGTCCTGAGATGGGGAGACCACCAGGGGGAGGTGGAGATCAGAGGAGCCCGGTCTCCAGCAGAGTCCACATCATCCTGTTGGATCTCCAGGTGATCAGATGGGCATTGAAAGCATTTCTCTCAAAGGGAAGGTAGTGCAGGTGTTCACAGACAACACAACTGCAGGGCAGAGTGGGGTCAACCCTTTGTCAAGAGGCTATGTGCCTCTGAACGTGGCTGGAACATCAGGACATTTTCCAGATTGTTCAACATCTGGAGGGCTCTCAGAACATCAGAGTGGACAAGCTTAGCCGACAATGCTGCGTTGATCACGAATGTCATCTCCATCTGGAGGTGACACAAGATCTCTTTCACCAGTGGGGAGAGCCTTGGTTAGATTTCTTTGGCTCCACAGAGAACACATGATGTCAGCAGTTGGATCTTCCAAGGCGGCAGTCGCTCAGCGACGCTTTTCATCTCGACCTCAGTTCAGTGGAACTCAGCCTCCTATATGCCTTTCAGCTCATACCAGTTCTGCCCAGAGCTCTCAAGACGGACTGGACCCAAGTAATCCTTGTGGCTCAAGACTAGGCATCAAGAGTCTGGTATCCTGTGCTATTGAGCATGGCCATCGATCCTCCAATCAGACTGCCCCTTCAGTAGGATCTTCTGTTGCATCAGCAGGGGAGAGTTCTCCCCCAAACTTGTCCAGTACCTGCCTCCTTGCATGGAGATTGAGCGGTGGCAGTTGACTGCTTTTGACCTTCTGTCCAACGTCTGTAATGTTATCTTGGCAGCCAGGTGTCCCTCCACCAAAACAGTATCCACCTGTCGTTGGCAGAAATTTGCTGCCTGGTGCACAGACAAGTCTGTTGATCCCCTTTCTGCCCCTCTTTCTGAAGTTCTCTTGTTTATACTTTCTCTGGCCCAGTATAGCTCTGCTATGGGCACTCTAAAAGGTTATTTATCTGCTATCTCTGCGTTTCTGAGGTGCCTGGTCAACTTCTTTGTTTAAGTCTCCAAATGTAAGTAGGTTCCTTTTAGGCCTTACTGTTATGTTTTCTCCATCCTCATTCACTATGCCTCAATGGGATTTGAATTTGATTCTGACATTCCTAATGTGTGCTCCTTTTGCTCCCCAATTGTCCTCTCAGGCTTTCTTGTGGCCATTACATCTGCCCGCAGGGTGAGTGAGTTGCAGGCATTGTCATCCAAGCCACCCTATCTTTGCATCTATCCTGACAAAGTGGTGCTTCGCAGTAAGGCTTCCTTTTTTGCCAAAAGTGGTCATGCCCTTTCATGGAGGTCAACCAATCACCTTGCCTACTTTTTACGCATCCCCACATCCTTCTAAGGAAGAGGAGAGTCTCTACCGCCTGGACCCAAAAAGAGCATTGGCGTTCTACCTTAATCGTTCCAAAGAGTTCCAGGTGGATGGTCAACTCTTTCTTGGGTAGGCGGGTGCGAAGAAAGGTTGGGCAGTGCAGAAGCGGACCATCTCCCAATGGGTCGTACTCTGTATTAAAATGAAGTATGCACTGGTCATGAAGCAAACACCTGAAGGTTTGCGTGCTCATTCTACTAGAGCACCAGCTGTGACCACTGCATTTGCACACGGAGGTCCAGTCCTTGACATCTGTCCGGTGGCAATGTGGGCGTTCTTGTACTAACCACTACTGCCTGGACAGTAAGGTCCACAGGGATGGGTACTTTGTCCATTCGGTCCTGCAGGACTTTCTAGTATGGTCTTGGTTTGCAGACCTACCTTCCGGGATGGTATTGCTTGGGTATCTATTCATAAGGTAAGGAATCTGCAACTAGAAGTCTCTATCAGATGAACAAGTTACTTACCTTCGGTAATGCCTTATTTGGTAGAGGCATATTTTAGTTGTAGATTATTTACCAACCCACCCATCCTCCACGCTCTGCAACCTGATTTCTAGTGACAGGGACTCTCCTTTCAGGGCCTTAGTTTTGACACACTAGTGGCTAGTGTTCTTCATGGCTCATCGCTTCTGGGGTGGAAAGTTGTGAAAAGAAACTGATGTCAGATAAGGCGTTACCAAAGGTAAGTAACTTGCTCATCTGGGCTTGGAGTTGATTCTTGCTCAGCCTTTAAGGCTATCTCGATTGGGTAGTCTTCCCCTCCTAACATTACATCTCCGTAAAATCTGGATAGGTATGTTTGTTGCATTGCCTCACCTTTGGGATACTCAATAGTGATGACATTTTAAATACTGGTGTTTATTACAGTCTTGTTTGTATGTTCACACTTGTGTCCATTTCGTTGTTTTATATGGTGTGTGTAGGAAGATGGCTCTCTATATACTGCACTAAAATGAAGTACACTATGCAGAGAGTCCAGTGGATCCCCCAAAGGTTTGGAGAGGCAGAAATAGAAAGGACTAGTGCTCTTTTTGTGGTAGTGTGGCCGAGCAGTCAGGCTTATCAAGGAGTCATGTTAAGCAATTGTTGTACTCAAAGAGGCAATAAATGAGAGACACACTCAAAGAATAACTCCAGGACTAATTTAGAAAAATAACAGTTGCTTTTATATATGCTCTAAACCAAAGAACTTCATTATAATTTAAGCAGTTTTCAGATAAAAAATACTTTGCTGTTTCAAAATTCAACACTTATGTGCAATTTTCAGTCATCAATGTTAACCTATAGGGGGGAAACAAGGATGCAGTTTCACAGGCAAGTACACTACGTACAGACCCAGTCTTCGGGGCTTCAGGCTAGCACTGGGCAAGGTACCAGGGTTGCACCCACAGCGGCCCGGGGGAGGCTTGGTGCAGAGGTCAAAGTTGGAGTCGGTGCCTAATGTTAATCAATGGAGACTGGGTGGAAAGTTGACCTACTCACAGGTAGGAACAAGCTGTCAGAGGTTGGTCTCTGGGGTTTGAGGCAAGCACTGGGGGGGGGCCACAAGGCAGCACCAAGCTTACACCCACTACTGCATGGGGGGGCCAGGTGCTGAGTGGCAACACAGCGTCGGGCACTCAATGTTATTCAGTGGAGGTGATGACTTTCAGAAACGGCCTGCAGGTGCTGGCCAGGAGAGGTCAACCCACAGTTGCCCTGGTAAGTTGAGATGTCAGGGGTCGTAGGGACACTGACGGTTCAGCTCCCCATAGCCCAGGGGCTCCGGGTGGAGGCTTGTTTGACGTCAGAGACAGCTTACCAGGCAGGTCAGGGAAAGTCCTCAGATTTAGGCTGCAGGTATCACTGGGATGTCCGGCAAGGGTCAGCTCACGTGGACTCTTGGTCAGAAGTGCCATGGAACCTTCACTGGATGGGTGGCCCACTTGGATTCGGGCCAGGGGCATTGGATGCACTGGTCACTTCTGGTGTCAGGTTTTGCGGTTCTTCAGGTAGGCTTCCTGTTCTTTAACTATGGTTTCTTCTGGACATGTCTGCTGTCCATGGGAGTTCTTGTCAACCCTCCTAAAGCTTTGGAGGTCGCTGGGCTGCAGGGCTGTTATCTTTTAGGTGCAGGTTTCCTTGAAGGCTGCAGACAGGCTGGTAGGGCAGGTGCCAAGTCAGTTGGTGTTCTCAGTCTTCTCTGCTGGCGATGTGTCCTGCTCCTTTTAGGTTGCAGGAATATGATTCTAGGGCTCAGGGGTGCCAGCTAAATACTGAATTTGGGGCATTACTGGGAGTTCCAAGTGGTAGCCAATAGGTACACACTTTTAGGGTGACTACACCCTTGCTACGACCACTTCCTTTGGGAAGTGGCATAGACCTAACCCTATTGGCTTATTTCCTTCCATGAAAGGTGGAGGAATTTAAAAAGTTGTGCCCACTTCAGCTCGTCCACCCTAGGGGTGGGACTGATGAGGTGGGAACTCTTTCTAATTTACCTCCTTTTCCCGCCAGTCGTGGTGCAAAAGTGGGGCCAGGTACTGGGGTTCGACCTCCTCCACTATTTGGAGAGGCCTGGGTGGCATTTCAAAGGCAGCAAGTCCTTTGAAACTCCCCTCCCTGGAACGTCCATGCTGCCTGTAAGAAGAGGTCACACCTCTGCCCAGAGCAGGCCTTTGTTCTGAGCCCGCAAGAGTATTGGCTCTCGCCTCAGGGGGCCAGAACTCTGTCTTAAGGTGGCTGTACTGGTTTTGACCAGTCAGTGCCCATGTTAGAAGTTGGCAGGTTTTTCAGGGGGCACATCTAAGGTGCCCTCTGAGTGCATGTATTAATAAATCCATCAATGGATTCAGTGAGGGTTTATTAATATGAGATGTTTGATACCAAACATCCTATTGACAGTGAAGCCATCATGCAGCGAGGGAATTTGTAGTGACCAGCACATGTACTTAAAATGGCTTCACTGTTCACTTACTATGTCTGAGAATCGCCAAAGACATAGCAGGGGCATATCTGCTCATGCAGGTATGCCATTACATGTAATATAATGCACCCTCCCTTTGGGGCTGGAAGGCCTGCTAGAAGGGCGACTTGTGAATATTGCATGCAGTGTAACGGAGACAGGGTACACAGGCTGTGTGCCGTGTCATGTCTCCATTTTAGTTTTGTACCAAGACAAGTCGTCTGCGAAAGCAGAACTGTGTTTACTTAGTGAGGGTATCCCTCAGGGTGGCACAATTCATGCTGCAGCTCTCGTGAGCCTTCCTTTAGTACCCCCTGCCCTAGGTACCAGGGGTATCATTTACTAGGGACTTATAGTGGTAGCTAAATGTCTTGCCAAATGGGGAAAACGACTTTGCAGTTTTAGGGAAAGATCTGGCACTGGAGTCCTGTTTATGAGGGACCCAGTGCACTTTCAGTCAAAATTGCACCAGTAACCAGGCAAAAAGTGGGGGGTGACCTTGTCAAATGAGGCACTTTCCTACAGATGATTTTGTAAATAAACAGTATTCTACTCTATTGATTGATAACTCCTCTGGCATTGGAAACTTACATGTGACTCCTGGAGAGTTCCAGGAAAGGAACCCGGCTTGTTGTGACTGTGGTAAGTTGGGTGTTTGCCTTCTCAGGGTGTTGTTGGTCGGAATACACATGTTGGTTGAATGAGTTATTGTTTATAACTTGAGCCCTTCCTATTTTCATATATTTTAAAGTAACTGTGGACGACCCCCTTCTTCCCTCATTCCTAAGTTGTGTTAGTTTTGGTTTCGTAGCGCCCTGAAGTAGGCAGCACTGCATGATAGTCGGACACCGACACGCGTCGGCACAACTTCATCCTGAATACGAACTAGAAAAACACACAATAATTGTAATGATAAATACATGGGCAAGTCAATCACTATGTTGTATAATTTACTGGCAAATTGTGATTCTATATAATTAATTTCATTGTATTGCATTAGGAATTGTATGTGTTAAAATACCCTGCATTCTATGATATGATCTAGTTCCACATGGTATATGTTTTTTAATGTGTTTCAGTTTGAAAGAGAATGAATGAATGAGGTATGACTGGCACACATACAAGTGTGAATGTAATGTTGTAGTCTGAGTGGAATGTCGAGGTGGGTTTGTGAAGATTTATATATTTGTTTCATATAGTTTGATTTATAAGGTTAACAAAGTTGTAATACATAAATCTTTGGATATAGACATATATTTACATGTGGAAAAAATGAATGTTATACTATAAAAATAGTTTTTTAAAGTGTATGGAAAAAACATGTGTTTATTGTATATATTTAGGCTCAAGAGTATATTATAATAATTGAGTCACACCAATATCATAATGGGGTGTTGGCAGTTTTGATTGCTCTTGTAGTTTTGTTCCGTGGTCCTGTCTGTCTGTTATCTGTTTTTTCCAAGGGCCTTCCTATGTTTGGTAGCTTTCAACCTTCCTCCTGAAGTTTCTGATGTCATCTTGTTAGCTAGCCGTCACTCCACAAAGACGGTATGCACCGGCCATGTGGAATAAAATGTGGAATGGTGTGCAGAAAAAGATACTGATCCCCTTTCTGACACTCTTTCTCAAGGTCTGCTTTTCAGTCTCTGTGTTGCCCAGCAACGCTCTACTCTGGGCACTGTTAAAGCCTATCTTTCTGCTATCTCAGTTTTTTGTGACTGCTTGACCAGCCTTCCCTCTTGAAGTCCACTACTGTACATAGGTTTCTAAAATGTCTTAATCATCTTTTTCTTTCTTCACCATTTAACACGCTTTAGTAGGACCTTAATATCATATTCTAACTTTTTGAATGTATGCTCCTTTTGATCCCCCATAAGTGTCCTCTCAGGCCACTTCTGATTAAAACAGCATTCCTCATGGCCATCACATCTGCCAGAAGAGTGAGTGAGCTTCAGGCTTTATCATCTAAGCCTCCATACTTTTCCATCCACATTGAAAAATAGGTGCTACGGGCTCCTTACTCCCAAAAGTGGTCACACCATTTCATGTAGGCCTATCAATGACTTTGCTTTCTTTCCAAGAGCTTGAACGGCCCGCTCAAATGAAAGAATTTTACGAGGCCATGTGGCCCATTTTTGAGTGGTGGGAGGTGGCCCCAGCTGGTTCCACACTGGCCGCTACGACGTGCCCCCATTGATCCGATCATGGATCTGGACTGGCGCCGGTTGTGCCACTGCGACCTTCCCCGGTGCCAGTCCTGACGCCAGTGCTTCCGGCGTTTTCTTGATGTGTGCTCCTTTTGAGCCTCTCTACTATTGTGCCCTCAGCTGCTCACGATTAAAGCAGCCTTCCTTGTGGCCATCACATCTGCCCAGAGGGCGTGCGAGCTGCAGGCCCTGTCTACAAGCTTCCATTCATCTTAGTTTATTCAGACAAACTGGTGCTCTGCACTAAGGCCTCTTTTCTGGGGAAAGTGATAATACCATTTCATTCTATCACCTTGCTTACCTTTTGCGCTCCTCCACATCCCTCTAAGGAAGTAGAGCGACTTCACCATCTGGACACAAAAAGAGTTGTTCTGTCTTGATTGAACAAAGGCGTTCCAGATAAACAACCTAATCTTAGTGGGGTATGTTGGAGCAAAGAAAGGTTGGGCAATACAGAAACAGACCATTTCTCTGTATCAAGATCTGCTGCGTACCTGCAAAAAATCAGCCTCCTGAAGGCTTATGGGCTCATTCCACCAGTGCTAGAGCTGTAACCACTTCGTTAGCACGTGGAGTCCCAGTCCTTGACATCTGCCAGGCAGCAACGTAGGCTTCCCTGCACATGTTTACCAAGCACTTCTGCCTGGACAGTCAAGTCCGTAGGGATGGGCATTTTGCCTGTTTGGTTCTGCAGGATTTCCTTGTGTGATATTGGTCCGCAGACCCCGCACCGGGGATGGTATTGCTTGGGTATCCATTCAAAGGTAAGGAATCTGTGGCGAAACGTCTCTATCAAATGAACAAGTTCCTTACCTTCTGTTACACCTTATTTAGTAGAGACAATATCTAGATGCAGATTCCTTATTGACTCACCAATCCTCCCCGCTCTGTGGACCAATTTCTAGGGTGAGTGGTGATGCCTTTCAGGGCCCTAGTTTGGACACACCAGTGTCAGTACTTTTCATGGCTCTGTGTTTCTGGCGTGGAAAATCGTGAAAAGTAACTGATGTCAGTGCACCAACGTGGCGCCTCGATAGGTGGAGCAATGTCACTTCTGGCACGGACGACACCAAACGGAGTGCTTGGGTACTCATGAAAAATCTTCCAGATCCAGTCTGATGTCTGGGGAGAATTCAAAGTTAAGGAATCTGCGGCTAGATATTGTCTCTACCAGATAAGGCATTACCGAAGGTAAGTAACTTGTTCTTCCGCTCCTGAACATCTGCCAGGTAACAACGTGGACTTCTTTTTATACGTCCCCAAAGCACTACTGCCTGGACAGTCTGGTCCACCGGGATGGGCACTTCACCCATTTGGTCCTGCAGGACCTCCACATGTGAAATTGGTACCCAGACCCAGGGAGGTATTGCTTGGGTATAAATTCTTAGGTAAGGAGACTGCAACTAGAAGTATCTATCATATGAACAAGTTATATACCTTTGGTAACGCTTTATCTGGTAGAGACAATATCTAGTTGCAGATTCCTTACTGACCCATCCATCCTCCTCGCTCTGCAAACGGATTTCTAGGGGCAGGATTCTTCCTTTTTTGGGCCCTAGTTTACCACACCAGCAGTCTTTGTTCCTGGCTCTGCACTTCTGGCATGGAAAGTCATGAAAAGAAACTGATATCAGCGAGCCTGGGTGGCACCTATATAGGTACAGTGAATGCCACTTCCAGTACGGATGATGACACCATGCAGAGCCGAATGACGAACCTTTTGGTGCGCAGAGGTATTGCTCACAAAAATTCTCCGGATCCTGTCTGACGCCTGGGGATAATTCTAAGATAAGGTATCTGTGGCTAGATTTAGTCTGTACCAAACAGGGCGTCAACGGTTACTTCTTCTTCCTACAGGGGTGGCAAAAGATCACATCTGACAGATTGGTCATGCAGAGTGTCCAACTTGGTTATGCCTTGCCATTCCTTTATTGACCCACCTCACTTGCCACATACAGCAGACCACCTGTCAGATGATCACCTGCCAGTCTTATGCAAGGGAGTTCAGGCTCTTTTGGCCAAAGTAGCCACAGAGATATTACCTTCTTGTGACAAAGAAGCATAAAGGTTTCTGCCGCATCTTGGATCTTTGCCTTCACAACGCCTTCCCGCCAAAGAGAAATTCAGGATGTGCACCCCATCCCATTTTCTTTTTGCCCTGGACTCCAGAGACTGGATGATGACGTTAGGCTGGCAAAATTATTTTTTTTTCATATTCCTGTCCTCTAGGCCCAAAGGCTCTAGCTGTGGTTCAGGGTGGAACCCAAGCATTTTCTGTTTGCCATGCTCCCTTTTGGCCTCTGCAGTACCCCTTGGGTGTTCGCAAAAGGTGATGACCGTGGTTGCTGCGTATATGCAGAGTTCGGGAGAACCAGTCTTCGCCTACCTCAGTGAGTGGCTGTTGAAAACAAGCTTGCCACAGTCAGTCGTTGACCACCTCCAGACGACACCAAACCCCTTGACGTCACTGGGGCTCTCGATTAACTTGCTGAAGTCACACATGACTCTTTCGCAGAGGCTCCCTTTCATCAGAGCCATCATGGATACGGTGCATTTTTTATCCTTTCTCTGGATCAATGGGTCTTGGACATATAGGCTATGATCCTGATGTTTCGGCCTCTTTTATGGTTCTCGGTGAGATTGGCTCTGAAGCCTCTTAGCCTCCTAGCCTCCTGCATCCTGCTCGCTGATCATGCCAGATGGCATATGCAGGCTTTGCAGAGCAACCTGATGTTTCAGTGGACTTAGCACCAGGGGAACCTGTTAGATTCCATCTAAGTGTCTTCAGTGGTGGCTTCTCAACCACAGTTGGAAAACCAGCAGACCACCCTTCTTGCCCCACCTAGAGTTGATGGTGGTGATGGATGTGTCACTACTGGGTTGGGTGGTCACCTGGGAGAGGTGGAGATAAGAGGACTTCTCCACATTAACTTGTTGGAATTGCAGGCGATTAGCTTTGCGTTAAATGGAGGCTGATGCAGGTTCTCATGTACAACACCACCATCGTGGTATTGCAACAAGCAGGTTGCGTTGGAGTCCAGTGTCTTGTGCCGGGAGGTTCTATGCCTCTGGAGCTGGTTAGATCATCCATGGATTTTCTTGGTGGTCCACCACCTGGTGCAATCTTTAAAAGACAGAGTAGATAAACTCAGTCTGCGATGCCTAGCGCATTACAAATGGCAGTTGCATCAGAAGGGAGGACAGTAGGGAAAACCCTGGTTAAATCTGTTTGCCACTGCTGAGAATGCACAATGTCAGCATTTTTGCATGCTAGACCTCCCAAGAAGGATCTTTCTGAGACGCATTCCACCTACAGTAGGGCATGGAGCTCTTGTACACTGGCCCCAAGTCATCCTAGTGACTAGAGTAAGTCAGGAGAGTGTGCTACCCTGAACACCTGTGCCTGAGCATCTGCACACCGGTGCCTGAGCATCTGCCCTCCGATCAGACTTCCACTTTAGGTTGATCTCCTGTCACAGCAGCAGCGCAGAGACTTGCACTCAATCCTGCACAATCTGCACCTGCATATGTGGAGATTGAGCAGCAAGCAGAAGTTGAGTTCTTTTGATCGCCCTCTTGAGGTTGTTGATGTCATCCTGGCAGCCAGGAGTCCTTCCACAAAGTCTGTATAGGCAGTGCCCTGGAACAAGTTTGTAGCATGATGTGGTCCTCTGCATTTGGACTATTCAAGCAAAACTGTTGGACGTTTTGTTGGTTGCTTCGGTTTTAGCCCAGCAACGCCTTGGTCTGGTTACAGTTAAGTCAACTGTCAGCTCTTTCAACCTTTTTAAATTTGCTGGACCAACTGTCATTGTTCAAATCACTGGTTGAGATGTATTTTCTGAAAGATTTGCAACATATGTTTCCACCAACACGCTTTGTTATGCCACAGAGGGACATCAGTATTCACCTTTCTGATGTGTACCCCTTTCAAAACCAATGCATAATTGGCCATTGCGCTTACTCTAAAAACGATCTTCCATGTGGCGATCATAGCCGCCTGCCTGGTGAGTGAACTTCAGGCCCATTTGAAAAACTGGTGTTATGAACATGAGCTGTGTTTCTACCACAGGTGATGATGCCTTTTCATGTTGGACAAGCCATCACACTTCCAACCTTCTTTGCTCTGCCTCCTCTTTCGAAAGAGGAAGAGGGACCCCATTGTTTGGACCCCAAGAGAGCACTCCTGTTTACATCGATTGCACCAAAGAACACTGGGTGGAATATCGGCTAGTTGTGGGATTCTCTGCAGCAAAGAAGGGCAAGGCGGTGCGGAAATGGACCATCTTTTGATGAATAGTCCTCGGTATTACGATCTGCTACACACTGGTTAACAAGCAGCCTCCAGAAGGCCTAAGGCCTCCTCCACCAAAGTCAGAGCAGCTACTGCTGGGTTCTTGGATATCTATCAGGCATCAGTGCACACATTAACACAGCACTACTGGCTTGACACTCAGGTCTTTTGAGATGGGCCTTTTGCCTGCATGGCCCTGCTGAATTTTTAGTCTGAACCATTTTACAGACCAAAGACAGTAGGTGGTACTGCTTTAGTATCTATAACATGGTGTGGAATCTGCAGTCAGAAGTATATATCAGAAGAGAACAAGTTACTTACCTTTGGTAATGCTCTTGCCGGTTGATACTCTAGCTAACTGCGGATTCCTCAAAGCCCTCGCATCTCCACGTTCTGTTGTATTGTTTCTTCCATCTAAAAGGATCCCAGTCTAGTAATCGGCACACTGGTTTGTTCAATTCACTGATAGGCTTCGCGTCTGATGGTACAGAAGGGTACATGAAACAAACTGACATCAGGGCGCATGGGTGAGCGCTTATAAGCAGCTCCATCACTTCTGGAGCAGAAGGACATGGATGTGAAGTTTGACAGAGCCATCGACTGGCATGCAGGAGCACTGCTTTTGCATTTTCCTGATTCAGTCTGCCGCCTGGGGAAATTCACAAAGTGAGGAATCTCCAGTGAGATAGAGTATCCGCTAGAGAGGTACGTAACTTGTTCATTAGACCATAAACCAGAAAGCTATTTCTTACCCGACAGAAAGGTAAGTGACATGTTCATTAGAACATATCCCAGAAAGCGATTTCTCTAGAACAGCCAAAGAGCCCTGTTGCAAAGGATCCTTTGAAAACCATGGTTAAACTAAGCTTCACAGACCAAGCAAAGATCTCCACAAACAATGAACAGTTCTACTAGCAGCAGCCACATTATGGGTGCCAAACAAAGATCTCCACCAGTGCTACCCAGTAACTCTTCTGACATAGACTAAGTGAATCTTTTTTTACCAATGACCCATGGCATTACTCATTTCTAATGTCCGTGTGGGTTTGAGCAACTCTGTTTCCAATCTTCATATGAACTCTGTCAATCAGAGACCCCAGCACTACTGACAGGTGGCCCCAGTGATGAAGACTCAATGGCTGGACTTTGTCTGCAACACAAAGATCTTCGCCATTACTGATGATCAACTCCACTGGCAACAGCCCCAATCTGGATTCGGCTCACCAAAATACGATCCAATATATTGAGAAAAGAAAGAGCTAACCTAGCAATTTTTTTGGGGTTACTGCATATTTGTATTTGGTTATTTGATTTGCTCCCGCTTACATTATCCATTCATAGTAAATGCAATTATGTTTAATACTACAATGGTCATTTATATCTGAAGCTTTGCATACCTGTAGAGATGTGCAATGAGGTGTCGGAGGGTATTGTAATTGGTGGCCGGTAACCGGCAGAGTATATCACGCATTTGTTGAAAGGTATCCTGCCGTAACCTGGATTCTCCTCCCTCTCCATCAACTTGGGCTCCATCCCCTATTCTCTGAATGTCCTTTGCGAAGGCCATAAATTCATCATACAGTTTATATGGAACAACAGACTCTGGAAGCTGAAACAGTAAACAATACACAAAATAGTTTTTTAGACCAGAAGAACTTCCTATTTAAAACAGTTGTGCTAGAGCAGTGGTTCCCAACTTTTTGACCCCCCCCTCCCCCACTTTATCATTATTGGAATCCGGGGACTCCTACTGAATCATTATTGTAATCAAGGGACACCCTACTGGGTCATTACTGAAAGCCGGGGACCCCAGCCTAAACATTATTCATGTTTTGAAATGCAAAACAATACACAAAAAATACAAAAGCATTCATCAAATACATACATAAGCAATAACACATTTTGTTTAATCTGTAAACAAATATAAATACAATAATAACATTTTCATTTTAATTGAAAGGTTGGAGCTTTTCTAAATTTAAGTGAAGCCACAAATTGTCTACTGTATTCTGTTTGATGCACCTGCAATGCTCCCACAAATCAATCTGGGCATACTAATCTAGTTTTTAGCCCTCGATTTCAAAAACCTTTACATTATCCTTTAAAACTTTAATTTGTACATTTAGCAACTTTTTTATATACACTTTATTAATCTGTTAATATTATTTAATTTTCTGAGCAGTGGAGGACCCCCTGAGGAGGCTTTGCGGACCACAACTTGGAAACCACTGTGCTAGAGGTACTAAGTGGCTGGGGTGACGTACACTGCTGTGTTTTACAGCATTTGTGAAGCAGCCTGGCAACTTTTGGGCAATGCGCTGAATGTACTATCTGAGCTGAAGGGACTACAGTACATAAGGACTGTTTAGAAGGATTTACAGAAACCCTGCCTCGTTAATCTTCACCAAATAACATTTGTTCTGTGAATCTTGTGAGCTGCTGCATATGCAGTGTTGGAGGCTCGCAAGGGACTGCAGACTTCCATCTTTGCATTAATCTTTGGAATGTGCCAGAATTGCAACACCATTGCCAAATTGAACCTTGTAAAAAGTACTTCTGGGAGGAGAGAGACCAGGCTCTGTCCCTTACTCTCAGTCACAAACCAATTTTTGGTGGCTGACAAATGTCCAAGTAATAAAGATGCTGTTAAATTCTGTATTGATCTTCATAGACAGGTCAAATGTCAGGCTATTGCTTCTGACAAATAGATGCTTATGTTTTTTAACACGTGGATTGGTGTCTACAAACTCTTCTCACTGCAGTCAGAGGAACATAAATTAAAATGAACTCTGACCATCTTGCTGGGGTACAGGAAGTGTGAAAGGAAAGGTTGTAGGATGTCATTTCTTTGTAACGCAACAAAATATAAATATATGTAAATTAACTGTACATATTCTGCAGTAAGGAAAGCAAAAATGAAGCACATTTGTTGTAATTTTGAAGTGTGATGGAACCAAAGATTTTAATAGCGAAAAAGTAAATCGAGACACTTTACTTGGTGATGCATACATGAGAAATATTCACTGAAACTCGATTTCCACACATTATCGTTTATGTGGAGTATAGTTTTATAAGTAAAACTGTATATCTGTTAATTTAGTGGCCATTATAATGTAAAATGTGTTGTCTGTAAATTACAGTGTGCTTCCACACAATGCTTTAGTTACATTAAAAAGCTGTCCTATTCGTGTCCATTAATGTTAGGTGGGTTGTGAAATTTCGGTTGTGGTTCTAAACCGTTTGTGAAGCACCTCTCTAGAAAGCTGTGCATTATGACCAATTTAGAATTGGTTACTGACTGCCTCTTGGATTCAGTACCATTTAATAGTTAGCAAACAGCAGAGGCCGTTTCAAATCACGGATACATTTCCTTGCTCGTTGCCAGGACTGAAGAAGTCCTACTCGCTCTTCCTTGCGGTTCACAAGGACGTGCTGTCCATGCATTTGAAACTAACTATGCACTTTCCAAATTGTCTTTTTAGGATTATTCGTTCAAAAGCCTGCCACTTCACAACCTTTACAAATTCAAAATCCCTTTAATGTTTGTGGTCTATTCGTCACCTCTAGTTTATATTTCCGTGGAGGCACCTCTTCAAGTCATTACACTCACACCTCGGTTTATTTCTGATCAGTTTTAAACATTCTCTTCTGCTAGGTCAGTCTTTTATTTGAATTTATGAAGCTCACCTCATACTTATGTCACATTTTTAACTTTCCTGTATGGATACGTAAAAATCTCCAATCATAAATTGCGGACCAACAGACACTGTGGACAATCCCATCAAAAGTTTAAAGCTACTGTTCTTGTCATACCACCACATCATGTGTTCCCCAACCATCCACATTTCACTAGTTATTTGCCACGTTTAATGTCATTCCATTTGCATTCTATAACTTACTGATAGAACGAAAGAGATATGCTCTCTAGTCAGGGCCACTGGAATTGTACGATTGTGCGGCCGTGGCAATTTTTGTATAATTATAGAGTGGCCGCATTTGCCACACAATCCATCAACTGCCACATAATCTGCTGATTTTAACAAAAAAACAAATCCTAGCTCAAACAGTTCAAAAGTCACAAAAAATGCAGCGGCACATGTTGCAGCGCAGTGGAAGGCCCTTTGCAAAGCGAGACTCCTCACCTTTCTGTTGCTTATTGCTATACTTAGGTGTTAAACTGGCAATAATGAGGTGCAAGCAATGTCCGGACAGTGTTACCAAGTTTAAAAATGATAAACAATAATGAAGTAATATTAATACAAAATGTGTAGTATTAAGCTGCATAATTTGCCGCCTTCTTGCTGCATAATTTACTCAACCCTGCTGCATAATTGGACCTCCTACAACCGCATAATTCCAGTGGCTCTGTCTATAGTTCAGGTAGGTATTTTCATTTTTAATTATGATTGTTGGGCACAGAACGTACATTGTCAAAAGTGAAAAATTTATGAGAACACTTCTTCCCAAATTACATGCTGTAGGTAGGAAAAAATTTGCTAAATTTTCCGTGAATCTCGGGGGTATATCATTAACATCTCCCGTCCCTGAAAAGACGAGCCTTCTATGTATAAACAGACTAGATTGAGCGTTCAACAATTTTAAATAATTCGCCAAGCTGTCCGGGTCTCTGTTTCCAGACCGCGAGATGGCTGCCCTCTATTTTCACTTAATGAGGGAAACAAACCCAATGCTTTCCACCGTGGCAGCAGTACCTGGTAGGTGAGCCCATCAGGGGGTGACCCAACAGAGTCCCTCAAGGTGCTTCAGACTGGAGGTGGGTATATTTTAAGTTACAAATACATTTTTCCATCGCAACTATGGGCCGTAGCCACTGGGACCACTGTTCCAAGGTGGGAAGAGTCACCTTTTTCCTGATTCGTGCTGCGGCTAGTTTACCTGACGCTAAACATTTGAGTGTAGCATATCTTTCTCCCATAATCATAGAAGCATAGCTAGTTGATTTTAACCCTAACAACATTGTTTTAGCATCACAGGGTAGTGGGTAGCACAAGACAGTTTTCAGGGTGTCAGCCACTCCTCTCCAGAATACAACAAACTCGAGCCAGTCCCACCACGTACGCAGTGGGGTTCCTACCAACCCTCGCTCGCACCAGCTAAAGTTTGAGGCTACTCGGTACATCTGTATCTTTTCCAAAGCGTAATCCTAGTCATATATTACCTTATAATGGGTCTCTTTGTTGCATAAACGAATGGATTTTTTATGCATATTTCGTCTGAGTAAGTCCCACTGCTCCTGCCCAACCTGAACTTTGAAGTATTTGTCCCATCTCTCTCTGTATGCCCATTGGTCTGTCTCAGTAGCTCCTTTAAGTAGTTTATAAATATTCAAAATGACCCCTTTGGTGAATAGAAGCTTACCAATCACTTTTCCAAACGGTGTCTTATCCCTAGTTGCTGCATTGTTTGTATCGGGTTGTAGAACTCTGTTCCGTAATTATGTGCATCTCATCCTCTCAGTTTCCCTCGGCCTGAACTATTTGCACTGGTTAAAAGACTTTATCACGCCCCCTTAGAATAAATTGGTAATCATAGGTATTTTCATTATTAGCATTTAGCTGGGCTACAGATCCTTGCCACTTCTACTTTTCCCGGTTTTTCTTCCGGAATATCACTGTTCTGATTGCTCCAAAATAGATATGCAGCACTGAATCTTGCAGTTGTGAATTGTTGATCTTCTAAATGTCTGATGTCAACGGTACCAAAGGTCTTCGATTTCTTGTTTCAAGGTACATCCGGCGGTCTCTGGATTCATACTTCACTTTGAAAGTGTCTTCTCTCTTGCTTTAGATGTTATTCATTTAGGGCGTACATGATGCAGCTTCAGTGGATTAAGCCACAGAGGGACCACAGGTTTGTTGTTAAAAACTCGGGAATGATGGTAGTGACTCTGGTTAAGGAGGTGCTTGAAAAGCGTTATAGCCTTAGAACAAATTTTAAAAAAAACCTACAGGTTTTTAGCTCCACTGTCCGTTTGGAGCAATTTGTAAAATAAGTGTTCTGTTCACCAATCTAAGGGGCTGATTTAGAGTTTGCAGGATAGATCTTGCACCCACCCTCGGAGCAGGCGTTTCTCCTCCACTAAACTACAGTGAAAATCTACCTTGTGCAAACCCATATGTCAGGATGTGGACATTTCCCCATCATAGTTGGTGTATTTGTCAGGGCGTGTAAAACCTACCAATGCCTTTGGTGCCATGTAGGTACCATGCCGGAGGTGTTGCTTAGATACACTTAGGCCTATATTTATACTTTTTTTACGCCACATTTCCGTCTTTTTTTTACACAATAGCAGCACAAACTTACAAAATATAATTGTATTTTGTATGTCTGCGCCGCTTTTGCGTAAACAAATTACGCAAATGCGGAACAAAAAAAAGTATAAATATGGGCCTTAATTTCATGTGAGAGGCTGTCTCTCCTTCCATTCTAAATCAGGTAGGTGAAGTGCTCCCTTTGTGGTAGATATATCTCTGCTCCTTTGTGGGCCCTGCATTTTTTACCACTGGAACATTCCTGCAGACTGGCTGGGCTCGATTTTGTGTGCCAGCGGCAAATTTAAATCAAGTATTTTTTGACAGGTTTACTTTATCGCCCTCCTCTAAATCAAGCCGTAATTCCTTTGCAAACACTACACAGTAGAGACATCGCAAATCTATCTAAATATATATATATATATACATATACACACACACATACACAGCGATAGCTATAATTTGTATGCAGTAAAAAACGAAAAGTAGAAAACCGGAGTACAAAAAGGTAAAATACATTTAAAAAGAGAATTGTTGTGAAAAATAAAGTGAACAGGTGTGGGTTGGTGTTAGGGGTTATGGGTTAGGTTAAGCTTATGTTCAGGAATTCGGATTAGAGTAAGGTCGTGAAATCTACTTTTTGTATTCCATATTATTATTATTTTTTCATATAATCAGTTTCATGCAGACTCATACACCACTTATACCCACATGATGGGACTTTCTTCAAATTGAGGCATAAAATATGTACCAGTTGGACCAGATTTTACTTCTAACTAAAGGAAAGATGCAGCAGTTAAGTCATTTATTTTGCACACAATAAGCCTGTGTATTTAAAAGAGCACTGAGGCATTTGTCCATCATGTGGCAGACTCACCTAACAGCATGCTTCCTACACCTGAACCTATTGGTTTAATAAAAACACATACAATCTGATGGGGAAGTTTCTACTGTCTTTTGGACTCAGTAACCTGATGCATGCATAGGTTAAATACAAGTGTTTTGAGGAAAGAACATTCTATGCTTATGGCTCTGCCCTCTGGGTCTTCTTTCCTCTCCACTTTACTCCTGAAGTTGTGTGGAGATGCAGCTGGTTCTGAAATGCACCCCGTCACGTTCTTGATGGTTTACATCCCAAACAAACTGAAGACTGATGCCATGGTGCTGCATATCGTTCTCCAAACAGCGCATATGGCAGCTGCCTTCTGAAATCTCTCTCCATTCTTCCAAGTTCAAAAGGAACCTGTCCTCTATTTGTGTTTGATGTTTTATACAGTGTTAAATATCACAGCATGGTCACTTCAGAGCTCTTTACATCCAATTCCAAACAAATGCAGTATCTTTTGGGCCTACAACAATTGGAAGATGCTACAGTTAGTTCACAAGTGTTCACGTACCTCTTTCAGGAAGTGCTTCAACACACCTGTGATGTCATGAGGAGAGTGATCGGTGAGTTCAACCAAATTCCTTCCATTTTCAAATGCTTGACACAGCTTTTCTACACGAGCTCTTGCACCACTGATCCGGTAAATTCCCTGAAATGAAATATTAATTTTACCTTAAACCTAGGTCAGATCTCACAATTAGAAGCCATCAGTGATGGCCGCCACAAATCGTAAAAGTGTGTGTGTGGAGGGGGGGGGGGGGGGTGGTTGCTTGGGGGAACGAGGGAGGCGAAAAGTGGAATGGGGGGGTTGAAGGGGACAATAAAAAAAATTAAAAAACTTACCTGTCCACTGCCAGACACATCGCTCCTCTTGCCTCCTGATGGTGTTGGTGTCCCAGCAGTCCCTGGGACAAGAGCATAGTCTCCCCATGCAATTCTGGTGCAGTTCTCATGCTATACCTAGCATGAGAGCAGTATCAGGATTGGTTTGAGTGGCTTGGTTTGCCGCTCAGACAGCGCACTAGAGTCTGTGCTGTTTCTCCAAGGTTGCTAAAACCTAAGTGCGCATGTCAGTTTGACCAGCCTAAGATGGCCGGCCAAACTGCCATGCGCACTTAGGGGCATATTTAAGAGCCCCTAGCACCACCGGAGCGTCACTTTTAGTGATGCTCTGGTGGCGCTATGCACGGCCCCTTCACACGCAGCTCTGTGCGTGGAAGGGGTGTTACTGTGGGAATGCCACAGCAATGCAGGCAGTGCCAAAAGAAATGCTTTAATTTCTCCTGTTTTTTTGCACTTCCTATGTGTGCTGCATTCTGCAGCACACATAGAAAGAGCAAATCGCCATTTAAGATAGTTTTTGTGCAGGAAGCTGTTCCTTCTTGCACAAAAACAATTTCCCCCTCAACGCAGCCATATGGCTGCATTGGTGCAAGTCAGCATATTTAGCGCCGGCACAGGGGGAAACACAGGGGTATCTAGTAAATATGGTGCATCCCTGCGTTTTGAAAATGACGGTGCGCAACGCTGCCAAATATGGAGCTGCGATTTGCACTGTCATTTTCTCTTAAATCTGGCTGTTAGTGTATTCCTCTCCCTCCATCCCCCACCCCATGGCCCAGCCCCATCCCTCTCCGCACATGCTGGCTAAGCCAGCAGCTGGAAAATAAAACAGTAGTAAAATATTGTTTTATTTTCAGCTGCTGGCTCTGAGCCATTGGGGTGATGCTCCTTCGCCATTGCAGAGGAGCCACCCCCGGAAGCCACAGAAAGAAGCAAAACTGCCATTTATTGTTACCTAGGCTGATGGGAGCCAGCTTAGGCAAAGGCAGTAAGTCTTCACATTTGGCTCCATCACTGCAGACCTATTGGCTTTGCCAACATTTGTTTGCCAAGAAAAAACAAATGGTTATTGCAGTTGCTGAACAGCACTGGCAAATAAGTGAGAAGTGCAACTGTGTACACACATGCAGTCATCATCATGCATCAACACATGCATCGTGACGCAGCTGTTGCTCCAGCTTGTTTGCACATACATATGCATGCGTCATTATGCATACGTTCTGATGCAACTTGACTTTTTTTTATTTTTTATATACCATTCCAAATTGGTGGATGCCCACCTTGAAGGGGTAAATTAAATAAAAATACAATAAAAATGTGTGAAAGTACATTTTCTGAAAGAAGCCGGCTAGCAAAATGCAGCTGCTGTGCTCTCCTCAAAAGTAAATAACTACATAAGAATGACTTTATGAAATATGACTGTAAGGGGCAAGGGAGCCATGGAAAAGCAGGGGATGACAGCCATTGAGTAAATACTTCTAACAAGCAAGGGCGGTGAGAAGTGACGGGCAGTTCTGCAATGGAAGATGGAGCTTATTTAAAAAAAAAAAAAAAAAGCAAGGAGGATTGGGTACGTAACTGATCAACTGTAGAACGGAAGATCAACACGGAGAGCTGAGGGGAGTGAGGAGTTTGGAGGGGAAAGCAGCATACAGGAGATTGGGAGAGGAAAAGAAAACACATGCACTCCTAAAGAATGTTTACAGCAACATAAAAAAAGTAGCTGAATGTAAGCAGTGAAAGGTTAGAAGTCATTCAATTACAGGATGGTACAGAATATATGCCCTACGGAAAGGACAGACACAAGCCAGCAAATGAGATTGACAAGAAAACCAACCAATGAGAAGCAGCGGACTGGCCCAACCCCATTGTAAGTATTTCTATTGTATTGTCCTCATTGGGTCTTTCAACAACAGACCACTAAAGCGAAATTTACAAAATGGGGTTTGCTTGACTTCAAGAACGAAAGAAAAGTCAACGTACTGGCGTATGTTGGGAGAGATATCCAAAACCTGGATTCTGAATTCTATAAGCCAAGTAATAAACCTGGGACAAAACAATCAGGCATTTCGAAAGACTGGTGAGAGTTGCAACTGTTTGCACAGTGTGTCCAACTGGAGGTCCAATACCCAGGAAAGCGCTATAGACACGAGTTGTAAATTTAGTAATGGTTTATCACTTTATACATATCGACAAGATGGGCTTAATATTCATGTAAAAAAAGATTCTCTTTGTAATAGCTTTCATGATAGGCAGAGTATGGGGGATCCAATCTTTTTTAAGACGATGCTCTGCATGTAAGACATCCTGAGTAGCCCACACCAGAATAGCTCTAGCGGAAGAGGCAGGTCTACAGGCTTTGCTATAACTGCCTGATTTGGTAAGTCGATCAATTAAAGATAATAGCTTACTAATATTCAAAGATGGACATGAATTGATGTGACATCAATTGAAAGTTTAAGAGACCACAGTCAAGATACATAAAGACAAAGGCAGTAATCAACCACCCAAGATGCTAAGATGGTGCAATAGTCACAGCTTCAGAAGAAAACTTAAAACCAATTTGAACTTAAGTTTCTTAAATAATAAATCCACTTCTAGCTATATATGAGATTAGTACTGGGAGGGACAGCTGAAAAAGGAGAAGGCAGAGGAAATGGATAAACATTATAAGAAGGAGAAAGGAAAAAGAAGGGACCAGTACATAAAAGTGAGAAGTTGCAGTGCCCACTTAGGATGTGGGAGAAGGATTTATCCTTGGGTACGTGGTGAGGCTTACAAGGACAAGTAACCATTCATGAAAAATTAGAAATTGCAAACGTTGCCTAATTCTAACCACAGGTTCCTTACCTTGTGATTTTCACTTGTCCTCAGACTGGACCTGTAAACATATTATCAATTCCATTGTGCATCAGTCCATGAAGTCAAGGCACTGCTTAGGATCAGTCCCATTCCGGATTTGATGTCAGGGGCTCATAGATGTTCCGCTTCCATGCGCTGACTTCAGTTCCTTTCTTTCAGCACCTTCCGATGCAGATCTGGAGTGCTGTCTGACAGACTTTTTTCTCTAAGGAAACTTTTTTCCTTCGTAAAACTATTACAGTATGCAGATATAGGCATAAAAAACATTTCTGAGGGATACAACTGCCTGTGGATTCCTCACGTTATGAATTCTCCCAATGCGCCAGCATTAGACGGAAACTTTTCTTTCCAGCTCTCCACGTTGATGAGGACGTCATAATAGTACGGCACCGCATGCAACTCCATCTGATGTCATCGGAGCCATAAGAAATCCTTTCTCGCATGCTGACGTCAGTTCTCTTTTTTCCATGTCTTCGATGCTGACGGTTTCTAGCTCTCTGAAGTTTTCTTCAACAGTGAAGAGAATTTCTTGTACGAGTTAAAATGTCTCTGCCGAGGAAATCTGGCTTTAAACCTTGTAGCGAGTGTGGAGGTCACATGTTAGTGATGAATCAGCACAGAAATTGTTTGTGGTGTCTGAGTTCGGATCATGACGTTGCGTGTTGCTCGTCCTGTCAGAGCATGAATCCGAAGGCTCTGAATGAGAAAGAAGCAAAGCTCTTTCTTTCTAAAACTAAGAAGGAGAAGCGAGGATGACGATGTCGTAGGTCAAGAACTCGGGACTCTGTCACATAGATCTTCAAAGTCCCACAAGAAGCTTCATCGTCATGGATTGCGACGCTGTTTATCTAGAGAAAGTCCAGAACACCTTCACCAACTTCGAGATCGTGACATCGTACGACTTGGGAAGTCAGTCCCACAGTATCGCCCCAGCCGAAGTCACCTGATGGCGATTTCGGCATCGCCTATGAGCCCGTGGCTCAATTTTCTCCAGCATCCACGCATCAGGAGTTCGAGGTTAGGGAGTCGGAGCAGACCCAACCTCCACAAGATGAACAGGACTATCCTGCCTTTCCGGGAGCGAATCCGTCCATGTTCCTTAATGCTATGTTCAGCATATTCAATAAGGCAATGGTCCCCTCTGGTGAGCCTGCTGGCTCCACAAGTCTGTTAGCTTTCACTTTGGGGCTGCCGGTGCCCTACAGCCAGGCTTCTTTTCTTCCGGCATCTTGTTCATCGCCAATGATGACACCACCATCACCACCACAGATGATGGCACCAGCGGCGCCTTTACCGACGTCGGACAGACCTTGAGCGGCATCTGCTCATGGTACTCCGGTGTGGAGTGTGGATCCAGCTCCTCTTCTGACAACGGACGCCGTTGACATCGGTGAACTCCTTGTCGACGCCACGTTTGTCAAGACTTTGATCAAGGAGGGAAGCCGTGCGGCTGCTGGATGAGCTGCAGCATCTAGAGGAGCAACAAGACCAACACCTAGAAGAAGGGGAGATTCATGTACCTTCTGATGAGAACCAGGGGCTCGATGTGGCTAGTGGACTGGACACTTCTCCTGAGTGGGAGCTTTTGTCACTCGGAGGTGCAGTTTCTTCAGAAATTTCAACCAACCATGGGGTTATCAGGCAAGAGGTGGAGCTTTTAGAACTACCTCTGCCCACTTCAGAACTGAAGACTAATATTCTAACCGAAGTATTGCACCCAACAACCTCATCTTCGGAGCCTCGGCTTCCGTTTAATAACACTTTGACTGAGCCCATATTGGATATTTGGAAACAGCCAGTGACTACTCCGGCAGTTTCCAGGTCTATAACCAGGAGATATAAGGTTGCTTCAGGGGACCCCCAATTTTTAACACAACACCCAAAGCAAGAAAGCTTGGTGGTTCAGGGGTCCTGTTCTTCTAAGGCAGCTCCAGGCTTGTTCCCTACAACTCTATCCGATAGGGAGTCGAAGCGGATGGAACGAACTGCTAAAAAGACCTTCTCTTCAGGGAGGATGGCCTTGAAGTCTTTGAATGCAACATGCGTGCTGGGCAGATACATCTACGCCTTGATGGATACGGCCAAGGAGGTGGTCCCTAAGTTGCTGCAGGATGTTCAAGGACATTTGCAGGATAGTCAAGCGGCAGCCAGGCAAGTAATCCAATCAGGGCTGGACACTGCAGACTCTGTCACAACAGCCATGGGGACATCAATTGCCACCAGGAGGCATGTAAGGCTTAGAGGTTCTGGCTTTTCATCTGATGTACAAGCATCATTAATGGACCTCCCTTTTGATGGTGCAGGGCTGTTTGGGGTAAAGGCAGACTCGGCTCTGGAGGGATTTAAAAATAGCAGAGTCACTGCAAAATCTTTGGGCCTTCCGCCGTCATCATCATTTTATAGGCCATTCCGGAGATTCAGAGGGTTTGGTTGTGGCTCATCCTTTCTTGGAAGACAGCACTTTCAAGTCCAACACCCTTCCAGTTCCCTCTACAGGTCCTGTAGAGGTTGTGGAAACATTAGATCAAAAGGTGGCCCCTAGCAGCCTTCCTCCTCCTCCTCTTTGTCCTCTGCAGTGAACCAGTCAGGGAAGCAACCCTAGTTCTCACCCCTTCCTCCAGCTTGTGTTGCCCGTAGGGGGAAGGTTGTTACGTTTTCTCAAGAAATGGGAGTCAGTAGCATCAGACTCATGGGTGTTAAGTATTGTGAGAAAAGGTTATGCCCTTCCCTTTCAGGAGTTTCTTCCTCCCATTCCTCCCAGTCATTCCTTTTGCTCAAAAGAGCATCTTCTGCTCTTCAGCAAGAGTTGCAGAATCGTCTGTTAAAGGGCACAGTGGAGTTGGTTCCTGAGCAGGAAAGGGTCAGAGATGTTATTCAAGGTATTTACTGATTCCCAAGAAGGATGGTTGTTTGAGGCCTATCCTGGACCTGAGGATTTTGAATTAGTTTCTCATACAGAAAAAAGTTCAAAATGCTGACTCTAGCACAGGTGATTCTTGCGTTGGACAAGGAAGACTAGATGGTGTCAATTGACTTGCAGGATGCGTATTTCCACATCCCCATTCTGATGTCGTGCGGGAAGTATCCCCAGTTCATGGTAGGGTCGCAACACTACCAGTTTGCGGTCCTTCCTTTTGGTCTTACTCCTGCACATCGAGTCTTCACTAAGGTGATGGCAATGTTGGCAGTGCGTCTCACAAGGAAGGGAATGTCTGTATTCCCTTACCTGGACGATTGCCTGATCAAAGCCAAGTCCCTAGAGTTAATGGTGTACCATTTGCAGGTGACAACCCAGTTGTTGTCCAACCAGGGTTTTTCTTTGAACGTGCCCAAATCTCACCTGGAGCCCTCTCGGCACCTCCTGTTCATAGAGGTGGTACTGGACACAACATTTAATCAGGCCTATCCTCCTCCCCAAAGGATTCAAGACATACAGGCGATGATTACAATGTTTCAAAAGGGAGTGGCTGTTTCAGTCCTAAAGGTCCTATGCCTGCTCGGTCTGTTCGCTTCCTGCAGTCTGTTGGTCACTCACACACATTGGCACATGAGGGCTTTCCACTCGTGCCTCCGCTAGCAGTGGTTTCAATACAGAAGAGATCTCAAGGAGTCAATAACGATCTCCAGAGATGCTGCAGTGGGTCTGCGATGGTGGAGTGTACAGGGCAACCTGTCTCAAGGAAGACCGTTTTCTCTTCCCTTCCACCTTCGGGGACCACAGTCATAATGGATGCTTCCACTTTAGGGTGGGGAGCTCATCTGGGGGACCTGGAGATCAAGAGCCTTTGATCTCCAGTAGAACAGATATTTCACATCAATCTGTTGGAGTTGTGGGCAGTACGTGTGTCTTTCAAGGCCTTCCTCCCATCCTTTCATGGTCAGTCAATACAAGTCTTGACAGACAACACTGCAGCGATGTGGTATATCAACAAATAGGGAGTAGCAGGTTGTATCTTCTCTGCAGAGAGTCTCTGCGGCTCTGGTCCTGGGCTTAGGACCATCGGAACTGCGTAGTGGCAAACCATTTGTCTGGAGTTCTGAATGTACGTGCAGACAGTCTGTCGGCGCTTTTTGGCAGATCACAAGTGGTGTCTTCATCCGGAGGTAGTTCGTCACATCTTCCAGTTGTGGGGCACGCCTCGGATAGACCTGTTTGCAACTCAAGAGAACATGCACTGCCCGTTGTTCTACAGCCTCCAGTATCCGATGCAGGGGGCATTGGTGGACACGTTTGAGTTGAGCTGGAGCAACCAGCTTCTTTACGCGTTTCTCCCCCATACTTTTGATTCCTCTAGTTCTGAGGAAGATTAACCAAGACATACTAATAGCCCCGGACTGGCCAAGATGGGTGTGGTACAGAGACCTCCTTCATCTCTTACTCTGCCCTCTGCTCCATCTCCCTCACAGGGCTGACCTCCTCTCGCAGTCGCAGGGGCAGGTTCTACACCCCCACCTCCAGAGCCTACGTCTTCATGCCTGGAGATTTAACGGGGCAATCTGAGTTCTTTTTCCCTCCCCCTGAAGTGGTGGATGTTATTTTATCGGCCAGGCGACACTCCACCAAGACTGTCTATGCTGGCAGATGGGCAAAATTTGTTAGTTGGTGCAACCCTTTTTTTTCTATTTACAGTTTTATTTATTGGTATTTCAAATGATACATATTATTTACGATGTGTAACATGTTACATGGTTATAACACACACTTTTCCGTGCCGCCCTTAAGTGACTGGTTTATGTATTATAATACCACAAACTCAAAGTAACCTTTATTACTATCCTCTATTCAAACGTGGTAATCGGCATTGTAGACGTTTAAGGAGCCTCAGATTCACAGTGGCATGTTTGTGAGACAGGGAGTCAGTTTCCTACAATTGCATCTCTTTGAGCCCGTATAACAGCCCTCCAGTTGTGCAAAAAATAACCAAGTAACTTGCCCAGATGTGTCCAGAGCACAGCACCACGCACGTCCCAATGCCCCCCCCACCCGTCAGTAGTGGGGGGGTGGAACTCCACTGAGGGGGGCGGGAATGCGAGGGGGCCTGTATGGGGGGGGTCCCCACCAAGTGCGCATGTCCTCAGGGGGAACTGAGTGGCTGTGCTCATCCCACCACTAGCCCACGTTGAGTAGAGGCCCTGTCAGAGTCATCAACTGTGACCGCATCTAGAGTTTCCCAGGCTTCTGCCACCTCTGCCCACATGGGGGCTATCGGTAGGTGCCTCAGTCCTCTCATTTCCTCTCTGTGTAGCGCCCGTTCCTCTGCCCTCACCCAGTGTGTAACGTCCGCTACCCATGTATCCAGTCTGGGCCCATGTTTAATTTTTCAGGCCATCGCCACTCCTGCGTGCTAACACCAATGCCGGGTCAGCGAACCGGTTCCCCACCTTTTTAGGACAAGGGCTATCAAAAAGATCCAGCAAGCATACCGCCGGCCAGTTATCCAGTTGCCTAAGACATTGTTGAGACGTGCAAGGACTCCACCCCGCCATCCCTCCCACCCCCTCCTCCCCCCCAAGTAGTGTCTTAGTACTGGACATTCCCAAGTCATATGCCCAAGGTCAGCATTGATAACTGGCTTCGGGGGCAAGCCCCCATCAGCACTCCATATATCCAATTAATTCTATGTGGAGTGAGGTAGGTCCTATGGATGTCGTTCTACTGTATATACTTCAGGCGTGTGTTTCGTGAAACCTTGTGTGCATATGCAAGAGTCCTAGCCCATTCGGCGTCTGACATACTTCTGCCTATATCTGTGTCCCACTTATGTCGCAGTCCTTCCAGCGACCGTTTGATCATCCAATTCAACGCTTTGTAAATCCACATGACCAGATGGAATCCCCCAACAATAACCAGCATAGCCTGTAGGACTGCACCCGTGTTGGGGGCTCATCACTGCTGTCACCCCACAGATCCTACTGGGCTCGTGTAATGGTCTTATATGTTAAGGATTGGCCAGTGGGTAAACCTGTCTGATCCTTTAAACCCCCAAAAGGTACCAGCTTCTCACCTTGGTAACAGTCTCCCACAGCCATCATCCCCACCCCTGTCCAGAATTTTAGCTGTCAGGGTAAAAGGAGGAACAGGGTTTGCCATGCATTAGTCCAAAGAGGTGCAGTTCCAGGGAATAGGAGGCAGTCGTGCTTGTTCTTCTAAGGGCTGTACGTCAAGCAGCTAAGGCCATGGACACCAGTATGTTTGGTCTGTTGGATATCTGCCTCCCACGAAGTAGTCGGGCCAGGAATCCCTCCCTGTGCAGTCTCTCCACCCAGGGTGGTCGCTGATAAGTCCAACCCATTTAGCCATTGTGTCGGGCACTGAAGTTGAGCCGCCAGATAGCACAGCTCAAAGTCGGGGGCTCAGAGTCCTCCTCCCGCCTCCTGCGGGGGGAAGGTGTAGGGTCCCCGTACCACCCGATGGCGCCCTCCCCCCCATCCCACACCAGTTCTCGTAAGCGTGCATCCAGGGTTTGAAACCATGACGCCGAATGAGAAACTGCAGATTAGTAATGTAGTAAAGGAGTCTGGGGAGCATCACCATCTTGGACAGTGTGACCCTTGCTATAGTAGGGAGTATTAACGAACGCCAGAAAGCCACTGCAGCCTCCAATGCATGGTATATTCTGCCCAAATTTCCCTCTCAAATATTTATAGATCTGGATTCCCAGATATCAAAATGTTCAGGGAGCCCAGAGTACAACTACCGGGCAGGAAAGTGGGCGTGACACCCCTTCAGTCATGGGGAACACACAGATCTTCCATCTATTGAACCATAGGCCTGAGTGTCCACCGAAGTCCTCCAGCATCTGGAGCACCTGGGCCAACACGGCATTCCCATTCCGTACATAGATAAGGAGGCCGTCGTCGTAAATGGAGATAATGTGTGGAATACCTCCCCTGAGCACGCCCCACTCCTGGCCCTGAAACTGTTCGTTAGTGGTTCTATTGCTATGACAAATAGTAAGGGTGAGAGCAGGCAACCCAGTCTGGTCCCCCTGTAGATATCATAGCTGCTGGAGATCGTGCGCCCGGTCTTTACTCTTGCTGCGGGATGGATGTAAAGTAAATTAACCCATCTCCCCATGTAGGCCCCAGCCACATTTGCAGCATCACAGCCTCAAGGTAATCTCATCGTAGTGTGATGAAGGCCTTTTCTAGGTCCACAGATACTATCACTACTGCTGGGATCTGGCGGGTATAGTTCATCATACAGTAATGAGTAGAGCCACTAAAGACTTGAGAGGGACTACATATCTCGAGCTGCTTTGAGGCCCCAGGAAGTGGCCATTTTCACGAGCACCAGCACCCACTTGACACCAACGAGCGCTATAAAGCACGTGGGGGAACTTCATGCGCGGGACGCGCTAAAGACTTGAGAGGGACTACATATCCCAAGCTGCTTTGAGGCCCCAGGAGGTGGCCATTTTCACGAGCACCTGCACCCACTTGACACCAACGAGCACTATAAAGCACGTGGGGGCACTTCGGGACGCGCTATAGATTTGAGAGGGACTACATTTCCCAAGCTGCTTTGAGGCCCCAGGAGGCAACCATTTTCACGAACACCTGCACCCACTTGACACCAACGAGCGCTATAAAGCACGTGGGGGCACTTTGCGGCACGGGACACACTAAAGACTTGAGCAGGACTACATATCCCAAGCTGTTTTGAGGCCCCAGGAGGCGGTCATTTTCACGAGCACCAGCACCTACTTGACACTAACGAGCGCTATAAAGCACGTGGGGGGAACTTCACACGCGAGACGCGCTAAATACTTGAGAGGGACTACATATCCCAAGCTGCTTTGAGGACCCAGGAGGTGGCCATTTTCACGAGCACCTGCACCCACTTGACACGAACGAGCACTATAAAGCACGTGGGGGCACTTCGCGGCGCGGGACGCGCTATAGATTTGAGAGGGACTACATTTCCCAAGCTGCTTTGAGGCCCCAGGAGGCAACCCTTTTCACGAACACCTGCACCCACTTGACACCAACGAGCGCTATAAAGCGCGTGGGGGCACTTTGCGGCGCGGGACACACTAAAGACTTGAGCAGGACTACATATCCCAAGCTGTTTTGAGGCCCCAGGAGGCGGTCATTTTCACGAGCACCAGCACCCACTTGACACTAACGAGCGCTATAAAGCATGTGGGGGAACTTCGCGCACGGGACGCGCTAAAGACTTGAGAGGGACTACATGTCCCAAGCTGCTTTGAGGCCCCAGGAGGCGGCCATTTTCACGAGCACCTGCACCCACTTGACACCAACGAGCGCTATAAAGCACGTGGGGGCACTTCGCGGCGCGAGACATGCTATAGATTTGAGAGGGACTATATTTCCCAAGCTGCTTTGAGGCCCCAGGAGGCAACCATTTTCACGAGCACCTGCACCCACTTGACACCAACGAGCGCTATAAAGCGCGTGGGGGCACTTTGCGGCGCAGGACATGCTAAAGACTTGAGCAGGACTACATTTCCCAAGCTGTTTTGAGGCCCCAGGAGGTGGCCATTTTCACGAGCACCTGCACCCACTTGTCACCAATCAGCGCTATAAAGCGTGTGGGGGCACTTCGTGCTGTGGGACTCGCTAAAGACTTGAGTGGGACTACATATCCCAAGCTGCTTTGAGGCCCCAGGAGGCGGCCATTTTCACAAGCACCTGCACCCACTTGACACCAATGAGCGCTATAAAGTGTGTGGGGGAACTTCGTGGGGCAGGATGCGCGCGGGCTGTGGGCAGGCCCGTCCCCGCCCGGAAGAGGCTGGGCTGGGCCACCCCCCTAACATTGACCTTTCAAGTAGGCATCACTGGCCCTCGCTTTATATATTATTTTAATACTGTGCCACCCTGTAGGTTGCATCATTATATTAATACTTTCCAGAATATTTTATCAGCAACCACAGTCCCAGATGGGTAAAAGGAAAGCAATAGAGGCTGGGGCAGGGGCAGCACTAAAAACTAAGGGGAAAAGGCACAAGCATGCAGCTAGTAACTGCGTTCTGGACAGAATTGACACTCTTCTTGGTGAATGCGAAGGAATTTTAACTGATTCTCAGGGAAATGACGCTAACGGAATTGGGGGAGAGTGCTCCCCAACCAAGAGGAGGGCAGGCCCAAAGAAAATTGCAGAGATTTTGTAAAACGTGGATAACAGGACACAGCTACTATAGGGAGAGGGCAGGAATGTCATCACCCACACTGTTCCATCTTCAGTGAATGAGCCACTACTGGGCTCTAACGACTCCATCCAGTGCAGCAACCACTTTAGCCCTTTAATTAATGCCCCAGACCCAAATGATGACCCACACCCAGGTACCAGGGTGGGTGGGCCATTAGCCGCAAACACACACCTAACTCACATAAACACACAGCACATTCAATGCATACTACTACTAAAAAGGGAGGTATCAGAACTCAAGCTTATGGTTAACTCCTTAACTGCAATAGTAAAGCAGCTAATTCCTCCAGATGCCACAGCCACCATGAACTACACCCAAAGCCCAATTACAACCCTATCAGGCATCTCGATGAAGTCGCCCAAATTACCAGCACCCAGTTGTGATGGCCCCCTCTCAGCCGGCGCTAAGACCAAGAACTTCTACCAGCCTCCTTCGCACAACAGCTTAGGAGCAGGAAATGCATTAGACGACTATCACAAAATCCCCAAACTCATGAGCGACGCTGCCCCAAAATACCCTGCTCAGCCTGCCAATGATCGGTTTCAATCTGGAAATTTAGTTCTAATGGTCAACGTTCCCAAGTTAAACTCACCGACACAAAGGGAAGGGACAGACTCTATCAGAAACAAGGCAATTCGCTGGATCTGCCACGTAAGAGGCTATTGCTCTGTAATATGTGAGGATATAATTAATGGAGCAAGAAGACCTGACCTGGGGACGCATTTTGACATCTTAAAACTGACACTTAGGGACAGGACCATGGTGGACAATTTGGTGGACCTAGATGCAAGAACAAGTCCTCCAGGACACTCGCGCATCCAGATCAGATACCCTAGGCCACCCGCGTACCACGGGGTTTGCCCCAGCCACTGCCTAGCAAACAATTTATCTGCCCTCAGAGAGAACGATTGACTTAAAGCTCCATCTAGAATCTATGCTGAAATACCGTGCAACTCACATATATCAACTGTCTCTGGGTCGGCTGCAGTCTCCAACACTGTCATTGCAAGTACTCATGTCCCCCCTCATGACATATCCGCCCAGACCTCTGACGACTTACTGTGCAAACACGACAACATTGCATCTCTCACCTTGCAGGAATATTATCCACCAAATCAAGAACCGATAGCTAAGCGCACAAGCACTTCCCCCATCAGGGCCAGGCCAGCTCTACCAGAGGAACATCGCCACTTACCCCCAGGCCTCACTGGGCAACAGCGGCATTGATCCCCCTCCTCCCACTCAACTTCACCTGCCAAACCAACCCTTGGTAGCCAATCCTGTAAATACTAGGCCGTTGGGCAGGACAGCTCCTCCACTCACTGGGGTACAACTTGTCTCATGGAACACTTTTCCGAACAGGCTATTCAAATTTCTATATCCCTGCCTTGCCCAGCACCAGGGGCAGGCCTTCTGGGGGCTTGACCACCTGGGTTAGAACATCACTTAACTGTTGTATATCACAATTATCCACTGATTCCTCCGACCTGTCAGGTCTTCGCCTATCATCCAGGCCTGACACAGTTGTGAACATTTTTAACATGTACACTCGAGGTGTCGGGGGGGCAAGTCTCCTTTGTGTCCTGGCAGCCTTTCTGCAAAACTGTCCCTGCCATCATAAAACCATTGTGGCAGGTGGCCTTAATGTCACATTTGAACTTCTAGACTAGGACGATCTCAGGTCCACAGACGAGGAGGATCGAGCTTGGTCTGTCCCTGCCCTGACTATCCCACACATCAAGAGATGGACGCGGGCCGCTGTTCAAGTAAAATCGCTGACCATGGAATTTGGGCTCAGGGCATTAAATGGCAGAAACAAATCAGATGCCAAAGGCCGTCATACATTCAACAAAACCAACCACACCAGTAGAATCGACTACTGTTTAGTCGACATAAGATTATGGCCCCTAGTCATCGACATGATGATCATTGAGAGAACTGAAAGTGACCACAATCCTCTCTCTGTCCATATGCTAGCTCTGGGTAGCTACCCGCCCATGATTAACTCCTCAGCAACAGCACCAGTGTGCATTAGTCTGGTTAATGACAAACGTCACCTAAAGTGGGACAAGGTTGTGGCTCGGCCTGCACTAATTAATGCAGCTAATAACACCTTAAAGACTGCATTAATGGACCTAGAGGAGGGTCCCGCAATCCCCAACGAGGAAATACGTTTAACCCACACCTCATGCTTCAGGGACATTGCGGCCCAATTCTCAGTATCCACAGCTCATGATGGCAAAAGACCTAAGGGTAGGCATCGCTGGTTTAATAAAATGTGCCAGTCCTCAAACAAGCATTTAATCCAAGCCATCAAATCCAAGGATGCCAACGCCATCCGCTTAGCTAGGAAGTCCTACAAGCTAGCCATACGCAAAGCCAAGCGTAACCAAGATGATAAGTGGTGGACAGCACTCAGCGACGCTGCGCGCAAGAGGAATTGTAGTCTTTTTTTGGTCCCTGGCAGCACGAGGCCCAGAAAGCAGTGGATTGAACATAACAACCAACATCGCCCCAAAAGACTTGGTAGACTATTTCAGTGGGCTGTACTCCTATGACCATGATAGCCCCATTCCTGATCACATGGACCCTTGCTTAAACATTACTTGAGCACCCACCACTCAAGTGCCTCAGCTGTTCTCCCAAAAAGGCATAGTATATTCCCTCTGCACTGTAAAGCATGTCAGGGCCCCTGGCTCGGATGGTGTTCCAGCAGACCTCTTCTCAAATGACATTGCAACCTGGTCAAGATACATCACCATCATAGCAAATGCAATAGCATCTGGGGTGCCAATCCCAGAGTCCTAGAAAGGGCTATTGTTGTCCCGATCTTTAAAAAGGGCGACAGATCACTCCCCTGCAACTACAGGCCAATAAGTCTAATTGATTGTGCGCAAAAAGTGTTCTGCCACTGTCTCTTGGGGAAGTTCGAAGACTGGATGACTGAATATGATATCCTTAGTCCCCTCCAAACTGGTTTCCAGAAAAAAATATCTACTACTGAGCAAGCCCTGAGGTTCTTATTTTTATACTGGAAAACAGTGCCCATTGGCAAAGGGAGGTTATATGTAGCTTTTGTGGACCTAAAATCTGCATTTGATCTAGTACCCCGCAACAAACTATGGGACACTCTTTCCCGAATGGGAATTCCCGAGCACATCCTAGCACTATTGATACAGCTCCACGAGGGCAACTATGCACGCGTCAGGTGGGACAACAAGGGGCAACTAACTCTTAGAATCCAGGTATCAAGGGGTGTGCGGCAAGGGTGTGTCCTTGCCCCCACCCTCTTCTCCTCGTATGTCAATGACATCGTCCCCTCTCTGCTTAGAGTGGAGGCTGACGCACCATCACTTGGCACACAAAAATTCCCTATCTTGCTCTTTGCAGATGACACTCTCCTGATATCCAAGACCCCTAGTGGATTAAGGAAACTCCTCACATGCTTTGAGGAATTCTGCTCCATGCGGGGACTAAAAATCAATGCCTCAAAAACTAAATTAATGACCCTCAGTCCCCATAGATCCTTTAGAGGGAAGTTCACACCAGAGGGCACCATGCTTGAGAAGGTGGGCATCTTCAGTTACCTGGGTATAGCATTGACTGATAACATGTCTTGGAAACCACAGATAGGAAAGTAAGCTTTAAAACTAAAGCAAAGAACGGGGGTACTAATAAAGGATTTTCACCTCTCACATACAAAACCAATTCGCCCAGCAATCCAGATATACGAAGCCCAGGCTGTGACCTCAGCACTTTACGGGGCTGAACAATGGGGCTATGCTAAAATCCAAGATATAACCATCCCTGAAAACAACTTCCTAAGAAACCTTGTGTCCCTCCTGCCAAGCACTCCACTGTTCCCCCTTTTTAAGGATCTTGGTATGAAACGCATTGGTCACAAAGCCCGCCCACGCCCTCTTCTGTACTGGCGGCATCTCTGGACTACCCCAGAGCTCGAATCCTTCACTGCAGCCCTGCAGGTCATTTTAGAAGCTGACCATCTTCATAGCATCCCCTAGCTTAGATACATCAAGGGGTTACTCTACTCACTTGGGCTTAGAGAACTCTGGAATTCACCAACCACCTCCTCCTTTCCCTTAAAAAGCGAATTTAAAAAACTGTATTGGCACATGGTAGACTCCGGAGATTTGGGGGCCGGACTTCATATTACATTATCTTGTGACTTTGTCAACCTAAAAGAGACATGCAAGTACGAGGCTTTCTGGGACATAATCACGGTACCATGGAAAAGGAAACTGTACTTTCAGTTCCGCATTGGCACGCTGCCACTAAGACAGTTTACCAGCCGCTGGTCACACGAAGAATCAACCACTTGCCCAGCCTGCAAAGCCCCCATTGAAAACCTCCCTCATGTCCTATTTGCTTGCCCCACGTACACTGCCTCACGTAGGAAATGGCTGGCCCTGGCATGCAGACTGCTGGGAGTCCGCAGTTCTGAAATAGCCCTCCGAATCCTCAGATCAGACACTTGGCCAACGTTAGTGATGGCTGTCGCCAAGTTCCTCTGAGCTACTTGGATTGTTAGAGGAACATTTTTATCTGTTTAATGGTTCCAACAAGATTGTTCCATCATACCGTGTGAGTCTATTTTATCTTTATTTTATTCTTATTTTATCAGCCATACGTATCGTTATATTTATTAAATTGTGTATTTATTTGTATTTATTGCTGTTATGTGCTTTTATGGCTCTTGTAGCCGAAATAAAGTTCTTTTGACTGACTGACTGACTGAGTAGATCCACTATAGATTGTGTGACATACTATGTGCAGGGATGAACCCATTGTGATCGTCATGGATGAAGGTCTGCACATGTGGAAGCAGTCTATTAGCAAGCACTTTGCTGAGCTCCTTAAAGTTGGTGTTAAGCATTGAGAGTGGGCGAAAATCAGCCACTGTCGCCTCGTCCTGTTTCCCCTTGGGGAGAGGTATCACCAAGGTATCCCTGGTCAAGGGCGGCAATTCTCCCTTCTCATAGGCTTCCTTAAACATCTCCATGAGTCTTGGTGACAGGACTCCCACGAATCGTTGGTAAAATTCTGACGGGAGGCCATCAGTCCCCAGGGTTTTCCCTGTCGCCAGGACTTTGATAGCAGCATTCATATCCTGGTCATCCACCGGCACCCCAAGATGTTCACAATCCGGCGCAGTAAGTGTTCTCAAATGCAGGCTCTCCAGATAATTGTGGAGTGAGCCCATGTCCACTGGTGGTTGTGAGCTATAAAAGGCCATGTAGTAAGATCTAAACTCATCATTAATGTGTGTCAGTGAGTACAGTGGAGTCCCGTCTCTAGACATCAGGTGTGTGATTGGCATGCCCCTGCCCTCCAGATTAATCAACCAGGCCAAAAATCTCCCTGCCCTCCCCTCTACTTTGTGCAACCTACTCGTTTATGCTTTGTAATCATGGCACTGAAGGCGCTTTAGCGCAACATTGTGGGCTTCTCACATTTCTAAGAGCTGTCGGGGAGCCGCTGGGTCAACACCCAGGCGATTCCCACCTATGCAGATATGTCTCTATGGGATAAGGTCAGCTTCCAGCTCCCTTCGAATCCCCACCGTTTCTACCAGGCAGTGGCCCTTACGTACCACTTTCAAGGCCTCCCACTGTGTTCTCCTTGTAGAGGCTGTCACCGAATTCAATGTAAGGTATTCCAACAGCTTGACGGCTAAGGCGCTCCGGAAGACCTCATCTTCCATGGCTTTAGGATACAGGTGCCACATCCGGATCGGTGGGCGTTTCTCCAGTGTCTGCATCGTTAGTATCAGAGGGCTATGGTCGGGCACTGTGTGGTATGCACAAAAGCACTTGTGAGGCCAGCAGAGCAGATCATATGATCAAACCTAGTGTGTACTTGGTAGAGAGGGGAGTAGTATGAGAATTCCTTACTGTGGGGATGTTGAGTCCACCATGTCCCACATAGACCTCCACAGTGCCAGTCCCCTTGCCATTCTGAATGCTGCCTCTCCCAGGGTGTGGCTGGGTGGAGCGATCCAAGTATGGATCAATGACGTTAATGAAGCCCCCCCAAGAAGATAGGGACTATCCGGGTCCCGCGCCATCCGGGCGGAGAGTGTATGCAGAAAGGAGATCTGGTCCTGGTTGGGTGCATATATACTTCCCAGAACTATTAGTCAACTGCAAAGGCGTCCCTCTACCAATACATAATGGCCTTTCTTTGTCAGCATCTATAAAAATAGCCTTGAATGGCACTCCCGTCCACACCCACACCAATGCTTCCCGCGGCCTACGTGGAGTAGGTGGGGGCAAACAGTTGCCCCAGCCAGTGTTTGTGAAGGCGGTCAGCCTCGGTCTTAGTGAGGTGGGATTCCTGTAACATAGCAATGTGGACCCCTCTCCTCTTCATGTATGTCAGGATTTTATGTTGCTTTGACGTTGTGCCCATCCCCTGTATGTTCCGGGACAACAGTTTAAAGGTAGTATTGCTGTTTGATATGCATTCACTATGTTTCTAATCCTGGGTTCCTGATCTCTCCCCTTTCCCCTGCCCAACTAATTATATACCAATTACATACTTGGTCATCAACAATAACAATAAAAGTCCAACCCCAACTCCCTGACCCCAGAGCAGTTCGGCAACGTCTGACCGCCTAAACCTGTGAAGTCAATCTTTGGCATTCTATTATCGTCACCCTGCTGGAGCAGTCCGAGGGCAAGTGGGTGTTGAGGTTGCCACAGGACGTCAGTAGACCGTCGATATTTGATTTCGCCCGGACCAGGCCAGGCCTGTGTTTGAGTTGCCATTCCTGATCTGAGAGTTCTTTGCAGAGTTGAGAGGTGCCATCCACTAAATAATGTCCTCCTCTGTTTGGAGTGTCACATGTGGGAGGTCTCCAGGCCCACTAGCAACCAACTCAAGGTCAAATGTTTTCTCTGTCTCATGAGCATCAGTGAAGTCATTTGTGTCCTTATTGGAGGAGAGTGACTCAGTCAAGGATGCCACAGCCTGGATGGCCGCTCGCTTCCCCTGACTTGCTTGCAATTGTGTTGGCCTCATCACTCTCTCGTTGTGAGGATGGTCATTGCAGCGGTGTCTCTTTCTTCGGCGTCTAGGTGTGGTGGGCTCCTTGGTTCCCAGTCCATCTTTCAGTTTTTGTAAGTTTCAAGCCAGGCCCACGCCTCTTCAGGGCTCAGACAAAATGGGTGCGGCCTTCCCACATTATCTTTAATTTCGAGAGAAATAACAAGGCATAACGGAGTCCTTCAGTTCCCAATGACCTCTTCACCTCCATGTAGGACGCCCTTTTAGCCTGCACTGCTGCTGTGTAGCCAGGAAACATGTTGACTCTGCTATTCTCCACCTCAAAGAGGCCTGCCTCATGCGCTCTGTGTAATAATGGAACCCAGTCTTTGTAGTGCCATAGCTTGGCCACGACCAGCTGGGGAGTCTTCCTGGCGCAGGGAGTTTGGCCGGACCTCTGTGCGCTATTTCCAATGCGAAGAATGGCATGAATTGTTGCTTGCTCAAAAAAAGATTTCATCCTTGACTCCAGGTAGGCCATCATGTCTGCGCCCTTTCCCCCATCCGGGAGTCCTATAATACGTACATTATTGCGTTGGCTTCGGCCCGCCGCATCTTCTGCCCGATGCCACAGTGCGAAGTTCCCAGTTCGTTCAGTTCATCCTCTGTGTTTTTCACCCTATCAGTCAGTTTCCGGTGGTCAGTTCTCAGAAGGCCCAGCTCGGCCGACGCCTTCCCAATCTCTTGCTGGAAGTTGTTCTTAGAGTTCTCAATCGACTCCGGTATCTTTTGCAAGGTGTCAGGCATTTGTGGTGGATGGGTAGTCAGTTGTGGTGTCGGTGCTCTGGCGTGTTGCCCTTTTTCGGGGCTAACTGCCCACAACCCTTAAGGCTTGAGGCATTGTTTCCTCATCAGGATCGCTCTCCAGGGCCTAATTGTTCCCAGTCAGTATACTCATGCACGTGCCAAGTGGGGACCTCTTGCCATGCCAAAGCGTTAGTCCACCCCTGCTGCTGGGGAATACAGGTATCCCAAGAGGCCACTCAGCCCCAAGCACCATGGAGCCGTGGAGGCTCCGTGGTCTCCGTCTGATCCACGTGCTCTCACAAGCGTCTCCAGCAGTCAGGCCCTCCTCACTTTCTCTCTCTCTTAAGCCCACAGTCAAAGGAGTAACCCATTCTCGCCGGGCGGGCTTCCCCGCTCAAGGCCCCAGCGATCCCCCAGGGGGCCCCCCACGTGCCAGTACTTGCCTTGTCCACCGCCGTCACACCTCTAACCTCCAGGTATCACCCAGGAACGCTTCAGCGGGCTAGGACTCCCTCAGTCATTAGCTTCCTTCTCATGAGGGTGTCATTTTCAGCATCTCCTCCGCGGTGCCGCCATGATGTCTACACCTGTATCAGGTATGTGTGCCTGCCGGTGTCTTCTCTCCCCCGTGGGTGGGAGCGATGCACTCACCACTGCTGGCGACGTCTTACTTCAAGGCCTCTCCCTCTCTAGGCCTCTCCAGCCATGCACTGCAAGGCCTGCACTTCTGCATGGCTCATGTCTAGCCCAGCCGCACCGGGGGGTAGGGGTGGGAAGGCTACTGCCTGTGCCACAGGGCCTGCTCAAGTCCTGTCATCACCCGGCCACTCATTGCCTCCTCGTCAGTGTCCCTCAGGGGCCAAGCACTCCAACGCTTCTTTGGGGTGCCAGTCGGGGGGCGCTGACACTGTGGCCACGCCTCACACCCGCTCCTGTGAGTGGCCTCCAATGCTGCCGCAAGCCCGTCATCTTACGTGGTGCCACTGGAACCGCCTTTAGTCTGCTCCGTCGCGCGCTCAGTGTGGGGGGGTCACCGGTCGGCTCAAACCCCCTCCATCCACTGACACCTTCACCTCGTTGCAGCATCCGGTACGGCACTGGTAACCGCAGGATCTGTTATGGGCTGGTCCGGAGCGTCACATTTATGCTGCCGCCATCTTCAGCGGCTAGCTCCGCCTGACACATTGATCCTTTAAAGGCCCATTTGTCTGATGTTTTGGGGTTTTCTCTAGCCTTAGCGCAACACGGGTGAACTGTGGCAACAGTAAAGGGCTATCTCACCACACTATCAGCTTTCATTTGTCTTCCTGGTTGTAGGAAGTTGGCTCTGTATGCACTATTTCAAAGTAAGGAATAGTATGCACAGAGTCCAAGGGTTCCCCTTAGAGGTAAGATAGTGGCAAAAAAGAGATGATACTAATACTCTATTTTGTGGTAGTGTGGTCGAGCAGTAGGCTTATCCAAGGAGTAGTGTTAAGCATTTGTTGTACACACACAGGCAATAAATGAGGAACACACACTCAAAGACAATTCCAGGCAAATAGGTTTTTGTATAGAAAAATATCTTTTCTTAGTTTATTTTAAGAACCACAGGTTCAAATTTTACATGTAATACTTTAAATGAAAGGTATTGCAGGTAGGTACTTTAGGAACTTTGAATAATCAAAATAGCATATACAGTCTTCACATAAATCACATATACCTATTTTAAAACTAGACAGTGCAATTTTCGATAGTTCCTGGGGGGAGTAAGAGTTAGTTAGTTTTTGCAGGTAAGTACACCACCTACGGGGTTCAAGATTGGGTCCAAGGTAGCCGTTGGGGGTTCAGAGCAACCCCAAAGTTACCACACCAGCAGCTCAGGGCCGGTCAGGTGCAGAGTTCAAAGTGGTGCCCAAAACGCATAGGCTTCAATGGAGAAGGGGGTGCCCCGGTTCCAATCTTCCAGCAGGTAAGTACCCGCGTCTTCGGAGGGCAGATCAGGGGGTTTTGTAGGGCACCGGGGGGAACACAAGTTAGCACAGGAAGTACACCCTCAGCAGCACGGGGGCGGCCGGGTGCAGTGTGCAAACACACGTCGGGTTTCCAATGGAAATCAATGGGAGACCAAGGGGTCTCTTCAGCGATGCAGGCAGGCAAGGGGGGGGCTCCTCGGGGTAGCCACCACCTGGGCAAGGGAGAGGGCCTCCTGGGGGTCCCTCCTGCACTGGAGTTCCGATCTTTCAGGTCCTGGGGGCTGCGGGTGCAGAGTCTTTTCCAGGCGTCGGGATCTGGGAGTCAGGCAGTCGAGGTCAGGGGGAGCCTCGGGATTCCCTCTGCAGGCGTCGCTGTGGGGGCTCAGGGGGGGCAACTCTGGCTACTCACGGTCTCGTAGTCGCCGGGGAGTCCTCCCTGAAGTGTTGTTTCTCCACAAGTCGAGCCGGGGGCGTCGGGTGCAGAGTAGCAAGTCTCACGCTTCCGGCGTGAAACGCAGTTGTTTTAAAGTTGCTCCTTTGAAACAAAGTTGCAGTCTTGGGTGAACAGGGCCGCTGTCCTCAGGAGTTTCTTGGTCCTTCTAGAGCAGGGCAGTCCTCTGAGGATTCAGAGGTCGCTGGTCCCTGGGGAAAGCGTAGCTGGAGCAGTGTCTTTAGAAGGGGGGAGACAGGCCGGTAGAGCTGGGGCCAAAGCAGTTGGTGTCTCCGTCTTCTCTGCAGGGTTTTTCAGCTTAGCAGTCCTCTTCTTCTTAGGTTGCAGGAATCTGAGTTCCTAGGTTCAGGGGAGCCCCTAACTACAGAATTTAGGGGGGTGTTTAGGTCTGGGAGGGCAGTAGCCAATGGTTACTAGCCCTGAGGGTGGCTAAACCCTCTTTGTGCCTCCTCCCAAGGGGAGGGGGTCACATTCCTATCCCTATTGGGGGAATCCTCCATCTGCAAGATGGAGGATTTCTAAAAGTCAGAGTCACCTCAGCTCAGGTTGCCTTAGGGGCTGTCCTGACTGGCCAGTGACTCCTCCTTGTTTTTCTCATTATCTCCTCCGGCCTTGCCACCAAAAGTGGGGCCGTGGCCGGAGGGGGCGGGCAACTCCACTAGCTGGAATGCCCTGGGGTGCTGTAACAAAGGGGGTGAGCCTTTGAGGCTCACCGCCAGGTGTTACAGTTCCTGCAAGGGGGAGGTGATAAGCATCTCCACCCAGTACAGGCTTTGTTACTAGCCACAGAGTGACAAAGGCACTCTCCCCATGTGGCCAGCAACATGTCTCGAGTGTGGCAGGCTGCTAAAACCAGTCAGCTTACATGGGTAGTTGGTTAAGGTTTCAGGGGGCACCTCTAAGGTGCCCTCTGGGGTGTATGTTACAATAAAATGTACACTGGCATCAGTGTGCATTTATTGTGCTGAGAAGTTTGATGTTTGATGCCAAACTTCCCAGTTTTCAGTGTAGCCATTATGGTGCTGTGGAGTTCGTGTTTGACAGACTCCCAGACCATATACTCTTATGGCTACCCTGCACTTACAATGTCTAAGGTTTTGCTTAGACACTGTAGGGGCACAGTGCTCATGCACCGGTGCCCTCACCTATGGTATAGAGCACCCTGCCTTAGGGCTGTAAGGCCTGCTAGAGGGGTGACTTATCTATACTGCATAGGCAGTGTGAGGTTGGCATGGCACCCTGAGGGGAGTGCCATGTTGACTTACTCATTTTGTCCTCACCAGCACACACAAGCTGACAAGCAGTGTGTCTGTGCTGAGTGAGGGTTCCCCAGGGTGGCATAAGATATGCTGCAGCCCTTAGAGACCTTCCCTGGCATCAGGGCCTTTGGTGCCAGGGGTACCAGTTACAAGGGACTTACCTGGATGCCAGGGTGTGCCAATTGTGAAAACAAAAGTACAGGTTAGGGAAAGAACACTGGTGCTGGGGCCTGGTTAGCAGGCCTCAGCACACTCTCAAATCAAAACTTAGCATCAGCAAAAGCAAAAAGTCAGGGTGTAACCATGCCAAGGAGGCATTTCCTTACACTGATCAACCCTCTTTATTTAAGTCCCCTATAGTTCTTACATTCCTTAAGCGTTTAACAAACAAATTTCCTCCCACCCCATTTGTTATGCCTCAGTGGGATTTAAATTTGGTATTAACTTTTTTTGATGGGTTCACCATTTGAACCAATGTGTAGTTGCCCATTGAGGTTCCTTACTTTTAAAACAATTTTCTTAATAGCCATCACATCAGCTAGATGTGTGAGTGAGCTGCAAGCTCTTAGTGTAAAACCCCCTTACACTACCTTCCAAGCGGGAAAGGTGGTTTTGAGAACTAGTGCGGCTTTCCTGCCTAAGGTAGTTACACCCTTCCATCTGGGCAGACTATAACACTTCACCCCACCCATCAAAGGAGGAATAAAGGCTGTGTCACCTGAATCCAAAGAGGGCTCTCAGCTTCTATATTGAGAGGACGAAGGACTTCAGAACTGCTGAACAGCTCTTTGTTGGCTATGTGGGCAGAATGAAGGGCAAAGCTGTTCTTTCAAGGTGGGTTATTCTTTGCATAAAGATGTGTTACTCGCGGGGAAGGAAGGATCCTCCTGAGGGCATTATGGCTCATTGAACCATAGCCAAGTTGGCCACTTCTGCTTTAGCCAGGGGTGTGCCTGTTGTTGACATTTGCAAGGCAGCTACATGGGCTTCACCCCACACTTTTGCGAAACATTATTGATTAGATTTGGAAGTGAGGAGGGATGGCCATTTTGCCTGTTCTGTTCTCCAGGATTTCTTGGTTTGACCAGTCAGGCACCCACCTCCGATTGTGGGACTGCTTTGGGATTGTATTCATAAGGTGAGGAATCCACAGGTAGTTGTATCCATCAGAAGAACAAGTTACTTACCTTCGGTAATGCTTTTTCTGGTGGATACAGTAGCTACCTGTGGATTCCTCACAGTCCCACCTGCCTCTCCGTTGCCTGTCTGCTCATACCAATAGTAGTTTAGGTTGTATTATTCTTGTATTATAGAAAATATTTGTAATTTTTTTTTTTTTTTTTTATAAAGAATGCTTATTAGAATATATATACTTCAATATATATAATTTATGTATATAAAGTTTTTTTAAATATATATATATATATATATATATATATATATATATATATATATATATATATATATATATATAGTGAGTTGCACATGTTGTGCTTGTGATTTCGGTATCCACCCGCTCGCCTCGAAAGCATGGTATAAAAGTGGGTAAAACTGATGTCAGTACACCGGCGAGGACTTCTTATGGTTTCGATGACATCAGATGGAGTTGCAAGCGGAGCCTTGTAATTATGATGTCCTTGTCGATGTGGAGACCTGGAAAGAAAAGTTTCCGTAGAATACTGGCACACTGGGAGAATTCATAAGGTGAGGAATCCACAGGTAGCTACTGTATCCAGCAGAAAAAGCATTACAGAAAGTTAGTAACTTGTTCTTCAAGCCTACAAATTTTGGTGACAGACAATCGCAATGTCTGACTTTAGTGCCTCGGCACCTCACATGACTTGGAGTCCTGCCCTTGCTGTGCGAAGATGAACTGCAAAGCCATCTGCAACCAGGAACCTAGTCAACCATCTCCAAACTCCGCAAGAAGAAGGGGTCCTGATCGACGTCGAGGGCACAAACCCACACTTGTTCCTTATGCTGCTCAGGTGAATGTTCCAAATCTAAGTCACTGAGCTCAAGGAAGTCTAAAAAGCATAAGAAGTCGAAGTATGGTTCTCTGTTGTCCCACTTCTTGTGCCATTCAGAGTTAAGCAATGCCCTGGATATCCCTAGTCCCCTTGGATCCAGTCCGTGGAATGGACTCCAGTAGTATTTCCACTCTGACTTCCCTTTGAGTAGACAAACACCATAATCTGAAAGAGGCTGCTGAGAAAGTATTGGTACACCATCGAATCATGCTGGAGTGCCTTCAGGCCCAGTGGATTCAAGACAGCTGCCATTCAGGATCCTCTTGGTGTGTCTGTCCCTACAACTGTGCCACTTGCCCTCCACTTGAGGTCGGTCCTGTCCTCGAGCACAATGCCACCTACTACAACCTCGGCACAGTGTGTCTAATGGTACTGTGACAGCCACCTTGTGCTGCAGAGAATTTCACTTGCAAACAAAACCGCTTTTTTATTTAAAAATTAGCAGAAGCCTACCCATATAGACCATTGTGCATTCATGTGAAGATGGAGAGTTCACCAACTCCCAGGAGTTTACTGAAATCCTATTGAAGGATGCAGAAGACAAAAGAAACAATGTAGCCAACTAGAATATTGTGTTTTTATATTAGTGTGTGTTCCTAAATTACAGAGACTTCTTTTTCCTTTGAGTTCTCTTACTCGCACTGGCTGGGGACTCATCTCTGAGTTTCCGATATCTTGCTACATCAGAGTTAGCCTAGCCTTTTTCTTTGATGTCTACTGATTTAGAGCTGACAATACTTTCCAGCTTGACATGCAAAGGCTTTATGCTTATGCTATGATTCTTTCATCAAGCCTCTTTATTGGGTATCTGAACTGACACTTTATTTTACCTTATTCCAATTTAATATAGATTAGGGAACATCCTTTATGGAGCACATTCGTTGCATTATTAATATGTAACTTGTATTTTAACCAATTTGTATTTTTCCTTATAATGAAGTATCGATTATTTGAATATATTATTTTCAATGCTGATACTTGAAAGGCTAATACTCATTGAATAAATAATTAAAAGCTAAAGAATGTGAAAATAAAACCCTTTAATGCACACAAAACTTTCTCTTTATTGCCTGTACTAAAAGCCTTTAATGATTTATTACTATGTTTTAAATGTAGGTGGTTCTTCCTTTTCACTTCTCCTTGACAACTAACAAAGGTCCATACGGCCAGGGGTGGGGGCTATTTAATGGTATCACCCGAAGATTGAGATATAGAAAACCCTGATCCGTCACCTTTACCGACGTCAGAGACACAAATAAGGATCCCATAGTTTATTTGGATTCCGAAACTCTGCCCCTACACTCTGGACCACATTCCTACTTAGACATACCTCACCACTATGATGATGACGATGGTGATTATGGATATGGTCTGTATGACAAGAGAAACATACTTGAGTACTCACAGGAGGCGAATGGTCTGGATACTTCACCAAACATTGAGTTACCATCCCTAAACCTGGCTATGTCTCCTGAACACTTTTTCACCATAGTAATCAGGAGGCTGAAGTCTTAGAGTTAAATCTTTCCATGAAAGAAGTGAAAACAAGTGTCTTCACTGAAGTCCAAAAACCCTGCTCAGACCAACAAAGAGCCTTTATTGCCTTTAAATGAGGCCCTCATTGATGTCCTGGTTGGCATATGGGCAAAACTAGGATCTTGCCCTCAGTGAATAAGCAAGTGGGAAGACACCAAAAACCTATTATTTCTTCTCCAGCACCCCAGCCCGGAGAGCTTGTGGTATAGGCATCCACCAACACCAGAACCCAAATACCTTCTCTATGACCCCACCCAAAAAAGAATCCAAACAAATGGAAAAGTTTGCAAAACAAATGTTCTCTACTGCTAATCTTGCCCTTAGGTCTGTCAATACTCCCATGTCTCCTGGTTAGGTACTAGCACACCATCACACGTAAGACAGTCTGAATCGGTGTGGGGCTTCAGCACCATGCATTGACTTGCTCCAGTGGGTTCTCGTCTCACATCAGGCAATCCCTAAAGGGCATGGACTTTGGAGCGGAAGCTGACTCCACTTCTAAAACCACATGCTATTTAGGGCTAGCTCATCCTTATCTGCAGTTCACCAAACAATGCCACTTTTGAGACTTCGGTAGGGACTACCAGCAGAGGCAGCAATAGCATCTGCTTCTGCAGTAACAGGCCTCTCAGTCCTTTCGAGGGCAAGGCCAGAGAGCATGCCAACAGCATCCAGACCCGAGGAGCAATTTACTACCCAAACTCCATCTGTGCTCCTGCAGCAGCTGCAAAAACCTCTTTAATTTGTCCTTGGCTGCACACAATCAGCTGGTAGAAGGTAGTCACCTTTTACCTCCCCAGATGCAAAGCATTGTGTCAGACCACTGGGTGCCCCAGATCGTGGACACAAATACTCCCTACCTTTCCTATCCTATCCCCACGACATGCAGCACACACTGCAATATCTCTTGGAGGACCACTTGTCCATACTCCACAGAGAAGTTCAGTCTGTCTTGGCCAAGGGAGTAATAGAGAGGCTACCCGAATTAGAGATTAGGACTAGTTGATGCCCCTGTTGTTTTCAGGTGACGAAGAAGGATAGAGACCTTTGCCCCATCCTAGACATTCGCCCTCTGAACAAGGACAAGTTGAAGATGCTTACCCATGCCCAAGTCCTGTCTGCCCTGGATCCAGGAGACTGGGTGGTGGCACTGGATTTACAGGATGCATAATTTTACATCCCTGTCCTACAATCCTACAGTCATTATCTTCAGTTTCAGCTAGGCCAAGAGCACTGTCAGTTCTCGATGCTCCAGTTTGGCCTTACTAGCGCACCTCATGTGGTTACCAAGATGATGCTAGTGCTCACAGCCCATCTGCGGAGATTGGAAAAACATTTTTCCCATACTTCAGCGACTGGCTAGTGAAGGTGGGCTTTCCTCAGATATAAACCACCTCCAGACAGTGGCAGATCTGCTGAGAGCATTGGGATTTTCCATCAACGTGCAGAAGTCACTTCTGACTCCTTCACAATGAATTTCCTTCATTGGAGACATCCTGTATAGGGTGCTTTTCAAAGCCATTTGTCTACCTCAACAAATCCAGGACCAAAGAGGTATGATCCTGATGTTTCAACATATGACCTGTGTCTCAGTGACAGCAGCTCTAAAACGTCTGGGCCTCTTGGCCTCCTGCATCCTACTTGTGGACTACAATAGGTGGCACATGCAGATTCTGCAATTGAGCTGAAGTCTCAGTGGGCACAGCACCAAGGCAACCTTCTGACGCCATCCACAGATCAAAGAAGACTACGAAAAATCTGCAGTGTTGGCTGCTCAACTGTGATTGGTCAGTGGCAGACCCTCGCCCCCTCACCCCAACTCAGAGCTAATGGTTGTGATGGGTGCATCATTGCTGGGTTGGGGAGGTCATCTAGGAAAGGTGGAGATCAGAGGACTCGCAACATGTTGGAGTAGTGGGCAATTCACTTCTTTCTTAAGGCGTTCCTTCTAACCATCAAGGGGGAACTGGTGCATCGGTCATGGGTTTTATGCCAGGAACCCTTGCATCTCTGGAATTGGCTTAGTACTCAGGACAACTCCCTAAGCCAGCACCTGATAAGATCTTTAAACGCCATGGCGGACAAACTCACCCGACATTTGGTAGGTTGCAACATGGCCGTCCTCCCACCCATTCCGGAAGCATTACTAACTTGGTAGTCAGGTCTGGAGAAACAGGCACTTCGCCTGATCTATCCTGCAAGTTTCCTGGTCTGAGCTATTCCACAGACCCACCACCAGAGGAGGTGTACTGCTTTGGTATCTATTCATAAGGAATCTGTAGTTAGAAATCTAGATCAGAAGAACAAGTTATTTACCTTCAGTAACACCTTTTCTGATAAAGACTCTGTCTAACCACAGATTCTTCACTGTTCCACCCTACTCCCTATTCTGTGAAATAGACTCATACAGTCCATTAATAAGATATCAAATCTGAAGATTTGCAGACTGCACTATCTGATTTCCATAGCTCCATTTCCAATGGCGCAGACAGAGATCAGAAGTAAACGTACGTCAACAAGCAGAGGTGGCTCATATGTGGGGATCCCAATGTCACATCCGGGGTGAGACAAATCTGGTGCAAAGATGCACAACACCCCCCTCCGGCGCATGAGGTAAAGGCTCAGGATCCAGTCTGGCAACTAGGGAAATATATAAAATGAGGAATCTGCAGTTACATAGAGTCTCTACCAGAAAAGCTATTGCCGAAGATAAGTAACGTGTTCATACTGCCTGATAGCCCACTGCCGAAGGCTTTATCAGTTGTTCCTAAGACAAGGGCCTATAACAAGAGAGGGCCTTTAACAACGGATTTAGCCTCAGGCAGAACGGCTATAAGGTTAATAGAACATTCTACCCACTGAGGGTAGAATGTTCTAAATTTTAACAGGACAAACGGAATGACAAGCATTGGAATGCAGGTGCAGTAGATGTATACCAGCCATTATATACCCTAAGCCAGTTCATTGGCTTCAGTGGAGCTTCCAACATTCCAGTGATCTAAGCCTCTCTTCCAGCTCCGGAATCAAGACAGGTAGTTACCCGTTAAAGAATTACTACAGTGATACGGCTTACCACCTACACATCTCTAGAGAAGTTTACAAATGGAAAAATTGAGGAACAGGAAAATTTGTCAGTGTATGAACCAGAATGTTCTCTGGCTCCTTTACTCGGAATGGCCTTGGGTGTAACTGGATGCGTGTACCACGTTAGTGTCTTCTGACAGACCCAGAAATGAGCTTTGTATGTTCTTCCTAAATAATGGTAATAATAGAACTCTGCTGCTTGTTGTGCCTTCTCTGCAGATGTGTGGCAGAAAGCAGGCCCAGAATTTAATACTGACTGGTTGATGCTGTTTTTCATTCTTTGGGTATCAATAAAATTATAACCACTGAGTTTGATAAAATAAACCTCTGGAACCGTGGTACCAAAAATGTACCTGTTCTTTGATCCATTGGGTATCAATAAAATTATAACCACTGAGTTTGATAAAATAAACCTCTGGAACCGTGGTACCAAAAATGTGCCTGTTCTTTGATCCATTTGGTATTGCAGGAGCCAAAGTTGCTTGTGTAGCTTCAACTGTAATACATATTGTGCTGTTGCAAAGGTGCCCTTGTGCACTACAAAGCGGGTGATCCCACATGTATGTAGAAACATGACTACAAGCAAATGAGGGAACACTTTCATTAATGCACTATATTACAAACGCAGAGGCGAAAGTAAAGGGGCTTTCGAGGCATACACAATGCATGCACAATTCAGCGTGAAGGTACATAGTTAGATTGCACTTTAGTGTGAGGGCACAGAGTTTCACAGGGAACTCGGCTGGACTGCACCGAAAGGGATCTTGGGCTCGCTCTAAAGAATGGCCAGGGGTGCTCAAGAGGGAATCATTGAGCAGCTATTTAACTGTCCTGTGTTTCACTACTGTGCTTTCTACTGCCTGCCCTTACTGAGTGTTACTTGTGTCCTGGTGAAAGTACATATCTTTTGGTTTGAGCTGGCTGCACTGAATAAGGGTCTGCATCGGTGCAAACCAGAGCTGTGTGCCTGTTGTTATATTATTGCCCATGTTGTTTCCAGTAGTGTGTGTTACTGCAAGTCTGTTATAAAAAACAAGTAATTATTATGTTCTGAGTGCCATTTTTGCTGTTACAAAATAATTATTATTATTGGTGTCAGTACTATTGCTGTTATTATTATTATTATTTCTATTATTACTATCACAACCCTTATGCATCTTGGTGGTTTTATTTTTAACAACGAGCTGGAGGCGAAAAGCAGGATATCGTAATGGGTAGATTCGAGAATAAAACTGATGTTTTTTGCCCTTCGTGACTCCACCAAGAGAAGGTGATGTTTAGTTCCACAGGAAAGGGACATTTAATAACTGCTTCATGAAGTAAGAATTTGGCACAACAGGAAGAATAGGCACCTCTCACCCATAATAAGGACAGATCAGCGAAGGGTTATGAGGTTGGCTTGGGGTATTGTTTACCTGCACTCCGAGGGCACGATGCTCTATTTCCGCAGTACACATCCTGACGATAAAAGGGACTTCTTCTGGAAAGTCGCGATACACCTGTTTAAATTCTATTCCAAAGACTGTTGTCCGGCTGGGCAGCTTCTTGTGGCCACAAACAATCAGGAGACTTTCTAAGCATTTTTTGTGGCACGTCAAGTAACACTGAAATATCAAAAGAAAAAAAGATGAGCTGGGACAAATTATTTTGTACATGCAGCTAATGATTCATGCCTTTTTAACAGGTGGCCAAAATGAAGAGAGAAGGCCCTTATGAGCAATGTCTTGCTTCTTAAACTTATGCCAGTAAAGCAGCTTGCTGAAGTTGTGGTGGCATCTCTTACTCTCACGGTTGAAGAAGATACATAACAATGTATCTTACATTTAATGTACAAATATAGAACTGACATGAGTTTTTGCAAATTATTTTTATCAGTAGGGTTTATGGACTGTTAGTAATTTAAGTTAACTAAGGGACGTACTCTGTCGTTCTCAAGCGTTTGGGAATGCCTTCACTGCAAGTAAGGCTGCTCCCAGCAACATTTTCGAAGGGACATTTAAAGGTCATGGTTGGTCTTTATTAACAATTGAGGGAGTTAAGGATTATGATATTAAAAGGAATGGTTACAAGATCACAGTAGTAAAAAAAAGTATTTCTTTTTTGGGGGAAAATATATGTGATGATTAAGTAAGCAATGTTTGATGAACAGTGACATATGAAGTTAAAGATATTGCAGATGTTCTGTTAGAGCTGTCATCAATGAATTAAACGTGTTGCTCCAGTGGATATAGAGGCCCATATATTAAATGCTCTTTCGATTAGTCATAGACCTGGTGGGTGAATTCACATAGCCATTTGCATCTGTATACTACCATTTACAGCGCATAATTTTTTTTTTTTTATCCTGCCAGGTATGCATATAAAGGGTAAGGAAGAGGCATAAATGATTTGGCTACTGCATACTAGTGAGCCACGATTGCATACAATTATGCAGAAGCAAACTCCGATCAAGGGTTGGGTGTAACTAAGTAAAGACTTTATTGAACAATCAATAAAGACAATTTCAAGTCTAATACAGCAAAGTATATCTACGAATGTAGAACATTAAATGCTTTTAAAACAAAACAGTAGAATTATTATTTAAAAAGTCGACAATTGATAGATTTGAATGATCACTTGCAACACAAGAGGACATATTAATCTGGGTGGACATTTTATATTAATCAAATTCATTAACATCCTACTAAGATGTAATGGAATCAATAAAAAAGATTAAACATTACAAGTCACCCACCTACCCTATTATACGGAAAACATAACTAGTTAATCAAACAAAACATGAAAAGTTAATCCATTTAGGGCCTTAAAAAATCCTATAAAAATTAAACTACCACAATTCATTAAAATGGTATCTTAGTATCAGCGTAACAAATAGCGTAAATGCTTGCGACATAACGAACAATCCTATATAACATTACATCACCAAAATTCATTTAAATGGTATCCTAAGAAAAACAGTGCAACAAATAAAAAACCTACGCTGTGAGGGAAAAAAACGCTTTCTAATACTTCGAGCGTCTCTAATGAAGTTTAAAGGAGTAAGATTGCATTGCTAAAATGGACAGCCTCATTTTCTTGCAAGTGGTCCATTTCAAAATATTTTTATTGTAGTTATTATCTGATCCGTTTGAAATTACAAAAGAGATATATATTTCCGTCGCCCAAACCTGATGCAGGTGCAGTCTTTCTATAAATCTGGTAAGTACTGAGGACTTTGTATTGATTCCGGAGCTTTGTAATTCACACCAAATATAGGACTTTTATATGCCTTTTCTGACTTACTGGTGCGATGCAAAAGATGAAACTGACTAGCCTGTAATGAATGGCACAGACTGATGCAGAAGAATAAGGGCCAGATGTATCAAAGGATTTTACCCATTCTCTGCCAATGGGAAAATGCTTCAGTACCAATGGCCCTAAATTCGAGCCTTAATTGGGACCGATTTGTGAAAGAACGGTTGTTAACATTATGTATTGCATGGCCTCAAACCAATTATCAAATCTGCCCAAAAAATCCTTACGACGTATACCAAAAAGAGCAGAAATTTGGCTTGGATTACATAAGAAGTGTCTTTGCCAGATGACTTGTAAATTTAACAGCAATTTTAAGGCAAAACAAGTGACTCTTATTTAGGTTTCAAGGAGGCCAGATGGATGTGATGCTCTTTCTTACAGCCATACTCCCAGAGTTCTGTATGCAGACACAGCATTAATTTGTTCCTCATATAAATGGTTGTCAGGCACGATCGGGAGGGTGTGAAAGGGGGTAGGTAGTGTGTTGGACAGGGTATGGGTAGGCGGGGTATACTGGGCCCTAGACGTGGGGGTTGACTCTATTTTCCACTGGTATCCTGTGGTTCTAGTACCATGGCTATGAAATTGGATCAAGCACAACCCTTTTTTCCACTTGAGTCTCGTAGTAGCGAGGGTGAGCTGTCACAAGCTTCCTAGGGAAGTAGTGGGGGGACTCCACAGTCAAACAACAGACACAATTTAGTATTATCCCCCCCCCCCGGGTGTTAGTCTTCTTAGTAATAGAAAGTATGTTAATGCGAGTTACTCATTACTACACAGTGTAATTAGGGGAGTTCAATACAGAGTTAAAATCCTGGTAGAGTGTAGGTGCTACACCCTGCTGGGCGCCCCCACGCTAAGGGGGCAGTGCTTAGGGAGAGCTAGTTAACAGTCCTTTGCTAATAAGACTGTCTTGGAATTCCTAAAAGGAGCCATTTTGCCATCCTTTTCCATTCAGTGTCTGGATTTCCACCCTCTGGACACACAAATGAAAGCAATATACCTCCACTCTCTCTGGGAAGTTGTTCTCAACCTCTATCCCGTGTCATGCTGAACCAAGGGCATCCACGATGTCCTGGTACTCAAGCTCACAACAGACTCCTACTATAACACGTTAGGTGTACATACACTGCACGCAACCAAACACACTCAACATGCTCTGGGATCGTCAGCACCAGGGTCTTGGTTTCACATCACAGCGAAAACTTACACTAGAGTGTGGTGTAGACTGCACTCTTGGTGACAAAGGAATAAGGTCTGGTCACTTTATAAATTCAAAAACACAGTCCATTGCCACTAGCATTTAATGTGATACAACCAGTGAAAGGCCATTAGTCCACTGTCTACTATGAGGAAATGCTTGGTGTGCTTCTCCTGCAGAGGACAGGTCATGGCCCTCGCTTTGTCAGGGACGGGTCTAGGCCTCTGCGCACACCCTAGATTAGCATGATACCAGAATAAACATAAAAGTTAGAATACTAGTTTCATTTCCAGTTGGACAGTCAGGGCCTGTTTACTGTAATAGGAACAATCCTGACCCAATAAATACAATCTGATTTGTTTTGCCCTTTAATGCCAAAGATGATCACATTTGATTTAACCGTATTTATAACTGGGCCATTCTTGATACAGTATTTGGTCAAGCCATCTAGAGGATGTTACAGACCAAAACTAGATCTGTATAGCAAACCTGTGTCACCTGCATATTGCTTATTCCTAATTACTTATCTGCCACATAAAAATTGAACGACTCCCTATTGTGGATATTTTATGAGACAGGGTGGAACTGTCCCCCCTCTTTACTTGAACCCGCATATTACTAGGAGGAGCTTGACTGCACACAACAGCTTGTGGGAATTCCCCCAAAAGTGAGTTTTCTCTAAAACGTATTAAGGTTATTGCCATGTAAGTCACGTTTGGGCTTGCCCAAGCCCTTGTACAGCATTCAGTCAGAATCTACATGGCCATGACGTTATCCCAAGTTCCTCTAGAGGCTCTAAAGACTTCCTGACAACTAGGAATTAGCGCTATCTTTTGGGGCGAAGCAATGAGTTTGTCTAGGAGTGTAGCACAGAGCAAGGTGAATGGTTAGGAGGGTGAAAGAATCAGTCTGGCTAAATGCACTGTCAAAATGTCAACATTTCATAAATGTTCTCATTATAGGATCAAACTGTTCTCATGCAATGAAGATTGTCCCTGTTAAAGAAGAAAATATACTCCATTGGATTTTTTGGGAAACAATTGTTTTACTGAGAAAGAAAAATAGCATACCAATATGCAGTACGTGCTATTCTGAAACATACAAAACAATCAGTATTCAACTGGTGTTAAAGGGCAGGCACACATGAGGGCACATGTATACAGGTCTATAATGGCTTCTTTTGTAGTACTCTTCCTAAGCGGTATGTTAGTCCAACTCATATGTCACAATCTGACCATTCTCTAATCTACACATTTACCTCCACATGTACAGGTCATTGTCAAGTTTAGGACCCGTCTGAACTGCAGTCATTTGCAATTCTTCAGTAAGTTATCTTTCCTCAGTATTACTAAGCCACTTTTTATAAACAGACCTCTTATCTAGCATCTAGTCAATTGTTTTGTGTCTTTTTGCCAATGAAAGGCCTAACACCACTAGGGGATGGTCCATGCTGCTCTTGGGGCTTGAGGGTAAATCGAGGACAGAGTGGGCTAGGTCCTAAGTGGCCATTAGTTACCATCACTACCAGGCTCCAAAACACTTCTACAATACGTAATGTTCAAATCATGTGGCTGCATCTCATACTCCACATCTTGGGCGCTTTTCCAAATGTGTCGGGTACATCTTATGGAATGCAGTTGGTATTAGTAACTCTTGCATGGGCATCTAAGGTGTAAAAAGCAGAATCTAGCATTGCTTGTTTGGTGTATGTATATCACAGTCCTGTAGTAGTCCTTTTCTGAAAATTGTGTTCCATAGTATTTTTCCAATTTAGCTTAATTATTGTTTCGGGGTACATTCGTTCCAGTCTCATTGCTTTATACAGGACTGACATTTGGCTGCTGTCTGGAGCCAATGACAGGAATTCTGTATTAAGGATTCCGTTGGTCTCCTCTAGATCCCGACCTATGTGTTTTGGTTGTTGCTCTAAGTAAGAGTTCATTCAACAGGAACTGGACTAAGGTAGCCTGCATGTATTCCCAATGGGGTCTTTTCTCCTCAAACATCCCCACTGTAAATATTATTCTCACCCAGCCCAACACCCTGGCCTCTGAGTAGGTATTTAGAATTTCCTTCAACTCCCTTAACAGTGCACGTTTGGTGAATGGGACGTTTTATTACTTCTTGGTCTGATAACACGGTCCCAGACCATTTATATCAGGGACAGTAAGCTAGTTATCCAAGAACCTTCCTTCACCTGGGAGTGAATCTGATATTTGAGGTTAATACTGCAAGGCAACCAAGCATTAATCCAGGCCTTCTAGTAGAGGTTTCTGCCAGCTAAACAAGGACATATTGTACTTAGGAATCCAAGTGTATAATTCTGTACCTGGCACACCCAAAACTTCCCACTCATACGCAATTTTAATGTGGACAATTTATTTCTGGATTTGGCATCTTTTCCATGTTGGAGATGATCTCAAACTATCCAGTTCTTTAATATGTTTCTCTGACGTAGATAACACACTGGCTAAAAGGTGCAGACACCTTTGGAGTACTATAATATTTTTTACCAGCCCACTCTTGCCGATCAATAGGTACTCACTGATTGATAAAATAAAGAGGAGCTGCAGTCTCTGAAGGGTGTTATCAATATACGAATGCTACACAGCTCTACCTAAGGGTTTCATCTATTCCTGACTTTGCAAAGACCTAAAGAGTTTGTATACCTCCTTGTGGACTGGAAGATTTAAGACTGCTCTGAAAGAGAATCCCCTGAGATGTGACTTATTTTATACTCCAGCAAAGATGTAGCACAGTCATGGCTTACCTCTTATATTCTGAAACACATCTGTCCTAATGCAAACTCGCTAGGCATTTCTCTGGACTAATATCCCATATCACACATTCAGCACCATCTTCTTTGTAAAATAAAGCCACCACTAGATAACTTCATAACTCTGCCAAACGTGTTGGTAATTAGGAACACAAATAGCAGGAATTGAGCACCTAAGTCTAGTTTTGCCCCAGGGATAAAAAAAAAACTCTGCTTAAAAAAATATGCTTGGAACCAAAAAAGTTTGATTCGGCCATTCTTTATTTTCTTTTATTGTCTCACAGAGGGGGAAAGGTTTATCTTCAAATTGCATGTTGATCCCTGTTTCTACAAGAGCTTATGTACCTCTATAACAACCTATCAACTCCGAGAGATTCACATTTTACCAGATGTGAATCTGTCTTAAGCATCCATTAAGTATGTCTTTTTCCTGGACTGTCCAAAGTATCTCAACTTGTATGAAAGCATCCATTAAGTCTTTTTTGCTGGACTGTCCAAAGAATCTACAATTTTACATAAGCAATCACTCGTCATTCCCATGGAAAAAGCCTTTAATACTCCGCCAGCTCATGATTTTCAACATTTTCTGTGGATTTACATGTCTGTTATTCTACTACTGTCATGATGTTTCTTGTACAGTGCCCTGCTATGATTTCCCCAGGTTTTTGCATTAGCGATTTTGTAGGAAGACTATCTTCTTTCATCCTTGTGGTCTCAGCCATGCACAAAACTGCAAAAGACATTACAGCCAGGAGGATAGTCTTGCACATATGGAAAGCCTTTGATGTGACAAACTTTTAACCAGTAACCAGAGCCAGGAGATGTACACTGACCAATGAGACATGATCTGTCTGAGATGACAGGCTGCAATACAAGAGACACATTGCAATGCAGATAATATGCTCAAAGCCCATAATCAGAAGTCGCACTGAATCCAAGGACACCCAATTACCAGAAGTCCAGCATAACCAAAAACAAACCAATAACAATCGTATGATAAAGTAGCCCAATAACCAGAAACCACAAATCAATTAGAAGACAAGCATAACTCAATGGGATGCAAATAATCAGGAGCCACGCAGGACCCAAAAACCGAAAAAGAAGCACAATCCAACGAGACATAAATAAACAGAAGAGACAACCTAAAAGAAAGAATACTCTGAAGCCATTTATAACCCACAGAAAATCGAAAGAAAAAACAGCCTACAGACTCACAAATAACCAGAAGCCACATCTGACACCAAAGACAACCCGTAATTCCCATAGAAGTCACAAATAACCAAGGGACATACCCAGAACAAGAGGTTTGTCACTACCATTTGTTATTTGGAGGGTGTGACTTCTATTCTTACCTCATTACATTCCAAGCCAGAGACCATAAATGTTTCACAATCCCGGCATTTTGTGGGCCCTCTCAGCCTACGCAGCTTGTGGGTCATTGCTGCACTGGAAAGGGTGACGTTCCGACAGGGTCCCACAATTAATCCATTTTCGATGGCCACGTCATCTGAACCAAAAATACCAAAAAACATTTGATGTGCATTCAAAGAAAAATAACATTGTACAAACCTAGTAAACCCTTTTGATGGAAGTATTAAGAAAACTCAAAAGTACAGAGTTAAAACACGTTGACTTCAAGTTAACATCTTCTGAGTGAGCGACTGTGGAGGGGTTTTGATAAAATGAATGATGGAGCACAAGTCCTTTAAACGCCACACAAACTCTTCTCCTTTTTCCACAACACAATATGAACCACTTTCCTGTTCTGGCTGGCACCCTTGTACCCATCGCTTTGAGGCATAGCGAGTTAAGCAGACAGCCATGTGTGTAACCTTGCTGCTTGTTTTTATTTTTATTTTGGAATTGAGTGAAGTACAAGCAGACAGATCTAACAAGTGACCACAGAAGCGCTACAACAAGTTATTTTTAAAAGCTGACGTAGTGCTGACAAACCTGGAGTGAATTGATACTTCACAATGAATAATTAAACAGAAGAGTAAAAAGAGTGACAATTGTTAGCAAAGCACAACATCTGGTACAATTTTTGAAGGTCCAATTGTAAAATGAGAACGTTGGACATCAGGTTACCAGAACTGGCTATCACAGAGCTTATCCTAAAAGTGCTCTGTTGTCGTACCAAAATAGGTTTTTTTTTTTGTAGTTGTCGAATAGAAAGTATATTGGGATCAAAACAGATTCCCAAGGAAAGAGAGTTCCAAATTCTGGAGATAGTATCAAGAATCCTGAGAAGAGATGTTTCAACGATAGTGGACTGAAAATTCTTACAGCATTTTTACTATTGGTCGTAAGAGGCTCATCTGAGATGATATGTTTAGAGACCGAGATTCTCGGTTTCACAGTTTGTTTGATTTACAGGTGAAGCAGAAAACTTTGACAGGGGCCCAATGAATACTTGTAATGTTTGGAAAACATTATGAATTACTTGAAAACTTCTGTCAGGCAATCAATGGAGTAAAATACAGTTTACAATGGATGGAGAGATCACTCGGCAAAGTAATTCGGCCAGTGATAGTATAGACCAGTCAGAAGGTGACTATGGCTTAGACTGTAGAACAAAATTCAAGAATGAGAAAAGGAATAAGAGGTTTTATTTCGATAGGAGTTGAAAATTAATTAAAGATACGCATGAATGTATTAGAGCAGTGGTTCCCAACCTGTGGGCCGGGGACCCCTGGGGGTCCGCGACTGCTTAAAAAATGTATTAATATTAGGTTCCAGCTATCAGTAATGACTCAGTGGGGGTCTCTGTGTCCCAATAATGATTCAGTGGGGGTCCCTGGGCTCCAGTATTGATAAAATGGGGGTCCACAGAAGTCAAAAGGTTGGGAACCACTGTATTAGAGAGTGATTGACTGGACCCTGGCAGTACTCTACAGCACATGGGTAAAATCCTGGAGTAGTCCATCTAAACAAATCGGTCAAAACCTTGGTCTCAGCCTCATGTGCTTTGGTTAGCAGTGTCAATGACTACTGACATGTCAGAGAGGGTGAGAAAACAGAGGTTTTTAAACCAGAGGCACTTTAACAATTTGATTGTCACCTTTCTCCTACATTGTAAGTGCACTATCCGATCAATATTACCATCCATTGGAAATGCATTGTCAGTGTTGATTAAAAGTGCATTGTCAACACCTTGAAGGATAGAGGCCTCTGTGCCTACACAACTGCCAAAAACTAGATTGAGTTGTGGAGAAAAGAGAGTGAGAGGAGACGTGTCCTTGTAGTTGTCTACGCAGCAGTCTGTTAGCTCTGCTGGGTGGTCACACACCACTTATCAAGTTAACAAAGCCGATGGAGGCTCCTGGAAGTGGGACAGTAATTGTTAAGGTTAAAATTACAGAACGATGTGTTTTGAGTGGAGGATGCGCTTGGTCAGAATTATGTTCTTCTGTGTGATATACTAAAGAGAGGCTCAAAATAGAATGCAATACAAAACGTTTCAAGGAGTTGTTTAGTAAACTTAAGTTAAGGTCATTTAGGTTTGACAGCTCATTGTGTTGGCGTGTGGCCACTGCAAAGACATGTGAATCATGTTTCATGTCTCTTCAAAGATGGCTTGCCATCTTACCCTTGCAAGCTGATAAAATGAGTGTAATTGAACTTGATGACAAGATCTCCTGTACATTTTTAAACTGAAAGAAACATTTCAGATTATGGGATGAGCTGTACATATGATGATGTACATTTTACTGGGCTTAGTTCCCTCTGTTGCTGTGACAAGGTTCCAGCGCGTATATTAATATAAAACATTAATTGAGATGTATAAGGCAGGAATCTTAGCACCCTCTGTGGAGAAGCTGTTATAGCATGGGCTAATAATGTTTAATTATGTACATGACATCCGTGGAAATAAATAGATTTTATGGATGGAAATTGCTATTTTTTTGTTCTTAATTATTTTACTAAGTACTGACTTTTGCTTATTAAACACAATAATCATACATGCTGCTCACCATTTTCATACATCTGGGAGGACTCTTTCTCTTCTAGGTCGTCCGAGGACATTGTGCCTGTGGACGGGGCCTTCGGTAACTTTTGGGCCATTAGTCCTAAACAAAGATGACAGTCAGTGTTTTAAATACTTCTAAGTCTATGCCGTGGTAATATTACAGAAACAGCGTGTGTGTTTCAAGAAACTACAGATCAACCATTTTCCAAAATGGAAAGATAGCAGTAAAATTCACATGCCAAATCTGCCTTTGATACATGCACAGAATATATCCCTAGTAGGGTGTGGTTTCAATTTCGATTGTTAGTAAGGCTTTGAGCCAATCATTCCAGGCTTACTGCCAGATAATTGACTACAAACAAAAGTTAGTTTTCTCAAGGGATGGCTATAATGATAATCACGGAGTCCTCGCTTACTGCTGAGATCAATGCGCTTGTAGGTCATGGGTTAGACTTGGGATTTCACCATCATGAGGGCACTGAAATGAGTGCCCCTGAGTTAGGTAATAATAACTCCTTTTATTAAAAAAGGAAGTGGACTTTCTTATTATAGTATACCGATAAATCATCATTATGTTATCCTTACAGATGAAAAGGGTGCAATCAGTTCTCTCTCTCAGGTAGTTTAATTTTTTTTCTATCATCCTTAGTCTTGTGTTCATCTTCCATATAGGTCATAGATCTTGCATTTCTGTTTCATCCACGGCACATGCAATATCATAATGCAGGATGTGCCTGGAAGGATTGTCTCCCCTGAGCAACGTGAATTTGATCAGAAGGTCTTCACCAGTGGTGTACAAATCAAATAATGTCCATATTCTCAAGTCTTACAACTGTCTTTAAATGATGCTCCATTGTTTGCTTGTAACTATATTTATAACCATTCTTGGACTTGTGACCAAGAACTTTGGAATAGTGTACCTACAAATATGTGATAATACCAGTACTTTCAGTATACCACGTGGAATCGTTGATATTTTATACAATTTATGGTTCTGTACCCTGGAACAGTAACCCAGATAACACTGACTGATCCGGTACTGAATATTATAGTTGTTTCTGGTATTAAGATAAGTGTCTTGCTTTCAAAAGCAGGGCACATGCATTAAACTATAGTCTCCTTTTACATAATGCCGAGTGTGGTCTGACCTTTTCTTAAAGTCTCCCTGCTGGCCCTCGAATGCTTAACTTGATCAAGTGGAGATCTCTAAAAGATGGCGCCAGTACGAACGCATAACAAAACCCTAGGAGATTTCAAAAGAAGTTTGGATCCATCTCAAATTACAAAGAACGGGGATGCTGTGGAACAACCAAGCAGAGACCAGAGAGGGGGTTAGATATGACAAACAACAGAAACAGGAAACAGCAGCAAAGCAGGACTGGCTATAACGACACTTGCAACCAGAAAGGGAGCACATAGAAGCAAGGGGATGAAGAAGCCAGCAGCATCAAAGAATCAAAGCAGTGTAACAAAATTATTCTTTAACCCAAGTATATAGCAATGTGACCAGCTGACTGCACTGGGACCTTTAGTTTTCAAGGCTATTTTGGTTTGGTAGCAGCCCCTACAGGAATTGAAGATCAACTTCTTGCATTGGTCTACAGAGCTATGGAGCAGCCATCTTTGAATGCTGATAAGGCTCTGAGACCCCGCCAGGTGTCCGAGAGCCTTTGAAGGACAGAAAAGGGAAACAGACCATAAACCACACAAGAGCTGAAAGGATATGCAGGCCAACAAGTGCACGAGACGAGATGCCACAAGAAATCTCATAGTGAAGTCACATATCGCCAAGGCAGCAGCCAGATAGGAATAGCATGTATGCAGTAAGTGATAACAGAGTTGCTGGGTTGTATTGTGATTTTATTCATGAATTGTTTTATCTTTAGTATTATGTATGATTTAAGTATTCATGTTATTTATCATTTTATGACCTTGTGGCAAATAAAAATTCTTTGACTGACTAGCGTGAGGGCCTAGCGTGCACGGTCTGACGTTAGTATTATAAACAAGGCAGTAGATGATTTTTTTCTATAATTAATTTTTCTACATATGCTTACATTCATTAACATTTATTGTCATAAAACGTCATCAGGTATATACCATATGCATAATATTGTTTTGTACCGCTACAGCATGTCAACCCTGACCCCAGGAACAGTATGGAATTGGTCAACATTTGCTTTATCGTTCAGTCTACACATTTCGTTATGTATAAGTCATAAAACGGGAAAGCTCTACCGATGATGATGTGAATGCATGGTTCACCAGCTGAATTTGATATTTACGCCATAATGCCAAGTTTGCTCAGCCATAGAACCAGTCCTTCACTGCAGCTGGGTGTGTCCTATATAATCTAGGTCTCAATAGCACAAGAAAGGTCAGACCCAACTACTAGATCAGGTACTACCTCACAAAGGACTGAATATATGTATGTAAATATACTGTATGTATGTGTGTATATATCTATATCTATATATATATATATATATGCAAATATAGATAGATAGATAACACATGCACAATTAGGACTGGCCAAGCAGATTACCTTGTGCTGAGGACTGGGCAGACATATTACATTGTGCCTAAAAATGAGTTCTACAAAACTAAAATAACAAATAACAAATCAATAAGAAATTCCTCAAACATAAACCCCAAATTATAAGGAATGCATGGGCACCATAACGTGCACACAGTACCTGGACTTGATGTGGGTGAATCGAGTGATCGAGATTCACTGCTTCCGCCAATACTTTCAGTGTCACTGCAGAGGGATTTTTGAACATCTGCCAGAACAAGGTTAAAGTGAGTGAAGATTATCTGATTGAGAAACACATACATTTAATCGTGCACCTTTCCTGCAATGTGCAGTATACTTTTGCCATCTTCAATGATATATTGTACCACTACACTTGCAGGCATGCTTCCCTCCCAATACTCTTCTCTGGAACATTGCACACAGTAGGGAATAGTTAAGCAATATTGAAGTGAACTGGGTTCCTTTGCAGATGCCCCACTCCCCACTTTTTGCCCCATTTGAACTGCTAGATGCTGATTTTGGACTCTGATAGTGTACTGGGATGTCCTAACCAGGCCCCAGTGCCAGTGCTCTTCCTCTAAAAAGGTACAGTGGTTTGGTAAACCCAATTGGCAAGGACTTTACCACCTCTGTCAGGCCTTGGTAAGTGGTACCACTGGTATCCAAGGCAGGGATGGTAAAGGGGTCACCGGGGCTGCAGCACTGATGGTGCCACCCTGTGTGACCCAGGTAAAAGCAAAGCCTGCAGAGTTGCCATGTCAGCCTGCACAAGCAGCCTGTCTGTTCGACTCTGCCCACGCCAAATGGAGGCAGAGTCCCTTCACTGCCATAGCACAGGTCAGTCACCCCTAAGGCAGGCCTCCTATTGCCCAGGAGGCAAGGTGCACTGTGTTATGAGTGTGGACATATATGCACAAGCATATATGGCCCTGTGGCAGCATTTCAAACTCAATGCTACTGCAAGCGACCGGCTGTCCATAGGATAACATAGGTAGGTACCTGGTCAGTCGTCAGATGTCCGGCTCGATGATGGCCCGACCGATTTTCCTGATTTGTTATTTCCGGCCTCCACGTCGAGGCATCCTTTGTGGTGGACCTTTGGCAGTTGCAGTCTCTGTACTGATTAGGGCTTTCTGATGAAGCAAGGATGCAGCTTCACTCTCTCTCACGTCGGCAGTGGCGGCACTAGTCCTTCAAGCTCTTGACAGGTTGTCAGGTGGCACTCTAGTATTTCCTCAGTAACAGCCTTGTTGCGACTCACAAAGGAGCCATACAGAGTAACCGTAATGGTGGGGGTAGAGGATTGTGCTTCACAGCACAGGTTGATTCTGGCTTTGCTCTCTGGAATAGAAACATTTTATGGATCTGTAACAAACCAGGATTAAACTCGGCAACTCCTGCTGGACGGTCTCCTTCTGCCGGGCCATGAATGCTACTTGCCCCTTTCAGCAGATAGGAAGGCAGGTTTCTAGGCACTTCTAGCAAACCCTCAGCTCCTTCAGCAGAAAGTGCAGACTTTATGTGATGTCCTTCACCTCTGGGAGACTGCCTTTCAGGCAGACACCAACTCTGGTTGCTTTGTAGTTCTTAGACTGCTATGTGGAGCACTCACTTCCTTGGTGAAGAACGTGGAACAGGAACCAAGTCTAGTGGTTTGATCTCTCTTTGAATCACATTTTCGAGGCGGGGAATGTTGATTCACTGTTTATAGCTTCAGAACTGGTTTGGGTTTGTTCTCTTTCGAGATGTCAATTTTCAGACTGCTCCTCAGACACAGCCTTTGTGCAAAATGATGGTTCTTACAGCAGGTAGCTATGGGACTGGCTCCAAGCAGGGGTATCTAAATCATTGGCACATTGACCCTGCACCAGGCTGTCATCAGGATTCCTGAATCACAGACAAAAGGGTAGGCCCTGCCTAGAAATGACCTCACCTTGAAAAATAGAAACTGCAGTCCCACCCCTCACCGCTGCCATATACCAGATGGCACTGCTCAGGAAGAGCTACTGAGCACCTCTTTGCTACCCTGCCACCAATGAATTGCTGAAGGTAGCTCTCTCTCCTTTCTCACTCATTTCACTGTCCACCTTCAATCCCCATGAATGCAGGCACCTTCCATCCACATGAATGCTGGCAATACCCCTCTAATGTCTGGAGAAGCTGTTCTCATCCTCCATCTTGTGGCGTGTTAAGCTAGGGGCATCCAAAAAGGGTTCCACTGACCCAGTACTCAGATTAGCACAACACTCAGAGTCCAACTACCACACATGTGCTACACTACACGCTCACTGCACATACAGGCTCTCAACATAGAGAAAAAGAGGGAAAAAGGTTGAGTCACACTGTTTATTACCAAAACACTTAACACTCCCACTAACACTTTATGTGATACACACAGAACATGGATAGTAGTCCATTGCCTACCCTTTGGGTATGCATTATGTGCACTTCCATGAAATGGAATGGGATCTGGACCTCACCCTACAAAGGGCATGCCGAGGCCTCTATGCTACATTAGTGTGATGTTTGGGCCAAAACAAGTCAGGATGCCCGTTTCACATTTAGTCAGGCACTCAGGGCAGTGGTACGCACCTGTCTACCATGCATGGGATATTTGTGTCTGAACACACCTGTACCTGGTCACGTGTGTTCAGTGGGAGAGTGCACTGGCAAACCAAGTAGGAATGACTGTATGTCAAGCTACCTGGACAAAATCACCGTAAATCAGGATGTTCTTCAATTAAAGAGGTTGAATTACAACGTGTGTACACTATTATTTGTGCAACACACTTAATAGGATAGGCCACATTTACTGAAACATGCTACATTTATGCCTGAGACAGTATGGCAGAACAGGAGTACTACTGCTAATTTGGTAGTGTGGCTTGACATTCTGCACTTACATAGTGCACTACACCTTTTTAGGTCAAAGTCGACCAGACAATGACAAGACAAGCTTTCCTAGGAATGTATTCTGTTCATTGCATAACATTAGCTTTGTCTTTTGCAATTCACAGTTGCTTGCTTTCTATTTAATGGCTTTATTTGTTTTAGACTGTTCAGCAGGTCTTTGGCCCGCCTGTGTAGTCTAGCCTGTTTACTGCATTCTTCAAAGAGTGCTTGTTTTTTGTAAACAGGCCGGTGTATTTTGATCTTATCTTGTCACATTTGCTGTGCATTCAAAGCAGAGGTCAAATATCAGGCCCTGTCTTCTGAGGGAGCTTGGTATTTACTTTTCTTTCCCTGACTTCAAAGTGAAAGGAATTATCTGACAATCTAGGGGTGTGAAGGGGAAGGTGTTTTTCTAGCACACAACAAAATGTATATGTCTGTAAATGAACATTGCAAATATTTTAGAATGTATCGGAATTAGTAAAGCACAAATGAAGCACATATTTTGTAATTCTCAAGTTTGCTGGAACCAAATATTTGAATACGATCAAAAACAAATCAATATGCTAGGTGATGCCATTTTAACACAATATTGTTTAGTGCAGCATAGGTTTACCAGTAAAACTGTATGCCTGTGCAAATGTAATTATCATTTCAATTGAAGACGTGTTGTAGTAAAGCCAGTGCAGTACCACACCATGCATATGCCAATCTACAACACTTTACTCCACTGTATGCCACATTACACCGCTCAAGTCTGTGTCACTCTACGCACCTCAATGCTACGCCATTCCACTCTGTCACACTACTCCACTTCACTCTATGACATTCTATTCCACTGTACGCCACTTGACTCTATGCCACTCTACTCCACTCTGTGCCACTTCACACAACTCTACTCCGCTCTGTGAGACTCCAGTCTATCCCACTCCACTCTGTCACTCTACGTCACCCCACTCTACTCCACTCTACTCCATTCCGCTTTACTACACTCAACTTCACTTTACTCCACTCTACACCACTGTAAGCCCCTCTACTCTACAACACTTTACTCCCCTCCACTCTACACCCCTCCACTATATGACACTTTATGTAATTTTACGCCACTCCACTCTACGACTCTCCACTACACTTTTCACTATTGCACTCCACACCATTCTACTCCAATCTATGCCACTCAACTCTACTTTACAAAACTTTACTCCACACTGTGCCAGTCCACTCTATGCCACTCCACAGCACTCCACTCTACAACACTCTGTAACACAACACTCTACACCACACTCTACTCCACTCTCTGCCACTCCGCTCTACAACATTCTACCTCCCGAGAAATACTTTATCATCCAAACGTTTGCCACGATGGAAAATATTGGCACAGAAAGTACCACATACTTAGTCGGCTACCGTACACATAGGTTTACAGCAGTTGGATCCATTTTTATCTAATATGCATTTCAACAAAATTGACACTTCGCAAGTTAAAATCGTGTCGAACCTTTTATTATATGACTTTTTCATTCAGAGGTGAAATCCGTAGAACTTGTTTTGCTTCCCCGCGCCTTCTTCATGCTCCACAAATAATCATTTTAACTATCTGCTGCAGCAGCAATAACCACGCTGTGGTATGAATAGCGCATTCATCTTAGAGTACAGAAAACTGCTGCATATTGTCATCGGGTTTGTTATGAGTGAGTCACAGCAGCACAATCACGAATTCTATATTTATCGGTGCTTATTAGATCGCATGTGCCACTTGCAGGTGACTTCAGAGTGGGGTGTCAGTACTCTATATAATTTCTACACCATACTTCAGTGCCACTCTTTGCACTTATTAAACACTTGCTTTCTGTGGCATTGTTTTTGTGCATAAGAACAGCCCTTAAACCTTTACAGCCTCAATATACTTCTGAATATGTTTGTGAGATCTGAATACAGAACAAATCAGCACAAGCGCTTCCCTTTTCTGAGATTATTCATATAATATAAGTAGGCTCTAACGGGCTAATTAACAAAGGTAAATCTAAATGTGGAAATCTTACCGCATGTAAGTTTACACCGACACTTGGGTGTAAAACTTCGCTTAAGTGAAATTCAGTAAGTCTAAGCAGAAATGCTTTTAGGTGGGGGCAGGAAATATGACCAAAAGCCATCCCTTAAGTACCTATGACTTGCCATGCATGGTAAGTGAGTTACTTCAAGCCTTGGGTGGCTTGGAGTTATGCTTGTTTGGGCTGTACTACTAGCTGAGAAGAAGTGGATGTAATATTTATGAATTGCAACTGATTTACCCATCTCTAGGTATATTTTTGCATTTGTATGTTCCACACTAGGCCTGTCCTTTATTTTTCCATTCTCTCACCCACTCTGTAGCAGATATTCCCCATTTTCCACCCACTCCCCTTTCCCAGACCCACAACTGCACCTGAAACATCAAGCTCTGTGGGCATGTTCTGCGTATTGTCTATGGAGAACTCCACGCATAAGAGATGGTGCCCACACTATTTATGAGTATGTGAAGTGGTACTTAAGGAGTACTACTTCACATACTTGGAAATGTATTTTGGAATTTCCTCGTGTGTGTTCTCACAGCACGCCCGTGTTTCTAATGAAAGTTTAATATGAAGGTTGTAGCTCTTCCCCTTCCATAGTGCCAGGTGCAGGAACCAACTTCGTGATGGTATGTGCTAGTGTTTGCTGTGAGTGGCATTCTTGGCATAAGTAACTGTCCTTTTGCAGCATCTGAGATAGAACAAAATTCAACTTTTTCCTTATGAAAAAGCAGCAGTATGTGCTAATGATTATATACTGTGACTGGGAAGGACTGCCTGCACTGACCGTCTGAAGCACACCAGCACATATCATTACTGCATTGCTTAAAATGAAGAACAATTGCACTTTGATCCATGGAGGGAGATTGGCATACATCTAGCAGGCCAGACTCTATTTAATTTCATAAGCAATTATCCTTTTTTTTTTAGATATTTCTTTGATAATGGAAATATGACTACAAATGGCGGGTCAGTAAAATACTCTATTGCTTGACCAGTTTATAAATCCAATAAATTACTGATGCACAAAATATACCTATCTATTTGCATACTTCAATCTGAACCTGTTATGGATGCTCGGTGTGTGCCCTTCATTGGTAGAGGTGTTAGGGAGGCTGGTTGTTGCATTTATTCTGGTTGTTAGTCTAAGTCCTGTACTTCTTTCCAGTTTTGGTTCTGATCCTGTAGATGTAGAGGTTTTGTTGAAATACTCGTTGCATGGCCTCTATTCTAGTTTTCTCGTTTAAAAGAGATCTTGTTCCCAGTTCTGTTTGTAGGGGTAAATCTTGGTGCTGGAAGGCACTACTTTGGTTTTGATGTTTACCCTCAGGTTAAAAGTGCTACCACTTGTTTTTGAAAATTGGCTTCCAAAAGGTGATTTTAACTGATGTACCATTGCCTTGGATGTGACACTACTGCTGGTATGATGCGAATAAAACCATTCTTTCAGAAGGAAATTGAGCCTGCTTTTACAGGATACAATACAAGGATTCTTGTTTTGCACATGTGTCATAATCACCATATGCAATGCTAACTGTTAACGCATATGAAAGCAGCACCATGGCACACTATCTGAAAAAGTGTGATTAGCAGCTCAATAGAGGTAGAAGCTGCTCTGAGGACACTGACCTGCACAAAATACCACTCACATCTTCAGATTCCTCATGATGTCTTATAGCACAGCATGACAATCTGGTTTCAGCGTGGTATCTCATCTCTGTTTCACTTTGAACATAGTTGCGAAAGGCAATGTTGACTGTGAATCAAGGGAACCTGGGTCATATTTCTAATATCAGCTGACCACACTGTGGCCCATATTTATACTTTTTTAGCGCCGCATCTGCGTCATTTTTTGACGCACAAGCGGCGCAAACTTGCAAAATACAATTGTATTTTGTAAGTTTGCGCTGTTTTTGCGTCATAACGCGGCGCAAATGCAGCGCTAAAAAAGTATAAATATGGGCCTGTGTGTTCATTTACTCCCCCTGTACTTAAGTTCCCATAGCTGTCAAAATTGGAAGCACTTACAAGTAAGGTAAACATTGAGATCAAAAGCAGTGTAAATCATATATATTCACTCATTTTAATTTCTATTATGATGGCAAATTTAATTCATCTTGACTTTGTGTCAGGCACTTCTTTTATAGTGCAACGTCTGCCATTTACATGGCCTCCTGGTGCTCGTATACATGAATTGACAATTTGAAATGTGCTAGTTGTTTTCTTTTCCATAAGAAAGGTGGGAAATTACTTGCAAATTCCACGTTTTTTGACCCCCCCCCCCCCCAAATCTTCTGTATGTTGATGAAATACCAATTCCAAACTTGGAGATTTTTGTGGTTCGCTCTAGTTCATGTGTATGTTTCTTTAGCACTCTTTGCAGTCTCAGATAGCAAATTGATGCTTGATGGTAGTGGGTTTCTGAATTTATGGGGTGTCTGCTGAAGAACTGAGGGCTAATGTCTATGTCTACAGTGCTGCTTGACCCTCAGGTAGCATAGTGATTCCTACTGTTGTGAGTTTCCTCTCAACCCTACGGCAGCATCCCTGACACCCATATAGAAAGGGATATGTGCTTGAAGTTTTAGGTTGACTCATAAAATAGCTTATTACTGAGAAAGTCTACAGCTGCACTGTCGGCTTTCTCAGCAGAGTTGTAAAGGAGACTGACACAGATCCAAAGAGGATCATCCCTCTTGTTGAACATCCAAGGCAATCCCAGAACTTGAACACTTTGAATGATAAGATCTCCAATGAACAGTGCTAAATAACATAAGAAGTTGTAGAGACAAAATTTCTGACTTTTGAATCCGGGAATATGAGTTCACATCTCCCAATTTTCACCAAATAGCTTGATCCCGGGCAAACCACTTTATCTCTTTTTATGCCAAAACTTGGAGCACCTAGAAGCAAGTCTTTTTAAAAATGTGTAAGATATAAGGCAATTATTTAAGTAAATCTACATACTGAGATCGCTGTTGACAAGCAGGTTTCTTGCAATTAGGTCTTCTGAGCTGGTAGAGAGGTCATCCCCAGAGGAGGAGGGAGCTATCTGTGGAGCATATTTCCTTCTGCCAGCAGGTGAGGGCCTGGAAATAGCAGAACAACAGGAAACTAATTATTTTTCTGACTGTAAATCACAATTGTTATCCCTAAATTATTTATGAACAAATTGAGTATGGAGACATAACTTGACAACTGAAGAGGTCTACCTGGGGTAAGGGGTGGCCTTATTTCCTTCACACTTTTCTTGACACGTCACCACATGGTCTCAAGCTTTGCATTTACCTACTCAGAACATTTCTACTGAAGGTAATTGTTGCAAAATGGTTGATCTCTGAGAAAACAGGTGGGTACCACGAATTAAGTACAAGTACAAAGATAATGGAGTAAATTCTGGTTGTGTGTTTGCTGAGGTGAGGTTCCCGAGCTTCTTCACACTGCTCATCATGCTTTGTTACAGGAACACATCTGAGTTCTCTAGTGGGCCACAGTTGTCTCGAACCTAATTCATAAGGGAAGTTGTAGACCAGCAGCACGTTGCTTGTGTACACTTTAAGAAGTTACGCACACTCAGAAGGTGTTCCAGAAGTGCACCTAGAAAATTAGACAGACACAGGTTTCCAGACATACATTTATGCTCCCCTATTTGTGTTAATACTGAGGCACTTCTGCATGTGTAGTTTTACATGCTGTACAATCACACAGGGTGAAGTGGCATTGCCTTTGTGCTATGGCACAATTTCTTGACATTTGTTTCTCCTCCCAGTGCATAAACACCTTCCCCCAATTTTGAAGGTGTTCGCACCATCCTCCTACCCTGGAAAGGGTTTCATTCTTGCCCTTCAATGGAACACATTAACATTGAGAAGGGGTCTAGAAAAGTATGAGAATACCCCAATATTCCCACGTTTAAGGAAAACCTTGTTGTCTAATGCCCACATAACACCCGAATCAGATTTACTCAAATGCAATATTACTCCCTATTGGGGTAATACTGAGCAAAAGTCAATGCTAGTGCAGCTGCACCTGCATCCACAAATTGGGCCATTTACATGTGGAACTAAAACGTAAATGTAAGTGGCTCAGTGAATTAGTCACAAAGGGTCTAGGTGTAAGCACTGGATTTGTCCAACTCCTCGATTTGTTTTTTAGCTAAAGTTGGGCTGTGTTACCTAACAGGGTGGCTGCTACTATCCCACAAGGGAATTCCATGCAGTGACTGGCAGGGACGTTTGTGAGCAAAACACTCAGTGAGTGATGGTAGGTGTTTAAGAATTAAGGGCCATATATACGAACACTTTTTCCCGTAGACACAGAATGGGTAAAAACCTTTGCTACATCTGGCCCTAAATTAGCTGTACCGTTCTAGTGTGTCACTTTGCAGTTAACACACATAACATTTGATCCTGTTCTGGGGCAAAAAATACATTACTTTCCAATAACAAACACAGATTCATGCACAATATAATCTAGGATGACACAGATTATTTTTAGAATTACACAATAGAATAAAATCTGTGGTCACCTTCTACCTGATGGGAAAAATTCCTCAAACTCAAAGACCTCAACAGGGATCTCTCTTTTAGGCAGCTCCTGAATGAATGACAGGTATTTCTCGCCCACGTCGTAGGGTTTGCAGCTCTCTGCTAAGCTGTGGTACTTTGTTGGAATTCTTTCCCAGTGCTTCCGTTGCAGGTTGAATAGGTTTATTGTTACCTAAATAAAATATAGAAAAACAACTCCGAATCTAATGTGCAAGTTCATAAAAAAAATTACAAGTTTCTCCACATTAGATTGCACAACAGTTTTTCCAATATTTGATCAACTCGGGGTTCAACCCATCTCCTTCGGGTAAAGAATCACCATTTCTACTTGAGGTTTCTTATCATTTTACAACCGCTTCAAACCTCCTTACCTCTTACAGCATCACCCTGAGGGTGCCTGAACAACGGGCATCCACTCACCTCTTTCAGCACCTGGTCCCCCTGGTAAATGAGTTTTCGGATGTGGGATACAATCCTGTCCTTGGCCTTCTCCAAGTCCTGTCGGCGAGCGTTGGCTTCAACTACAGATGTTTTGTAATTGACCTCTGCGTCCTGAGCCTGCAAGGGTAGTAAGTTAGGGGTGGAGATTTATATCTGCTGCAGACCAACTTTTAAGATTAAACATTAGAGATTGCAGGATACATTCTCAATGTGGAGGAAATATAAACATTAAAGTGAAGAATGGATTACTCCGAATCCAAAGCTTTTATTGCTTTCTAGTAATGCGCCTTCTTCTAGATAAAGCCTGGGAACCAGGCATCCTTGAAAGTGAACTAATGAACATATATTAAGAGTCGGTTCGTGGATCTCATGTAACATTTTACATTTCAAGACCGTGCTTGGTATTGTTTTTTATGATTCAGCTGAGTTTTACCAACCCCCTCGCCTCCATTTCGTCCCTGACTGCTACTTCATTTTTTTAATTTAATGGTTCATTACAATAAATATCATAACATTTAATTACTTCGAGGCAGCACTACAAACTACGATTGTGACGTATTTCAAAGTAGGCATATTGGGGGTCTGTCTTTTTGTTTATGAGTCCTGGCTGTGCCTGTTGGTTTGTGAATGGTAGGTGCCTGGTGTAGGCTTTACCATTTGTGAAAATGAAATGAAATGTAGATTTATATAGCGCTTCTTATCACCGTGAGGGTCTCAAGGCGCTGTGCATGGGGAGATTAAGGGATTTAACCAGAATCACAGGATGTTGCACCGATGCCAAGAGTCAAACATGGATCTCTAGCTCCCGAGGCGGTCGCTCTGACCGCTGCACTATGTCCTCTAACACCTGGGTCCTGGGTTCAACCTGGTATTTTGCAGGTGTGCATAGGACCTTTGTTCGTAGTCCCGATATTAGTGGCTACTACTGTAAGGGAAAGGGTTGCTTATCCAGCCCCTGCGCCATTATTGTTAATTATTTTGGGCTAGACGCTTCCTATACCCGAAAGATTTTCTTAGCCATTGTCTGCTCCACTTCCAAACACTCAATAGTTTATTCTTTATAAAATCTTATATTAATTTTTTAAACTGAGGGGTCCTACCTCATACAGTTTCTTGTCAAATGCTCATATTGTGCTTTCTTTAGTCTTATAGACTTATAAAACTTGTATGTTTTTCTTCCTAATATGGTTCTCCAAATATACTTTTCTTTATATTATTTGTTCCCAACATCCCCACAGGTGTCCATAGATACCATATTTGCAGCTCTTCAGGAACTCACTTACCTTGCTTTGTGCTTCCTCCTGGGCCTTGCGCCGCCGGTCTCGCTGCTTGTTAGAGCTGCCTGGCACCCCCCCGGTCATTTGGTGATACTCTTCCTCTGCCTTAGCACTCAATTGCTTCGCTTTCTCTAGGTCTTCACAGCGCTGGTAGTAGTGAGCTTGGGATTTGCGCATGGATGTATAGACATCGCTCTGTAATCAGTTGATTGACAGTGATAGGTCATAACTTTTTTCTTACAGTGAAAATAAGAGTTAAATACAAACATTATAGCACAATTGTTTTAGAATATTAACATGCTCAAGCCTTTTATAAGTTCTGCGAGGGTGCCTGGCTTTCTAGACCCTAGAGGTGAGCAGTGATGTTTAGCATTTCCCAGATTTTTAGGATAGCCATGAGAAATACATTTACATACAATCAATATAAATAAGGCTACTTTACATAGTCAGTGGTCATCTTCACAAATAAATGCATCACCATACTTACTCATCACTAGTGGAGGGATGGAGGGGGTTACGATTCATTTTTCCATGATATTCTTCACATTTGAAATGAGGAAGAGGGATGATCAGTGAGGGATGGGAAGTGAGGAATGATAAGTGATGGATGAAGAATGATGGGTGGAAATGAGGAGCTATAGACAAGGATTTATGGATGAGGAATGATGGTGATGAGGGATAAGTGTTGTGGGATGATGGATGAGCGAAGATGGATATGGATGCAGAATGATATATGGGATAAGGAATGATAGATGGACAGGGGATGACGGATTAGTAAACATGGATGAGGAATGATAGATGGACAAAGGATGACAGATGAACAGAGATAGAAGATGAATGAATGAAGGACAAGGGATTATGGATAAGGGGTAATGGCTGAAGGCAGATGGACTAGGATTTACTAAAATGGATACCATGGATATACATTTTCATACTTACTTATGTGTTGGGTAAATTTACATTATTTATAACCAGAGTGCTGGAAGGGGGACAGGAGAGTGAGTAGAAGGAGACAGAAAGAAATAGTGTTTGGTGAGCCCTCTTACAGGGCTGAGGATATCAGATATGTGAAGTCTTCACTGTAAGCTTTGAGGGCTCCTAATGCATTAATGTTATAAACAACAAGGGAAACCAATGGATAACAAGGAACCAAGGGTTCACATATAATTATTAAAGAAACAATGATCCCTAACTAAGAGATGAAAAAAAGGTGCAAGTGTTCACAGCACCAAGCCTGCTAACATCGGCATTGCCTGATCCCGATTTTCCTCGTGAATTGACATGACGGTGTTATTTTCACCACTGTCCTTCTATTAAGTTAATTGGTTGTGTCCTAATATGGTAGCAGCACTTTTTAAACTTTTTACTACTCATTGTCAGTCTGTATTAATGTAGTTTCCCTTCCATGTTCAGTGCCCTCTGGCTTATTTTTATTTTAGTCCTGATGATGATCGTAATACTGCTAAAAGGATCGAAGTGTTGTCGACTTTGACACCTTGACCCCATGTGAATGGCTCATTACATGTATAACGGCTAAATTGTGCCTTTGATGAATTGTGGCTTATCAGATGTATTTATTTTTGTCAAAAATTTGAGTCTGTTCTTATTGAACATATTTTCCCACTTACACTTCTTTGTGTTTTTAATTGTTAATAAAATATATCTTGTGTTGATTGGACTGTGCATATAGGTATGATTGTTCTACCGAAGGGGTATATATATATTTTTTCACCTCTTATTGAGGGACCATTGTTTCTTTAATAACCCAATACAGTAATAACACACAGAGAAATCCCAGTAATGTTGGAAGCCATGATTTCCTGGTGCAGATTTACCACCCAATTACAGTGTTTGCTAGGTGGTTTTCAATTCCCGCCTCTTTTTCAGAAAATAATTCTGTTTGGTTTTACCAGGCAAAATTCATCCTGGTAATGTTTTTTGTGCTGAAGGTTGTAGCGGCAATTTACCCCTGATGCCAATCTGAATCTCCAGTTTTTTTCATAAAGAGCTTAATACTTTCAAAAAATGGTGACAGTGTGATGTGCTCTTTGCAACCACCCTGCAAGTTGCAGTATTAGTGCTGATCTCTTGTGTGTCTCTTATGGATTCCACGGTTGAAGCTCAGCATGATGCTCTCTGGACAGTGTCAGTGGCCCATGTCCAGGACATCCTTACCACCTTAAAGGCTGTTGCTTATTTGCCCTTCTAACAACTGAATTTCGCTTAAATTTTATTTTGCAAACTATCCAAATGGCTTGCATTGATTAAGTTGCTACAAAGATTTCAATGTACACACTGTTCTCAGAGGTGTTCGTCGTCCTTTTAAAAAAACTTTAATTTCTCGTTTCAATGTTTTTTTAGCCTTTAGGTTTTTGTGCTTCAATCCTTCTCCTAAAGCTGCAGCAAAAAACTGTTTTTTTGCCAGGTACTTCCTCTCCGAGCAGCTAAATGTTGTGTTGTGTTCTAAGGGGCTCATAAATAAGGTGTTGATAAAATCACAAAATCAAGGAGAATGGTGAGGATCAATCGATTTATGTGATTCTGTGGCTGCAGCCGTTACCACATAATTTGCCACATTTTAGGGAGTTAGCTACACATGCTGTTTCTAGTTCAATTGGATGACATAGAGAGTATGTAAGACAATTTGCTTTTTTTTGCTGAAGAATTTAGATTACGTTGCTGCATATTTAGATAATCTTGCTGCATGATTTAGATAGCCTTGCTGTATTATCTGGGTGGTCTTGGCATCGCTAAAGCTCTGCATGTTGGTTTGTGGACTCTCATTGTGATGATGAAACCCACATTTAAAAGAGAACTGCACACTATTTCCCATATTTTATGATGTCCTGTGAAATACGGTTTTAATAACACTGAATTATGTGCACTCAATATATATTTAATACACAGCTGCGGTCACCAATGTGTGGTTATAGTTAACGATCTCAGCTCCTTCCTGGAAAGTTTTGGGCTGATTTGTCAGGTAGGGGCCGAAAATAAGGGGGGAGGAAGTCCCAAAACATCTTTTCCCAAGCAATTTCCTATATGGATTTTAGGAAGGAATATAGAAAAAAATGGCTGAACAGATTTGGTGGGGTTAGCAAGATATAGTTAGCTCAGTAAACTATACCTGGGGAATTACAGTGCCTTTTACTGTTACATGCTAGTATCTTTTGTCTTATTTCGCCATCTAACTCTAACTTCACTTTAATCTTTGTTTTTCAGTGAATATCCAAGGCTATTTTGCAACATAAGCTCTTATTACTACGCCTAACTATAAAGTCACTTTCACCTTTGAGTTTTCAGTGAATATGTATATTTAATCATATTTAGCCAACTCCTGCCCACAGCTAAAGCTGGGCACTGAGCCCAGGAACTGGGACCAAGCCAGGCCATACACCCCCTCCCCCCCCCCCCCCCCCCCACAGACACCTATTCCTCCGTGGGCACCCCTCCCCCAATTTTATTTTTTTCAGGTTTTTTTTTTGCAGATACAGTGGTACTTGTATGGTAGCCACTGCTCAAGGTTCATCCCCATAATACCACTGTACTTTGCAAACTTCCCTGAGGAAGGGTACCACTGTAGCATGGAGTTGAAGCTTGAGTGGCGGCTCCCACTGCAGTATTCCTTAGTGCTGTAATAGCAGTTGTAATTTTTTTTATGTGTTGCAGCCAGCCAATCAGATCACTCAGTACCGTGGGACAGATCCTGTTGTGCTGAAATGGCCAACGGGAGAGAAAGCTCCTTTGCCCAATCAGAGGGCCCTATTTTTTAATGTCTGGTACTGCTGGACACCTGTGGAGCCAACTTCCAGATTTACATAACTTTTTAAAGTCTTCAAGCCCAACCTGAGCACCTCTTTATATTTAAATTTCTTCAAAACAGTTAAAAGGATTTACATCAAATTACAAAAAAGCACGCTTTCTGAGTAAAGTTTTCTTCCTTTTCATTGAGGCATGCCTGGTAAATGTTTTTTATGATCGGTGAAGTGATTGTTTATCTCCTGCCCCTCTTTGGCAGTAGACAATATGCACAAATTAATGTAAGTGCCCAACACAGGACGCTTGGACCATGCTATCAATGCCGAAATAGCTGTAGTTTGCCGGGTCCCGCTGGCTCATTTCAGTCTCCACGTGCTCACTCTTTGGGATGATAGTCCCTCCCAAATATTGCCTGCTGCTCTTTGATATAGCACTCATTCATTGCAACGAACGATCGCGGAGATGCGGTTTACTTGCGGACTTTGGAACCAGGAGACCATAATTCTGACCACTACTTCAATACTGACCTGCTGCAAACAGGTTTCTTGTCCTATGCCTCGGATCCCTTATTTGTCCAACAATTGAAGGTCGGTTGTAACAGATGAACACCATTACTAGGAGCCATAACTGGACATTTACATTGAACTGAATCGATGATTTCCCAGTCCGGATTTTCTGACTGACTCAGAGGCTCAGAAAAATCAGTTCATGCCAATGGTTTCACGTGACCTGTGACCTTACCATTTTCTTCTGCTCTTTCTGCCACTGCTCCCTGAACTCTCGCCGCCACTTTTCAATCTCGTTTTTCTTCGCTGCTAGAGGCTGGAAGGAAAAGCACCAGAGGGAATACTGTCACCAACAGACGTTACAGAGTTTGGTACAAACTTAAATAGACTAAAAAGAGGCAAGGGTTAATAACACAGAACTCTGTCACACATGCATTGGCTGTGACAAATGTAATGGAATTCTGTACTTTAAAAAAACACACCTGGCCAATGGGTACACCATCTGGACCACAATCCCTGATGTACAAAACTGCAGCGTCTGTTGATGACATGGTCAACTGTTATGCTGAACTAGTATAACTTGCTCCATAACAAAATATGGTGTCAGCATCACTCAGAACGAGGAATCTGGTTAAACTTAGAAATATAATCTATATAAGCTCCATAGAAAATACATCTGGATCAGCAGGTGAATTGCGAAGATACGCCAGTGATATGCATCACACGTGTAACGACAAGTTGCCCCGTATTGTGTAGAAATCGAATTTTTAAAGATATAGAATGGAGACATTTGAGTTAATATCCACAATCTTTAATTTTCTATTTTTAAAGTTTACATAGCAATGAGTGATGCCTTTCAGTTCTTCTGGATTAATTCCAACAAGAGACTAACAACTGAGAAATATTCTTGGGGACATCCTTAATTGTTATGTAAACTTACAAACAGAATTTAAAGATTTCGGAAAGTAACTGAAGTGTCTTCATGTAATCTCTTATACTAAAAATATGTGTGCAAGCGTATGTTGTTATTGTTTACCATTAACTAGCCATGGACAGTAACAAGCACTGCTATTTACTGCCACCCATCACGCATTGTCAGTAACAAGCATTGTTAATGTTTGCCATTAACAAACCTTTGAGAAAAGTTAGCATTGTTTTTGCTTGTCACCAACTATGCATCAAAAGCGACACGCATTGTTATTGTGTGCCATCTACCGCGCATGGACAGTAAGAACCACTCTGCTATCAACCAGCTATGGAGAGAAATAAACATTGCTAATGTCTGCTCTCAAACACCCATGGAGAGAAACAAGCACACAGTAACATGCATTGTTGTGACCACTCACCTACCACGCATGGACTTAAAGTAGCATTTTTATTCCTCTCAATCATCCATGGACAGTAAAAAGCATTGGAATCGCATTTTACCAACCACTAACGGAGTGTATGAGACATTGCTATTGTCTGTGGTGACCACCCCTCGGAGCTTTGGACGCCTGGCATCAGGGAGCATGAAAACCATGGTTGATGCTGTCCATGAGATGCTCATGGACATGTGCCTCCTAATCACCTCTCGCCTTTGAGCAAGGGTTTCTCTTCTTCATCATCCTGCAACTCGACGTACCTGGATATATTTTTTCATCTGTAGAAGTCCTCCAGTCTCAATGGCAGAGTTGCCAACTTTCACATCGTGCTCCATGAATAATGTATAGATGTACTGCAGGGGCATGCTGTCCTAAGAGACACAGAGCATGAAGACAAGTCAGTGGAGCCCTTCCTGGGAGATAAAGCATGCTGAGGAAGTGTCTGCTGCCATTACAGATGGGGTTTGTAGGTAATATCCCTTGTTTGCTCCAAACCGTTTGTTCAATAACCAAATAGAATCATTTCTGTGTTAAACATTGTAACTTTCTCTACTTTGTACCACAGGTAAACACAGCAGAGCTGATGACCGTTCTTCTGTTGTGAAATGAATTACAGTGTGACTTTAAGTGAGCATTCTGGTGTAAGGACAGCCAACTAATGCATTAAAGTCTGATTTAGCACAAGAAGGCAGAGTGGTGCAATAGGTGCACTCAGAACAAAAAAGCGAAACAATATTTGTTGTGATACAGCACTTGTTTCAACTCCTAAAATATCAGAGACTTTCAGCATTATTATCATTTTGTTTTTGACTTTTTGTCATTCTAGGTTCTACATGTACGTAAGTAATTCGTTATTTTCAAAGGTCTGGTGTAAATGAGGATTTAATTCTGAGACAGTTAAAAAACAATTGACTGTTTTCAGGCATTTTTTTACCGCAAGATCCCAACATAAGTGCGAACAAAATTTAGTTTTTGCCTTGAACATAATTACTTCACAGCACTTCTATTGCATCTGTGCTGAGAGCTGTGCTGATATCAGCACCCATAACAAGTGCTTACCAGACATTTCACACATACAGAGAAGAATGGAACAGTTTTTCAAAGCGCTTTGTTTCAAGCTGCATGCATCTCCTCTTGGGGCATTCTTACCACCCGGATTGTCCTTGCATCTGAGCATTCACCCGGAAGGGTGTTCGGCAAGCGCCTTGAAGAGCCACGTGAATGCAAAATGTAGTACGTGGAGAAGGATGTCAGACCTGGGTATCCTTGCTTGCCGAACGAAAACTCCGAGCCCCAGGAGAGAGGCAGGAACAAATCATATAAACAGGCCTTTCTGGCATGTGGGTATGTGCCTAGGAAATTAATCATGTGCTAATTCCAAGATGTAGAAGAGTCTTTTCCTGTGATGTCAGTTCCTCTTTGAAGCATACTTCAAGGAGGAAGTCACAAGATGTAGCACAATGCATTTGTTCCCCGATTTTTCATTGTATCTCTGACACCCTCGTGATTCCAGTAGTGTTATTTTTTTGCAAATACCCTTGCTCCCATTATTGATCAAATAGCTGCCGGAGTTGATGATGGGGAAACAATACCCTCATCACGGAATATGGTTATTATAGCAATATTTTTTTTTAAAACAAACAAACCTGCTAATGAATGTGGCTCATATCAACCAATTTACGGTAGTTAATTAATGTTGACGCGAAAATATATTCAAAAGAGCTCCCTGCAAGTCTTTCTAGAGGAACAGCACGGGTTTATCCCCGAGCATGATACAACACAACATATCAACACAGTCACTGCTATATCTGACGGTGCCAGTGCACTCCATAAACCTGCAGGTATGATCTTACTAGATGCTGAGACAGCGTATCATCGGGTTTCCTGGAGGGTCCTATGGACGATGCTCAGACAGATGCGATCTTGAAGGTCTCCAAGACGGCTTATTTAATACGGAGACACAAATATACAATTCCTGGTACTAATGTCTGTACTGCTTCAAGAGGATCCTCAGCATTTCCTGAGATTTGTCATGACTCATATTGTGAGGTGTGGATAAGACGAGGAATAACACAGCTAGGACATATATGTAACGCCGGCGCTTTGCAATCTTTTCAGGATATATAAAAGGAATTTTATATTCCTAAACACATTTTGTTGAAGTATATAGAATTGGAAAATTGAAATAACGTTAATTGGCATGTCTTTTGATAAAGAAGGGATGCCGACCATAGGCAGGATATATACATTTTCTCTGACTCAATTGAAAATGATTGAGATGAAGGAGCAGACAAATGGGCGAATAAACTAGGATGCAGAGTGAATCCAAACGATATTGACACCGCTTAAAATAGGCCACACCTCATTTAGATGTTCAGATTTGCAATTTCAACAATTCAAAGTTACCAGTAGGCTTTACTATGCATCGGATAGGCTCTATAAGGCGAAAATGCTTGAGCATTCCAGATGTCCACGATGTGAATGTGAATCAGCCAGTGATCTACATATGATGACACATATTGTTATATACCAGGGTAATTTAGGTAATTTGTATATATTGTTGTAGATATATCTACACTGTGTATGGCATTGAATTAGAAGGACAAATATCCACCAAGGGTTGGCAGTACAGGAATGGTTATGGTACTATTATCAAATGGAAGCCGTGATCTATTATCAGAAGGGCAAGAAGGAATGGGATACACTGAAGCCATGCGGGCACCTCTTGCACACTGAGAAAAAACTGTAACATAAGTCTGTCAAATATGATGAAATGAATTCAAATGAATTAATTTACAGTACACTGTACAGCAAATGTATTGTATGCATTTCCTGAATACGTATAGTCTCATTTATGAGACTAATTCACTATGATTTTGATGTTCTATTATATACTCTTCTTCTCCTAACAAATATATAAAAAACATGTTTATGGGTATTCACCAAGTCCTCTCCAATCTCTTCCCACACTGGGAAAGGCTGGAAATGTACTCCTGATAAGGCAGCAGAAAAACTTTTTCCAGGGTGGGGAAATAGAGGGTATATGAAAGTGAATTTGCAAGTGCTCAGCAGATTTTCAAAGGATCAAATATAAGTGTGTGTATTTGCTCATCGAAAGTAGAATTCACAAAAGTTTCAAAGAGTGTGTTTCCTGGGCCTGCTTCTGTAAACCTGTGAATTCCCAAAAGCAGGTGCATCTTTGTTACTTTCTTTAAGAAATTGGCCCCTAATTTATTCCCATGTTATTAATATTTTAAAACAAATATTAGCATGTATCAAACATGCTTTTCTAAATGATGATGGAGAAAATGGTATTAAAATTTGCACAATAGTTTACAAAACCTTTTTCAAGTTGCAGATTGTTGTATACATTTCATTTTGAAATCAAACAACCACCAATCTACTTTCATACTTATGCCTTGCTTTTTCCCCTCCCTGATTCCATGGTTGTTTGATCCCTTGATGGGCATTTCAATATTTATCTCCATCTTCAATCAAGAGCTAGAAGATTAGCAATAAGTTTATTTTTCCCTTCATGTTTTTCCTTGTAAATTGGACCCACGTATGGAGACACCTGACAACTTTAACAAATACTATTCTGTGGAAGGTGGCACAATGACTACTAGGAGGAATTACTTTTTCCTGTAGCAATTATGAAAGTAGCACAAGGTACCTTCTTTCTGTGCAGTCCTACACCATTTCCTACCATTAAATTGTTGTAACATAAATCGGCCGCGCATCTTGTGCATCAGATGTCCTGGTTCTTTCTTGTCCTCTTTCTGCTTCCATTTGTTTCACATTGTAATCAGTAGCACTACTTAATGAACATAAAAGTCTTCTGACCAAAGTATATTATTTTTTTGAGTCCATTCATTTTAGGGAACATTATATTTATGGCATCAATCTGGCATTGTTATACTAAAGTGTGCGTGTGTGTTGGAGTGAAACAGTTGGTGGTGGTTTGAGTCAAATTCTGGAATGATGTATGATGAATGATACTGGGCCCAAGCTGCATTCAGTAGTGGGCAGGCGGGTGCCTGAGACGGATGTGTCCACTTTCTAATTGAAGTGAGCAAGTGTACAGGTCTTGTGTACCCTGCAGTACACTTTGTTTATTTTCCACAATTTTCAGTTTTAAGAAGCATTGCATACCTCTCATGCTTTATAATCATCACCATATCTTAGGGTAGGACACAAGATTGTCATCAACAGCCAATGGTTCATGGGCAGTAGTACCAGGGCCAGATCGGAAACCAAATATATCCCTTGCAAAACGTTAGAAAACACCCTCATGTAGAGGCTACAAGTATAATGGCATTAGTGAAGGGGGCGTGGTTGTGTCATGGCAACACATCCAGCTCTGAAACAGCTCCCAAAACTGCAGCCTACCAAGGAAATGCCAGAGTGGCAGAATGGTCAGACCAGCCACGAGTAGTAAAACCAAAGAATGTGCGTCTCTCAGCTTCAATTGTCCATTTTCAATCTTGATAGTTTGTGTTCTACAAGCGTCTCACAGTGCCCTTCTCACCTGTACAAACAAACTATTATTCTCATAATTTTTACCATGCAAAACGTACCTGCTGGTTGATTGCCCATTTGCCGGTTTCAGCAATCTTCGTCATGTTCTTGGCAAATTCGGTTTCTGAAAATTAAAAAAGAACAAGTCAGTAAATGTTGAATCATGGGACGCAGGTTTGCTGGTCACTCCGGGCACATCTATATTGTTTACATGTGTGCAATGCTGATGTCCTTCGGGTCTGTTGAAACTATTCCATTGCTACCTGTTTTGGCCAACTTAAAGCAGAATTCAGACACAATGGCCCTCATTACAACTTTGGCAGGCGGCGGAGGCCGCCCGCCAAAGTTGCGCGTCGTGAATACCGCACCGCGGTCGGAAGACCGCAGCGGGTATTCAGAGTTTTCCCCTGGGCTGGCGGGCGGCCGCCGAAAGGCCGCCCGCCAGCCCAGGGGAAAACGACCTTCCCACCATGAAGCCGGCTCGTAATCGAGCCGGCGGAGTGGGAAGGTGCGACGGGTGCTACTGCACCCGTCGTGTATTTCACTGTCTGCTATGCAGACAGTGAAATACATTTTGGGGCCCTCTTACGGGGGCCCCTGCAGTGCCCATGCCGTTGGCATGGGCACTGCAGGGGCCCCCAGGGGCCCCGCGACTCCCCCTCCCGCCATCCGGTTCCCGGCGGGAGAACCGCCAGGAACTGGATGGCGGGAGGGGGAGTCGGAATCCCCAAGCCGGAGGATTCCTTGGGGGCAGCGGGAAACCGGCGGGAGACCGCCGGTTTCCCTTCTCTGACCGCGGCTAAGCCGCCGCGGTCAGAATGCCCCCCGGGGCACCGCTGGCCTGTCGGCGGTGCTCCCGCGTGCCGCGGCCCTGGCGGTTCTATACCGCCAGGGTCGTAATGAGGGCCAATGTCTCCTGTTCCCACAGCTTGAAGCTTAACCCCATGACCACTTACTCTTTGATTGAGCCAGCCACCCCTATGTCTCTATAAGTTGTATTGATAGTTATCACAATTATGATTTATTTTTTATGTTTTTACTTATTTTTATCGAGGTGTTCAATGTAGTGCCTGGATGCTTTACTGCAGCTGCAGAATATTTCCAATCAGGGAAGAGAACATTGAGAAGAACAGAAGTTAGTGGACAGTCGGGTGGCTACAGCTGACTACTGACTAACGTTTATAGCGAGGCTGAAGACTGATGTGAAGTGACAGGTTTTTGTAGAACATTCTCTCAAATTCTTAGGCTGGGGTGGAAGATAGTCGAGATGATATATAGAGCAGTCTTCTACCAAACATTTTTGAACATGACTAGGATTTGTAAAAAAGCTGTTGAAAGGGTGACTTTAGACTTCACATGACCTAAGCTACTCAGACATGAGTCTCTTACCTGTGCTGGTTCTTTGGTGCCATGGGACTAACTGAAGGTGCCCTGGAGTTGGGTCGTGAAACCTACCAGTTGTTATCCGTTTGTCCATCCAGATGAGCAGCTCCTTGGTGTACTTGCACCAACGCTTGGCATAATCCAGAGCAGCGTCGACACCACCCTCGCATTTCACCATCAACTCATCTGCCTCATCCACTATAAAGCAAAAACAGTAAACATGAAATAAGGCCAATAGCGCACACCATTCATCCGTGGAACTTTATAAAATATTCTTGATTCCCATTGCCTGGAGTCATTTCTGTAAAAAACATGATCCATAACAAAGGAAATTCCTAATCGCCTTCTGGAGGTTTGCTGCTGCAGTGCTACCTGCATTGCTGGTGCTTCCAACTTGGCTTCAGTGCATTATTGGTGTATACCTGGAATGCATAATGTCTGACACCGATCACAGAGTGGCACTTATGAAAAAGGAGCAGAAAGCTGTGCCCATCTACTCAGATCCTAGATTAAGCTATTTTTTCTGCCAAATAAACTTTTTGTACTGTAGTATCTATTTGATCCCTTTAAAGGACCTTTGAAGTGCCTTCTATGCTTAAGAATAGGTTAGAGAAGGTAAATAGTGTCATGTCGTTTCTGTCATTAGGGTAGTTACCAGCACCTTGCTATCCACCTGCTAGCTTCTCTGTGGCTCTAATAGCTACTAGCCTGCGGCCAGCTATGTCCAGGAGATAGTGGAGCAACAACATGGTCCACTTATTTCTTTCACGCACATGTGACTCGCAACAGGGTACCGAAGCCGGCCTCGCAAAAGGGGAGCCAGCAGAAAACCCCAAACCAGCTGCGATAACGTTTTTTAAGGGATAATGACTACACCCCAAATTAGCCTTTTTTACTTATATTACAGGAAAATTGATCTCACCTGAAATGTTCATCAGTGGTTTTGTTTCAAGACTGCTTTGACTTTCCCCAAACTGGCTGTCATCTGTCTGAAAGAGCACACAACAGTACTTAGGATATGAACTTCTGAGTTGGCTAAGAATGTCTATGATTTTTATATACAGGACACTTGAGTATAGTGTGAGCACTATGTGATCAAGAAAGGTATGTGTTAAGAATACGCTTTTCACTTCAAAGGTTCTTCATAAGGTTCTTCATAAACCTTTATTAGATTTGTAGCATGTTTATCCAACCTCCTCAGGCAGCGAACCGATCATAACTGACCACATTCGAACCTCCCCCCTCGAGACGCTGGACACTCCCTGGAATGCAGTGACCTCAAAGTGATTGTCACTGCATTCCAGCCAAGTGATTTAGTGCAACCCACAACACATCTCCCTCCCTTATATTATCATATCAGAACACAACAGTAAAAAAAAAAAAATCAATATTAAAAAAATAAGCTTCTAATTAAACAAATTACATCATGGAAATTATATGTGTACAAAACAAAAATGTTATATACATATGCATACATTCACTTTAGGTAGAACGGTAGAAGGTTCCCTTATTTAATAAAATTCTTCCATTTCATGACTTGATTAAATCTGTAGTTTGTAACTTTGTCCATTATGTAGTCCTTGTGGCAAGCAGGTTTATATCTCTCTCTTCTTAACAAAAACATTTTATCAACATTCAAATCCTCCTTCCCATGACTCACTTTTAGCATAGTTTCTGAACCAATCTCATTTAGATGTACTCCAGACATACCCTGAGTCTAAAATTGCGACATTTCTTTTAAGAGAAGTTATCACAAAAGGACCCATGAATTATGAACGCCCCTTTCCTATTATATTAGGTCTTTTCACTAAAACTCTGTCACTGACCTGAAACTTTGGTTCATGTGCACAGTTCTTAGCATCATAGTGAGTTTTATATTTATTTTGATGTTCCCTCCTACGCAGAACAAGCTCATCATTTGGAAAGTCCACATTTTGTTCCACACTTATTTTTAGACACTGAGAATTGATTTTACAATATGGTTTCCTGCCATTAATTGAAACAAATGGAGATATAAATGTTACACTATTAGGAGTGACATGGTATGCCCACCAGTTTTCTCTCAACATTTATTTTAGGGATGTCTTATTCAAGAGCGCACACTGTGTACAATTTTTTACTATCGTATTCATACTCTCTGCTAAACCATTGGCTTGAGGTGAATAGAGGGCTGTCTTGAAATGAGTTATTGACAATTCTTTAAGAAAATATTTCATTTCCTGGGATATAAACTGTACCCCATTATACTGATAATATACTAAAATAGTAATCACATTTTTAAAAGAAGAATTTTCTAGGAAGGGTGTTCCGAAAACTCTTATAACTGTATAAGAGTTTTCGGAACACCCTTCCTAGAAAATTATTTTTTTTTAAATGTGATTACTATTTTAGTGTTTACCGTAGCCACACACTTCGTGACCACCCACTTAAAAGTATAGTCTACCAGCAGCATAACATATAGTTCATCATAGGCTAGAAGATCAAATGGCCTTGCTATATCCAGACCTAGCTTGCTCCATGGCTCCGCTGGAACCTCAACAGGTGACAGAGGAACTGTGTGAGTTTTCTTTGTTTTGTCAATATTCACACAGTGCCAACAATCCTTTACCACCACTTCAACCTGTTGATCAATTCTTGGCCACCAGTTCCATTCACGCAAATATGCCTTGGTCAAATTTCTCCCTAAATGTCCTTCATGAGCCAAGTTAATTAACTTCTTTCTCAAAACATCAGGAGGTACTACCCGTTCCCCCCCTTAATACTTTCCCATCACTAATGCTAAGTTTGTCTTTTACACAAAGAAATTCTTCCATATCAGTTAGTATATCTTTCTTTTATGGCCAACTATTTACAATGAGTTTCTTTAATGTAGATAACTCTAGTATTTTTGAAATAGCATTATCCTACTCACTTTCCTTCAGGGCTGATTCACATACCCAATCTACAGCTACTTTTTCACACACATCTACATTCTGACAGTCTAGAGAGACAATCTGCCATTGCATTCCCTGCTCCAGGTATATACTTAACTTTAAAATTATAACTGGTCATTCTGTCTGATCACCTCCTGATCCTAGGGGATACATTCTCCATCTCCTTACATAAGAACATACGAGTAAGTGGTCGATGATCTGATCTGACCACAAATGGTATACCCCATAAAAAAAAACTTAAAGTGGATAATTGCCCAATAAACAGCTAAGGCCTCTCGCTCAATTGGTAATTTTATCACCAAGCCTGCATTCTGTAAGCGCTCCAACACCTTCCACATTATTTCATCATGTTCAAATTGGTTTCGTCCATAGACCAAAATGTCATCCTAGAAAAACAAAACTTTGTCCAACCCTTCTAACACTTTCGTCATGACCCTCTGAAAGCATGCTGTTGCAGAAGCCAGTCCAAAAGGCATCCGGATTAATTTAAATGCACCCAAAGGGGTTACAAATTATGTTAATGGCCTAGAATCAGGATGGAGCATAACCTGGTGGTGAGCAGAGAACAAATCCATCACACTGAATAACTTAGCATCTTTGAATAAAGCCAGAGTTTCAGAAATATTTGGTATTGGCTGACGATCAACCCAGATGTGTTTATTTAATCCTCTCAAGTCAACACACATACAAATCTCTTTACCCCCATCCTTTGGTGCTAGAACTATGGGGGCCAACCACTCTGAGCACTCAATTTCTTCAATTACTCCTCTTTCTTTTATTTTTTTTAATTCCTGTTTGAGTGTTGCTAACATAATATAAGGAACTTTCCTTACTTTAGACACACATGGTATTGCACCATTCTTGAGAACAATTCTATGTTAAAAATTCTTTAGTAAACCTAAATCATCTCCAAATACTTTAGGAAACCTAGAAACTATCTCATTTGAGAATCCATCATTCGCCATTATTAGCATTTTCAGTTTGGAATTTGGGTTTAATATTATCCCCATCCATTTGATATCTCCAACCTAAAAGGTTATAACCCCTTTCCACTACATACACTTTCCTAGTTGTTTGAGGCTTATCAAATTGAATTCTCATCACTGAATAACCCAAAACATCTATTTTCTTGCCTCCATACCCAACAACATTTATATCTGGTGGCAGTAATTCAGTTCCTCCATCCCCAAATATTTGAGTTCCAATTCTTGTCACCAATCATCGTGTATGGCGATTCCGAATAAGCAAGTACAACAACTTTTTTTCCTCCCACCACAATTTCACATTCCGGCCTTTCTATTGGATCTGCATCCACACATCCATCATCCTTTATACTGAATTCTTCTCCTTCAATACAACTGACCGCCTGTTGTTTATTCCATCTACACACCCTGGCATAGTGCCCTTTCTTACCAAATCTCTTGCAGGCTGCTAACCTTGCAAAACATCAGATTCATCTAGGAGGTTGGCAACAGTTTCTCCCTCATCGCCAGTGTTAAGAAAACGCTTTTTACTTCAAAGGTTCTTCATAAACCTTTATTAGATTCATTGCATGTTTATTCAACCTCCTCAGGCAGTGAACCGATCTTAACAGACCACATTCAAATCTCCCCCAGAAGCTTGACACTCTCTGGAATGCTGTGACCTCAAAGTGATTGTCACTGCATTCCAGCCAAGTGATCCAGTGCAAACCACAACAATATGTTTAAAAAATATGAAGCCAGCAGGCTGTGATGTCCTTTACCATACAAGAATAATGAAGGGGTGCTCACTCAGGCCAACAACATAGAAAAGTTGGACATTTCTGCCTCCATTCTCCTAATATACATATACGGAGCACTGTTAGTGTGATCTCTCTGTTTAGCAGTGTTAAAGTGCCATTCTTCATATGTATTTGCCTACTGAATCATTTCTGCATCTACGACTGATTCCCCCCTCCACATGGAGCTCCAGAGGGAAAGAAAGGGGTGAATACAGAGGAATGAAGAGCCTTATTTGACAGATGGAAGTGAGTGGTGGATTTCTGGGTTCATGGACACACCTGATGGTACGAGGGTTCAGGCACTGTCTGGAATAGTTGATAAGATGAACTGGTTCAAATCACTGCATGTATTGTGTGATGGAGATCCATGGAGCAACAGGCAATACCTGGATACACAAAGGATGATGGGTGCAGATGGACGGGTGGAATGAGAGATGGTGAATGAATATATGGATGGGTGGAAAGATGGAGGCACTGCTTGGTATACAGTGGATAAAAGAATGATAGACGTATGATGGGCAGGCAGATGGGAAGAAATGCAATGAGACAAGTATCTCAAGTAAAGTGGGCAGGTGAAAGGCAGGGATGGTACACGGAATGAGACAGATAGAGAGAAATAAACAAGAAAGTGGATGAACATATAGACTAATGAGTGAATTAGGGCATCAGTGGCTCAAGACAGAAGGTTGTAGGAAATGATTAAAAAGAGGGATGGACTTACAGTTCTATGACCTGTTAAATTGGTAGATGATTTAATATAGCAAGAAACTAATAGGAAGTGGGATGAATACCTTGGAGAGATTGGAGCACTGTGTAAAACTGATGAGCAGAGATTGGTCATCCGGATGAAGAGGGATTGGCAGGTGCTGCAGAGGACAAGAGTGTAGAGAGATTTATGGATAGGTTGATGGATAGCTGGAGCTGGCAGATAAAAAGAGTGAATTGTCAGTAGCAAATATGGTGGTAATCTTTCTAAGCAATATGAGAGAGGTACCACTGGTTGGAATTCAAGGACTGGTGGAAAGAGCAAAGCCTGGATAGAGAGAGTTGCTTAGGGAACGTGATCGTTGAATCTATAGAGGAGGATAGAGAGAGATAGTGGAGCATTGAAGATGAAGGATAGATGCAGTATGAGGGAGTGAAAAAGACAGATAATTGAGAATAAGGCAGAAACCATTAAAAGATACAACAAGAGATAAGGGTAGCAAGAGGGAAGAGCTGAAGAAAGGGAGAAGAGGATCAGAGACTGTTGTGGGAGTCTCGTTGTAGGGACAAGACTGCTGGATTTTAGGCAGCAGCAGCAGAGAGTGTGGGGGACTGAGTTTGATCCCATGCTGTATGACAGCTGTCAGCCAAGCCCTTTCGGCTCGCTAGCAGCACCACACCAGTACCCAAAATTACTGGGGAATCCTTTTTTAAAGTTCAGGCTTAAACAACCTACAGCGTCAAATAAGTGCTACCTATATAGGATAGGAGGATATTCCCTAATACCACGGCTGTCTCCATTTAAGATAATTCGGATGCCTTGAGCATGTAATGAGACAGAGATACTTGGGAGATCTGTAAAGTTATTGCCTAACCAACGTTGGTAGCAGCACCTCACCAGTATCCAAGAGTAAAGGTGATTTGTGGCAGCCTATCGCATGACACACTAAGACTCTTCAGGGAAGTCATGGTGGAACAGATCTTACTCCTTTCTCTCAGTTATACACGTCTCATACATGCAAAGACAAACAAAAGCAGGATTTGGTTCAATGTGTTTTATTGAAGCAGCTGCATTCTATGTAGAAATGCCTGAATTGGGATAATCAGGATAATGAAGCCAACACTATTATTGCGGTGACTAGAAAAGTGAAACAGAGGAAAAGTCCCACCATACTGTTGTTGCATAGGCTCTCATTATTCTAATGAGACTACTGGATTTTGAGCAGCAAGATCATCCACGGTGTGGGGGACTGAGTCTGACTCACTGTGGGTGACACCTGTCGCTCCAAATCCAGGTTTTGCTCCGGCTAACTAGCAGTGCCTCGTCTCCATCACGGGATAGAGATGATTGGGCAGCCGAGCGCATGACATATTATACTTCTCAGGGAAGTCATGGTCACTCAGGTCGCACCCGGTTCTCTCATTCACAATTCAGTCTCATATATAAATGACAACAAAAGCAGTATAAGTTTTAAAGACTGGTTTAATAAAGCGACTGCATTTTAGATAGCAAAGCGTGAGCTGCAATAACCAGAACGACACAACATGACAATATTAAAATGGTGACTAGAAGAGTGAAGCACAAGAATAACGCTATCATATTGTCACTATTATTTGTGGACTATTTCCTATCTAGGTCATAATCTGAGCACAGCATGTTAAGCTCTAACTCTGCCTTTCAGGTTCCCCCAGGAGGACATCAACCCTCATACCTGAGCAAAGGCCTGTAGTCTGCGTTAGCATCTGCAGCAAAGCGTTCAGTCGTGGTTCCCTGGCTGGAATCTCCCTCTTGACGTGCAATGGGACTAGGAAGGGTTTTTATAATAACACAGCTAATGTTCTAAGAAAATGTCCCTACGTAAGGATGTGTATTTTCTATGAATATTGGAGACTAAACTTCTACCACGTTCACCGGCAATGTACCAAACTGTAGCCTTGACTGAAGCACAAAGTGATCAAGAATGTGTTGTTTGAGAACACAGTGCTGGGCTAAGCAAAATAGTTAGATAGAAGAAATTAAAACAAGACCGTAAAACTGGTTATTGTAAAAATAACAATGCAAAGCTGAATAAAATATCTCTAGGTCAAAGTGCACAGTGGCCTAGTGTATTAAACTAACGTGCATGGAGCTATAACTAAAATGGCTACACAACACTGTCACAATGGTGTATCCAAAATCCCTACCTGCACTACTATAATTCCACATGAGAGCAATAGCAGTGTCTACCCTAATATGCCTGTCTAGTCCCTGGAAGGAAACCCAATCCCCATATCTGTGCTAAAGGTAGAGAATAGATCTGCTGGAAGTCCTCCCACATGGATGAAGAGAAGACGCAGAGTTTCAGCAGAAACTGCAATGGCAACGTGCAGCACAAGATGGCTGGCTGGCTGGAATGTCCCCTCTGATGTGGGGGCAGTGTGGTGTTTTATAATAAAACATTTGTTGTTCTAAGAACTGCCCTGACGTGTCAACACGTTTTTCTTTTTAGGGTAGACATTGTACTCTTTGGACCGACAATACCCAGTAAACTATTGTTTGTAGCCTTGGGTTGAGCACAGGCTGAAAATGTTGTGCAAAGAAATGAATAACAAATTCTGCCTGGAAGGGCAACTGATAAAAATAATAAAACATCTCCACTAAAATGAAGCTTTGCTAATATAACAAAATGTATACAAATGGCATGTAACTAGGTGAAAGGGCACAGGCCTCAGACCCAGAGGTAAAATAACGTGTGTGTGTAAATGCTAAAATAACCTCACGGCAAGACAAGAGAGAGAGGAGATAAGTGACAGGGAAAAAACAGTGAGAGAAAAGGAAGGGGAAATGTAGAGAAAATAAGACAAAGAGGGAGATGTATTTACATTTAAGGAAAAAAGGAGTAACTCAGTAATGCACGGACGGTTAAAGCTAACAAAGCTTGTCAATGATAAATCCAAAGAGGCAGATATCCTAGTAGGTGTGCCTTCATATTCTGCTATGTATGTTGCTAGCCTGAACACCTTGTCTCTTTGGGGACCTTCTAGCCTGTCAGTGTCAACTATAACATTGAAGGTTCCTCAGTTCCACATAATTAGGCCTCAGTCATAGGAAAAACAAATTACAAGATTCACAAAAGTAATTAGATTTTATATGCATCAAAGCCTACTTGGAAACTTGGTAGTTTTAAAATAGGTCACCAACATTGCAACTATTTATATTATTCAAGAAATACTCCAGAGGAATGTTTTTAACTATTTTGCAACTGAATCAGCGATCCAGGTAATGGGCGAGAATGCTAAATATATAAAAAAAGAGCCATTTCCTAATGTACACATGTTAAAATGTGATCCCACCTTAGATTGCTGTAGAGTTCACTTTGACCTGAACTGAGTTTGATCACATTCCAAATTGGCTACCACACACCTTCACAATGTCCAGACTCTGTGGTCATCCTAGTTCTTTTTCTATGCCCATTTTCCCCATGAATGCCCTTGAATGGGGTGGTCACTTTAACTCTAGCCCTAGCAGTGGTTTGGTGACCCTTCTATTTCAGATAAAAATTGCCTCATCTTTGGTGGAAAGTTCAGATTTGACTGCAGTTTTGGGTAACATTCTTCCAAATATTACTGTGAGAGTCCAAATAAGGAACCATTAGGGAAAAGTATCACTTCAGGCCTAGGCTCTTTTGCAGTGGTGTACATAATGGTTTCTCTTTCAACTTTCTCACACCCTGTCAGTCAATGAAGAATACAGTATTCTACTTAAATATGGATCTACACAGTTGTTAACTTTTTTAGGAGCTTGCCCATCTCTTCCCTGGTTCTTCAACTTGGGACAAGGGAACTTGCTTGCCTTACCCAAAAATACCTCTACAACCAAGCAGCTAACTGGCTCTGTCACTGAATACTCTGATAACCTGCTGAACACCACTAGATTACTTCACCATTGTTCTCCTTCCACACCAAAGTCCAAAAGTGAGAACCCAAAATAATTTACTATACTACTTGGAATGAACCAGCTGCCCTAAAAATTGTGAAGGCCTTCAGATCATAGCTGTGCTTGTTACCGTGTTTTGGTGGGTCTGCTGGTCACCACTTCATTGGAAAGAGCTCGATGACTCTATATTTTCTATAAGCCTACTCCCCCTGGCTCACTACAGAATGCTTGTTAGTTCTCATAATGAGAGCATGACAATGAATGCAGAGACTAGCCACACCCTACTAAGCCCGTCCAAATGCAAAGGATATAAAACAAAAGCTCCAGCACTCAGCCCTTTGATTTTAAAGAATGTTTTGAAATCGGTCACTGACATCACCTACCGGGACTTCCTCCATCTGGGCAGTTAATTCGCTTGGTGCATTGCTTGTTATATCTCCCACAAACATGTCAAGAGTCCTGCAACAAAATTGAAACAATCAAAGCTGTGTCAGAATAATTCTCAAAATCTGTTTACCCTAGGATTCCTAGTGTTAGTACACATTGCTTCGGAGATGCTCTAACACCCTGGGCACGGGGATTGTTACTGATCCTCTGCCGAAAGTCCAAATAAACAAAAAGGGTGTGCTCCACCTATAGTACTAGATACACCTTTATAAGTTTGATTGAGACTAGCCTCTAACAAACAAAATGTGGTGAGAAAATGCTGACTCAATTTGAGGGACCTGTTGCATGGCCAGTGATTGGCTTCAGTATGTAAACCTATATATTATTTATTTATAGAAGCACCAAGGCATTCACTCACACTTGGCCACCTGAGCACTTATTACACATTGAGCACATTTTTCCTGTTTGCACCAAGGCGCAACTTTAAATAGGTGCTCTGTATGCAAACAGGGAAAGTGCACCCTAATACAGAGAATGTGCGCCCCCTAGGGCAGCTGTGAACTCTTGCTGCCTTGGGGGTAGTGCATTCAAGTGAAATACGGAGGGGTTTCTTCAAAGATAGTGTTTCACTGCACCCGCCTGCAAGAGGATGTCTGGGCGTCAAGTGACCCCGTTTCCCCCATTTAGAGGGCTGCCATCAGGAGGCGCACTGACAGTGCCCCACCTTTTTGTAGCACACTTTCAGTCTTCTTTGCCTTTGCACCCACATCCATATTATGTTGTGAGTGCAGAGGCAAAGAGATTCCATCATTTGCATGGAGCCAGGTAGCACTGGTGCTACATGTGCACAAGCACTATTGTTATTACAGAGGGGGCAAAATAGGCATCTGCAGCTCCTTCTGGAATATCAAAGTGCCCCAGGATGCACAAAGCGGGCACCAATGTCTATTGTGCCCCCGGTGCACTTTCTGTAAAATGGCCCATAAAATACATTCTTGATTCTGTTGCACACTCTGCAATGTGACTTTGTTTTTTTATGATAAGCAGTTGCTGTGTCTCAAGGAACACTACACTTTGGGCCAGATGTACTTGCAAACTACTTGCAAAAATCATTTCCAAATTGCCTACCAAATTTTTGCAGCCAGTATTTTATTTTGCAAACTGACCTATGTACAATAGGTTGGTTCACAAAATTAGTAAACGTCGGGGTTGCAGAACGACCTACCTAATTGACATTCATTAGGCAGTTGTAGGCAAGCCTGTAGTTGGGATCTGCCACAGGATAATGTTCTGCAAGAGAAGGCAGACCACCATCCCTGTGATAACATTTTCAAAATGTAAAACTCTTTTTTTAGCAGCTCAAGTTGCTTACTTCAGTGGGAGCAGGCAGTGGTCACCAAATTCACTGTTGACACCCCCAATGCTGCCACCCTGATTCCCAAAGGGGGGTTGGTCCAAAGAGAACCACTTCACCCTTTGCAAATCGTTTATCACCCTAACTTTCAAGTCAGTAACAGATCAATGGTTTGCAACCCAAATTAATGTAGAGAAAAAAGATTTTAAGAGTAGACAGTTGTACAATGGACCATTGTCTACTCCAAAAAAAATGAGTTATACTTTTCAGTTGTTTTTTTTAACGCACAGTTTTCCTTTAAGGAAAATGGGTTGAATTAAAAAAGAACTGATTGCTTTATTTAAAAGCAGTCACAGACATAGTGATCTGCTGACCTCAGGAGGCCACCATCCCTGTGTTGGCTGTCATTCCTAATGAGTGCGTGAACTGCGACGTACGTATTAATATTAATGAGCTAGATCGATTTGTGACTCACTGTGAATTGGTCATTAAAAATGTCATACATTAAGAATAACGATTATCAAATAGCGGTTTTATTAAAAGAAATCGCTAATTGGAAATTGCTATTCTTAATGTTCGCACATCTGGCCCTAGCCCTTTTGATTGAGTCAAGCAAAACAGGCCTTATTCTTACCTACAGAGAAGGGTTCTAGTTGGCGGTCCTGAAAGAGTGAATGAAGCAGCTGGGTTACATACTAGTTGGCTGGTGCGCTTAGGAACCCTGGTTCTGGGAGCTGAGATGGAAGTAAGCCCCTTGAGAGTGGGAGGTGTTCTTTCAGTTTCTTTGTTTGGGATGCTTGAGGAGAATTTTATCTGAGTATAGTACATAAATGATGGTACAGAAAACTGGTATAGAAACACCGCCATACACTATAATGTACAATCCGACCCCACCCCTGTTAATGCTAACATGTTTTTGCTGTGTTCGGATCTATTGCAATGGTGACCCAGATGGAAATGGTATTATTTATCTCTTTGAAGCAGGGATATAAATGTATCTGTTTAGCTGAACATTGAAACAAGATGGAAATCGATGTTTGCATTATTGAAAAATATCCTAACTGTTTGAGGAGCACAATAAGTACAAAATTAAACACTGTCATTATGAACACGGTGGATCGTCGGTTTGATGCAGATCCACATACAGCACAATTTCTCTTCATGAAAGCATGTTGCCTGTTGGCTTGACCTTAATGTGCTGCACAGACATTTTAAGTCCAGTGAGTTCACCAACAGGCTATCCTCTGAGGTTGACAGAGCAGTGATCATTCCTCCAGCAGGTCTTGTGACAAATTTCCGAATTCGGGAACAGATTAACAAGGCCTATCGCCAGCGGAGCGTCACTTTTTGCAACCCTCCGGTGGCACTAACCACTGCTCCATATTTGCAAGGAGGTGTAACACCACTTTTTGTAGCATTACGCTTCCCTGTAAATATGGGCCCTCCGATGCAGTTTTCTGTGTCAGAAAGGCGTTCAGTGGGTATTGCAGTGGGCGTTCCACGTAACACCCATTGCTTTTGACGCTGCCCCAGATTTACGAGAAATCGTAAATCTGTGGCAGCGCCAAAAACTAACAGCACCTCAGGGGTGGCATTAACATGGCAAAACGAGGAGAAATGCTTTTATTCCTCCTCATTTTTTGCTTTATCTATGTGTGCTGCGTTCTGCAGCACACATAGAAGAAGCAAAATGCCATGGATGATTGTTTATGTGCAGGAAGGTGCTCCTTCCTGCACATAAACAATCATTCAAAAATTACGCTTTGGTACTTCTGTATGTCTGATGCATTCGACAGCACACATAGAAATGTCAAATAGCCATTGTAGATTGTTTTTGTACAGGAAGTGATACCTTCCTGCACATAAACAATCACTCCCCTCAACGCAGACATCCTTGCACAATGGTGCAAGAATGCCTGCGTTGGCGCGGGCAGTTTAATTTAGCGCCGGTGCAGGGGGAAACGCGGGGCTCCGCTGTATTCTTGTGAATACAGCGCAGCCCTGCGTTTCAAAACTGGCGCAGCGCGGCGCTGCTGATTTTGGCACAGTACAGCGCTGCCCCATTTTCTTGTAAATCTGGCCCTCAATGCTTGGGTTTGATCTTCAAGTCACCAGAAGGTATATCCTGTACTTGAAAAATGTTTAGACTATGAGTAATTTATTTCACCAAGTATTTTTCTTTAAGGTAACATGTCCGAGCTACTGGTTAATTGCATACGCCGAAGATATTTCGGTGCACCTTTCCCCATATTTGGTGCGACTCTACAGTGCACCGTACAAAGCCAATCCTACTGGCATTGTTAATGGTAGTTTTCCTAACTTAACCCTCTTTTAGCAAATCAAACACTGGGAATAGTGGAGGTAAAACTCCCCGAAGGACCTTGAATATTACTTACTCATTTCCAAGGCAGATTTCTAAGGCGTCAAGTCCCCGGAAGATTTCACTGTAGCGCTTTCTGTTTTCAGAGGAGGGCGCTTGGTAGGTGAGCCCTGAAAAAAGTGAAACAGCAGTTTTAGCGCAACGTTACTAACTCACACGTCTATGGATGTTTTCAGAAGGACAAGACAGAACAGGGCCGAGGGCACTCCCAGTGCTTGGCGGCATGTCACGCAGACGAGCAGGGGTAGCGCCGAGGTAGCACGAAGGGTTAAAGATAAGAATGAGGAAGCAGCGGAAGTCACACAGAAGGGAAGTCTGAATATTAATAGTAATGCTGACATACAGCAACCGGGTTAATGCATCTTCAGGATATTTTATGCCTGGTAAACTGATACCAGGGCAGTTCTGGCAGGCATCCATACTTTACACATACAAAAGCAGAGAGGATGCATCTCGGTGACAACACAAGGTGCGTTTGCTTGTTGACGGACATATGGGAGGCGGGGGGGTCCCTTACCATATCCTGCAAGGGGGGGTGGAGGGGTATAATTTAGTGTTGCCACTGAGATTCCAAACAAAGCAAGTGCCAGCTTATTCTGAGGGCCTGTGGCACATACATTTGTCCGCGGTATTTGTCATATTACATAAACAGATTTGCGTCAGTGGCATTTGTTTTGTTAGTGGTATTTGCCAGATTGCGTACTGTTAGTGAACTTGTGTCCACAGTATTTTAATTTGTTGGTGGTAAAACCTGCCAGATGTATTTGTTGTGCAAAATGCAGCATCAATGGAAAAAATAGCATCAAGCAGTGCAAGATTTACTGCTGCCAAAATAAAAAAAACGGCAATAGTCTTTACCAGTGACGCATTGAAATAGCGCCACCACAGAACCGTTTGTGCGAGACAGTCGTGTGGCGGCATCTTTCTGGAACCAAAAACCAAAAAATGTCCCTGAGAGTGGAGGAATTTGGAAAAGAACAAACGAACAGTGGGGCTTGTTTAATCTGACGCCGTGATATGTGGAAAACATTTGCTTATTTTGTTTTCAAAGATATACTCTGTGGTGTGTATATGTGCATGTAGGCATCCATCTTGCATTTTGTAGTACAGCTTTTCTATACCACAAAGCCAAACTAGGTCTTGGAAGGCTGGACCCATAACAGATGTCCTGGGATTTTCATGTCAGAAAATGTATCTAATGGACACAGCCCCTGGTTATCTTGAAAATCTGGCATGGATCAGGCGTTCCTGGACCTACAATGGGCACGCCTGCATGTGTAGAGCCAGATCAGTGTCCGTCTATTACCTCGGGGATCTGTGACAATTCACAGTGGGTCTGTGGCCTTCTTATATATAACCTGACAGCATGCGACATCTAGGTGCACCCTGTTATCATTCATTCAAAGCTGCCTTATTTGAATCTCTGGTACAATAACATTTTATGTGCCAGTAATGCAACAGCCCAAACAGCATGAACAACAGACTCATAATTCTATTCACACAATTGATGTTATATTCTTATAATATTTTCCATAATTTATGGCTATTAAATCATTCCCAAAAATTACGAATTTTATCTAACAGGAAGAAGGCCTTACAAAAAAGTTTCTTGTATGTGCTGTGACAAAAAGGAAGCTTTTAATGTGTAACATTATTTATTTAATTAATTTAATTTGCATTTATATACTTTATTTCGTCCAATGGACATGAAAGTAATACAAGGTTATTTAAAATAAATCACAATACAATACCAAATATAAAATGTGCAGATACCGTGCATACAAAATTCTTAGAAGTATCCACTCTTGGCCTAAAAGCACAAACACCTGGCCGTAGGCAAAAACCTAATATGATCTACCATGCCTAAAAATACAGATTATGCATGTCTTGCTGTAATAAATATATTTACAAAACCTCTGACCAAAATAATATCTTTAAGACAGCAGATACTCATATGCAAAACATTACTAGGTACAAGCGAACTACAATTAACATATAGGACACAATAACTAGTCCATGAGAATGGAAATGGAATGAATTCTGGGATACGTGTGAGGATACAAACCCTACCCTACTGCACAGGACAGCCTAACTAGGTAAAGTGCATGTGCTCTAGCTTACAATAAGATTAAAAAACACAAATTCTAAAATCAATAAAACCATGATACACAAAATGGAGAAGATTGGCACTAGACAGAGAGTAAAGCAATAGTAGAGGAGCCATTTTTTTGCCGAATTGGCCATATGCTCTCCAAATATTTAGCAACGGAGAAAAAAATGACCGGAGACATGTCCACTCTGCATAATCTTATCGCTACCCTATACTGGGCTAAACCTAAAAGGCAGCACAGATGGACAATCCAACACCTATACTGCCTATAGTACCTTGGACAAAAAAATAGGAGGTGAGCGTTGGTTTCTTCAGCACTCCTACAAATAGGACAGATTTTACTACTACCCTGTTGACCGTTCCATCTAACAGTCAGAGTAGCAAGTGGTAAAGTACCTAACCTGAACCTTATATAAAGAGCTTTTGTGAAAGGGAGCTCAATGTCATTCATATATTTGTCAAAGTACGACTTAGGCTTCAATCAGTCAATTGACCCAAGCTTACCTGTGTGGGCAATTTAGCCTCCTCAAGCTCCCAGTAGATGTTTCTTATTTGCAGAAGATGGAATGGTTTCAGGGGACCGCCAATACTCATGTAAGTTCATAGAGTATAAGGACTGTTTTACATAGTCCAGCCAGGCTACCTGGACTCCTTTCCGTGATTTATCTAAAATACCTCTTAAACCCACCCTATACTCAGGCAACTCAGGTGTTGACCAAATCCGTACCCATACCAGATGGGTTTCAGGTGTGCAAGGGGGGCAGTAGACTGAAAACCTGGGTCATGTTTAAAAATCAATGGAGTACTTTGGGGCAATTTAAGGACTATTCTTAGAAATGTATTCTCAGCCACCTCCAGGGCTTTTAGATTGACGTGTCCCAGAGTTCTCCGAATACTGCAGAAGCAACCCCTTTAGCCCTCCAAACCTCAAGAAGGGGAGAAATTGAGTAAGACATGGTCTTCTTTGCAGATCGTAAGATGGCTGTAGCCGTGTGCTTCAATATAAGGGTACTTTTGATAACCTGAGTTCCCCATGAGTTTGCGTTAGAAAGGTGAATGCCAAGATAATCAAAATCTAGCACCTTCTCCAACCCCTTCACTTCCAACATTATTGATCCTCTAAAACCCCGCAAGGATGGATGGACATACATTTTGTCTTACTCAAGTTAATTGCCAGTCTGTGGTACAGGCAGAATCTGTTAAAGTTGCTAATTGGGTTTCTGGGCCCTTGGGGGTTTTCAACACCAAAAAGGTATTGTCCACAAATAGTAGGACAGGTATTTTAGTTCCCCCTAGAACGAAAGAGTCATTACCACAGCCCAAAAAGTAGTCAATGCAGCCATTTATAAACAGCAGGAACACAGTATGGGCAAAGACACATCCTTGCCCAACTCCTGTGGCAACCTTGAAAATGTCGGTGTTTTCCCCATTTGTACTCCATCTAACTTGTTCAAAACTATCCTGATGTAACCTAAGGAATAGATTAAGGAGTAGATGAGGAAGCCCTATATCAGCTAGTGTGCACCATAACTTATCCCCAGGGACCATGTCAAATGCTGCTTTAAGGTCAACAAAAGCGACATAGGGGTACCCTTTTTTATGTCTACTTCTTTCCACCTTATTAATTAAAACCTAAAAACTCAGTCGTCTGTGCTAATTTTGGGGCAAAAACCAGTCTGAAACTGTGTTAAAATGTTATTTTCATCGACCTAGGTGAGAAGCTGATCTAACAGTTTACAGAAGATCTTTTGGCTTCAATCAATAAGGGTGACTTGGGTGTTTTTGGCTCGGTCTGACTTCGGGCCTTTCTTATGTATGGGAATGAGCGCTGCCCCTTTCCAGGAGGTTGGAATCTCGCCTTCTGCTAGGATGGAATTATTAACACGTGAAAGGTAGGGTGCCCAGATTACAGGTTTGGACCGGTGGACTTAAAAAGGTCCACCGGTATTCGATCTAACTAGGGTGCCTTTCCTGCCTTCTGCCACTGTGGATGCCTAACCTTCATTAAACATTTCTAAATAAAAGGAGTCTTTGGGAATGCAGGGGTTTGCTGGAAACTGATGATTTCAGGGTTTTCAGCGGTTGGAGGGCTGCAACCATACAAAGCTTCAAAATTGTTCACCCAATTTTATGGAAGAATGTGTGATCCTAATTTCACTACGTATTATGGTGCCATGAGCTATTATAAGCCAAAAGGCTACCTGGTCCCCTGAGCTTTTTGCAGACAAAATGTCACTCCAAATAGCTGTACACCATGCAGATTTTGCTTGTTTTAAGGCTTGTTTGTAGTCTGCTCTGGCTGATTGTATGAGCTGCAGGAACCCTCCTTTAAAGCACTAAGGAGATTACTCTTGGCTAACCTACAAGTCCTATTGTACCATGTGGGGTCTGCCCTCTGGGGATGGATTTGGCATGGGGAGGTTTAGTGAAAAAATTAATTTTCAGATTTTCGAACCATCTGAGGTGGGCTTCTATGATCTTGCCTGGGGCTGCCTCTGGGTTAGCCGGTTTGGGACAAAATGGGAGCTAGCTCTTGGTATTATAAGGCATACTTGGTCTCATTGAACATAATGCTCTCCCACTTAATTCTCCTCCCGTTATTACTGACTGAAGGGACGCCTCTAGGTAGCTGGAGAATCCAACTCCCCCTTGCCACTTACACAAATGGAGAAATGAAGAGGGAAGTGGTCGCTCTTATATCTGGATAGGACTTCCGTAGCAATAAGATTTCCCCAGAATTGGACATCTAATGAAAAGTAATCAATACAGCTCAGATAGTTATTACTTTTAAAGGTGGGGTGTGACTCCAAATCAGATTTAGTTCTACCATTACAATCCCTCTAGTGGCAACTCATACAAAGATCCAACATTTGCAAGGCAGCCCACGGGAGTGAAGACAATGGGCTCAAAATTTGTGGAATATCCTGATGTTGATCTTCCTCTCCAGCTACTTCATTATAGAGTGCCAATGGTTCAAAGCATACATTGACATCCACAGGCACAATCACATCTGCTACTTTTTTTATGACAAGGAGATATAATCAATCAAAAAGTGGAGAATGGGGGAATTAGTGGTTTTAGGAACACTCCTACTGTATACATTAAAAATACGAATTTTTGTTTTATAAGAAGTGGAGATCTCAATGCCAAGCAAGTCTGGAAAATTAATGGATAATTGGGTAGCATGAACCCTAGAGAAATCTTAATCCAAATTAGCAACTCGCCAGAGAGTCTACCTGATAGCTGGGGCATGGAATGTTTTGAAACCCTGACTGTATAAGGGGGAGATCTCCCAAGTTTCTTGGAACAAAATTGTATCAGCATAGTCTATGGATTCCCCCACCCAGTCCACCTGAACAAGCTTGGGACCCAGCCCTGTAATATTCCAGGAGATCACTGTTAAGATATTCATGGATATAGGGGACATTTCCTCTGGGATCCTGCGTGTTTGTCTTAGTCTACAGCTACCTGCCCTGCACGTGTCAAACATTCCTTGCTGTGTTAAAGAAAACCTCCCTCCTGTCGTGCCTTTGATGAATGGTAAATGGCCTTAGACCCTATGTAGTGAAGGCACAGTTCTGGTTTCCCCCAGTTGCACCTTTCAGCACACAAGCTGGGATCTGGGCTTGCAGTGGTTTTAAAAGAATATATGGATATTTCACTGTGGCAGAAGTATGAAGATCGATCCTCTGTTCTTCGAAAACAGTTCTTTCTGCCTAAACCTTGTTCCTTTGGACCACTCTTTTCCAGATTGTCCTGGTCACATCCACAGTTGAGTTTAACAGAGACAGATCAAATTTGGCCCAATCCAGGTTGTCAGTAGTTATGTTCTTAAGGGCAGGAAGATGGGCAAACAACGCAACAAATTACCTCTATTGAGGGTGTCCATGAAGCCCTTGGGAGTGTATTGAGGAATGAAGAGAAGTATTATGTGTGAGTTCTCCTCTTCATCGCACTTAAGAAGGTAGGAGTCATGCATTTCCTCAGTCTGAACTGGAGAGGGACCGGAGCAAGTAGGTGAAGCTGTGCCGGAGAACTGTTACATGCAGAGCTATAGGGCTCACTTCTCTGACGCTCACCAAATAGTGCTTCCCGACAAGTTGATACTAATTGGGGCTCAACATTTTTCATGTGCTGGTGGGCACTGAGGGGGCAGGTATAGTCCAACAAGTGGATGGAGACTCCCTTCCGGGCACTTGATCAATCATAGGTCTATATATTAGTAAATCCTTTTGTTGACCCCTGGGATTGGGACCTGGCAGATCCAGGGTCTCCCTTTCTGACTGAGTACTCTGGTCCACCCTTTCACTTTGCGTGGCTGGCATCCCATCCGCTCCTATCAGTTTGTCTCCCCTGTCAAGGGTGCATACGCCTTGACCTGGCATTCCGCACTCCGCAATTCCATATCTCTAGTTGACTTATGCACCGAGTGGTCAACTATGTACTGGTCCCCCTGGTCTGATTTGGCTCCTTGGTTTCTAATAATACAGGGACACCTGGGGAGACATGTGTTAATTGATGACAGAGGTTGAGGTATTGCCTGCGTTGGAGGGGCACAAATTGGGTTAGAATTTCCAGAGTTTGAGGAGGCTTGAACTTTGTTGCTTCTAGCTGATTTGTCAAATGGAGACCTTCTTTTAAGTATGCGCTGCTTTTTTGTCTGTTTTTTACATATTTCTTTTGCCCTAGACAGGCCGGGGGGTGTGAGAGTGGCTCAGGTAGAGATCCAGTTTCCATTTTCACTTGTAATACTCTTGCAGTGTCCACCTCATTGCTCATTAGGGTAGCCCTGTCCAAAAGCTCCCCTTGTCAGTCTAATGGGTTGTTGGAGGAAGAAGAAGAAGAACAGCCCACCTGGTCCTGGATAACAGACCATTATTGAAAAATACCTGGGGAAATGGCCGGTTCAGATATACCATGGTTATTCTGATCAGTCTCCTCGGCCATAATGGCATTTAACAACTTAACCTAGGATACTTAATTAGTCGCAGAGACCGTGATTTACCATTATCTCTGGTAAAATATTCAGCTTGTTGATAATTGGAAAACATCGGCAGGGTTCATCATTCAGAAGGAGTTTTAACTCTGTTTCCAGGACATTACGCTTAGAACCAATTTCAGCAAGATGAGTTGCCAATGATTGAATCAGATCTGATGGCAACTCCATGTTGCTTGACTGCCAGAGAAGAGTCTCGGCTATAGTGTCCTGCATGGCTCTTGTTGCTACCATCTCTTGGACATATAATGGGGCCTGAGCTGTCAGAGCTGGTTAAATGGCCTTTTCCACTGTAACCACGACATTAATGGTGTTTGCCCCAAGGTTTTTTCTATTTGGGCCTCAATGGTAGAGCAAATGCGATTTGTTGGGATTCCTAGTTTTTGGTCAGTAAAACTCCACCTTCTGGGGAGTCAGCTGGTGGCCTTTTGTTTTAGGAACGATTCACTTGTTTGGGGTATCAAAGTCGTAGGGCTTGTTGACTCCAGGGACCAATACAGGGGTCGATAGACTTGTGAAGTCCTCGAATTCGTGGTTTTATGTGAGTTTAGGAATATACTAGGGGTTATACTAGTGGTAGCTGGCAAGTTACCCATATTACCTACATTGAGGGTACGACTGACAGCGGGCATGGACTCTCGCATTTGCTCCTGCCCTACTGTAGAAGAATCACCAAGGTCGAGTAGGGGGAGAGCGGGCATGGAGGAGAGTCTCTTGTCAAGTCAATAATTGACTCACACAATCTTAAGCTGCGGCAAGATTGTGTTCTGGGCTAGGTAAGAGGCCCCGCACAAGCTGCTTCTTTGCTTGACTGTTTTGTGGCAACTTGGGATGAACTGGGCAGACTGCTGATAGAACACCTCAAATGATTCAGGAGAATACCATAATTCTGGGTGGGTGTCATATCTGGGATAGCTCATTGATCCTGAGAAACTGTTTCTATTGCCTTAAAAAGTATTGTTTGATTGAGTTCTTTGTACAGGGGAACACCTGGAGTGGAGAGAGGACACAGCCCTTGCCCCAGACCGTGGACACTATGCTGGAGCCAGAAGACATGGTAGGGTCTGAGGGTATGGGCTGAAGTGGCCCGTCTGGGATTTCAACTGCCTGGACCTTTTTATGGGATGACTGCTTCCGTTTCACCATTCCTAGAAAGGTTACACGTGTGACCACAACTCAAGGCTTTCACAGCTCCTTGCTGACAGCTCCTTGGTGACAGGATTGGAGGGACTGAGCAACCCTCTCTGCGCTGCCTCACCTCCTGAGCTAGTGCAGCTATGGAGGGGCATGAGCATGCAGCCCGGGATCTTTTCTGAGTCTTCAGGCAGATGGAAGTTGCCCCCAGAGGGGCGGTAGTTCACAGCATGTCACCAAGAGACTGCTCTTGGGCTCAATGTTAGATTCTTGTTTGCTTCCTGTTTGCTCCTTACGGTATGCCAAACCAGATGCTGTGAATTTCAGTGCTTACTTTTACCAGGTGTAACAGTACTTTTGTAGATATTACACTGAACTGTTGGTGGTGAGGTGGATGATCATTGGTTGGTGGTGCCAATAAGTGCCGGTGGATACTATGAAAACAGTGAAAGCAGTGAGAGCAATCCAAACTGTGAGGGACTGCAGAAGGACAGTAAGACAGCAGAGGCAGTGTGGCAGCAGCAAGCAGGGTGGGTACACATCTTCAAAAGCCGCACCTGGACCTGGCCAGGCTCCCTCAACAGAGATTGACCTTTCCCACTAAGGCACGGCATGACGTCTAATGTCAATGATCTTGTGCAGCCATATCACCATCCCAGCACTTTTTCATGCTTTCCGCACTTTCAGCACTTTGTCACACTATACATGCAAGCAGGAAGGGGTGGTAGGTCCTTTTCCCTTCTTCCTGTGTAGTTGGGGATTTCCTGTGTTCCCTTACGCGGTGCTCAGCAGAAAGCAATGCTTAGGCGTTCTTAACAGTGCCTGACACCATGAATCAGCATCATCTCTGTTTCGGTGGTGTCTAAGTAGTACTTTGGTGTTTGTTTGGTATATGTTAGCAGTGTCCAACGCCCAAGCAGTGTCAATAACACTCACTGACTCCAGCTGGCACCAACTTCCAAAATTGAATTGCCAATGGCTGGTTTGATACTGTTTCAATAATACTGTTTGATACTGTATACTGCTGTATAATTATATGATTGCAATGATGGCATTAGGCTCCGGCTTGATAACAGTTGACTGATCACAGTTGTTTGCCACTATTTTATACTGCTTAATATGCTCAATACACTGGGATTGCAGTGTTTGCAGTGCTATATGCCTTAAATGCCCCTGCTCTCTCTCCTTAGCTTCTTAGCTGCCTCTTGGCTTCACCCTCTCCGGCCGATGAAGGTCGCAGTGGCAATTTCAGGCAGGCGACTATGCACACCAATATAAATATTAAAAAAGAAACACTTGCCTTACTCGATGTCCTGCAGCATGTCCTCATTCTGCAGGATGTCCTTGGAGCGGAAAGCCTACAGCGAACTCCCTCATCCAATCTAGACACTTTTTTCATGCTGCCAGGCAGCATGAAAACAGTGTCTTGATTGGGTGGAGGCCGGCTCCACTCTCCAAAAGGCACAGTATGCCTGTGCCTTCTCTCCAACCCGGCTGTCCAAGACAGCCGGACTGGAGAGGTTTGAAATGCACATGTCGGGTTGGCCGTAGCAAGATAGCTGGTCAAACCACCATGCGCACTTCAAACAAAGGGGCCACTCCTCACTGCTGCCCCAGTGACGCACTGGCCCTGCCCTTGCACTTTGTTTGCTGGCAGAGCGCATCAAATATAAAATGGTAATAAAATATTTTTAGTACCATTTTATTTTTTACGCTTTCTGCAGAGTAGTGCAGGGGGGCGACACTCCATGGCTCCCACGGAGGAACCGCCACTGCGCTCTGGCCTAACGTCAGACGCCTCAGTCCGACATGAGTTGCCTGCAGCCTACTGCTTTCTGGTCCATGCTCTTTGACGCTTGCACCTGCCTTAAACCTGCCTGCCGCTTGGCCAACACAGCGTGATGCACGGGTGCTTATCTGGGGTTTCCTCGCAGCTCCCAGTTCCGCCCAGAGTTCCGCGCTTCCAAGCCCCGCCTTTCAGCTGTGCTGTCCCGCCCTCAAGCTGTCGGCTCCCAATTGAAGGGGTCCTGGAAGCCCAACGCTCATTCCCGTTCTCTGGGCGGGGGACCTTGGGGTCAAAGAGCTGCTATGGCTCCGGTGGCCCTTCACCCCTCCAGCGGTCTGCGTGGATCACACCTCTTCATCGCTTCATGCTACACGCAACATGATTCAATAATGTCAACTCTGGTTTTGGTGACAACAAACCAATCATCCTTTATCTTCTCTGTTTATATCAGCAGGGCCACTGGAATTATGTGTTTTGGCAGCTGCAACATTTACCGCATAGCTGTAGATTTATGGAATTTGCCACATAATCTATCATCTGCTGCATGATCTCCAGGCAGCAAAAAAATATTTTCTTTCTGGCTTAAATGGATCAAAAGTTACTGAAAAAGCAGCAGCAGGTGTTGGTGTGCAGTGAAAGGCACGCCGTAATGGTTGATTGGTCATCTTTCTGTTGCTTTTTTTTTGCTGTGTTTAGGTTCCAAAGAGGTAAAAGTTCAAAATATTGAGGTAATCTAACACATAATTTAGTGACTCCTGCCACATAATTGGGTCCTCCTTTGCTGAATAATTCCAGTGGTGCTGATTATTAGCCATCAGAATCATTCATGTTTTTTTTTTATATAAATAGAAATAGATAGTTACCTCTATGTATTAAGTATATGTTTACCATAGATATCGTGCACATCTTAAGCTAACTTTTGATTTGGCATTTAAATATTAGTGTTGTCTTCTGTAAATTGTAACTCACCAACAAAGATGAACAGAGGACAGGCTTTCACAACCAGGAAACAGGAAGTGGTGTAACTAAATTAGGAGTTGCTTCAGTGAAAGCTGCGGAGAACTTTAATAAAACAGCAACGCATAGACAGTCGTCATGAGCCAACCAGACTTTCAAAATAAATTTAAAACGGATGTGGGCAGCTCTGTGACATCATTCAGACCAAATGGACTTTGAGAATATTACTGGACAGGGTTTGGACATCTCTGTTACATACTTGAGGACAAAAGGGTTTCGAGTTAACATTACAGTGGCTGAGGGAAGGTCGGGCACATATCCCGGGCCACTTGGCCTTCAATAGTAACTTTGGCCCTGATGTGAGTAGTTCGATAACATCACCCATGCCGAACACAAACTCAGAACAGCTTTACAGCAGATGTGCGCAGCCTTGGGACATCATCAATCCGAGGTGGACTTTAAGAATAACTTAACATGAGATTGAGGCACGGCTGTGACGCGATCCAGGCCGGGAGGGATCTCAAAATAACAGTACAGTGGGTGAGTGGATCTGTGAAATCACCCTGGCTTGCTGGATCTTCAGAATAACTTTGCAGCGGGAGTGGAGACAAAGCCATAACGGATACACTTTGTGAACACCGTGGGTGTGCTGTTTCAGAAACAGTGCGATCTCTGTGGTGAGGAGGTCCTTTGTCATGTGTCAGGGGTCGAATACACTGTTACTGGAGCCCGCAGCCTTGAACCACGGATAAAATGGTGCGCTCTAGGCAGCGCTGACAGTAATGTGCATATGAAACAGATTCATGCAGGAGCGTTTCAAAGACCAGATAGAAGCACTCCCAGACCAATGTCAGACATTAATATTAATAGTGCAGCAGGTGCAGGAGCACCTGTACTCGACATGCGAGGGTCCTCTGCTCCCTAATTGCAGCTGTATGTCTTACTGTGGGCATGATATAATGTCATCATACATGTCAGGACACTTGCTTTTATTCAGTGCGATGTAAAGGGAATGTGTATTCGTGGTTCATAGGTTGCTAGCTTTGGAATGTGTTGAGTTGAGGTCTCTGGGCGGAATTCCAGAGAGTGTAAGAGCGTGAATTTTATGTTTTATTTTTCAAATATGTAATCATACTTATAATTCGATATATTAATAATTATGTATTCATTTTTATGCTAACTCGAGAATTGTGATCGACTTAATGGCCACCATGAATGTAAGGTCTATGTTTTGTTTTTAATGCTAACTTAAGCTGATGAAATTATTCTGTCTTTTCTTCTTTGCTAAAATAAATGTCAGAAGTAAACGTGGCCTCTGGTGGACTGAAGCAGAAGCAGAACAAGGCCACTGTGCAATGTTATCTGTATAAAATGCTTCTCGTGTGTTCTGTTTCTTAACTGCATTTCCATGGCTTAACTGACTTCATTCATTGTATTTGTATATTTTGCTTGTAGTTATGTTTCTAACCTATGTTCTTTTCCTCGAGTAGAGAATGGCGTGATGAGAAATGTTTCCATATTTTGTAATCACTATCTGGTGACAACGTAGTTTGAGTCATAGAACAAGGAGTCTGCATAGGCAAAGGAAGAAGAAGATGTAGTAGCTAAAAGTGTATTAGTTTGAGTTTCGACAATGGAATAACAGCAAATAGAAAGGCTTAGAGCTAACATTTTATATAATTTTGATATTTGTTGGTGTTCTGATTAGACACCATTTTCTCGCCATATTTCTCTGAACCAATCAGTGTGTTTAACAAGTTTAATTTAATGTTCAGTCACCATTGATTATTGGTCATTCATTCTCTGTTCCTGATCTGACGTGTTTCCTGAGTTACAGAGATCCTACTTCTTATGATCTGTCACTTTGACATTTCGTACTTTGCCAGTTAGTATACTGACAATGCTGGTGTTTATTACTTTCTGAGTTTACTTATACTTTGATGGTTTAGTAATCTTATAGTCCAAAGCCTAAACCATACCCCTTATCTTGTTCCCTTTTCAATCCTGATGTCTGATATTGCTGTCCCCCTGAAGAAGTAGACGTTGTTGCCGAATTCCTTGGTGATTGGGTAAATGTATGAAATGCATATTGTTATTTGTCTTTTGCTTTTCAGGTACCAACTGCTAATATCATAATACTGCTGCTATTTTTGATAGTGCCTTAGCTAGTTGTTTTCTAAATTCATGTTGCTACATTCTTTTACATGAAATCCAACATGTTGATGCTAATTAGTGGTTAGTGAGGTGTTATTCTCATATTCCTGAATGGTTATTGATTTTCCTTTCTTTTTTATTTCAATGTATTCAATTTCTGTAGCTCAGATTCTATTGCTATGGTTTAGTGTGAGATATTTTGTTTATTTGCATTGATTAAACTTAAATTCATGCGCCGACTAAATCAGCCATTGTTGTTTCTATATATATGTCTCATTTGAGTTTGAGAATGATTTTCAAGACTCTAGCATTGTTAATATAGAGAAATACATCTTTAACTTCTTAATTAACTGGTGTGGTTATTGATGTACTAATTGATTACTATATACTTAATTTATATTGTCTATGGCGTATTTCTTATGACGTTTTCTTTAAAACAGATTTGGTTCGGTTCATCAGCCTAGAGTATGAAAACCACTATCTGGTCTGTTATGACTAAATAGTTAGGATTTTGTGCTTTATCAAGAGTGACAGTTGTCTGCTGTCCTCTCTGGGAGCCGGTAGCTGAGGTATACTAATGCTGTTTCACTCTTTCTTCTTCAATAAATCTATTTGAAACTACGTCTTGCCTGGATCTTCTGTCGACTAGCACACAACATAAATTGGCGATGAGCGTCAGGAGTCAGCATTTATGGACCCACTGCTATTTTAAGGTTGGACGTGGGGATCATTTTCAGGACAAGAATCAAAACTACTACAGCCTACAGAAACCAGCGTCCCTCAAGTCAAGTGATCGTGCTTAGTGAAGCAATCCTACACTTTTAAGCGTGTCTCATCTTGGGTACTGTGCTACCTTTAATTCAGTTTGGACCGGGTGGTCGAGTGCTCCATCAAGGGATGTTACTGACACAGCAAGTCAAAGTAACTAATTCAGTTCATTTTCTGGCCGCACGCTCACCTGTTTCATACTAAGAGACTGCTATTGGGCGATGTGTGTTGCCATTGGCATTTTAAAAGTCAACATTTGCTGCAAGCCCTGCCTGCTGCGAGACCCCGTACACTGCCTAATTCTTCAGAATTCAAAACCTTGTGAGTCACTCTTCCTCTGCACGTAATCCTACCTGCGCCTACCTGGATGGAACGGCCATGCATTTACGCTTGACGTGAGTGCCCTCTGATGCCGGAATGCAGTGGTGAAGGAGCAGTGCATTTGTGCTTTTTTAAAGTTGAGGCGCTCTTTTTCTTAAATTTCATCCCTATAGCGAATACTACAGAAATAGAGACTCATATGTGCTAGGTACGCAGGGATTTGCACACCTTAAAAAGGATTTTCCTTGGTCTTCAACGTGTTTTAGGATTTCTCTGGAAGTAGACTCATACATCTTTGCGGCAAAGCGGTGATGTGCACACCTTAAAAGGCGCATCGTTATTTTGCTCAACTTTTGTTGGGCACACCTTTAGCTGTGCATCTTTCAGAATTCGGTGATGCCCACACCATTTGTGAGTAAGTTGTATCATTAATTTCAAGCACAGTGATGTGCACACCTGATTTGTACTACTAGAGCAGCTTTGTCAATAAATATCTTCCTATGGATATGTATAGGACTTTAGTGGCAGCTGTAGCAGAAGCATTTTAAGTGTTCTATTTTAAAATTTATTGCAGCATATAGAGTTTGTACCTGCTCTCACCATGCAAACTGCTAATTTGCCTGTTGCCTTTCTACCAGAACCTGGAGCACTCAAAGTCAAGTGGAACCAGTGGTAAAGATTTTTCAATAGTTATTTGATAGCTATTGATGGAGTAGGTTTTTCAGCTGCAAGAGAGAAATCTGCAAGAAAGAAAGCTGAAGAACTGAAGGCCAAAGGAATTTTTGACCATGAACCACAGTTAAGTTCGCAGTCTTCTACACAATTGGATGAGTTTACCGAGGCAATTAAGAGGTTGGGGAATCACTTTAAGGACGACCCAAGTGTGATTGTTGAAAGGCACAGGTTTTTCACACACAAGCAATATCAGCATGAAATTATTTACATTTATTTAGCTGAATTCAGAATGTTAGCGTTATCATGTGAGTTTGTGGGGCCCTTGGAGCAGTACTTGAGAGATCAAATAGTAGTGAATTGTTATGACACGAAAATAGAAGAAAAAATATTAATCCCACTTTAGAGGGAACACTTGAAATAGCTGGAGGTATTGAAAGGTCTGTGTTGCCCTCAAAGGAATTGGGTAGGGCAAAAATGGTCACATGTGAGAATGTAAATGTGATCTTATACAAACCTAAAGTTGTGTCATACAGTAGGGCAGATGTGAAAAAAAAGGGACAAAAATAATATATGTTTTAGGCGTGCGTCGAGATTTAATTTGGCTAATGCTAACAATTGTCCTGCTATCAATAAGTCATGTTTTAAGTGCAAAAAGGTAGGCCTCTTTGCACGAGTATGCAGATTCTCTTTACAAATAATATTGGTTGACAATCAAGAAGCCAATACTTCAGTCCACAAAGTTAATGAGAGTGACTCTAGCAAAAGTAGAAGCTCCCACTCAAGAAGGGAAGGTTGGGGGTGACCCGATATGCGAGTTAAGGATTGGTAAAACAGATGTTAAAGTCACAGTTGACTCACTCACAATCACCTATCACTAGCATTTCGGATACATTATTTTTTAAAGAATGGTGTGGATTGAATCTTCTGCCTCCAGATATTTGTACAGTAACATTCAGAGGTCAGGAGATTGATACGACTGAACTATTTTATGGAGGGCAAGCATTTTAAGAATAGATAAATCCAGTCCAAGGTCTATGTAGCTAAAAAGATATATCATATTTTGGGCTGGAGAGATTGAGGTAAATTTGGAATGGTTCTTAGGCCGGCCACTTTACATTGCACTGAATAAAGTCAAGTGTCCTGACAAGTATGATGACATAACACGTGCTCTCCCAGAGCCACTGGCAAGACGTTAAGCAAGCAGTCTTATAAGTTATAAGACAGGAGATGCTATGAGTATACTCCTCCAGAACCACTATGATGCAGTGGGCACACCCTCTCAGAACCTGAGATGCTGACCTTATGTTGTCTCAGTTCCACGGAAACCCTGTGCGTAATATCGCTAGGAGCCATGAAGATGCTGTTGACACTCTGTCTTCACACACTATCGCTTCCTCAGAACTGTTGAGACAGTGTGTGCATGCTGACCTGAACTGAGGGGACACTGATGACTCCTGTCTCAGGACAAAGGAAGTGACCTCAGCACGGTGTTGCAAGTCTACAGAGGTACGTTGGGCATCGTTTCTCAGGCAGAACCAATGAAATGCTGTAGACGTGCTGTCTTATTACTGTGGAAAAACTGGGGGGCGCGCTGTTTCAAAACTGTCAGGATTTTTGGAAATGCTGTCTGTCTCTGATCTGGGAAGATGCCCTTAGTACGCTGTCTCAGAAATCTGTCGATGCTTTAGGCATGGTGTCTGAGAATATTGTGGACACGCTGTCTCAGAACTGCGGAGATGCTGTGGGCTTTCCTCTGTGGCCGTTCCTTAAACTACTAATGTCAGTTTCACTTTGACTTGTACCCTCTCCATTCTCCCCCACGTTAACCTTTTTCACTGCCCACGTCTACACTTCCTATACTCAGGGGCGGACTGGGACAAAAAATAGGCCCAGGAACCATAACAAAAGTGGCCCTCATTAGCCAATAATATAGCTGAAAAAGTGGCCCAAGTTTGTAAATCAGGCTAGTTTTGAACTTGTAAGTACATGCTGTGTGGGTATTTTTGCAAGGTCTTGGAGACTGCATGTGTTTGTGTCTGCTGTAGGCTATGCTTGTGGCAATACCAGGGCAATCTACTGGAAAAAAAATCCCACCTGGTCAAAAAACAGGCCCACAAACTGCTAAAAAACTGGCTCATACATTGATCTGTGAGACCAGCCCACTGGGCTATTTATATAGCACAAACAGAATGGTTTCTAGGCACTTTAATAATTATGTAACTCAGTAGTACACAGTGTATTGAACTATAAAGGCTGGAAGGTTGAATCTGTTGTTTTTGGGATGAAAACCTGATACATGAACAGACTCACTAGGATTGTGTGATTCTGTGTCTGTGGCGTTTTCCTCATATTTATGGACTTACTGCACATCAGATGCTAAACTGGTACCAATGAGATGAGCATTTTGCCTAGGCAGTATTAATATGTATTAATTGACAAAACAGCAAAAGGATACTGTCACAGTTTTCAGGTTTTACTGAATACAGACCCATCTATTTTCCTGTCTGTATTTATTTTTAAATATGGATAAACACGGAGAATAGGTTTTCTTTTTGAGAACTCTCCCTACTGTCAATCATGAGTGCTAGGCCAATGTAAAAGACGAGGCTTAAATAACTGCAGCAGTTCAGCTATTTAGCTGTTCTACTATGCAAATGGTTTCAAATGACTGCATTGTACTGTAAATGGCTATAACCCATAGGGCCCTGAAACATGAGTAAACGTTTATCGGTTAAATAAATGTGGAAATATACCCATTGCAACTTCATTTTTTACACTTAAGGCAAAATAAATATGGGTAAATACAGATACAATTAGCAAAAAATAAATATGGATAAATACAGATGGAAAGGTCAAAACATAAATACCATAAAACTGTGAGTCCTACTCACATTTTAGTCAATCTACTGCATAATTTAGTCTTTATTTCCCACATAATTTCATTGGCCCTACATATAGTACTCTAGACGGGTGCACTTTTTCTTACTAAAATACCATCTAAGATCTGAAAAGTGTACTAATTACCTTTGATCTACATTGATTGGGAGTGTGCAAATGTTTCTCTGAGAACTTCTAAAGTGTAACTCTTCTTCTAATACTTCCGTCACTATTCCTAGGTCACATGTTTACTCAATGTGGGTGTGGGAAGCTGGCTCAGTTCATACTATAAGTATAGTGTGCACAGAGTCCAGTGGATCCCCAGAGGATTTACAGAGGCTAAAGTAAATAATACTAATGCCTTCTTTTGTGGTAGATTGATGGAGCAGTTAGGTTTATCAGAGGGTAGTGCCAAGCATTTGTTATATATATAGTCAAGAAATGAGGCACACACTCAATGACCAACTCCAGGCCAATTGTCATAAGTATCAAAATATATACTTTGTATCTTTATTTCTAAAACCAAAAGAATCTTTGTTGCAGGTAAATACAGTTTTAAGAATGTCTCACTTTCAAGTATTAAATGCACTTTGTTTAGAATTCACAAGTAAAACAGTTTACAGGTAAGTAATACTTTTCAGTTCCAAAAGTAGACACAGTGTAATTTCTCATAGAAAGTAATGCAGTCCTATGGGAGGAAAAGTAACAACACAATTTGCAGGTAAGTACTCGACTTACGATCCCAGTCTTTGGGGGTTAAGGTGTCCACTGAGCAAGTTTTAGGAAATCACCAAGAGTGCAACACCAGCAACATGTTGGTGTTAGGAGCCCAAGGGAATCCTATGGAGACAGGGAGCAGATAGAAATAAATGGTTTGCAGGTAAGTACCCGTGACTTCAGGATGCAGACCTGTGGGGTTTAGATCAGCACCAGGGAAGGGGCCACAGGTCAGTACCAAACACACATCCTCAGCCGCACAGGGGCGGCCGGGTGAAGGGTGCAAACTGCATCTGGTGCCCAATGCTTTTCAATGGGAGAACCCTGGGGTCACAAAGATGCTGCAGGCTTGGTCCATGGAGTCAGCTGAAGAAGACCAACTGCTTGACAGGTAAGAAGGGAGCCCACTGGATGTTGCTGAACCATTGGTTAAATCCCCAAGGCTAGGAGGCTGCAGGTGCAGGGGTACCTTTAGGTGTCAGGAAATCTTTACCGGATCAGGTTGCGGTCAGGGGGGCCCTGTGGATTTAGGCTGCAGGCATCTTCGTGTTGGTCAAGAGGGGTCAATCCAGAGTGGACTCGAGGTCAGAATCACCTGGGGACCTTCTCTGGACTGGTGGACTACCTGGAGATGGGCCACGGACATCGGGTGCAGAGTGGGCAGGACTCGCAGATTTGGGGCTGTTCTGGAGTCCTTATTGGAGGTTTCTTTGTGGACATGGCCGCTGTCCTTGGGAGATCTTGGTCCTTGGGTAGGCAGGCAGACCTCTGGGGGTTTGTAGAAGTTGGTGGTCCAGCAGGATGAGCCTTCTTCTTGTAGTAGGGGTCTTGAAGCTGCAGACAGGCAGGTAAGGCTGGGGCCAAGTCAGTTGTCGTCTGAAGTTTTCCCTCCTGGTGCGGCTATTCAGTCCTTCTTCTTCTCACGTCACCAGGAATCTGAAGACAAAGGTTCATTGGTGTCCCTAAATACTAGATTTAGGGCTGTTACAGGGGTCAGAGGGCAGTAGCCAATGGTTACTGTCCCTAAGGGTGAATACACCCTTCCTGTGCCCACTCCCTTTTGGAAGGGGGCACATTTCTAACTCTATTGGCTAACATCCTTCAAGCAAGATGGGGGATTCTGTAAAGATGGGTCCACCTCAGCTCTGGGCACCCTAGGGGTGGTCCCAGCTGGGGTGGGCACTCCTTTTGGTGTTTACTAATTTTCCCACAGTGCCTGCTGCCAAAAGTGGGGCCTGGTCGGGGGGGGGCATCTCCACTAGCTGGAGTGCCCTGGGGCAGCGTAACAAAAGACAGTAGTCTTTGAGACTCAACGCCAAGTGTTGCATTTCCTGCAGGGGGAAGGTGTGAAGCACCTCTGCCCAGAGCAGGCTTTGTTCCTGGCCCCAGAGAGCACAAGACTCTTACCCTGTGGGGTCAGAAACCTGTCTGTTAGTGGCAGGCTGGCACAGACCAGTCAGCCTCACACTACAGGACTGGGTGAAATACAGGGTGCATCTCGAAAATGCCTATGTGTGCATTTTTCAATAAATCCAACACTGGTATCAAAGTGGGTTTATTGAACTGAGAAGTCTGATACCAAACTTCCCAGTCTTTCAATGAAGCCATCATGGTGCTGTGGAGTTGTGATGACAAACCCCCAGCCCATGTTCTCAATATGGCCACACTGCACTTACAATGTCTAAGAATGGACTTAGACACTGTAGGGGCATATTACCCATGCAGCTATGCCTTCACATGTGGTATAACCTGCCTTAGGGCTATAAAGCCTGCTAGAGGGGGGACTTACCTATGCCACAGGCAGTGGTTTGGGGGCATGATACCCAGAGAGGGGTGCCATGTCAAATTTACCTTTTTCTCCCCACCAGCAAACACACGCTGCACTGGCAGTGTACATGTGTTTGGTGAGGGGTCCCTTAGGGTGGCATAAAAGATGCTGCAGCCCTTAGGGACCCTCCCTGGCCACAGGCCCTTGGTACCACTGGTACCTTTTACAAGGGATTTAGCTGTGTGCCAAGGGTTTGCCAATTGTGGAAGTAATGATACCGTTTAGGGAAAGAACACAGGTTCTGGGGCTTGGGTAGCAGGCTCTCGGCACACACTCAGGCCCTCTTTACAAGTTTGGTGGTCTTTTCTGAAGACTGCCGCGGTAGCCGGCGTCAAAAGACCTTAATGGAGGCGGTAATCCGACCGCCGTATTACGAGTCACATACTGAACACTGCCAAAATACTGCCACAAATCCGAGACAGCCAGGACGACCGAGGGGGGGAGAGAGGCAGTTCCACCACCACCAGCACTGCCAAGTCGACCACATTCCGCCCTCCAGACTACAAACCCATAAACCAGCACAGCGGTCATTGCACAGCGGAAAAACAATGGCGGTGCGAACCACTGCGGTCAAAAACACATCTCCACCAGAACACAGCACCACATTGGACAAATCGAATACCCAGTACCTGACACACATGCACACATCAGACACACCTACACACACCACTATAAAACACACCGCCACACAACCCACAGTCCTTTGCAAAAAAACCGACATTCACTAACAACGAGGATCACACCAACTAAAGGCACTGCACTTGAACACCATACCCACTATCACACACAACACTCAGCACGCACCACACAACTGCACCATTGACACAATATACACATTGTTACAGCACGCAAACACCACAAACAACCAGCACACACAACCAAGCACACCCCACCCCACCCCACCAAGCACCATATACTGCACCCTTGCACAATACACCCCCCCACACACAATATTACCACCATGTCCCATCAAAGTCACCCACGCTTCACAGACGATGAGTTGAGGGTCATGGTCGATGAGGGTCGAGCAACAACTGTTTGGAGCACAGGTCCAGCAAACATCCATAGCCAGGAAAATTGAGTTATGGCAGAGAATCATCGACAGGGTCAACTCAGTGGGCAACCATCCACGTACAAGATAGGACATCCGGAAGAGGTGGAACGACCTATGGGGGAAGGTGCATTCCATGGCCTCCAGGCACCAAATTGCTGTGATGAAGACTGGCGGTGGGCCCTCATCTCCTCCCCCAGAGTTCGCACAGTGGGAGGAGAAGGTCTTGGACATCCTGCATCCTAAGGCCCTGAATGGAATACCCAGAGGCCTGGACTCTGGTAAGTCACTAACACTCCCCTGGCACTAATTCATCCGGTCCTGCATGCTAGCCCACCACCCTATCACTCCCCAAGTCACCCTATCTTCCACTACACCTCCCACACAATTACCTAAAGCCCCTCCCCTGAATGCCACACCACCACCCAGCCATAATGCCCAGACAGTCCCCGCCCAGTGCACAGATAGCACTACCAATATCCATCACTACAACTCCCACAATGTAGCTGCACGCCCACATGAAAAGCTGATATGTCAATGTCACAGTGCAAAACGTGCATGAATAACTATCGCACCTGCAACACCAACAGGATGCTACGACTGAAGACCTATACATGGCAATGACATCAATGCAAGCCTCAATCATCAACCCTCAATGGAACATGGTACCCCTTTCAATATCCACTACCCATAAACAATATTTTCAGTGCTGCATCTGTCATTGCCATAACTGGGAATCAAGTCAAGCCACTGTATGCACCAGACAAAGAGACCAAAATTCACACCTCCACCATGTGACACTCTCCCACTTCATTCACAGGTACCCCTGCTACTACCACCATGAGAGGATGCCGGAGACACCAAGCCCTCCCCAAGATGAAGGACCCAGTGAGGACAATGCCTCAGGATGTCTGGACATTGACGACTTACCTGGCCCATCTGGGATACCTGGTCAGTCCTCCACCCAACTCCAACACCCCCAACCTGTGGCATCAACATCACAGCCAACCCCCTTGTCCCCAACCCTGTGTACCAAGGACTGGCCAGTCAGTGGTGTGCTCCACAGTACAGGGACCTGGGTCGACCCCTCACACCCAAGACAATGAAGGTCCTGGTGTAACTGGGAGCGGGTACAGTATGCCAGGGGCACAGGCACATGGTGCCGGGGTCCATGGGAGGGCACCTGTGGTTTAGGGGATGGGGCCCCCAAGGCACTTGACTGGCCAGGAAACCATCTCCCAAGTCCTGGGAGCATACCAGCAATCCCAGGGCAAGATGGGCCAAATACTCACCATTTTGGAGGAAAACCAAAGGCTGCAAAGGGAATACCACCAGGAGGCCATGCAGCAGTGGCAGACACACAGTGACACCATGGCCTCCATTGCAGGGGTGCTCAAGGAGCTCACCACCATCCTGTGTGCCTCCTTCACCCACCATCAGGCCCCTTCCAGTAGCCAGGTACCAACAGAGCCATCAACATCAGCTTCAGAATGGAGGCCCTGCCAGAAGAACCACAAGCCACTGGCACCCCTCCCTCTGTAGCTGAGGAACCCCTCCCCCCCCTCAAACATGGTCGTCCATCCAGATATCCTGCAGGAGCAGATGCCAAGACTAAACCCACTGCCAGGAAGTAACCCTCTCCTGAACATTATCCAGTGTGTGCCACTGAGACACCCTGTTGGCTGTTCAATGTCATGTCTATTTTCACATGGCCCTATGATACTGGACCTGTACTACCTACAGCTAGGCCACCTACTCTGATGACTGCTCAAACCATGATCCCACTCATCAACTGTTCAACATATTGTGCACAATAAACACCATGGAACACAGGAACTGCCTTTGTGTCTTTGTTACATGTATGTATAGATTTTTTACCAAAATGTAGTGTGTGTTTATTCCCCTTCACCAAAAGTCTGTTATGTGGACAGCAGAGGGAGGCTTTCCCTGCAGATGACACAGTACATCAGACATGTTCCAACATCCAGTTGCAAGGGAGTCACCAGTCCATCCGCACACCAGAATGCATCCACAAATCCAACCTGCTAGTAGCCGAAGACAGGGACTCACATCAGGATAGCAGGCATGGTGGCAGTCACAGCACATATGCAGTACATTGTTGTCGGGCCCAGTGTGGATTGGCAACAAGACAGGGGAAAACAGAAGACAATGCCACATCCACAATCTCAGGAATCACATGACTATTACGCAGTAGCTCACAGCTGACATGGCATAAAAACTACATTTACTACAGTTATGAAAGGCCAATGTCCATGAATGCCACAGCCAACAGTTAGGATAGGGAGTGATACATACTACACAATCTATAGTTGGAAAAACAGCTACACAGGAGATTACAGGACAAATGACACACCACATGCCTGAACATACAAAATGTCACCGTAGCAACCTGCATTGCCAACATGTCAGAGAAATTACATCAGTAACACAGCTCCTGATAGGCAATCTGTCTCCCGCCACAAGTCACACCGAGGGATAGATACACTGAACATCTCCACTGATGTACCTGACCACGAGGAGGACTGTCAGAAGGCAATATGGAAATAAAAGACCTGACAATACACACACAACATACCTGTATGTTACTGGAAGTAATGATTGATCGTCTCAGCCCTATAATCAGCTGCACCTTCCTCAACAGCCTCCTCATAACTTTGCATGTCACCGTCATCAGCCACTGGTCCAGCTGCCTCCTCCTCATCAGCCAGTAATAGAATCTGATGTCTCAGGGCTAGATTGTGTAGCATTCAGCAGGCAACTATTATCTGGCATACGTTTTGTGGAGTGTAGAGGAAGGCACCTCAAGAGACGTGGAGGCACCTGAATCTGGCCTTCAGTAGGCCAAAGGTTCTTTCAATAACACGCCTAGTTCTGCTGTGGGCCTCATTGAAACGGTGTTACCCATCCGTGGTAGGGTACCTCACTGGTGCCAGCAGCCAGGGAGGTTATGATAGCCAGAGTCATCTGTGTGCACAAAGGTAGGACCTGTCACAATACCAGTAGAGGCACAGGGCAGAATGGGATGACAGTTGACATTACAGTGATACACATCCTAATGCATACATAACAATGAGCCAAGCCCTCTCTATCTGTAGTTGTGCCATCATGTGTTCCTCAGATTGAAGGAGTCATGCACATATACTTGAAACTTGGCCGTCACTTGGGAGATGTACTGGTCCGCAAAACACAACCCCTGTACATTGAGGGAATAGTAGTTTTTCCTATTCCTATAGACTGGGAGGGACCAAAGCAATGTGGGTACCATCTATAGCCCCTCTCACATAAGGGATGCCTCCAATATGATAGAGATCAGCCTTAACAGTAGGCAATTCCACACATTGGGAAATCTGATGTAGCTGTCCAGGTGTATCAGTAAAGCAGACAGTACATCTTTCAACACAAGACTGAACATGGGCGGTGACATCCCTGCTGCCAAGCCCACTGTAATCTGGAATGAGACTGAGACAAGGAAGTGTAGCACAGACAAAACCTGTACTGTGGGAGGGGTGGCATAGGGATTACGTATGTCAGGCAATAGATCTGGCTCCAACTGAGTACATAGATCCATTATGGTCTAACGATTCAGACAATATGTCTGGATGATGTGTTCCTCCTCCAGGGTAGCAAGGTCTACTAGGAGGCGGTACACTGGTGCATGTCTCATTCTCCCCATTTCAGGGTATCTAGGATAGAGAGGAGAGAATGTACAATATGGTAACACTGCCTATGAGGCACTGAGTCGCTGGACATGCACTGGAATTGATATCCACCCATCAAACACCACTGTGGCATGAATGCAACATAGAACATAGGCCTACACAGCATACTGAACATATGTCTAGCGTGACACACTTACTTTTCCTGTACAATCCATTAAATGTGCCTAAAATGGCATCTGCATGTCCTGTGTGCACTGGACAGATGGAAGTGACCTAATTCCACTTGTGTATGTCGCAACCGCAGTGCAACTTCTCATTGGATAACATTGCTGCCTATGGAAGACTGGGGCAAATGATGATCACTGCCGGCAGTGATGGTCATGTACGTGGTGGCTGTGACCACCATTTTCTGCCGCCTAACTCACTTGACTCCTGACACTCCTGCAAGCAAGACCTTCACGACTTGAGCGGCTGTGTACTGTCTCTGGGAACCACTATGCCAAGTCCTGCAGGTAATAAGGCCCTAACCTTCACCCAGGAGGAGCTGGAGAAGCTTGTGGACGGGGTCCTACCCCTGTATGGAGCACTAGAGGAGCAGGTGAGCCCAATACCATTATCCTGTGATAGGGGTGTGTGTGAGGGTGAAAGGCGTTGACACACTGGACAGGGAGTTGATGCATGCAGGGTGCATAGAGTACAAGCGTCTGTACCGTGATGATAGGTTTGTGTAGGTTTGTGTGGGCATGTGGTGTGTTTGATGTGTGTAGATCACTGCTGTTGCTGTGGTGCCACTCTACATGACTTTTTCCTTCTGTCTGTGTCTGTGTCACCGATGTAGGTCGGCGCCCACCAGAGGAAGGGGATTTGGTGTCCCATCGCCAAGCAAGTGGGGACCCTGGGGATCCATATCCATCGGAGCACCAATTCTCGCAAGTGGTGGGAAGACCTGAGACGCTGGGCCTGGAAGACCGCAGAGGCCCTGCTGGGGACGTCCTCCCAACAAGGGAAGGGTACCCGTCGGATCCTGACAACCCTAATGGCCATTTTGATGGTGGCCTCCCCTGAGGTGGATAGGCACTTGAGGGCAGCACAGCAGTCACAAGGGAGTAAGTACTGACTGTTACCTCACACCTGTTAGGCCTTGGTTGGGATTGGGTGGCTTACTAGTGGCAAGATGTGCTTGTGATCAATGGTACATCCAATTCGACAATGGGTATCAGTCAGTCACCCTGGCAGGCTTACTATCATTGATGTGTGACAATACTATGCTGTCAGTGGATGTGCTATTCAGATTTTCCATGGTTGGGTGGGTTTGGACACCCTAAGCATTGTGTCTGACCAGCTCCATCCATCTGCATCAGTGTATCAGAGGTGTAAGTGCAATCCCATCTGTAGTTGTCTTCTGCAATAACTGAGACAATCTGGATATTGTACTCTAGCTGCCATTGACTGATTGTGGGGCTGGAATCAGAGTTCTGCCACATGAAGGCCCTCAATGGGACAGGAGTATTGCAGTCATATGTTAACTTCAGAGTGTAGGAAATATGCAGGGAAACAACAATGGGATACTGCTACATGTGATTCAATGAGGGCAGATTGCACATCAAAATCTATTTTTTAACCCATCATTGGCTGGACTTACCATTTCAACAATGGGATGGTACTAGATGTGGTAAGTCCCCTGGAAGGTGCCTGATGTTTCACCATTGTGTTTACATCTCATGTATGACATAGCCCTGGCAATTACAATGCTGCTATGCAGTCACAGCCTTCATCATGTCACTGTGTCAACTTGTGTGCACATCTGTTGTTCAATTACCATTACAGCTTGCTTTGGCCAATAGGTATTAGCAGACTTGGAGTGAAATTGCAATGGCATGCCCTGCCATGATGTGTTAAGTCAAAGATGTACATTTTGATATGTGAATATAGTTGAGTTATGTACTGTCCCTTATCCACCTTATCTTTTTCTCTTTCTCTCCCTCCCTCTCTTTCTCTCGCTTTGTTTGCATCAGCATCAGCAGGTGGAGGAGAAGGGGCACAGGCGAGTGGGGAAGCAGCAGCCCACAGGACCCAGGAGGCTGATACCAGCGAGGCCGACGGACCCAGTGGAACGGAGGACGAGGGGAGTGCCACAGGGACACAGGACCGACCACATCATCTACAGATTCCTCTTCCAATGAACACTCCCTGGCGGTGGTGGACCCATCTGAGACCACCCCAGTACCATCATTGTCCACCACCCCCTAACTAGCACCGCCCTCCCTATAGCTCCCCACCCAGTTGCTCGTGCCCGCTCACCCAGAAGGGTGGGCGTCTCCTTCACCGCAGGCACTTCTGCCCCTGCCCCAGTCAGCCCTGCTGCCCTTATTGAGGAAGCTATTGACCTCTTGAGGTCCATCTCTGTGGATGACTCCACCATTGTGAATGCCATTCAGGGGCTGGCAGCTCAAGTCCAACAGAGCAATGCGTTCCTGGAAGGCATTCACTGTGCCTTTGCTGGCCTGCAGAGATCCTTTCAGGCTGTGGCTGCCTCACTGACCACACCCAATGTCCCTTTGTCTCCCGTCCCCACTCCACCTACCTCTTCCCATTCTAAAACCCCTCTCCCCACACCCATCCAGAGCACACATTCACACATGCATTCATCCACCTCAACAGACACGGTTCTCAGTGACAAACCCAGCCACCACAAGACCCACCACCGGCAGGCACACAGACAACACCCACATGCAGACACCACAACTTCCACTACCTGCACTGACTCTCCCACCACCCCCCACAAACACTACATCACTCACATCTGCTGGCACGACACCAAGACTCCCAGATCCAGCCACATGTCCCATCATACCCACAGTCAGCACAATAACAGACCCCATACATCCACCCCATTCACCACATGCGCACTCAACACAACCACAAACACCCCCACATGCAGCACACCTACCATAATACCTGCAGACACCACCCCAACAGACAGTCGCCCATCCAGCATAGCATTTCCCAGCACCTCCTCCTCCACTCCTACCAAGACACCTAAACGCCCACACTCACCCACCCAACAGACACCCAGCACACACATTCAATCCACGCAAGCACCCGCACCCAAGGCACTGACAACAACAGATCTTACAACCACTCCCTCTGCCTCCACTCCCAAACACTTTACCCATGACCGCCCTTGTGTCCCTAAGAAACATTTCCTTTATGAGTTTTTCCTGCTCCCTACCCCTCCCGCACCCCATGGTTTCCCGAAGCACCCTGTGTCCCTCCGTAAGTCCAGCCCTTCCACCTTCCAGTCCTCCCCTCTCACCCCTGGTGTTGCCCATGTCCCTCCCCCTGCTAAGATGTCGCTCCCCCCCTCCCAAGGCAAAAGTTAAGGACCCTCCTATTAAACACAAAACCAAGGCCCCATGCCCAAACTCAAACCCAAGGACCACCCTCCCAAGCCCAGACCCCCCACCACCCCTAAACATCTCTGAGGTGCCTGCCTGCCCCCTTGATGCCCCTACACTGTGGAGGTCACTTTACAGTCAGGAGTCACATTGGGGCACTGTGTTGTGCCATATGTGCCAAGGGCATAATTGACTTTGGACTAGCCAATGACCTAATATTGTATATAGTTTATTTACAATTCTGCACTTATTATATTGCATCTGGACCAACCTGCTGTTGGTATTGATGATGACATACTTGTGCTGCCTTTCCTTCGACTTGGATGTGTTGTGTTTGTGGGATTTGGTTTGTGTGTGTTGGTTGTGCTAGCTGTTGTACCTGGGCTGCATGTGTGTGTGTTGGCCTGCCATTGGTCTCGCTGCTATTGGTGGGTTTTGTGTCTGTGATATGATTCTGTAGATCCATGGATGTGTGTTGCAGAGCTGTGCGTTGAATGTAGTGTGATGTGTTGTGGTGGTGTTGCGTGCCATTGTGTGGTTGTTGTGTGTGCGTCTGTGTGTGTGATGATGGCTATGCCATATGCATTGTATTTTGTGTGGGCGAGGTGTGACATTTGGTACGTTGTATGGATGTTTGTTGTTGTTAATTGGTTGTGAGTAGTCTTTGCGAGTTGTTATCAGTACTTGTTGTCATGTGTTGGTGTGCAGTTCTGTGAGTTGGCAATGCGTTTGTGTAGTTGTGATTGTGATGTTGTGTGAGTCAGTAGTGTTGTGTACATGTGTGTTAGCCTGTGGCAGGGATGTGTGTGCAGAGTGGGGGTGTGTATGGCACGTGTGTGTTGGCTGTGGTGTGTGTATTGTTCATGTGTGTGTTTTGTGTGTGCTTGTGTGTGTATGTCTTGGTATGGGTGTGTGGTTGTGTGTGTGTGTGGCAATCGCTAGCCAACCCTAATGTGTTTGTTGTGTGTGCGTGTATCTTAATACCTTTCGCTCCAGTGTGTGCTAGGTGGGTGTTATTACAGTTGTTGTTGTCTTCGTCATCACTGGTTCTGGAGAAGCAGGGCGATCAGGAGCAGTGGAAAGACTTCAAGTTCTGCTTCCATGGCAGAACCGAGCGTATCTGTGTCCCCGAAAACGAGTGTCTCCATTTATTGCGTTCGGTTCTGCCAGGGTTTTGGTGGTGGTGCGACTGCCTTGAAATCCTGGCGGTGTGCAACCTCGTAATATGCTCGGAGATGCCTACCACCGTCTGCAGCGGCCCCTTCGCACTGGCGGTACTGGCGGTGAATTGGCTGTGTTCCGTTGGGATGACCGCCATGGTCATAATATGGCGATCAGCACCCCCGCCCTGGCGGCGGTGTGACTGCCACTGCCGCCATGGCGGTACTCGGACCGCCAGATTCGTAATGAAGGCCTCAGTCAAGTTAGCATCAGATATCAGGCAAAATACGTGGGGGTGGGGTAACTGTGCCAAAAAGGGGCATTTTCCTACAGTGGGATTTCGTGTTAAAACTGAGATGTTTGTGTCCCTTCTAAGTTATTTTGAGAAAAAAAACAACATCCATCTTGTTGAAAGTTGTAAAGAAAATGATTTCAAAGCTAATGTTTGAGAAAATGGTAAATCCATTTTCATTGCTAATTAACCACTGTGAAGAAATATTGCCAGTTTGCAGGGAAAAACATTACCAGGGCAAAAGCAAATGTAACAAAAATTGGGTAAAGTGTAGGCCAATAATTAAATCTACGTGAGACTTCACTTGTGGAATAATAACTATACATTGCTCTGAAAAGCATTGTTTGAGCCATTGAAAAAAATGTAGAGTTTGCAATACACTTAGTCCCAGTCCGAGTTTCTCCATTAGCAATTACTTTGTAACTGCAGAAATAATGGATATGAAATAATATTTCAAACAAAGCGGGGGGAGGGACCGGGAGGTTATATGGTCCAGTGTACGATCTCCCAAGCTGTAGTCAATTATTTAAGGTACACTGTTCCAAAAAATAAACTGTCGTCAAAGGGGACCACTGGTCTCAGGAGCGAGAGCCCTCAAGCATCACAATGGATGACTAGTATCATCATCGGGAAATGCTCCTCACCAGGCTGGCACTGCAATGCCTGGTGGGCACCCCAAGCGGGGAGCTCTAGAGAATACTCATCTAATCGTGACTGGTGAAATCTACTGTGCAGTCAAAGATGCTTACATTCAGGCACCAGTAAACAAAAGAGAGGTCAAAAAATAGTTAAAATTGGTTATTCATCTCACAATCAACATCATAATTTAATCAGTATAATGAAGATGAAGACCAAGACTAAAACCAAAAAATTGAAAGTCATATGTAGAGTATAATGCTCATGTTACTTTCACAAAATAATATAATCTCAGAGGACTCCAAATTTTTATAGGGCCTCTAAGTTCAGGTCGACATGTTTCGCGTCTATCGGTCCAGCCGGATCCATTGACGCTTCATCAGGACCAATTATAAATCACCTCTTCACAAACAAAAAAGAAGAACCACCGCTATTTAGGGTAGATAAACCGGTCACAGGTCATTACCCTCTGGAACTGTTGTTCGGGATACCGTTCCAGAGGGTAGGTCCAGAGTGTTGGACCAGCGACATAATTTGTCAATCTGAGTCCCAGGAACGTGCTTCCCAAGGGGCCTGTTCTCGATTTGGGGATGTGTGACCTGACTTAACCAGTGTACTTAAATGTATTTCATTATGATGAGTAACCAAGGTGCCCATTGGTCATTAGAACTCTGGATCTGGACAAAAAATTAGGAGAAGCTCCCATTTCAACACAAAGACTTGCTCTAAGTAGAGGATATGCATGCTGGGTTACTCCAACCCAAGATGGTCACCATTATCCATGCCAGTGTTAGAAGTCTTGTCTATGGTTAGACATCCTAACTTTTTGCTTTGTGGGTACTTAGGTATGATTACTATCTGTTTTCTTGACTTTGAGCCAACTGACTAGGGCCCATATTTATACTTTTTTAGCGCCGCATTTGCGCCGCTTTTTGACGCAAAAACGGCACAAACTTACAAATTACAATTGTATTTTGCAAGTTTGCGCCGCTTTTGCGTCAAAAAATGACGCAGATGCGGTGCTAAAAAAAATATGGGCCTAGGTTGCTGTGTCTATCACTGATCACCCCTGTAAGGATTGTATGGTTGTGCAACCTTACCATGTAATACACTTACAAAACCATATTGGGGCCAGTTAGGTTTGTTTGTAAAACCTCTAGCTCAACTCTGGATAGCTGTGGCTTCGAGCAATAAGGCTTAACCAAAGGAACTAGTGTAAAATATTTAGAGCTACAAAACAATGAAATAAGTAAGTCGCACTACACAAAAGGAATCCTTTACCTATTCATAAAAATAGATTATATTTTAATTAATTTTTAGATAGCAAGATGAGCAAAATCCACCTGAGGTTTCCAGAGATATAGATTTTTAAAGAAACCATACCCCTCTGCTTTTTAGTCTCCTTTGAAGCTCGCCTTTTGGGCCAACACCCTGTTTGACTTCCTGCAAAGGGGAGGTAACACCTCCCTCTGTAGCAGGCCTCTATTGTCCTTGAGCCTGGGAGTTGTTTATGCAAAACCCAAAGAGGGCAGAAGGCTGTTCTAGTGACCAGCAACTGAGAAAGGCCACCAGATAAACTGGGCAACAGAGTGACAACTTTCTAGAAGTTGCCTATCCTTAAAAGTGACATTAAATTGGATTTGGACATCAAGCCAGGTTTAATGCCATGATTAATCTGATCCCTTTAAGTACACATTTTAGTAGTTCCATTCAAAAGTTAGCTCGACAGAGAAGTTAACCGGTAACTCTATTAGCCAATGAGCCTACCAATGTTTCCACAGCAAAAACAACAATTCAGGAGTTTGCTGTTACGACATGATAAAGTATATATCCCACTTAACAATGTACAGTCGATAGACCTACCTTAGGGTGACTTAAGTATATTGTTAAGAGAAGTGGGGGCCTTGCCATTGGTTTAAATGGCAAAGTTGAACTAGCAGTTTTTAAAACTGTTCTTCTAGGCAGCAGTGGCAGGCTGGGAGCCATTTTGTACTTTACCACATAAAGGGTTGCACAATCAGTGTGGCAGTACTGGGTGGACACTCTAATTTCCATGCCGAAGGTGCCATTGGTACCATATGCTAGTGACTTATAAGCAAGTCAGCTTATGTTAATTGGGGGTAGCCAATTCATATACATTTTGCATTGGGTTACACTGCGGTCCGGTTAGCAGCCCTCAGTGCACTCTCAGAGTCGGAAAAAAAGCAGTATCAGTCCAAAACTTTGGGGGTGATTATGCAAAAAGAGCCATTTCCTTACAACCTCTTATATACCACAGAGATATATTCTTGTTTATCATCTGCATGCAGCACTTGCTGTGTCATTTTGTACATACCTTTAAAAAAAAAGACAATACCTCTGAGATGTGGTGTGCACTTCTAGGATATCTGTTAGAGTCTGACAGCCTCCCAGTACGAAGCTGACAGATACTAGTCAGCGTGTGATCTCCTGAGGGCCCATTGCTGGGTACCAGGTCTGAAGATGTCTCAGTTAGTGCCTTCACAGACATTCACATTTATTAAACCTGAGAAGGAAGATTGGTTCTTTTGACCCACTCATTCATAAGCTGTAGGCTTGGCTGTCTGCTTATGTGGGTAGAGTTATTGACACTCTGCTTGCTCCTGGCAGCATGTTTCTTCACATTCTCATAGGGCATCCTAAAACTAGATCTGCCTGGCAAACATGTCCTTGCTTTTTGGGATCTGGATATGCTGTAATTGAGCCAGCTGATTTCGTTCACTCCCTGTCAGTACCCTTGGGTATGCCTGGGATATATCCCAGTAGTAATACTAGATCATTCTTTGACGAATGTTATTATTAATGGATGCCCAAAAGCGGGATTACACTGCAGCCCAGTGGCCAGTACTGGTTCATGGTAGTCAGGCTTCACCCGAAGATGTACAATCATCCATTTGGAGGGAGATGGTGGCAGTTTCCACTGCACTTTGTATTCTCTCCGTTGTCAATTTCTTGAGCTGTGCTGGTCAGACAGATCACACACTCCTCTGTGTCATTCGTTAAGGAAGATGTGATGAAGATCATTGGTTGCATGTGTTTCAGAGTTCAATGACCATACCTTGTTCTTAATACGAGTGGGATTACTAGCTGTGTTAGCTCCAGAGTATGATTGGACGTCCATAGTCTTTATACAGGAGGCCTTCTTTGGATAGGTGTAGCTTCAGAATATGGACAATTACTCTCTGCCTTGAAACTGGAGGAATCCAACTGAGTGTTAGAGCTCCCTCTAATGATTATTTGGTGAAACCCCTCACATGGGAGGAAGTTACTGGCTTCTGGTTAATGAACCTGCTGTAATCTTCATTTGCACACAAAACAACATTGCAGTTTAGCACCTTTGTCGAAACTTTCAGCCAAACAATCAATGATTGGGTGCACTTGGATTTCACATTAGAGCCTGGTCTACAGTGGGGCCTTCAAAAGAAGGACCATGATCTTAAAGGAGTGTCTCTGCATCCTGTACTTGTTTGGGAAATAGGCCAAAAGTTAACTAGTTCTCACACCAGGGTCATATATCTCTCCCTCTTCCTTCTTAACAGCTGGCCTCTAGGGAAACAATAAGCAGAAGTATCATATCACGAGGATGTGTAAAATATCTGCTTATTGAGTCATCAACAATATTATAACAAATGCTAAATCAGGGACCGTGGGAGGGAGGCAGCAGAATGGGCTGGGCGCGTTGCCACATTTCCACTCGTTTTGCTTTACTTATAGAGGTATTCAGTCCTTCAAATTTTTCCATTTTGAGGGAAAGACCCCACAAGATTAACACACTCACAGTGGATTATTCATACTTGATAATGTCTACTGAACCAGCCTATTAGATGGGCAATCTCTCCTTTTTAACAAAGAAACAATGTTCTGACCCTTAGACTGTATAGCTCAGGGAAGCTGATGCATGGGCAGGGTTAGTAAGGGGGCATGTTGTGAAGTGCTGTCCCCTCTGCCCAGCTGCCTGCTGCATTATGGAGGCTGCAGCGTCAGCTCGCAGACGCAGGTTTTGGCATGCTGGAATTGCGGATGCCATGCATCACTGAACTGTGTAAGAAACGCAGGTCCCACAGACATACTGGCCACCAGCTACTCAGTGTTCCTGGTTATGGGTGGCTAAAACACACCACCAATTGCTTGGGCTGAGCTGTGGCATTATTATTGCTGTCACATGCAGAAGGCCGGCGTTACCAGCATCTTACCTGGAAGGCAGCAGAAAAGGTGGTGTCCTCAGGTGGTGTGTGGTGCTCAGATTAAAAGGAGGAGTGGCCGCCGAATCGATATTTGGAATATACAGCAGGAGGGCGGGTAGTTAATAACATTTAATCAGTGTTAAGCCCCATAACAATCATCCTCGGAAAGGATGTGTCACGTGTAACGCCTCCTTAAGGTGATTGTGAGATTTTAAAATGTTTCATTCCTGAGGGTTCCCCAACTAGAGAGAAGCATCCGAACAACAACAAAACATGTTGTCCTGTGTTTGCTGGTATAGAAATAAACAAGAACTTTAATGATCTTAATATTTAGATCTATCGCTTAAAAATAGTAATTAACAGAATTTGGGGGGCAGTTCAGTAGCAAGTCATGCATTCAAAGCACTACGGAGGTCAGTGATTGTGACTAAAAAGTGATAGACTTTAAAGATAAATTTAAAGTGGATGTTGGATCTTCTTAGTGATTTTCTGAAAATATAATGGAAGAACTGAGATACTTAAAAGGCATTGGGCTGAAAAAAACTTTGCCAAAATTGGAACGATTAGAGGTCCACTCTACAAAGTAGTTGGTCTCTCCACCATAGTGATGGAAATAATGACACATAGTGCATGTTGAAAACCTTGCACAGGAGGCCAGTGTGTCATTGGTACATTTTAATACATTTTAGAAGAAGATTTCTTTTCCCATAAAACATTTGAGACCATTAGTTGCATTAGTAAAGAGAAAACCCATTATACCTTTACGTTTAATCAAACATTAATAGAATTGAAAGATTAGAAAGCTGTGGGTTGTCCCTCAGAAATGTCGGGTACATCTAGAGGAAACAGCTATACTCGTCTAATAATGTTATGATGATCTACCAAGGTCGGTCAAAATCTGGTAGAATATAAATGCCACATTACGATGGGCTGCAGTTTTCTCAAGCTTTCTGTGGAAGGCTCAGTGCAAAACGGTGCATTTTATAGCTTAGTTGGCCATTATTACTGTGAAAAGCATTTTACACCTATTTCCTATCACCTTTGCAATTTTCCATATTGCCCCAGTCATCCCAGTTTGCATGTATACAAAATGAGGGGCTTATACTCTACGAGATTACACACTGGCCTCAGTGCATACTTTACAAATGGCCACTTAAAGAATCCTGTTGCAAACATGGGTTAGTCATGGCTCAATGCAGCTGCATGCCATTCACTTTACACTGTGGAGAAAACATTCTGGGCTTGAAAAGTCCCTTAACTGATCCAGATGCAACCAGCAGGGTAGACTGCACTCCACTCTTGAGTTACAATTAGCTAATGATTAATATGCTGTCACTCCCCATTGGCAGCCTAAAACCACGATAAGAAGTTAGACCAGTCCTCTGAGGGTTAGTGGTACAGAGGAAAAGCAAAGAGGAAAAACTCCTCATCCTCCCATTCAGAAGAAATTAAATGACAGCCCAGTGTATCACTGATAAAGAATACACACGGGGACCATCTGGTGAGCAGAATTGATAGTGCTGTGAGCAACAGATTGAGTACTGCCTACCCCACAACCCATCCCCCCTAGGCTTCAGTGCCACTGCACCTGCTGCACTGGTGATATCTATGCCCCTGCTCAGTGGTGAGAGTTTACACTTCTGTGTCTATGTGAAAGCTGGGTGCTTTCTCGTGACTTCAGAATCATGCGCCTGTGCAACACCTTTGTTTCAGTCTCATCACATGATCTCCATTAGAACACTGTAGTTAATAAACTGTAAATGCAGCTTATGTTAATTTAAAGTGCTGGGGGATCTCCTTGTTTCCTGTTTCTATGTCTCACAGATATAAATTGTCCTTTTGTTATTAAACTTTGCTTGCCCTGTTGGCAGATTTGTTTTCACAATAGCATGTCTGTTGTTGGCTGTTATACTTTGACTACTTGGAGTAAATAACACAATTATTGGTGGCATTGATTTATTATTTAAACAGAAATATTTAAATGCAAAAATTCTGGATCCTTTGTGGTGCCTGGGGCTATTCAAAAGGCTAGGAATCGACAGTTACACAGATTATTTTTTACCAAAGGTAAGGAATGTGTGTATTTGTGCAGTGTGATACAGTGCAGCTGAAGTAGCTTGGTACATGTGTGCACTAAGGTGCCGCATAACTGAAGTAACTAAAGTAGCCCTGTATAAGTGCGCACTAAGACTTGGTGTAATGAAAGTAGTCTTGTATAAGTGTGCAGTAAACTGAAGTATTCATGCATACATGTGCACTATGATCCAGTGTAACTGAAGCAGCCATAAATACTTGTGCAGTAAGATGCTCACTGACAAAACCCTAAAGCTGGGGTTTCACCTAAAAACGATTAGGCACATATGAGGCAGTATTCAGTCTGTCAATATCAGCTCTTGTTATGGAGACCAAGGGGCATATTTATTAAGGGTTTGCGTTGCCCTGGGGGCGCAAGGGGGTGCTTGGGGGCACTAGGGTGAGGCACAACCTAAGTGAGATTAATCAAGCCACGCAAGGCCACCTTGCGTGGCTCTCCATGGTTGATAAATCTAGAGTAATACAAGGCAGCGCAAATCACTGCTTTGCATTACTCTGCAGTAGGGAGGCGTTCCATGGGAGAAGTGTAGGTGTTCCTATGGATCCACCCATGGATTTTGACGTATTCCCAGATTTACCATTAGTGGTTTACTTGGGAGTGCATCAAAATGCTACGCCTACCCAGGTGAGGCATATGAAGGAGAAATATCTGTATTTCCTCTTGTTTTTCCTTCTTTCAATGAGTGCTGCATTCCGCAGCACATGAAGAAAGAGGAAAATACCTCTCAGGATTGTTTTTGTACAGGAAAGTGCCTCTTCCTGCACAAAAACAATACTGCATGCAATGCAGGCGCCCTGGCACGATGATGGAAAAGTGCCTGCCTTGGTGCTAGGCAGCCAGAAGTGCACCAGTGATAGGAAAGGACAGGAATGTGCCACATAATGATAAATATGGCACATTCCTGCCATTTTATGCAGCACAACAAGGTGGCTTGCTTCATTGCCCTGCATGAAAGATTGATAAATATGCCCCCAAATTTTTTAAGTAATCTACAATTTTGTCTGACACAATTTGTGAATGAGAAATGGTAGAGGTAGTGGAAGATTAGCATAAAAAAGAAGGCTGGTCCCATTATCTCTCTCAAGTTCTTTGAGGCTCTGTTATCCTAATTTTCCAAAGGAGAGTTTTTGCTTATTTAATGACTTATTTTTTAGGTCTCGCCTGTTACATCACATGCACTGCATGCATGTTGCTTGCAAGAGATATGGGATGCAACAAGGGGCTTGAAGCCCACTCTTTGCTTACCATTCGTTAGCTTAATTGTCACTCTTATTTGTTACCTTCTAATTTGCTAGTGCTTTCTGGCTTCACTTCCTTTACATTCAGCTGGAGTTTGGACCAGGTACTGATTGCTTCTCCTTGCTTGCAATCCTTCTACTTGATAGAGGTACTATTTTTATTTTATTCAGTGGTGTAAGACAAATTGAGGGCCCCCCTGGAACTCACTCAAGAGTTCTCAGGCCAGGGTACTGTGCTGAGGAGGCCCCCTGGAGATCCTCCCACCCCGCATCGCAGCAGATGCAGAGGCCTTTGTTATGTGTTCATGTTATGTTATAAGACCTGTAGAGCGCATAGCTGTCCAGACAAAGAGATTCCCGGTACTAGTCATCGACACACATCCTATGAACTTAGCTGAAAAAAGGTCCAAGAAAAAGAACGCTGAGGGAATGAGGACAAGAAAAGCCAGGTCTTTAAGGCTTTCCTAAAAGACAGATGATTTTGCAGATTCCTAATCACAAGGGGGGAGAGAATTCCATAGACACGGGGCTTTAACTCGAAGAGAGCGCCCTCTCGCACGTGCTCTCTTACAGGGGGAACAACAGCCTGCCTAAGACTGGCTGAGCGCAGTGGGGGTGCGAAGGCTGATAGAAAGACAACACACTCAGCAGAATGGGCGCCCCCTGTGAAAGCAGGACTTTATGAGCAATGCACAGGGCTTTGCACTGAACATGCTTCTCCACCGGGAGCCAGGGCAGTTTATGTAGCAAGTCAGAACCAGAGCAAAGCTTAGGGAGGGAGAACAACAACCTGGCTGCATTTTGGACTCGCTGAAGTCTGCAGACCACAGAATTACTGGCTTCCAAGTAGAGGGTGTAACAATAATCCAAGCATGAGAGAATGGCTGCCTGTACAATAACTCGGAGGACATCAGGGGCAAAAAACCCAAGTATACCTTTGTTAGGGCACTGATTTTATTGAATGTTGATTAGCCTCAGCTGGATACTTCCCCCATCCTCACAGCGGTATTCCCGGCAGAAAGCTTCGCTCGTATGCTCTTTAGTAGCAGCTGTGCTTGACACCATTCATGTTTATGAGGCCGGTGCTGAGAGGATGTACTTGATGTTTCACACAAGAGGCGAATGAAGGTAAAATGTGTGGCGGTGAAGCAGTCAAATGCCGGAAAACAAGATTTCATTTTATTTGAGGCAAGCTCCCTTTCTTCTCAGCCTTAATCGCATCTCACAACTGAAAGGGCTGTGAGTAGAAGGTAGATAGCAGTGCACCTTGGCTCGCTAAAGCCTGGCCCAGATGAGAAGAATGCACTTCATCAAGTACCTGTGCGATGAGGGTTATTGTAGCCTTCACAACAGTGTGCAACAGTGGACTTCATCAACCTAAGTAAACACAGCCTCAATCTGAGAGCGGAGGTAAAACTGAGCACAATATCAAATTTTCACTGATGTCAGATTCCAAATTGAGCTTGCACCTAGGGCTCGGTCCGTGCAAACTCCTCCATCTTGGATGACTATGGCCCTCTTTCTTAAGACCGCCGAAGTCACAGGTGCCAGAAGTCCGCCAGTGCTGGTGGTCTTCCACCCGCCATAATATGGGTACTGCCGGATTTCCACCAAACTGTGAGCGGAAATCCAGCAGTATCCATGCTGGCGGTCGCAGGTGCCTGGGCGGTGCTACCACCTGCACCGCCCCGCCAGAAGGATGCCGCCAGCCGTGTTATGACCACTAATATGGCCTGGCGGTGTCCTGCTGGTGGGGCACTGCCGGCGGTAGCACAGCCCATTCCTGTTCCCTGCCAGATGACCTCCTCGCTGAACAAGGTAAGTCATACGTCCGACAGAGAAGGGAGGGTGTTGTGTGTGGTATCTGCCTGTGTGTATGAATGTGTGTGTGCATGTGTGAACGCATCTGTGAGTGTTGTGGTGTATGCGTGGTTGTATGCGTGTGAGTGAATGTGTGTATGAATGTTGCAGTGAGTGCATGTCTGCATGTCAGTGTGCATGCATGTGAGTATGTTAGTGTGGATGCGTGCCTGAATGCGTGTGAGTATGTGTGAGTGCATGCGTGTATGAATGAGTGTGACTGGATGTGTGTCTGAAAGTGGAGGTGAATGAGTGTATGCGTGGTGCGTGTGGGTGTGTGATTGCATGTATGCGAGGAGGGGTGTGGTGGGAGCTGTGACTGTGGGGGGGTCAGGTAATTGCTTCAGGGGGGTGGGGGTTAGGTGATTGCTGGGGGAGGTGGGGGTGTCAGGTGATTGCTGGGGGGACCTGTCTACTGGTGACAGGGAAGGAGTTCCCTGTCACCGGCAGCCCTACTGCCATGGTTTTCATGGCAGTGCTACTGCCGCGGAAACCATGGCGGTAGGGCGGCTCATAATGCTGCCGTGGACTTGAGTGGACCGCCAGGTCAGAGATGTACATACCGTGGCGGTATACACCGCCAGCCTAAAAGACTGCCAGGGTCACAATGAGAACCTATGTGGGGCCAATCAAGTTCAGTATGTGGGGTTTTATCGTGCTAAAGACTTGTGGCACATGTTATTCCACATTCCCTGCATAGCAACTAGTAATTGTGCGCTTACAAGTGTATGGGTTATAATGTTTCTGCGTGATGAATACATTTCCCCAAGGCTTTTCTTGCTCCTTATTTTATCGGCCAAGTTGGAATAAGGGGCTGAGTGTGAACACTTTGTGAACGCATTTTCAATCTGACATTTTAATGAAAGTTGCGAACATACATGAATAGGCAAGCTGAGTTTAATATGCCTTTCCCAGACCACAACCTACTGCCACCCAATGACTGCAGCATGTTTTAAGAAATGCAGGCTCCTCAGTCTTCCTTTCAGAAACATACATTGTCAAAGCCAATAGGTGTTGCCTATGTGAGAGATATTGGCTTTGCCAATGTCTTTTAGCCATGTTGTAGAGAAGCATGGCTGATGTGCAGCATGATTAAAAGTTATTTAAAAAGTGCTATGATGCGGCAAGGTTTAAAAAAACGTACAGCTCTTTTTTTTTCTTTTTATAGCTTTTAGCCATGTTGCACAGCAGCCACGCTGCACTAGAACAGGGCTCAAAGACATTGAAAAAGCCAATAGCTTTCCCACAGGCAATGCCTATTGACTTTGCCAATGCTTGTTTTTTGTTAGCTTTTCATTACCACACATCTCTTCATCTCTAAAGTCCATTTTAATCTGCCTGCAGGAAGGTTGGTGTTCTAAGACTGTACTTTGCTGCAGGTATTTAACCCCTTCTGTCCAGGTCTTACTACATCATGGCCTTTGTAAATGGATGGTATTGTTGTGCAGTAAAAATGTCTAAATCATTTTTCTCCAATAAGTCTTTAGCAAACGAGGTTTGTCTTCGAAGCGTTGCACCTGCTCAGTCTACCAAGAAGCCATATGGGTTTCAATTCAGGTTTTGAATTTTGGTACAGGAATATTTAGATAATCTGGACATATTTTTTTAACGAATTAGCTACTTATCAGTCGGCCTGTGTTCAGAAATAATTCTCAATGTATCCTGCATTGGAGTAAATGGAGCAGATGTATCTTGTTTTCCTTTTGATTCTTCACAATGTTTCATAAGCACATTGCTTCCAATGTAGAGTATGGAGCTTTAATATTACATGATACCTGTTTGGTTTGATCAACGCAATTTGTGTTATAATGTTAACAAGTAATGACATACAATTTTTTGTCAAAATTCAGATCTACAGCTATGCAAATTAAAGTCAATGCCCAGATGCAAAACCTGTCGATGACAGAGGTCAGTTATTTGAAGAGGTCTCTGGAGGTCAACAGTAAGTGGAAATCTGGGATCCGTAGGTGGTAAATATGACTCATGAAGTAGGAAATTTCTTCGTAGCTTCTGACGGCCTTCCACTTCCTCTTTCAAATCTCATGTCTTCTAAATTAAGAGAATGCTCTTTTCATACTTGTAAACATAGTAGATTCAACCCAGGCAGGAGAAAAAGGTGTTCTTCACTCGTTGGAAACACTAACTTCATCTGAGCGCTCGGTCATAACAGGAGGTGTTTGTAGAGAAAAGGCATGGATGCCAGGCTGTCACACGGAGCATGTTTCAAATAATGAGACATTCTCAAGAGGTGCCTTAGTTACATTCCAGAATATGAAACTCAACAAGGCTTCTATAAACAAGAAAACAGCGCAGAATCTAAATCCCAACCAAGCCTCTACAAACAAAGGTGTATTCTTGAGTCCAAACACCAACAACTCCACAAAACACCAAATAAGGGGACCATCAAGCATTTAATCCTGAATCAGATCTCATGAAGGAGTGTGCATTCTGGGATCTGAGCCCTTGATCAGACAACATCTAACAAAAGGGACATCCTGGAATATGAACCCAACCACATCAAGCAAATGGACATTTTGAAATCTAAAATCTTACCAGACATGTTATGTAATGGAGATTTGTAGGGCGCAGCTTATCATTTATGAGGGTATCCTGGCGCCTGAGCAGGAGCATAGGTCTGGAGGTGCTCCTAGTTGAACATCCAGATCTTCAGCTTCTTGCTGAAGTTGAAGAGTGGAGTGGTTTTCCGGAATGTAGAAGGAGTTTGTTCCAACTTTTGGCCACAATGAATGAAAAAGAGTGTCCTCCTGTCTTGCTTTTGCAGATGTGGGGGGATTTGTGTGAGGCAGAGAGAAGTGGAGCATAGGTGTCTGGAGTTTGGTAGAGTTGGAGTCTGCATTGAGGTAGACTGGTCCTGTGTTGTGGAGAGTGTTGTAGGCATTGCTGAGGAGCTTGAATTTGCAGTGTTTTGGGATGAATAGCCAGTGCAGTTCCATGAAGTGAGGCGTGATGTGTACTCTTCTGGGGATGCCTAGGATGACACTGGCAGCAGTGTTTTGGATGGTTAGAAATCTTCGAGTGATGTGGCTGGAGATGCCAACATTTAGTGCGTTGCCGTAGTCAAGTCTGCTGGTGATGAGGGCTTGGATGATCGTGCTTCTGGTGTGCATGGGGAGCCATTTGAGGAGTTTGTGAAGCATTCTGAGTTTGTGACAACATGATGAGATCACAGCTTTGACTTGTTTGTTCACTGAGAGCTTGTTGTCAAGGATTATGCCAACGGTCCTGGCATGGGCTGAGGAGGTGGGCCTAAGAGCCAAGTTGATTGGTCATTAGGAGGAGTCCGATGGGGAGTTCTTATTTCCGAAGATCAGGACCTTTGTTTTGTCCGTGTTGAGTATGAGGCAGTTCTCTCACATTCATTTTGCTATGTCAATCATGCAGGCAGTGAAATTGTTCCTGGTGTTGTTCTTTTGGTTTCTTATGATGCAAGTGAAAGGTGCCATGTGAATGTTGAACAGTGGAACATTGTTGTGCTGAGGGAAGAGCCCTGGGGGACTCCACTCCCTTTGAGTTCTGTTGGAGAGGAAGGAGGAGATCCAACTGAGGGCGAGTCCTTGGACTCCTGGCAATGAGGGTACCATGGGAGACAGAATATTTGTTCAAAGGCTTCTAAAGGTCTTGGCCCACTTTCAATGTGTTAGTTATTTCTCTGTTACTGTACTTCAAAAGTGTTGGGCTCGGACTCTGCCTACCTCCTACAAATTCCTTCAGTAACTAAGAGGCACCTTTTGCATATCTGAGGGGAAAAGATAGAATAAGCTTCCTTCTTTAGCTTAGCTCTGAAACTAGTTAATATAGATTGAGTGAACATTTAAAAACCTTGCTTTTTCAGCATTAGATTTCATGGGCTGAGTTATTACTTACATTACATTTTTTTCTTAAGGCCAGGAATCCTCTTGGCATCTGCACTCAATAAAACTCATAAGTAAATAATCTTGGAGCATGCATGAAGGAACTTGCACAGCACTATGGTGCTTTATAAGGGATCAGATTATGAGCAAAGAAGCCCTAGGCCAGCCAAGGCAGTGAAAGCTTGCTCCACTATTGGGTATTGCAATCAAAACTGTATTTATATTTCATTGTCATACTATCTGTGGAATGCAATGACTTTCAGCTGTAAAACCGATTTTCATCATAATTGTGTATTGAAAAGCATTGATGAAAGGGTACAGATTAATCCAGTGAAACAATCCAGGTATCAAAGTGTCATGGTTGAATGGAGTGAGCCGAAACCGATCAGCATTCAGAGCTCAGAGGTGGCAGAGCTCAAAACTGTAGTCAAAGGGTAGTTGGTGGAGACATATGACTGATGAGGGATGCTTGTACCTACAGATTCCTCAACTCTTGAATCCCTCCCAGACCGGATCTAGAAAAGGTGGAATAGATCTCCTGTGCTGGCTGGTGGTGCTAAACTTCATCTTGATGTCAGGTTCCACCCTGGACATGCCATCACTGGAGCTACTTAGACACCACCCCAGTGCCCTAAATTCAGTTCCTTTTTTTCCACAACCTTCTATACAGATCGAAAGTGGCTCTCTATGGAAGATTTTCACCTGAGTCTTTTTTTCAGTGTTAGGAACAATGTCTCCAACAAAAAAACTCAGCATTCAAGACTTGTTGTTCCTGCCATAGACAAATATCCTTTCCGGACATTCATGAGGTCTGTTTGTGGTAGCTGGAGTCTTACCATGCCTTAAAGTCATGTGAGTCCATACACTCAGAACCCATTAAAAAATGGAAGGCAAAAATCTTTAGGGTGTAGTTCTTGACCCGGTATTGATCTTATGCCATGTCCCGCTCGAAGAAAGGGTCCTCACTATCATCCAAGGACAAAAAGAAGAAACACAATAAATGCTGCAGGAGGGATTCCTTTCTGTCCAGACATTGAACCTCCTCTAGAAGTAGGTTACAGGGTCATCCCCCCAAAACAAGTGGTTGAATCTTCCTCAGTGCACACCCCAGTTCCAGCTTCAATCCTGATGTTGCCCTTGACTGAGCCAAAGATTGCAGCACAATTTATGGCTTTGACACAAGCCTAGTTGATTCTGTTTTGGAATGCCCTGGTTGCCCTGGTGTGCCTTCAAGCTCCATTGAACCCTCAAGGCCAACAACTGGACAGTCGGAGTTGAGTTCCTTCCCAGAACCAGACGACCCATTTGGGCCACCCTACTAACCACAGCATTGCAGTACCTACACTGATCGCCCAGCTGGTTTGTCCTTTGCTGGCCACAGTTCCACCACCATCTCCAACCTTGACATTGGCTTTCAACCCAATTCCAAAAACCAAAGCTATCCTCTTGCCCTCCAAGAGGCAGATACAGAGGTCAGGGGAGAAAGAGCAGTAGAAGGCACATTCTCAGTACAGGCCATTGCCTAGAGAAGAATATTACAATAGGACAAATGATATTTAGGCAGAGGCTCTGATCACATTCAGATGTTGGAGGTCATTGGGCATGATGATGCTGATAGTAGTGAGGTGGCCAACATATCCCGCCTACTGACATGAATGCTGTGGCATACCTGCCCCTTCTATATGCCAGATGGCTCGACGTCTCACTGGAGGTGAAGTCTGAGTGCCCTTCTGGGCTACCGCTTGTAGAGATAGCTCCCTTTATGGCAGGTCTAAAGAAGGCTGCACAGGTCCTCAAGATACTTCTCACTGTAGAGAAGAATAAACCCAATCTCCTCACAGAACTTTTCTAGCCCATCTTCAAAAGCCCTTGCTCCTGTTTAATGGGGCACTCTTGGAGCATGGGCCAAACATCTGCTGTTATGACAATGAAGCACCACATTTTCCCATTGTCATAGGCCAGAAGAACCCAGTTTTCTCTAGACTCACCCTTCCCTGGAAAGTCAGGTAACCTCTTGCACTAAAAAGAGTCTTGATCAAGAGACAAAAAAGAAAGAGCCCTTGGGGAAAAATATTTTTACATCAGGAAGTCTGACTTTCAAGTTCATAAGTGTAGCCTGTCTTTTGCCTTGGCACTCCTCATACACACTCTGGGACATAGCATAGATGGTCATGTCTAGTCCAATAGACACACTTTGTCACTTTGTCGAGGTGGTTCATGATGACCAGGAAACAGCACAGCAGATCTCGCGGGCAGCCTATACACTTTTGGTTCTGTAGCATGGTTAATGTCCAGGCAAATGTGATGGTCATCCCCTTTAATGGCTCTCGCCTCTTCTGTAAAAAAGTTAATTTGACCCTTGTACACTTTAATTAGGCCTGTGGCTCATTCTCTGGGTAGGGCTTCCACTGCATGCCAATTCAGGCAGAACTGCATTTTTTGTGGGGATTCTAGGCAGATGGTTTTGCCAACTTCAGCCCTCCCAACCAGTGCAACAGCAGCCAAACCGATTTCTCTGGTAGTACTTAGGGAACATCAAGTACATTCTTCCCAGGGGAACTCAGGGCCCCTGTATAAGATGTGGTATCACATCATATTGAAGGATTGACACGCCTTCAAGATGAATCAGTGGGTCCTTCAAATCACAAAAATTGTTATGCCCTTTCTTTCCAGGAGTGTCCTCCCCTCATCCCTCCCATCCTTTCTGCCCAATCAGATGAGTGTGCTTGTATTCAGCAACAGGAAGTCTTAGCTCTGCTAAGCAAAAGTGCAGCAGATCAGAAGAAAAGTTTGGACATGGACAGTCCTCCCAATTTTTTGTATTGCCCAGTGAGGATGGAGGTCATTGTCCCATTCTTGACCTCCAGCTCTGAAAAGCATTTCTACATAGTAAACTTTAAGATGATGTCCCTCTTAAAAATGTTTTCAGATCTGGAACTAGGAAACTGTATGGTGAGACTTGTCTTGGAGGGTGTGTATTTTACATAGGGATCTTGCATTCGCTCAGGGGGTACCTGTGCATTGTGATAAGCTCAACCTGATACCAATTTGCAGTCCACCTGTTCACATTGATATTGGCAACTTGAGTTTTTACAAAGGTAGTGGCAGTGATGGTGGCACACCTTCGCAGTATGGGGATATGCGTGTTCCCATACCAGGATTTTTGCCTGCTGAAAGCAGAATGATGGTAGCGAGTACTGGACCATTTGAGCGCCACAGCGTCTCTGCTAATCAACTTGGTGTTTTCTATCAACTTTCCTCACCTGGAGCATTCATATCACCTTCTTTTCATAGGTCTGGTGTGACACACAACATCTGTCAGGCCCTTCCCACCTCCCCAGAGGGTTTGGAACATTCAGCATATGATTCTGATGGTTCGGGAGGAAGCTCTTTTCCTGGCCCTGACAGTCCTTCACCTGGTGGACATTTTGACTTCTTGTGTCCTTCTTTTCACTCATGCTGAATGGCACATGCTTGCCCTTCAGTGATGCCTCATCTCCCAGTTGATGCAACACTTAGGCGCACTGGTGGAAAATGTTTAGACCAACCTGGGAGCAGTAAAAGATATTCAGTTGTCATCAGTGGAGAACATTTATTTTGTTGGCGACCCTTTTGTCCTCCACCAGCAGTGGCCACAGTGGTGAGGAAAGTCCCCTTTCTACAGTGGCATACCCTTCTAGGGGAAGAGGAAATCAGAGGGTGTTAGTCACCAGCAGAGCAGATGTGCCATATCAATCCGTTTGAGCCACGTACACTGAAGGAATTCTTGCTTTCCATTCACAGTTAGTCCATCTGAAGTTCTAACAAACACAACTGAAATGTGGTATGTCAACAACCAAGGGGCTGCATTTCTGACCTTTCGGTATGTCACCCCTCTACAAATGTGTCTGTTCTGGCAATTGAGCAAGCTGCAGATGTTGTTTCTGTTCACTATTCATGTCTCTTTTCCCACACAAGTGGGTTTTTATGAAAAAGCTTGGTTCCTCCCAAGGTAGTGAACCTGTTCTATATGGGCCTGGCTATCGCCCTACCTACTTTCTACCCACTCCCTTATCCCACAAAGGAGGAGGAGTGGTAGAACAGTTTGGACCCTTATAGGGCTGTCAGTTTTTAGATACACAGGACCTGGGAATTTAAGACTGACGGTCAGCTGTTCAGTGGCTATGTTGGTACCAAAAAGAGCAAGGCTATCCAGAAGTAGACAATGGCCCTCATTCTGACCCTGGCGGTCCTAAACCGCCAGGGCCACGGGCCACGGAAGCTCCGCCAACAGGCTGGCGGTGCTTCAGTGCCCATTCTGACCACGGCGGTAAAGCCGCGGTCAGAAAAGGGGATCCGGCGGTTTCCCGCCGGATTTCCCCTGGGTCAGAGAATCCTCCATGGCGGGGCTGCTTGCAGCGCCGCCATGGGGATTCCGACCCCCTTCCCGCCATCCTGTTCCTGGCGGTAAAACCCGCCAGGAACAGGATGGCGGGAACGGGTGTCGTGGGGCCCCTGGGGGGCCCTGCACTGCCCATGCCACTGGCATGGGCAGTGCAGGGGCCCCCTAACAGGGCCCCACAAAGATTTTTACTGTCTGCTATGCAGACAGTGAAAATCGCGACGGGTGCTACTGCACCCGTCGCACCCCTGCAACTCCGCCGGCTCCATTCGGAGCCGGCTTCCTCGTTGTAGGGGCTTTCCCGCTGGGCCGGCGGGCGATCTTCTGGCGATCGCCCGCCGGCCCAGCGGGAAAGTCAAAATGATCCCAGCGGTCTATTGACCGCTGTGCGGTCTTTCGGAGGTTTCCGCCCGGCGGGCATCGCCCGCCGCCCGCCGGGCTCAGAATGAGCCCCAATGTCTGGGTGGATTGTGCTATGCATTAAGATTTGCTATGCGCTTGCCAAGAAGTAACCTCCTGAATGTATAATGGTCCACTCCCCTAGGGCAAAAGCAACTTCTTCTGCACTGTCCAGAGCTGCCCCTATCTTAGATATCTGTCAGACTGCAACGTGGACCTCGATTCACACATTTACTGTACATTAGAAATGTACTTTGTAAAATGGCCATTTTACATGGTTGGTGTGACCATCTCCTCAGACCAATAACCTTCTGAGAGGGGCATTACTGTAGCCCTGATTCAAGATGTGAGGAATATGCAGATACTAGTATCCATCAAAAGAGAAGTAACAACATTTCTGATGGAAATTCTATCTACCTACCGAGAGCCTCTCTGATCCCACCCATCAGCATGTTCTGAGGAGCTACTGGTTTTAGGTCGAATGATAATAAGATTCCAATGTAAATTATTGTACACCCCCTGACTAATTGTCAGTAGAGTGGGCTGTGTCTCCGTCTCTTGGAGTAATTGGAAAAAATGGACAAAGACTTATAGTATGGCTCTGGGATGGCATCTTTATTGCTCCAGTAATGTGAAGTCTGGGATGGAACCTGACATCAAGATGGAGCAGTTGCCAGTTTTTCAGATCTGGGTTGGGCGCTGGCAAGGATTCAAAAGGTAAAGAATCTGACAGTAGATTGAGTATCCACCAGAAAAATCATCTATCTAAGGTAAGTAACATATTAATTAAGAAGTCCTTTTTCGGTAAAATTTGGGAGAACTGGAAATTTTACAGTGTATGCGCAAAATGCAATAGGTTTATTTATGACAAAATCAAACAAAACAGCAAAACATTATTTTGAGACACATAAGACACCAAGCTTGTCTAGCGAGAGGAAGAGGAGAGGGAAAATATTGTGTTACCTAACAGAGTTACAAACTCAACTGTGTTCAGTTCTTCACCAACCATAGTGTATTGGCACAATCTTTTATGTGATTTGTATGTGGATGATACCATGATCTATTTCATATAGTCCTCGGATTTTAATAGGGGCTAGCATTTAACTGTTAATATTAAGTGGAAAATGCAGTATAAAAAATTAAACGTCAGCAAGATCATAGTGTTGTTATACAATAAGCTGTCCACCATTGTTCCGTGTGAGTTGTGATATGCTCCATTCCTGTCAAACCAATTTAGGGTCTAGAGAAGTAGTATGCCATTCCTCTTTGTCCACAAAAGCCCACATCAATAATATTGTAGAAGCGTGCCCTGTGCATATATGCCTTAGAGGCCATTAATGTCAGATTCCTGTCTAACTTGGCAAAAGCCTATTGCAGTTGATCCCTACCACTAACATTGGCCTGTAATTCATAAAATGTGTAGAACACAGCGATGAGAATAATTTTAGTCCTAACCTGTGCAGTTCACCCTAAACCAATGCAAATTCTCTTCTGTTCCTCAATATTCAAATTGCACTTGTTATATTGATGATACTCTGTCACAAACAAGGTGGCCAGATCGTGGACCAACTCAGTGTGTGGTATCTTGTAGCATGCGCAACAATATATAAATGACCTAGCTTACCTTTCGGTGATACAACAAGCTCCTGAGGGGAAAGCGTTTGGAGAAGTAACACTTTGAATCATTGTAATATTCCATCAACCATTATAAAATGTTAATAGTGCATGGCCATTCCCAAAAAAGACACAGAGCCATTGTCTTCAGTTGTGTAAACTAGTTACGTTGCCATATTTCTAACCAATCGCTGCTAAGCACCGGTCATTTCAGGGGCCAGTCTTTATAACAGTACCATCAGTATAATGAGATTAGTCAGTTTTGCTCAATATATGACACCTTTGGGTGCGCAATGGCTGGTGATTAGCTAGGGGTATGTGGAACTATGGAAATTTGGAACCTAACAATGCGTACAAGAAAGAAAATAAGAGACTGCAAATCAGGTTTGTGTTGGGTTGCACATACTATAGACAAGAGATGTCCCCCTAAATACAAAGGAGTCTCCTTGAATGGAGTTACACTGACTCTCACTTTCTTTCACCAAATGTATTTTCTTTAAATATACAATAATATTAAGTTAGGGCAAGACAACTGTTTGTTATATTGTGGCTTCTCCCCTTGACTCTCTGGGTTTCACAAAGTGTGTGCACATAATGGAAGGTGAGAAAAGAGTCAATAGTGACAGATTATAGAAAGTGAGGGAAAGCTCTTAAAGTTACAAGAAGTAAGGAAAGAGACAGGAGGTCATCAAGAGGGTGGCACCTTACACAGAAGGTTACAGAGTGAATAAGCATAGACACAGGAGGCTACAGAGAGAGAGGGCAGACAGGGCACTGCAAAGGCAGACGAGAGCAGATACTAGGCCTGGGCGGAACTCGCAGAGTTTTACACAGCAGAATTCCACAGAATTACAAAAAACTCAGCAAAATTTCACAGATTTCTGCGAAATGGCAGAAAGTGGCACATCGCGCTGCTTGCACTGTGATTTAGAGCTGGGAGTGCCGCGTGTGTAGTCCGCATTGGAGAAATCTCGCCGGGTGCCCTCTTGGTGTCCAAAAATCACGCTAGGGGATGCCAAATTACTGTTTTCGAGCTGAACGTGGGTAAAACGCTCTGCCACTCTGCGGTCGGTAGAAGATTTTTGGAACTCTGCATTGCAAGAGTAATACGGAGTGGCCACAAATCTGCCAATTATGCTGGCAGAGCAGAATATATTGCCGACCTTGGCAGATACATGAGGCTGCAGAGAGTGAGGCCAGATACAGGAGGTTCCAAGGAGTAAGAGCAGGTATATGAATTTACGGAGTAGGTGAAAGGAAAGATGCAAAATAATAGTTGGTGAGGTCAAATAAATAGAGTGGGGGTTGAGGAAGGTATGTGCAACGCTTGAAAGTAGATACATATTGTTTCAGAGAGTGAGGACAGATGAAGAAGGTTACGGTTGAAGTCAGAGGCAGGTGGTTACAGATAGAGTGAGTATAGGGACAAAAGATACAAGTTGATACAGAGAGGGAAGGCAGATACAGTACTACAGAGTGATTGATGGTGGGGACGGACATTTAGAGGGATTGAGGGCAGCCATGGACTTTACAGACAGTGAGGCAGTGCTTACATTGAGCCAGTGCTTGCCGGTGGGGGCCACTGGCACTTATTTTTGGTGACTGGCACTGATCTTTCTGCTTCTGATATTTGCTGAGTGTAAGGGGGGGCGGGAAACCCACAGATCAGAAAGATGGAGGAAGAGAAAGATGACAAACTCATTCCACAGAAAAAAAGCAGGAACCCACAAGAACGAATAAAAGGTGAAAGGACTGTCTGCTAGTGGATTAAAGACTACCAGCCTTTGTGATCTGTGCACCAACATTTAATTGCACTGGCCACTGCCTTCTGAGCAGAGCTTCGGGCACGGGCACTCTTTCTTTCACAAATTAGTCACTGCAGTGAGGTAAGATGCAAGAAGGGTCAAGACAATGTTTCCAAGGCCTAAGAAACTCAGGGGCAGTTAGGCAATCCTGGTAACAAGCGTAGCTGGCATCCCTGAAAAAAACAAACACAAAACGCTTTCACAAGCTCGGTAACATGCCAACTACCTTGTTATTTATGCATGGACTTTCTGGACGTAAGCTCATGTGCCTTAGAGAATCCCTGGCACCACATGGAGAAGCTGTTGTGCAGCTAATGTATGGAGCAGGGACACACTGTTTACAGTTTTCGGCATCCCACTAAGAAGCAGTTGTGTGGCAAATGTTGGGTGAAGGAACAATGGCCTCACAGAGTCACTAACACCATATGGACAAGCACTTGTACAGTGTAGGGAATCCGCTTTTTCTGTGTGGATTCCACTGATTTTTCATCTTTTGCTGGACTGTATTTTATTGCTGGTTTTTGGACTCTACAAACTGGGCACTGCTGTCCAGTGCCCCGTGTATGTGCTCTGGCCCCTAAAACATTTATAAATTGGCTAATCCCTGACTGGCGTACTTAACGTTTCTATTAGGCCATAATACATGGTGTGAAAATACACCCATGGCATAAAAAGTTACTAACACTTGTGGACTGCAGCACTTGTTGTGCCAACCACTAGCGTGACAAAAGAAAACATGGCTTCAGGCATACCATTGTAGCCTAACTGCTCGAGTGTAAAACCTGCACTAGAACTGTGAGAATAACTCTTTTTGACAGGTGCAAATATCCCTTGTAAATATTCATATGTCACCCCTATGTAGACCTTGTAGCCCACAGGGGTGCATTACATTTAGAAATGGGTCATGTATAAAAGTAATATTACCATGTCCCTACAGTGACAAGGCCCAGAACAGTATTTTTACTGTGGCAGGCCTAGCTGTCCTATTCGGAAAACCGAAGTACAGATTAAAATACTAATACTGTATCTCTGGACAGGAACCAGCTAGGAAAATAATTAAACCACTATTTTAATAGTTTTAAAAAATCAATACAAGGTTGAAGTTGTATCTTTTTATTATATTAAGGAAAATTAACTTTTAGAAAGCTACCTTTGCCCTGCCTGAAGTTCCTGGAGGCTAATTTGTATTAGCTCTCAGCTTGTAAGTCTGTGCTTAGTCATGAAAATATGTAAACCAGTTGTGAAATCCCTTCCAGAAGCAATGGGTAAAGATGGGTAGAGATAACTCCTCTGAAATCCATAGAATAATCAAAGTGTGGGTTGTGGGCTTCCTGTGACACCATACTGTCAACTACTGCATGTCACGTATGCTGATTCACATGCAATACTTGAAAGGGAGAGAAGATGCCAAGCAATTCTTGTGGATACACTGTCTGTTGAAGGGCTATGCTTTTGCCCTCTCAGACGTCTGTCTTTGGGCTTGTTGTGGGTACAATGTCGGCATCAACCTGAATTTTAGTGTTTGATGCACGAAGACACTGGTAATTTCCCTATGACTCTCCTGCGTGCACACACAGCCCTCAGAGCCCAAGTACAGAGTTATCACCGATTTTCGTCATCTTGAAAACGCACTTTCACTTATCATTTTTGGCCTGTTTGCAGTAAGGCAAACAGGCACTACTGAAAAAGTGGATAGAGATGGCCATGGGAACTTTTACCCCATTGGTTAGGGAGTACCCAGGTGTCACCCTCATCCACTAGCTGGTGCCAAGGGTGTATAGTGCAAAAAAACATATAATACCTGTCCAACATTAAAATAGGGAGCAGGTTGTCTAATGCACAGTGTGCAAGGAACCTTTGGACTTACAAATTACAGCAAGCAGTGACAGACCGGGCAGGAACAGAATACTAGTGAGACTGAGGGCAGTTGCAGAAGAGTACAGAGCATCCTGGGAAATGCAGAAGGTAACAGAAAGCATGAGAGCAGGGTAATAACATTACACAGAATAAGAGCAGGGATACAGGCTTACAGAGCAGTGAAGTGCAAAGGCAAAAGATTAAAGAGAGTGAAGGCTTACTCAGACTCAAAGTGTGTAGTAGCTTACCTAGTGTGCCATACACCAAGGAAGGAAATGGTGCCCAAAGCTGATGTTTGAATTGTAAAATACAGCAATAATGAGGGCTTAATGGGCCCCTGAGGACTCTTGGGCCTAGTGTACTGCACCTGTGAAAGTGAGGTCAAGGACAGAAGTTGTTTAGAGTTTGTGAGGGAAGATACAAGATGTTGCAGCAAGTGTAGGACACAGAGGGAGTTGGGAGGTCACAAAAGGGTACAGAGAATGAGGGCAAATTCATGGGGTTACGGGGCAAGTGATGAAAAATGCAAGGGCTTTAGAGATTGTGAGGCCAAGGACAAGAGTTTACAGGGACTTGTGGCAGGACAAAAAGGTTACAAAGAGTGGGGTCAGACACAGGAAGTTACAGAGTGAATATCGGGCAAAGGCAGGAGGTCACAAAAGTGAGGGAAGACACAGAGGTTACAAACGGTGAAAGCAGAAATAGAAGAGACAGGCAGTTACATACTTGGTGATGGTAGTGAATGGAGGTTACAAAATGAGTGTGAGCAGGGACGAAAGGTTTGCAGAGAGGGAGGGATGACCCAGAATGTTTCAGAGCAAGTACCTAGCATATGTTTCAGTGAGTGACAACTGACACAAGAGGTTACATAGAGCGAGGAAAGGCACAGGTAGGAAGAAACCATGAGACCAGAATAGGGGTTACAGAGAGACTAATAAGAGTCCAGAGCTTAATTCGAGCCAATAGCTTTTGGTGCTCAGCACCAGCACCAGCACTTAATTGTCAACACCAGCACTTATGAGAGTCTGCCACATGGTGGTGCTGTTATTCTAATTTAGAGACGAGCACAACAACAGTTGTTTATTAATTCAATATGTGTTAAAATTATTAATACATGCTGCCAAACCCAATCTTATTTCTTTGAGGGCCTGGAATAATCGGAATTGTCACAACTGTAGGAGTGTAAAGGTTAATAGCTGTGTTGTGACTGCAGTTGGCAGCGCTGACAGTGGCAATGGGAAGTCCAGGCGGAAGTGGCCTCCTGATGAGGGCCCTGGCCCTTATTGTACTTACAAAATTAAGTACTGACAGAGATAGGCGGTCACAGAGCAAGAGAGGGCAGAAATGTTCGTAACAGAGCGGGAGATTACAGGGATAAGACACTTCAGAGAAGGTGAGAGCGGAGACAGGAAGGCACAGAGCAAGGCGGGACTGAGACATGATGTTACAGGGGGAGTGAGGGCAGTGATAGGCGTTTACAGAGTGTGAAGGACGAGACAGGAGGTCGCATAGGGTGGTGGAAGATACATGAGATTACAGAGCGAGTGGAAGGTCAGAGACAGGAAGTACGTACCTGGTGAGGGTTACAGAGTCTGCAGGCCCAGTAAGGGATTTAGGGAGAGAGAGGGAAGACCCAAGAGGTTCCACAGGCCAGACATAAAGTGACAAAGAGAGTAACGTTGCAGAGAATGATGGCAGGTGGAGTTAGTTACAGAGGGGTGGGAGGACGTAGGTGGGAATGTTCATGAAAGGCCATGGCCTGGACAGGAAGGTGTGGAGAGAGTGTAGAAAGTCAGAGTCTTGAGACAAGAAGTGTCATACTTTGTGGGGGCAGGAGCTCACAAAGAAAGTGAGAGTAAGGATTGTCATTCATGCCTGGTGAAGGCAGATATACCTGTAGTCAAGGAGCTATAATAGCAAAGGCAAACAATATGATATTAATGGCCGAAAAGAAGAGTTTACGCGGCCATTGCGGAAACTGGTGGTACCAGAGGGAATGAGGGCAAGGTTGAAAGGTTAGAAAAGTGTCTGGAAGTGAGAGACGCGATGCAGAACTTGTACACGAGTATGAGGAGTGAGAGTGAGCAAAGAGGAAGCTATGATATGTTTTGTTATTATGTAGCTGCACTAATGAGGTCGCATGTGAATTGCCGGCTTGTTCCTTTAACGAAGAGAGCAACATCACCAAGACCGTTAGACAGCGCAGCTCCGCAACAACCGACTCATGGCGCATTCTACACGTCAATTAAATACATCCTATTGACCTTGAAACGTTCTAAATCTAACCGTAAGTGGCTTTATGTTTTGCTGTGTTGTGCCATGTTTTTTACACTGCTAGAATGCTACTGGAACAGATCATAGAAGGTGCTCAGTAGGTTTCCGTTTACAGGTAAGTGCAAGAAAGAAAACAGAAACTGTGAAAGGAAGCGAGGAGGACGTTAGCGTTTCAGTAGTTTTTTCTTTTGACCACAGCCCCTACCTCTCTCCGCCGAGTCCCCCATGCTCGCACCTTCAGGGCTCCAGCCCTCAGCAGCTCCTAGAAGCTGAACTAGGACCCAGTCGTGCCGCGCTGAGACGCTGTGGGTACAGGAGCCCCCTTCGTGGTACTCGGTCTTGCTGGCATTGCCGCTCAGCCTGGAAGGAGAACCGCGAGGGCTTTACCGGAGCTGACCGACTTCCTGCCCACCCCTGCACGGCCGTGCCAGGAAGCTGAGGCATTCGCAGCGGTGCATAGCTTCCATGCAAGGTGAGGGCGGCCGTGGCCTGTTGATCTGGGCGAGCGGCCCTCGCGGGGGTGCCCACCTAGGCCACTCCATACAGCGCGCCACACATTCCTCGCAGGAGCGCTCAAAGCGACCAGCGCCGTGCCAGGGGCATCCTCGCCACCGAGATCCTCATACTTTTCTATACTGAGGACACTCGAGTACACCTCAGAGCCAGCAACGTTCGCGAAGAAGCAAAGCGCAGAGAGACGACGTTCAACTTCCCCTTTCAGATTCTCGCCACATCCTCAGAGCATCGTCACTTGTTCCTCAGCCACCCACCCTTTTGAGTAACCATCTTATCTGCATCAACACAGGCGAACACTCGCGGTGCCTCTGAATTAACCCATTAGCGCTCTAACCAAGAGCGCGCTCTTGCAGCTTGAACAGCGTAGGGAACTGTGGTGTATGGAGTGCCTACAACACCTTCAATAGTGTCATTAGTAATGCGCGTTATTCTGGATTCTTTTGTGAGATTTCAGGAAAATTATGCAAAATATGCTTTGGCAGTACATTACAGGTAAGTCCTGCAAGTTTCCGGCAGGGAACCAGTTGAGCAGAAAATGTCTCTTAAGTGAGATATTTTCTGCAAGAACCAGTCCCCCTGTAGCCATAAGTTATGCAACATCGCTTATCACGCAATTTCAAGAAATGTTACTTTATGTGAAGTTCACAAATTTTATGAATTTCTCCTGCATAATTAACAGTTTACTCAGCCTTAGTTGGTATACAATACATCTTCCAACAAGTGTTAATGAAATAGAAACCAGACAGACCTCAATGATTTCATATGACAATGTGGGGTTGCCCTAAAAAAGAAATGTCCTCACAGTGTAATACTCTCACAATACCCCTAAGATGGTCCTTGGATTCACAATAGTAAATCCTCAACTCAGTCCTGGTAGTGTGGTAAAGAGCAGTCAGGTTTTACCCAGAGGAGCATGTGTTAAGCATTTCAGAGCACCATCATGGATGATAACACGACTCAAAAGAAATCCAACACCCATTTATAAAACAGAGCTTATTTTTTATCTTAATTTAAACACTAAAGCAACAGAATAGAAAAAGTATACCAGAGTTATAGATCTTGGACGCAATATTAAATCACAACAGAATTGGCATTGAAGTCTATGGGAGAAATATCACTGGTCGCAAAAACGTACTTAGAAAGAGAGTTGTGTGGAATACTTGCAGGATTAAGGTTGTGCAGTCCCTAGGATCAGATCACGACAGTCAGATCAGTTTTACTTGGCTCATGGCATCTGGGTACAGTGTTGTCCTGGATGTCCATGGTGCTGAACAGGACTTGAGTTGAAGTCAATGGCAGGGAGCCCCTGGTAACAAGCAACCATTTACAGGTCAAATTGAGGGGACCCTTTTCAGCGCCAAGGTTGTGGGGTCCTGAGACTAGGCCACAACAGTGTGTCCATTTCTACCTGGTCTGTCCATGGTACTGAATGGTACAACACACTGGTGCTGGTTTTACCGCTTACACAACGGTGCTGACAAAGCGATGCAAAATCTCAGCTGGGTTGCAAATGTCAGATGCAGGTGGCATGCTGTGCCCTGCACCTGCAGAGGCGAGTGTGGGGGTTAGTTAACAGACCGGCAAGCAACAAGCCTTGGCAGGATGCAGGATGCACGCTGTGCCCTGCACCTTCAGTGGCAAGTGTGGGGGTTAGTTACCAGACTGGCAAACAACAAGCTTTGACAGTGGTAAAGGTGCAGAATTATTTTGGGAACTTCCTGTGGTCCGAGGGAGTGATGTAGCTGCCTGAAATTTGTAGGCAATCTGGACTACAACACCCAGAAGACACTGGACCAGCTGGCTTTTGACAATCCGAGGCGGGGCCAATGGCCTTCAAAACTTTGGATCCTGCAAGTGTTTTTATCTGCCGTTTGCAGGGGACTAGTGCCACTGATCCAAGGAAGTCGGAGGGTGCTTCTGGCTTCAACAAGGGTCCCTCTGGTCAGGACTGACAAGTTTCAACCAAGGACGAGAGTTGATCATGCAGTTCCCAGTCTGTTGCTACAGGGACAGAGTATCCCTTGGGCAAAGTCCAGTTGTCAGTAATACAGAGCTTCTCCCGGCCCTTCCTTGAAGTTGATCGATCAGAGCTGAGGTTCTGGTGTCAGGGGTGTCCCTTAAATCCTGTATTTAGGAGTGTAGAGACTAGTGGCCAATTGACAGGAAGCTCCTACAGCTAATCTGCCCCTGTGGTGACTACATCTGGCAGGAGGTTAGAAACCTGTCTTGGCGGCTGCAAGCACGCACAAAAGCATTAGGTGACTGGCCAGAGCACAAAGAAGGGTGCCAACCCAGTGGGCAAACTCTAGTGTGCCATCTGGGTGCATGCCAGCCATTCCTTGACACCATATTTGTGTTGGGGGAGAGAAAGCAAAGTGTTTGACACCAAACTCAATATATCTAAGCGTACCATTTTTGAGCTAGCAGCCTAGGTCTGCCCGGCTTAAGTCCCATGTTATCCTATGGACCGGCCTGCACTTACAGTGTATTTTAGTGGAAAGGACACTATACAGACTTGTAAGTTTTTGCTTACATGCCTGCACCTTAAATATAATGTTGCCTGTCCTCTGGGCTGGAGAGGGCTTCCTTAGGGGTGTGTGACATATTTGTAAGGCAATGCATGGGACCGCAGCAGTCGTGATGAAGGCACAGTCACACTTGAGCAGTTTGCACCACTGTCTGCAATGGTAGGCCTGCCATCAGTAGTTTGCATGGGTGACATTGAGTGGCACAACCTCATGCTGCAGCCCTCGGTACCCATTTACCACCTATGCCCTGGGCCCCCTGAGTACCATTTACTAGGGGCTTACAAGAAGGTAAAGTATTTTCAAAAGGTAATTACCATGTTGACCAATAATTTAAGGAGAGAACACATAAACTGGGGCCTGGTTAGCAGGTACTAGTGCACCATCAGAGTCGAAAAACAAGCATCTAGTGCCCAAATGGGGTCAAAAGGTGGGGGCATCTGCAAGAAGCCCAGTTTTCTTACATTAACTAATCCCTTATGCCCCCAACATAGTCCCCCACTCCATCTTACACTACAATTCACGATACACAAAACCAAATGGACTTTAAGGGGTTACTCATGCTTGTCTACTTAACCCATCCCTTAGTAGCTAAACTCTTGAGCAAGCTTCCCACCAGGCCCACACAGCTCAACCCATCCTAGTCACATCCCGGATATCCCTAGAATCCTCCACTTTCAACCAAGCCACACATCCAATGCAAACAGCAAAGACATAGGCTGAATTTAGCAGAGGGTGTTAACAATAAATCTGCTCAGAACTGGGCAGATGCAGAAATGCCATTGTGCTAATGCAGCGCTAACACCTTAGTGTCTGCCTTTATTACAGCTCATAAACAGAAGTAAATCTCCCAGAAAAGGTTAAGGTGAATCTGCCATATCGAGAGTATAAATTTCACAATAATATCAGTGTAAGAACCCATTTGGGGGGGTGAATAGGGCAAGAAGGGGCTGCTGTGCCTCAGTCATGGTGCTTGGGACCATTTACTACTGGTTTTCTGGGGTCCTGCCTACTATGGCATCGCTAATTGGGCCAAATACACCCTCTACTACACTTGACTCTCAGGACAGTGAGGGCAAGAAGTCTAAGGCATCTCAGAGAGATAGTGTGTGGGACTATAGATTCAGAACACAAACAATACACACAGTAGGCACAATATTTGTATGTCCAGTTCAGCTCAGTGATTTTCGTTTTAAAAAAGAAGTACTTAAATCACACCAAAATGCAATATGGTACATAAGGAAGCCAAGCTCTACTTGGATGCACACAATAGGGTCTATGGGGTTCACTACAGAGAGAAAAAAAGTCTCAGAAGTAGGAGCAGATACAGGCTCTCCTTGGCAATGTGACGCAGCTTGATTGTAGTTTGTGACCCATATGTCACACTGTTATTTCTGAATAGGCAGTTCTGGTATGTGGGTTGCAGTTATCTTTCACATTTCCACCAAATGATTTTTAGCTAATTTACATTGTTGGTGTTATCAGATCAGGGCCCATGGCTCACACTTTTCAAGAGCGGGCATGCAGCTGTTAGCCACGTGGGCTGAACAGTTGTGCTTGCAGTCACAAGGGCTCATTTCAGCAGCCCCACATCCTTCAATTCATATCACCAGTTGAAGTGTGCAGTAGCTTAACAAAGGCACTCTGGGCATTCAACGCCAGCACTCGCAGTGGGGAATACTTTTCCTTTGGTCCTGGGGTGATGTCCTCAGTTATGGTGAAAGCACAGTCATCACAGGTCCTCTGCCAACGTCTGTGGCTGCCGCAGAAGTGGGTGATTGGGTGAATCGTGGCTGACAAACTGGGGGCATATTTACAAGAAAGTGGTGCATCGGTCCAAATGCTCCCCTGCCCCACCTAACGACACCATGGTTGTGCCATATTTACAATACGGTGCACCATGGCTGTCGTTAGGACAATAGCGTCAACATTTTTGATGTTATTGTGGCACTTTGCGCCACTAGCATAAAAAATGTTGATGCTAATGCAGCAAAGCACAGAAGGCCCACTGATTAAATTGGGTGCATCATTTTAATGCCTGCTCTGAGCAGGCATTCAAAATAAGAGAAAAAATGGCGCAGTGAAATGTTGTAAATCCTTGCGTCAGAACCCCCTCCTTGCATACATTATGTCTGACGCATGCATAATGTGGTGCAAGCGGTTGCAAAGTGGCACGTGGGAAAAGCCCCCTTAGAGTAATAAAATTATGCTATGGCAGTGAAAGGTGGCGCTAGGGGTTGTAAATATGCCCCTTGGTGCATAGCTGGGTGTAGAGGTCTGAGGATCCTCAGGTTCATGCAAGTCTGCTCAAATCACACTCCCATGGTAACCTGCTTCATCTAGGCCACAACGCTCCTGGATTCGGCAGGTGTGCTTCTCCTTCTCAGCAGTCAGCTCCCGCTGGACAAGGAAAGTGCTCCCCCTTCCTCCCTTTCAGCATACAGGCAGGCTCCAATGTCCCAGACAGACTGACAGCTTCTCCAAAAGATGCACAGCTTTCAGCCATGTGTCCTTGGATATGGGAGACTGACTATCAGCGATACTAGTAATTTTTGTACTGGCCACATGGGATTTTAGAAATCTCCATAAACATATATAGATCTAATATCCGATGATGTGTGCTAGAAAAGGCCAATAATATATGCATTTATTTATATTTTAAATTCATGTAATGACATAGTTTGTTTGCCTGCCTTTTTTATGTTGTGTATTATGATGTGTGCATAATATTTTTCATTATATCTGTTTACATTCAATAAATAATATGTTTTTGTACACTTATCTGTCGAGGAGAAAGGTTTGAACTTCAAGGGAATCATGTTTTGCTGAGGGGAATTCTAATTGTTTACTTATCAGCATACTAGTCGTACAACACAGCAGCTCTGTGACTATTCTGTGTGGTGTTGTCGTCAGTGAAGCAGCTTGGAACTGGAAAGTGGGAAGTTTGGAATCCCACTTCAATACATTGGGCCTGATTTACGCGGCCTGTGGCACAGGGCGGTGCAGCAAGTACCCTACTGATCTGCCCTGCACCACCTGGAAAGGGCAGAAATGTGCTGTCTCTACAAGATATGATGCATTTCTGTCCTCGTCCCCTGCACTGGTGCACAAATTGCTGCATCGTGCCAATGCAGGCACCCTTGCATGGTGCAAGAGTGCCTGGGTTGTGGGGATGATTGTTTTTGTGCAGAAAGGGACACCGTCCGGCAGAAAAATGTTCGCAAGAGGTGTTTTCCTCTTTCTGTGTGTGCTGCAGAATACCTGTAAATCTGGGAATGCATCAGATTCCTTCGGGTGCCATGGATGTTGCGTGGGAGCACTCCAAGCAACACCCATTGAATGCCCCTTTCATGCAGTGTTATGCATGAAAGGGGTCCATATTTACAAGGCCATGAAAAGCCATGCAAGGTGGCTTTGTGTGGCCCTGTAAATATGGGCTGGCAATCAACAACAAATGGCAACTCATTACTTGAAATAAATGCACATTCTGAATATATAAGAAAGAACTTCTGAGTGCTCATACACTGACACACATCGTTGCCTTGATGCGTGAAACTAGGTCTACTATAAGTGGACCCGTTCTAATAATAAAGAAAAAAACTCAGTGGGGCACATCAAAGACAGTGTCTACATTTAAAGATAATTTGATATCTTAACGAGATGAAATAGGAAAACCTATTGAAATCTAACTATAATGATTGATATGATTTCTCCCTTTCCTGAGAAGTGTACACAAACTAATTCAAAGAATATGACATATACAAAAGTAAAACTAATCCGAGAAAAAAATATGTCTATGCAAATAGAAGTTTTAATACAAAGAAAGAAGAAAATCCTATTATACACATACACATATATACATATATACAAAACATATAAAAAAACAATAAAAAGCCATCAGCCGACACGTGTTTCGTCCTGACTGGACTTCTTCAAGGCTTTACTCATTTCTATGTCCATATGTTCCTATCCCTTCTATCATCCTCTGTTTGAAACCACAGTCAGTCACCTCTTTTTTCTTCAAAATCAGTCTAAAAAGGCATCTTTTTTCGAACAAATCGGAAGTTCTAAACGGGGCACACAAGCCCTTGGCGTTTTTGCCGAGATCTATCAGAAAACGGAATTGGGATGAATTAATAGAACAAAAGGAGGACCGTATAGCTGGTTCCTCAACACATGAGGTTTGCGATGCCTCTTTAGACTGATTTTGAAGAAAAAAGAGGTGACTGACTGTGGTTTCAAACAGAGGATGATAGAAGGGATAGGAACATATGGACATAGAAATGAGTAAAGCCTTGAAGAAGTCCAGTCAGGACGAAACACGTGTCGGCTGATGGCTTTTTATTGTTTTTCGATATGTTTTGTATATATGTATATATGTGTATGTGTATAATAGGATTTTCTTCTTTCTTTGTATTAAAACTTCTATTTGCATAGACATATTTTTTTCTCGGATTAGTTTTACTTTTGTATATGTCATATTCTTTGAATTAGTTTGTGTACACTTCTCAGGAAAGGGAGAAATCATATCAATCATTATAGTTAGATTTCAATAGGTTTTCCTATTTCATCTCGTTAAGATATCAAATTATCTTTAAATGTAGACACTGTCTTTGATGTGCCCCACTGAGTTTTTTTCAATATGGGCTGGCACACTGCGCTACCGGAGCATAAAACAAAATGAAGTTCCGGTGGCTCAGTTTGCCACTAGTGCCTCATAAATGAGGCCCATGATTTCCGGACATAGGATGTGGATTGACTGTCTACAATTGAGGAACCGGTTTGGGGGGAAATTCTTTGTGTGTGGTGACGGGGGGAAATTCTGTGTGTGAGGTGACATCTCTCACAGACGGTTGTGATGATAATGGCTCCTAAAGGCTACCCATAATGTAAACACATGTGTTACGCTCTGTACCCTGCTGTCTTCAACCTTCCTGGTTCGTGTAATTTGTGGCGCAGCGCTAGGTTAATAAACACGCGTAGACCTTTCTTGGTTGCCAGCACACTCGGAACTGCGTCACCGCAGTTCCCTCTTTATTTATAGCCTCGTGCTCCGTGCCCCTCCCGGACACGCCGAGCACGCTATTCAAGCACAGAGAGCCCGCATGGCTCTCCGCTCACTCTTTACATCCCCCCCATGTTTTACTCCACATGGACAAGGATTAATGAGATAAACTTAAGCAAAAGATAGAAACATTATCACACGAAAAGCTTTAGAAATAAAATTGAAAGAAATATCCTAAATAACTAATACCTGAAACACCACAACTTTTTTTCTTAACACCCTGAATCCTAGTATCGCACACAGTGTCCACTTTAGACGGCTGTAAGTCTTTTCACACTGTCCACATCTTTCTTCCCACAATGTGCGTGCATTAACAGACGACACCGACACTTACTTTACAAGCAATCTATTCGACAGACAAAGTCTTTCAGCTGACTGCTCGGTACAGGATTAGGGCGTAGGTCATATCTCGCACTTCTAGTGCGCCCACCTCCATGTTCAGGAGCACAACCAGGCCGAGTTTGCTCAATCATCGTTGGCTCCATAACATCCTTCTTTTCTTCAGCCATTAGTGATGAACCACGGGTTATGTCCTCTATTTCTCCTTCTTCACTAGTCGACTCCCTCAGACCAGCTCTCCTAAAATGTGATACATTTCGTGTCACTCTTTGTCTCCCTCTGGCTGCCGTTATCATTGATCCCTTTATGCCAATTATTTCCCATACCTCAGGCTCAAATGGCGTTCTGAACTTTCCTCCTCCTCGCCGACATCTCACTACCACTCGATCTCCTTCTTGAAACCCTCGATACTTCGCTCGTCGTTGAACACTCGCCCGCTGATTAGTAGCTTCTCGTCATTTTTGAGTGGCCTTTACGTCCAATACAGGAGGTTTCCATTTAGGACCTGAGGGAATACAATCTCGTGGAGATACTTTGAACATCAAAGAGGAGGGAGCACAACCAGTGGTGCTATGAGGCGTTTGACGATAAGCACTCAAGAATTGGTACAAACATTGCTCACTATTTTCCTTTTGCTCCACTCCAATCCTTGGAGCCCTGTTCAGAGTTCGCATGAACCTTTCCACGTCCCCATTTGCCTGAGGCCAGTAAGGCATTATCTTACGATGACGAATTGCTAGACCATCAAGGTACGATCTAAACTCTTGCCCCTGGAAAGGAGGACCATTGTCAGTTCGAATTTCGTCAGGCAAACCGAACAAAGCAAATGTCTTTTGCAGAACTGGCCATACATTTTCAAACGCCGTTGATGCTACAACCTCAACCACTGGGAACTTTGTATATGAATCAATCAGAACAGCAGTCAGTCTCCCATCTGGGAAACTCCCAAAGTCCATGCTCACTTTAGCCCAAGGTTTCAGAGTGGCCGGTTCGGTCACCACTGGGCAACTCGGAGGCTCTATTGATGTGATGATGCAGGAATGACACCTCCCTACCATTTCATCAACCTGAGTATCCATACCCGGGAACCAGACTTTGGCACGTAATCTCGCTTTGGTTTTAGCAGCCCCTTGGTGCCCTTGATGAGCCAACTCGATCCCTCTCGACCAGAGACATTGTGGAAGCACGATTCGTCTTCCCCTCAGAACCAACCCATCATTATCGGTAGACAGCTCATCACGCACCTTCCAGATACTCTGCATAACCACCTTCTGATCAGGGCAGGACATATGGGTCTTCTCTAGAAAATATTTCCACTTTTTGTGGTTTAATGCTTCTTTGACATAACTCAACATCACATCTTCCTGGGTAGCACTTACAATGTCAGTTACGAGAAGAGCATTAGGGCATGCCGACTGCACAACCATGCTGACAAAAACTTCAGTACTTTCTTCATCTTGTTCTTGATGAGCATCAAACACCTTCGGAGAAGGGTGTCGAGACAGATAATCTGCAGGATTGTTCGCACCAGGCCGATAAACAACCGTGAACCTATAAGGTTGAAGTAGAACAGTCCATCGTTCAATTCTCGGAGGTGCAAGACGCGGGCTACCCGCAAACAATGAAACCAAAGGATTGTGGTCAGTCACTACTTGAAACTCGTGCCCATACAAGTACAAATGAAAATGGCGGCACGCCCTTCGAATGGCTAGAGCCTCACGCTCAATCTGCGCATACCTGGTTTCAACCGCCGACAACGCCCGACTGGCATATGCAACAGGGATCCACTCCTGATACCTCTGTTCCTGTAAGAGCACAGCTCCAAGCCCGACGGGGCTCGCATCCACCACCACTTCAGTTTTCCTACCGGGGTTGAAGTAAGCCATAGTCGCTTTATCCAGCAACGCATCTTTAATATCCATAAACGCCTGTTGTGCGTCCGGGGTCCAGTCCCAACGGTGTTGCCCTTTCGTGAGTCGTCGAAGAGGTTCAGACATGGTGGCGAGCTGTGGTATAAACCTTCCACAATACGTGGCCATCCCTAGAAAACTACGAACTTCCATGGGATTTTGCGGAACAGGGGCTTGACGGATTGCTTCAGCCTTCCGTGGGTCCACTTGCAGACCATCTTTTGAAAATACATAGCCGAAAAATTCTACAGAGGTTTGATAAAAGGCACACTTCTTCTTGTGAAGTGTTAGCCCTGCTTCAGCCAACCGCTTCAACGTCGCCCTTAGATGACGATGATGCTCCTCTCTCGTCTTGGAGTGTATCAAGATATCATCACTTAAGTTGATTACTCCCGGTAATCCAGACAACGTTTCTCGAATCGCATTCTGTAATACTTCGGCAGCTGAGGACACTCCAAAACTTAGGGGGTCATTCCAACCCTGGTGGTCGGTGATAAAGCGGCGGCCAACCCGCCAACAGGCTGGCGGTCTAAAAAATGGAATTCTGACCCTGGCGGGAACCGCCAACACAGCCCGCCACCTTAACACTCCGACCGCCACGGCGGGACACACAAACAGCGCGGCGGTCACCGCCAACAGGCAGGCGGCAGACAATGTACCGCCCACACTATCACAACTCACCAATCCGCCACCTTTTCCGGGGCGGGAGCCCCGCCGATAAAAACACGGCGGAAACAGACTACGAACGGGAAAACGCTCACCTATACACACTCCACGAGGACGGAGAGCAGCATGGAACCCGAATTAAACATCCTACCAGCTATTGTCTACCTGCTCATCTACCACGAGTACGAACGCCGGCGCAGACGACAACGGTGAGTACTGCACCTACGACACAGGGGAGGGGGGAGGAGGAAAGCTTACGGGCACACACATATGCGACCCCCCCCCCCCAACTATCTACACACCATTGCAGAGCACCAAATCACAGTGACACCACCCAAACCCCCCGGAATAATGCAAAGACATAATTAAAGTGAGAAACAAAATTTATGTATAAAAGAGGTTCTTTGAAGTCATGGTAAAATAGCAATATGAATTGTAAATATTCAAGTAAGAACATTGCGAAACCGATAAACATAGGCAATAAGTCCTGCACAGTCACTTAAATTTCTACTGTCCGTGGGCCAAAGTGTATCAACACATGGGCAAAGCCCACACAGGAGACCTGAGTCCGTTGGAGAGATCACTGCTGGGGCATCAGATGACAAAACTACAGGCACCTCAGGGGGAAGGGAAGGGGGGGCACCTCAGCCACATGAGTCCACGACGCCAGATCCACGAAGGGTCCACCATGCCCACTGTGCCATCCTGGGGAGTGCAAAGCCACAGTCTCACAAGTCTCTACAGTGGGTGGTCTGCCCACTGTGCCATCCTGGGGAGTGCAGAGACACAGGCCATCAGGTGGATTACAGACTCCACAGGTAATGGAGGAGGCAGGGTGCCCCGAGTGCAGCGTGAACACTAGCTCGACACAGAACCGGCACTGTCAATGGGCCAGCGGTGCTTGACAGGAAGGGCCCAGCGGAGCGGTGCTTGAGACGGCGGGGCCCAGCGGAGCGGTGCTTGAGACGGCGGGGCCCAGCGGAGCGGTGCTTAACAGGAAGGGCCAAGCGGAGCGGTGCTTGAGACGGCAGGGCCCAGCGGAGCGGTGCTTGAGACGGCGGGGCCCAGCGGAGCGGTGCTTGAGACAGTGGGGCCCAGCGGAGCGGTGCTTGACAGGAAGGGCCCAGCGGAGCGGTGCTTGAGACGGCGGGGCCCAGCGGAGCGGTGCTTGAGAAGGCGGGGCCCAGCGGAGCGGTGCTTGACAGGAAGGGCCCAGCGGAGCGGTGCTTGAGACGGCGGGGCCCAGCGGAGCGGTGCTTGAGACGGCGGGGCCCAGCGGAGCGGTTCTTGACAGGAAGGGCCCAGCAGAGCGGTGCTTGAGACGGCGGGGCCCAGCGGAGCGGTGCTTGAGACGGCGGGGCCCAGCGGAGCGGTGCTTGACAGGAAGGGCCCAGCGGAGCGGTGCTTGACAGGAAGGGCCCAGCGGAGCGGTTCTTGAGACGGCGGGGCCCAGCGGAGCGGTGCCTTTCTGCACGGCGGGGCCCTCTTCAGCGGTGTCTTTCTGCACGGCGGGGCCCTCTTCAGCGGTGCCTTTCTGCACGACGGGGCCCTCTTCAGCGGTGCCTTTCTGCACGGCGGGGCCCTCTTCAGCGGTGCCTTTCTGCACGGCGGGGCCCTCTTCAGCGGTGCCTTTCTGCACAGCGGGGCCCTCTTCAACAGTGCCTTACTGCACGGCGGGGCCCTCTTCAGCGGTGCCTTTCTGCACGGCGGGGCCCTATTCAGCGGTGCCTTTCTGCACGGCGGGGCCCTCTTCAGCGGTGCCTTTCTGCACGGCAGGGCCCTATTCAGCGGTGCTTGTCCAGTCATTCAAGGGAGCCAGACCTGGCCAGGACTCCCTGCTTAGTCGCCCTCCGACCGTGCAGTTGCTGGACCCTTCTGTGACGGAGTCCTGGGCCCGTGGGTGTCCTCCCTCACACCCGGGATGGGGCTTGTGGGGCCCTCCTGGTCCGCGCCCCTGCTGGCTGATTTCTCCGCCCTGCTGCCCTTGCCCTCCTTCGATGAGGCTCTCTGGCCCTTGCCTCCCCTGGATGTTGTGGCAGGTGACGGCCCAGGACTTTGCTCCTTGGGGGCAGCCGTGTCAGTCTTCTCGCGGCAGCCCTTGATTTTACGGGTCCTCTTTCCAGGGGGGGGCTGGCTGTCCCCTTGCTGCTGGCCGATGTATCAGTGCTGGGAAAGGGTGGACTCCAAAACCCGTGCACAATGGTGACACTTAAAGCAGGGCTGGTGGTGGCTGAGGTGCTCTTGGGACTCTTAGCAGATGGAGGGGGTGGGTCAGGTGTGGCAAAGAGGTTAAGTTTGGAGAGGTAACATTTTTTAGGATCAATGTAAAGGGTAGGTGTAGTGGGTATGGGAGTGGAGGAAGAGGATGTGGTTGTAGGAGAGTCAGGTGTGCTGTCTTTGGGTGCAGGTGCTTGTGACGTAGGCTGTCGTGAGGTGGTTGGCTGTTGGGTGGGTGGCTGCCTACGTTTGTGTGTCTTGGAAGAGGGGGTGACAGACACAGTGGGAGAGGACACAGGGGACGTGTAAATGGCAGTGGGGGTGGTGACTGCACGTGTGCGGACTGTACTGGAGGGTGTGCTGTTGATGGAAGTACTGGCTGATGGTGGTGTGCATGCAGGTGTGAGTGGAGACGTCACAGGGAGGGAGGAGGGAGACGAGGAGGAGGGGGACACAGAGGTGGTAGTGACTGTTGGCATGTCTGCATCTGGGTGTTGCTTGGGTGAATGCTTGTGTGATCTGTGGTGCTTATGTCTGGATGAGCTGCCCTTGGGTGTTGAGGTGTGTGCAGGCTGGTCTGATGGTGTGGATGGGATAGGCTGAGGAACAGGAGACAGAGACAGGGTGGAGGCAGTTAGAAGAGGGAGGTTGGAAACAGGGACAATGGCTGCCGTCAGTGCTGAGGCCAGAGCATTGAACGATCATTGATGGGCAGCCTGACCCGAATGAATGCCCTCCAGGTATGCATTGCTCCGATGCACCTCCCTCTCTACCCCCTGGATGGCATTCAAAAGGGTAGACTGCCCAACAATGATGGTCTGTAGGAGGTCAATGACCTCCTCACTGAGGGCAGCAGGGGTAACAGGGGCAGGGCCTGAGGTGCCTGGGGCGAAGGAGATGCCCGCCTTCTTGGGTGAGCGGGCACGGAGCGAAGGCTGAGGGGCTGCTGGGAGGGCGGAGCTGGTGCGCTGGGTGGCGGCTGTACCTGTAGAGGCGGGGGGCCCGGATGTTGCCGCCACCGCTAGGGAGCTCCCTTCCGAGGACGTGTCGGTGTCGCTGGTGTCACCACGGGTCCCCGTTGTGGTGCTCCCCTCGCCCTCCGTTTCACTGGTGACCTCGGTGTCTGTACCATGGCCCACCGGGGCCTTGTGAGTTGCAGCTCCCTCGTGCTCCGATGCCAATTCTCCTCCGCCTGATGATGCTAATGCACACATGCACAAGAAGATAAAGAAAAAGGGTGGGGGGAGAAATAAAAACAGGTTGAGTGGATGCATTGTCAACACCGTTGGCGGAGAGGACAGACACAGGAGCCTCATGCACTACGCCGCGCAATCGGGGTACACTACTCAGTACTTGTGACTTGGCCAACAGGTCTATGGACAACAAATGCGCACATGGGTGATGCTGGACCATCGATTGCTGTACTTGGCACCCTACAGAGGTGGGGGGCAGGGGCACAGGGCCATGCCTAAAGGAGGGGACTACACTACAGAAAGCGCCCTGGCCTAATGTCACCCACAGCCCTCCTCCCCCACCCAGACGCCTCCACTGCGTGTAAAGATAGCAGAATGTGCTGGTACTCACCCCCTTGTGTCTGCTGTGATGTCCTCACGCGCCCATCCAAATCGGGGTAGGCCACCGCCAGGATCCGGGACATCAGGGGGGTCAAGGTACGACTGGCACCCCTCCTACGTTGGGAGGCCATCCCCAGCAGTGACTCGGCGGTCTTCCTGGTCCCGCGGCGGATGTCCTCCCACCTCTTTCGGCAGTGGGTGCCCCGTCTGTTGTGGACCCCAAGGGCCCGGACTTCCTTGGTGATGGCACGCCAAATGTCGACTTTCTGATGGGCGCTGACCTATTTGACATGTACAGGGTGGGAAAGGAATTTTCAACATTTTTCTGCATGTTAGATGTGATTGCCCCCCCTCCCCAACCCTGCCATGTGGCACATGCTCTCATCTGTCGTGCCTTGCACTCCTCATTCGCTCCCCACCCCACCATCTTACATCCACCATACACAACCCAGGCATAGCCCATTCAACGTGCACCCAGTGTACTTACCTGTTGGTCTGGAGAACCGTAGAGTAGCGCATACTGGGGCAGGACCCCATCCACAAGTTTCTCCAACTCTTCTGAACTGAAGGCAGGGGCCCATTCCCCAGTCGCAGCAGCCATTGTCTCTTCCAGACCGAGGTCACAGCAGCACTTGCAGTATAGGTCCTCTCCTGTGGATGGTCAGGTCTCGAGTGGTTAAGCAGATAGAAAAAGCCGCCGGCGCACATCGTCATTGGCTCCTGAGACCCATAGGGTTCAATGTTAACCAATGCGCCTTCGCACTGCGGTCTTCGACCGCCTACCGCCACGGTGTGCCACGCCAGCGCGTTGACCTCATATCCTACTGTCACACTTCTCAGGTCAGGCAGCCGCCATTACAAGGGCCCACATGGCTTAATTGCTACTGCGTCACACAGGCCTAGGCCTTGCATTGCCACTCATACATGCCTTTCAATGCATAGCGATTCGTGTACTGTGCAAGCTGGGTGAACGTACCTGTGGGTTGCTTGACTCTGTGCTCCATGTTGTCCTTCCTAGGCACCGTCCGCTGGGACTTGCGAGGAGAAGGATGAATCCTCCTGTGTACCGACCGCTGGTGGACCTGTCGACAATGGAAGAACGACATATTATACTTCGATACCGACTTGACCGAGCCACTATACATGAACTGTGTGCCCAGCTGGAGCCTGACCTGATGTCCCCCATCCGCCAACCCACAGGGATTCCCCCTCTGGTGCAGGTTCTGTCAGTACTCCATTTTTTGGCAAGTGGGTCTTTTCAGACATCAGTGGCCATGTCATCAGGGATGTCTCAGCCTATGTTTTCTAAGGTTTTGTCCAGAGTGTTGTCTGCCCTGATGAAATACATGCGGAGATACATTGTTTTCCCTGAGGAGGGTGATTTGGCCACTGTGAAGGGTGATTTCTATGCCCTTAGACATATCCCCAACATCATTGGTGCCATTGATGGGACCCATGTGGCTTTAGTACCCCCAAAAGACAATGAGCAGGTGTACAGAAATAGAAAAAATTACCATTCGATGAATGTCCAGGTGGTCTGTTTGGCTGACCAGTACATCTCCCATCTAAATGCCAAGTTCACTGGGTCAGTGCATGACACGTATGTCATGCGAAATAGCAGCATCCCTTATGTGATGGAACAGCTACAGAGACACCGTGTGTGGCTAATAGGTGACTCTGGTTACCCCAACCTGCCTTGGCTATTGACCCCAGTGAGGAATCCCCGGACCAGGGCAGAGGAACGCTACAATGAGGCACATGGGCGAACTAGGAGGATTATAGAACGGACCTTCGGGTCCTGAAGGCCAAGGTTTAGGTGCCTGCATATGACAGGTGGATCCCTAATGTACTCACCAAAGAAGGTGTGTCATATCATCGTGGCCTGCTGTATGCTTCACAATCTTGCATTGCGACGCCAGGTGCCTTTCCTGCAGGAGGATGGTCCAGATGGTGGTGTTGTAGCAGCTGTGGAGCCTGTGGAGAGTGAAGAGGAGGAAGACGACGGGAACGACACGGACAACAGGGACACAGTTATACAACAGTATTTTCAGTAGCACACAGGTAAGAATCACCCACGCCATTTTACATTTACTTCTGCCCTCCTGCATCTCTACTTTCTGTGTTTCCCCCCAGTTCCTTTTAACTGATTTTTGACTTTCCCTTCCCTTTTCAGAGCTGTATGACCCACAGCGTGACTGCTGCTTTGTTTGCCCATGGACTAATGCTTATAGACATTGGTATGTTGTCATCACAATGTGACTGAACATTATTGCACCGTTATGTGTAATACATTTGTAAAGAATACAAGCAGACTCCTGATTTTTGAAGTGCAATTGGTGATTTATTTTAAGTGCTGCATATGGGTCCATGATAGTAAAACGGTGATGGGTGGGGGTGGAGTAATGTCCATGGCAGAGTCCAGTTCTCAGTCGCACAGGTGCATTGTCCATATGCCTGTGGAAGGATGGAGCAGGGGCAGTTCAAGGTTGGACAGGGTGACAATGTGGGACAGTGGGATGACATCAGGGGGTATCTTATGCTGGCGGGGGTCTTGGCATCCTACTCTGTCTTCTTGTGTGATCTCAGGTTCCGCTTGCGGGGTGGTTGATCTTCAGCAGGAGGTGGGGTTCTGGTGGCCTGTCGTTGTGTGGGGGTCTCCTGTCCACTAGCGCCGGCGGAGGTGGTAGGCTGTTCGTGGTCCGGGCTAGTGACAGGGGCCCTTTGGGGTGCCACATGGTCCCGCAATGTGGTGACTATCTGGTTGAGGGCCAGGACGATGGTCCCCATTGCGGAACCTATGTTCCTGAGTTCATCTCTGAACCCCATGTACCGTTCCTCCTGCTGTGCCTGGATCTCCTGGAACCTGGCCAGTACCGTCGCCATCGTCTCCTGGGAGTGGTGGTATGCTCCCATGATGGTGGTGAGGGCCTCTTGGAGAGTGGGTTCCCTGGGCCGGTCCACCCCCTCTCGCACTGCAGCCCTCCCAGTTCCCCTGTTTCCCCGGGCCTCTGTCCCCTGGACGGTGTGCCCACTACCACTGCCCCCAGGTCCCTGTTGTTGTTGGGGTGGTGGGTCAGCCTGGGTGCCCTGTAGTGGCAGACACACCGCTGATTGACGCGTCCTGGAGACAGAGGCATGGGCCCGCTGGGTGGGAGCTGTGCTGGTATTCCCTGAGGGGGTTGGGTCTGCTGTGGCCTGTGTCTGTGTGTGGGGAACCGACTGTCCAGAGGTCCCCGATGGTCCGGGCTGGTCATCAGCTTCTAGGTCGACAGAGCTGCTGTCATCACTGGGGGCCTGTTCTGGGGGCGGGATGGACAAATCTGGACCCTCCTGGCCGGTGTGTTGGCGTTCGGGCCCTGCAGGGGTAAAAGAGTATGGTTATTGCTTCTGTGTGTGCCATGGCGTGCGATTTGGGGGTGCCCTTGTCCCCCAGTGCTGGCATTCCCTTGTGGGAGGAGTTGTGAGGGTGGTTTGTGGGGGGGGGATGGGTATATGCAGTGGTCATGCTTAGGTGATGGGTGTCCATGGTTGGTGTTGGCATTCAGGGATTGGTGTTGTGTTGGGTGGGTTGTGCTGGTGAGACATTGGCAGGGAGGATGTGTGCTGGGGGGTTGGGGGTGAGGTTGGGGGTGTGGGTTGGCATCCTGGTGGTTGGGGGGGGTAAGGTAGTTGAGATTAGACTTACCAGAGTCCATTCCTCCGCCTACTCCAGCGAGGCCCTCAGGATGCAGGATGTTCAAGACCTCTTGCTCCCATGCTGTGAATTCGGGTGGAGTGGGTGGGGGTCCGCCGCCAGTCTTCTGCACAGCGATGTTGTGTCTTGACACCATCGACCGCACCTTCCCCCGTAGGTCGTTCTAGCGCTTTCGGATGTCTTCCCGGTTTCTGGGATGGTGTCCCACAGCGTTGACCCTGTCGACGATCCTTTGCCATAGCTCCGCCTTCCTGGCTATTGTGGTGTGCTGCACCTGTGTGCCGAATAGCTGGGGCTCTACCCTAATTATTTCCTCCACCATGACCCTGAGTTCTTGGTCCGAGAACCTGGGGTGTCTTTGGGGTGCCATGGGGTGGTGTTTGTGGTGATGAGTGTGGTGTGTGTGGTGGTGTGTGGTGTTTTGTGCGTAGATGTAGTGTGGGTGATGATGTTGTGTTCCTGTGTGTGTTGGGGTTTTCGATAGCTGTGCTCTCTCTCTCTCTCTCGCCTTCTCTCCGAATTTCTAGTAGTGGGGGTTTGTGGGTGATGTGGGTGTGTGTTTTATAGTTGATTGGATGTGTGGGAGTGGTGTTTGTATGTGTATCAGGTGTGTGTATTTCAAATTGTCCAATGTGGCTGTGTTTTGGAGCTGGGTGTGTATTTTGACCGCGGCGGTGTGTACCGCCAATGGAATACCGCGGTTAAAAGACCGCCGCGTGGATTCGTGGGTCGTAATGGCATGGGCGTGTTTGTGTTGGCGTGACGGTGGAGGTTTGGTCATCTCCAGTTTATCGCTGACCGCTGATGAGGCGGCCTTCCGTGGATGTCGGGTTTTTGGCGGCTTGGCAGTTGTGGGTCAGAATGACCGTGGTGGTTTACCGCGGCCGCGGCGGTAGAATGGCAGTCTTCTGACCGGCGGTAAGAGCCTTTTACCGCCGAGGTCAGAATGACCGCCTTAGTCTCTTGTACCTTCTCAGCCCCACATGTGTCGAGAAGGTAGTGATGTTCCTGCTTTCAGGGTCTAGTTCTAGCTGATGATACCCCGCATTAAGATCCAACTTTGAGAACCACTGTGCCCCATTCAAATCCGCAATGATGTCATCCATTGTGGGCGTTATGTGCCTCTCTCTTCGAATAGCCTTATTCGGCAGGCGCATGTCAACAGAGGCGAATCGCTCCCGGCTGTTTGGGTTTCGGCGCGATCACCAACGGTGACACCCATGGCGTAGGCCCATCCACCTTTTCAATGACTCCTAGGTCCTCCAACAACTACAACTCTTTCTCAACAACAGGTCGCAGATGGAATGGCACCCGGCGATGTCTTAGTGCCACAGGAACCACACTGTGGTCTATGTGCACCTTGATGCGTTTTCCTTTCAAACGTCCTAAGAAGAGCTGCGGGAATTCATTGAGGAGGCGTTCCACTTGAGTGTCATATATTTGACGTGCAAAGAATACTAGTTCTAACTCTTCAGCCGTGTGACATCCTAGCAAGGTGCCGCGATCCCCAGCCACGACATAGAACTTTGCCTCTGTTGATCTGTCTCCCCTTTTTACAGCCACCTCCACTGTTCCTTTGAGGGGAAGGGGTTCTCGCCCTCCATAGTTGTATATTTTGGTAGCTGTCAGGGTAAGTGGCGGGGCAGGTACTAATTTTTTTAAAAGGGTTTCATCCATGACATTGACAGACGCTCCTGTATCAATGAGTACGGAAACAAGCGTGCCATTGACGTGAACGTCACTCATGGGCCGCGGTCTCTTTTTTCCTGGCTTCCCTCCCATAAAAGATATTACAAAAATGTCCTCTTCTTCATCTTCCTCAAAGACCGGACCACTCGCCGTCGCATGGTCCCTTACCTCCTACGCACTTTTGGATACAGCTCTGACATTCGTATCCCTTCCTTTTTGTTCTCCTGGCTTGGTCCTCCTAGACCTGCACACTTTAGCAAAATGGTTTGGCTTGCCACAACGGTTGCATGATTGCCCTTTTGCCGGGCACCCCATGTTGGGTCGATGTTCATAGCCGCAGCTTCCACAGGCCCTATCACTGGGTTTAGCAGGGTTCAGTTTACGGGGTGTTGCCAAACGTGTCTGGACAGCATCCACTTGTTCCTCTTTTACTTGAACTACGCGAGTCGATGACGCAGCAGCTAACGACTGACCTCTCACTGCCGCCATCGCATCTGCTCGTACCGCAGATAGTTCATGTGACCTTGCCAGAATCAGAATGTCATCAAGGGACATGCCCTGTTGCCGAAGAATAAGCTTTCTCAAGGCATTAGACCGACAGCCTTGGATGATCTGGGCTCGGATCTCTTCTTGTTGGTTGAGTCCTGTGCACGAGCTCACCAGTTTTCTCAACCTGGCGTAAAACATGTCCATTGACTCGACTTCGGTCTGTTGCGCCTGTCTCAGTTTGAAACGTTCGTAATCCGAGTTAAGTTGAGGATCAAAATGCCTATTCAAAGCGGTCACCGCTGCGTCAAAATCAGATTTGTCCCCTGTATCAGGGAGAGAATCAAAGAGCTCCTGTAGCTCATCTCCACCCATCAGCAGCATTACAGACCTACGCACTGCTCCATCTGTCTCTCGGGTGGCGCAGAAATAATTTTCTAGGCGATTTATCCATAAACGCCACCTGGGCGCAGCTGTGGCCGGGTCAATCAGTTGGCTAAATGGTGGTAATGAAGTGATTGAGGAGTGAATACTATTGTTTAGCTGTGCTGGGAGTTGAGAATTACCTGGTGGTGGAGGAGGATTGGCATTATTGGCATTATCTTGTGGTGGGGCACTCATTTTCGCACTCTCTCACCCCAGTGATTTACAAGAATTAATGATGTTCCCTTTTTTTTTTTTTTTTTTTTTTATGTCTCTTTTCCTTTTGTTGTTTTTTTTTCTTCTTTTTTTTTTTTGTTTGAACCTCCAAACTCCTTTGTCTTTCAGCTTCCTATTGTTTTATTTTCTTCTCTTTCTTTATTATTATTTTTTCTGGGGGTCCACCTGCCAGCTGCACCCCCTCCTTAACTTTAGAGTTGTTCTTTGTTGTCTGCAGTATAGACACTACAGACACGCCTTCCCAGCCTCTTTTCTCAGGGATCCCCGGCCTCGGGGAAGACGCGCGTCAATTTCAGCTGCTCTCACAGCACAGAGACGCTCATAGACAGAGCGCTCGGCTGGGAGAGCACACGGCGTCAGCTGCTCTTCTGGCAGCGAGGAGACGCCCAACGGCAGGGCGCTGGACGGAGCGATCTGCTCCCCATGGTAATCTTCGTCTAGGGGCGGGGCAGGGCTCACCGTCTTCAGCTTCCCGATCGGGAAGCCGACCCGCACTTCCTTCCGCCCAACACGAGGCGATCTGGCTCCACCGGCGGCCTTCGTTTCCGCCCGGCCAGCAGCCGACAATGCACCACGTTTCTACCGGTACGTTGTTTCACCTCTATAACACCCTGTTTATTTTACTTGTTTGTGGCGTGATGCCTCGCATCCCGCTCGTCGCCATTGTAATTTGTGGCGCAGCGCTAGGTTAATAAACACGTGTAGACCTTTCTTGGTTGCCAGCACACTCGGAACTGCGTCACCGCAGTTCCCTCTTTATTTATAGCCTCGTGCTCCGTGCCCCTCCCGGACACGCCGAGCACGCTATTCAAGCACGGAGAGCCCGCATGGCTCTCCGCTCACTCTTTACAGTTCGGTCACTCAGGGGAAGCCAAATGCCCAAGCCTTGTCTAGAAATTCTCTCTAACAATTGAATCTGCTGACGCCCCCCTTTCCTCTACCACCACCCATATTGCATTGTTCAAGAAGGACTAATCAGCAAAATCCCCCGCTACACAGGTCACACAGAAGTTTTAAGGGCAACTCTGTCCCTTTCCCTCACCCTCAGCTCCGGGATGAAGGCAATAAACTTCCACTGTCTGGGAGGCTATATCAACACCTCTGTCTGTTGCCCCATCTAAACCGGGGACCATCAAAATGGATCCTACTTGCCACAGCATACATACGCACACACATCATGAAGTCCTGCAAGCAGGCACCAAACGTGCAACAGACGCTCAGCATATGCTGCCAGCAAAGGATCTGCATACATGCCAACAGAACCATATCAGACTGGAGACTCCTGTTTTTTAAAGCCCAAAATTGCTTTATTTTATCAGTCTCCTGTCTGAAATTGCCTCTACTTCAATGAAAGTCTATGGGGGAAAACACAATCCCCTGACTTTTTTTTTAATTCTCCCTCTGTGTTAATTCAAATTGTTGGCAACTATAGACCTGGGCGACATTGCACAAGCAGGCTGGTAGGAGTTATGCTCTGTTTTGAAAGAGTGAAAAGGCCTGTCCATCTACTAAGGCTTCAAAAACAGTCTCCTTACACTACTGCATGCTCATTCATTGTGACTTGTGGGTGCTGACGGAGTACCTCCTAATTAGAGATACATTTCTAGAACCTGCACACATGTGGATATCCCCGCCATAGCTTCACACAGATGCTGGAACATTTATTGAGATTTGCTCCTTTAGTGTAAACCCATGAATGGTTCCTGACATGTTACCTGCCATCCGCTGGCAGATTTACTGCTCCCATGCTGTATTGATAAAGAAATTTGAAATGGGCAGATTTTCTCCTGCTTCTGTAGCAGAAGTGGCAAATATATTTCTTTCAGATATAGAATTTCTCCTGGCCAAACACGTATTCAAGCTCTTAGTGTGCTTTGAGAAGATTAGTTTTACATACAATACAAATTCTGTAATAACTGACGTAAAACCACAACTCAGACTGAGACCCATCTTTTGTTAATCAACAGCATATCACTAAGCACCCACCATTGTCGCTTATTGTTTTCTGGGTCATTGGTAACGTCTGCTTTCTGTGTCACCTTTCCACCACAGTACTCACTACACAAAACAACAAGCAGAAAATAACTAGCAAGTCCCACAGACCTGCCCGTTGGAAGTTAAAATATGGAGGGACTTCAGCTTCTCATGAATACCAGCCCTGCTGCTGGCACACAGGCCTTGTCATGCTACTGCTGTTTTTCTCAGCAGTGAATAGTGCTGCAGCCATTGGAGTGTGTGATTCCACAACAGAGGGTGCTGACACTGCACCACCATTGTAGTTCAAGTATAATGTGGGAACTGGTTTGGATGGTTCCAGTACAATCAGGGGGGCTCTGGTGGTTTGGATGGTCCCAATGCAGTCATAGGCTCTGCTTTTGACAGTTTGATCTTTTTTTTGATCTCTCGTACCCTGTGATGACCTCACGATTGGATCCAAACTGATCATTACCTACCTCCTTTTAGCAGCTGACCTGCCGGGTAATGCCTCATTGCTGTCCAAGTTTTACTCAGAGAACTAGTGCGGGTTAGAAATTCAGAACTCCACAAAACAAACAATGACACTTCATAAATCAATAAGCAAGTAGTGTTTTTGCTTTTATAAAGAAAACATGATTTAATTGCCCAAATTTACGGTAGCGTCCACTCCCTGCGCAGGAGAAACTGGGAGGAATCAATGATAATTGCAAATCAGGTCGGGTTGTATTCAGTGCTTCCTGAGAAGTGCCGGTACTCTGAAAATCGGTACACTTTGGTATAATATTGGTGATTGAGGTATCTTGGTCCGATTTCATGTGGGGGCTGTCCAAAATGTGACATTATGTTTTTTATAATCCAGGTGCATTTTTGTTTTATTTGCATTCCATGTCCTTGTGTGAATCATTTCATGTGATAATGTTCCTATTTTTAAAAATACAAAACAGCATCGATGTTTCGCCATCTTTTCTTTGCCTCTAACCTTCTCTTGAATGTTTGACGCCATTTTGCAGACTGTGCTTATTCCATTGTTTGTTCTGAATGCTGTCCTCATCGCCAGTCTTCCATCTCTCTTTAACAGTGTATCTTTGCAGGGCACGGCGGTGCTGCTTTTGTGCTGAGTATAACTGTACACGATACTATGAAACCGTATCTTTCAGTATTTGAGTCATGGGCATTAAGCTCAGACACAGCCACCTTATTTATGTTTTGCTTAAAACGAATGGGGAAACACAGAGGAGTGAAAAACAACAATGACCCACAAACACCATCCACGCTCATGTGGTTTACATCAATAACTGTTAGCCATACTTAATTCTCTGTAATGCAATGACACTCGTACCAAATAATATAAAAAAACATAACGGCAATATTGACATTTTTTGCAGCAGATAGAGGAAGAAGATAATGGAAGTGCTTTACTTTTATGCAGGGCTACTGGAATTATGTGGCAGAGAAGACCAATTTATAAGGCAGGGTTGGCCAATTTATGTGGCAAGAAAAGTCCACTTATGCATTTACAACGCCAAAAGCGCTAACTGAAGCAAATGCGAGGCCTATTGCATTGCCAGTGTTTTGTTTTTCTTTGTGATTTCATGAGCTGGCAACACACATTAGCTTTGCTAGTGAGAGAGCAGGGACCTAGCAGCAGTACAATACATGGCCACTAGATGTGAGTAGAAACCCATTAAAAAAAAAACCCGCTGCCCTTTAAATTCTAAAATGATTCACAGGTTCACCAGCATGACATTAATCCGAGCTGTAGGCTGAAAGGTTGCACGGACTGATGTTTACTTAGTTAGTCCCCCAGACCTCTTACACAGGAAACTGCTGTATTTATCAACTACATTTCTTGCTTAAATTTGGTTATAACTATATCAGATGTTGGGGATAAAACGTGGGGCTATAACAATGCACACCTTTCAAACCTTGCAGAGTTGAACTGGAGAAAATGTATTCAAGCTTAATAGTATTTTATTGTAATTACAATTATATAGCGTTTAATACCCATGGCAAGACTTTGAAGAGTTTTATGGCGGGTAGCACGCTACTCCATTGCCCAACGTTAGTGGTTATTGATTACTGTTTTAGATGTATTGGTTCCTCAAGATTACAAGATAACTCCGTGCCAAGTGATGCATTCTGGGAGTTGTAGCCTTAGTCTTGGTCCGCTTCTATTTAAGAAATTGGGCTGAAAAACTAGATCACAATTAAGTGTTAGAGGAAACCCTGGACAGTAAACACACCGTCTTTACATAGTATCAGTTAGTGGTGTAACAAAGGCCCCCACAGGCCCTGCAGTGCGGGGGGTCCCCCATCTCCAGGGGGCCCCTTTGTCACAGTACTCAGTCCATGGGCCTCAAGCCCCTGACTTTGTCCAGGGAGAAGTGGGCCCCTGCAGGTACTTTGCAGGGGGTCCCCTTAAGTTTCGTTACCTCACTGGTTTCTGTAAGGCAATTTCATAATTGTAATGACGGAAAAGCCAGTGCTGACTGATAGGCTGCTTAGGGAAGTCCCATCTTTGTGAGGGTTTGCAGGATACTGATATCAGTGGTGGCTCAGCATCCAGGTCATGGTGTTTCCTAGTAAGGCCCTAACAGTTGTGCATAAAGGCATCTGATCTACCCTAGGTCTCTGGGCATCCATGTTCACTTGCTACCTGGCCCACAAGGTGTCGTAGATCATTTCTTTTGGCCCATATTCAAGTACCTGTCTCTAGGACTGTAGGAATGGGGATAGGGTCTTTGCCATGGGCATGGACAGGATTTGACCACCGTGCTTATTCACATTTGGTTAAATCTTCCCTGTTGAAATGTATAAAATCCCTCAAGACCTGGTCTACTCCTGCTAATTTTATGGCAAGACAGGAAGCTAGCATTATGCATGAACTTATATTCACTCCTTCTGAGCAGCAACTCTTAAAAAGGTTCTAAAACAGAACTCAAAACACATCACAATGAAAGAAGAATCTTCAGTCCCATAAATAGCTCTTGTCCTCCATATTCCTCGTCTTTTGTTTGCTGCTTCTGAGCAGATAAGTATTATTAGATGTGTGGTTAATATTGCGTCTGAATGATTGATTATGTATTGTATTATAATTGTAGTCAGTACCCAATTTATAGGTAATATTGTTTAATTGATAGAGATTTCTTAAGTGTCTGTTTTAATAAATATTTGCCTTTATTGTTTTTGCCATTTAAAAAAAAACACAGTTAAAAGGTGAGATTTTAATATTCAATTGTATGATCAGTATGTTTTCACCTTTTTAAGTGGACTCTGTGTGAGGAAATTTATCGTATATTGTTGACAGAGTTACTTTGCCTGTAAAAAGAGCGGTTATGGTCATCATGCGCCATTTTGGAGCACTCTTAAGCACAGGAGCCAACTGAAAGTCGCCTCGTCCACCATTTGAAAGCTGTACCTTCAGTGTGATCAGGCAGTGATGACCATGTTTTTTTTAACATGCTGTGTGAGCGTGTCTGACATTTCACATAGGAACACTGGTTTTCAAGAGGAAATAAGAGCTACATTACGCCCGTGAAGATTTGTCTGAAGTGTTGCATCACAATGTATGTTTTCACAGAAAATAGGGCTTATCTAGGAATAACTGGATTTATTTCTAAATAAGTTAGCCGTGTGAGCCTTGATTCCTGGCAATAGAAGACTTTTGTTTTTCATTTGTTAGCATTTGTTGTTGTTATGGCTGATCAGGCTACTGAGGATACAAGCCAGGAAGGCATTATTAGAAAGATCATAACTCATGAGCTGCATGATGCAGTCCAAGAAACTCTAAAACAGGTACTAAGCAAGGAAAGAGAGTTTAGGCAAGAGGATGATGAGGGCTACTTTCCACTATCAGACGAGGAGGAACTAAATAGAGGTCCAGGAGTTAAATGTATAAAGAAAAAGAAACATATGATGTTTTATCCAACAAGAAGGGAGTCTTAAAGAGATAGGGCCTGATATCCTCCCGCCGTATTACAAGTTCTGTTATACCCTATGGAACTTGTAACACGGCGTACGGGATATCAGTAACATTAGGGACGGAGTACTCCCCTCCGCCAAGGTTGTAATCAGGCCCTTAGTTTCCAAAGCAGGCACAAGGAAAGGTCAGTTTAACACTGAAAGTGAGGTTAAACCATTGGATGAAGTGGATATGACAGGTGAAACATCTGATTTGGATGAGTATATTCCAGACCTGGATTATAAAGATTGTCTAGAAGTAGAATTTTATGATAATAATAAACAAACGTATAAAGAAACAACAACAATATGGACCCATTAGAAGACAAGTTATTTGACCTGAGAGATATAAGAAACCCAAAGGGTAAGGATTGGTGGCCATTAGACCATGAGGCTGATTATATAAAGAGTAGGGAGAGCCTTAGAGAAAGATGAGACAAATGTTATGAGAGCTGGATGCTCTCATCCGGTGATTAGAGAAGAAAGTAACTTCAACACCTAAATTAGATCCGGAATTAATCACTTATCTTTTTAAGATGGGCAGAGACCCTGTAAATATACATCTCCTGAGAGGATGGTGTCAATGTGCCATTTATTTTTTAGGCAATGCGAATGCAGGGCTTCTGGCTGAGAGGCTCACAATGGTGTTAATGCAAATTAACACTAAATTAGAAGATTTTGCTAGAAGACAGTCTAATGAGGGGGCCAAGGGGATGGAATTGTTAAGTTCCTAAGTAAGTATATATAGACTTTCACCGGTCTCGATAAAGCTCATTTTCAATGTGCAAAGTTTTTGCAGGGAGTAGCTTTTAAGGGAAGGCTGGCAGGAAAAGACAACATTTCAGCCAAGCAAATTATCAGTCACATATGTCAGGATACCAAAATAATTCCAACTATAGAGGAAACCAAGGAGTAACAATTTTTTATCCCCAATGGGGGAAAGGAGGAAGAGGTAGAACTGGTAGAGGCCATGGACAAGGTACCATTCAGGGACAAAGTGTGTATGAAACCGGGTTATTGGTTCTATCCCCAAAAAGTGGGAATAAGGTTTTCCAAAGATCAATGGAGGGAAACAACAAAGGATACATGGGTCTTAAAACAGTAGAAGGTTATCAAATAGAGTTTGATTCAGGACCTCACCAGAACCAAACAAACTGTTTTTTTAAAGAGATAGAGACTATTATACAAAAAAATAGATTTTAAAAATATTAGCTAAAGATATGGTACAATAGTAAAAATAAGGGAGGAACAAATGTAATTTGTGAGTACTTTGTTTCATGTGGAGAAAAAGGACAGAGGCTGGAGGCCAGTGATAAACCTGAGAAAATGAAATCAGTTTGTTACATACAGACACTTCAAAAATAAAGGAATTAATATTTTGAGGGACATGCTTCAGGGTTTAGATTGGATGGTGACAATGGATCTCAAGAATGCCTATATTACAATTCCAATTGCAAAGGAGAGTCATCATTTTTACAGTTTAAATGGAAAGAACAGTTATACAAATTCCAATGTCCCTCGTTCGGTTTGTCAGCAGCACCTTAGTGTTTTACAAAAGTACTAAGATCAGTAGTGGGTTTTGTAGGAGAAAGAGGAGTTAGAATGATTGTTTATTTGGACAACATTTTGATAATGAATCAAAATGTAGAGGAATTGGAAAGTAAGTTGATGTGGGTAAATAGTTTTTTGGAAGCATTGGGTTTATAATAAATACATAGAAATCAATGTTGACTCCGTTGTAGCATTTGGAATTTCTGGGATTTGTGGTGGACACATTAACAGTGACCAGAGAAGAAAGTAAAGAAGATTAGGCAAGAGGTGGAATTGTTGCCAAAGAAGCAAGAAGTGAGGTTGAGAGAGCTGGCATAGCATTCTAAGCAATAAGGTAAATAGGGCAAAGAGTCATTAGTCATGATTTGCCAGTGACGCTAAACCAATCATATTATCCCCTGATTTTGGTCTTTTCTCAACTTATGGGGAATGCTACCTCATTCCAGTCTTTTACCTTCATACTTTGGTGTGAAGATATCCCAGCACAAATACTCTATTTGGGCTCCCTAGAGTATTGAATATTCTTTGACAAATATCCTTTTCTTGTTTACTTATGTGTTTCTTTCCTAACTGTTGCTGGATGTGGCTCTTCATACTCCATCCATTGGTCTTTGGCCCCTACCTGTGGTATCATATACTTGTGTATATATATATATATATATACATATATATATATATACATACAATATGAATAATATATGTGTATTGGAATTATTTCTTTACATACTGTATGATGTAATGATGTGAATATACCTTATATTTGACGACTATTATGTTCTACTATATGTCACAATTGCTGTTTTGTGCACTACAAATAGTATTTGCATACTCTGCTTGACTACCTGTGGTACTCTGACCCATATGGGGCATCTCTATACTTAAATTGTGATGCCTTGTGTCTCCCTTTTATATATTTTACATAATATATGGTTGATGTGTTTTTTCTTTTTCTTTATTTTTCTATGTAATTAATGTATGTACTCTTTGGAAATGTTTTTATATAATCAGTGTGTTTTGGATTTTATGCTATTACAAATGTAATGTTGTGATCTCAGCCTTTAAAAAAGCTTTTGAACCGATAGGGGGCAAAACACCTGCTGGCTGTTTATTCTGAATACCGTAGCACGTCTTTGGGAATCCTTTTGGAGAAACTCACTGTTTATTTTGCACTATTTTGAACTCTGGATTACTTATAAATATTGGGGTTAACAAAGGATCTAAGACAAACACATTTTTCTGTTCCGCCCTACAATCCGAAAATGTACTTTGTCCAAATGGGTCTACGGGGTTTCCCATTTCTATGACATCTGAATATTTGATTTACAAATTTAAGAAGGGTGGGCAACACTAAGACGTTCACCCCTGTTTATCAGTGACATTATGAAATCTTGATTTGGTACTAATATGTAGGCATAAGGGAGTTAACATGGGAATTAGCAACATTACTATGTTTAGTATCATTCCTGTGGGTTTCTGATATAAAGTCGTTAAAAGTGTCCAATAGCTTTTTTTTTTTTAAAAAAATTGGAAAAGAACTAAGATAATTTCTGGTTCAATATTTTATCCAAGATTTGACAAGTCACCAAATCTGTGTGTGGTTAGATGTATTAAAGAGTATAAAACTAGGAAGATGGATACAAGATATGCTGGCGTGGATCAATTGTTCATATGTGAAACCATTTAGAGCTGTTAGGAATGCAACAATTGCAATATGGGTGAAGGCTCAAGGTCAAGGGAAGCAGGTTAAGATTTGTCAAAATTTATAGCACGCTCTGTCAGGGGTGCTATGGCAAGTAAGGTTTTAAGGACTGGAGGACAAAAGGAGGACATTTTGAAAGCAGCCGATTGGTCTAATGCTGACATGTTTAGCAGGTTTTATTTCAGAGTTGTAGAACATGTTTCAAGCTGTGCTTTGGAAGACTTTGAACATGCATACTGCTGGACTCTTGTCTTGCCATAAAATGATGATTCTTATTCGTTTACTGAATAGACAATTGCTATTTTATTAATGACTAGGAGGCTAGAATTATCCCACCCTTCCCTTCCATAGAATAAAGGTGGATAGATTGATAGGGAAACAGGAGTGGAATTTGCAAAAACAAAATTACAAGTGTGATATTTAGAATTGAAGAGCTTGTATATAAGAGTAAGTTATTGATTTAACAAGATAAACCTCATTAGGAACCAGAGAGATGATTTTGCTTTATTTTGCAGATACCTACATGTGGATAAAGAAATTAAGAGGAGAACGAAGTATATTAGAGAGAAGAGTCAAACTAAAGAGGAGGAATATGAAGGACAAGGACTATTTATGGGACTGGAGATTCTTTTTTCACTGTGATGTGTAGTGAGGTCTGTTTTGAAAACTTTTAAGAGTTGCTGCTCAGAAGGAGTGAATAAACATTTATGCATAATGCTAGCCTCCTTGTCTTTAATATAATCACAATTTTAATTCAGTAAATCTTTATGAATCATCACTCTCCTTTATCTTCAGTTACAGTTCATGTAAAGCACTTCATTTTAGCAACACACAACTTCATGAAAATGTGCAAAGTGAATATATGAACATATCATAAAGGTCTGATATAGTCTTCTAGCATTATGTATAGCAAAACAGACCCCATGAGGGAATTCCCACCCAACACATGCAAACTGAAAGTCACAACACTCTGCTGAGTCCTTCAGGACAGCAGTGCGGTTTCCAATTGGAAGATGCTCTCCACAGCACCAAACATGCCTCCATATCAATTAAATATTTCTTTACTTTGCTAATTCTTCTTTTTTTCTATATATCATATTTTTATGTTTAGGACATTTCTAAAATGCTAATATTTGCTACAGCCTGACTCCTTGGAGCTAAGGAAAGCACTGGTTTACAACAGACTGCACAAGTTATTTTGTAAACAGTAACTTGTTCGGCCTGCATCTATAGGATAGGTAATCTTTCTATGATTCCAGTAGTGGCGGGAGAATTCCAAAGGTGAGCAGCCATCACCAAGAAGGCCTTCACAACTGTTTGACTTTTACAGACACTGGGAATGAGGAGCTACTGTAAGTTGATTGGAGATGCCTCGGGAGTTCGTCAGCAGAAGAAATGCTGCGGGACAGGATATAGCCCTTGAAAACTGCCAGCCTTGTTGAGATAAACTTAAATTTGATTTTTCTCTGGCACAGGTGATCAGTGAAGGGAACTGATGGTGGGTTTGTCGTGATATTTACATGTAGTCCCATTATGGTTCGAGCAGAAGCATCTTGCAATCTTTATAGATCTGCAACTTTGTACTTCAGGCATCCCTGATACATATTATTGCATAGTCCTTTGTAGGCAAGAGCCTTTGAACTCATGGTGAAAGCTCAGGAATCTGAATATCTTTTTGTTTTTCGGTGAATGAAAGAAACTGCTCTCACCTTAGCCCTTAATACTTTACAATCTGTAAGTTTAGCATGTCTCTGGTTGCTCAAAATTTTGGCAGACAGGAAAACTGAGGCATGGGAAGACAAAGAAATGTACCCAAGATCACACACGGTCAGCAAGTGAAATATTTCAGTTTATAGCTCTGGCTCTAATTTGCAAACTAGACAACAAAATTATTAAACAATGCAGATGACCTGCTCTGCAGAGCTTGCTTTGGGGAGTCGGGAATCATGTTGTTTGGTGAAACGTCACACTTCAGTTCTGTGTTTGGAACTGGATTCATTTGCCTGTCCGACCAGTTTGAATACCAGAAACTAAACACCAACAGACACATACATTTAGTTGAGGATTAGTTGCAGGCCGGGTCCTAGGTAAGGCTCTTGAGGGCCAGGTACCAGATATGGCACTTGATGATTGGGGTCACCCAAGAAACATATCTAAACCGGATTGGGAATTGGCTGTGATCTCGAGTCTGTTGTTTGGGGGTGGGTCCTGTGTAACATTAACTTAATAAAGTCCATGCAAGACATAAGTGGCAACAGCATCTTAATTTCAAGAAATGGAGATTAATTGAACTGGAAAAAGACAAGGTGAACTATCTTGGTAAAATGAGACCCATTCTTGTGTCTGGTCAGTACAACTCTGTCAGTTTCTAGACATTTAGGGCCTGATTTATATCTTTTTAGTGCTGCATTTGAGTCAATTTTTTGACGCAAAAGCGGTGCAAACTTACAAAATAAGGCCCATATTTATACTTTTTGAGCGCTACATTAGCGTCATTTTTTTACGCAAAATCAGCGCAAACTTACAAAATACAATTGTATTTTGGAAACACAAATATGGCAACAACGACCCTTCTATGGCCGCACCTTCCTGTACTTTATAATAGGTATAAAAAAGGTGCTCATACACTGATAAATGTATCTGTTGCCAAAATACGTATACTGGGATATGAATAAACCTACACCAGGTAATACAACCATACAAAAACAACTTGTGGAGCACACAAATATGAAAGTACTTGACTTATCTAGTATGACGGATATAAGAGTCTACATTCAATATCAAATTTGACAAACTAATAATCAAATATGAAATGAAAATAGAAAAATAAGCAGATGATATAACTAGTATGTGGCAAGTATACATAAAATGTCTTTAATTAACATAAATATTTACATTTCAAAAGACATTCCATGTTGACCATAGTTCAACAACATTGAAATCTGTTGGTATAAGAACCAACCTGTTTTAACAAATGACCCAACAATTGGACCATTACCACACTGATACACTTAAATACACAAAAATCAAACACAGAAAAAACCACTGGGTTCCAAATAAATCCATCCAAGAACAGTCTTGCTTGTTTTTGTAGAATTTAGCCGACACGTGTTTCGTCCTGTTACGGACTTTATCAAGGCTCCTTAAAGATAGTATAATCCATGAGATTCTAAAAAGTCACTGTATATGTAGAAATGTATGTATGGTAGGTATTCTTTATGTATACGCCAAAATTCACAGTTGTAAGGAAAAATTCACATCACCCAATAATCCTCAAACATCTAAAACGAGACACATCTTAATGAACTGCAGAGTGTCACAGAGAACTGACGGCATCCATGTACAGTGTCAATCAACTCGCAACTAGCACAGCATACAATTGCATTTTGTAAGTGTGCGCCGCTTTAGCATCGAAAAGTGGCACAAATGCGGTGCTAAAAAAGTAGAAATATGGGCATAAAATTGAATTTTGTAAGTTTGTGCTGCTTTTGCGTAAAAAAATGACGCAAATGCAGCGCTAAAAAAGTATCAATCAGGCCCATAATGGCGTAGTCCCTCTTGTATCTCATCCACTTGCATGTTTGTCTGTTTCTCCGTAGGCTAGGATCTCATCGCTGTTGACACTATTGTAATATAATACTGACTCTTATACTAATGTTACTGAATAGAGTAGTAACAGGCATGACTTGGTTAAGAACTCACTGCTGAACACACACAGCTTCCTTGCTCAGCCAGCCTCAACAACATATCCAACTGTGCAACCTTCCTGTCACTTAACACTCCACCTTGCACCCACCGTATTTGATGCCTAAGCAGAGAAGCTCTTCACCCATGAGATCATAAGATACACCACATCTCCCTTTTTAACACAACAGCGCAAGCAACAACAGGGCAGCAATATGGACTAGTTCTCCCCCATTTCGAGATATGCCACAGTCAACTAGTTAGATATGCCGAAAAACGTGAATGAGTGCAGTTGTTAAGTTAACATCTTATTTCTTCTGTCCAGTGATTGACACATTTGTGTAACTGGATACCTGCTGGAAGCCGACAGCTTCCGTGGGTGTTCCCTAGTACAAAACTCCACCCGGCAGGTGAACGTGTACTGGTTTGGTTTGTTATTAAAACAGTACAGTTGTGTAAGAAATGATAGCTGCATCATTACACACCCAGAGAACTGTTTGTGATTGGCTGGGATCCAGCGAGCACTGTATGCGCAGTTCTAGTATGTGGAACCTTGAGAAAGGATATACTCAGTCCAAATATCTTTTGTACTAGACAATAGAACAGAGCTGCTTCCACCTGTTCGACAGAGCTGCCACTCAGCACAGGTACCCAGGTACATCAAACACAGCAGACAATACAACTCGTGACACTTACTCAAGCACATCAGAGGTAGCAGTCAACGCACCTGGAGTGCTCGACGCCTGCTAGTGTAGCTGGCTTCAACTCCACAGCCAGAAACACTAAAGGTAGCCTGCTGCTGTCTCCAGCTCTATAATTTCTGCCTGCTCCTCCTGGCTTTCTCCAGTTCCTGGATTTGTCATGTTGTGGACGAGGCACCTGTAAAATGTTGGATCCTCCCTGACTGATCAGCATTTGCAAGGGAGGGGCCGATTATTAGAAAAGGAGTGATCAGTGAGCAAGTCAGGAAGCGACTTTCTTGAAACAGTCTGTGTATCAGTAGTGAGTTCTACAAAAAGCTATATATGCCATGCCCTGACATCATCCTCCTTGAAACCCCATCCTTTAAGAAGGTAAAAAACACTGAAGTGATTCTTCTCGGCAACTGCATCTGTGGAGCTCTATTAGTTATAGGAGCAATGCTCTTCAAAAAAGAACTGAAGTGCCTGTTAGTTCATCACTTCCACCTATGACAGGGGTAGGATTATATTTGGACTAATCTAAATCCACCCTCTCTCCACAAACTGCCACTGTTTCTCTACATATATGTGATATATTCTTAAATGGTTACACATTTGCCTTCTCCGGTGCAAGTATATCTATCTATCTATATATATATCTCTATATATATAGATAGATATATATATATATATAATTAGGTTACATTACATAAAATATCCAACCTTTGTCCCTGTATGATATGTACTAATTGCTCATGCTAGATTGTTCCAGTGTAAACCAATATGTCACCTACTGTTTTTGGTCCATGGTATATAAGATTTCAAATTAATAAATGTACAAGGATGATCCTGTATACATTGTCTTTCTTATCCTTGTCTCACTTGGTGACATCAGGGAAACCTTATCTTAACCATATGGGAAAACATTTTCTGCCCCTACTAAAGTTAATAGGGCAAGAACTGGTGGTCGGGGGTTTGACCCTTCAAGCAGCCAAAGCAAGGGGTGCGCTACTGGAAGATCGCTTTCCACTGGGGATCTGAAAAGGATCTTGAAATCCATCTGCTTTAATATGTTCCACCTCTTTGTCACTCATTGCCTAGTCTTTTGATGTCTTTATTTGGGGTCAGAAGTGATTTATAAATCGATGACAATGGAAGGTTCTAGGGAGTCATTCAGGGAAAAGACTCTGTCAAACCTTTGCGTAGTGCAGCTCTGGTGTAAGGATTTTCGGGACAAAATATTTTTTTTCCAATTGGACAGTCCCTTTCCACTAGCAGTAAAGTTATTTTAAGGCATTTGGCGCACTCAGGCACCTCCTTGTGGCCGCTTGTGGTAGTGTCATAAGATGTTTTCGTACCATTGCCTTAATAAAGCAGGAGAGTTACATTTTCTTTCAACATTGGGAACATACAGGATCTTTCGTTCGTCCTCCTGTGGTTGGGGAGACAATGAAGCATAGTCCCAGTTGTTCAGTGTGGGAAGTGCACAATGATGTCACTCAGTCACCAAAGAACAGATGGTAGAAGTAAGTCGTCTTGAGACACAGACAGATCATTAGAGCCATTCCTGATGAAGCCTGCCACACTAGAACAAGCCGGGTGCAGCATGTGACCCCCTAACCAAGCCCAGTTAAACATTTAAGCACAGATCTGCTATGCATATGTATGCACACACAACCCAACCTGAAGACTTGAAAAAAGCCATCTACATCATGCAAGACCCGATGGAAAGAGTAAAGATACCTAGACATCTCTGGCAAATACTACTGGAAAAGACAACCATTTATCAATGATACCTTTGTAAAGACAATGTAGGGTACCTGCAGACAATCCAATGGAACCTTTTTTGACAACTCCAAGTTCCATCCCCATCACAGAAGCCTTAGTTCAAAAGTCCAAAAGCTCGAACACACAAAACACCCTTATGGCTGGAAGCAAAGATGGACACCTCAGGAGCTGAAAATGTCAATATTAATCAAATTTAATTCCCAGACATTCTAGCAGCCCCACCTAAGGTGCCCCACCATCCAACTTGAAGTACAACAGAAAGGTCACTGCTTCTTATTCCTCAGGGTCTCCAGGGTCTCTCATTCTTCCCATGTTGATAAAATGGGGCCCACTGAATTGAGAATGATCCTTTATCAGTGCATAGTTAAGATTCACCTTGAGAAGGTGCCAATGTGGTATGCTGGTTTAGTTAAGCCGGAAGGATAGCTCAATGAGATGAATTTTCCCTGTTTCAACAATTTACAAAGTGGTAATCACCCAGTAGAAAGTCTGAATTGCGGCAGAGCAAACCCTGCCTTCCATCCTCCAGGAGGTCGGTAATTTGAGTACCATAAATTGGACAATAGTAACATCTATAATTTACAGCGCTTAGAAATGGCAGAAGTGCGGTATGAAGCGCTATATAAAAACACACTATTGCTAGTATGTGTTGCTTATTGTAATTCTCAAAATAGCATGAATGCAACAGACCTTGGGAAAACAATGATCAAAGGAGAAGGGGCGGATGCTATATCCCTGTAAATGAAAGGAAATTGTGGTACTATTAAAAAGGATTCTATACAAAAATTGCCCCAGCACACTTAGAAAAGTTCCCTGTGAAAGTGCCACCAACTGAGCACTTAAACCTTTCATCCTTGTGCAGTGCAGACACTATAGTGCGTAGTGTGTAAATAGTAGTGATGTGGAAAATTAACCTGACATGCCCTGGCCAGAGAATGTGCTTCCTTCTTGCTGTGGCATGTGTGCAAAACCTAACCAAACTTGGATACATTAATCCGGAGAAGGGCGGGAACACCTACACTAAGAAACATTTGGAGCACCATACAAGGACAAGGTCGGATCCTGTGACGCGGCCAGCTGCAGGCAGCAGGGAATGTTGTTCTACTGCCTAGAGTGCAGATGACTATCTGAGTATGACCTCCCCTAGAGTGGACAGCTTGTCAAAATATCAAAGTCCATAATACCAAGCTGCGCATATATCGACTCCACAATATCGACTACCGACATAATGTCAAGGTACTCATACGTAGGAAAGTATGGATTTGGTATTATTAATACCACATCTGCATATCTCGATGGCATGTTGGTACATGATGTAGGTGGATATTAAAAACTTGAAATTTTGATAGAACATCCTGCTAGTTAAGGTATATCCCCATCGTTATGTCCAAACTAAAGGTAACCAGAAATAGACGAGAATACCAATGTAAAGGTGAAATGGAAAGGAAAGAAGAAACACTGACATCTAGGGAAAGCGCCGTACAACTAGGCATGCGCTAAATAGGATAAACATGTACTTCCGGTAAAGAACACAAGACAACCTGCAACATTGAAGGGAACCTATCCTACCTGAAAACACTCAGTAGATTTGCACATTCCTCGGCAGTCGAAAGTCTGGGAAATATGAACAGTAGAAGTGAAACCTTTGGAAGGGGAGGTGGGGTGTCCAACAGACCCAGCTACTGGAATGACACCTTTGGTTAGAGCTGCATGTAGTCCAAACACCACTATTCGTTCACTCACATCGAGGCGCTTAGGCCAGTAGTGCTTCACACACATTGGTACATTCTTTGAGTGCTTATTGTCTGCGCGCCAAGGGTTAACAGGCTTTAATTGACGAATAATTAATGTACTACTACCTTTTAGGCTGGGAGCATTTGTGCCCTGTTACGAGGTTAAGGGGTCACTTTTCCTGCTGCTTTTGGGCTAAACAGATTATGTCGGGCTCTTGATCACCAGTGTGAGTCCTGTTGTGCTGCTGTGTGTGGTGATCCCCCCCAGGCCATTGTCGGGGGCAGGGATCTTCTCCAAGTCCACCTTTCTCTCACTTCTCTATGAAATATAGGTAAAGTAACACCGGTGTGTCTAGGAAGAGAAGCGTATTACATCACAGCTTTCATGAGGCAGCCCACAGGCACGTTTGCTTCTGCATGACCCACACAAACGTTTCATATTCCTTGCCAAATAGCAGAAAACAGACTACCCACAATTACCCCAGGTGCCAAGCACTGATTTATGTTTTAGGACCGAGGACTCAGAAAGCTTACCCTCATCTACTCAGGACAGAGGACACAGGGAGCTTCATTCGGGGCAGAGGACACCGGAAGCCCACTCGCAGCTGCTTGGAGTAGGTGACCCAGGTGACTTCTGTCAGCTGGTCACTGCATGAGGCCTAGAAAAATGTCTCACTGCTTTGTAGAGCTTGCAGCCCAGGGAAGCTCTCACTCAGTCACTCATGGAAAGCTCTCAAACGCCTGCTCTGAGCAGGAAAGCCAGAGGTGATCTCCTTCAGTGGTTGGGACAAGGATTATTCAAGGTAAATCATCTCAGTAGTCATGAAAGGATAAACATGGATCTGGACAAGACCATAAGTACACTCCAGTTACTATCACCCTCTACGACAGAGGTTCTTAAACCTTTGACTTCTGTCGATCCCATAGAATCATTACTGGCTTCTGGGAACCCCCAGTGAGTGATTGTTGGAAGCTGCTGACCCCCGGTGAAAGCAAATTGTTATGATTAGAACCTCAGTACAATACACAACAATACAAAAACAAATATACACTAAGCAAAATATTTTGTGTAATTCACAATTCAAATATAGAAAGATATTTCAAATTTTCAAACATGCTTTTTTATTAATATATACTTTATCAATTTTAATGTATTAATTTCAATATTTTATTTTGTAAAACAGACACAGACCGCCAGAGTAGGCTTCATGGACCCCTAGTGGTCCTCGGACCTCAGGTTAAGAACCACTGCTCCATGATACCAAAGACCACCCTTCTTAACACCAGTATTGGTTTCCAATGAAACCCTTTCTTCATCATAATAATCACTGTTTCAGAAGAGTGCATTGACACGTAGATAAGCACTGACACCTACCATTGATCTCCTCAATGAGGGAGGTTGTGGCCGCCTGAATGCCGGCAGCGTTCAGAGTGGGGTACTCGGCCAGGAAGAGGCATATGGCCTGCAGGAGCTGAGTGAGTTCCTCCTCCATTGCATTCTTAGAGGGGGGCACAAATCCTAGAAACAAAGACAAAAGACATCAGCACTGTTATTTGTCTGTTCTTTTGAGGGTGATTGTGCCCCTTCACTTTCCATTTTTAGAAATGAAATAAAGGCCCATTCATGTAATTAGCTTGTGTCATTTCTTCATAATGTTAAATTATCCATTTCACATGTTCATCTGTCCGAGAATCTACTTTAACTGTTGCTCTTTGCAAGGGTTTTCTCCCCCCTCTTTGCTTTGTTAGTTTCATGATGGTTGAGTTGTCTCGCTTAAGTCATGTCTATGCATCTAGGAGGTAAGGTCCTGCTTAAAAAAAGCAGATACAAAGGGATGGGTAATGGGGGGAGGGTAACTAGAGTGCCTCCTCATTCTGTGCTCTAATCTCCGGGTGACAATGTCACTAGCAGGCATCCGTTTTGGTAGACTGTCTCTAGACTTTACCTCAGATTTGAATCAAGATATGATCAAGCAATGACCCTGCAGATAGGTTGTGACACTCACAGGAACTGACTCTCCTTCTGAGCCAAGAACCACCAGCATTCGTCTGAGAGAAGTGACAAGCCTGGGGACAACCTCCCATCATCCTGTATTATACAGCAACCATAGCCTCTGATCACTCCTAAATCAGGCACCAAACCCCTTTCTGCTATTTCTACAAACACAATTCTGTCAAATCAATTTTACACATAGAATTTGACAAAGTAATTCTATGAGTTGTAAGCGTGCAGCTATGATTTTCATTCAGTGTCTACTTTCTGCGATTCTTAAAATTCTCAAAGACTATGCACTACAAATCAAAGCAAATCGTAGATTTTTGTGCATGGTGTGCACCTTGAATAGTGAAATCACAATATCAATAGGACAAAATATCGAAAGTAAAATATCAACAGCTAAGTAAATCTTGATTTTCTATACCTGACTCTACATATGGGTACATATGTGGTACATTAAGCTTCAAGGCACATATGTGTCAAGTTAGAAATAGTAAATCTCTAATTCCCTATGTGTACTCATTTTTTAATATTTTATCCTCGATATCCTGTCCTTGATATTCCTGTATCATGATATTTTTAGTGTCGATATTCAGCAGTACAACCTTGTGCATGTAATACACACACTTACATTAAGCTTTTAATGGAGTTAAATTTTTTTGTTTTTCTACGTGGAAGTACTTTTCGATGTGGATCAGTACTTTTGTACACACTCCTTTACATTTGGAGGTATTGGCTTATTTTTCACACAATTTGGACATTTATTGGAATATCTTGTACCCAAATTGTTGCCCTGTAATGAATAGTTGATGGAGAATTAACCCAAGTCAGTTAGTTATTCCCTCATTCTACCTTCTCACCTGTCAACAAGTCCTCTTTGTTCTATCAGCATGACAATCTCTTGAATAAGCAAATAATCATTTAATCCTTTTAGCTCTCCTTCGCTCCCCCAATATCATTCATTGGCCTTATGGTTAGCTGTGCCCTTAAAAACATAACATTAAAAATGTACCACATAAAAAGTTTAAGAAGCATTGGCAATACCAACAGATCTGGCTTCTATAGGAACGTGAGTCTTCACTCATTGATGGGTTTAGGCATTCAAGAAGTCATTATCACACAGGCAGTCTGTAACTCACAGATGGCACTCATGCAGCTACTCATCCACCCACTGACTCATTCTTGCATTCACCCAACTACACAAACTCAATAAAACACATTCATACTCAACAACAAATGCTTGGTGGGCATATGCTTGCAATAATAAATATAATTAAACATGGCAGCGGGTGGCTGTTTTTCAATGATATTGAACCTAGTGTATCGTTGATTTAAAGTTCCAGTATGGCTGTCACATGTTGACCATCTTGAAATGGTAAAACAATGATTCACTACAGAAGACACCATTTCATGGTAGTCACCTGATTTAAAGGCAGTGCTGCACTGAATGCGGATGAAGTAAGCAGCAAGGAAGTGAGCCGTTAGCACTGCCTGGGGAGTTGAAGTATGCTAAAAAAAAGGAAAGAAATGAAAGGGTACCTATAAAAGGAGAAAACGTAAAACTAAACATTTGGCCCACAAGACCTGGCACCGAAGTGGCTCCTTTTCAGGCATATGTGCCTATGTGTTTATTCAAATGCAGTCACTCACTACCCCAAGCTGTCCACTATCATGGATGAACACAGAGTATAAATAACCCTCACACAGACCTGTGGCAGATATATATATATATATATAGTAAAGTTATAGTTAGTTATAGTAATAATATCTTACTTTGCATTAAAAAAGAAAAACTTTAGAATTTCACTGAAAAAAACTGAGGTAAAAGGAAAGTTATAGTTAGCTGAAAATGTCCGTTAAAGCATTAACACATACTGTTTTAAAAGAACAAACCAGGTGAAAATCATGGTTATCTCAAGTAACTGTAACTCATGCCATAAAGTAACTATAACTCGTACCATTGCCATGCACTGCTAATGACATCACATATTACATCATTCATGACATGTTAAATGACATCATTGATAATATCACTAGAGGATCTGAAATGACATAATTGATAACAATACTGTGCAAGGCGGAGGCATGAGTTATAGTTGCTTTAGGGCTGCTCATTTATTACTCTGTTTTTTTCTTTCTTGGTTGCCCCAGTGCTCATCCAGGGCACCTGCAATATTTCAATATGTTGGGGGCTACGGGGCCCTGGCCGGCTGCCCTGCCGTCAGCTGGACATTCTTTAACTTTTTCATGGATGCCCTGATGCCCACCCGGGGCCCCTACAAGGCAACTTGGTTGGAGGGGCTGCGGGAGGGCCGCAGAGCCCATAGGGACCATCAGGACTGGGGACTCATTCCTCGAGTCTAATATGGCGGCCATCACATCTTTGTTGATCCGATCAACTGATATCTGCCAGATCAGCAGATCCTCTGCGGTGTGATATATACAACATTTTTGAGCCTTCATTTCTCAAAATTGCTGAACTGATTACACCAAATCACAAAAAAGAAGGTTTTCTGGGCCAAGATCTTGCTTTTACCAAACTTGGTATAGTTCCGTTCAGTTGTTTGGGCTGTAGCTGTGTCTAATCTTCCTATGGAAAAACGATTAGGGGGTCATGATTTTCGGACATTCCAGGGAGGAGTTTAGGTGGAAGAACATATTCTTTGGTCAGTTTTGTGATGACTTGTTAAATGGCAAGAAAGTTATTAGGAAACCCAAAAAATAATTTTCCTAGGCAAATATAGTCCTGGCTATAACTACCCAGTAGTAACACCGCTACTGGATCAAACATACATATGCAAATCTAGAGTGACGCTGATGTTGTAAGGTACTCTATACTGGAGCTGCTCGCCACCTAAATTTGGGAACTACCCAGAGTTCTCTCTTCTCTTTTGCATAATTTATGCATCACTCTAACCCTGGAAGGGTTTTGTTTTGACTTCTACTAGGTGCTCCCTTGTGTCTGGACAAAGATAAACCTCTCTGAAGAGCTATAATGATAGCAAAGCACACGTCAGGGGTTGCTTTTGCTCATTCCAGGGTGGCCTGGATGGTATTTTACCAATTCAAAGCTGTAATACTGTGCATGGAGTGGTGAAAGGCTTTTGTCATTTACAGCTCAGCAAGGATGGCACTGTGCTCATCCTATGGTTAAATACTTTGCTGTTTAAATGGCAAAAGACATTGTCACTTCCTACCTCGGCAAGGATGGAACTGTGCTAATCTATGCTTAAAAACTTTGAAAGAAATATAGACATTTGAGGTGAGCAAATCTCAAGTTGTGCTGGTGTTGTAGGGTGCTCTATACTGGAGCTGCTTTCTATCTAAATTTGAGAACTACCCGGAGTTCTCTCTTTTCTTTTGCATACATGCATGCATAAATATATATATTGTAACAACAAAACAAAATGCTGAGGCCCACTTCCAGTCGAATTCAAAGTTTTTATTCAAATAAAATAGCAGCTCCCCAGAGTCCTGACGCGCTATTTTAAAAAAAAATGTGAAATATACTCTGCAGTAGGAATATCAACACTATCAGTGCATTATGGTAGGTGTATGTTATTAGGAAGTCATGTGATATTTGATCTAAAAGCACTTGCCTCACAAACAGCTGAAACCATTTACCTATAATTAAGGCTTTTTTACCCGAAACGCGTCAGGTCTCTGGGGAGCTGCTATTTTATTTTGGATAAAAGCTTTGTATTCGACTGGAACTGGGCCTCAGAATTCTGTTTTGTTGTTACAATAGGAAACTCCACCTATCACGCTGGGGCCGCCCTTCAGGGTTGGAGGCCCTCTCTGGAGACTACATTTGGTGTCTATGTTGATATGTGGGGCATGACCCGCTGGCCTCCGTATGAGTAAAGGGCATTCATCCCGAAAATATTTATAAGCGGAGATGAGAAAGGGATGAAAGAGAGGGATTTGATCTTTCTTTTAGCAGCTTCAGACTTTCATGTGCTTTGTGAAATAAAGATGGCAGCAGTTCCGGTAAAGTGAGTTTTTCAGAAGAGTACACGGACTGTATCGAAAAACGTGACTAATGTATGATGACTTTTGATGCACTGGGATTATTGCAGTGGATTCAAATTATGGAGTTTGCAAAACGCTATTTTTACAAACAATGTAAAATATACTCTGCATTAGGAATATCATCACTATCAGTGTATTATGGGAGATATATGCTATTAGAAAGTCACGTGATATTTGATCTAAAAGCACTTGCCTCACAAACAGCTAAGGCCACTTACCTATGATTAAGGCTTTTTTAGCAGAAATGTGTCAGGACTCAGGGGAGCTGCTATTTTATTTTGGATAAAAGCTTTGAATTTGACTGGATCTGGGCCTCAGCATTTTGTTTTGTTGTTATAATAGGATACTCCACCTATCACGCTGAGGCCGCCCTGCAAGGTTGGGGGCCCTTTCTGGAAACTATATATATATATATATATATATATATATATATATATATATATATATATATATATATATATATACACACATACATACACACTAGAAGATGAAGGATCACAAGAAAACAACAGCCAGCCAGGGCAACAATCTGGATCCCAAAGGATACAATGAGTCAAAAGAAAATGTAATATCCAAGAAAGAGGTGTCTCACCAAAGAACAAAAATATATGTCCACTACAATGTTTCAGCTTCCGCCTTCCTCAGGTAGTAGAAGATGGTTTTCTCAGTGGCTGTACAGCTGACACTGGTGGATTTTCAAAAAGCATCATGAGTGAAGATTCCAATTGGAATGTGGAATTAATGCAGTCCTGAGAAATCTTCAGATATGCAGAAATCAGTTACCCAAGGAAGCACTTTTTTGAAGAAAACAGAAGAAACAAAAGTGGCAGAATCCAATTTGTGGTTGACTATCATCCATCAGCTCCCAACTACAGAAATATAATACAAACAACTTTTACCTTACTATCCTCTTACAAAAAATAGCAAAAGCTTTTTCCAAAAAAGCCAATCATTGCTTACTGCAGAGCTCACAATTTATGATTGCTTATTGTGAGAGCTGAACTTAAGCAAGCTGTAACAACTGCAGGAGTTCATTGCTGTGATTCTAAAATATGCATCACATGTTACAAACACAGATCACATTTTACAAAATCATTACATTAAGACCTATTGAATAAGCCAGCATCTTACATGTTGCTCAACATTCATTATTCATGTGATTCAGTGCCGACACCAAAGCTGTAAAAATAAATATGTAGGCCAAACAGTAAATGAACTCTGAATACAATTCAGGAACCACAAATCGCAATAATTAACAAGAAACTTGACCAGCCTGTAGCCAATCTTTTAACCTTGTGGACCATTTGCTATCAGATTTGAAGTTTTTCCTTTTAGAACATGTCTTAAAGGAAGAACTACTGCACATAAGAGAAAACTTCTGGATGTACTGTTTAAAATCACTGCATCCAGATGGACTGAACATCACTGGCAATACCACTTGATTTCTGCATATCTGACGAGTTCTCAGAACTGCATTGATTACACATTCCAATTGGAATCTTCACTCATGATGTTTTTTGCAAATCCTGCAGTGTCAGCTGAGCTGCCACTGAGCAAACCATCTTGTACTACCTGAGGAGGGCAGAAGCCGAAACGTTGTATGGAAATATATTTTTGCTCTTTGGTAAGACCATCTGTTTGAGTCACCTCTTTCTTGGATATATAAATATATATGTAGATAGATATAAATATAGATATAGATAGATATTTAACCAGTGGCAGTCGCCACTGGTTAGTTATATTTAGGAACGTGTTTCCATAATAAATGCATTTTTTGTGTTGCTAAGAACTTTTGATGAATCTCTACAAAGAATCTCCACAATACTTTCCAAAAACATGCTACTTTTTGACTAGTTTGTGCATGGAAAGTTTTGGGGTGATTCACCAGGCCGAGAAAATGGGGGTACCAAAATGTGCTTTTCCCATTTATTTTTCCATATGAACATTAGCCACAGCTACAGGTAAAGCTGCCGAACAGATTCACACCAAATTTGGCAGAAGAGTAGATCTTGGTCCAGAAAGAGTGCTATTTGTGTTTTATTGTAACACCATTCAGTAGTAGAAAAAATGGTATAGATCATGCCACGTAGGATTGGCGGAGCCGACAGAGCTCATCCTAAGATCTGATTGGCTGCCACCACCTCAATCAGGAAGTGGTGGCAGCCATCTTACGACTTGGGACTCAGAAAATTGCAAACAAATACACATAAGGGGGCAGGATACAGATACCTTGGTCCCCTACGCCTGCTGTTGGTGTCCCTCTGGGACCCTGCCTAGGGCCAAAAACATTTTTTTTATTTTGCCTCAAATTTGTAGAGGATTCACAAATTTGCTGCAAAAGTTTTTTTAAAGCATGGGCTCCCACGCATTGAACAAAAAACCTCGGGTGAGCCAGGGCAGGCAGGAACAAGCCACATTTTGTGAAGGGGGAGGGGGGCATATGGCCTCCATCCCCGAGCCTCCATGAGGCCCCTGGGACCCCATCCTCGGAGCCATTTTTTTATTAAAGGGAAGGGAGTCCCACCAGAGCCATACAATGGCCCCAGGGCCCCCACCCCTCCCAGGGCCAGCTCAGTGACCGTGTCCTGGGGCCCCCAACCCCTGGGAAACCATTCTATTTTCCTGCTTTCTCCCACCGGGTGGGAGTACAAAGCTGCACCCTCCTGGTGAGAGAACAAAGCATTTCTCTGCCCACATTCTTAGGTGGGGGAATACTTTCATTGCTCCCATCCCATAGGAGCAAAAGAAAACTGCTCCTGCGAGGTTGGAGCAATGCCAGCTCCTGCTGCACCGTGATGGGTGCAAGCAGGTGAACTTGCAGGGGTGGGGGCCCTGGATCTCACCCCGCATCCCCCAACGTGGGACAAGCTTTGGGGTGCCCCGGGTGGGCACCGGGCACCTGACTTGAAAAACCAAAAAAAAATAGCTCTAGTTGTGGCATACCCCAGGTGGGCACTGGGCATGCCACTTTATAACAAAAGACGGCAATGCTGGCGGGGCTGAAGGAACACTGGGCGTTCCCCAAGGCTTCTTATAAAAAAGCAGTGAGGGCCAGATTTAACAAAAAATGACAGTGCATGGCACTGTGCCAAATTTGGCAGTGTCACGCACCGTCACTTTCAAAATGCAGGGATGCCCCATATTTAAAAGAATATGGCGCACCCCTGTGTTTCCCTGTGTGCTGGCTGTGTTGAGGAGGGGATTGTTTTTGTACATGAAGGAACACCTTCCTGCACAAAAACAATCTTAAATGGCAATTTGCTCTTTCTATGTGTGCTGCAGAATGCAGCACATACAGAAAGAGCAAAAAACCAGGAGAAATGAAAGCATTTCTCCTAGTTGTGCCCTGCTAACGGTTAGATTTTGACGCTGTCTCAGGTTTATGAAAACTTGTCAATCTGAGGCAGCGTCAAAATGCAATGAGTGTTGCTGTGGCATGCCCACAGCAACACCCATTGTACGCCCCTTCCACGCAAAGTGCTGCGTGTGAAGGAGCAGTATTTACAAGGTGACATTAAGCCACAAAAAGTGGCTTAAAGCCATCTTGTAAATACGGTGCAGTGCATAGCGCCACTGGAGCGTCACTAAAAGTGACTCTTCGGTGGCGCTATGGAGCTCTTAAATTTGCACATGAGTCTCCAGGGTGGGACCGAGAAGGACACTCAGAAAAAATAAAACACAAAAATGAATAATACATGAGCAGCCATAGCCGCTCATTTATTATTCACTGCTCTTTCAAGGAGTGCCACATAATGCACTGGGAGGGCTACATACATATATTTTGTTTTTGGTGATGTCCCTAGAAGGGGCAGGGACATAACCAACTTTTTTTTTAATGTTGTGCAGAGGCTGGATGGAGATCTGGAGCCCACCAGCCCCCCACTAAACACTAGAAAAAAACATAGGTCTTCTGGCTGATTGAAACTATGACTCCGGGAGAACTTACCATTTGTTTCTAATGCATTTCCCATGCTTGAGCTTCTGCTCTACAGCTGGGATTGCAGTGCTACCAATAGGCTTGTTAAGTTGCTTGGGTTAAAGATATATCACATAAAATACAAGCCCTTCATATGGTTATATTTACCACTGCATTTTGGGGCTTAAAACGTGAAAAGGTAGAACAGAGATATATTTGTTTTATTTTTTTCTTGAAGAAAGAAGCACAGACATATAGTTCAATAAAACGTCATTGAATATTTTTAATTTGTTATTGAAATGTAGATTTTATTAAAATTATTGGTAATTTTTGGAGAAAAATGATAGATCTGCTTTACATGTAGGGTGGTATATATAAGGTGAGTGTTGGGTGTGGGGGTGAAAGAGGAGGGCGAAGTTTGACTGTCTGTGGGGGTAGGCCATGAGAGCTGGCTGCAGGCCCTGTGGCCATCCACCCACTGCACATCGCTGAAGTCTATATGCAGTGTGGGGTTGGCCACCCACGAGGGTTGGTGGCCAACCTCACGCCACGCAGGGCCAAAGGTTGGCTTTAAGTATGGTAATAAAATATACTTTATGTTAAAAACAAATAGAAATTCACAGAAAAACCGAAGGTTAAAGTAAAGTTATAGTTATATGAAATTATCAGTAACAATGTTGTGTTTTAAACTCTAAAAAAACACAGAAATTCCCCAGTTGTAGTTTTCGTAAGTAACTATATTTCGTGCCCTAGAGCAACTATAACCAGGGCCACTGGAATTATGCGATTATGTGGTTGTGGCGATTTACGCATAATTATAGATTTGCTATATAATTCATCATCTGCCGCACAATCTGCAGATTTTAACAAAAAAAAAAATTCTAGCTCCAACAGTTCAAAAGTTACTAAAAATGAATCAACATGTGTTGCAGCACAGTAGAAGGCCCTTTCCAAAGCTGGGCTGTTTATCTTTTTGTTGTGTGTTGCTATAGTTAAGTGTTAAACTGATACTAACAAGGTCCAACCAATGGCCATACAGTGTTACCTAGTTAAAAAATGACAAAATAATGAATAATGAAAATAATGAAGTAGTACTATGACAAAATGTGCTGCAATATGCTGCCTAATTTTCCTCTTCTTGCTGTATGATTTACTGAATCCTGTTGCATAATTTTGGGCCTCTCCTGAGGCATAATTTCAGTGGCACTGACTATAACTTGCGCACTCGTCATGCACCGCTAATCACCATACATAGTACATCACTCATGACATGTTCTACGACATCATCGATATCACTGCAACATTTGTAATTAAATTATTGAAGAGAAAAGAAACTGTGCATGGTGAGGCCCTCATGTGTTTTAAGGGGGAGGGGACCATGTGCTACCCTCCCAGAGTCTTAATAGGCCCTCGGTACCCAATTCCCCAGGTCCTTTTTTTTCAAAAGGGAGGAAGAGCCAAGAGGCCACCCTCATCGAATCTTATTAGGCCCTGGTGACCCCATCCCCCAAGTCTGTGTTTTTTAAAATTAAAGTGGAGGGGCGGGGCGCGTGGTTCCCCTCTTTGAGCCTTACTAGGGCCTGCAGACTCCATCCCCCAGGGCCACTACTTAAAATAAAAGGTAGGGGCTGCTCAGCCATCTCCCTAAGTGTTCTTAGACCCTGGGGACCCCAAGGCCACTACTACAACTAAAGGAGAAGTGGCTGCATGCCCCCCTTGCTGAGCCTTCTTAGGCCCTGTGGTGCCCATCCCCTAGGACTTTTTTTGATGAAAGGCTAAAGGCACTGCATGGGTCCCCTCCCTGATCCTTTTTTGGCCCTGGGGACCCCATCTTCCAGGACCACTCCTGCAATTAAGGTGGAGGGAGGCAGAGTAGCCGAGTGGCTCCTTACCTAAGCCTTGTTAGGTCAGGACAGGGAACTGAATCCCCGAGTCTGGTAATGGCTGCCAGCATCGTATTTCTGATGTTGCTGGCAGCCAATCAGAGCTCCTTCTCCCACTGGAGTCTGATTCCTGCAGAAGTAAGATGGCCCAAGGGAAATAAAGTGCCCTTAGCCAATCAGAACATTCCATTTTTGTATTGGTGCTCCCTGTGACCCAACCGTCCAGATATACAAGTACTTTTTAACCTTCATTTCTCAACAACTACTGGCAGGATTTACATGAAAGCAAAAAAATCACAATCTGTGGACCAAGATCTAGCTTCCTGCCAAATTTTGTGAAGTTACGTTCAGCATCTTTTGCTGCAGCCCTTCTTAATTGAAAATGCATGGGGATTTTGCTTTTAAGGACCTCCCTTTTTACTGCTGTTTGATAGATTACCCCAAAACTTTCTGTACCAAACCATTCAAAAGTTAGCACCTTTTGGAAAGTTTTCTGGAGATTCGACAAACGGTGTCAAAGGTATTAGCAACACCAAAAACGCTTTTCCTATTGAACAACTGACCTAACTATATATCTATGTATATATATATATATATATATATATATATATATATATATATATATATATTTATTTATATATATGTATGTATGTATCTATATATGTGTGTGCATATATATATATATATATATATATATATATATATATATATATATATATATTCATTCATAACATTTTTTTTTATTACATGATCCAACTAACCCTGCAGGACTTTTGAAGAGATTCTAGCAAGAATTAATATAGTGCAAATGTTCTCTTCTTATGATTAGTCAAAGTGGGTAATCAGCACCAACACCCTTGCCTGTGAAATTTAATTTCCCAAAATATATGCCTGCAGATGTTAACATGGTGCAATAACAACCCACCCTTAAAGTCTCACTGTCTTTAACATATGTGTTTCATAAAACATAAATAAGATGTACTGTTTTTGCCATAATCGTTCATAACAAACAGATTAGACATTATTAATAACTTTTCTCGGTGAACCAATCAGCCCTTTGACTATTATCACTTTTCACCGTAACCAGCTCAGACCGATGGTATTGAGCATGAGTTTTTCCACAGGGTGACCTTTAGTATACTCTACAAAAATTACAAATATGCACAAAATTAGAGTTATGAAAACAGTATAATATTTCTTCTAAGCTGGCCCAATAAGGGTTGTAGAGTTCAAATATACTGTCCCTATAGTTTGTTTGCGTGAGTCACCAACACCAAAACCCTGGCCTACTACAGTAATATGCAAAATTCCTTGTCACACAATAGATGCCTACAGACACAGTGTAATAGCAATCCAACCTTATTAGCCTATTGCCTTTAATATGTACTTTTCACAATAATTACGTCAGGCCTACTGATTTGGTATAACTTTTTGTAATAAACAGATCAGGTCTATACCCTTGATCTTTGGGTTGCCACCGTACCCAGCTCAGTCCTGCTGTACTGAGCATAAGGTTTCCCACAAGGCAAAACGTACAATACAAGCACTCTTTTTTCAGTGGAAGCGTATAATCTTTGCCCAATTAAATGCTGTACTCAAAGAAACTAACATTGGTGGAGCCTAAGGCCCTCTCAGTAGTAATTCTGAAAGCCTCTTCTCTGTTGATTACACAAAGTTGGTGATACCTGTGTTGTCAAGCCTGACGTAATAAGAAGCCAAAGTAGAACGCTGTTTTTCTCCCTGGCGAATATTTAAATGTCTAACCATCCAAAGCTATCCTATCCTGAAAATGACACACCAGAAGCACTTAGATATTTTACATTTTTATCAGATTTCAGTTATTAGTACAAATAAAATTAATTACACTACAAAACAAAGGAATGTATGGAGACAGAGGGAGTGTTACTGTGTGTTTAAATACGTTTCATATCATAGAGGCGTGTATCTGCTGTGCGAAAATCTCAAACTCCAAAAGACATTACATTGACCTAACTCAACATAGCACACAGTGTATATACATCAGAACAATGCATGTTTAGAGGAAGTAAGATGTGCATTTTAAGTATTTTGCACGCCATCTGGGCTAACAAGTTCCACAGACAAGTCTTGCATTCCAATGGTTTTTAGAAAAAGATCCCCTGCATTCCAGCCATGTGTATGGAAGCTCTGCGAGTTCTCCTGAGAAATATGTATTTGCCATTTAGTTGACATTTAGTTCATTTGTAGTGTCATTTGCATAGATGCCATTCATTTCTTTTAATTTTTGACATTTTATATAGTGCAAACTCGACCCAAAGGTATTGGAACAATTTACAAGAGCACCAGTTACATTACACAAGATCACATTTGAGACAGCACAACTTGGCTGTGCCATTATGTTTCATAAAACATGAAGTAAAGGAGTAAAATGGCTTTTCATAGAACATGGCGCAGTGAAATGCATACAAGTAAAGTGCATGTATGAATATAACTTTCCATGTAAACCACATTTAATCATTGTTTTGCAAGAAAGTTTATGCTACATTATTTTAGTATTTTTATTTTCATAACCATTTTATACTCACCATGAGAAACATGTGGAAATCATATAAATTAAAAGTGTATTCATGTTTATTTTAGCTTGGCCAGAGTGAAGGCCAGAGTTATTTTTGTATTTGTGGAAATCATATAAATTAAAAGTGTGTTCATGTTTATTTTAGCTTGGCCAGAGTGAAGGCCAGAGTTATTTTTGTATTTCTAAGCTTCAATGTGAAAGCTTGTTTTATTGTATATTTTCCTAAGCTGCAGGTGTCATGCTACGAGTCTTGGGGTTAATGAGGAGCATATTGTAAAGGAGAGATAAGGGAGTCTGAAAAAAAGTGTTACCAAGGACCGAAGGAGTATCCTGAGTTGGCAGCTGTCACTCTTCTGCAATTCCTGAATGACACAAGGTCGAATGCGGACAACATGATAGGACGAAGATGTCAATTAAAAACATGTGATTTCTAACTTTGTTTTTCAGTGGAAAGATTTAACAATGATGTCAGTCCTGGCAGAATTGAGATTTAAGTGTGGTTTATCTAGTGGTAGATTCAGATTCCCGTTACCCCTTGATCAGAGGTGACCTCTCTGAGGTGCATACCTCACACTTTATTTTCCTATGTGGCTTCATGCTACTCTCATCTCTCTTGACAGAGACTTCTACAGAAGCTCTGTTGTGCTGACCTTTTCCTCTAAATTTCATAGAGAATAAAATATTTAGGAATCTAGATTTAATGATTAGGCAGCAAAACTTGACTTCGAATTTTAAGCACCAGGTGTTTTTTCCGGTTTTCTGCATTATTGTTATTGAAATATTGGTTCTGCACATGCTGATTAAATTCAACAATATGCTTTAATTCTCCTTTGGTGATTCTGTACTTTCAAACTATGCTTTTGAGACTTATTTATGTAAGCTTGACTTTGCACCTGTAATAAAGTCCTCTGAAGTTTATTTTGGCCTCTGGGATTAATTGTGGTCAATGTGTTGCACTGGTACTTTGCATTGCAAAATTTTAAAAAGAATTTCAGAATTGACAAAGGAAAGGGTTCATCGAGCCACATATTTGGAAAAGTGCCAAGAGCAAGATCATATTCATTCATTATTTATTCTTTTAGGCATGTGTACAATAAGTGATTTTCCCAGAATCAGAGGATATTGAGCTGATGCCGAGACTCAAACCTAGCTCCCCACACGACTCTTGCATCATTGCATTTGGGTGGTGGAGTGCTAGTAGTTATTTCCCTTTTGCAATATAGAAGGTTTGCCTGCTACTCCCAGTCTGAATATCCCTTCAGCCCTGATGTCTTGGGATAATGTCACCTCTGTTCAGTCTCCACCCTCTGTCTTCTCCGTGTAGGTTTCCTCTTAACATACATGCCAACATGTGGGAACATAAAAGAAGAAGGTGTAAAAAAGAAATAAAGAATTGTTGTGGAAAAACTCTGGAGCACATTATTACCGGGTTAGCTTGCATGAAGTGTAGGGAATTTTACTTGACGGAAAGCCCAATCAAAGCTATTTTTAGCTTTGAAAACAATAGCCTACCTTCAGGATTGGAAGTGTTTGCATTATGCCTTAGTTTCCCTGCTCCAATTCTGCCCTGTTTTGGTTTAGTGCCAGACTCTGTTTAGTGCCAACTCATCAATAGTTGATGTAGTAAGCCACACGGGCTCACTGTAGGAACATTGATGTAAGCACGCACCACCTGTGCCGCATGCTGAGGTGATATAATAATTGTGGATGAGCCACATGGGGTTCAATCCCCAAGTGCATACCTATGTGTGAAGTCATCCCATTTCACCCTGCCAGCAGCGTGTCAGACAAGGCCCAGGACCAGCACATCTTGCCCCGCGTGCAGCGTGACGAGGACTGAGACCAGCGGGGGCATGAAGGTACTGGTATCACCACAGCACTGCTGGAGAGACACCCATAAACCGGCAGGGAGAAAGAAGAAGCACATGCAAGGTACTGGGCTTGTGCAACTCCTAAATCCATAATTGAAAGGGAGTGGGCCACAGTTGTAGATAGGCACTGTGAGTTGGGTGAAACCACATAGGAAAATATTAAATAAAATGAAAATATAACACAAAAAAAGATGGCACGCACCGGTGCTGGTGTGGTGAAGCTAGGAGCGTCTTGCTGCCGTGTGTAGCTGAGGATGTGGACAGTGCGCAGGCAGGCAGAGGCCAAAGGGCAGGCCCAGGCCCAGTTGCTGCAGCTGTGCGGGCACACACTGCCATTGGCACCCTTGCATAATTTAGTGAACTAGTGGACCCGGCTATACTGCCCATGATGCTGAGTCTGGGTGGGAAGGCTAGAAAATTACTTCAGAACCATAAGAGAGAAGAACAATGAGGTTAAACAGTCACTTCTGCATTTTGCGGGAGATGAAATCTACAAGCTATTTCAGCACCTCCCAGACAATCAATAAAGGGATTTGTAAAGCACTCTACTCACCCGTCAGGGTCTCAGGGTGCTGAGGAGGGGAAGGGGGGAAGGAGAGGGGGTAGGAAATGCTACTACTGCTCGAACAGCCAGGTCTTGAGAAGTTACCTGAAGGTAAGAAGGTCTTTGGTCTGGCGCAGTTGGGTGGGAAGAGTGTTCCACGTCGTGGCGGCGAGGTGCGAGAATGATCTACAGCCGGTTGTAGTTCTGCGGACACGTGGGACAGTTGCGCGGGCGAGGTCGGCGGAGCAGAGATGCCGGGTCGGGGTGTAGAAGGAGAGTCGTCTGTTGAAGTATTCTGGTCCGGTGTTGTGCAGTGCTTTGTGAGCGTGGATGAGGAGTTTGAAGGTGATTTTGCCAGTGCAGGTTTCTCAGGTGTTCTGTGATGTGGCAGTGACGGGGGAAGTCCAGGATGAAGCGTGCGGAGGCATTCTGGATGTGTTGAAGCCTCTTCTGGAGTTTGGCCATGATTCCTGCGTGGAGGGCATTGCCATAGTCCAGTTTGCTTCTTACGAGGGCTTGGGTTTCGGTGGGTATCCATTTGTAGATCTTTCGGAGCATGCAGAGGGTGTTGAAGCAGGAGGAGGAGATGGCATTGACTTGCTGGGTCATGGATAGTGAGTGGTCCAGGATGAATCCTAGGTTGCGTGCGTGGTCGGTGGGAGTCGGAGCGGTCCCGAGAGTGGCAGGCCACCAGGAGTCATCCCATGCAGAGGGGGTGGTGCTGCAGATGGGGACTTCCGTCTTGTCGGAATTGAGTGTGAGGCAGCTGCTCTTCATCCATTCGGTGACGGCCTTCATTCCTTTGTGGAGGTAGGTCTTGGCGGAGTCCTTGGTGAGGGAGACGATCAGCTGGGTGTCGTCGGCATATGAGATGATGTTGAGGTTGTGGGATCGGGCGATGTTAGCGAGCGGGGCCATGTAGACGTTGAAGAGGGTCAGCGGAGGGACGACACAGGACACAGGAGTTGTTTACGACTACGATGCTGGCCTAATAGCCCTGAACAACCATTTCAACCCCCAATTAAACCCCAAATGCGAACGTTTCAAACTACGCCAGGCAAGGCAGAGCGGAGGGGAGTTAATGGACAATTTCTAGGCATGCCTAAGGGCCCTTGCAAGCACCAGCACTGATGATGACCAACAAAACAAGTTCTAGGCACAACTAATACAGGGGTGCAGGTAAGAGAACCTGAGGAGACTTATTCTAAGGTAACCATGGATAAAGCTAGAAGGCATGCTAATCCTGGCCCACACCTATGACCTCTCAAGTGCCAGAGCAGAAGAGATGGGTATGGCACTCAACAAAAGATTAGTGTGTGTGAGCAGCCAGAAAACACAAGCCGTAAAGATGAAGGTGGTTGACGTGGTCCGCAGCAGTCCTCCACTCCAAAGAGGGAGAAAGAGTCCAAGTCCTGAGGCGTCCTGCAGGAACTGTGGATTGGAGTACCACATGTTGAAAGTGGTGCCCGGCGGCAGGCTGCACATGCTTAGCGTGCAACAAACCTAACCATTTCACAAGAGTTTGCAGAGGCAGTGATCATTGACGCAGGAGCCAAGGCGGAAGACTGCCACCCAGAGCATTCTGGCACTTGTCAGTCAGCGACAGGCACCTGACAGCCAGCAAAAGTGGGGACTGGTGGTCGACGAGGAGGTCGAAGAGGAAGACCCAGAAGAAGAAGAAGTACTTCTCATATCCTACACAGATCCAGGCAGCATAGGTCGTAGGCCCCAGGCCCGCTGCAAGGTGGTCATCATGGGCACGACTGTGCCAGCTCTACTTGACACAAGGACCTCAGTCAATGTGATGACTCACCAGCAGTATTTACTGCTACAGCCACGCCCACCCCTAAGCCCATCACATACAAGAATATTCAGCAACTATTGAAGCCAAGGTCTAGCTTGGAGACAGAGAGGTCAGGACGCGCCTTCATGTGACAGCGGAAGACCAAAGCACACTGCTCGGTGCCACACATCCAAAGACTTGGCCCTTGTCTTCTTCGCCAAGGAGATCCATGTCCTTCAGGTGGACTCCATACTGGAACAGTTCCCAGAGCTGTTAAAAGAGTTCATCTATAGAAAAGCACCCCAGTCAGACTGCATATAGAAAAGACGATACAAGCCACTACACTTAGGCACAGGCGGGTACCGTTCTACTTACGCCAGCAGGTGGAGACTGAGTTGGAGAAGTTAGAAAAGATGGATGTAATTGACAAAGTCTCTGGGCACACCCTGTAGGTGGCAAGGCTAATGATCACCTAGTAACCCAAGTAGCCAGGAGCCATTAGGCTCTGTATGGACATGAGACTACCAAACCAAGCAATCAGAACGGAACGTTACATCACACGAATGATGGATGACATTATCGCTGACCTCAATGGGGCGAAGCAGTTTTCTATGTTAGACCTAAATGTGGGCTACCACAAGCTATCACCAGCTAGTGCCCCATCTAAAAAGCTGGTGAATTACCACTTTTTCAACACATTTGGGGCTGCAATGATACAGGTGACTATACCTTGGGACACCTTCAGCCCCAGAAGTATTCCAGAATGCCCTCTGTGAAACCTTGTCAGGACTTGAGGGAGTATTAAATATCAGCGATTATATTTTATTCTTCTCATCCATCTTGGCTGGTCATCACAAGCACCTCAAGGTCACCCTTCAGAGACTAAAAGAAAGCGGTCTGACACTGCATAAAGACAAGTCTTCCTTTTTCGAGCCTAAGGTGGAATTCTTTGGCTTTGCGTACTCCCACGAGTGCCTGCAAATTTACCCCAGGAAATCTGTGGCAATCAAAGAGGCACCAGCACCAAGGAATGTGATAAAAGTCTGCAGCTTTCTGGGAATGGCGACATACTGTGGAAATGTTCTCTCAAATTTGGCCAGTCTGTCCGAGCCACTCAAATGGCTCACAAAAACTAGAGTCCAGTGGGTGTGGGCCCCAATGAGCAAGAAGTGCTTTACAAGATCAAGAATGCCCTGTTGGCAGATGCCACAATGCCAAACTTCAACCCAGACAAGGTGACGGAACTGGTGGTGGACGTGAGCCCTTTATGGCTAGGGGCTGTCCTGTCACAGGAGCAAAAGCCTGAAGTACAGGCTTCAATCGCATTGGTGAGTCATGCTCTAACAGCCATAAAAAGTGCTCTATGAGTAATTTGAGCGAGGGGCTTTCACCATTAGGTGGCCATGTCACCATTTTCACCTCTACATCCATGGGCTTCCTGAATTAGAGGTAATGTTGAGCACAGACAGCAATGGAGCAGAGGAGTTTGCTCACATGGTGACCACTGCTGCATGCCCAAGGGCGATGACGTTTGATGACATCAGGCGGGAACACGGTTGGGATGAGGGTGTCCAGAAGGTTAAAGAAGCCATTATCGGGAGGCTATTCCTGCGAGATGTGACTCAATGGCACCCCATGAAAAAGATGAGGCTCTCGCACCTGTGGAAGGTGAGAGATGAGCTAAGCTCCCTGGCTGAGGGTATTGTCATGAGGAGACACTGCATCATAATTGCCAAGACGCTGGAGAACCAAATCATTGCCCTGGCGCACAAAGGGCATCGGGTGTGAAAAAAACTAAGGAAGGAATGAGAAGCAAAGTATGATTTCCAGGCATGGGTGGGAAGGTAGAGGAATCTGTGAAGTCAGTCAGACATGTCAGATTCTGGGGAGCCCACACCAGTGGCAACCGAAGGTGTGCCTACAGCCACATGGGAGAGAGTGAGTCTGGATTTTAGAAGCTTCCTGGACGGTAGGCTCACCCTGGTCATGATCGATGGCTGGCCCGAATATCCAGTATTAGAGTTGGTTGCAACCATAGCATTTACCAAGACAAACTGCTGCTAGAGAAAACATTTGCAGCATTTGGCATAGTATTCAAGATCGACAATGGTCAGCCCTTTCAGGGGGCAGAATTTAGAGATTAATTGGCAAAACTGGGTGTCTGAAACCAGAAAATAACCCTGCAGTTGCCCCAGGCGAATGGCACAGTAGAGTGGTTCATGCGGACACTGAAAAAGGAGCTTCATGTGGAGGTTGATCAGAACAAAAACTGTGAGTGGGAACTGCACTGTTTTCTAAGAGCATACTGCAACACAATCCACTGTACGATGCAGCCCAAAGCAACTCATGTTCTAAAGGCCAATCAATGACAGTATCCCTACAGGCCCAAGTGGGTAACCACAGCCCCTCAGAGAGGCGAATGTCCACCAGAAAAGGCAGAAGACAAATGAGAGAGCCAGTCGAGCCCGAAGACCAGTCGATAGACACCTGGCAGTGGGAGACTGCGTCTTGGTGAGGGATCACTAACCAGGGTGGAAATTCTGCATTTCTTTTGAGAAATGTTTGTGCACAGTGACAGGAGTGAATGGAACAATGATCACAGCTCAGAGGGGCCAACTAGGTAACAACAAGGAACATCTCATGGTTCAGACACACCCAAGGCCCTTACAGAAGGGAAGCGGAGGAAGAGGGGGACCTGGATACTCAGGTCATGATTGCACCAGCTAGTGAAAACGGAGCAACCGCATCGGAAAGGAGAGAAGACCCCCACACAGCAGAGTCCAGTAAAGACCTCCAGTGCAGTGCTTAACTTGTAAATAAAAACATGCCAGTGCCCAAAGCCCTACTCTTAAACATGCTGCAGCTGCAGTTTAAAAGTGCGAGCACAGAATACTGAGGCACAGTAATCCTGAAGCAATCTCGGGCCTCTTCAATCCATTTACAGTAGGGTGACCACCCGTCCGTAAATTTCACGGGCTGTCCGTAATTTCACCCTGCTGTCCGTTGTCCGTGATGAAAGCTTTAACGGACGGCATTTGTCCGTAATTTTAGCATTTCACCGAAAGGGCAACGGAGGCAGGGCAAAATTACGGGCAGAGGAGTTTCCCCAGCTGGGCTGGAAGGCAGGGGTCTCCTGTTCTCTGAGGGAGGGAGGGGCAGACAGATAAGAACAGGCCTTCTTGCCAGGGGGTCTCCTTCCCTAAAGACATGCAAATGTGGGCAACTGGTAAATCTGCAAATACAAAGGGGCTTGAAAACCTGCATTGACTTTACTAAAAGGAGTCACTTGAAGTTTTCTGGTGGCAAAGATATTTCTTTCAGAGAGGTATTGTAATCGTGTTCCAAGGTGAGCTGTGGAGTGTGTGGTTTTAATGTAGTGTTATACATTTTTTTAGTACTAGGTATAAACTGTATATTATTCAAATCTGTATTGGAGAAGCACTTTTTTTTTATTTAACCGAAATATATTTGCGCATTTTGTAGCAGCCTTCATTATGATGTAATTGTATTTTTTACAGTTCTTTCAGGTACTTCGGTACCTCATAGTACTAACAAACATTGGCAAAGCAATAGATCTCATCTACGAAAGAGTTATTGGCTTTGCTAATGTGTTTTAACCACTAGCCATGTTATACACCAGAGTAGCTGCTGTTCAGCATGGCTTAAAGCTAGTGGCATAGTGGTGTGGAGTAGAGTAGCATAGGAGCAGTGGCGTAGAGCCCAGTGGTGCAAAGTACAGTGCAGTGGGGTACAGTGCAGTTGTTTAGAGTGCGTTAGCGTAGAGTGCAGTGGTTTAGAGTGCAGTGGCATGGAGTGGCATGGGACAGAGTAGAGTGGCATAGAGTGCAGTGGAGTAGAGTGGCATACAATAGAGTGGCAGAGAGAGCAGTAGTGTAGAGTGGTGCAGTGGCATAGATTGCAGAGTAGACTCACGTTGCAGGGAGTGCAGTGGTGTAGTGTAGAGTGGTGCAGAGTAGGGCAAAGTGCTGTAGAGTGGAGTGATGCAGAGTAGATTGGCATAGAGTGCAGTGGCATAGAATGCAGTAGTACATAGCACATTTGTGTATAGTACGGTGGTGGAGAGTGCAATACTGCAGAGTAGAGTGTCAGTGCAGTGATGTAGAGTGGAGTAGAGTGGCACAGAGCAGTGGCGTAGAGTACAGTGGTACAGAATAGAGGGCAGTGGCGTACAGCGCAGTTGTTTAGAGTGCATTGGCGCAGATTGCAGTGGCATAGAGTGGCATGGGGTAGAGTTACATAGAGTGCAGTGGAGTAGAGTGGCATACAATAGAGTAGCAGAGAGTGCAGTAATGCAGAGTGATGCAGTGTCATAGAGTGCAGAGTAGACTCATGTGGCATAGAGTGTAGTGGTGTAGAGTGGTGCAGAGTGGAGTATTGTAGAGTGGTGTAGAGTAGAGTATAGTGCCTAGAGTGCAGTGGCATAGAGTAGAGTGGTGTAGAGTGCAGAGTTGCAGAGTAGAGTGTCAGTGCAGTGGTGTAGAGTGGTACAGAGAACAGTGGCATAGAGTACAGTGGTGCAAAGTAAAGGGCAGTGCAGTTGTTTAGAGTGCACTGGTGTAGAGTGCAGTTGCATAGAGTGGCATTGGGCAGAGTATAGTGGCATAGAATGCAGTGGAATAGAGTATATTGGTGCAAAATGCAGTAGTACAGAGCAGAGTGGTGTAGAGTATAGTGGCGGCCAGAGCAGTGTTGCAGAGTGTCAGCTTGCAGTGGTGTAGAGTGCATTGAACTAGAGTGCAGTGGTCAGAGTGGTATAGAGTACAGTGGCGTAGAATAGATTGTTTCAGAGTAGAGTGCAGTTGCATAGAGTGGAGAGGTGCAGGGTAGAGTGCAGTGGCATAAAGTAGACTATTTCACAGTAGAGTGAGGTGGCTTAGAGCGGAGAAGTGCAGGTTAGAGTGGAGTTGCATAAAGTGGCATAGAGTGTGATGGCATAGAGTAAAGTAGTGTAGAGTGCCGTGGCATAGAGTGCAGAGGTGCAGAGTAGATTAGAATGATGTACAGTGTATTGATGTAGAGTGCAGGGGCATAGAGTTGAGTGTTACAGAGTAAAGTGCATTAGCATAGAGTGTATTAGCTTAGAGTGCAGTGGCGTACAGTGCAGCGTTGCAAAGTGGCAGAGAGTGGAGTTGTGCGTATTAGATTGGTGTTGCCTAGACTGGAGTGGTATGGCGTGCAGACGGGCAGAGCGCAGTGGTGTAGAGAGGCGTAAAGTGCAGTGGCTTAGAGGAGAGTAGTGCAGAGTAGAGTAGAGAGGCATGGTGTGAAGTAGCATAGAGAGCAGTGGCATAATGTGGAGTGGTTCCGAATGGAGAAGAGTGCAGTGGCATGGAGTGGCGTAAAGTGGAGTGATACAGAGTAGGGTGCAGTGGTGTGGAGTGGTGCAGAGCAGAGTGGAGTGGAGCATACATGGTGTGGTAACACACTGCCATTACAGACAACACATTTTTGATTGAAATGACCATTATATTTGCACAGATATACAGTTTTTCAAATCAAACTATATTGTGCACAGACGATGATGTGTGGAAATTGAATCACCTAATGCAATGATTTGTTTTAATCATGTAAAGGTATGTGTTTTCAGCACAGTTCAGAATTAACAAAAATGTGCTTGATTTGTACTTCTAATTCTGATATATTCTGAAGTCTATTTAAATGTCATGTGATAGAAAAAACTCTTTTCTAACCCCAGTATCCAGCAAGATTGTCGCATAAATCCTCTCACTTTGAAGTCAGAGAAAGGAAAGTGTCTTGTGTGTGTGTCTGTAAAACTGATGTTTGTTCTTGAATTTTTGTCCTGAATTTTGACCCTTTGTCCTGAATTTGTGTCCTGAATTTTGACCCTTTGTCCTGAATTTTTTACAGTCCTGTCCAGAATTTGCCTCAGTGCCAGGTGGTCACCCTAATTTACAGCCACATTCTGCCCCTTCAGCTCACTCTGGCAGCTTTCTGCTTTCTACCTTTTTGGCGCTTTTTTGTTTTTCTCTTCCTCCGTTTTTCCCATATGGGTCTTTTGCTCGCAGCAAATGCTTGAGGCAGAAGAATAAGCGCCGGCCCTCAAAAATAAGTGCCGGTGTTCAGCACCGGAAACAATAAGCACAAATTAAGCACTGCTCAGTTTCACCAGCGAGGTCAGGCCCAGGGCGGAAGGAATGGAAGAAGCTGTGGCCTCCCAGCAGGGGAAGAGGCAGTGGTACCAACTGAGGCTGAACCCGGCACCTAGCCAGAGACTCCTCGACTTTGTGTGTGCCCAGGTGAGTTTGAACGTTGGATGGGATGTAGTGAGCATCACTGCCTCACTGTAGGAACAGTGACGCATGCACGCACCACCTCAGCCGGGCGCGTCCGAGTTGATATAATAAACAGGGAAGAGCCGCACATGGTACAGTCCCAAAGTCCATACCTATGTGAGACGTCACCTCATTTCACCCTGCCAGGAGTGTGTCAGACAGGACCAGGGCCAGCGCGTCTAGCCACACGCACAGCACATTTGGTTCTTGTGGTCTTGTTAAGCTTCTTGGTAGTTTGTTGTTCTGACAGCACTGAATTTCTCTGTTATGTTCTGTTGTAGCACTTGGACCTGTCAGCGTTATCTCTGCCTGTGACTACTCCAACTCCAATCCCCGTCTGTAGTTTCACCTGACTTCTCCTCCATCTCTGTGAAAGTGTCACATTTGGTATATACATGGTATTGCATGTGTGCTAGACGCAGATGCTGGAAGGGAGCGCTCTTTTCCCAAGAGAGCCGCAGAGGCGGGGCAGTAGAGATGACCCCATTATAACATACAATCAGCCCTGCTCCTTCATGGCAGTAGTCCTAGTTGTATTATGTTTATATCATGCAAGCATCGGATGTGGGGCCCGGCGTGCAAGTTACATTTGAGCATGTGTAGTTCCACCACATGCCTCTCAATCTTATACTTTCAAACTGACCTTGAACCTGGGCCTGCATATATAAAGTGACCTGGAAGACGATATCTGACCCAGGAGTGCATTTTTTACTGGATTTGAAATAAAATGGTTTGGAATTAGTCAACACAATAATGGATGCAAAGAGATCATGAGTAAATTTGTCATCCATTTTAGGCGAATAAAGACTGCATCCTACTCAAAACCTAGAAGCAAGCTGCGAGCCCGAAGATTATTTCATGTAGGAGGGCCTCTGTGAGAGAGGTATGGTCACTCAGTTTGCTGTAAGCTCTTTCAAAGTGAAACGGGGGCTGTTTCACTGGACCGCTCCCAGTGCTGTCAACCAGTGCTTAAATTGTGCTTGTTGTTTCCGGTGCTGAGCACCTGCACTTATTTTTGAGAGCCGGCGCTTATTCTTCTACCTCAAGCATTTGCTGCGAGCAAAAGATACATATGGGAGAGACGGAGGAAGAGAAAAATGAAAAAGCGTCACAATGGGAGAAAGCAGAAAGCTGCAGAGTGAGCCAAAGGAGCAGGGAGTGGCTATAAATGGATTGAAGAGGCCCGAGATGGCTTCAGGGTTACGCTGCCTCAGTATACTGTGCTCGCACATTTAAATGCAACAGCCACGTGTTTAAGAGGACGACTTTAGGCACCGGCACGTTTTTATTTACAAATTAAGCACTGTGCCACTCTCCTCCCTTCACTTTGGTAATAAATAGCATACTATATTCTGCACATCTGCATGCATGGTTTATGACGGATTTTTTCATGTGCATTTCATTTAACACGTTATTTAACCAACACCGGAATGCCAGGGGGTTACATTTGTGCGATAACACAAAATTGCATTGTAGAGGGCTCCTGACTAATAGGAGAGTTGTTTCCCTTAAGTTGTGACGTGCAGTCTTAGAAGCAGGGTTTTTCCCATGTCCGTTTTGCTGTACTGTGGTAATAATCTGATGTTTAACCTTTGCGCTGTTGTCATAAATGTGTGGATACACATTTATTATTATAGTGCCACCTTTTGCTATTGGTCAACATTTATTTTTACTGTTGTGGCATAAATATATGTATAATTCGTTTTTGGAAAACATGAGGCTGGTGGACAGCTAAAGCTGACTGTGGTCCTATGGGGCCCTCTACTTCTGAAAACTGTTAATTACCACTGGCGTGTTGGTGCCTAAATGTTTCAATCCAATTAAAAGGGCAAGGTAACCATTTTGTACACTTGATTGTGAAGAGTAGTGTTAGCAAAGAGTTAAGGTGTTGCATTCTTTTAAATTTCCCTTCTCAAGCATTTTCTTGCTTATGACCTCACGAATGGTGGACAGAAATATTTAAATAGTTATCTGGTTGCCTGCTGATTTGGTTATTTTTGCTTAGTAAGACTTTATTCATGACTTTGTCAAACACAGGACTCTAGGTCACGTGTATCCGGCTGCATCCTTCAGTTACATGGACCACTCCTCTTGTGGGAATACACTTCAATGCTTCGTTTTGACTCCCTACGGTTTTTCATCCATGTTAAAGCACTCTTTAGTGTTTTCTGTTGCAGAAAGATCTTCTGCACATGGATGCCAAAGGCAATAAATGTGTGTATCCTGTGTTACTGTAACTGCCTGGAGTCTTGCTTTTCCCCCTCAAGATAATAAACTCCAATGCCACCCGCTGATGGCACTACATAAGTGGGATCTAACTTTACACAAGCATTAGTACATAGACAAATGTGTACCAGGATTAATCAAGAATGGTTTACACTGCTACTTAGGCTGCCTACCGATGTGACAACTCACACATTTCAGAGAGCAGCTGCCTTCAGTGTAATAAAAGTATTGCAAAGTACTTGCAAATGGATTTTATGCTGAATTTTAGTAAAATGGGCCCTTCTTCCAGAATGAGGTTCATTGTCATGGCATGTATTTGCAAAACCATGCCTAACCAGAAGGAACTAATTCATGGAGACAAACATGTCACTTTGAAATTGTGAAACTATAAAACTGTGAGTTGCTCTACATATCCCACACACATTGTTGGACATATCCTAGATGTCATTTTTGCTAAGCCTGAACTAGTTACCGTTCATAGCATCACTCCAATCACATGGTCAGACCACCATTTGATAACTTTCTGACATAAAACACCCAAATCAACACACCCCACAACTACTTACATACATGCACCTATCGACCATGGAACAAACTCAATTTTCATGACTTAGAAACACAACTAACAGCCAATACAGATCTAGATACAATTAATCCTGTTCCAAAACCTTACGCATGGCTACAGAAAGCTTTTGATATCCTTATCCCGCTCAGAAAAACTAAACAGGACAAAAAAAAAAAAACACCTTGGAGAAACACAGAACTTAAAAAGATAAAGCAACAAATCAGAAGGTTGCAGCAGACCTGGCTCAAAACAAACAACATTCAAGACAAACTACAGCTACAACAATTTAACAGAATATACAAATCATCAATCAAAAAAGCTTTTAAAAAAGCTACTACTCAGACAGAGTACAAAATGCTAAATCTGCAACCAAAGAATTTTTAAAATTCTCAATGAATTTCAAAAATCTAAATGCATGGAAGGAAGTCATCCCACTACTCAATATTTCACAAACAAAATGGCAACACATTCCACAACCAAGGCAGACACATTGGACTCCTATTTAAAGCAGAAGAAAACCATCAGCGCCAACCCCTTTCCTAAAATCCCCTCTAAGAATAAACCAACCCAGCCTCTACACTCCTTCAAACAAATATCACAAGGTGAATTTATGGATTTGGTCAAAGCAAGCAGGCCTTTTGTGGTTGCCCTTCTGACCCTTGTCCATCACACATCTTCAAGAACATAAGAACATTCTTTTATCTGCTTCCGCTGCCACACCTGTAAAAAGAATCATCAACAACTCATTAACTACAGGAACGTTTTCTGAAGACCTGAAAAAGGCATACATATGTCCGTTATGAAAGAAAACAAACCTAGACCCGCAGGACCCCAAGAACTATAGACCAATCATAAATGGACCTTTCCTGGGCAAACTGATAGAAAGAGCAGCATTCACCCCGATGTCACAGTTCATTGAAGACAATTCCATACTTTCAGACTACCAAACTGGATTCTGCCCAGGAAGAGGCACTGAATCGGCACTCATAGCAATCTGGGATGATCTTAAAAACACAGTCGACCACAATGGAGTTGTGGCACTACGTTCTCTTGGACCTCTCAGCTGCCTTTGATATGGTTGACCATGACACCCTCATTCAAAGACTCCACGAAGCCGGCATAGAAGGGACTGCTCTCGACTGCATTACATCCTATCTTAAAAAAACAACGAATATTATCCATTCTCCAACTTCTCATCCAAACCCTATCTCACAAAAGCAGGGGTCCCCCTAGGATCAATCATCTCACCTTTGCTCTTCAACATCTACATGATATTATTACAAGTACTGATCAATGATTTTCAACTCACATGCTACAACTATGCAGATGACACACAAATACTACTTACATTGGAATGCCCCAGAGACATTGAAAACTTTTCCCTCCTCTTCCACATCTAGCTCACACAAACCTCACTTTACTACTACGATCTCCCAAACAACCCTAATAAATTCTCTCTCATTTATCTCACCTTGATTCATCCAAAACCCCTCCTGCTACTATGATCTCCCTAACCCTTTCCACAGACTCTACCCTTCTCCATCTCTCCTTTACTCATCCCAAGCCTCATCCTATTACTATAAACTCCCAATTAACACTTCTGGATTCTTCCCTCCTCCATCCCTCCATTACTCTAGTCAATCCAACTAATAAATACACATATCCTCTGCTCAAATCAACTCATAAAAATACTAAAACTGAACTCATATTTCCCTATACTAATCCACCACTAATTCCTCTTGGGCTCCGGAGTAGCGTACTACTCGCCAAAAAGCACTTTGACACTTCGTCAGGGGTAGTAAGCGCTATATAAATACTAATACAATACAATATCCTTGATGGAGCAAGGACTATGGTATGCCCTCACGCTCTCCATGGGTCTGCGGATTCTCCATGGACTTGCACATTTTTCCAACTCCTGACATGCTCTCGCACCTTTGGCTCTGCCTCCGTAATATATCACTTACCTCACGTCTTTCTTCTAACACCATTTCTGAAACTTCTTTTGATCCATGGGCTTAGAACAAGATGGCTCCTGTCCCAGTTATCTGTTTTTCAGGAACAGGAAATGACATATTTTGTTTTCCTTACTCAGTTCATGAATTCCACACCAGTGTTGCAACAGTTCTTTACCCAATCCATCATGGCTGAGTAACTTCCTGTATGTTGCTTCCTCCTTCTTCTCTCACTTCCTGTTTTTCCACATGGTGATAGGTTTCTCCCACCTGGCTACTTTTGGTCCTTGTTTTCATAGAACTCTTGTTCTTTTACCGCCCCTTGAAACCCGTTCCATCTCAAACCTGTCCTCTTCTACTCTGGTGTTTGTGAGAGGCAGAATCTTCTGCTTTTGTCTAACTTGAATACTCTTTTTTAAATACTGGTTAGCTTTTTTCCCCAGTTAGTGGCCCGCTGGAGAGACACCTGTTGTGCCCAGGTGATATTTAGAAGTTGTAAGCATCACAATGGTTGCAGGAAGGAGTGACTCTCATTTCTGGCAGCCTTGACAAAAAAAATTAAGGTGTGACCATTACATCCAGCAGTGATGCTCTCACCAACATAATTTTTCATTCAGTGACATTTACTATCACTTTAGGTTTGTAAGTGTGTGCTTAAAAATCCCAGCATGCAAAGTATTGTACGCTAAAAAGCTAGGACTTGGTGTCGGAGTTACACATGACATTGAAGGAAACAAACAAATGCATAGATTGCCTGAATTAAGCCAAGCCTCTAGGAATTACTCTGTGCCACAGTCCAGTCCATCTGTTTTTTACTCATCCTGCCACTTCAGGGAGGTACTGGCCAAATGCAAATCAGCCTTGGCCCTGCACAAATAGGAACAGTACAGCCCGAATTGGGATACCAGGTCCCCTAAGAGTGGGAACATAGGTAGCCCCAGACAGGAGATGTGAATTACCTGCCTGCACTTTCAGAGGTGTCCTTTTTACACTGCTGTCCTTTCACAACCTGGAGCACCAATAACAACAGCACAAAGAGGTGTGAACGTTCTGCACCTGACTATCAACAGCTACAGTATACAATGATTATAGAAGAGTAAAAAACCTAGCCTCACCAAAGGGAATCCTTTTCACCTTGACACGAGAGACTAAAGTTCCCCCTTCACCTTCACCTCCTACCAAATGGCAGTGGTACAGAAGAATAATTAACAGCCCCTCTCAGAAAAAGGCCTAATTGAATGGTTAAAAGATCTTTGTCTCGTCAGTGTCTGTGCCTCGCCTCTCCAGGTTCAGGAATGTCAGCAATACAGTTCCACTGTCTCTTACAATACCACCGCCATCTTGCACACCAGAAAAGGCCACAGGCTTCCAAAATTCTGGCTCAATCCTTGGGATTTTAGAGGTAGGATATTGAGTAGTTTATAGAAATGGAACTATACACAAGTGGGTCAGTGGGCCATCCTTGATTCACAAAACAAAGTACACTTCCACCACCGCTCTACGCACTAAACACATCACAGGGAGAGTAGTCCACCTTCAATAAAATGCAGGCACCCTATAATCCTTGCACCAGGTCATAAGACAGGCCCAGGACCTCACGCATGTCAATGGACAGGCCTAGGTTTCTCACACACAGGCTAGAGCCCAAATCAAAAATCAGGATACCAAATGCACTTAGGACAGGAACACAACTGTACACTAGGAAGAAGACATTCCTGGTTCAACAAGGTCTAAGTAGGCTGAAACTGTTGGCTTGGTGGTTTAGGCTGGGTTGTTCTGACTGGAACAGGGCCAAAACTGTTTTACACATGGTAGGTCTCTGTTTAGAGTGGCATAGAGGGACAAAAGCAATCACCAGGAATGTGGATTGATCGCCATGTCTGAGATTAATTCAAGTATTTCATGCATCATCCTGGTGCTTGTATTAGTAGACTCCTTAAGTGTGATGGGTGTACCCAAATATAAGCCCAATGCTCCCTGAGCCAAATGATTCAAGCTATACCTCACTGATGAGACACAGTAGGTCAAAAACAATCTGGGGTTGCTTGTGTTCCCTTTGATTTGGATCTGGCCTGTCAGGTCAGACTATACTGTTCCATCTGGAGCACTACCAAGACTGATTTGCTCTCTGATTAGATCTGATGAGTCAAAAAAACAGTGGTCTGGAATTTGGCTCTGAGTAATCGCCAGTGGCTAAGATTAATTCAAGCTTTCCATCCATCACCTTGTTGTTTGTTACACATGACATTGAGCCACTACCAGTCTGGATATACTTGAATACGTTTCAGAGCTAGACCTGGGCACAATTGTTGTTATGCTAGTGTAATCTTGTGTAAGTTCGAGCATTTTGCATTATGTGTCTTATGCAAAATTATACCATTATGACAGATCGTGTCATTTCAAGTCTGTTGAGATAAAAACCCTATTGCGGGAGGCATGATAAAAACGCAAACTGATAAAATGTGAGTGTTTGCTGAATTTGTGATTTTGCACTTTATTTTAGCTCAAAATGTGTTGTTGTGTCCATAAATAATTTATCCCAGAATGGTCCGGTGAATTTTTAGAATTTTTAAAGGTGGAATCTCTTTTGAGATGAGTCGGGGTCATTGAATCAAATTTAGTAAGATAATGGTCAACGTCAGACTGCGTTTTGAAATGGCAGTCTGTATCCAAGGTAACTTTTGCCAATGCATGTGAAGGGAGAAATACCTTTCATGAAAATGTTTGGTGATTTTGAATTTCTTATCCAACCTCGAATATGTCTAAAAAAACTATTCTTCCTTTATCCTATTTTCGTATAATGACACTTTTCTGGCGACCTTCTGTTTTGATCAACCTCCAGAGATTGGTTTTTGAAAGGTGGATGAGTGCTCGCTATTAGAAACAGGGTTTCTGGTTGGCTAGGGTATGCACCTAAGCCAGACAGAACCCTCTAGTCAGGGCAAGTAAGTTACAAACCAAAGCTAACCTGTGCTCACTCCCTTGTAGCTTGGCACAGAGCAGTCAGGCTTATCCCTAGTGGCATTTGCGCAACACACTCTCACCTACGACACAATAAATACACCAGAAAATAGACTCCACACAGGATTACATAAAAATATATAGTGTATATTGCATTTCAAGACATAGACCAAAACAACATAAATCATAAGTACCATGCATAATGCGCAAATCTGTGATAATATTCATTATCCTGAGAATGCAAGGAAAAACAACATAAATTACAGCATCAAGGCATGGAAAAGCATGTCAACCATAATTACTGTGCAACGTATCCCATTTCTGCAAATTATCCTGACAGTAGGGATGTCATATGTTGGTAAACACTTCATAAGTGATTAGATAATGAGCTGCTGCACATGATTCACAACATTACCAAGGGAACCTCTCAAGCACAGCGCAACTGCACTTCTACTAAATTTTATTCGGTAACTAGGGGTTATCACCGGAATCTCTGCGCACCTGTTATCCACATCATGATAATGCTGGCCGGTTTCGCCGAGATTCAGTGCCCGCAAGGTAAAGGGAGAAGAATGATACAATGCCAAATTCTGTGGGGAGACCCCGCTGCGTCCCCCATGTGTAAAACTGTGTAAGGCGACCGCCCACAGCAGCTGCTGCCCAGTGGAGGCTCCTGTAGGAATGAATCGGCATTGTAGCGTGCCTGGGACCTTCTGGGGCTTCCGGACTGCTGAACAGCGCTCCACCATGCACTTGTTTCCAAAGAAATGAGCCAAAAACGTGGGTGGCCAGGTTCAGGGATGTTGAATCAGTGCTCACCATGTGCTAAAGGGCCCACGCCAGAAAAAACAAAGTGGAGGTTAAAGGCACCCCTCATGCACTGGTCTTGGGCACAAATCAAGAAGCAGCACACAGTGCTCCCTATGCGCTAAAGAGCCCCACATAGCGCCCTCCATGTGCTGGGGGTCTTCAGATAGCACTTGGGGGGGGGCACAAAGGGGACAGGCTGGCCAGCACAAGGGTCTTGGTTGTAGGGTAATAGTCTCTCCGGCAGCCTAACAGGCAGGCAGATCAGAACACAATCACCAAGTGATGCACAAGGTTGTTCCTCCTGACAATTCCACAGTGCCTAGTGAAACCAAAGTCAGGGGGCAGCTGGAAGCAGGGCAACAAACAGAAAACCAATTCAGTGAGTCCTTTGTGCCACCCAGCATACAGCAAGCAGCAGGGCAACAACAGAAGAATAGTCCAGATTAGTCCTTTGATGCAGCACAGCAGTTCTTCTGAGAGAGAGGTTCAGTCCCAGTTCCAAAAGTGCTCTAAAAACATGGGGTCACAGCCCATATACTTAGACTCCAAAATGTTTTTGTTCAGGGGGGACTTCAAAGGAACCCTTTCAAGTGTAACACAACTCCTTTCAACCCAGCCCTGGCTCCAGACTTCAGCAGGGGGTACATGAGCCCTTTGTGTGAGGGCAGGATACAACCTATTGATATGTAAGGTGTGAACGACCTCTCCCTCTCTCAGCCCAGGAAGGCTATCAGTATGCAGATGGATGCAGATGCCTCTCCTGTCACACCCAGTCCCTCCTGTGTTGTGGCTGTCTGGAAAGTATGCACAAAGTGTAGCTGTCACTCAGCCCCAGATGTGAGACCGCCCTCATCGCCGCCACTGACGACATCCGGACCCTGATGGACAAAGGAGAAACAGCCGCCCTCATCCTCCTGGACCTATCAGCAGCCTTTGACACGGTCTGCCACCGCACCTATCAGCACGCCTCCATGACACCGGTATCCAAGAGAAGGCCCTGGCCTGGACCACATCCTTCCTCTCCGGCAGAACCCAGAGCGTCCGCCTCCCACCCTTCCGCTCCAAAACCACCGAGATCATCTGCGGCGTCCCACAGGGATCCTTCCTCAGCCCGACACTGTTCAATATCTACATGGCCCCCCTCGCCCACGTCGCACGACAACACAACCTCAACATCATCTCCTACGCTGACGACACCCAGCTGATCATATCCATCACCGAAGATCCCCACACCGCCAAAGCTAACCTCCACCGAGGAATGAAGGCCGTAGCCGACTGGATAAAGGACAGCAGACTGAAGCTGAACTCAGACAAGACGGAGGTCCTCATTCTCAGACCCACCCCATCAGCCTGGGACGACTCTTGGTGGCCCATGTCAATAGGCACAGCCCCAGAACCCACGGACCACGCACGCAACCTGGGGGTCATCCTCGACTCCAATCAATCAATCAATCAAAGGCATTTGTATAGCGCACTGCTCACCCGGAGGGTCTCAAGGCGCTGGGGGGGGGGGAAACGCTACTGCTCGAACAGCCAGGTCTTGAGTTGCTTCCTGAAGGCGAGATGGTCTTGCGTTGTCCGGAGGTGGATGGGGAGGGAGTTCCATGTCTTGGCTGCCAGGTAGGAGAAGGATCTTCCTCCGGCGGTGGCTCTGCGGATGCGGGGGACGGTGGCGAGAGCGAGGCTGGCGGAGCGGAGCTGGCGGGTGGGCTTGTGGAAGGTTAGGCGGCTGTTGAGGAACTTGGGGCCCAGGTGGTGGAGGGCCTTGTGTGCGTGGGTGAGGAGTCGGAACGTGATTCTTTTGTTGACGGGGAGCCAGTGCAGGTCTCTCAGGTGTTCGGAGATGTGGCTGTGTCGGGGGATGTCCAGGATGAGTCGTGCTGAGGCGTTCTGGATCCGTTGGAGTTTCTTCTGGAGTTTGGCGGCGGTGCCGGCGTAGAGGGCGTTCCCGTAGTCCAGCCGACTGGTGACGAGGGCCTGGGTGACCGTCTTCCTGGTCTCGGTGGGGATCCACCGGAAGATCTTTCGAAGCATGCGCAGGGTGTTGAAGCATGAAGATGAGACGGCGTTGACTTGTCTGGTCATCGAGAGGGAGGAGTCCAGGATGAAGCCTAGGTTGCGAGCGTGGTCCGTTGGCTTGGGGGTGGCTCCCAGGGCGGGGGGCCACCAGGAGTCGTCCCAGGCGGATGGTGATGATCCCAGGATGAGGACCTCCGTCTTGTCTGAGTTCAGTTTCAGGCGGCTGTTCTTCATCCATTCGGCGACGTCTTTCATCCCTTCGTGTAGGCTGGCTCTGGCGGCGTCCGGGTCGCTGGTGAGGGAGAGGATCAGCTGGGTGTCGTCGGCGTAGGTGATGATCTTGAGGTTGTGTTGACGTGCGATGGTTGCGAGGGGGCTCATATAGACGTTGAAGAGGGTGGGGCTGAGCGATGACCCTTGTGGAACTCCGCAGATGACTTCGGTGGCCGCTGACCGGAACGGGGGGAGGCGGACTCTCTGGGTTCTTCCGGCGAGGAATGAGGCGATCCACTCCAGGGCCTTCCCCTGGATGCCGGTGTTGTTCAGGCGCTGTACCAGGGTGCGGTGGCAGACAGTGTCGAACGCTGCGGAGAGGTCCAGGAGGATGAGGGCCGCAGTTTCCCCATTGTCCATTAGGGATCTGATGTCGTCTGTGGCTGCGATGAGGGCGGTCTCCGTGCTGTGGTTGGCTCGGAAGCCGGATTGCGAGTGGTCGAGGGATCCGTTGGTCTCGAGGAAGGCAGCTAGCTGTCTGTTGACGGTCTTCTCGATGACTTTGGCAGGAAACGGGAGGAGCGAGATGGGGCGGTAGTTCTTGAGGTCGGAGGGGTCTGCAGTTGGTTTCTTCAGCAGGGCACTGATCTCGGCGTGTTTCCAGCACTCCGGGAAGGTGGCGGTGTTGAAGGAGGCGTTGACGATGTCACGGAGGTGGGGTGCGATGATGTGGTCAGCCGTGTTGAAGATGTGGTGTGGGCAGGGGTCCGTAGGGGATCCGGAGTGGATGGTGTTCATTGTGCGTGTTGTGTCTTCGGTGCTGACTGGGGTCCAGGTGCGGAGGGTGGCGGTGGGGGGCATCGGTTCGGTGGTGGGGTTTGTGGTTGGTGGGCCGAAGCTGTTGTGAATGTTGGCGATCTTGTTGTGGAAGAAGGCTGCGAGGGAGTCGCAGAGGTCTTGCGAGGGAGTGATGTCATTGTTTCCGGCGTCGGGGTTGGAGAGCTCTTTGACGATGCTGAAGAGTTCCTTGCTGTTGTGGGTGTTGTTGTCCAGTCGTTCCTTGAAGGCTGTCTTCTTTGTGGCGCGGATCAGTTGGTGGTGTTTGCGGGTGGCGTGTTTGAGGGCCGTCATGTTGTCTGTGGTCTGGTTGGTGCGCTAGGTGTTCTCCAGGGAGCGGCAGTTCTTCTTGGAGGTGATGAGCTCGTCGGTGAACCAGGAGGCTTTCTTGCTGCTGCGTCTGCTGGGGGGGTTCTTCTTCAGTGGTGCGAGGGCGTCTGCGCAGTTGGTGATCCACTGTGTGAGTTTGTTGGCGGCTTCGTTGGGGTCCGTTGAGCTGGTGGGGGGGTTCTGGCTGAGGAAGGTGGTGAGCTGGTCGCCGGTGATCTTGTTCCAGCTCCTGCGGGGGGTTTGTTGAGGGTGGTGGTGGGTCGTCGTTTTACTGAAGCTGAAGTGGACGCAGCTGTGGTCAGTCCACTGGAGATTGGTGGAGTGGCTGAAGGTGACATATTTGCTGGATGAGAAGACTGGGTCAAGCGTGTGGCCGGCGTGGTGTGTAGGGGTGGTTACCAGTTGCTTGAGTCCGAGGTTGGCCAGGTTGTCCAGTAGAGCAGTGGTGTTGCGGTCCTTGTCGTCCTCCAGGTGGAAGTTGAGGTCCCCCAGGAGGATGTAGTCGGTGGAATTGATGGCGTGGGGGCTGACGAAGTCTGTGATGTCTTCGCTGAACTGTGTGCGTGGTCCCGGTGGTCTGTAGATGAGGGTGCCTCTGAGCGTGGTCTTGGGGTTGGTGTGTATCTGGAAGTGGAGGTGTTCGGCGGAGGTGAAGGTGTCATCAGAGTTGGTCGTGATGCGGATGGTGTTCTTGTGGATGATGGCGATGCCTCCTCCTGTCTGGTTGACGCGGTCCCTCCTGGTGATTTTGTAGCCTTCTGGGACGGCGATGGCGACGTCGGGTGCTGAGGAGGCGTTCATCCAGGTTTCTGTCAGGAAGGCGATGTCTGGTGCTGTCGAATCGAGGAGGTTCCAGAGTTCGACGGCATGCCTGTGAACGGAGCGGGTGTTGAGCAGGATGCACATCAGGTGTTTGTTGCTGGGGCTCGGTTTAGTAGGTGCAGTGTTGGGTCGTAGGCTGGTGAAGCGGCAGGTCAGGCAGGTGAAGGGTCCGTGGGTGCGTCTCGGGGTGGCTCGGTAGCAGGCGGTGTTTCGGCCGGCGTTGAGTGCGTGGAGGGTTCTGGCATCGTAGCTGTGCAGGGTGTGCTGGCGAGGGCGAGGACCAGGGGGTCTGGCGCTGGGCGCGGTCCAGGCGCGGACGGGCGCAGACGGGCTTACCTTTGGCGCACCTTCGGCGCTCAGTCGGAGCTCCCGCTGCGCGCGTCCGCTGCGCGGTCGCTCTGGGGGCGTCATAAGTAAGGAGCCGGGAGGGAGGAGCAGCTGGGTGGCGGGAGCGGTCCGGCGAATGGAATCACAGGGGGGCGGGGCCGCAGGGAGGCAGCGGCGGGAAATCCCAGGAGCAGCGAGCGAGCGAAGGAATCTGCAGGCAGGAGGCGGCAAAGGCAGGCAGGAGCGGCAGCAGTGAGTGGGGCGACCAAGCCCTGTGGAGCCTGTGGACTCCACTCTCTCCATGAGCAGGCAAGTCAACGCCGTCTCCGCATCCTGCTTCAACACCCCCTGTATGCTCTGCAGGATCTTCAAATGGATCCCCCTCGACACGAGAAAAACCATTACCCAGGCCCTCATCACCAACAGACTCGACTACGGGAACGCCCTCTACTCAGGTATTACAAACAAGTTCCTGAGACGACTCCAACGCATCCAGGACGCCTCGGCCCGACTCATCCTCGATGTCCCCTGCCACAGCCACATCACACTCCACCTGAGAGGCCTGCACTGGCTCCCCGTCAACAAAAGGATCACCTTCAAGCTCCTGATCCACGCACACAAAGCACTGCACAACACCGGACCCACCTACCTCAACAACTGACTCAGCTTCCACACCCCCACCTGAAGCCTCCGCTCAGCCAACCTCGCCCTCGCCACAGTCCCCCGCATCCAAAAAACCACAGCCGGCAGCAGATCCTTCTCCTACCTCGCCGCCAAGACCTGGAACACTCTCCCCACCATCCTACGACAGACCCAGGACCTGCTGGCCTTCAGAAGGCTCCTCAAGACCTGGCTCTTCGACCAGTAGCACCCCCCTCTCCCCAGCGCCTTGAGACGCTCGCGGGTATGTAGCGAGCTTTACAAATGCAGTGATTGATTGATTGATTGATTGATTGATTGATTGATTGGAGCCAAGCTGCAAATAGAGTTATAAGCACAGAGAAATACCTACTTTCTAAAAGTGGCATTTCTAAAATAGTAATACAAAATCCAGTAAGCATTACTTCTCACTACCATTCCAAACATACCAAACATGCTCATGCTCCTCCTTTCAGATCAGGAATTACCACTTAAAAATATATAAGGGAATTCCCAATACCAACCTATAAGAGGAGCAGCACTCACAGTAGTGAAAAAGGAAGTGGTCTGTTTGTCACTACTAGGACATGTAAAACATAAAGGTACATGTCCTACCTTTTACTGATACAGCACACTACCCATACAGCTATCTAGGTCCTACCTTAAGGTTTGACAGGTATAATAAAAGGGGAGTGTGACGGGCTGGGTTGTCTGGTTGTTCACCGAGTGAAGATGCACAGCCTTCCTAATACAAGTCTAGGGGTGTAGGGGCTACGCCCTGGGTAATAATGTGCCAGATAAATGAGGATTAGACTAAGAGTACGTCTTTAGTACTAAAAATGTTATTGTTTTATTCTCAGTTTTTTTCTTTTTTAGGCAAATGCCGGTGGTGGTGAGGGTAACGTCCTTCTTAGGTTCTTCCTGGTCATTCCTCTTTAGGGTTCCTGAAGGTGGTGGTGATGCCGGCCTCTCTCAAAGGAAATAAAAGAGCACTTGTGGTTAGGTAAGTGAGTATGGTATTCGTTTTTAAGGTTAATGGTACAGGGAGGGGAACAAGGGTCCCGTGCATGTGAGGAAAAAGCAATAGGGTAGGGCCCAATCTCTCAGATATCCCGTGAGTTTTCTTGTGTATCTGTGGGAAGTCAGACTTAGTTAGTCTCCCCTCTAGGTGCACTGTCTTTGCCTCTCCCCTCCCTCTCTTCCCTTTTTCTTGGGCCACCAGTGCCAGCCCTGGCCATGTACCTTGGCAAGCCACGTCCCTCCTGAGATGTGGCTGGAGAATATGCAGTGGTTTGGGGCTCCGAGGCCCTTCCTTGGGGAGTCTCCATTGTTCCTGGATCCCTTGTCTCCTCCTTCCCCACTTTTTCTTCTCCTCTCAGCTGTCTCCTTCCTTTCTCTCTCCACGTTTTCCTCTTTTCTCTCCACATTTTCCTCTTCTCTCTCCATGTCTTTCTATTATCTTTCTGCGTCTCTCTTTTCTCTCCATGTCTTCCTCTTCCCCTTCACCTGTCGCGCTATCTCCTTTTTATATCTGTCCTTCTCTTGCTCCTTCAGCTTCCCCACGCTCTCCTCAGTCTCTCTGGTTGTCGGAAGCCGAGGGGAACTTCTGGGGAAGCTGCGCCTCTCCAGAGTGTCCCAGGGCACTCCTGTAGTGGCCCTGGGGAATCATACGGAGAGCCGCCATGCTGTGCCTCGGACGGCTCTTCGTAACAGGGAGTTTAGGTCCTGCCAATTAGCTTGAATTGTCAAGTCTATGTAGTAGTAAACTGCACATGCAGGCATTGCAGTGGCAGGTCTGAGACAGGTTTGTCAGGCTACTTCTGTAGTTGGCGCACTAATATCATTTAATATACAGGCCCTGGATATATGGGATACCACTTTACAAGGGGCTTACAGGTAAATTAAATAAGCCAAACATACCAAGTTTAAGGGCAGAAAGCATATGCACTTTAGCACTGATTAGCAATGGTAAAGTGCCCGGACTCCTAAAACCAACAAAGAGAGGGTCAAAAAATAGGGGGAGAAAAGCAAAAAGCGGGATAACCCTGCAGAAAGGGACATTTCCAACACTTGCATCAGTGAGATGCATGTCGGGCTGTGTATAATCAAAGCTATTAATTCTAAATGTATGGATGGATCTTTTGATGTTTGAGTTGAGGGACCCATAGTTCTCAGAATCCAGACATTATTCTCTTCCCCTCCGCTGATGCTCTTTAAAGCTACCTAGTGCCACATATGCATTGTGGCACCATAGTGCAAAGATGTGTGGTGCAGTCTAGTGTAGGTTTTTGACTAGAAGGACACACTTCCAGTACGAAATCCTTTGCTTAGACCAGTTTCTTAACATTTCATGCACTGAATGTGCACTATACAGAGCAGCACATATGCAATGTTTTGAAATGTTAGGAGAGAGCAAAACATTTCTCTGGCTTTCACCTGCCTCAAATGGGCATTTTTTTTACACAAAGCCAGGTCTGACATTGTTTATAGATCTTGCTTTGCATCAAAAACTGATAGTATTGGAACGTCCATGTACCACCCATGGAACACCACCCTGATGCAATGTAGAACAAAGCAGAACAAAGCACTATTAGCCCACCAGAAAGGCAAATTTCCAGAACAAAAAATGTTTTGCACTGGAAAGTAAATACCATAAAAATACTTTATGCCCCCCTTGCACCACTTTTCATGACATGGCAACTCTTCCCCTGGGTTTCTAAAGAGTCGAATAAGGGGTGGGGGCGTGGCCTGGCTGCCGGGCAAGATGGCCGGCACTTAGTGAGTCTCTGCCGGGCCGCGGGCCGTTTATCCGGATCATTTCTCCTGCAGGCGGTGCTGGTCGGGGCGGACGGAGGTGCAGCCCCGGGTGAGTTCTGCCGTTATGCTGGGTGAGGCGGAGACCCGCGATCTGGGCCGTTGTTGTGGCCCAGACTCGTGTGTGGAGGCATAGTCGCGGGTCGCTGCCCGCGTATGCGCTCCGAAGGGCGGGGTGCTTGCGGCGAGCTGCTCCCGGCGAGCTGCTCCCGGCGATCGTGCTGTGCCGAGAGCGAGAAAAAGTGCTGGAGGCCTGACCGGCGGCTGGACTTTGCGGCCTCGCGGCCTTCGTGGCCCTGCGGACCCCGTGGCTTTGGTGACATTGGCAGTGCTTGCGCTCAGGTGGGCGGCGGACCACCCAGAGGAGAGTCGGAACTGGCTCATTGAATGAGTGGACACCTGCAGGCCGTGGGGGCCGGCTGCTGATGAGTGGACAGTTGGGGGTGTCGGTGGAGTATAGCTGAGGTGCCCCCCCTGGGAGCGGCGTTTTTGAATCACCGGGCAGGTCTGGATCAGCCGACATATCCTGTGTTGCTTATGAGGATCTGGCTGGACGTGGTGGACGGGCGTTGGAGAGCGGGTCGCGGCGAACTGTTTCTGGTGGTCTGTGACTGGACTCGAGGAGAACGTTTGAGTGCCTGGAGTTAGAGGGGGTCCCCCGCGCCAGAGTGCTGGTTCAGGCTGGGGCCCAGGCGCGATACTGTGCACTGAAGATATCCTGTGCTGGAGCTGGTGCTGGCGGAGGCTCGCGGTGGTGCTGGCACGGAGTGGCCTACTGCATGGCGTGTCCTGGTGCGGGCCTGTCGTCCTGGGAGCCGGCTGGAGGGCTTGAGGTGAGATCTAGGTGGCTGTGAGGGAGTCGTCTGCCTGTGGACGGCCCCGGATCTGGACATTACTTACCTCTCCTGCGTTGGCAGGGGTCGGTCCCGGGTTGGGCTGGAGTCATGGGCAAGGCTGATCAGCGTCAAGCAAAGCTCACCTTTGAGGGTGGGAAAAAGAGGAGCGTGACCTCTGCCTCTCAGCCCTGCGATGTTGAAGTCGGAGAGGGGGGACCAGAGGCGTCTGTGCGATCCATGTTTTTAGAGCTCAAGAATAGCCTGGCTAGTATTGATGCGAAACTGGACCATGTGACTGAACAACTTGACCGCATTAAAACCCGGGTAGATGATCACGATTCCAGATTTGAGGTTTTGGAGTCGCGTATGTCGGAAATGGAGGATGCACGTCGGGGAGATAGAGACCAGATTGCACAAATGGAGAGAATTTTGGAGGTGATACGGAACAAGAATGAGGGCTTGGAGGCGCGGTCGCGCCGCAACAATATTCGCATTGTAGGCCTGCCCGAGGCTACTGATATGGGCCGCATGGAGGACTTTGTGGAGAGCATGCTGTCAGATCTGTTCGCGGGCGAGCTCTCTCGGATGCTGGTGGTTGAGAGGGCGCACAGATCCCTGGGGCCTCGGCCTCCGCCGGGAACCCCTCCGCGCCCCATTATAGCGCGCCTATTGAATTACCGGGATCGAGATACTGTTCTTCGTCTGGCGAGAGAGAGGAAGTCGCTGGTATATAACAATTCGGAACTTAGTTTCTTCCCTGATTATACCCCGGGCGTGCAGGCACTGAGACGTGCTTTTTTGCTGACTAAACGATTGCTGAACCAGGCTGGAGTCAGGTTTGCTTTGCTGTATCCTGCCAAGTTGAGGGTGCGGCATGAGGGGAAAGTACTGTATTTCACGGACCCGAAGCAGGCGGCCAAGTTTGCTCGGCGATTGCCTAGGCCGCCGGAGGCTGCGGAACCGGGGGGGTCAGGAGTGGAGAGTGCTGCCTTGAGTGATAATGACTAGTCGGCTCTCTGCTGGGCTGGTGGTACTGGCTGGGACTGCTGGGGTGTGGGGGTCCGCCTCTGTACATGAGACCGCCTGGAGTTCAGCTTTGCTGTTCAGCCCATGTGCCCCTCTTCCCTAGTGTATACTGGGTGAAGAGCTGTTAGGCCGGCTATCGCCCCTAGGATGAGTCCTGACAGTCGTGGCTTTGCTCTTACGGGGTGGGTTTTGGGGTTGAGTGGGAGGGTCTTTGAAATGGTCCAATTGGGGGGGCCTGAGTGGGTGGGGGGGAGTGGGCTCTGTTGGGTTGCAGGATGTCTGTTCTCTATGATGTTCTGGTTGTCTTCTTTTCAAGTCTTTGGCACGTGGAGATGCGCTTTCCGGTGAAGCGAAGTATGCATTTGGGGGGGAGATGGGGGTGGATGGTGTGGTTCGGTGCTTGACGTGGAATGTGCGTGGGCTCAATGACAGGCGGAAGGCGAGGTTGGTGGCAGCGTATGTTAAACGGCATAAAATCGATATCTGTATGCTGCAGGAGACCCATCTGGCGGCGTCTGCGTTGAGTAGACTGAGATCTGGGTGGGTTGGTGAGACTCACTGTTCGACGTACTCCAGTTACACTCGTGGAGTGGCAATCTTGATACGCAAGGGTCTGCAGTGGCGTACTCGGGATGTGATTGTCGACCCAAATGGTAGATATGTCCTACTGAGTGGAACGCTGTCAGATAGAGCCTGCCGGCTAGTTGCGGTCTATGGGCCGAACGTAGATGACCCAGAGTTTTTCCTGGAGCTGTGGCGCTTGGTGGAGACGTTGGGTGCTGGTGTAGTGATTTGGGGCGGTGATTTTAATGTGATTCTGGACTCTAAGATGGATCGAGAGAGTGTGGCTAGAGTGCAGCATGTTACGGCAGCGAGGCCGCTGGCAGCGGTGATGCAGAGTGGTGCGCTAGTAGACCTGTGGCGGCATAAGCACGGAGACATGAGAGAGGGTATGTGTGTGAATTATGTTCACGGCAGTTGGTCCCGTATTGATCGCTGGTTGGGCACGAGGGACGTGGAGGCCTGGACGATATCGGTAGATCATCTCCCTCGCACGCTATCGGACCACTCGCCAGTTAGATTGGTGTTGGAGATGCCCAACGAGTTGAACCAGTCATTTATGTGGCGGTTGCCCTGCGGGGCACTCCGTGATGCGGCTTTTCGGGCAGAGGTTTGCAAGGCGATTATGCTTTTTTTGCTGAGAATCGGGGTTTTGTGAGGTCGGCCGGTACATTATGGGAGGCATTTAAGGTGGTCATTAGGGGAATATGTCTCTCGAAACAACATGGAATGTTGAAGGCATTGAGGCGGGAGATGGCTGACATTGAGGGGAGGCTTGTGGTGCTGGAGCGGCGTTTGACTGAGAGTTGGTCTGGCGAGGTACTAGCGGAGATCCGACAGGAAGTGTCCTTATATGAGGAGGCCTCCCTGAGAGAAATTTGTTTTATGGGGAGGCATGCGCGGGCTCGCCGCTACGGAGAGGGAGAGAGAGCTGGGCGCACGCTCGCTGATATGTTGCTTAAGCCCTGGGCCAGTAACTATGTCACTGAGGTTGTTGACACTGGGGGTGAGAAGGTGACTGGAACGAATGGTGTAATGCAAGTTTTCATAGAGTATTTTGTGCGGCTGTATGCTGCCCCGGAGGGTCTGGATGCGGCAGCTGCGCGGATGTATTTCGAGGATCTTGCACTGGTGTGGTTTGATGAGGCATACAGATCGTATCTGGATGTTCCGTTTTCTGTGGAGGAGGTGGTGACGGCGATTCGCGGCTTGCCCGGTGATAAGTCCCCTGGTGTTGACGGCCTGACTCCAGCGTTTTATAAGGAATATGTGGATATTCTCGCCCGTGCCTTCTGGAGGTATACGCGGAGTCTCTGGGGACTGGGTCCCTTCCTGCCTCGCTCCGGGAGGCTCTGATACTAACGATTCTTAAACCTGGGAAGGATCCGGCTCGATGCGACTCGTATCGCCCACTCTCTATGATTAACATTGATAACAAAGTCCTGGCAAAAATGATTGCGGCGCGCTTACAGCCACTTCTCCCCAAGCTGGTGCTCCCGGATCAGTTGGGATTTGTCCCCGGGAGGTCCACGTGCCACAATTTGCGTACTTTTTTTGTGGTGGCGGGTTCATTGGGGGCGGAGGACAGGGCGGCAGCAGTTTTTCTCGATGCCGCCAAAGCTTTTGACTCTCTGGCATGGAAGTATATGTTTGCACTTCTGGCCCGGAGAGGTCTCAGCGCGCGGTTTGTGCGGTTGATTTGATTATTGTACACCCTGCCCACTGCTTGGTTGCGTCTCAATGTGTGCGTGTCGGCCTTATTCCCTATTGCCCGTGGCACGCGTCAGGGATGCCCGCTGTCCCCGCTACTCTTCGCGGCTGCGATGGAACCTTTGGCGGCGGGGTTGCGACAGAAGTATAATGACAGGGGTTTGCAGTTCCGACAGAGACCTATTTTGGTATCTATGTATGCTGATGACATTGCGCTATACGTGAGGACTCCCGATCGAAATTTGGACATCTTATTGGATGAAATCGTGCGCTTTGGCGCCTTTTCTGGCATCGGGATTAACTGGTCGAAGTCAGTGGTCTTGCCCTTGACTCCGTGTGTGGTGAAGTTTGATTTGCGATACCCCATGGCTTGGGCGGAGGGGCCGGTGCAATATCTGGGGGTTCAGCTGAGCTGTGATGTTGACACACTTTGGCTGGCTAACTACAGTGCTGCAATGTCGTGACTTGAGGAGAAAGTTGAGACTTGGCGCTCCCTACCATTATCGTTAATTGGGCGCATTGCCATTACGAAGATGGTGGTTCTTCCTAAATTCTTCTATCTCTTCGTTAACCTCCCACTTCCGCTCACGCGGGGTTTCCTGCGACGCCTGCGCTCTGCGCTGATTCGTCTGGTGTGGGCGGATCGTCGGTCCCGCATCCCCTGGGAGAGGCTGACGCTACCATTTGAGTTAGGTGGGCTTGCCGCTCCGGATTTGGAGTTATACTATAACTGTGCGCAAGCGCACTTTGCATACTATTGGTTACATCCGATTCGTTACTTGCCGCACCTGGCACCCGAGAGCGATGCGGTGTGGCCAGATGGATTGCTGCGTGTGCTTGGGGGCCGGGCTCAGTCTCGGCCTAAGGGAATTGATACGGTGGCATGTACAGCGAGAGCGCTGGGGATGCTGATGCAGCGCTCTGGGGTTAATGCGCCGTTTGCTCCCTCGCTGCCCGTTATGGCTGTTGCTGATGCTCAGATGTTCTGAGACGGCGGGGTGCGTGGTTTTCTCCGTGATGCGGACTTGATGGAGTTGGGGGACTGGTTTGTGGAGAGTCGCCTGATTGGCCTTTCGGAGGTGCTAGATGGCAGTGGTGGGACTGCGTTGCAGCGACTGTATGCTCTTAGGGTGCGTGCTTTGCTGCGGAGCCGATTCCTTGGCTCGTTGGAGACACCCACGGAGTTCTGGGCTCTGGAGGTGTAGTGCTGGGCGTTTCGCCGAGTAAGCTAGTTACCAAACTGTATAACTGCACACAGGAGCAGAGAGACGGCTCTGGAGAGTCCTCTCGAGCCATGTGGGAGAGAGACGTGGGGGAACCTATCACAGAGGCAATGTGGCGAGGTTGTTGTGCCCATATGAGAGTGCTGTCCCCGAATTATAGGTTACAGCTGCTGCACTTTAGGTTTTTGCATTGTTTATATTATACAGCCACAGGGCTCCACTCCATGGGTTTGCGTGCGGATGCATGCTGTGAGCGCTGTCGTGCGCCGGATGCGGGTTTTCTGCATCTGGCGTGGGAGTGTGCGGAAGTCCATGCTTTTTGGGTGGAGGTCTTGCATACAATTGCTGGGGTAACTGGCTCCGAGATGCCCATTTCTCCTAGGATTGCGCTGCTTGGGTGTGTGGATGAGATAAAGGGACCGCATAGGCGGTTGGTTACTTTTGCTACTGGCCAAGCATAGAGTTGCCATGTGCTGGGGCAGGGGACGCGTGCCGCGTAGATATGATTGGCTGCGGGATGCTGTATTTTGTCACGATCAGTTGACGGTCTTTTGGAAGCTTATGCCTGAAGGTTCCCGGCCGAGGGATATCTGGGCTCCGCTGAGTGAGTATTTGACATCTGGAAACGTGCAGGCAGAATGATATGAGTTTGCCCGCGCATGATGCATCCTATCCCTCCCTGACTGGGTTAAGGATTGTGTATTGCTGAGGTTTGCTGGCATAGTCTGGTTTGTGCGCCCTACCTGCCTTTTTTTGTTGTTCTTTTTGTTGCTTCACCCCTTTTCCGCTGATATATTGATTTCGAAGTATGATATAATAAACCTCCTGGACTGAATATGCGGACTATGTTGAATAGGATCCCGGCGGGATGGGCCGGAGACGTGGCACCCGATATTGATGCATACTGTGAGAAACTCTTGGAGCTTTTTGTTGACCGAGATAAATGCTGAGGTTGAGGAGGGTTGTAGTATGTATAATTTGTTGTCATAATGGAGGGGCCTGTTTGTGTTATGACATTTTCTGTATCTTGCAAAACTCAATAAAAAAAATATAGAAAAAAAAGAGTCGAATAAGGGGTAATATAGCTCAGCTCATCCGCATTAATATGGTGTCACAACCAGTGTCACGACCAATATTCGGAGAAATGACACCACTACCAAGCAAAAGAAACAAATATATAAAAATGTGTTTTCAAAGCTCAGTCCTCCCACAAAAATGAGCTAGACCAAGCAAAAAAGAGACCTAAAAAGGTTTTTTGAGGTCATGAGCACACTCTCAAAACCAGATGCATTCTCCACCATGTCCACAGAAAATGTGTTAAGTTCTCTGCCTTCTTTCTTAAGACAGTGACGAAAACATAACTCTGTCTATCTCAAAAACACATAGCTGTAAGCTCCTCATAAAAGCTATGATCACTTGTAAAGAATGCACCCTGAAATAGTTGCTCAGTTTTGTAGCCAAAATTCAACATTCTTTACATTTTGCTAAACCTGTTTCCACCACGCTTCTCAAGGAAATTGCGTCCCTCTGTCATTCCAAAACAACTTGGCTAATGCTTCTTTGTCCCAAGCAACAGTCCCAGAACGCTTGCAAATGGCCATGTCTCAAAAGCCCTTAAAAAAACAAAAACAAATAACAGACTCGACCGACCTGAAAAATGTGCTCCCAGTCTCGAGTCTACTTTAAGAGTTGCATTACTCCCACATCTTAGACCAGAAGTCTTCAAACTGAGGGGTGGGCCCCCCTAGGGGGGCTTCAAGTAATCCCGGGGGGGCGCCAGACTCTAGCCAAAACAAGCATTATACAGAGAACAGACATTTGTTTTAAGCAGAAGCATGTGATTGCATTTATAAAAAGGTAACAGTACTTAACTGCAATGTTTAAATGGGTCTAGACATATTTAAACATGGCCATCTTTATAAAATAATTGTAAAAAATTCTGAGGGGGGCCACTGATTTTTATTTTTCAACTAGGGGGGGCGCGGAATTAAAAAGTTTGGAGACCACTGGCTAGACGAAGGTGATTCCTGTCTCCTCATCATTTATGACCTCCTAGCCATCGTTGCCATGGTGAAGATGACACTCTCTTGAAAACCCTCAAAGATAGAAAGGGGATTAGTAACACAGCCCTCAGTTAGTTCATCTCATGCCTAGATAATCGCAGTTAAAATGTTAACTGGCTCTCTGACCTTCCCCCGATTCAGCAAGGAGTACCCCAGGGTTGTACTCTCTCCCCCTCCCTCTTATCCTTCACACGGAGTACCCAGCCTCACTCTCAGATGTAATACTGTTCCATACGACCCCTGCGCTGATTATACCCAGTTGCATCTGAAAGTATCCTTCCCCCATGTATAGAAGTCTTGTACTAAGTTCTTAATGACATCACAGTTCTGGTTGCCCTCCCCTAGTTTAAGCCTAATTTGCTAGAGAGTTCTTTCTGCTAGGTATGCCACACTATCTCCTCATATTCTATCAGGACTAGATTCTGGCAATTCTCTGCTTAGAGATATCCTCAGACGTCTATCTCCTCCTAAAGCAGCCCTGTCCGCAGCTGCAAGTTTGGCCACTGGAAGAAGGAAATTCAACCACAACTCAGCTATTTTCGTTTCTTTGGAGGGGCCCACATAGAAGAGAGGAACATCTACAAAGTAGCAGGCATCACACGTAATGCCAGGGATTCTCAAAAACCCATTACACTTCCAGGAAAACTGTCCATTTCTGACAGTCAAAAGTCTCATATGGAGTAAGCATAATCCCTGCCATGAAATAACACGATTAACGCAGGAAAAGACCCGAAGACAATCCATCTTCGGAAGTGTATTTTGGGTGTAGAACTCCATTCCGAAGATCATTATGGCAATTGCGTCTAGGGAAGCCTTCAGGAAAGAGTTGAAAAACGTTTTATTTCCGTCCCAATTCCTATTGTAAAATATATTTGTCTCTTTACTGTAAACTTTGGAACTCGATACACTGATGATAAAAATGCTCAGGATTCCTTATTGTATGTTAAACTCGCATTAGGTGATTGTTTCTATCTCTTTTTATCACAATAGTATATAACAAGTCATATCACTTTGTCACGGCTTGTGTGAAACTTATGCTGTGGCTAGACATTCTTCTCACTCATTGAGTTATGTCCATACAACATGATACTGCTAATCAATAACTATAAGTAACTAAATAGGTGTGTGAGGGAGCATGTAAGTGTGTGGATGGATCTAAGGTGTGTTTGGTGATGTGGTTGATCATTAGCTTGGATGTAAAAACAGGACACTGAATAGGTGAATACTCAGATTGACTGGTGAGTTGTGTTTGCCTTGACATTTGATAGACTATGCTCTTGGTTTCACAATAATAGCGCTTTATTCTTGCTTCCATAATGACATTGAGCACTGAGACATGGGTGCCGAAATTGATCTTCTACTAGACCCACGCTGCACCTCACCAATGATGGGGAAGAAGGCCAAAATGTGTCTGGAGTTACCTAGGTTAGCAAGGAGAACAACCTGAGCTACCAATTCGAGTAGGCAACTACTTTTGCGTGCAGGAGCAAAACTGATTGGCATATTCTTGGTCACTTTCTGAGAATTTACAGATTAGATAAAAAAAGGATGGAAGAGAATGCTGGAAAGCGGTCGTACTACTGGTTAAGAAGCTCTAGCTCAAATATTTCCATGCATCGATTTCAGTTGCTTTATAAATTTGGCCTTTTACCTCAAAGGGCCTGATTTATAGTTTGGTGGATGGAATATTCTGTCACATGTCACAGGTATCCCTTCTTAGAAGTGTTGTACAATATAACGCACTTGATATACAGCAGATGTCTTATCGTCATGTTTGTGACACAGTATCCCATCCACCTAACTTTAAATTAGGCCGTAACTTTCTAGGTGGGCCAATGATACAGCTTTTAAGAACCTTCACATTTACCTTCCCACAAATCGCTCACATTTCCTCTGAACTCTAAAGGAAAGTGTGTCAAGCGCTGGTCATCCCCTGCATCTTCTCATCATCTTTAACAGGACCAAATTAATTAATTATATAATTACTTTTCTACTTCATGTAAGAGAATCCCAATAAAAATCTACTGGAAACTGCTACCGCCCTCGCAACTGAAAAAGAGTTCAAACATTAGGCAGTATATCACAGCCATCCACCAACTGCAGTGAATTTGGCAACTCATACGAAAATGCATGCAGTGTGCACCACCACTTTTCTTGCAATAAGAATGGACCTAAAACAAGATCCCATTGTTTAATTTGAGCTGGTGTTTGCCGGTGCTTTGAAATGATGCTCCTAATTCTCAACATTGGGACTTGCAACAGTTCACCAAATGGTGGCACTGTGTGTCTCTTTTTTATGTGAGGACATCAACTGTGTTTAATAATTCGATATACATTAAAAATTGACAATTCCAGCTGTAGACGTCTGATGGTTAGTAGTAGATTTGGTACAGGGATTTGCAGTGCTAGCAGGGGCAATGAGTTGGGCAAGCTGCAGTGGTCTCCTGAGAAGGGCACCAACTGTACTTTGTTACAAATAAAGCACTGCAGAGTCTTAAGAGTGGCCATTCAAGTAGATAAAACAGCATGCTGCTTGAGGGTCCTCTCTTCCAATCAATGAGAATATGTTGCTATGTTAAAACTATTGTATTTGACTGCTGGCGGCAAATCATAATCGTTGTGGATAGCTATCATAATAGTTGCAGACAATTAGTGCATCCCTGAAACCATATTTTGTTGGCCTTCAGAGATGCAGCAGCCCAGCCACAAGCTGTTTCCCGAATTTTGGAATGGAACGCACTCTTTTTTTTGCCTTGTATTTGGTAAAACTTTATTGTTGGTGGATATGCTAGGCTCTCGCCAGTGGAAAAAAACATTAGCTGAAAGCAAACATATGTTTTTTGGTCTCAAAAAGTACACATTGCCAATGTAGTCCCTCTCACTGAAGGGAACGACTTTGTGTGTGGGCATGCTCCTGTGAAAGGACAGAATGCCATTACGCACAGTGAGTTTGCCCGGTGGCTGAACTGGCGAACCTATTGGCCCGTTCAGTATGTTTTAGTGGGCTGAAGAAATATGTGAATGATACATCACTGAGAGGTGGGCAAGCCACTGAAAGCTCGAGCCAGGCTTGAACATGAAGCCCAGCTCTGTCTCACCTTAAGGTCTTTTTCAAACTTCAAGCCCATAATGAGCCGATCTTTCATGTGGCTTCTGCCTGCCACCCGTGCCCTATCCAGGATGTGGCCTTACCACCAAAGCTGCAAACTTTAGAACTGAGGAACCACATGTGAGTCTTGGCGTCAGTTTAACATCCTGTGATTCTGGGCAAATCAGTTGTTCTTACTGTTCCTAAAAAAAATGAATGTGACCATGTGTAATGTAACTGGTGTTTATGTAAAGCTCTCCAATATCTTTGGGTCGAATTTGCGCTATAAAAAAGATGCAGAAAAAAGCACAGAGGTTAAAACAAAGCATTAACATAAAAAGGAGAGACAGGTTCCCTTTTAGTGGCTGATTTGTACAAAGTGAAAACAGAGAATGTGGCTTCAAAGCTTAAATTATGTGACCTTGGGCAAATATTGTATTCCACCAAAACGTCTTTTTCTTCATATTTGGTATGAAAGCACCTTTAAATAGATGACTTCAGAATGCCAGCTGAGAAAAAAACTATTGTATGAATAGACTATAATGCTGCATAATAATAATCCCAAACACATACAAGTATTGAGGAACAACTGTCTTGGCTTTTGTTTCACTAATATCACTGTCGACAGTGTGCGGATGGTAACAGGAATGGTTCTAAACTCATTTTTTTTAAACTATAAGTCCTTTTAAGTGCAGTACTATAATGTGGCGTATTGATGTCGAAGCTTCCACCTGTTAAAGAAATACACTTTAAATTTTGAAGAAACTTTATCATATTTTACGTGATGTTTGTTGTGTGATTTACATAGCAAACATTTTCATGGCTTGGCTTGAGGCCAGGCTCTAAGCGCCAGCCAGATGTTTGTCTTGACTCTGGCTCAGCTCTCCCTTTCAATTTGTTGGTACGCTCACCTCTGACATCAACATACCAGTGAATGACGAGGGCCGGCTGAAAGCCGCTGCAAGAAAGTATAGTGCATATATAACCTTAATAAAATTGAAATTACTTGCCTAAAGCCAGACCTGAAAATTGCACTCACTCCAGTCCTTATTTCCAAATCTACCTTGATTGGAACTCCTGGTTAATAAACTCTGCCACAGGCTTTACTGGGTTCCTATGTTGAACATATAATCATTAATAGCATCATGTTTAGTGCTTTCATTATTATTGTCATGATTGTTTTATATGATACTTTCCATTAAAGTTTTGTCACTTGATAGCACCTTACAAGCTATTATTTATTTATTTGCTATTATGTACTTATAAATTACCCATCTCAATGGTATTCATTTATTGACATCAAAAGAATGTAGGTAGGGCTGAGCTGTGCTTTTGTAACATCATCTCATTATTAAACAATGTGTTTGTTGTGGAAGACATAGCAACTGTTCCACATTTAACCATACATTATTATACATATATATTGTTATATTATTTGACAATACAATATACATGCTTAGTAATTGAATTTAACTATGAATTTGATATCAACTGAGTGTCCGTTAAGCTTAACAACGAAATCACAGAATATATTTTAAGGAAATATAGTCAACTGTGTTTCTGAAACAAAAAAAAATAATGCACAAGAAATTGAGGAAACAGTATGGTGATGGAATATGAAGTGATATGAATAAGTAAATACCTTCCAGATCTAAACCTTCAAGGATTTAAAAACTGTACAGAGCTAGAAACATTTTTCCATATTCCAAAGAAAATGTCCATCTTGTTCCTTGGTTTATATATTACTTTTTAGGTCTGGCATTTGTTGAGGCCTTTTGATTTTGCTAATATAGAGTATGTTACTTGAAGAGGCTTTTAATTAGCCCTCTACATCCATTAGTGTGTTGTTGAGTCATTCACATTTTTCTTCCACCCACTACAGCATACAGAATGGGGCAGCTGCAAGGCCATCAACAGCCATTGGCTAACGTCACAGTGAATTACTTCTTTCACAAGAAGAAAATCCACACACAAAGATGTTCGCCCTAATGCCAAAGGCTACCATTGCAATGTGTGTTTTTTGAAACAGAAAAACATATCTTGGCTTTTAGGCATGTTTTTTATGTTAATGGTAGCCCAGCAGCTTCTTCACTTTTACAAAATAAATTAAAAACAAAACGATAATCGATTAAGCAAATTGCATGACAGACAGACCTATTGGCTTTGCCAGTTTTTCTTTACCATCGACTTTAACATTGACTGGATTTACCATTCCTACGGTCAAACCTTGAATGTCAGGTTTATATCTTGCCTTCTCTTATAATTCCTCTCAGTCACCACTGAGGTCGCAGCAGCCACGCTGTGCCCTGTGGTGCCGAGAGACCCAGTGGTGTGATGTTGGCATCTCCAGTTTGTCTGAACCGTGTAATCCAGGGCAAAGAACGTCAGTGAGCATGAGTTGCCTTGAGGCCAGAATTTGGGAGTGCTTGGAAAAGGGGGAAAGACAGCCCCAGAATGGACCAGAGAGGAAGGCGTTGATGGATGAATAGGTAAGCGTGTAAATGGATGGATGCATGAACGTAATTATTGTCCCTGCTTTAAAGACTAAGCGAAGAGAAAGCTTGGTGGATATAAAAAATACGGGTTTGTACTGGATGAGGAATAACGCGGTGTTAGATTACTGTATGTATGAAGAAATTATTATAGTCAGAAGAGCTCCCGGGTTGGTTCAGGTCAGGAAGAACCTCTCTGTAGATTCTGTTGTAGTTAGTTTCAGCGACCATCTAGTTGCTGATTACCTCCTCTGCACACCTCCCCGTTTTAGGGAAAAGGGTTTAATATAGGTCTTGGTTAATTTTTATAGGTCACTGGGTAATGTGTGTACTCCTCGTCATCCCCTTCCCTCTGGTTCTTTAGCAGATCGCCCTCCTGCATTTAAAGTCCCTGAGAAGAGCCCTGTGCTCCACTGGAAGGATTATAAAATAATGGTTGCCCATCACAAGGGCACAATGAGGTGAGAGGCATCGAGGAGAGGCTATCAGTCCTGAAGATCCTAGAAACTCCCCAGTAAATTTACCAGCTGTCAAGCCCTACCACGGTACGTATTCCCCACCACATAGTAGCATAAAGTGGGACTTTCCTCTAAGTTGACGAAGCCTGACTGGCTAACCTTCATTGTGGATTTTGATTTTATTTGTCTGCGGGATACATCGATTGGGCCTTGATCCTTTCTCTATTGATGGTTTTTCTGCCTTTTGCACACACGCGATACTATCCACCCCTGGCAGAGCGACAGGTGGGTCAGCGTGTCTTATTTCAGTCTAAATTGCAGGTGGGGTGACTTGGTATATTCTTGACTTTCTGACCAACTAGCTGGTTTGTTTAAAGGGTACAAGATCTTGGTGGTCAATTATTCTATTAATAACTTTAACCTAAGGAACTGTGATATCATCAACTCACTAACCAATGCCTTAGCCTAAGAGGTCACGAGGTTTAAACACGACTGGTCTTTGATATGGATGGGTGATTTGAAAGTGCGAATGCGTGAGTCTGAGTCCCTTCGTGCCCGTGGGGTAGCCAGCGCATTAGACTCTGGACACACCCATTTCTTTCCAACATAGTCTGGAAGATGATTTCCTCAATGCCATTATGATAAAGTATCATCTGTTTTTTGCACTGCACGCGTGTGATTCATCAGGAGCCCGGGAATCAACTTTTACCGGCAAGTGCGCAGAAATCTCAGAAACAGTGCGAGCATATCCTCTAGGTTCCTGGGCGGTGCCGCATTGTGCCAGTGATCATACTCCTGTTGCCCTGCCTCTCTCTCTGTTATTACTTTCATTAGACAGGCAACAGAGTAGGAGGAGCCAGGAAGTGGAGGGTGTGTAAAACAAAGAATTATTATTGAAATAAGATACTGAAATTTAATTAAGGCTTCTCGATCAGAAGTTCACTCATCTAAGCAAACAATTTAGCCCCTAATGAATTCTGCATGCTCTTGGTACACTTTTCAACTGCCAATAAGCTAATGACAAGCCCTGTAAGAGCCAGCAAGGCGTATCCCCCATGGCTGGTTTGGCAAAGCCTGTTGCAGTTCTCATAATAAACCGAAGGCCGCACTTAAAACTAAGCCCCAAATGGTTTCACTAGTTCGGAAATGTAGACATGATTATAAAAAGGCAATTGAATCCAGAAGGTCCTGCATTGGGGAAGAAGCCTGGGTTTCATTGGCACCGACGGTTGAGTGTCGAGCTAATAGAGCAATCTGGAAAGTAGTGAACACCCTGGATTTTAGGGATAGGAGGGCGCCTACCCAAATTCTGTTGTTCTGCCCGCTAAGTGGGAAGAACATTTTACCGAAGTACACTCTTGATCATATAATTTGGGTAGTTTTGTTCTGGATACACCTCCCACTCCAGTTATTTTTCATGTAGAGGAGGTAAAAGAGGCAATCATGAGTAGTCCTAGCGGGAATGCCCCGATGGTGTGCCAGTCGATCTCTTAAAGACTATTGTTAATCTCTGGGCACCTATTGTTACTAATGTCCTCAGGGCAGCTGCGGCAGCACACCTCCCAAAATCCTGGTCTAAATCTATAAAATTGCCAATCTACAAGAAAGGGGACAAAGCGAACCCCACCCCTGCAGGCCAGTTTCCTTACTCGACTCCATCATACAGGTGGAAGGAAGGCTCCTTCTAGCAAAGTTGGAAACTTGGCCTAAGAGAAAGCTATCCTTTCTGAGGTCCAATTTGGTTTCCGACGAGGGCTTGGTGCTATAGAGTAGTACCTAAGCCTATACCTGCTAGTCTCGAACTATGCAGTAGTAAAGGCTGTCTCTCTGCACTCGCGGTTTACGGATTCGTCAAGTGCACGTGACTTGGTGAACGGGCCCAAACTTTGACAAAACATATTGAACAGAGGAGTTGATTCATGAATTGTTTATTTTCTGACCGAGTTGCATGCCAACACGACTGCCTGTATCTGTTATGGCCTATGGGGTGAATGCACTACTTCTTTTAAGATAGTCAAGAGTGCAGGCCGGAGGCAGGTTCTGGTCCCTCTTCTTTTACTTTGTATGTTAATGAACTATGGAATTATTTTAAGGTTAAGAGGTCAGTCCATGCCTCAGGTGGGTTTATGCCCACTGCCCGTACTCCTTTATACTGATGATGCAGTCCTTATGGCAAGTACTGCGAATGGCCTCAAATCACTGATAGACTTATTTGTTCGTTTTATGGAAAAATTGGATTTGCCAACCAACATCATCACCAAAGAATTCACAATGGTCTGCGGCCACTATTAATAAAAAGCAGGCTGTATCATATTGATGGTGTCCTAGATCGGCCTATAAAAACTTTGCAATACCTTGGAGTTCCCTTGGATTTAAGCCTCAAGTGGGAAAATTGTCATAATGTCTTAGTATGCCATTTCTGGAACGCCATTGAAGGTGGTATTAAGGGGCATATTTATACTCCGTTTGCGCCGAATTTGCGTCGTTTTTTTCGACGCAAATTCGACGCAAAACTAACTCCATATTTATACTTTGGCATTAGACGCGTCTAGCGCCAAAGTTCATGGAGTTAGCGTCATTTTTTTGCGTGAACACCTTCCTTGCTTTAATGATATGCAAGGTAGGCGTTCCCGTCTTAAAAAATGACTCCGATGCATATGCGTCGGATTTATACTCCCAGGCAAAAATGACGCCCGGGAGTGGGCGGGTCTAAAAAACCTGCATTAGCGCCGGATTTTAGCGCCTGGGTCAGGGCAGGCGTTAAGGGACCTGTGGGCTCAGAATGAGCCCAGATGTGCCCTCCCCTGCCCCCAGGGACACCCCCTGCCACCCTTGCCCACCCCAGGAGGACACCCAAGGATGGAGGGGCCCACCCCAGGGACATTAAGGTAAGTCCAGGTAAGTATTTTTTTTTTTTTTTTTTTGTGGCATAGGGGGGCCTGATTTGTGCCCCCCTACATGCCACTATGCCCAATGACCATGCCCAGGGGACAGAAGTCCCCTGGGCATGGCCATTGGGCAAGGGGGCATGACTCCTGTCTTTGCTAAGACAGGAGTCATTTCAATGGGGGATGGGCATCATAAAAAAATGGCGCAAATCGGGTTGTGGTGATTTTTTTGCCTCAGCCTGACTTGCACCATTTGTGGACGCCCATACGCCATTTTCCCCCTACGCCGGCGCTGCCTGGTGTACGTCGTTTTTTTTAACGCACACCAGACAGCGCCGGCGGCTAACGCCGGCTAACGTCATTCAATAAATACGGCGCCCGCATGGCGCTTCAGAATGGCGTTAGCCGGCGCTAATTTTTTTGACGCAAAACTGCGTTGGCGCAGTTTTGCGTCAAAAAGTATAAATATGGGCCTAAATTTTTTAAATAAATTAGACTCAAAACCGGTTAAGGAGATGCTAGAGATACTAGAGATTTACAAAACTCAATGCATCTCCTTTGCTAGCTGCGGGGCGGCATTTGGGTGAATAATGACGCTAAGGTCTTCAGTTGGCGGAGAACACCTTTCTTTGAAGACTTTAGTCTGTTACGTAAATCAACATCATTTATTTGTCTTACTTAGCTTAGACTAACTTATTTAGAAGATCTGATAAATCTCCGTTTATTGGCTTTGTGGTTAATCATCTGGAGTGAAAACCAAACCTCGCTTACCCGTAAGATCATTCTGGATTGTCTTTTGCTAAACCATGGTCGCCGCATACTCTTGATGAAATATGTTAAAAGGAGCTTCAAAAAGGTTGGCTTACCAGGAATTCTCTCCTCTGAAGAAAGAAATGTTAAAACAACTATTTACGGGGAAATGCAATGAGGATAGGCTGTTGCTGGAGGCAAACAAACCCACTGTTGGCCCCTATATTCCACGTCACTACAAATGTAATTGAACTATATCCCTGTTTTTATTACTATATTTCATTCAAGCGATTAGAAATCACTGAACTGCCTTCCTTTTCTTTACAAGGATTATCATCTAATTTGATTTGTGCATCTGTTGTTAACTTTTTAGATTGCTATGTCAATATAAGGAATCAACTGTCTGTTACATAAGATGTTTTTGGAATAGAAAAAAAAACTGCACCAATGCCTTATGTTGCTAGGCCTTTTTTGCACTTTTGAACCATTGAAAATAGACTCATTGTATTTTTTAATTGTCTTTTTTATGTATTCTATAACTTTTTATTAAGTCTTTTAAGGCCAATATGAGCTACATAAAGAATAATGACTAAGTGAAGGTAATAATGTGTCCTGGAAATTATTAAAAACTCAATGATTGAACAGCTTCATTGGTACAGGAGTGGCAAATGTCCGATGAAGGAATTTGCTTCCATCTTCACCCCGTGAACTGGACCACGGATGCAGCGGTTTGTAAAACTTCAGGGAAGTCTAAAGGGACACTGGTGATAAGAGGGCACTTGGGGTGAGCGGTGTAATTTTTTAGTTTGCCTTTAATGGTATAATATGGACTAGGCCTGCGACGGGTTTAAATGCTGCTCTTTAAATCTCATTCATCCGTGTTTGCTTGCCACTTGGTATTGTAAAGTTGAGGCATATCAGCCTGACTGCTCGGTTCTCACCGTAGGGTTTAATGCAATCACATGCCCCGCTCTCTGCTAGTCAGCTGAGCAGGTTAATGCCCGGGCAGCAGGCACACATCTGTATTCTGCAGGTCCAAGCAACCTGCCTATAGTGCAAGGATGTGCAACGTTGCAAGTTCCAATGTCAATGGCGTAAGTCATGGCTCCATCGCACAATTTATGGCCCATTGTATTTAACCTCTGGGGTCATTATAACTACAAAGATAGCCCGCAGGGTCACAGCGTTGGCTGCAGTGATCTGTGTATGAAAGCATCAAATACTAAAGCTGTTAAGACTGCTCAGTAAGTTAGTACTCTTGCTGCGGAGCTCTTTTTTTATTCAGTGCAGGTCACATTTTCCAGTTCCAGGATGAGAGGGTAATGCAGTGGGAGATGCGTTAATGCGGGACACTTTGCCTCATGAAATTGAGATTCAACACCATTTCCGATCCAGTGAATGTGGGCATTCTGATTGAGATAAAATTTTGGGGTGTCTTAAAATTTTGGGATACCACATGCCCACAATGCTAAGCCTATAACAGCGTTTCATTATAATAAGCCGTCCTATCGGCTTTGCCAGTGCTTGTTTGCTTTGCCACCAGTGACCTTAGCTTTGTTCTAGTAATGGCTTAAAACAAGAGTGTTTGCCTTAGTTTGTGGGTTCAGCGCTGGACTCAGTGGTAGCTATCAGTAATTCCCTATCTCGAACTCTGTTCTGCGAAGTGAAGGTCTCTGAATGGCCGCGCCCCCACCTAGTAGTGGACTAAAGAGGTCTGAGGGGAATTCAAGACAACACAGCCTTGGTGCTTACAGCGCCGATGTTTAATCGTGCTAGATGCGGCTTCTGAGCACAGCTGTGGGCACCGGCACTCAAATGGTCACCACAGCATAATGTAGCGTTGACTCACCTTGGCCTTGAAAAAGCGCCCTGAAGTTATGTAGCTTCTGGTCTACCATCCGCAAGCGCCCGGTCACCTGGAGCACGTCCTTAGGACACAGGTCGAGGTGCACCTTTGAGCGCCCGACCACTGGTTCCTGGATCGAGGCCCACAGCGCCACTAAGAAGCCAGTGTCCGTCTCAGGGTCGCGGGCCGGGGGGGCGTCTGCTGGAGGTGGGGCGACTTCCGAGCCCTCGTGGCCGGCCGCAGTCCTCGGGTCACCCATGACTAGCCAAAGGAAGCGGGACGCAAAACCTCAGGCCCTTGGGTTTGGCCTGCGCGGGCCCTGTGGGTGGCACAGACAGCTTTGCCCAAAACTGGCAGCCGAGGTGTCGAGGGTCATGTCTTCATAGCCTGCAGAGGGTGACGATTTGGGAAGCTACCTCACCTTGCCCCCTCAAGGTGTGTGGCCGTCCTGAGTCAGGGACGCGGCCGGTGTCACCATCATGCCCGAACTATGGAGCACGCCTCCCGTGGAATTCCAGAAGGATTGCTGGATGTCGGAGGAGAGCTCTCCTGGCTCCCAGTGGGTCGAGTTAGAGGCCCAATCGGCGCCCGTTGAGACAGAACCAAGTTTCAGTCCAGTGCTACCCACTTCAAACTGTGCACTCCTGGGCACATCGCTGTAACCTCTTCATGTTTATGTGGCAAACCTGCGAATTATTTCATTCAGGCTTACGACATTTCCGTTCTGTTCTGTTTGGTTCTTGATGTTCTTGTAGCCTTTTGTTCTTGCCTTTGGCTCATAAACACTTCTATTTATGTGGGGTGAGCCTGCTGGTTCCCGTTCTTGAAGCTTTCGCTTTCCGTTGCTCTCGGACCTTTGGGGTCCCAGATGTGTTGATCCTTTTTTTCCGATTAATCCTGAATTTGTTGGTTCCAGAGGTTCTGGACTTCCTTGTGACCTGGTGTTCTTGAGCCCTTCTATTACTGAATTCTAGGGCTCGTGGTTGTCTTGGTCTAGTCAGTTCCTGTTTTTTTTTAAGGATTGGCCTTCCTTTGACCCTTCTATTTCTGCTGCTCTTGCACTCCTTGGTTCTTGGTGTTCGCCGATGCTTCCGTTTTTGATGCTGTTGAACCCACTAGTTCTTGGTTGTCCCGAATCCTCCCTCCAGTTACCAATGGACATAACACTTCCAGTTTCTGATGTTTTTGGATTTTGGGTCACACGTTGTCTCGAACCTTTGCGATTACCAATGTGTTGCCCCTTTTGCAGATCCCCGACAGGAGGCTCTTGCTCTCAGTCTCCTGATGCTGACAGTTAGAGAACTAGTGCACCCCAGCTTTAGTATCTGAATTTCCCCTGCGTCTGAGTTTCCAGAAGACTTTGCGAGGACGATACCTGTCTGTGCACGTAGCGCCTAAAAGCGTTTTGTTATGCTGATGGCTGTACACGAGTGCGCGTGCTCTCTCCTGTTCCACAGTAGACCTCGATGCTCGGAGTTGCCCTATTCGCTCGCCATGTCTAGTGCCTTGCGGGGTGAGGACCAGGAGGCACTCAGTCTCGGAGGCACTCAGTCTCGGAGCCCTTCAGAATATCCGTCGTCCTCTCACCGGCTTGGCACAGATTTCGGTCTCAGTGGCTGCTGCACCTTCACTCGGGGGAGGGGTGAAAGAATGCCCCCGCCTTGCAGAACCCGGTTCCGGATACTCCTACTTGGGACAGGTAAGTTAACCCTTCACAGGCCGCCTTGGGACACGAGCCAGCGGGGAGGCGCAGCACCGCGGGGAATGTGGCGTGGACTCCATCAGCAATTTACCAAGTAGACGCTGGAGAAGGGGGAACGCAGGCGCTGGAAGTAGGGGTGCGTGCTACCCCAGAAATAACTATCCTAGAGCTGGAAGGTGAACGAGCTATAAAGATGCCTTGAAATGTCTTTATCGTGGTACATTTGAACTGCGGTGAAAGCCAGAGGTCAAATTTCAGGCTATGTCTTCTGACAAATTGCTGCTTATTTGCTGAACATGTACATCGGTGTTTCCTTTTTCTCCAACTGCAATGTGAAAGGAATTTCTAAAGTGAATGTGTGGCACTCTTGCACAAGTTCAAGAAGAGTGAAAGAAAGGCTGCCATTTTTGCAACACAACAGTTAAATAAATGCCAATCTATTGGACAGATATTTAAAAATAAACCAGTGGTCAAGAAAGCACGAAGAATGCATTTTTTGTAAGTATGATGGAAGCAGAGATTTTGAGTAGGAATCAAACAAATGAATACACTTTAGTGATGTGTATCAGATAATTAGTCGCTAGAACCCTGCGTTCACACATTGCTGTTTGTGTGCTATATATTTTTATGAGCAAAATTGCATATCAGTGAAAATGTAGTAGCCATTTCAGTGGACAATGTGCTGTCTGTAAATGTAACAGCGAAGGAAGCGCCCCTGGCACAAAATACAGGTAAACTATCTCATTCGGCTAATGCAACTGCTGCAGAAAACTATGCACAATATCATAAAATAAAATGATGGGCGGCGTTGAAACTTTTCACTCACTCACCCCCAGTCAGAGATCTGGGTTTAATTCATTGCTATTTTGCTTGCCAGGTTACCCCAGACCTAGCCATATGCAAATCAGTCTTGACCCTGCATCCCATGGCAAGCGTCCTGCCCAAACTGCCAAGCCAAGTCCTACCTGGACCAGAAACAAGCATCCTGGATTCACTTTCAGGGTATCACTCCTCTTCAGCCAGCCTAGCTTGAATCCAGTGGCATAACGAGCAAAGGACCCACGTTTGGGCATTGCCTAGCCACTTAGGGCGCACATAGCAACATCACAAAATAACCAGGAAGCTGAGTGTTCCACAAAGATGACCATGGCATTCACCCCTCTGCTGCGAAGATCCACATATGAGGTGCAGAAACAGTTTTCAGTCCCATTCAGAGGGACCCTGGGTAAATATTCTTGCTGTAGACTAACCTATAGGTTGTGGGCATGAATCTCAACAAAATAGCTTAGAAGATAAATGCCCCCGTTGCAAAGTGTCCCTCAAAATCCTCAAGTCACATAATCCATCTGCGGCATAAATGTATGTGTAAATATGGAGTCGCATGGTCCAATCACAGTGAGATATCTCAGTGGGTAGAAGCATCTACTGCAGAGGATGGTACATAAACTGCAGATCGCAGACTCCAGTAAAATAACCTTTATGATAAACCACCTGCTGTGAAGCGTCATGTATAAACATCCTGGTAAGATATATTAAAGTATAAATGCCCCTGCTGCGGTTTCTACTCTCCAACCCAGTTATGTAGATCAGTGGGTAATACACATGCGTCAGGTACGAAAAGGATGTTACTCCTCGCATTTCACCTCTTCAGGACAATACCGCTCTCTTCTCTACAGAGGGTTGTAATGGCCCCCAGTGGCGCCATTTCACCTGTGAATGACATTCTTTTACATACAGAAATATTCCAGGTATGCTGCTGATGCGGAGTGGAATGCAGAGCCGATGAAGCGGGGAGAGTAAGTGCACATTCCTAAATACACCACGCACGACCATACTTTTTGAAGTCTATTGGAAGAGGCACCGCCCCGAACAATTAATGACAAAAAGGGCTAATATTAATATGAGCCTTTAGGCAGCTATCACTAAAAAATGAACTGCTTTAGGGCGCACAATAATATATTTTATTATTTAGGTTATCACTCAGATCAACTGGATGAAGAGCTGTCAGCCAAGATGTGTTGGAAACATATACACCCCGATAGAAGGCGCCCGTGCCCCAAGACTTCCACTTAAACCCGCGGCTGCTGCAATTAAATGTGCCAACACGGAATACTGAGGCAGCGTAATCCTTAAACCATCTCGGGCCTCTTCAATCCATTTATAGCCACTCCCTCCCCCTTCAGCTCACTCTTGCAGCTTTCTGCTTTCTATAGTATGACGCCTTTTCGTTTTTCTCTTCCTCCGTCTTTCTCATATGTGTCTCTTGCTCCAGTAAATGCTTGAGGCAGAAAAATAAGCACCGGCCCTCAAAATAAGTGCACCGGAAACAACAAGCACTAATTAAGCACTGACTTGCAGTCGCCCCATTCATTTATTGTATCGGCGTAGCTTGTGTTGCGCTCTGCGCAAAAGGATTTGTCTCAAGCTCACCCCACGCAGTTAAGAGAGAGGATGAGGTGACCAATGGCGTGGCCGGCAGTCTTAACGACCATGTCCAGGGCCTCGCGCCAGGCAGCCAAAGCTCATTAGTGCCAACCAAACGTTCTAATTTGGAACGTGAAGTCAGGACCAGCCTTTTGTATATGCGGCTGGGCGCCGACCTCCAGAGGGGCGCGGGAGCTGCCTGCGAGAGCGTCACTTCGACATGGGCCACATAGATAATTAACAAAGAAGTGACAGGGAGCCATGTTTGGTTTCGCCCAGCGCGACACCTCAGCAAAGGCCAGCCCTGCTTGCGGTCCAGCTTTACTCACGATAAACGCTCTTTGAGATCTCTCAGTGCTGCTGGCTAACGAGCCTTGACTGTCTGATGTTGCTGCATTACGTCCTAGCAAGGGAGCAGCCATAACAATTAAAATACCCTCCACTTGTATCAGAGAGCGCAAGGCAAACAAATGAAAGGCTCCTTCGAAGAGTTCCATTTACCCTCCTCCTGTCTGTTCATCCAACCATTCAACCAAGCCTTCACTTTTCCATCTAGCCACACATGGCCCCAACCATCCATCTTTTCACTCATCAATATGTTTATGTACAATCTGTTTTTTAACTATCCATCCATTCACTCTTCTCCAGATCTCCATTCTTCTGTACATTCATCCATTCACACTTTCACCTACTAGTCCTTTCACCATTCCATCTGTCCATTCTTTTATACTTCCACTCAGTCATTCTTTCACCGTTCCATTCTTCCTTTCATCTTCCTTCCATTTTTCCTTTCATGTTACTGTCTTTCCTCTCAGCTTTCCTTTCTTCTCTGGTTCTTTCTATTCACTTTCTATCTACCCATCATTTTTCTCTCACCATTAATGTTTTATTTAATATATTTCTCTCAATGACATTGTTTTCCTGATTTTGTTTCCTCCACTGTGAATGCCAGCTGAAAGCCCACAATCCTCTTATGGTATTTCCTAGCAGTGTTACTTGCTTAGGGTGACCAGAAATGTAAAGCCAACAACCGGGGCATTTCACAAAGATAGAAGAAGGACTACTATTTTACTTCAGCCGAGCGCAAGGATTGACAGCGCACACCAGCACAGAATTACAGAAGAAGCACTAAGAACATACATAAAATACGATTTTAAAAGCCAGTGTAATGCTTGTTAATTAAGTTGCTTTCTGATAACACCTGCTAACCACCTCTGTTTTGGAAAACCCAAAAAATCACCTCCCACCATTTTCAGGCGACTCTCTCTGAAAACCGGGACATGAGTTAAATTTCCCGAAATCTGTCAGGACAGCTGGTGGAAAACCGGGGCTGTCCCGGCAAATCCGGGACGCCTGGTCACCCTATACTTGCTAGCATTTTGCCTGCAGACATGAAAGGCACGTAAACAATTAATTATATGATCCGAATTTTCGAAGAAAATTGATTTTGATTGCTGTTGCAAATCCAGGAACAGGGCGCATAGATTTCAGGTGCTCCACATCACTTGTGACACATGGGAGTCACTCCTGGCTTTTAATCACAAGTACAGTGCATACTGAGATTTGCAGTTTCGTTTTTACCATTATAAGCATGGGGTTAGAAACCACAGAAGGAAATGTGTAGTTGGCTGAAATGTGAGGCTCGGATGAAAGTTTCACACTGGCTTGGCACTTGACTGCTATGCCGGACTCTGCCTGCAGTTCACAAGAAGTAAAAAAGCTTAAGAATAACAGATAAAAAAAGGCCACAGAAAGTCAAGTTTGCTGGACTATTTTTTTTGCACGGGAATTCTTACAAGAAAAAATCTGCAGCAAAAGTCTTTTTCCCCCAGGGAAGTTTTTCCCGCAAGTGAAATTCTGGAAAGGGGACGAAGTGCGATTTCGTGATCTTATCAAGTCTATCAACTTTGTGGGATTGCCCTGTCGCAGTTGCAGTTTCAAGCAGCCCTTACTTAAGAAATTGTACTTGTCAACAGTCAGAGTTTTCTGCAGCCCATTCTGGTCAACTGTGGAGATTTTGTGTACCTCAGAAACGTCATTTGGACCAATCACACTTTTATTTCAGATGCATTAAATATAAAATAGATTTTAAATAAAAAAATAACAATGATTTTAGTTTGATTGATTTGATTACTAAATTTGTACAGCGCAACACGTCTTTAGATGTCTATAGGGGTCAAGACGCTATAGTTACAGCAGCTCGCACAATCCAGTGGTAAATTACCAGCTATGAGGCAAAATAGATAGCAGCCTACACAGTGTACAGCCCTGTCTTTAATGCCTTTCTAAACAGCAAATGTCCTTTGATAGAAGCCAGAGATGGGGGAATGAGTTCCAGAGTCTGGCATCTGCAACCAAAAAAAGCTCTGCCTCCCGCATCTCACCTTGTGTACTCTGGGTACAGTAACCGGGTTCCGATGGGCAGATCGTAAGTGTCTACCCGGAGTGTACCAATGGAACATCGCCCTTATTCCAGCTGAGCATGTTTGATAAAAAGACTTATGTACCTTAGAGATAGCCTTAAATTTGGTACGGTTTCTGCTAGGGAGCCAGTGAAGCTTCCCCAGCCCCACAGATGCAGATTGACGATTAGGAGTATCGAGAACAGCCCTAGCGAGAGCGGTCTGTTCTTCCTGCAGTTTTGCTTGGGTGATGATTTTGGAGTCCAGATAGAAAGCATTACAATAATCAATTCTGGACACAACCAACGCCAAAGCAACCTGCTTCCGCTCCAAAATGGGAATGAAGGGAACTATTTTTTTCAACCTTCTTATAAGTCAGAAGCAGTAGCAGCTGTGCGACTGGCCTGTCCATTAAGAGAAAGCTCAGTATATAGAATCACTCCAAGATATTTAGCCTTAACGACTGGGGATGAAGGTTATGCAGTTAAGGGATAGGTGAACACTGCCATGTTGTGAAGGGCATCACCAGCTCCTGAGGGGCATGCCCAACTCAGGAGTGTAAAGGCACTTCTCGAGGGACGCAGCCGGTTCCGAGGGACAGTGCCTGTACCTGTGGAAAGCAGCCAACTGCAGAGGGACATCGCTGTGTCCTAATATGATTTGATTAGGCTTTTATAAAGTTTGGCTGTTACCGCAGTGTGTCCTGGCACAATGGATAAGCAGCAGAATGGGGTGGAGTAGTTCAGTTGAAATAAACATGTTTTCAGCTTTTTTAGGTCTCGCCCGCCAGACAGCTTACCTATTGGTGAAAAAGCCTATTGCCAGTTTACAGTGGTCTTAGAACCCGCCCGTTACTTACCATTGGTTGGCTGTACTATTACCCTCATCATCCTGCTTTTCGTTTAATAGCTTGTGTGGGCTTTTCTTCCTCTTCTTGTGTTTATCCCTCCGCTGCAGCATGGACAGCTTACTCGTGTCCTTCAGCTGTCTGCTTTTCAAGCACTACTTTTTATCTTTGGGTTGAGCATTTCATGAGCGTTCACATGGTTTCCAAATGTTGCTCTCATGACCTTCTCTCCCCAGGCTTACTCCATGTGGCTCTCTGGTGCCCGTGTGCTTTTTCCCCGTCCCTTCAGTTGCTCTCACCGTCATGTCCTCCCCCAACTGCTCCACGTTGCTCTCTCTCGCCCGTTGCTTCATCAACCTACCTGCTTTTTTCCACCCACCTACGCCCTCCGTGTTGCTTCCTGATACCTGCACACTCCGTGTTGTTTCACCCACCAGTGTCCTTTCTGATGCTTCCCCCACCCGCGCCCTCTGTGTTCCTCTCCCCACCCGTTCCTAAAAAAAAACCCACCAAAATGCCTACACACTTCTTATTTTTATTTACCAACCAAACCTGGTAAATAAAAGAAAGTGCAGGATCATTTTGTAGGTGCAAACTTGCCTGGTGCACATGCCAACTAAATGACGCTGCACCATAGTGCCTTTTTTTGTTTGTTTTCTTTAGCTAAGCTTCTCATGCTGTAGACCATTGCTAAAAAGCATTGGCAAAGCCAATAGGACCCAAAGGTGAGACCTATTGACTTTGCCAATGCTTGTTCTAAACAATGATTCAGACGGTACCTTTCTAAGGTCAGTGGGAGGGGAATTCCAAAGTTTTCCTGCCAATTAGGAAAATGGACAACTGCCATAGTTGCCACGTTTCCCAAGTTAATATGTAACTACTTAGTCCCGTTTTGATTTTTGGAATTGTGCAAGGGTGCCTGCATTGGTGCTAGGCTGCACATGATGTGACAGTGCAAGAAGAGAACAGAAATGCTCCATAGCTTTGTAAATATGAGGCATTTCTGTTCTCTCCCTTTCATGCAACACAGCGCAGTAACTTTGTCACACCAAAAAGAAAGGGTCCAAAACAAGATAACTTCCTGTATTAAATGCCAGTTCATACCGCATGTGTGGGAGCTTAAACCGGAGGACATGGACCCTAGTCCTCTATTTAAAAGGAACGCTACTAGATTGCGGTAAGGTCCCACTATAAGAACATATCTTTTCAAGCATCCAATTGCAATAGGTGATACTGTTCATAAATAAGGGCTACAAGAAGGGATATTGAATTCCCCATTCAAGATTTATTGTTGAATGATAGACAGCTCCAAGTGAGAATTCACAAAACTGGCTGAGTGCATGGATAGTACTGCCAATGTAGGCTTGATGACAAGGGCACCAGACTATATGCACAACGTTGGTACTTTCACAGTTGATGAAATCATGGATGTGATGATCTTGACCATTGATTGTTATTGTTTTGGATTTTGAGAGACCCAGTTTTTATAAATAGAACATTTAGTGCAGGTGTAGAAGCCTTTTGGTTTTGGAGGTAAAAATGTTCTAGGAGGTGTAGTTTGAAAAAAAGATGGGCATAATTTGTCCCTTAGGTTGGGGGCTCGTCAAAAACCTATTTGTGGGTAGTTGGTAATGTATCTATTAATGGAGGAGAACATTACCGCAACATTCACAAACCGGATGCCAAGGCACCCCTTGTGGAACACTTTAATGAACGTCATCCTCATGAACGTACTTTTACTTTTTCTGGTCTTCGACGTATCACATTATCTCCAAGGGGGGGCAACCTACCGCTGCGGTTACGCCAAGAGGAAAGTGATTTGATAATTAAACATGACACAGTTAATCATGGTCTCAACAAAGACCATGAGTGGCACTATTGGCTGATGTGAAGCGCCAGTCAGGCACCTTTTTCATGTAACTTGACATTATAAAAGGAGAATGTATGTTTTATTCTAAGTCACTTCATCGAGCCAGATACAAAACATTGATGTTTGTTCATGTTTATGTTTTTATTGTCCTTCGGTTACTGTCTGATGTTAGATCTTTATTATTGGTTTTACTCACTTTGAATTACTATTATTAAAAAAAAAAACATATATTTTCCCTATACCTTTTCCTTGTATGAACACTATAGTACGTCTTATCTGTTATTGACGCCGTTTTTCTGTGAAATGAGCTACCTGGTGGTGGAGGAGAAATGCATCCCCATGACATACACTGCTAAATCACAAAATCTTGGTCTCCCATCCAAAAACGCCCTTTATGGTAACTTTTTTCTTATATTACTTGGTTTACAGTCTTATTTTTACTTTTTCGGGACCATATGGTCATACCACTTCTTTAAATCTTGTTTTGTTTAAACACCGCATTCTTTATTTTCTTTTGTGAAACACGTAATTTTTTTTACTCAGTTCATTCGCTTCCTGGCAAGACAATTATCTCTTTACAAAGATGGCGCCCCCCGCTTACAATACTAGATGGCGCCGATTTTACTCCGCGATAGTGATGGAGTCTCACCGGGCCATTTTTGGTAGTCCTTCCGCAATGTCCGCATCCATACTAACGAGGCAGGACTAATTCCTAATGTATAAAGATCCTCCGTTTGACTCGACGCGTCCCCCGAAAAGAGGCGACGGACGCGAACGATATCAAACTTCACCGATACTCTCTATTAAGGTGAGAATTTTGCCAGTACTTGATAACTGCCACTTATTAGTGCTTTTGAGACTCCTTCGACCATTTGTACGATTCACTTTGAAATCAGCACGCGCCTTTGTACTTCAATATTATGCCTAAGCAGATATCGAACATTACTTTTTTTAGACTCTCCCGAAGGGCTTTTCAACTGCTTTAAACTACAGCTCTCAGACATTTAACCAGTATTTTACAGTGAAGCTTTGATTCACCTCCAGGGCAACCGTATACCTTAATATGGCAGTTATATCCATGTTGAAATATACACTATGGCCACGAATCAGTCACTGGAAATGAATTTGATACTATCAACACCTTTGTTTGTTTAATTGTACTGTTGTTAGTCTGTTTTACACATTATGGGGGTCATTACAACCCTGGCGGATGGTGTTAAAGCGGCGGTAAGACCGCCAACAGGCTAGCGGTCTTTTTTTTAGTATTATGACCATGCCGGTTATCGCCATGGTCATCCGCCGCTTCACCGTTCCGCCCGCTGGGCTGGAGACCTGGGTCTCCAGCCCGGCGGCCATGACAATACCGCCGCCGGTATTGTGACCCGGCTTACCGCCGTGGATTTCCAGCGGTAGGAACCGCCATGAAATCCAAGGCGGTAAGCACTATCAGTGCCAGGGAATTCCTTCCCTGGCACTGATAGGGGTCTCCACCACCCCCCACCCCACCCTGACTCCCTCCCCTACACCCCCCACCACCCCTGCCACCCCCCAAAGGTGGCAGGGCCCCCCTCCCCACCCCGACCCCCGACATTACCTTACACAAACACACCTGACATGCACGCAAGCACCACCAACACACATACACGCACACACACCGACATACATGCCAACATCCACACACACAGTCAGGCACGCACACCCACATTCACACATTCACGCACACATCCATACAGACATACATACAAACCGACACGCACACATTTCCGAAACACGCAACACCCCCACAAGCATACACACACTCACACCCTCCTCCTACATACACAGACGCACACCCCCATGCACCCACACAACACACAACACCCTCCCTTCCCCTCCCCTAACGGACGATCGACTTACCTGTTCCGTCGATCCTCTGGGAGGGGACGGGAGCCATGGGGGCAGCTCCGCCAACACCACACCGCCAACAGAACACTGCAGCGCAGAATCACAGTACGTGATTAGCTCAGCGGTGTTCTGTTGGCATGGCGGTGGAGGTGGAGCAACCTCCACTTCCCCGCCGCCCGCAAGTATGGCTGTTGGCGGCTCTCCGTCGGAAAAACGACGGAGGGCAGCCAACGGTCATAATACGCCGAGCGGCAAACCGCCACTACTGGCGGTCTTCCACACGGCGGTCCCTCGGCGGTCTTCTTAAAAGACCGCAGAGGTTGTAATGACCACCTATATGTTTCATGACTATTCTGTATACAGATTTTCTGCCAAAACTACGGCAATTTGCCTGAAGAAACATAATTGAAACAACGTGGTATGTTTGCAATAATCTGTCATATTAGCGACTATTTTTTTCTCACAATGCTGTTTATCTTCTTGCACAGCATTAACCAGCACAACTTTATAATTCTCTTTCACTATTTTGTTATCCAGCGCCGGCACCGCTAACTTAAATATCCACTTAATTTACTTATATCATTTTCTTTCCTCTCTCTTTTCTTACTATAATCATACTTATTCCTAGAATCAGATGTAATCTTTCACATCGTTTAGTTTATCTTTCTCTTAGCATGGAGCACTTTTCAACATTTTTAGTTTAATTTTGTCTCAATACAGAGCACCACAATTGGATGGACCTATGCCTCACCATCAAATGTTATTAATCTTAATTTGACAGATCACCAGTCACTTGGGATATCTGGGACATCATCCCTTTTGAAATTAAGCACAGTGAATGAGGTGCATGGTCTTCCTCACTTACCTTAAGTTTTCACTTTTCGGTGTTCTTTCTTCTTCTATCATGGCAATGAGTACAACCCTTAGCCTTATGTTGCTTCTCTTTTACAGCCTTGAGAAAGCCCTGGCACATACGCCGTGTGGGGCGAAACACATGTTGGCTGAGCTTCTGCTTTATTCTGTGAGCCAGTTTTGTGAATTCTCACTTGGAGCTGTCTATCATTCAACAATAAATCTTGAAAGGGGAACAGCGGAGTAACTTTGCCTGCTTCTTTGTGTTGCGTGCAAGATTAGTAAATATGCCCCTTGATATCCTTTTGTTGAACAACGCTGATGAACCAGGCAGAAAGCTCTAAAAATGAATCGTTTTCCACCAGAAAGCCAGTGGAGATCTTTGAGGTGAGAAAATGCAAACAAGTGGCAGGGGAGGTTCAAAATTAAGTGGGCATCAACATTCTGAATCACCTGGAGATAATGTACAAGGTCTCTGGAAATGCCCACAGGAAGTGTGGCTGCATGTCATCGATAAGGGGAAACAGTCCATTCCTGAGGGAGGTAGCTAAGTCCTGTGGAACATAACCTTTTTAAAAAGAGCAAAGTTTGGACCCTTAGGACAAAGTCAGCTCCCAAGTACTAAGCCAGCTAAGGAGGGGTTCATATTTGTTTTCCTGGTGAAATACTTGACTCCTGAGGGCCATACCACTTCTTAGGGACATAGCCAGTCTGTCAGTGAAATAGTAGCTCATGAGGGAAACAGCCACTTCCAGACAGACATAGCTAGGTCCTCAGAGACTAAGCCCACTCTAAAGGGCAAAGTCTGCATTCACAGGATAAAGTCACCTCCACAGAAATCTGACCAGCTCCAGAGTGACATAGCCGGTTCCTGAAAGACATATCCTGCTCTTGTAGGTGGGTGAGCCAGTAAAGGCTCGAACCATATGTCTGGCTCACCTCAAACTCCTCTTGACACTTTGAACCTGTTATTTATGGTATATGGAGGGGACATGTTGATTGCTTACAACAATAAACACTTCACTCCACTTTGTGGACACCTCTACCATCAAATGACAGCCTGAAGCCTTATTTGTGGTTTATGGTTAGCAAGTAGCATCTCTGGCCCTACTTATTAACAAAAACATAACTCATCAAATTCTTAACATCACATAAGTGCATTTATTTACAGGATTGTTACAGAAAGTCCTTTTCAGAAAACATGGGGCGAAGGCCCGCACCCGCAGGGGCTAGAGGGCCTGAGCAGAAACCCAGCTAAGGCCCGCAAAAAAAGTGCACCTGGGAGTAGAAAGCAAGCAAAAAAAGACAATGGTCCCAGGAAATGGCACCCCGCCCCATCGGACGAGAGGCGAGGCAGGGGGTGCAAGAAGCACCAAATGGAGGCGAAAGGGCATGAAACACCAGCGGCCAATAGGAGGCCTGGTGTACAGTTCAAATTCCCCACTGAGGGAGGGTTTTGGATTTAAAGGGGGCTGCCGCAGTCGGGCAGCAGGGCTGCTGGACAGCAAGGAGAGAGAAACCCACCCACCCACATCTAGAAAGGCGAGAGCTCTAAAAATGTTGCAGGTGAGGCTGAGCTGAAGGGGTGCAGAAAGGAACACAAGGATGATGAAGAGTCCACACCCGACACAGGGGCAGAGGGGTGGGAGGACTATTTGCCTTGGGATGCCTTACTGCAGGGTAAGATAGTCGCTGGAGGGGGTACACAAAGCACGGCGCTCGCAGCACAGGTCCGCCAAGGGCAGGATGCAAGGAACCATTTAAGGTAGAAACTTAAGCCTATAAAGGTCGAAAGGACCCACCTCCCCCCAAACACAAAGAAGGAGAAACACCAGCATAAAAGCCTCAAGTTCCTCACAAAATGTTGGATTGGTTTATGGCAAGTTGATTTATGATTAACAGGTAGTGACAAGGCAATGAGGCAGAAAGTGATTTATGGTCTTTCAGATTTGGTACATCATAACAATGTCAAATCGATTTATGAAGGTCTGCCACTAATGATTTATGACCCCTGAGGGGTCATAAAAATGTCAAAAATTATTTATGATAAGCCTTTTGGGAATTATATACGGTGCCCTGTTGTGGCCTCTTGCTATGTTATGCATTCTCTCCGCAGCCTTAATGTTCCCTGCTGCTCAGCTAGTGAGTGATGTCATTGTTTGGTTAGAATGTTGACAGTGTTTGTGCTTGGATGAGTGGACAGATGGAGTTAGAAGGGATGAGCGTCAGGATGCTGATTCTGGTGGGGCATTATCTGTAACCTACAACTAAGCTAATAAACCTACATCTTATAACTTACGAGTATCCATCATTGATTGCTACACACCCCTAATAAAATATCGGAAAGGGGCACATCCTGTAAATCAATGTTTATATAAACTACAGCTAATATTTCCAACCTACCAAAAGACCTATTTGCATCATTGTCTGGGAGTAGGCAGTGTACCGGGGTTTAGTCAGGGGCACATCAAGTTCCCTACAACCCAGCTCCTCCCTGTATATCAAAACAATTTTGTGAGCTCATGGTTTGCATTTCCATCTGGTCCCCCTGTCACCCTCACTCCTTTGGGGCCTACTACGAGCCCCACTTCAGAGTAAAAGATGCCCTCTCTTCTGGGAACACCAGATCTATTCACAAGGTAGTGGACCAGATGAAAGAGCGGCTAACTGCTGGCCCACCATCTTGCACTCAGGGGCCCCACCACGCCGTACAGAAGTGGGCTCTCCCTGTTCTGTCGGACAGTCTTATGACATGGTCCGACAGCCGTGGATGCTGCACAGGACCTGCTGGCCAGCGCCTGGGATTTTGGCATACGGACTACCCTGAAAAGAGAGAAGCCAGAACTGCCCGTCCAGCTTCAAGGGGAGGCATTCCGTCCCCGACTGATGCCCTTTAAAATGCACATAGAAGTGATCTTCTCAGCAGCAGGCTTCCATCTGCGGCGCTCAAAGGGACACCGTTGTTGTAAAATTCACATAGACAGTGACTTCAGGCTCACATTCGGGTATGCGTTCTGTATTCTTGTGACAGCTATTGGTTTGCGTCCTGTGAAATGTACAAACTGTCCAGGCCTTCTAATTTCCTGTTAGTTTCACTCTTAAAGGCTCTCATTGCATTACCTGTTTGTGGGCAGATAACCAGCCCCATGGTGTTATTAGCGCATTTGCATGTTTCCTCATTATCACTTTACTGCATGTCCCCTAGACAAGTGCTTTATTTGCGCTTGTTGTTTCCGGTGCGGAGCACCGCCACTTATTTTTGAGGGCCGGCGCTTATTCTTCTGCCTCAAGCATTTGCTGCGAGCAAAAGACACACATGGGAAAGACGGGGGAAAGGAAAAACGAAAAAGCATCACAAAGGGAGAAAGCTGCAAGAGTGAGCTGAAGGGGCAGGGAGTGGCTTTAAATGGATTGAAGAGGCCCGAGATGGCTTCAGGATTACGCCGCCTCAGTATTCCGTGTTCCCACATGTAATTGCAGCACCCGCATGTTTAAGAGGAGGGTTTTGGGCACTGGCACATTTTTATTTACAAATTAAGCACTGTCCTAGACAAATTATTTTTGTACTTTGTCACCGTCATCTCAACACTACTCCAAGCTGAATCTGCACTCTGTAATCCCTTGGAATGAAATAGCACTTCAATAAACTGAAAACGTGTTACAATAGCGTGCAGAACACAACATGATTAAGATCCAGAACATCGCTTCTGGTGCACCTGCCAAAGGTCTTGAGGTTGTCCGTGTCTTGCTAGGAGGAGGCAAGCCCTTTTGGGTGGCGTTGTGCTATTTTTCATCATATACTGCTGCTGCTAAGATATACTGTAAAGCATGGATTCTCTAGGTATAATACAGCAATTTGAGGTGATCAGCGTCACAGAGAGGCTACACACGTGATTGCTCTGTTGAATTTCCATGCACCGTAAAGGCATAATTTGCATCTGACACAAAGTGCACAGTTAGGTGTAAGTGGGAAGGCTGTGAGGTGGTGTGAGCCCCATCTTACATGACTGGAAGGAAAGGAAAGGAAGTAAGAAATAAGGAAGAAATAGAGCTCTGATGGATGGCGTTGCACAGTTATGTCTCAGCCGTAAGCTCCTACAACCCTGAGCGTGGTCTGTACATGATACAGATGAAGGTCTCACCAATGAGAAAAAAAAGCAGGACTTGAAAGATTTAGAAAAAAAGTGAAATAAATAGGAAGAAAACAAGCATTTCCAATGGAATAGGTCTCGCATTTTCTTGTGTTAGAGCTATTGGCATTATAAATTCATAAATGGAATTTTCTTGCCACATAAATTGGTTAACCCCGCCTCATAATTTCATCTTTTCCTGCCATATAATTCCAGTGACCTAGCATTTAATTAAAGAACTTCCATTTACCTTCTTCATCTATCTTAAAACATATACAATTATCATATAAACCTTTAGCAGAAATAAACTTTTGGCATTAGAGTGTAATGCTCAAAACAAAGTAACAACATTATAATTTGGGACAGATTGGAGGGTGAAAGGAAAGAGGGAGTTGAGAGTAAAGATGGAGAGGACAAGTGGCCTTGTAAAGGTGTCATGGACCCTAGAGTAAGAAAGGAAAATGGTTGACCTCAATTTTGGTAGGAAAACAGAGCAGTAATTTGACTTGAGAGAGGTCCATAGGTCTCAGGCCCCGGTGCCACTGCACCTGTTGCTCAATTGATAACTAGGCCTCAGGAGAGAAAGCGGATGGAGCAGAAGAAGAGAAGCGAAAAGATTACAACAGACAAAAAGAAGAAAGCGGGTGTAGCAAATAAATAAAAGAAAGAAGGGAAAGAAAACGAGAAAATTAAAGCACATCTAAAAGAAGAAATACATCAAACGTGTGAGTCAAAAGAAAAAAGGGGAGGAAGCTAGCGAACTAAAGGTAAAGAGGAAAAATAATGAAAGAAGAGTGAAAAGAAAGAGAAAAATGAACATTGGAGAAAAAAAGAGAGATGGTGAGAGAAGCAAGCAGCGAAAGAACCAGGGCATGTATGTACTGACACATTGCCCGCAGACACAGAAAGAGAAAACCACTTTGACACTTTGGGTCCCGACAAGTAACTTGTGGCTTCCACATACAGACGGGAAAAGAGTGTTTTATAGTAAAACATGCTTTGACAGATAGAGATAAGAAAGACATCAGAGAGGGGGAGGAAGAAAGATCTAAACAAGTGAAAGGATGCATACTGAGTCGAAGGAAAGAGAAAATAAAAAAGACAAAGAAAGAATGAAGGGGAGAGATAAAAATAGTGAAAGAATGAACACCTGATAAAGAAAAAAGAGAGGAACAAACCAAGTAAAGAAATAACCAAGTTTTGGCAAGTTTGAAAGAGAAGGTAGCAAGAGAAAGAGGGAAATTTAAAAAAAGGGGAGAGAAGTAGAAATAAACAGTTAAAAGCAAAAGTAAAAGTGTTAACGTGTGGATTTTAAGAGCTGGAAAGAGAAAAGTGGGGGGGAAAGAAAACATTAAGAGTAAACAGAGAAAAGGAAAGAACACATTGAGATAGGCAAAACAGACCCTCCCAAATAAATATGGCAGCTAAGAATCAATTTAATTGGCTCCCCCACTTCCTCAAACATAAGTCAGAGTGTGGAACAGCCGGGGGCACTGCAGAACAGCAGGAGGTGCATTAGCAGATTTTTATGTGAACCCCAATACAGCAATATTGGGGCGCTTCATATCAGGATTGGGGGTATAGATAGAGTTCTGGCCCAGCCCAGTGCTGGAATAACAGAAAGGCAGCGGGTGAAAAACAGAGCGCTGTGTAATTCCTGGTATTGGAATAATGGGGCGCCGCAGGTTAGGGTTGAGATGCATTTACACAAGTTGTTTGTGGGCTGCAATACTGGAATAGTAACAGGCACACAAGGTCAGAAGTGAGGTATATTAATGGAGCTATGTGTGAAACCTAGTATTGGTGAGCCAGTGTTGCCCAGTGTTAGCCTGGAGGTGCCTTGGTGAAGCTGCGAGTGGGGCCCAGCGTGGGAGTGACATTGCCTCTAAACCACATGAGCGAGGAGTCCCGATAGACGTGTGTGTGTGAGTCTGGGAAGAAATGTGCACTGAATGTTAGAATTGATCGATTCTGGCGGAGCAGTGGTGGATCCCATCAACTGTGACGTTGGATGTTAGACTTGAGGTGCACTGGCTGAGCTGTGTTTTGCTCTTTGGGTCCAGTATTGGCTTGGTAGTGGGACTGAATATTAGAACTGAGCTGCTGTAATGGAAATGTATGTGAGCGGGATCCCAGTACTGGAAAGGAAGTGACCTCGTCGGGGTAGAACTGAGATGCGCCCGAGGAGCAGTAGAGTGTACTGACTGTAAGGACTGTAAGAACTGAGGTGCCCTGGCAGATAGTGTGTGTGGGGGGTTCCTGGCACTGGCATGGCTGAGGGCCTGGAGTGAATGAACTGAGGTGCACTAATGGAGCTGCTCCTGAGGTCCCAGTACTGGAGCAGCAGAGGGTACTGACTGGAAGAACTGAGGTGTTCTGGCAGACAGCGTGTGTGGGGTTCCTGACAAGGTTGAGGGCTTGGAGTGTGTGAACTGAGGTGCACTGATGGAGCTGCGCCCGAAGTACCATAGCCAGTTCTGAGGGACAGAGCGTGTGCCTGTGGGACATAGCCAGCTCCTGAGAGACATAGCCTACTCCTGAGGGAAACAGTCATGTCTTGAGAGACATAGTTAGGTCCAGAGGGAGGAAGTCTGTGCTCAAACGATAAAGTCAGCTCCCCAGGGCCATAGCCGTTCCCTGAAAGAGATAGCCTGCTCTCAAGCAATGTAGCCTGCTCCCAAGGAACAGGGCCTCCTCCCGAGAAATATACATAACCACTTCCCAAGGGATACTGCCATCTCATGAGGAACATAGCCATATTATGAAGGCCATGGCCTGCTGCAAACAAGCATAACTTGCTGCCTCAGTATTACATTTCAGGCAATTGTCAGAGTGTGTACACTGAAGTTTGGCCTTTCGGAGTCTGACATAAACTTTTGAACACCATCTATTGCATTCAAATTAATTGCAAATTTGTGCTAAACTTTTGGCTTGCCACAAGAAAGGTGTAGCATCCTCCCCAGCCTGGGTACCTGCCGATGAAAACACCACACACGGAACTGAGTGTTACATGTCTTTATTCTTCTGCGTGTAACTGCAAACTAAACATTTTAAACTAAGATTTCATTGCATTCCGCTCTAGCCATTACATCACACTTCTAAAGGATAGGTTGTCCTGTGGAGTCCTCACTACGACTCTCATGTCAAATCAGCATTTTCTCTGCTCCCACTCGAGGAGGCAGATCAGTTACCCTACTTTGGTCGGCTTCTTCCTTTACAATGACAGAATATTAAAGTACTAATAATGACACACATTTAGATTATTTGCAATTGGAGACTAGCAAGTGATACCCAGATTCCATCACTGTATAGATTAGGGCAATATTAACTGATCATTATTGACTTACTTGAGGCAAGAAACATGTTGACCTTTTTAAAAGCTATCATAGATCATTGTGTCTGGTGATAACCACTACATTTTTAGTTTGACAAGTAGGCTCACTTATTATTAAAACCCCATAAAGAGGACTACTTAGACAATTTTGGAACAGCCTTATTTTCACATTTTCACCGACACACTCATCTACACAATAGGCCTTGCACTCATACTTTACATAGGGTGACCACCCGTCCGTAAATTTCACGGACTGCCTGTAATTTCGCCCTGCCGTCCGTTGTCTGTGATGAAAGGCTTAACGGACAGCATTTGTCCGTAATTTTAGCCTTTCATCTAAAGGACAAAATGTAATTGGGGCTGATCAGTTTCCCTAGCTGGATGGAAAGGCAGGGAGTCTCCTGTACTCTGAGGGAGGTATGGGCAGACAGATCAGAAATGGCCTTCGTGCCAGGGTGTCTCCTTCCCTAAAGAAATGCAAATGTGCGCAACTGGTAAATCTGCAAATGCAAAGGGCCCTGGAAACCTGTATTGACTTTAGTCAAAGGAGTCCCTTGTAGCTTTCTGACCACAACAATATTTTCTTTTAGAGAGATACTGGAAGGGTGTTCCAAGGTGAGCTGTGGAGTGTGTGGTTTTATTGGACTGTTATAAAAAACCTTAGTACTAGGTATAAACTGTATATTATTCAAATCTGTATTTTACAAGGACTTTTTTAACTGAAAAACCGACTTTTTTGTAGCAGCCTCTATTATGATGTGTGTAATGTATGTTTAAAATAGGGACTTACACATTCACAGTTCTTTCAGGGACCTCAGTACCTCATAGTACAAACAAACATTGGCAAAGCCAATTGGTCTCGTCTACGCAAGAGTTATTGGCTTTGCTAATGTGTTTTAGCCATGGTATGCACCAGAGTGGCTGCTGTTCAGCATGGCTAAAAGTTAGTGGCATAGTGGTGTAGAGTGGAGTAGAGTGGCATAGGAGCATTGGTGTAGAGCACAGTGGTGCAGAGTAAAGTGCAGTTGGGTACAGTGCAGTTTTTTTGCGTGCATTGGCATAGAGTGCAGTGGTCTTGAGTGGAGTGGCGTGGGGCAGAGTAGAGTGGCATAGAGTGCAGCAGAGTAGAGTGGCATACACTAGAGTGGCATAGAGTGGAGTGGCATAGAGTGCAGAGTAGACTTGCGTGGCATGAAGTGTAGTGGCATGGAGTGGTGCAGAGTGGCGTAGTGTAGAATGGTGCAGAGTAGAGGATAGTGCTGTAGAGTGCAGTGGCGTGGAGTGATGTAGAGTAGAGTGGCATAGAGTGCAGTGGTGTAGAATGCAGTAGTACAGAGGAGAGTAGTGTAGATCACAGTGGCGAGAGTGCAATGTTGCAGAGTAGAGTGTCAGTGCAGTGTTGTAGAGTGGCACAGAGAGCAGTGGTGTGGAGTACAGTGGTGCAGAGTAGAGGGCAGTGGTGTAAAGTGCAGTTTAGAGTGCATTGGCGTAGAGTGCAGTGGCACAGAGCGTCATGGGGCAGGACAGAGTGGCATAGAATGCAGTGGAGTAGAGTGACATACAATAGAGTGGCAGAGAGTACAGTAGTGTAGAGTGTGCAGTGGTACAGAGTGCAGAGTAGGCTCACGTGGCATAGAGTGCAGTGGCGTAGAGTGGTGCAGAGTGGAGTAGTGTAAAGTGGTACAGTGCAGAGAAGAGTATAGTGTTATAGAGTGAAGTGGCATAGAGTGCAGTGGCATAGAATGCAGTAGTACAGAGAGGAGTGGTGTAGAGTACAGTGGCAGGGAGTGCAATGTTGCAGAGTAGCCTGTCAGTGGTGTAGAGTGGTGTAGCATGGTACAGAATAATTGCGTAGACTGCAGTGGTGTAGAGTAAAGGGCAGTGGCGTACAGTGCAGTTGTTTAGAGTGCATTGGTGTAGAGTGCACTGGGGCAGAGTAGAGTGGCATAGAGTGCAGTGGAGCAGAGTGGCATACAATAGAGTGGCAGAGAGTGAAGTATTGTAGTGTGGTGCAGTGGCATAGAGTGCAGAGCAAACTCGAGTGGCATACAGTGCAGTCACATAGAGTGGTGCAGAGTGGAGTAGTGTAGAGTGCTGCTGTGCAGAGCAGAATATAGTGCTGTAAAGTGCAGTGACATAGAGTGGCGTTATGCAGAGTAGAGTGGTATAGAGTGCAGTGGAATATAGTGTATTGTGCAGAATGCAGTAGTACAGAGTAGAGTGGTGTAGAGTATAGTGGCGGCCAGTGCAGTATTGCAGAGTAGAGTGTCAGAGTGCAGTGGCACATAGTGCAGTTGTTCAGAGTGCATTGGCGTAGAATGCAGTGGTTTAGAGTGCAGTGGCATACAGTGCAGTGTCGGGAAATAGATTGTTTCAGAGTAGAGTGCCGTGGCATAGAGTAGATTGTTTCACAGTAGACTGAAGTGGCATAGAGTGGAGAGGTGTAGGGTAGAGCGGAGTTGCATAGAGTGGCATAGAGCGTGATGACATAGAGTAAAGTGGTGTAGAGTTCAGTGGCATAGAGTAGATTAGAGTGACGTACAGTGTATTGACGTAGAGTGCAGGGGCATAGAGTTGAGTGTTACAGAGTAAAGTGCACTAGCATAGAGTGAATCAGCATAGATTTCAGTGGCGTACACTGCAGTGTTGCAGAGTGGAATAGAGTGGAGTTGTGTGGACTAGATTGGTGTTGCCTAGGCTGGCGTGGTATAGCGTGAATAGGCGCAGAGGGCAGTGGTGTACAGAGGAGTAAAGAGCATTGGCATAGAGTAGAGTGGTACAGAGTATAGTAGAGAGACGTAGTGTGAAGTAGCATGGAGTGCAGTGACATAGAGAAGAGAGGTTTAGAATGGAGAAGAGTGTGGTGTCCCACAGTGCAGTGGCATGGAGTGGTGTAACATGGAGTGATGCAGAGTAGGTTATAGTGGTGGGGAGTGGTGCAGAGCAGAGTGGAGTGGAGTATGCATGGTGTGGTGACACACTGCCATTACAGACAACACGTTTTTGATTGAAATTACCATTACATTTGCACAGACATACAGTTTTTCAAATAAACCTATACAGTGCACAGACAGTGATGTATGAAAATTGCATCACCTAAAGCAATGATTTGTTTTAATCATATAAAGGTATTTGTTTCCAGCACAGTTCAGAATTAACAAAAATGTGCTTCATTTGTACTCCTAATTCTGATATATTCTGAAATGTATTTAAATGTTGTTATGCAATAGAAAAACCTATTTTCTAACCCCAGTATCCAGCAAAATTGTTGCATAAATCCTCTAACTTTAAAGTCAGAGAAAGAAAAGTAAACACTATGTTCCCACCGAAGACAGAGCCTGACATTTGACCTCCTTCTTTGAATGCACAGCAAATGTGATGAGATAAGAACAAGATTTACATGGCTGTTTAAAGAAAGGGAGCACTCGGAAGGATACTGTAAATAAGGTTTTGGTAAGGGAAGGGACAAACTCAGGCTACATAGCCTAAAACAAATAAAGCCAGCAAATTGAAAGCAACAAAATGTGAGTTACAAACCACAAAGCCAATGCCAAGCAACGGGTAGAATGCATTCCCAAGGAAGCTCTATGGATGTACTTAAAGTGACAGCCGTGGGATACTTTGTGGGGAAAGTCCAGTATTTTAGTCCAGTCTGTATCTTGCAGAAGTTTGGCCACATCAATCACCCAGGTAGTATGACGAGAAGACATGGAGTGGTCTCAACGTTGCAGGTAAGGTCTGTACACCCATTCTATCAGTGTGCCACCAGTCTCTATGGTATAGATCTTCTGGCAAATCTCATGTAGGGTTAGTGTTAGGTGGTAGACATGAAATAGGGTGTTTAATGATTGTTTAAGGTGGATGTAAGTAAGGAGTTGACCAGGGTGAAGAAGGTAGTGGCCACAAGGGTTTGGAAATTTAGTAGCTCGCCATCCAGAAACAAATCCCCCAATTGTGGGACACCTGCAGCATGTCACTGATTGAGTTGCTATGAGCATAGCTGTCCTGTTGAGTGGGAAGGCTTAGCACAGGTAGTGCAGGAGCACAGGGTTTCTTTGTGTCAGTGAGTTTACAGGTTCTAGCAAGGCAAGAAAAAGCTGTGCATGATAACCCTGGATGGTGATCCATAGAATGGTCAGTAGGAAACAATGAGCAGTGCAGTAAGCCCTCCTTAAAAGTCTTTACGGATAAACCCCATCTCATGCCAGGGGGTGGGCAGAAAGCCAGCGAGCCACCCATTGGGCCTGTGCAGCTGAATAAGAGCGTTCTAAGTACAAAAGGCCTAATTCACCTGCAGTCAAGGATATCTTTAGAGTGGAAAGAGCTACCTGACGGTGCCTGAGTGACCAAATCAGATATGTGGCATGTCTGAATAAGGAAAGATGGATGAACATAGGAAGGGTTGCAAAATAATACTATCATCGCGGTAGCACACCATCTTCACTTGTGCCACGTGGCCCACTATAGAAAGTGGAAGAGAAGACAGAAAAGCAAACTGGGCTCAGAGGGACCATGACTCTCTGCTGAGATTTTCATCCTGCAAATCAGTGGGAGGGTGGTAGATATTAATCACTAGGTGTCGAAAGGTGACTGGTTCCCAGTTCAATCGGAGGCCTAATTGTATATAAAGGGGAAAACAGTGCCATATGTTAAAGAAATACTAATTGCATTTAAAATAATTTACACTTGGTTTGTGCAATTTACATCTTGAATATTTTGAATATTCTATGTGTACTTAACACTTAGGAATAACCCAGATCACTAGTTTGGCTTTTGCTCAATTTCAAAACCATTTTAAGACATGGACAAAGCGGGCAATTGCCTTGCACAACCTTGCAAGGGGTCTGGCCCCTGCTCACCCTTCACAAGCACGAACAGCGGACCATTGCACCAGAAGAGTTTGACAAGGTGGGTGGGTGCTGCTTGTTCAACCACTTGACAGTGCCTCTTCTGTTTCTCTCCTGTCTGCAGAGAAAACTCCCCAGGTACCCAATACCTTTGGATAGTCTTGGTGGACCCATCTTGTCTGATTTTAGGAATTGTTCCACCTTGTTCTTCTCTCCCTTATTTATCCGGTTCTTAGTAACAACCTCCCATTTGATCTCAATTTCATCCTCCTCTTTTATTATCTTTGATTGGTAATCCGGCTCCCAGTTCTGAGATAAATGTACAGTCCCAGACATACACTCTAGTGCTGTGAGACTACAGAAAAGTTGTGAGTACCTCACATCCTGACATTAGGTGTGAGACTGTCGCTCACATCATCTGCGCTGCCTCATTACATTTTTTTTAGTTTGAAAGTCCGTGGGCGGTTGGGGTGAGCCAGATGTTTTTGTTCAATTTGTTTAAATTAGCACAATTTTAATTACCTTAACGTTTCCCAAACTGTTTGCCAGAGGTTTTAGAACGGTCAGAAACATAATTAAAATGTTGTTGTTACTTTCTCTTTAAGAAAGATTGTGTATATTTGGGTAGGGGTGATGGCCTTGATACAGTGCTGAAGGGCATGAATTTATTACTGAACAGGGATGTAATGTGACACCTGAATGTAACACACCAGGAGGCAATCACAAAAAGACTACAGTGAATAAATAGTGCTATGTTAAAAAACAGTAAACAAATGCACGGATAACGTAAGGGGGTATTGCCTGTCTTGGGTGTGTCTGTAAAACTGACATTTGTTCTTGAATTTCTGTCCTGAATTTTGACCCTTCATCCTGAATTTGTGTCCTGAATTTTAACCGTTCGTCCTGAATTTTTTACAATCTTGTCCAGAATTTGCCTTAATGCCAGGTGGTCACCCTAACTTCAGATATGGCATTGGGAAAAACATGTCCGATAAAGAGCCTCCTTATGGGTGCCTGTCAGGCACTGCAGCGCTGGAATGATGAGGGACAGGCCCAGTGTTGAAGCATGACACCCAATTGGGTGTGTGAGGGCTCACTTTTCTAAGGGAACGGGCCCCCTTCACTCCAGTCGTGTCTGTCCGACTTCCCACTTCCCTTTTTCTCCCATTTTCTGTCTGGAAGGAACTGGGTACTTTGGTTATATACAATATGTATATAAATACAACTACATTTCTTCAATCAGCCTTCTTGCCGCTTTAATCAGTTGGCCTGATCTGATTACTTGGAAATGTCATCTTCAGTGGCAGAGCTTTTTGAAGACGGTGAAAAGGTAACAGTAGTCACTAAGTTCTCAGGTTCAGTCTTTCCTTCATCATCTCAATTTGAAGACCGATGAATCAAAGGCCTAAAGTGAGAAGAGTCTCTGGCAACAGACTTCCCAGGGTGCTGTACAGTCACCATCTGTCCCTTGGTTGACACCACGTGGAAAGGTTCAGCATCATATGGAGCATCAGATTTCCTTCTACGTATCTGTCAGCAATCACCAAATCTCCACTTTTAAAAGTGATACTTTTTGCATGTTGCCTCTTGTCCACATAGGCTTTCATTTTCTGCTTGTTAACCAAGTCCCTTGTATGAATTGTGTTCTCACTTCTTTCTCTCTTGTTGATTCATCCAGGTAACTTGGTAGTCATTGCCCTCGCAAACATCAAAGTCTCAGGACTTTTGCCTGTGGTCCAGTGAGGTGTTGAATGATAAGCTTGTATGGTAGAATTTAGTACAGTTTTCAAACTGAGCTTCTCAAGAGTTGCACACTGTACTGCTTACTTTAGCGTACTCATAAAACACTCAACGAGTCTGTTGGCCTGTGGCCACAAAGATGTACTCTTTTGATGATTTATATTCGGATGCTCCAGAAATTCTTTGAATTCTCAACTGTTAAAAGGCAGGCTATTTTCAGACTTTAAAATATCTGGAACGCCCCATGTCGCGAAGATGCCATCTAGTCTCTCAATGATTCGTTTGTGAGTTATGAATGAAAGATCTTCGACTAATGGAAAACATGAGTACTCTTCTACAAACACCATCAAGTGAAGTCCATTATCGAGTAAACTGGAAAAGTCGATAGCTATTCTCTCCCATACATGCTTAGTGAGTTCTGTTATCTTCACAGTATATTGAGTAAAATTTGTAGAAAGGCAGTTGCATAGATGACAGGTTTTCAATTCTTTTTCTACCCTTTCATCTAAATCCAGAAAACAAACTCGGTCTCAGAGAGCTTTTTTTGTGACCACAATGTCCTTCATGAGCCACTTCAATTATTTTCTGTCGCAGACTTACGGGAATCAGGATTCTCAACCTTCACAGTATAATTCCCTCCTACGTTATGGGCAGTTCATCTTTGACATATCTGTATTTTTGATTTTCACCATCATTGGTGAGAGGACGAGTGTGTTGGTTCCATGACTGATTTGTAATAAAGTCTTTTAACTTCAGCATGTCACTATCATGGCTCATGGCAGTGATAATCTGGGCTAACAAAACAGTAGCTGTCTTATTTGATTTTATAGTGAAATTAATGTAGGCTTCAGCCATCTTAGTTGGAGTACCTTTACCTTCTATAGTCACTCTGGAAAAGTAGCAGGCAGGGTTTTGATCCTTACCTGGAGGATGCATAGTGGTATAATTGTACTCTTGCAATCGTGGTCACCATCGTTCAATGCAAGTAGGGATCTTGGCTTTTGGAATGCTAAAGCTTAATGATCCGTTATCAGCGTAAAAGGCTTTTCATACAGGAATACATGGAAATGTTCACAAGTCCATACCACGGCTAAACTTTCTTTCTCAGGTTGTGAATAAGCATGTTCTCTTTGGGACAAACTTCTATTAGCATATGCCACAATACATCTTTGAGCAGTTGGGTATACTCTGTGCTGTGCAAGGATAGCATCTAACCCGACTCGACCTCTGTATGAAACTTTAGATTGAAGTATGCCATTTCAGCAGCATTTTCAAAGATTTCTTTGATTCTCTTGAAATTTTTCTCACATTCTTGTGACCATTGATATAAAACATTTTTCTTCAACAACTGTTGTAATGGAGCACTTACTGTGGTAAAGTCTTGTATGTATCTTGAACAGTAGCTGGCCATGCCAAGAAATTACCACACCATAGAAACATCTTGTGGTCAATCAGCAATTGACCAAGCTTGTACTTTCACAGGACTGGGTTTCATACTCTCATCACAAAAAAATATGACTAAAGAATTTTAGCTTTGTCTTGTGGAAGTCACACTTGTTTTAATTCAAAGTCAAACCTGCATCAGTAAATTAACAACATACTTGCGTGAGAGCTCTATCGTGGTCTTTCTGTGTAGCACCAAAAACAAAAATGCCATTGCTGTAATTCAACGCACTCACAACAGGCTGTATGATTAGCCAAATTATGTCTTGGAAAAGTTCTGTAGCTGATGACACACCAAATCTAAGTCAAGTCATTTGTATTGAAACAGACCAACATGTGTAGAAAAAGTAGTAATGTAGGTGCAATTTTCTTTGGGTGCCAGCTGATAATAACCTTTATTTAAATCAAGGCAAGAGTAGAGCTTTGCACCATTTAATTGCGTTATCATGTCAGCAATGTGTGGACCCGGATGTTGTTCTCGTTCATTTGCCTTGTTTGTCTGACGCATGTCAATCCATATGCGGCCAGCTCCTTCACTGTCCTTTTTGGGAACTACTACTATGGGAGAAAACCATGGTGTTGGACCAGCGGACCACTCAATAGTGTTACGCTTGAGTAACGATACAAGTTCTTTTTCAACAGCTTCTTGTTAATTAAAAGCAATTCATCTATGTCTCTGAGTAACAGGACAGACATCCTCATTAATATGCAGCTTTACATTCATAGTCTTCATCTTTTTTAAACCATGAAACAACAAAGGGAATTGGCTTACTATTTTGTGATGAGCATTCATGTTGTAATTCCCAGAAATCACTCCCATATCAGCAGCTGGGCCAAAAGTGAGTAGACAGGCACTTTACACTATATCTTGAACAACATCGATGGGTGCTTGCACCCTCCTATTCCTGTGATTCATTGTTGCTGCAAATGAACCTTGACTTTGACATTGATGCAGCTCATATATACAGTTTGGTTTTCAATGGCGTAAGCAGCACTAATGGAGATATTTCATTGTATTTCTCTTCAGGCGTTATGTTTATTGATGCACTACTGTCGATAATGAAAGGTATTGAACAACCATGTATTTTCAATGTAATCTTTGGACAGTGTTTGCATGCTTTGGCATGTTGACTTTTCTTTGACTGACAATTTTCTTCACATGCGGCCAGTCCAACATGCGCACGTTTCTCTGAGGTAAACATTGACATGGCACAAACATCTTCCTCACTTTCACTTGATATTGAGGAGGAAGATCTGTTTGACATTGATTTAGATGATGATTGACTTCGTTCATTGTTGATTTGCCTCAACTAATATTGCCTCTTTGCCTTGTGGCCGTGTGTTGAGCATTGCTTCTGAAACATTCTGGTGCCCATTTTGTCCTCAGGCCATGATGCACTTACTTTTCCCTTTGCTTTACAAACCATCACAAAATGGTTCTCTTTCCTACAGACTTTCCATATCTGTCCAATGGACATTTACCTTCGTGTAGAAACAAAATCCACATCTAAAGCATAACATATTTTTACCTGTAGACATCACTTTGTATCCTTCAGTCTTTTGCTTTGGCTTACTTTTCACACTCATGACTGATTCACTCTGGGCAAGTCTGTCCTCCATGTCAGCAGCTTGTTTTTCACCATGCTCCTCATTTCTGGCAGTTAACACTTACTCCAGACTAAGTTTTTTCTGAGCATTCGTCTTCTGAATGAATCTGACAAGCATCCATCAATAACTTGAAGACGCACAACTTCTTCATCATTATATTCAATTAACTTACAGAATTTGATGTGTGTATTGGGTCTCTCCACAAATTCATTGATAGTTTAACTAACTTTTTGCAGTTCTTGACTAAAAATATATCTTTCTTAATCAACATTTGGTACTGGATTTCATTTGAGATTCAATGCTTCTTTCATCTGACTGTATGTGAATCCTTCATCACTTCTCTGCATTTTCTTTTCTTTCACACATCACCAGCAAGATTTTTGAGATACTTGATAATCTTTCTGTTATCAATCTCTTCAAGTGCATTAATGAAATCATCAAATGTCTCAAACCAAGCAGTTCATCTATTACCAATACTTTGCTTTTTGGTTGGCAGTATCGAAAGGTGGTGGTGGTGGTTTCAGGAAGGTGGCAGCATGGTAATTAATTAAGGGAAGTAGTAACATTGAGGGTGGAGCGCTTTCACATGCTATCTGCTGTCCACTAGGCCATGTGTCATCTGTGCCATCTCTGAGGCCCTGCAATGGATCAGCTTCCAGGTCATCATGGACACTCTTTGGGACTGTGACCTACATCTTGGTCTCCATCAGAGCCCTTTCACATTTGGAGACATCTGGAGTTGTTCTGAGCTGCCACCTGGCAGTTTTGGTGGGGTGCCACTCTGAGTATTGGCCAGTTCAGTAAGCACAACCCTTATCTCCTTTTTGGGTCACTTCACTGAGTGTTGTGTGCAATGACTCTCTTTAGTGGATTTGGTAACTAATTTATTTCTTCTTTTCTAAACATCAGTTTACACTTCCTGACACCTGGCCGATCTCTGCTTTGCAGCACTTTTGTTCGCAATGTTATTTGGCAAGTTATGATTATCTTTGGCTGGACTTTGTAAGCCCTGTTGTATCCACCTTCAGCATTAACTCTCCATTTAATGTACTGTTTTATTTGTGTGGCAGAGCGGTACCTTTATGTATGGCCTGACCAGTAGGTTCTCGACCAACGATGTGTAGATTCTTTGCAAAGCTTTTACTGTCTTCAACTGCTTCACAGCAACTGGAGCTGTGCTTTGACTCCACATGCATGAAGCATTGATTCCATCCTTCAGCAGTGACACACGAGCAGTTGCTTGGGCCACAGCAAACTCTTTGGGAGAGCATGATCATTCTTCAGGTTACTTATTCCCTATCTGATCACCAGTAGTAGTGTCCTCCCCAGTCTGAGTACCTGCCAATGACAATGTCACAGACGGAGCTAAATTTTACATATCCTTCTGCGTGTAACTGTGAACTCAACATTCTAAACCAAGCTTTCATTGCATTACACTCCAATAACTTCATCACATTTCTACAGAGTCCGTTTGGAGCCAAAAAGGATTCTGTAATAAAACTCGCAAGACACTACAAAAGGGTACTAAAATTCTGGGGTATTAGACTGTCAAAATTATTTTTCAGTTTTTGGGTCACAGAAAAACTCTTGTGGGATACCTCAAAAACAATGGGCTTGGAGCCTGCTCATTGCTTCCGTTGGTTAATTTTATTGTTACTCTTATTTCCTTGCTTCTTATTCAGTGGCTTTCCTTCCTTTTATATTTGTCCCTTCCCTCAACCATACCCGCTTACCATTCTTCTGACTGGATGAGCTATTGTCTTCCGCTGCTTATTTTTAGGGAACCACTTTTTTGTTAAGCTTTCCATGAGAGTGCATGGGTTTTCCACCTCTCTTTCTTGTGGTCGTCTGCCTCCTGCCAAATACCCATTCTTGCTCTCTATATTGCGCTCCCCCTCATTTGTAGCTCATTCTTGTGTGCTTCTCACCACTACCAAATACCCCCATGCTCTGTGTTGCTCTCACTGGTGTGCAACTTTTATCCTCTGTTATACCCCCCACCAACCCAGCTTTATGTGTATTTTTATTTATATGTAATCCCCAAACACACTCCTGATTGCCTTCACCCATCAGCTCCTCTGTTGCCCGCCCACCACTTACAGTCTTTTTAAGGGTCTTATTTATAACATTATTTGGAGGGTCTAACAGGTACCCTTTACTGCCAGGCCGCTTCACATCCTGAAATGTGCATTAACACAATTGGAAATTATTATTTTTATTTAAAATGCCAAGTGGTGTCTGCCATCCTGGGCCACAAAATAAATAAAATCGCATCTCCATCATTCAGTAGGTGCGCACATGTATGGGAGATCATGGACCTTCATACATCACTATGCATGTGTGTGCCTGCTGAATGACGCAGGTGCCAGTAGCAATAGGACGCATGCACACTATGCACAGTCATGATGCATTTTTTATTTTTCATTTTCTTACTGATGCTGCACAGCTTCACCAAAATTGTTTTACTTTTTACCAATACGGTACACTATCGCCAAAAATCATTGGCAAAGCCAGTAGTTTCCAAATGCAAGAATTGTTGGCTTGGTCAATTCTTGTTATTTAGGTCTAGTCTACTAGACAGTGCATGCGCTGTTTCTCACAAGGTGTATTGCTAGCTTACAGTGAGGTTACAGCCTTCTAACTGCTTACCATTGGTTGGCTTCATTGTCACTCTCATATGCCTCCTTCTTATTCGTTTACATGTATGGGCTATCCTTTCTCTTCTTGTGTTGTCCACCCCTGGCTGTGTCCTGATTCTTGTCACTTTTTGAGGCACCACTTTTTCTTTTTGTTTCAGTGCTGTACAAGACAGCCTGTGTTTTTCAGATGTCTTCCTGGTGTGCCTATTTCTCTACCCCTCTCTGCTGCTGTCTCGCCCATGTTTTTGATTCACCACCTTATCCGTGATGCACTTGCCCTTGTATGCTCTCCCTGCCTTCATTGCTTTCTCCCAGCTTTCTCTCCCTCATTTAGTTTCTGCCCACTGTGCCATCTGAGCTCTCTGTTGATGTCCCTCTTGCCGGTTTGCTTACTCTATGCCATCTGTGTTGCTTCTGGACCCCCTTATTTACACAGCTTTCACTGCCCCACAGAGTTGCTTCCTCATCCTATGCCCATGTTGTTTCTCCACTTGCCTTTCCCCCAATGTTGCTTCCCCCACCAATTTCCCCAAAAATGTTTTTCCGTGTTTTTTTTTGTTTTTATTGTCGACCCAAGTTGGATGAGCAAATAAAAAGATAAAAATAAGCACCTGTGTAATTTGTTAGGTTTGCATATGCCTGATGCACGTGCCAACAAAATGAGGCAACAAGCTTTTTTTCTATTTAGCCATGCTGCACAGCATCAGGAATCGGGGCGGGTGCTGGCAGGAAGGGCAGCGCGCGAAGGGGGGGTAAATAATAAGAGACAAATACAAAAAAGAACACTTACCTGCTGCGCCGTGCCACCTCGTCTCTGCAGCTCTCGGCACCTCGGTACTTCTGCCTCCCCCACCACACCCAATTCAGACACTTCTTTCATTCTGTTTTACAGTATAAAAGAAGCGCTGGGAATGGCCTGGGTGGGCTAAAATGCCGCTCAGGAAGGCAGTGGGAGCTTGCACTTGGACTCAACCCGGCTGTAAAACACAGCCGGGTGGAGAATTCTAAGTGTGCATGTCAGTTTGACTAGCCTTCGACAGCTGGCCAAACCGACATGCACTCTTGGAGTACACCTAAGACACTTTCCTCCAACCCCATCCCTTCCCCCGTGACGCAGAGAACGGTGGTCCCGCCCCACCTCACCTAAGAGGAAAAATAAAATGATAATAAAAATGCTTTTAGTATCATTTTATTTTCCTGCTTCCTCCTTTCAGCAGGGGGGGGTGACACTCTTCCGCCATAGCGGATGAACGTTCATGTCAGAAATGATGTATATTAGCAGTTCCTAATCTTTTGACTTCTAAGGACACCCACTGATTTAATACTGGGGCACCCTGCCATAGCAATTTATATGAATTCAACCTCAGAATAATCCTCAAAAATACAACTAACAAATGAAAAATGTATTAAATATTTGATTTAATCCATTACCAAAAACATATACAAAAATCTAAATTTTCATTTTAATGGGAAGACTGGAGCTTTTCGAGCTTTTAAATCCAGAATATTACTTCCTTATGTTTACTTCTAATGCATACTTTCTTTTTGTTAGCGCATTCCAGTGCATCAAATGAGGCCACCAGTCATCCACACTAGGGCCGGCCCATATTTATACTTTTTTAGCGCCTCATTTGCCTCTTTTTTTTATGCAAAAGCGGCCCAAACTTACAAAATATAAAAAAAATTATGCAAAAGAGGCTCAAACGTAAAAAAATACAATTATATTTTGTACGTTTGAGCCGCTTTTGCGTAAAAAAATTACGCAAATGCGGCGCTAAAAAAGTATAAATATGGGCCTAGATTCCTTTCTTGCGCTGTTCCCATGTATTGAGCAAATAATAACACCAACCTAATTTAAGTTCCCCATTTCAAATTCCTCAATATTGTAAACATGTTTAAAAATGTTCAGTTTTACAGTTCACTTTTCAACGTATTTTTACTTTATTAACGTGTTAATTTTATCTAATTTGCTAAACAGTGGGGGACCCTTTGAGTGGGTGCGCAGACTACCAGGGGTCCTCAGACCACACACTAAGAACAGCTGCTTTACCACATTACTAAAAACCATTGACAAAGTCAGTAGGTTCCAAAGTAGAGACTGACTGGATTCGCAATGCTTGTCTGTTTTTTGCCACCATGGGGGTCGTAGACATTATAAATTGCATTAGATCAATTTGAAAGCTATGCTGGGTTTTAATGTCAGCTATTTCCTGTGCTGTCTTGCACGGCATTTAGGCCCGTATTTGTACTTTTTTAGCGCTGCATTTGCAAAATACAATTGTTAAAAGTATAAATATGGGCCTTAATATTTGGTAAATGCAAGATGGATGCTTGAATTGGGAGCTCGTTGGATACCGTTGAGAGAGCTGAGAGGGTTAATGCATCAGATGCAGGGATATGTGTGGAAGTTGACGGTCAAGGTGTAATGTTGCTTTGGCTGGGTAATCCTTTTATAGTTAGTGAAACCAGTTCTTTACAGCTCGGCTGTATTAATATTAACGACTGCTCTTTATAATACTATAAAGCTGTAAAAGTGTGACAATAAGCAGTATAATTTTAGAACGTTTAACATTACCCCATTGTGGACGACTGGGCTACCTCCCGCCGCAGAAGGAGACGCCCGGCCTGGCCCATGTGGCGGCCAGGAAGGGGTGCAGGAGTGACTGGAAGTGCCCCTCCTTAGCACTGTAGACTTGCCCTTCCCGTCGGGTAGCGAGTGAGCCTGGCTCGGCCCCCATCTTCTAGTATTTTGGTATCGAGATGGAACGGCGATTGTTGGACGGAACCTGTTAGACCGGCTGGCACAAGGCGTCATGCGGGCCAGGATGGAGCCAGGCTTCCGTTGGATGGCCAATCCCAGGGAGATGTAAAAACACGCTGCCAGTCAGGCCAGCTGTAACTAGTAGTCGAGACGTTTTCATTTGTTTCTTTGATTGCGAAACTGGCTGGTTTGTATGTGAATCACCAGTAAAAATACAAATGTAAACAGCTTGTTAAGCATTGCCTGTTGCTTCTGATGACTGTCTCAAAGCGGGTGACCGCCCACCCTCCACGTCCGAGCCCAGGACCACTTGCTGAGCGCCATGTATTACTGGACGGTCCCTGTAACCCAGAGACAAGCAGTGGCTCGAACTAGGATAGACCCCCTTGCTGAATGTGGCGGGGGGTCGCCGGGGCCCCCACATCTCACCGTTTCCAATAGCCTTGGGTAGAAAGGGGACCCTGTAAGCGCGTGGGCAACCTTTTCCGCAGGAGCTATCTTATGAACGCCCCGGGAGACAAGGTTTTAAGAGGATATGGGGCGCTAACTTTAATACTTCGTATACCCTCACCATGTACGCACCCGGCCACTAGCGGCTCAACTATTTGAGAACCACAGACATAGATGTACCAGGTAGTCACACTGTGCGATGCTCGTCAAGATTTTTCTGGTCAGCAGATTTTTTTTAGCGAATGGCTCTTCCCTACACCAGCACTCTGTGGGACCATTACAACCTGACTTTCTGACTTTCTCCCTGCGAGCCAGTCTAGCACAGGTCGACTAGCATTTCACGCAGCCTCTCGGCGTTCTCAAACTAGCTGTACCTGTCACTCAGGCTGAATGGCCTTTCCCAGGAGCAGGGGCTTCTCCTGGCTGACTGCCTGGCCTGACACTGCGAGGCAGATTTATTAACAATTTGCACTACTACAAAGTCACACCAAGTGACGCAAGACATGACAAAGTATTTGAAAAAGTATTTCGTTTACAGTGCAAAACTTTTTTCCACTAAAAGTGCCCTTTTTATAGAACAACTAACGTGTTGCACAGCTTTGAACCACTTTGCATAAAGGGATGTTAAATGGGTAGTACTAGAGCATGGGTACTCACAAACTTTTTGCTGGGGGCCAACATTACAGTCTTGTTTGTGGCCGAGGGCTGCACCAATGGGCCTGTGGGGGAGTGGGCGGGGCGAAGGGGCGAGGCTACTGGTGTAAAAAAACATTACTAGACAATGATGTATTTTGAAGCCAGATGTAAGCACAAAGCTAGATATTTTGACAATACATTTTTATTATCATACAATAGCATTCTAAAGAGACATTGCATGGTAATCCTCGCTAAGCGGATATTCAGCACAGGTTTAACTGAAACCGAAAAATAGGTACGTCAAAGAAAGATATACTAAGAACTTATTTTACACTTCATGTCTTCTATTAGTGTCCTGTAATCTGGTACTATGGTGGTCATTCCAACCCTGGCGGTCCATGACCGCCGGGTTGGAGGACCGCGGGAGCACCGCCGACAGGCCGGCGGTGCTCCAATGGGCATTCCGACCGCGGCGGTAAAGCCGCGGTCGGACCGGCAACACTGGCGGTCACCCGCCAGTGTACCGCCGCCCATTGGAATCCTCCAAGGCGGCGCAGCTAGCTGCGCCGCCGAGGGGATTCCGACCCCCCCTACCGCCATCCAGTTCCCGGCGGTCCGCCCGCCGGGAACCGGATGGCGGTAGGGGGGGTCGCGGGGCCCCTGGGGGCCCCTGCAGTGCCCATGCCACTGGCATGGGCACTGCAGGGGCCCCCGTAAGAGGGCCCCTAAATGTATTTCACTGTCTGCTGCGCAGACAGTGAAATACACGACGGGTGCAACTGCACCCGTCGCACAGCTTTCACTCCGCCGGCTCGATTCCGAGCCGGCTTCATCGTGGAAGCCTCTTTCCCGCTGGGCTGGCGGGCGGCCTGAAGGCGGCCGCCCGCCAGCCCAGCGGGAATGTCAGAATTACCGCCGCGGTCTTTCGACCGCGGAACGGTAACCTGACGGCGGGACTTTGGCGGGCGGCCTCCGCCGCCCGCCAAGGTCAGAATGAGGGCCTATGTCTGAAACAGCAAGCCGTAAGAGTTGATCCAGATGTAAGTCTGTTAGCTTATTTCAGAGTTTACTCTTCAACAGTCCGTTTGTGGAAAACAAACTTTCACAAACATATGTTGACCCAAACATATAACTTACTTTCTGGGCCACTGTAAAAAGAATAGGAAATTTGTCAGAAGGCACAATGTTCCAGAATTCTTCTGGTGCCTGCCCTAAAAAATATGCTTTGAGAGCTGAATTGTGCTGCATGTTTATCATCTCCATTTGTGCTTGCGCCCTTTTCATGCCAATAAGTTCAACCACATCAAGATTTAGTGCGCTCACCATCCAGGGGTTTTCAACCAGCCAAAACACAGCTGTTCATACTTTCCCACCTTACTCTGTGTGTGCGCAAATGAACACAGTATCCCCCTAACATTATTCTGACCTGATAACTCAATCAGTGTTTAGGTGCCATGACCAGGAGCCGCAGGAGCGTTGGGGTGCTGTACATATATTAATGAGTAGAGGCAGGGAAGGCCCTGCTGATTGCTACCACTTTCGTGGGACTTCAGGTGGAAAACACTATACATAAATATCGTAGAAAAGATGCAGTGCTCAAGAATCCCACAGAAACAGAAGCACAGGTATACATACCTCTTCCCATTCCACATACACGAAGGCACACATATAAGCACATCAGAGGCATGCACACTCAAACATAATTACACACACAAAAGTCACGCTTATTGCCGGCGCAACCTGATGCATGAAATTGGCAGCTTAACCCATTGGAACCCCGGCAGTTGCTGTGCACTTCAACCACCATTACTACCATTAGGCTTCAGTTTCTAAGAATGCAAATAAATAAAAATTAGGCAGACTAGAATTACGATCAGTGCTTAATTTGTACTTGTTGTTTCCGGTGCGAAGCACCAGTACTTATTTTTGATGACTGCCACTTATTTTACTGCCTCAAGCATTTATTGCGAGCAAAAGACACATATGGGAAAGATGGAGGAAGAGACTAATGAAAAAGCCTTACAAAGGAAGAAAGCAGAAAGCTGCAAGACTGAGCTGAAGGGGCAAGGAGTAGTTTTTTATGGATTGAAGAGGCCCGAGATGGCTTCAGGATGACGCTGCCTCAGTATTCCATGTTCTCACAGCCAGGCTAGCTTGAGTGGGAAGGGTATGCCCAGACGTGGGTCCGGTGCACACTGTGCCACTGGATTGAAGCTAGCCGACTGATGAAGGGTGATACCCTGAAACCGTTCCCAGGATGCTTGTTTCTGGTCCAGGGAGGACCTGGGTTGGCAGTTCGGGCTGGACTGTTCTCATGAGGAGGAGGGTCAAGAAGACTGATTTGCATATAGCTGGGTCCAAACTGGGGTGGTATGGTGAGCAAAAGAACGATGGATTAAACCCAGGTCTGTGACTGGGGGTGAATGTTTGCATTGTTCAGCACTCTGTCCATCATCCTTTTGTGTTGCCAAACTAGTCTGGTGCCATTCCTTTCCTTGTGCTTTCTCATTCCATCCATTTATTCTCTTTCTCCTTGCCTCCTCTCTCTCTTTTCCCTCCTCTCTGATCACTTTCTCTCTATCTTCCCTTTCCCTCTGTCTCTTTTTCTTGGTATTCAGCACATTAACCCTCGCTAGCGCTGACTACAGACCTCTTAACAAAACCTTGGATCCCAGCATTCATTTTGTTTTACAAATTAAGTACTGTGTCTTACCCTCATTAACATTTACCTGATCCTATTGTTTGGATCACTGGGCAGTTTCACCTCCAGTTTCAGACGTAGGCCTACAACACTCAACTAATTATTAAGCTGCACAAGTAAATCATTCATTGCTGCCATTAGGCCACACATGGTAGTACGAAACTCAATTGGTTGGTATTAAATTAGATTAAAAATGAAACCCTTTTCTGGGGACACCTTCACTGCCTTCCCTACCCCGTCCCCTTGGGCTAGTACCCTAGGGCTGCCAGAACTAAGTCTAAGTTTCATTCAAGCACAAAGTCACTTTCAAACACTTTCATTGCACGCAACAGCAATATTACATTAAAAGTAAACATCCACTTCCACTGTCTTGCTTATACCATTGTTGACTAGGAAAAAAGAAACACACAGTTCTGTTGGCAATACAGTATGGGTTTAATCACAATATAATTGGGAGGTCAGTCCACCCTGTGGAGCTGAAGCTGATCTCAAAGTGCTGCTCAAAGGCAGCCCCGTTTATACTCAAAAACTGCTATGACTTCATGCATGTTATCTTAAAAAGCAGCAAACAAGTCACAGAATAAAACAAGTTGCTGATTTATTTCCACATAACACCACACCACCTGCATCCTCGAAGTTGTATTCTTCCCCTCTCAATTCACCTTATATTTCGACCCTGACAGAAGTTTGAAACTAGCCGTGTGTTAACCTTTCCTTCCCGAGTGTGTGATTGTTTTGTTTGCTGTTCTTAGCATTTCTTATCTGACTTTCTACACAGCTGACTGAAACTACCTTTGACTACATATTTTCCGAATAGTGTCTCTGCTAACGGTGGGAGTGGGGGTAAGTGCTTGTGTGCTGTGACTGTAAATTCTTCAAGGCTTTGGTAACTATGTTTTCCTGTTTAACTAAGCTTGCTGATCTTGTGTTCTTCTTTCCTGTGAATTCCCACTTACTCTGTGTCATTGTGAAACAGAGGCTTGTACTGTTATTTAATTATGCACAGTTCTACAGTGCTCTCTGCTGATGTCTGTGGTGGTGAGAGTTCCTCACATTTGTATATTTTCTTTAACATTCCCTCCTCTAGTTGAGATTTCAACTATTTCCCCTTACCCAGAATCTAGGCCCAGTATCAGCTAATGTATGTTGCTCATGTCATCTGTTACCTGTGCTGGTGATTTTGCTGTGAACATTCCTCCTACAGTGGCACTTACACTTCTACAGCATCAGTAACTCTGTTTCCCCTAAGGTTATGATGTACTATATAAATTTGTGTCATCCTCCTTACTCATTGAGGATACCCATCATAAACTAATGTGCTTTTCAGGTTTTGCAACCAAGGGTCTGACAGTGCTCAGAGTAACGTCAATTGACACCAACCATCTGGTTTGGTTGTCCCATTACCAAACTGTCAGACTCACACTGATGCCTCAGCCTTCTTCAGTCTTCCCTTAAAGACACCTTCCATGTGTCTTAAATCTGGGAACTTGAGAGCCGAGTGTATGACCTTGGTCAGAGTAAAGCCTGCCAGCACCGGTCATGTGACTTGTCTCCTTACTGAAACATCAGACTTAACACTGGTTGCCTTGTCCACAACTAACTACACCTACTTTATACTTCCTGATCTAACCAGGCTGTCGTACAATCCGGCCACTCCCTCCCAGTCTGTGAACTGAATGTCTGATCATGCTCAGAGTAACGTCTCATGACACAAATCTTTCGATTGTCTCCTTACCAAAACATCAGATGCCACCACAAGCCAGTTTCCTAGCATCAGCCGCTTTTCGGGGTAATGTCCCTTCCAAGTGAAAACCACTGGGTAATGCACTATCAATTGTTTATCATCTGACTGGAACCAGGATTACCACTATCATACGGCTGGAACTGGGATTACCACTGTCATCCGACTGGAACTGGGACTACCACATTACATTTCCTACATACATCATAGCATTAGGAAGTATCCAATCATGCATGCCTTTCCTTTTCTTCTACATTGCAATTGCCAAAGAATCATGCAATTGCACATTTTAAGATAAGAAGTCTGAGTTGTCCTCATCTGTATGACGCCAACCTTGTAACCTACCTGCCTATGTGAATAGCCAGATCTTTAGTTGAACAGTGTGTCTGCTTACCTTATTTTCTGAGCAATAATGTATTCAGTCAGGGCAGGTGATTCTCCATATGCAGCAGTCCGTTGAAGTTGAACTGCACTCCTGGCTGGCTTTCCAAGTGTTGACTGTGAAAAAGGAAAAACACAATTCAGTTTGCAATACAATAGGAGTTCAAATACAAAATGGCCAGGAGGACAGTCAACCCCATGGAGATGAGGCTGATCTCAAAGGACTGCTCATAGGCAGCTCCTTTTATATTCAGAAAGTACAATTGCTTCATGCACGTTATCTTAAAAAAGCAATAAACAAGTGACAGAATTAGACAAGTTGCTGATATATTTGCGTGCAAATACCACACCACCTGCATCCTTGAACTTGCATCCTTTCCCTCTCGGTTTCCCTTACCTTGTGACCTTGACAGAACTTTGAAACTAATTGTGTGTTAACCTTTCCTTCCCGAGTATGTGATGGCTCTATTCTGTTGCACTGTTATCAGGATTTCTTATCTTACTTCCTACACTGCTGACTAAAACTACCTTTGACCACATATTTTCCGAACAGCGTCTGTGCTAACAGTAGGAGTGGGGGTACGTACTTTTGTGCTGTGACCTTAAATTCTTCAAGGCTTTGGTAATTATATTTTCCTGCCTAACTAAACTTGCTGATCTTGTGTTATGCTTTGCTGTAAGTTCCCAACTACTCTGTGTCCTTGTGAAACTTAGGCTTGTATTGCTCTTTAATTATATACACTTCTACAATGGTTTATGCTGATGTCTGTGCTGGTGAGATTTCCTCGCATCTTATATTTTCCTTAACACCATCCCGCTGTTCCTTCCTATCCACCCCACACACCAGGGCCTTCATCCAAATCTTGTCTTTAGATTAACAACACTCTTGTGTGCCAGCTGCAATTGTGTCCAATAAAAATGCAAACTACACACACGGAACCATGGAACTGTATTGTGTTGCCTTGTGAAGCTTCTCTTAGCTGGTGATCTCAGCTAACCCATAATTCTAGGTGTTCAGGGTCTCTAGCATGAGAATCTGAAACAAAAGGACACCTACGTTAGTTCCTATTATTAGTGGTACTGATGTGCAAGAATCCTCAGTTCCATGTGGGGCGATCTTCTAGTCACTAGAGACCTAATGACCTCCCGCCAAGGCACAGAAATGACATCTAGGTGCCAATTCCAAAACCGTGAGATCAGAACTACCCATAGAAGCCTCTCAAGACCTTTAGATTCCATCGAAGAGCAACCCCCCTCCCGGAGGGAGAATCTTAAGACCCCCTAGATTCCAGTAAGGAGCTGTCCCCCCTGTAGTGAGAATCTTAAGACTCCCATGTTTCATTGAAGAGCAGCCCCCCTCTAGTAAAAAGTTTGAGACCCCCAACATTCCACTGAAGAGCAGCCCCATTCTAGGGAGAATCTTAAGGCTGCCTAGATTCCAATGAACAGCAGCCCCCGTCTAGGAAGAATATGAAGACCCCCCCTAGATTCCAATGAAGAGTAGCCCACCAGGAAGAATCTTAAGACCCCAAGATTCCATTGAAGAGCACCCCCACCATGAAGAATCTTAGAGCCCCCTAGATTCCACTGAGGAGCAGCCCCCCTCTAGTGGAAATCTTAAGACTCCCTAGATTCCACTGAAGAACAGCCCCCCTCTAGTGAGAATCTTAAGACCCCTTATATTCTAGTGAAGAGCAGCCCCCCACTAAAGGGAGAACCTAAAGAACCATTATATTCCACTAAGGAGCAGTCCCCCTCTATTGAAAATCTTAAGACTCCCTAGATTGCACTAAAGAACAGCCCCCTCTAGTGAGAATCTTAAGACCCCTTAGATTCTAGTGAAGAGCAGCCTCCCTCTAGGAAGAATCTGAAGACCCATTAGATTCCACTGAAGGGAAGCCCCCCTCCAGGAAGAATCCAAAGACCCCCCTAGATTCCTCTGAAGAGCAGCCCACCTCTATATAGAATCTTAAAATCACCTAGATTCCACTGAAGAGCTGTTCCCCTCTAAGAAGAATCTGGAGACCCCCTAAATTCCACTGAAGAGCAGCCCCCTCTAGAAAGAATCTGAAGACCCCCTAGATTCCACTGAAAAGCAGCCTCCCTCTAGGAAGATTCTTAAGACCACCTATATTCCACTGAAGAGCAGCCCCCTTCTATTGAGAATCCTAAGACCTCAGGTTTCACTGAAGGGCATCCCCCTTAAGAAAATCTGAAGACCCCCTAAATTCCACTGAAGTGCAGTCCCCCTCTACGAAGAATCTTAAAATCCCCTAGATTTCACTGAGGAGCAGCCCCCCTCTGGGAAGAATCTTAAGACCCCCTAGATTCCACTGAAGAGCAGCCCACACCACTGGGAAGAATCTTAAGACTCCGTAGATTCCACTGAAGAGGAGCCCACCTCTATATAGAATCTTAAAATCCCCTAGATTCCACTGAAGAGCTGTTCCCCTCTAATAAGAATCTGGAGACCCCCTAAAGTCCACTGAAGAGCACCCCCTCTCGTAAGAATCTTCGGACCCCCTAGATTCCATTGAAGAGCAGCCCCCCTCTAGTAAGAATTTTAAGACCCCCATGTTCCAGCCTCCTACCTCTAGTAAGACTCTTAAAACCCCCAGAGTCCACTCTAGTAAAAATCTTAAGACCCCCCTGAAGAGCAGCCCATCTCCAGTGATAATCTTAAAACCTGATAGCTTCCACTGAAGAGCACCCCCCGAGTAAGAATCCAAAGATCCTCAGATTTTACTGAAGAGCAGCACCCCTCTAGTAAGAATCTCAAGACCCCCAGGTTCCATTGAAGAGCAGCCCCCCTCTTAAAATAATCTTAAGACCCACTGGATTCCACTGAAGAGCAGCCCCCCCTCTAGGGAGAAACTGAAGGGCTCTTGTTCCACTGACAGCACCTCTCCTTCAAGAGGAATCTGAATAGTCCCCCCAACCCTAGTTCCACATAAGAGTACCTCTGCTTCAGGAAGAAAGTGAAGACCCTCCTGTCCCTCATAAACAATTTTCTCCTTCAAGAAGGATCTGAAGATCTATCTTTTCAAAGACCCGATGATCACCACCTTTTTAGGAAGACACTAAACCATGTCAGCCCTCTTATTTTACCATCTTCCACTGTCATGATTCCAGCGTCCACGGAAACAAACAAATGTAAGAAAATACAAAAGACCGATCTGTAAAAAGTAAAAAACAAACCTTTGCAGTGGCTTAATGCCCCCTCTTTAGAAAACTGGGATGGTTGCAGGTTCAAACACTGCAAAGCCAACTCAGCCTATCATCCTTCTTGGGTGTCTAAAGGATGGACCTGTGGGAAATAGCATCACCTGAAGTTGGACTTGTCGCACCTAAATAAAGATGTATACTTATTGTTGTAATGCCATATTTGGCTGCCCTGACCACTATTGCTGTGCCTGCTCGTGGGATGTTGACGCATCCAATTTGCATTTTTTATTAATACCTTTCGTAATTAGCCGGCATCCTAAATAACGATTTCACCTTAATTAGAAAATGAAGGTATTGAATGGTGCAAGCGATTTGTTCGTCATTAACCAGAATGCATCATGAGTGATTCATCAATTTATAGGCGGGATGGTGTTGTCCCTCTGCCGTCCGTCTCCCCGAAGGTTACCAGAGAACTCCAGGTCATCAAGGACATAGCTTAACATTCCTGTAAAAAGTTGTAGTGTTGGTGTATTTCAACTGAACTAATTACACTAATAATGCTGGAATCGGGGAGGTTTTTTACATTAACTTTGAATTTGTTTTATTCTGATTTTATAAAAGAAGTACAGCGAAAAATATTAAATGAAACGAAATATCAAGCTTAATACGTAACAGACGGCAGACTGTGCTCCTTAAATGTGGGGTGACCTGTTGACCCCATGTCATCAGGTTACCACTTTTCCATTCCGGGCTTTGCTTTTATGTATCATTTTTGGGAGGTCTGTTGGGACAATTGGCTCAATTAAAATGAAAGAAGACTACAACTCCCAGAATGCACTGACATATATATAGAAGTAAGTCCAGGAATGGAGAGGTGGTGCCTTGGTGATATGGAGCCTGCTGGTCTCCCTACCTACATATGATAATGCATATCACTCGGCTGTATCATACATGATTTATTGATTTATTTTCTAAGGGGCTCACATTTGGAGCATAATAAAAAAACGGAATTGACAATTATTATACTAGCAGGTGTATTTGTGTGGCATTAAATTAAGTACATGGAGATAGTGAGCACGAAAATAGGCGAGGCAAGGGCAGAGTGGGCCTTTGGCTATGCCACAATTACACCAAGGGTCGCTGTGACATAGTCAAGCTTCAGTCGCATGTCAATTTTTTTCTATGTACGATGAATTTCCTTTTCACAAAGGAAGAACATATTTGCAACTAAATAACATGCGGCCCAAGTTGCTTTTGCCTTCCTTACATTTGCAACACTCCTCAGTGGATATCAGGCTCAAGGTGAGTCTAGTGAGAGGTACCTGCCCTCTGCTGGTGTAGGTGTGATTTTGCCATTGACTAGATCAGAGTCTTCGCCCCGTCAGGTAGCCTGGGCCTAGTGAGAGAATGCAGATCCAACTCTCGTAATCTGTAGCGTCAAGAGGATTTGGGAATTAGAGAATCCATGGTTTTATAGATCTTAGAAGCAAAGTGTCCCGCCTGTCCTTGTTTCTTCAGTTCCCTTTGTCGTCTGGGGGTTTTAGTCGGCCTAGTTTTGAAGTACAAGATTTCAGCTTTTAGAATTTATAAAAATCAATATTTGGAAGAGCGTTTTTGGATTCTAACTCCGGTATGGGAGAAGTCATTCAAGAGTAAGTAGACCTGCAAGGAGAGTGGGACCCTTCTTTGTCCAGTTGGTCCAGAAAAGTTTATTGTGATCTGCAACCTTTTATTATACCACTCCGACCGACATAAGAGATCAGCTGTACATTTTGAGGCAGATTTAAAGAAAAGTGGCCCTGCGCCGAGTGCAGGGCCACTTTTCTTGTGCCCACTCCCCTATTGCCACCATGTCTGTGCCTTATTTAAAATACGGCCCAGCATGGCACAGGGTAGGGGGCAACAGCGTCAATATTTTTGACGCCATTGATGTACTGTTCAGGGTTAGCGCCAACATTTTGGCGCCAACCCTGAACAGTACATAGGGGCCCATTATAACCAATGGTGAGCCCCCTTTTAACGCCTGCCTTGAGCAGGCGTTAAAAATGCTGAAAAAAATGGTGGAGAGAAATCTTTTAGATTTCTTTGCCCTATTTTTGTGGTCCCCCCAATGGGGATCGCTCTCCTTGCATACATTAAGCCTGGTGCAGGCATAATGTGGTGCAAGGGATTACAAAGTGGCGCAATGCATGCGTTATGCCACTTTGTAAATATGGTGCTGTGATTTTTGAAGCCTAACGCCACAGTGGCGTAAAAAAATTACGCTAATGTGGCACTAGTTCTTCTTAAATCTGGGCCTAAGTTTGCAATGACACCCTGGGTTAGGGTACATAGTGAGAGTGGAACTAATATGAAAGCGTTACATCAGTCCACTCTGTTTCTAGCCACACCTTAAGGTGGGGGAGGGTTTAGAGAACCAAAATAGAAAGCTGCTAGGTAATTTAACCGGTTAGGCAAATTACAACTGTCCAAATGCTTTCTCAGGCTTCGTTTCTTGAGATGGATTGTAGCTTTCTTCTTATTTCATAGGAGAGCAAATGTCTGTTTATGTATCAAAGTAAAGAAGTCCTGGGACAATCTAATAGGTATCACGCTATTCAAGCTGTTCACATTGTTCAGTATCATCATTCTCAATGCCTTTATCCTGCCCCACCACAATACATGTTTTTGGAATCAGGTGTCCGCTAGGTCTTCGATTTGAGCAAGTGTGTTGTTCTTGTGGCATATGACCTTGCATTGTAGAACATTTGAGAGCTAAATCCCAAGATATTTAGGGGATCATTACGACCCCGGTGGTCCCGGACCTCCATGCTGGCGGTAGTACCGCCAACAGGCTGGGGGTGTCTACCAGGCTTATTATGACCGTGGTGCATTCACCAGAGTCATACCGCCGATACCGCCAGCCTACCGCCAGGCGGTCATAATCTGCCAGGGCAGCGCTGCAAGCAGCGCTGCCCTGGGGATTTTGAGTCCCCATCCGCCAGCCTGTACATGCCGGTAGACACCGCCATGGAAAGGCTGCCGGTAAGGGGCCTCGGGGTGCCCCTCGGGGGCCCTGCACTGTCCATGCACTTAGCATGTGCTGTGCAGGGGCCCCCAGGCACAGCCCCATTGTGCAGCCCATTTACGGGCAGTGAAATGTGGGACGGATGCTGCTGCACCCGCTGCACATCAACATTGCCGCCGGCTCTATTACGAGCCGGCTTCAATGTTGATGTGACTTTTCCACTGGGCCAGCGGGCGGAAACACTGTTTCCGTACGCTGGCCCAGCGGAAAAGTCACAATAGGGCACCACGCATACCACCAGCAGTGGCGGTATTGTAGCGCCCCCAGCTTCGACAGTCTTTAGCAAAGACCGCCAAAGTCGTAATGAAGGCCTTAATTTTTTTAGGTTGCCACCAAAGTGGTCCAGACTTTATCCTATCTTGATCACCGAGCTGATTATCAGTAGAATTTTGCCTTTTCTGAGGCATAAGCAAGAGCTTCTCTCTTGACTACCCCAAACAGTTCTCAAAATAACAAAGCCTACACTGTTGATTACCCCAAAGTGGTCTTTCGTATTTATTGTAACTCCTCAAAGAAACAATAAGTAGTTTTATTTTTATTTTCTTATAACTTCTCATTTCAGGGCGGATGCTCTTCTTTTTCGGTTCCCAGGTTCTTCTTTATTCTCCAGATGGTCCCAGCCCTCTGCCTTCAACAGCTCCATCTAGATAAGAATATGTAAATGTTAGCCTAGAAGAGGTGATGAGGCAATACAATTCCCACTGCGTGCCTTTCCTACAATTTCCTTCCCAGCTCTTAATTAGAAAGCAGGGGTAGCTCCTCCACTATGGCGTTCCCTTTTTTCTGTTGTTCCTCCTTTCAATGATAGTCTTCTTTACGTTTGCAACCTAAATTCCCCATTCAACCACCACCAATGTTCTCATGGACTGCTTCCATCCTTTCCTCTTCCCCATCACATACCTGGGGCTGTATTACACATATGGTGCATTTTCCTTTTCTGTTCTGGGTGCACCTTTCAAAAGGTGCACCGGTGCAAACAAGGAGAATGGGCCATATTAGAATAAATACGCTGCCCGCAGGTCAGCCGTTCATGTGAAATATAAAATGGCTTTGAAGCAGCTGCTCTGTGTTTCACTGTGCAGGCAGCAACCTGCCTGATCTTTTAGGAGAGGTGAATGATCCCCTTGCAGGTGGGTGCATTGAGTGACTATACCCACCTGTAAGAGGATGTCTGGGGATCCATAGGATCCCCCCCCCACTCCCCCTCCAGAGGGCTGCCATCAGAGGGCATGTTGACAATGCATCACTGTCAGTACGCCTCCAAAGAGCTTCTTTACCTTTACACCCACATCTAAATGAAATGCAGGTGCATTCCAAGGAGATTCCCTCATTTGCATGTCCGCGCCCCCATGCAAATAAGGGACCGCCCTCTGATGACAGTGCTGGCGCTATTGTGTGTCAATGCAATCTACATTACAGAACTGGCCACACAAGTTTCTATGGCCCCTTCTGTGATACCAAAGTGCCCTGGGGGAATGCAAAGTGGGCACAGATGCCCATTGCGCCCCTGAGGCACTTTGTGTAATGCGGCCTCTGGCTAGTAGTGATCACTGCTGGAATTGTGGTAAGAGCAAGATCCAGGAGTGGAGGGCTCACTTGGCTGGGTCTTGGCGCTACCAATCCTTATGCCTCACTGCCAACTGCTACTCCTGGGGACCACTCTTCTTTGTCGTCCACATTGGTTCCTCTCCCAGTGTTGTTGGGTTCTTTGGGATCTTCCATTCCTCTTCAGCATCTTCCCTCGAGACAGCATTGTCCTTCCTGCTGCAAGAGTCCCACAAAGGGTAGTCTATCCTCATTTTCTCTTATTCTAAGTCTGTGTTTTCTTTCTATTGTTTTCTCTTCATTCTGGTTTCCACTGTTCTGTTTTAGTGGTGGTGGCATTAAGCCTAGGGGGAGCGGTTTTACAGTTAAGTGTCCTTTACCCCCTCACATTCTTGAGTACTCCGACGCAACTGATACACAGATCCTCATCTTACTGAACAACACCTCCATGGGCCTCCACCTTCAGTTTTCAGAACTGCATGCTCAGTGTGGTAGAATGAAAGGCCAATAACTCCCTCAGTCTGAACACGGACAAAACAGAGATCTGAATCATGTCGAGATGCAGTTCTTTGCATGCCTGTCTGGTGAATGTTTGACTTGTCCTTCTCTGCTCTGCTCCATTCCCAGTTTCTCGCATTCAGAATTTAGGTTTTCTTTTTGATCAGGACCTATGATTATCGTCATGCATAATCAAACTTTTCTCTACCTGCTTTCTGTTCTGAAAACTGCTATGCAAAATTCTTCATTATCTCTCCTCTCAATTCTCTCACTTAGCTATATTAAATGCCTCGATTACTGCACCTCCCTTTTTCCAGTCTTCTCCGCCTTCATCAATACACGTTTTTACCACTTTGAAAACGTGCAATTCACCTTGCCCTTGATCCTGCTGGTTCCTTTTTTTCTTTTAAGACACCAAAATCTCTACATTGGCTACCTACTGCTAACAGGACTATCTTTAAGTCACTTTGTATGATGTTCTGTGCCTACCATTGAATTGGTTCCCTTTTCCACCAACAAAATGATTGCCACTACCCCCCTGCCTGCTCTCTCAGATCGTCAGTAGTGTCTTCTTGTTGTTCCCAGAATCATCACAATTGGGTGGGAGACTGTGACTTACATCTGGAAGTTTTTGCCTGATTCTCTGCGAGGCCACAACCAACTTTTTAATTTCTGCAATGGTTTAAAAACATAGTTTTTTCTAACTATCATCCTTAATGTCAGAGACTTTTTTTCTTTTTCAGTCCTACAGTGCCAGGACATTTTCTAGGTAATTGTGCACTTTATACACCTTTCACAAATCACACAAATGTCTTGATATAAGGCTCACTGAAAGTAAACAGGTGCAGAGCTACAAATATATATGTCCAAGAGACTTTATCAAAGGTCCTTTCTGTGACTAAAGAAGTCTCATGTCTTCACCTTCTCAATAAAATGGCGTTGGAATTTAGTTTTTTTGCTGACCATTCCTACCTTTTTAAAAAGATGGTCAGCGAGGGATGAATAAGACTGTCTACTTTTGCTTATAATCTACTAATTAGCAGTTTGGCATGTATTTAGGCTTTACGGTAATTAGTGAGATAGGTCTGTAATTTCTTTGGGAATTTTGGCCCATATTTATACTTTTTTAGCGCCGCATTTTGATGCAAAAACTGCGCAAACTTACAAAATACACTTGTATTTTGTAAGTTTGCACCGTTTTTGCGTCAAAAAGCGGCGCAAATACGGCACTAAAAAGTTATAAATATGGGCCGTTGTGTCTTTACTCTCCTCTGGATCACCAGATTGATAGATAGGGACGCTGAGCCGCAGAAAGCATCTGCGGATACAAAGTGATGCAATACAAAGTCTAATTGTTCTGATATTGCAGAAAAGAGCTCTACGAAGTTAGCTTTGAATGTGGCTGCATATTTTTTAGCTTTTATGTGTGTCAACAACACCCCGTTTCTGATGGCTTCTATTGTGGAGGTGTTTCTACTGTGTTTTAAATGTAAGACAGGCAATCTATTGACTTTGTTAGGATTGCAAACGTTTTTTTCCTTAATTTTTCTAGACTGTATCTAATTATGGGCATTTTCTGCTCAGTATTCTATTACAGTGGTATTTTAACTTTTTGAGTGCATCTAGTGTGGTTATACCTTTATTATGTGGGTGGAGTTCTTCTATGCGTTTGATTTCTTCCGAGGGTGTCTACTCTGATGTTTACCGATTAGTTTTTTTAGATATCAATCTAGACATATCCCCTCTCAAGGTAGACTTTAGTCCATTGATACTCAAAGTACGGCCCGGGGGGCGCATACGGCCCCTCTGACCTTTACATGCGGCCCCCAGGTCAAAAGCAGCACTGGGCTACCATTTTCTTGAATCAGCACTAACATTAATGAAGAAGTTAAATAAAGAAACAAGCCTTTATGTAAAGGTTAACTGAAGTTAAAGAAAAGAAGTAACTAGGTTATCCTGCACTGTTTAACTTCAGAAACACCTTTATTTTTAAAGACCTCTTGCATCAAAAATGTAAAAATATGATAAAATCTATTTAAAATTCAGGAAGTGTATTTCATTAACATATATTCCGTTTGACCTTCGTACATCACGTTATCAGAGCCTTGATAACTATTTTTTTTTTAAGCGATAGTTTTCAAACATGAATTTACATTCATTTTTTCCCCACCCTAACAACGTCAATGTGAGCTAAGATGCAAGTCACTTGTTAAGTGCACTCCTGGGGCTGGGTTCCTCTTATACACGAACAACATTATAGCTTATTAAATCGAACACAGGAGAAGGTTTTGCACATCTTGAAGTCATGTATGTCTGCATCCTTTTATATGTGATAATGAAGGGGGAAAAAAGGGAAAGTGGAACAAAACAATTGCCTGGATCACACCATTTGGTAAAGTGGGGAAACTGAGATTAATTCCAGGTGTTCTGGTTTCACATTGTGCAGTTCAGCGGCTGTATATGCTTTGCTTCCAGCACACCCACCTTACTGGCACCACCCCGTGGAACTTTCTCCTCCTGAGTGCCACGCTGCTAGCATTAATGCGGCCCTCGGTCACATCATAGACGAAACATTTTGGCCCCCGGGAAAATGTTTGTGAGTACCCATGCTTTAGTCCATCCCACTCACAACCAGAGAGTGGCAGGGGCACCAATTGTCTTTGAAGTACAGTAGAATAGTGGCACAAATGACATTGATATCAACAGGATCTGTAGCAAATTTCCTTTCATTCTCCAGATAGTTAATTTCAGAGGTGGGGAGCCTAGCATCATATACATTGACATGCAAGCAGGAGATGATATTAGAATTGGTTCAGTTCTAGAGTACGAGGTGCAGGGGAGATAAGCTAAATCCACCTGAAGGTAGTCTATCCAAGAATAACTCTGATATGGGTACGAGGAAAAGTTAATTATTTTCTGTTTCAATTAAAGTCTCCACACATCAGAGAGATGATCGGAGTTGCCTGGGGGTTGCATTTGTTTATGTTCTTTGGATGGGTTAAATCTGTAGGAAGATTGTGTTCTTGACTATTGAGAGACTGAAATAACCACTAAAAATAAGGTTGGCATTGGGAGGGAGTTCTAACAGCTTTTTGTTGAATGTGCCTCAAAAGACATGTATATCACAGTTGGAAGCATATATCTTTATGGTAAAAGAAAGTCAATGTCATGTTTATGTAATCTGGGGATAAGCCATATGCCTGATTGATCTGACTCTGACTCTAACATAACCACTGTCAGTCTAGAACATTTAGGCCCTCATTACAACCCTGGCGGTAAATCCCACTTACTGCCATGCTGACGGCCGCCAACATACCATTGCTGCGGCGGAAATCCACTACAGGTATTATTGTAATTGTATTGTATTGTAATAGTATTTATAGAGCACTTACTACCCCTGACGAGGCGTCAAAGCGCTTTTTGGCAAGTAGCACACTATTCCGGAACCCAAAAAGAATTAGTGTTGGATTAGTATATGGAAATATGAGTACAGTTTTAGTATTATTATGAGTTAATTTGAGCCGCGGATATGAGAGTTTGTTAGTTAGATTGACTGGAGTCATGGAGGGGTGGAGGAGGGAAGAATCCAGAAGTGTTAATTGGGAGTTTATGGTAATAGGATTTAGGCTTGGGATGAGTAAAGGGGGGATGGAGAAGGGAAGAGTCTGTGGAAACGGTTAGGGAGATCATAGTGGCAGGGTGAGATAAATGAGGGAGAATATAGTAGGGTTGTTTGGGAGATCATGACCCACATCTTGGAATCCGCCACAATACAGACACCCACACAAGTCCTCCACACCAAAGGTCAGTGATAAACTGGTGATAGCAAAACCTACACTGTCACGCCAACAGGAATACGCCCACAGTATCATGACCCACGAATCAACGTGGCAGTCTTTCAACCGCGGTAATCCATTGGCGGTACACACCGCTGCGCTCAAAATACACACACATTTACAAAACACAACCACATTGGATAATTCAAAATACACACACCTGACACACATACACACAGCACACTCACACACTCACACCACTATAAAACACACACCCACAATACCCACAACCCCTTACAACAACAGTTTTGGAAGAAGAAGAGAGAGAGAGAATAGCAAAGACAACACCAGCATCCAGAGGCACACAACACCATCACTCATACAACATCCATGCACCTCAAAGAACACACCCCAAAACATCACATCACACATCACACCAACAACACAACAAACATCACCTCACACATCACCCACACCACATTATGGCACCTCAAAGACACCCCAGGTTTTCTGAGGAGGAGCTCAGGGTCATGGTGGAGGAAATCATCTGGGTAGAGCCACAGCTATTCGGATTACAGGTGCAGCAGGCCTCCATTGCAAGGAAGATGGAGCTATGGCTGAGAATTGTCGACAGGGTCAACGCAGTGGGACAGCACCCAAGAACACATGGTGACATCAGGAAGAGGTCTAACGACCTACGGGGGAAGGTGCGTTCTGTGGTATCCAGACACCAGGTAGCCGTACAGAGGACTGGCGGCGGACCCCCACCTCCTCCCTCACAACTAACAACATGGGAGGAGCAAGTCTTGGCGATCATGCATCCTGAGGACCTCGCAGGAGTAGCAGGAGGAATGGGCTCTGGAGAGTCAACTCTTTACTATTATATCCCCCACCCTACCTGCATGCCATCACAAACTCCTACCCCTACCTTCACACCCATCACCCCAACACCTCACAGATATCCCACTATCACAACCCACACATCCCAATACCAAGCCCTGCATGTAACACCAATGCATGAACACCCATCACCAAAGCATGTCCAGTAGAGAGACTCACCCAGGCCACAAAATCACCACTCACACAAGGGCCAATGCAATAATGCAAGCACCGGAGTAGAGGGAAACTCACCCATTGGCACACACAGATACAATAACTATGCATTTACACCCCAACAGGACCCCTACCCAACGTCACCAGACAGGAGGTGCCAGCCATATCTAGTCCCCCCACAGAAGAGGCCCACAGTGACGACAGCAGCTCTGCACGACTGGATCAAGATGACCAGCCCGGCCCATCAGGGACCTCTGGACAGTCGGTTCCCCTGCCACAGTCTCAAACCACCACTGAACCTCCCCCCTCAGGAAACACCACCACAGCACCCACCCAGCGGGCCCATGCCACTGACCACAGGACATGTCAATCAGCAGTGTGTCCACCACTACAGGGACCCCAGGCAAACCCACTAACCTAGGACGATCAGGGGCCTGGGGTTAGTGGCAGTGGGCACACGGTTCAGGGGACAGAGGCACAGGACAACAGGGAAGCTGGGAGGACTGCTGTGCGACAGGGGGAAGACAGGCCCAGAGAACCCACTCTCCAAGAGACACTCTCCAACATCATGGGAGCATACCACCATTCCCAGGAGACCATGGGCACGGTACTGGCCAAGTTTCAGGAGACCCAGAGGCTGCAGGAGGAACAGTAGCTGGGGATCAGGTAGGGCTTGAAGTCCATTAACACCACCCTGGTCACCATTGCAGGGGTGCTGGCAGACATGGCCAACACCATGAGGGAGACAGAGGCACACCAACAGGCCCCTGACACTAGCCCGAACAATGAACAGCCCCCCATGTCCGCCGGCGCTAGTGGACAGGAGGTCCCGCCACAGGACCAACAGGCCACCAGCATCCCACTCCCTGCAGAAGGAGAACCACCCCACAAACGGTCCCTGCGATCCAGGCACAAGACAGAGAACATTGCCAAGACCCCGCCAGGAAATAAGACTCTCCTGATTGTCACCCTACCGTCCCACTATGTCACCCTGACCACCTTAAACTGCCATCGCGCCACTTCCTGTGCCCCCTTGGACAATGCACCTGTGATACAAAGAGACTGGACTCTACCATGGATATTCCTCCACCATCACCCCAGCCCGTTGCACATCCCCCTCCACTGATTAGCACTTAAATAAACACCCTTGAATCACAAAACAATCTGGAGTCAGTCTGTACTTTCACAAATGTGTTATTACAACCTCTCTGACAAATATCAATGGCAATGTTCATTTGCACATACTAAAGTATGACAGTTGTAGGGCAGCAGTGATAGCAGAAGGTAGAATGTGGTACCCAGATCTGTGAAAAGGAAAGGCAAAGTGAACTGTCAGGGTCCATACACAGAGGTAAAAAGGCAGACTCATGCAATGTCCTACAGTAGTCTTATATGAGGGGAGCAGTGCCAGTCTCTTACCTGTGTCTCACTGGAAGTATTGCATGATGATGTTGTTTCGGTTGTCAATTTCTTCTTCTTCTGCCTCCTCTTCTTCACTGTCCACAGGCTCCACAGCTGCCACAAGACCAACATCAGGCCTATCCTCCTGCAGAAAAGGCACCAGCGCCGCAAAGCCAGGTTGTGCAACATACAGCATGCAACGATTATCTGGCACACCTTCTTCGGTGAGTAGTATAGGGAGCCACCTGTCAGATGGAGGCACCGGAACTTGGCCTTCAGGAGGCCGAAAGTCCACTCTATAATCCTCATAGTTCGCACATGTGCCTCATTGTAGCGTTCCTCTGCCCTTGTCCTGGGATTCCTTACTGGGGTCAGTAGCCATGACATGTTGGGGTAACCAGAGTCACCTGCAAATATCAAGGGGTATCTGTTAGACATTCACAAACCCTTAGGGACTCTCCCATACCCAGACACCTATTCAAACTGTGTGGGAACCTTGGGCTCACCTATTAGCCACACACGGTGCCTCTGGAGTTGGCCCATCACATAAGGGATGCTGCAATTCCTCAAAATGTAAGCGTCATGCACTGAGCCAGGATACTTGGCATTCACATGGGAGATGTACTGGTCTGCCAAACACACCATCTGCACATTCATGGAATGGTAGCTTTTGCGGTTTCTGTACACCTGTTCATTCCTGCGGGGGGGGACAAATGCCACCTGGGGGAAAACGATGTAGCTGTGCATGTGTTTCAGCAGGGCAGACAACACTCTGGACAACACATTAGAGAACATTGGCTGAGACATCTCTGATGCCATGGCCACTGTTGTTTGATAGGAACCACTGGCCAGGAAATAGAGCACTGACAGGACCTGCACTAGAGGGGGGATTCCTGTGGGATGGCGGATAGCTGACATCAGGTCAGGCTCCAACTAGGCACACAGTTCATGGATTGTGGCACGCTCAAGTCTGTAGGTGATAATGATGTGTCTGTCTTCCATTGTCAACAGGTCCATCAGGGGTCTGTACACCGGAGGATGACGCCAACTCATCATCTGCCCCAGCGGATGTGCCCTATGGAGGAGAATGGTGAGCAGAGGGTCATATACCACATAGGTTGCACAAGGGCGTTTTGCACTATTGTGATTTCATTAGTGTGTGGCGCTGTCTGTCCGTATTCCTACCCAAAAGTGCTGTGACGCAGTTAGGTGCCCTGCCATGTGCCCCCCTGAAATGGCGGCTGCCTGACCTGTAAGGAGGGACAAGGGGAAATGAGGTAACTGCGCTGGCGTTGTGCAGCGTCGCGGTGGGTGGACGAAGACCGCTGCGCAATTCAGCATTGGTTATCATTGGGGCCTATGGGTTCCAGGAGCCAATGACGACGTACGCCGGCGGTGACGGTACGCACCGCCGCGGACGTGACCGCCATTTTCTATCTGTGTACTCACTTGATACGTGACCTTCAACAGGAGAGGACCTACACTGCAAGTGCTACTGTGACCTGGGTCTGGAAGCGACAATGGCTACAGTGTCTGGGGAAAGGGCCCCTGCCTTCACCGTGGAGGAGTTGGACAACCTGGTGGATGGGGTCCTCCCCAGTACACGCTACTCTACAGTCCTCCAGACACCAGAAGAAGGGTATTTGGTGTGCCATCGCCAAGGAAGTGGGGACCCTGGTGGTCTTTCATAGACGGAGCACCCACTGCCGCAAGAGATGCGAGGACCTGCGCCGCTGGAGCAAGAAGACGGCGGAGGCCCAGCTGGGGATTGCCTCCCAACGTGGAAGGGGTGCCCGTTGCACCATGACCCCCCTGATGTTCCGGATCCTGGCGGTGGCATATCCGGAGTGGATGGGTGCTTGAGGGCATCACAGCAGCCACAAGGGGGTGAGTACAGTCTCATTCATCTGACTCTGCGTGCTTTTCGAAGTGTCTGGGTGGGGGATGTGGGCTGCGGGCTCCCCTAGGTCAGGGCGAACGTGCAAGGGTAGGTCCCTTGTTAGGTAGGCTCTGTGGCACTCCAACCCCAATAGTGGTGGTGGCCATCTACAACTAGTCAGGCTACTGTGGGTTCCAGTGGTGCAGCAAATGGGCTTAGGCATAGTCCCCCATGGGCAGGTGTTTTTTCCACTAACTGCTAGTGCATGGGCTAGTGCATAGGGCTGCTCCCTCTGTGTTGTGTCTGCCAACGGTAGTTGTGTTGCTGACATTGACCATGTGTCTCCTCTGTCTTTCCCCCCCTTTTTGTTTTGTCACCCTGTCCTTGTGTGCATTAGCATCATCTGGCGGAGGAGCAGTGGCACCGGAGCAGGAGGGAGTTGCAACCCACTTGGCCCAGGAGGGTGAATGTACATAGTCTGAAGGCACCAGTGGGACGGAGGGCGAGGGGAGCTCCACGACGGGGAAAGGAGGGGACACCAGCGACAGCGACTCCTCCTCTGATGGGAGCTCCCTTGCGGTGGCGGGCACATCTATGCCCACCACAACAACAGGTTGCCACCCCCCTACCAGCACCGCCCTCCCAGCAGCTCCTCAGCCTGTTTCCCGTGCCCGCTCACCCAGGAGTGTGGGCATCTCCTTCGCCCCAGGCACCTCAGGCCCTGCCCCAGTCAGCCCTGCTGCCCTTAGTGAGGAGGCTATTGACCTCCTGAGATCCCTCATTGTTGGGCAGTCAACCATTTTGAATGCCATCCAGGGTGTTGAGAGGCATTTGCAGCAAACAAATGCATACCTGGAGGGCATTCATTCTGGCATGGTGGCCCAACAGAGAGCATTTCAGGCTCTGGCCTCAGCACTGATGGCAGCCATTGTCCCTGTGTCCAGCCTCCCCCCTCCAACCTCCACTACCCCGACCCAATCCCCTCTACCTCAGCCTATCCCAAGCACACCATCAGACCAGCATGCCCACACATCAACACACAAAAGTGGCTCAGGCAAATATAAGAACCACACATCCCAAAGACACTCACACACGCACCATACCCATGCAGACACACCAACATCCACTGCCTCCACTGTGCCCCCCTCCTCCACGTCGTCCACTTCCCTCCCAGTCTCATCTCCACTCACACCTGCATGCACTACATCCTCAGCCACTACCTCCATTACCAGCACGCCCATCACCACACACCGCTCACACGCAATCACCACCCCACTACCATGCACACGTCCCCTGTGTCCTCTCCCAATGTGTCTGTGAGCCCTCCTCCCAAAGTACACAAACGCCAGCACACACCCACTCAACAGCCATCCACCTCACAACAGCCTCCAGCCCATGCACCTTCACCCAAACTCAGCAGACGTACACCTCCTACAACCACTACCTCTTCCTCCCCCCCCGTCCTTCCTCTAGGGCCAGGATGTCTAGATCCCAGCCCAGCACCTCAGCCACCAAATCCTCATCAAGTGTGGTCCCTGCAAGTCCGGGAACATCGAAGGCGGCACCCATCAGGGCTGCCAGTGTGCCACCTAGTGAAGCCAAGGACCACCCTATTCCGCCACGTGCCAAGGTAAAGAAGGGGCCAGCATGCCGAAGAGAAAAGCCGCACCAACCACCCAGCAAGGCCTCTTCCAGCACCAAAGAGGACAGTGGCAAGGTCCCAGCAACGACTTCCAAGGTGGGGAAGGGACACAAGGACAAAGGGAAGTCAGCTCAGGGCACGGAGCCTCTGGGTGAGGAATTGGTGTCACCCCTTTTGCAAGACAGACCAGCAACCTGTACGGCGGTGGCCACCACCGCAACGGTCGCCACCTGCACCACCACCTGCACCACCATCTGCACCGCCACCTGCACATCTGCTGCCTCTACTACAGTCACCAGCATCATCCCCAGTGGGCACCCTTCCGAGGCTGCAGGAGACAGCCTAGTGTCTCCCTCCACAAGTGCAGACACCTGCACCACCCTCAGCATCTCCGCCGCAGTCACCGCCGCAGCCACTGCCACATGCCAGGCGACATGCCCAACCAGTGCCACTACAGAGGACATCAGCAGCATCCCCAGTGTGAGGCTTCCGAGGCTGCAGGAGACGTCCTGGACCCTGCACACACTGCATGAGGCACCAGCACTGGCACTACCAGCAGTTTGCAGCCTTAGTTGTCGCAAGGAGGAGTGTGGCTCTGCATCCATGGAGTATCATGCTACCTGTTACCGGTAAATCTCGTGGCTCAGACTCCCATGTGAAGGAATGGGAACTGCCACACCGCTGGTGCAGCATCACTGGGCACCATGCCCCCTCCAGAACCAGTGGAGAACAGCATCCACTCCCCAAGTCCTTGGCAGGATGAAGCACTCAGGGCACCATGCCCCCTCCAGAACCAGTGGAGAACAGCATCCACTCCCACAGTCCTTGGTAGGATGAAGAACTCTGGGCACCAGGGCCCCTCAAGAACCAGTGGAGAACAGCATCCACTCCCCCAGTCCTGCTTGCCCCACCCAGAACCAGTGGAGAACAGCATCCACTCCCACAGTCCTTGGCAGGATGAAGCACTCTGGGCACCATGCCCCCTCCAGAACCAGTGGAGAACAGCAACAACTCCCATAGTCATTGGCAGGATGAAGCACTCTGGACACCATGCCCCCTCCAGAACCAGTGAAACATGTCACCGACTTGCGAGACTGTGGCTTTGTACTCCCCAGGAACAGGCAGTGGGCAAACCACCCACTTGAGAGACTGTGGCTTTGTACTCCCCAGGACAAGGCAGTGGGCAAACCACCCACTTGAGAGACTGTGGCTTTGTAGTCCCCAGGACCAGGCAGTGGGCAAACCACACACTTGAGAGACTGTGGCTTTTCACTCCCCAGGACCAAGCAGTGGGCATGGAGCCCCCTCGAGGAGCAGTGGTGTCATCCCATCATCCGGCTGAGGTGCCGCCCCTCCCCTTCCCCCTGAGGTGCCTGTGTTTTTTTCGACCTGATCCCCCTGCAGTGTTCTCTCCGTTTTGAGGCAGGTGTCATGTATGGGCTTCGCCCATGCTTTTTGGGACCACTGGTCCACGGACATTTAATGGGACAGTATACGGACTTGTTTACTTGCTGTGAATATTTGTATATACTGATGATTTAAAGTTATCTTGGCCTATCTGAATTTTTGATTATTACACTCATTATACTCATTTTATTTGGTCCTTGCGTTCTTCCAGGGGGTGACGGGGTGTATCTGTAATGTAATTGGATGTGTTAGTGTGTATGTTGTTGTGGGTGGGGGTGTTGCGTGTGTGTGTCACTCTCTTTTTCCTCTCCCCCTCCCCTGTGTGCTAGGTGCAGGACTCACCGTGGTCGTCGCCGCCGTCTTTGATATTCCTGGTAGATGAGGAGGTAAACCAACATGGGCAGGACCTATAACTCGGGCTCCATGGCGTCCTGGTTCATTGTTGGGTGTCGTGAGGTGAGTGGTTTCTGTTCCAAAGACTGTTTCCGCCGTGCTTTTGATGGCGTTGGTACCGCTCCGGAAAAGCTGGCGGGTTGGTGCCTTGTAATAGTGTGGGCGGTACATTGTCTTCCGCCTGTCTGTTGGCGGTTACCGCCGCGGTGTTTGTTGCTACCGCTGTGGCGGTCGGAGTGTTAAAGTGGCTGTCTGTGTTGGCGGTTTCCGCCATGGTCGTGATTCCATTTTTTTCCCCACCAGCCTGATGGCGGTATTACCGCCGCTTTATCACCGACCGCCAGGGTTGTAATGAGGACCGTAGATCTAAGGCCCATATTTAGGAAGAAGTGGCACATCAGAGCTGATGCGCCACTTTTTCTGCACTCCTCTACTGGCACCTAACGACATTATGGTTGTGCCGTATTTATAATACGGTGCACCATGTCGGTCGGTAGGACAATAGCGTCTACATTTTTTATGCTATTATGGCGATTTGATATACTAGCGTAAAAAAAATTGACTCTAGTGTAGCAAAGTGCAAGGAGGACCATCGTTTTCAATGGGAGTGTCATTTTAACAGCTGCTCTGAGCAGATGTTAAAAATGACACCAATAATGGCACAGTGAGTTCTGTTAAATTTCACTGCGTCATTTTTGTGGACCTAGCGCCGGAACGCCCCCCTTGCATACATTATGCCTGGTGCAGGCATAATGTGGTACAAGGGTTTACAAAGTGGAGCAATGCATGCATTGTGCCATTTTGGAAATATGGCATGTGGAAAAAGCTACTTTATCGCTGCTTTAGCATAAAAATAATGTTGCTACAGCAGCTCTAAGGTGGTGCTAGGTGCTCTTAAATATGCCTCTAAGTGAGATCACTCCATGCTTTGTCCTCCTAGTTTCTAATCATAATAACTAAGCAATTGAACCTCTTCCCTTGGACAATGGTTCACCATAACATATTTTATTCCCCCGCAGAATGATTATATCCCATTTAAATATTTGGCAATGTTAAACTGTCTTTCTCCTTTTCAAAAAGTGATTCAGATCATTTGTATTTAGAGATCAGATCTGAATATTTGCCATTGAGTGTACTTGTTACATCTAGGATAGGCTAAAGGACGTATGAAAAATCAACAGCATAAAGAAGGGACCACATCAAAAAGGAGTAGAGTATACTGGAAATAAAGTGATTGAGACATATAGTCATGGCCATGTGGGAACAACAACTTCTACTAGCAAAGTCTAGGACTGGAACATGGTGTCCCTGGTGACATGAAATCATTTGGTACCCTTGGACTGAGAACTTATTCTAAACTAATGGCCTAAATGTCAAGTACAAACTTCAAATGTCACAATGGTTATGAAATAGGGAACCTACATCCAAACATGAATTGGACATTGTCAGTAATCAAGGCCACCCGAGTATCCATAGCCAAGACAAAGAAAATCAAATGTAGTTGCCCTACTTTTGACTCCTAGGGAGTCCACTGTTTCACATTATAGGTATTGAACTACAAGTCCCAGCATCCTTAGTGCTGTTGGTTGAAAAAACAAGACGAGCAGATTTGTTAGACAAAATAGTACATCTATATTTGCAAACTGACCTCTCAGTCTAAGGTTAGCATATGACTCCATGTAACAAGAGACACCAGGTTCCAGACCTGGACTTCCCTTGTAGAAATTATATGTTTTCAGCTGTGCTAGATCACTTGAAATGAACCTAGATCCCAATTTCTAGAATGTACCACATTGTTAACAAAAATCCGGTACTCGAAAAAGGTGTCCCTGATGAAACGGAGGCATCTGCCAACTCAGCTCCGTGGTAGCGACCTTACAGGAGGCACAACATAGCCCAGGTTGTTACCATCCACAACAGTTTTAAGTTGTAAGTAGGAATACTAGAGGACTCCCTGTCACCGAGAATCCATTGCTGCAGCTTCCATTTAGCAAAATCATCCCTGGTGGCACTTGTTATATTGGTTCATCTTAAAGGATCCTATTGTACTGAGGACCTATTTGTTTCAGAGTGCTAGAACAGTGGGGGTTCAAGACTGATCCTGAGTCAGGCAACTATTACTAAACCTTTTTATTAACTGTAGACTTATAAAAGATTGACACAAAAAAGAAAGTGAAGTTCTAAACTTATGCTTTGCAGTTTACTTGTTGCTCTTTAGTGCTGGTTCATAACTTATTAAGTTATGGGGTATTGACTGTACCTTTAGGCCTACAGGTAACAAAATGATCTCTGCAAGAAAAGCAGTAGCCCACTGAACTATCGATATAAACTACAAATCGATGGCTTGCATGTTACATACTATTCACCATTATGAACGCTGATACTCCCCACTCAGCGTACACTTCGTGAGCTACTTTTCATGTCTGAAATGTGGAATGTCAACTGGAAGTGCCACAGTGTACCACAAATGGACTGGACAGTGGGCAGAACGTATACTAGGAAGCAGGTACACCCAGATTATCATTTACCATGGGTTGGCAGCATCTCCAGAACCTGGCTCTCTTCCAACCTCAGTAGGTCGTGGGAGAAGATTAGTTGACAGAGAATGTTAAGAAGTGGTGATTGGATAGGACAGAAAAAATATCAGCAGGTAGATTACGAAGGGAAGACTGGTCAAACAGTGTCTGTGACTGAGCTGGATGAAAGAAAGCAATGCTTCCTGAAAGCAGGAATGATGGGGTGCCCATATGTCTGCCTTGCAGATCTCAGAATTAGGAAAATGTTTTGAAGAAGCATGTTACCGCTTTACCTCCAGCCTACAGGGGACATACACCCCTTCAGGGAGAAGACTACTTGGATTTTGTAGCTATGACAGGATGTAATCGAATTACTAAAGGAGGTATTGGAATCCATATTTCCAGATACCTTCATGCCACAAATGGCAAAGATAGGAGACTGGCTGGTGGGGGTCAATGTTGGAGAGCTCCTTCTATATCCAGATTTTATTTAGCTTTGTCATCGCTAGAGTTATGGGGCCTAGTAAATAATTATAACAAGTGGTATGATTACCCAATCTAATTGTGCTTAATCTATCTATCTCAGAATGATGAAAGGCTGAGTGTTCCCTGAAGGCATTACAATTCATAAACCCCAAGTGCTTGACTCACTGAGACATCTTGTCAGCCAAAAGGAAGAGGGCATAGAGGGAGAGCACTTTACTCATACAGAAATTGCTCCTTTTTCTGCAAGTCCTGGACAAGTAAACTGAGCAACTTTCGTGGAGAGTATGATCTATTTTTATCAAATGTGTGAAGATGTGAAGGCATGTTCAGATGTTGAGCACCTAGTTTTGAAGAAATTTGTCCACTATGGTCACTAAAGGCTGAGATGGATATAGAACAACGCTCTTACGTTTCCTAGGTCCTTGCTTGAGTAGCTCACCCAGACCACTATTTTGGTTTGCATTATGGGACTTCTCCTGTTTCTTCCATTATGAAATCAGGACTACAGTCCTCAGATGGCAATGCAAGAGAACTTGGACTGGATGAGCTACTCACACATGGACCTGGTAGACTGGGGAGCTTTGATGTCGATTAGCCGCCTACCTTAATGGCATAAGGTCACTGGCCAGGCACATAAGGTGTGTTTGTGTTGGACCCGGGTTATACAAATCAAGCTGCAGTCATGGGTACACCTGATGATTGCCTCTGATGAGCCAAGGAGGACCTAGAAGGAATGAAATGCAGGGAGAGAACTTCACACTCAGTGAATGAGCTAGGTGCTTCTGCCTGTTTGGATATACACCATTAGCATTTGGAGATCCACCTAAGGCAAAGAAGTCAGTTTGACAGAGGCCCAACGCGCTGAAGATAGAGTTCTCAAGTAACCCAGATCTGTTTTTAAAGGGGATGCACATGAGTCCAATTCCCAGAATGCAATAAATAAAAAAATAAACAATGCATGGTTTGGGGAAACTTGAGAGAGCTCTCCGGGGCACACAAGGGAAATATGGTCTTATACATCTACATCCTAAAAATATTGGAGTCTAATATGTTTATTTTATTTCACATTTTGATACCTGCTTGATTGTCTGCAGTAAGAGAGAAGTGAGTCCACCCCAAAATGTTGTCACCCATGTGATAGAGATGAACAGTGTGCATGCGGTACTGTGCTCCATTCCCCATCAGGTCTTTCAGAAGTCTAGGAGAGCTTAACCCATGCCAGATTTTCAGAATAATCACTGTGTAAATAAACTGAATTCTATGTCAGGACCAGAGGCTTCACATTATGCTTCTTTTTCTTTACTGATACATATAAAGTAGCCAATGAGAACAAACAAAAGCTTTAAACTTAGTTACCCATGACCCATGAGAACCTTGACCCATAGATCCACCAATCAGAGGCTACATGTCCTTGTATAATCCCCTGTGACCAATGTGCGTCCTCTTTCTCTGCTGCTGCAACAGCTATAGATAAGTGCTCACTATAATTCATATTCATGTCAATTATTGTACGTTTTCTATTTTGATCAGCCGTCGGCCCGGTGTATGAAGAACTTCGCTCCCTCCTTTCCATATGCAGTGTCAGCGTGGAGCAGGAGCGGGGATAATTGAGATTTTCCTAGCCTTGGTGTCTGAAAGGCTAGATTTTATTAAAGACACGGAGGCGAGTATTATGCAGTCTTTTCTTGCTTTAATTACGAACAGCAGCCAAGCAAGAACTACAGTATCCAGAAACAAAAGAACTACAAAATGACCTCATAGTGTAGTAACCAATGGGATATCACAATGCACTACTAATATCTTAACTGCGAGCAACAAGTCCTCTTTTCTTGATGCGAACTAAAGAGGAGAAGTAACCAAAACAATCACATAGAACATAAAAACCAAAGTCATAAAGTCCATGCAACCATCTCGAAGATGACGGAGACCGAAGGACGACTGGAAGGTATAGTCGATGTCGCACAAATCCAAGCTTGGTAAGAGACGATGGTGTGTATCACCCTGAGCCAACACCGGAAGAGGGAGTTGGTACTGAAAGAGAGAAACAGGGCGGGTTAAATCGTGGTGGGATAATACTCGCCTCCGTGTCTTTAATAAAATCTAGCCTTTCAAACACCAAGGCTAGGAAAATCTCAATTTTATTACAAGACCGGAGGCTCCTATTATGCATGTTCAAAGCATTGCAATCACAGAATCTGAGACATGAGAAATCGGTTTACAATAAAAAGTTCTAAACGTATTTTCATTCGACCAGTCTGCAGATCTGAGAATATCCTGTAAAGAGGAACCTGCCCAAAAAGCACGAGAGGCCATAGCCCCCCTGGCCGAATGGGCACCAAAGGCACTAATATCAATGCCAGCAAGGGACATAACCCATTTAACCCAACGAGCCAGGGTAGGGGAAGACACAGGAAGGTGAGGTTTCTGAAAGGAAATAAGTAGTTGGGATGAAGAGGATGATCTCAAATCTGCAGTACGGGTTACATAAGTTTTTAAGCAATTTGCAACACATATATTGGGTTGAGAGGGAAAATATGGATAATTAATACTAGACAAGTTAGTTTTTGTACGTTTTTTGATCTGAAACGAAACACCAAGGGGAGAAAAGAAAAAGGAAGTAACATCCAGTGCTCTAACATCTGAGATCCGCTTGATAGAAACTAAACATAAAAGGATGGTTAACTTAGCCGAAAGCTGTTTGAGAGATAATAATTCATTATCAGGCCACGAGGTAAGAAAACGCAACACCAGAGTAACATCCCACATAACATTATATTTAGGAGACGGTGTATTAACGTATCTTACTCCCTTTAACAATTGACAGACCAGGGGATGCTCTCCAACTGGCCTACCATCAACTCTTTGATGTTCCGCAGAAATGGCAGATCTATACAAATTAATAGTGCGATAAGCCTTACCTTGAGAAGCCAAAGAAGCCAAAAAATTTATAATTAATACTACATTCGCTGAAAAGGGATCTGAATTCCTGTCCAGGCACCAGCTGCACCAAAGGGACCAAGCTGACTTATAGGCCCTGGAAGTTCCCGGGGCTCTGGCCTGCTGGATAAATTTAACAGCGTCCTCCGAAATTCCTGGGACTCCCCAGGACGACCCGAAACTTTCCAAGCTATGAGGAACAGGGATCCGTCGAGAATCAACTGATGTTGATGGCCCTGAGGATTCAAGAGGAGATCGGGAAATTGGGGCAGCCAAAGAGGCGGAGCGATCGCCAGCTCTAATAGAGTCGGATACCACGGTTGGGTCTGCCAGAAAGGAGTTACAATCACCAGAATAGACCGTTGCCTGCGCACCTGAGCGAGGACTCTGGGGATGAGAAGGAAAGGGGGAAAAGCATATAGAAGGGAAGTCGGCCAAATCTGAAGAAAGGCATCTGTGGCCAGGGCTTGTGGATCTGGCCTCCAACTGAAATATGAAGGAAGGTGAGAATTGAGGCGAGAAGCAAACAGATCTATAGACATTTCTCCAAAGACAAAAGAAAGGTGACTGAACACTGAAGGGTGCAGTTGCCAATCGCTGGAATCGTGAAGGTGTCTCGAATACCAATCCGCTACTGTATTGAATCTGCCTGGCAGGAAAACCGCCTTGACTGAAATCCGACGAGGCAGACAATATTCCCAAAGATGTTTTGCCAGAGAGGAGAGTATCTTTGACCTGGTACCTCCTAGGTGATTGATGTATCTGACCGCGGACAAATTGTCCATTCTGAGAAGGATGGTGCAACTTACCCTGTTCTTTGCAAAAGTGCGGATGGCAAAGGAACCTGCAAGCATCTCTAAACTGTTGATGTGCAAGAAGGACTCCTTCAGAGACCATGCGCCCCCAGTCGAGAACTGACCACATCTCGCGCCCCAACCCGTCCGACTTGCATCGGATTCTAATACAAGATCTGGGGCGGCAGAGAAGATAGTTCTGCCGTTCCAGGCATCTAGATGGGTTAGCCACCACTGAAGCTCTTCTTTGGATTCGGCATCTAAGACCAAGGGATCCGAATAAGCGAGACCCTTGTGAAGATGACGTATTTTGAGCCGTTGCAGGGCTCGATAATGTAAAGGACCTGGGAAGATAGCCTGAATGGAAGAAGCTAACAGACCTACTAGGCGTGCCAGATTTCTGAGAGAGATCTGCGGAAGGGAAAGGGAGTGGCGAATCTCCTTCTTGATCAATGAAACCTTGTGTTGCGGGAGCTGCAACACCGATAGAGTGGTATTTATTCGAAAACCGAGAAACTCCAAAGATTGAGTCGGAACTAAAACCGACTTTTGCACATTGATGAGAAAACCTAAATCGCGAAGGAGGTTTAGACACGTTGCGCCCAGTTTGAAAGGACCTCCGGATCAATAGGGTTACTATCCATTTTTGCTTCTTCCGCCAAATCAAAAATTCTGGTGAGAGGACCCACCAAATCAAGAAGCTTGTCCTGGCAACCCGACCAGGCTCTATCCACGCCCTTTTTGGGATCCTTGCCGAATTTTGAGAAGAACATCAGCATGTTAGGATCAATTACCGGAGTTGCTGTTATATTATCCGGAAGAGAGGGACGAGGACACTCTGACTTGAGTTTATTACGAGCGGCTTTATCCAGAGGGTGACGTAAAAAGAAAGAAACATAATCCGCCACATGCTCTGATGGGTACCACTCCTTTGAATTTGGATGGACCATGAAGGAGGGATCAAATAAGGGTTCACCAGCATGGTCGACTAAATCGTGAGACACTAGGTGTACGTCACCACCGTCAGGAGGAGAAATTCTACGCCTTTTCTCCAGAGGCCCATAAGAAACTGGATCTTCTGATCCGTCCACATCGCCCTCATGGCTGGAAACATTATCATCGTCATCCGTGTCTCTTAACTGCGAAATATATAAAGGAGAAGGAGGGGGACCCGATTTATAGACCTCTCGGGTGGAAGGACCAGAGGAAACGCCTTTGGACGTCATTGGGAGAGTGGTCGCACGTTTCCTGCTCTTATTAAAAGGCAATTTGGAAGAAGACATCATCTTTGAAACCGAGGCTTCAAAATTTTTGGTAACCTCAGACATGGAAACTGAGACTGCCTGCTGTACAGAGTCCCTTATGAAGGACTTCAAACTCTCCTGAAACACCTGGGAATCCTCTTCCCCAGCCATAATGTAAAAACACACTGGTCACCGAAGGGTTAATTTTTTGAGGAAAAAGAAAAAGGAGTGTCTGAAGGGGCGGGACCGAGCCAAGGGAGGCGGTTCAATGCAGTCGAAGTCGACTGACAGACGAGGGCAGGAGTTGAGAATGCCAAACGAGGCAAAGTGAGCCAATTATGCTCAAATAGCAAGCAAACCCGGTCGGAAATAAAGACGCGACGCGAGTATCAGCTGACAAGGTATGCCGGCCCAAAGAATGTGAGGAATGCTACGCGTGCGCTGAAAGGAATGCGCCGCGCTCGAGCGCGCGTCCTCAACGGCCGAAGACGGCCGTTGAGAGACGCTGTGTCGGAAGGACAGAAAAAAGGACGCGCGTTCCCTTATAATAACCGCGCGCTAAACACACAAGTTTCACCATGCAATAGTAATAACAGTAAGCACAATAAACAACCGAGCAAGTAATGTAGGTACTTATCTTGACTGCGAGCAGCAAGAAAAGAGGACTTGTTGCTCGCAGTTAAGATATTAGTAGTGCATTGTGATATCCCATTGGTTACTACACTATGAGGTCATTTTGTAGTTCTTTTGTTTCTGGATACTGTAGTTCTTGCTTGGCTGCTGTTCGTAATTAAAGCAAGAAAAGACTGCATAATAGGAGCCTCCGGTCTTGTAATAAAATTAGAGCGGGTAGAATCAGAGAGCTCACCGGTCTCAGAGGCGAGGTGTTAAGTCCTCTTTCTGCTCTGAGCCCATGCACGCGCATTGTGGCACGCGCCTCTTAAAATTCCATGATCAGCTCGAGAGACTTTTCGGGAACCGTGCGCGTACCTGCATTAGCAGCTCTATCCCCAAGGACTATAAAAGCACTTCAGCGCTCTGTCCTAGGGGGAGTGAAACAGGTGCCTCCCTCCACTCTTTAATTGGTTGACACGGACGTGCTCACTGCTTACAAGTACTCACCTGTGGGCCCTTCTGCCCCCCTTTTAACTTCCTCCTTGGTTCCAATAGAATTTCAACTCTTTTTGGTGTAATACACCATTATGGCCCAATACTATGATGACAATTATGTTTTTGGAGAATATAAGGATATCAGGTGGAGGTAAGGTTGATGGAGGCACTAGACAACCATGTGCACGACTGTGTGAGCAGATCCCTGATCCGGGCTCTTCATCCCTTTACACTACCTCTCATTAGCTATGGCAGTAGGGAGCTCAGTGTTGGCTCTACGGAGAATTCCCCTCCCTGAGGTGAATACCACTGACACTGGTCGACCTGATAAGGGTCTTGCTGGATGGACCCAGAATACAGCTGGGAAACAGATGGTCTCCTCTGTTCAACTGGACCATGAATATAGGACCTCATCAACAGCAGGTTCTTCTGACCTCCCTAGAAGAAAAGACCGAGTCACTGAGGCTCCCTCTTCTCCGTCCACCGACTTGGAGCTATCTCAAGTTGAATCCCAATCAGCTTCAAAATGTAAGTGCAAATCATATCATCCCAGTAACACTCCAGCTGAACCCTCCAATCGGAACTTAGACCCATATTTATACTTTTTTGGCACCGCATTTGCGCTGCTTTTTGATGCAAAAGCGGCGCAAACTTACAAAATACAATTGTATTTTGTAACTTTGTGCCACTTTTGCGTCAAATAATGACGCAAATGCGGCGCTAAAAAAGTATAAATATGGGCCTTACTGTTTAATCCAGACAACATTGTTCATCTCTGCTCTCCAGACTGGGTCCCCTGTCCTGAAGTAGCAGGCTACATCCAGCCATGTTTGACAAGAGATTTGAGATGGAGGTGCATAACACCTTGCGTTGTGAGTCCCCCATGAATAGACTCGAATATGGCAACATTTTTGAAGAAGGCATGGCTGCCAGGACAAATTATTTAATCTCTATGGTCCTCTTACAAAGATTGTGGAGCTGGCTGTTAAAGCTAAGAATTCCACTATTGACCCAGATGTCCTATTAGAATGGGCTCAACAGCTCTCTGTCTTCTGAGCGATGCAAATTGTGCCATATCAGCAGAATGTTGCAAATTTCTATTAATGAGAGTAGACTTTAAATTGGTCGAAAGTGCATCTGCTGAGGCAGGACTGGTGGAAAATGGCCTCCTGTTTAGGGACAGATGATATCCTCCGAGAGGCAGAGATGCAAAGTCCTGCGATGGATCAAATATATTCTATCCAACATGCTTTATAGGTGGCAGACGATGCCCCAACAGAAATGGTTACTGTGGGGGACCCGCATCAGGGGATACTTCTTATTCAAGTAACAATAATTCCATATTCAGAGGTTGCATTAGGGGGCAGGGGCAGGTTTTTCCTACACAATTGGCAGATGATCTCCCAGGACCCCTGGATTCTGGACATAGTGCAGAGGTTCAAAGCTAACTTTTATGCAACTCCTAACCAGGTGAACATTTATCCTTCTCTCCTTTTTTCACAGTCAGAGGGTCTTTTATAAATGCTGACATCCTATCCTTACTTGCCAAAGAGGCGGTAGCCCCCTCTTATGCCTGACGCTTTGTAAATACTATTTTCCTAGTACAGAAAAAGGGCAGAGGTTTCCGCATTGTGCTCAATCTCAAACAATTCAACTTTGGGTTGTGTATCAATACTTCAAAATGGAAGATTTCCACCTTCTGCGAGACCTCGTGCAGGAAAGAGACTAGCTGGTATGGATCGATCTGAAGTATGCTGATCTGTGAATACATATCTTTCCCCCCACCAGAGTTTTTCCAATTTCGTGGGTGTCAGCAGTGGTACAAGTTTACCGCGCTTCCCTTGGACTCTGTTTCGCCCCTTGCTGTTTCATCAAGGTTCTGTATCAGTGGTGCAGTTCCTCAGGGAGAGGTGGGTATGTAGGATTATATACCTAGATGATATTCTCATTATGGCACCAAGCAGAGAGAACAGTCTTGACACACCTATCTTGAGCAGTGCAATTCCTCCAAGACATGGGCTTTATAATCAGTTGTGAGAAATATACCCTAGTTCCAGCTCAGGATCTGGAATATTTGAGTTCCCAAGAGGATGGGGTATTAGCTGAGTTTAAACTTCCCCCAGTTAAGTTGATATCCATCAAAAAAGAGTTGAGGAAAGCCCTTATCTTTCTGACTGTGTCCTTGAGGATTTTGGCCAGGTTGGTGGGTCCTCTAGCGCTGACCATTCAGGACATCTTTCCAGGCCCCCTCTATTACCGAGTGGTGCAGCGTCTCAGGATACTACACCTCCGATAGGTTTATCCTATTCGGAACACATACTGTTGTCGAAAGAAACCAGAACGGAAATCTCCTGATGGTTGGAACATAAGGACGCCTGGAATGGCAAGGCCATATTTGCCTCTTTTCCAGAGATGGGCATAGAGTTGTATGAGACTGGGAAGCTAGATGTAGTCCGGTGGAAACAGGGGCCAGATGGTCTCCGGAGGAGCTCCGTCAGCATATCAATTGTCTAAGGCTCCTGGAAGTATCATATTGATGTGTAATGACTCCACACAACATGAAATGTTGCATCCTGCTCCAAATCGATAATTTCAGTGGTTCTGTACATTAGCAGGCTGGTGTGTGTGTGTGTGGTGGGGAGATGTGAGGTTGTGTCTCATAGTGGAGATTGCCAGAGATGTCTGGCAGATAGGGTTATGGATTGGAATCCTCAGTTTCTTCACGATTCCAATAACTGGAGACTCCAGCCAATACTTTTCAGAGCCCTCAACATATTATGGGGCCCTTGGGAAGTGGATTTTTTTGCATCACGGCTGAGAACACATATTCTGACTTTCTACAGTTGGAGGCCAGATCTGAATGCAGTGAGTTCAGATGCCTTTCTCCAATGATGGACGGGATAGATAGGGAAGTTGCTTTATGCATTCCTTTTTTTCTCGATGATTCAGAGGGTTTTATCACAGTCATGTCAACAGCATGCGGAACTGATTCTTGTGACACCCTTGTGGAAGGCCCAATCCTGGTTTCCAGTGGTGATGGCTTAATCTTGTGCTCCCCAGTTCAGATTCAGACATTACGGAACCTTCTTGTGGATTCAGTATGGCTCCTTCATTCATTGGTGGTTCAGGAATACTTATTGCTCAGGGCATAGGGGATTTCAGGAGACAATGGCTGGTGCAGGGTATTTTGGAACAGGTTATGTTCTTCTTATCCCAGTCTTGCGCTCCTGGCACTCACAAAAGATATACTACCTCCCGGCACAGATGGGTCCATTGGTGTAGTGAGCGGGAGACTGATCCCCTGGGGCAAGTATTCCAGTGACTGTTATTTTTTTTATCAGAGTTGGTGACACAAGGCTTTGCCTATAGAACTGTTAATAATTTTGGGGCTACTAATTCTGCGGGCCATCCTCATATGGATGGTAGGCCTGTAGGTGAACATACATTAATTTGTAATCTCCTTTGGGGTGTGAGGATGATTTGCCCTACTCAGTCAAAATATTTCATTTTTTGGGATGTAAAGGTGGTTAGTTGATTTTTTAGGACTTGGCCAGCAAATGAGGATCTTACTAGAAAACAATTGTCAGCTAAATTGACTTTGCTTTTGTGCCTCATTTCTTGTAGGCAAGTTTCAGATGTGAAAGCTTTGGATATGGTCGGTACAGTGTTTACTCCCTCTGGTATTTCTTTCCGAATATCTAAATGAAAAAAAAGCAATACACGTTGTGTGTCTTGGCTAGTTTTTCTGGATAATCACAAAATATGTGTTGTAAGGTGTCTTAGAGCTTATGAACACTATACTCGCGAATTGTGCAGGGTTCAGGGGGAATTGCTTATTTCTTTACAGAAGCCATTTCGCCAGGTAACATTAGCAACATTGGCTTATTGGGTCACATGGTTGTTGGCTGAAGCGGGAATCAATGTGGGACACATTCAGTCTGGGGCGCCATGACATCTAAACCGTTTTCCACGGGCTCCAGGTTAGAGGACATTATGGCAGTGGCAGATTGGTTTTCTGATTCTACTTTCAAGGTGTTTTATCACAGACCAATTATGGATATAGCTTCATTGGTGGTGGCACAACTTTAAACTAGTATAATCAATGCCTCAAGTCCTGACATAGAATAAAAATTAATTCTAGGTATTGCTTCAAGAATTTTCAGTTCTATTAAGGACATGGAGGTGAGGATTATCCCACCTGAAGTTCTGCTGTTAATATATATTATGACAACTGTTCTGAGTAATGCATACCATGAGTGTTTCTATCTGATATTGTGTTGTATATTAACCCACCCTTTGCTTTCTGTTTTATTTCTGGGGAGATATGGTGTTACGATTGTGTTTCCTGTCTGCAGGTTCTGATAACTAACCAGCGTAGGAGACATTGGGGATTACACGATTGAAGGACAAGTTGGAATGATGGATGTAGCTATTACATCTTGAAGTGTTGAGTTTGGGTTCACCCTTTGGGGTGAAGTTACAGTTGATTCCTGTTATTCACGTTGGTGACAGGTCGTTAATGCACAGTTAAGATTGTTCTGTGTTCGCAAAGAAAGAGGATGGACATTGGTCACAGTGGATTAAATAAGGACAGATAGCCTCTGACTGGTGGATCTACAAGGCAAGGTTATCATGGATCATAGGAAATGTAGTTCAAAGCTTGTGTTTTCATTGGCTGCTGTAAATATATCAGTAAAGAAAGAGAAGCATAATCCTTGCCTCTGTATCCTTAATAGAATTGAAAATTCTAGACGCAATAGCCAGAAGATATTTTATTTTCTCTTAGGTGGATGTCCCGAAATTCTGTAATAAACCTGCTGTTCCTGGACCAGTGTTGGACACCCCTCAGTTACAGCAAAGCCAAGATGTTGCGCTTCATTATTCACAGTACAGGGTGAGGTAGGACTTTAATGCCTGAATATGGCCTTTGGCTGTGGTTTGCTGATCTGTGAGCCTCCATCTTCTCTTGACGGTTGTATGTCTGAAGAACGCATGCCTTTACAACGCATGCCGTTACTCCCCAGTCATTACAATGAATGTGTCTTTAACATGCATTCCTTTACCACGCATCTCATTACAGCAACATGCCTTAGGGAAAGCGCTGTACTTTGGACTGGAATAATTTACTATTGCAGCTCCAGTCTACACAACAGTAGGGAAAGAGTTGGACTTTAAAGTCCAATGATGCTTTCCCTGAGGCATGTTGTTGTAACGACATGCGTGGTAAAGGAATGTGTGATAAAGATGCATCTGGTGTGATGACTGAGTTGTAAGTGCAGTGCATGGTTCGGCCCTTGCGGTAAAGGCTGTTTCCCCTCTTGGCCAGTCCCTGTGGATCCTGAGGAAACCAACATGTCCGATCCAGGATAGACTCTCAGGTGCTCTAGGACCTGATGAAAAATGGTGTCAGAGACCATCAAGAAGAAGATTAGAAAAGCAGTACAGGCATCCTCCACCTAGAGCAGAATTGTCAAGAAAATATTGAATATGGAAATAAGATCATTTTAGATTGATTCCAAGTCAGTTTACCTTATGTGATTATCCTGAGGATCTGCCATGAATCCTCTCTCTTCGACCTATGTGGTGCACACTTTGCCATATGGCATCCAAGAAGTGCTCCTGAACATGCAGGAGGGTGGATTCCATTCCATGGCTTAGGCTGAAGGGGAATCTGGTAGACTGTCTAGATCCATGTGATATATTAATAACTGACAAGACCCTCCAGTTTTTTCTGAGGAAGAAAAGAATGAACATAGATTACGTTAGAAGGATCTGCTGGGATTGTGCAGGACTTATTGATGATTAAGCAAATTATTACTTTGCGGCTGGAGCAGTCCCCATCCATTTACGAAAATGTATTTTGACACTTGTAATTTGTTGCTCTCCCTTGCCTTGTCATATGGAGGAGCAGGTGGCGAGGATATTGACAGCATATTTTAGTGGATGTGGTTTGTGCCTCTCTGTTGATGATCAAAATGATACCTGGGACACTGAATTTTAAACAGGTTTTCGACAATCTCAGTAGGACCATGTCCAGAGGTAATAGGTGGCCCTTATTATTCATGACATTCATGGTAGTGTCAGTGTTGTACTTTAGCTTGGATATCCTTAGTTCTGTTGGTGAAGAACAGCAGGGTGATGGTGGCAGGGCGATTCAATTGGGGCATTCTTCAACTTTAGCTGATTTCAGAAAGTTTTCCCAGAGTTGTATCAAAAGAAAAGGAACATCAAATAATTTCCCATTACAAAAGCAAAACTACAAGGCCCAGAGCGCATCGAAAAGACACAGGACTGGGGCAGACACCTGACACGGGCCACTAGAAGGTCTCTGAGTTTTACTGAGGGTTCTATGAGGAAAGGAGTCACCCATCAAGGAAAAGACAGCAAGCAGAGCAACATGGGACAGTGAGATTTTGGGGTCCAGGCGTAGTGTGGCATCATCCATCATTTCTGAGCAACTGAAGATGGGAAGAGTAATCAGCAAGTGGGTGGGAAACCAGCAGGGGTCAAAATGTGGGAGTGCAGGTCTGCATTCATTGGGGCATCTTTACCATGTCCCTGCCCCTTCAAGAAGGGAAGCCTATGAACAGCCAGAACTGTAAAAGTGAAACTGTAGCAGTCTCTTTATTGTTACACGCTCATTCCCTCTGAACAAACACCTGCAGGAGGCAACACCCCTCCCCCATACCCCCAACCCCCTACATGAATTAACCCACATCATTCCGCACACGTAGGGCACATGCATTCTTGTATATGCGGGACTCCTTTACAGCAGACGGGTCAGTCAGGTGGGATATAAGTGAAGTTATGTACCACATTGGGAGACTACCGCCCAGTGTGCGAGACTCGTCGTATTTATCACTGTCCATGCTTAAGTTCCCGTCAGGGGGCATAGCCTGTCAGTTCAGGCTGGATTGTGCCCCTATTTGAACAGGTCCAAGGCGAGTTTGCATGTAGTTGGTCCCTGCTGGGTGTTACCTTCGTCCTTGTTTGTGGGCCCCTTAGTTAAGCTGCATCCTTGGTTGCTGAAGTAAAGAATTTCAACAGTGCGCTTGCTGGAAAAATGTACTTTATTAGGCGGACAGCAGACCAATATGGAGCTCCTGTGCATGCCCCAAAGTACTGACACAGAGCCTCCAGGTGCACGGTGACATCGGACAACAAAAGAACATTCTCTGAACTCTGCTGTGACCAGAGGACCAGACCACAGGAGTACACACCATGCATCACATACGGCAATTGCTCGGTACTGTAGTTCCTCGGTGCATGGGAGTAGGAGACACTAAGGGGGTCATTCTGACCCTGGCGGTCAGTGTTAAAGCGGCGGCCAACCCGCCAACAGGCTGGCGGTCCAAAAAATGGAATTCTGACCCTGGCGGGAACACAACGCTTTAACACTCCGACCGCCACGGCGGCACAAACAAACAGCGCGGCGGTCACCGCCAACAGCCAGGCGGCAGACAATGTACCGCCCACCCTATCACGACTCACCAATCTGCCACCTTTTCCGGGGCGGGAGCCCCGCCGATAAAAACACGGCGGAAACAGACATTTCCAATGGAAAACGCTCACCTCGACACACTCCACGCGGAATCGGGACAGCATAGAACCGGAACTCCACATCCTCCCAGCCATTGCCTTCCTGCTCTTCTTCCAAGATCACGAACGTCGCCGCAGACGACAACGGTGAGTACTGCACCTACGACACAGGGGAGGGGGGAGGAGGAAAGGTCACAGGCACACATATACGCCACACACCCACCCCCACCCTCACCCCCACCGAAATACCTACACACCAATGCAGATTAAAAAGTCAGAGTGACACCCCCAAACCCCCAAAACAAAAATGCAAAGACAAAAGGCAATGATTGTAAAAATAGAACTATATTATAGCAATAATTAAGTATAGCGAACTTAGCAATATATAAAGAATTATTACACATCTAGAACTATATATATACAAGTAGCAAAAGTCTGGCACAGTTTTGCAAAGTTCAAATGTCCGTGGGCCAATGTGCAGCAACACATGGGCAAAGCCCACACACGAGATCGAGTCCATTGGAGAGAACACTGCTGGGGCATCACAAAAATAAAATACTGGCACCTCAGGGGGAAGGGAAGGGGGGGCACCTCAGCCACATGAGTCCACGACGCCAGATCCACGAAGGGCCTCCATGCCCACTGTGCCATCCTGGGGAGTGCAAAGCCACAGTCTCTCAAGTCTCTACAGTGGGTGGATTGCCCACTGTGCCATCCTGGGGAGTGCAAAGCCACAGTCTCTCAAGTCTCTACAGTGGGTGGATTGCCCACTGTGCCATCCTGGGGGGTGCAAAGCCAAAGTCCATCAGGTGGATTACAGAGTCCACTGGTCATGGAGGAGGCATGGTGGGCAGAGTGCCTCGTGAAGCCCTGCCCGACACAGAACTGGGCCTGCCAATGGGCCAGCGGTGCTTGACAGGAGGGCCCAGCGAAGCGGTGCTTGAGATGAGGGCCCAGCGGAGCGGTGCTTGACAGGAGGGCCCAGCGGAGCGGTGCTTGAGATGAGGGCCCAGCGGAGCGGTGCTTGAGATGAGGGCCCAGCGGAGCGGTGCTTGACAGGAGGGCCCAGCGGAGCGGTGCTTGAGATGAGGGCCCAGCGGAGCGGTGCTTGACAGGAGGGCCCTGTTCAGCAGTGCCTGTCTTGGCGGGGCCCTGTTCAGCGGTGCTTCTCACGGCGGGGCCCTGTTCAGCGGTGCTCCTCACGGCGGGGCCCTGTTCAGCGGTGCCTGTCTTGGCGGGGCCCTGTTCAGCGGTGCTTCTCATGGCGGGGCCCTGTTCAGCGGTGCCTGTCTTGGCGGGGCCCTGTTCAGCGGTGCTTCTCACGGCGGGGCCCTGTTCAGCGGTGCTTCTCACGGCGGGGCCCTGTTCAGCGGTGCTCCTCACGGCGGGGCCCTGTTCAGCGGTGCCTGTCTTGTGTTTCGAGTGAACCACACCTGGCCAATACTTCCCGCTCAGTCAGCATCGGATCTTTCCGTTGCGAGGCCCTCCTGTGATGGAGTCCTGGGGCCCTGGGTCTCCTCCGATACCCCCGGAATGGGGCTGGTGGGGCCCTCAAGGCCAGGTCGGCTGCTCCCTGCCTTTTGCGCTTTGCTGCCCTTGCCCTCCTTGGCAGACTCTCCGTGGCCCTTGGCTCCCTTACCCGATGTGGCAGGTGACGGTGCAAGGCTACCCTCCTTGGGGGCAGGCGTATCAGGCCTGTCACGCCTGCCCTTCAGTTTTGTGCTCCTCTTCCCAGGGGGGGGGCTGGCTGTGCCTTTGCTGCTGGCCGATGTCCCTGCCCAAGGAAAGGGCGGACTCCAAAAACCAGGCACGACGTTCTTGGGAGTTGCTGGGCTGGTGGTGGCTGAGGTGTTTTTGGAACTCTTACGAGATGGAGGGGGTGGGTCAGGTGAGGAAAAGAGGTCCAGTTTATAGAGGAATAGTTTTTTAGGAGCAATGGGAAGGGTAGCTGGAGTGGGTATGGGAGTGGAGGAAGAGGATGTGGTTGTAGGAGAGTCAAGTCTGGAGTCTTTGGGTGCAGGTGCTTGGGCTGGAGGCTGACGTGAGGTGGATGGCTGTTGGTTGGGTGCCTGCCTGTGTTTGTGTGGTTTGGAAGCGGGGGTGACAGACACACTGGGAGAGGACACAGGGGACGTGTACATGGCAGTGGGGGTGGTGACTGCACGTGTGCGGACTGGTCTGGAGGGTGTGCTGGTGATGGGTGTACTGGCTGATGGTGGTGTGCATGCAGGTGTGAGTGTAGACGTCACAGGGAGGGAGGAGGGAGATGAGGAGGTGGGGGACACAGAGGAGGTAGTGGCTGTTGGCATGTCTGCATCTGTATGTTGCTTGTGTGAATGCTTGTGTGTTCTGTGGTGCTTATGTCTGGATGAGCTTCCCTTGGGTGTTGAGGTGTGTGCAGGCTGGTCTGTAGGTGTGGATGGGATAGGCAGAGTAACAGGGGAGTGGGACTGGGTGGAGGGAGTTAGAAGAGGGAGGCTGGAGACAGGGACAATCGCAGCCGTCATTGCTGAGGCCAGAGCGTTGAACGATCGCTGCTGGGCAGCCTGACCCGAATGAAGGCCCTCCAGGTATGCATTGCTTTGATGCACCTCCCTCTCCACACCCTGGATGGCATTCAAAAGGGTAGACTGCCCAACAATGATGGTCCTCAGGAGGTCAATGACCTCCTCACTGAGGGCAGCAGGGGTGACTGGGGCAGGGCCTGAGGTGCCTGGGGCGAAGGAGATGGCCGCCTTCCTGGCCGTGCGGGCACGGGCCGAAGGCCGAGGGGCTGCTGGGAGGGCGGAGCTGGTGCGCTGGGTGGCGGCTGTACCTGTAGTATCGGTGGGCACGGATGTTGCCGCCACCGCAAGGGAGCTCCCATCCGAGGACGTGTCGGTGTCACTGACGTCTGCACGGGTCCCCGTGGTGGAGCCCCCCTCGCCCTCCGTCTCACTGGTCATGTCGGAGTCTGTTGCATGGCCCTCCGGGGCCATGTGAGATGCAGCTCCCTCTTGCGCCGATGCCACTTCTCCTCCGCCTGATGATGCTAATGCACACATTCACAGAAAAACAAAGAAAATGGGGGGGGGGGTGGAGAAATAAAGACAAGTTGAGTGCATGCATTGGGGACACCGTTGGCGGAGAGGACAGACACAGAAGCCCCCTGCACTACGCTGCACACTTGGGGTACACTACTCATTCACTGGGACATGCCCTACAAGCCTATGGGCGACAACTGCCCACACAGAATACACAGGTCCATGAATAGTGTTACTAGGCACCCTACACAGGTGGGGGGCGGGGCACAGGACCATACCTCACGGAGGGGCCTAGCCTACAGAAATCGCCCTGGCCTAGGGATACCCACAGCCCTCCTCCCCCACCCAGGCACCTCCACTGCGCGCAAATATAGCTGAATGTGCTAGTACTCACCCCCTTGTGTCTGCTGTGATGTCCTCAAGCGCCCATCTAAATCGGGGTAGGCCACCGCCAGGATCCGGGACATCAGGGGGGGTCAAGGTACGACTGGCACCCCTCCTAGGTTGGGAGGCCATCCCCAGCAGAGCCTCGGCGGTCTTCCTGCTCCCGCAGCGGATGTCCTCCCACCTCTTGCGGCAGTGGGTGCCCCGTCTGTTGTGGACCCCCAGGGCCCGGACGTCTTTGGCGATGGCACGCCAAATATCGATCTTCTGATGGGCGCTGACCTATGTGACATGTACAGGGGGGGAAAAGAAACATCATCACTTTTCTGCATGCTCGATGTGAGTGGCCCCCCCTCCCCAAACTTGCCATGTGGCACATGCTCTCATCTCATCCCCTCCCCTCCATCGTACATCCACCCCACTCATCACAGGCATTGCCCACTATGCATTGGCCCCCGTGTACTCACCTGTTGGTCTGGAGGACCGTAGAGTAGCGCATACTGGGGGAGGACCCCGTCCACGAGCTTCTCCAACTCTTCGGAACTGAAGGCGGGGGCCCTTTCCCCAGTCGCAGCAGCCATTGTCACTTCCAGACCGAGGTCACAGCAGCACTTGCAGTATAGGTCCTCTCCTGTGGATGCTCAGGTCTCGTGTGATTAAGCATAGAGAAAATGGCGGTCACGCCCGCGCCGGTGCGTACCGCGCCGGTGCGTACCGCGGCGGGTCGTACCGCGGCGGTGCGTACCGCGACCGCCGGCGCACATCGTCATTGGCTCCTGAAACCCATAGGGTTCAATGTTAACCAATGCTGCTTTGCGCCGCGGTCTTCGACCGCCTACCGCCACGGCGTGCCACGCCAGCGCAATGACCTCACTTCACATTGTCACACTTCACAGGTCAGGCAGCCGCCATTTCAAGGGCCCACATGGCTTAATTCCTACTGCGTCACCATGGCTAGGCCTTGCATCGACACTCATACAAGCCATTCAATCCAGAGAGATTCGTGTACTGTGCAGGCTGTGGGAACTTACCTGTGGGTTGATTGACTCTGTGCTCCATGTTGTCCTTCCTAGGCACCGTCCGCTGGGACTTGCGAGGAGACGGAGGAATGTTCCCGTGTACAGACCGCTGGTGGACCTGTCGACAATGGAAGAACGACATGTCATACTCACCTACAGACTCAACAGTGCCACTATACAGGAACTGTGTGCCCAGCTGGAGACAGACCATATGTCACCCATCCGCCAACCCACAGGGATTCCGCCTCTAGTGCAGGTGCTGTCAGTACTCCATTTTTTGGCTAGTGGATCATTTCAAACTACAGTGGCCATTTAATCTGGGATGTCTCAGCCTATGTTTTCAAGGGTATTGTCCAGAGTGTTGTCTGCCCTGATGAAATACATGCGGAGCTACATCATTTTCCCTGAGGTGGGTGACTTGCCTACAGTAAAGGGTGATTTCTATGCCCTTGGACACATTCCCAATATCATTGGTGCCATTGATGGTACCCATGTGGCTTTGGTCCCCCCAAAAGACAATGAACAGGTGTACAGGAACCGAAAAAGTTATCATTCGATGAATGTCCAGGTGGTCTGTTTGGCTGACCAGTACATCTCCCATTTAAATGCCAAGTTCCCATGGTCAGTGCATGACGCGTACGTCATGCGAAATAGCAGCATCCCTTATGTGATGGAACAGAGACAGCGTGTGTGGCTAATTGGTGACTCTGGTTACCCCAACCTGCCTTGGCTATTGACCCCAGTGAGGAATCCCAGGACAAGGGCAGAGGAACGGTACAATGAGGCCCATGGGCGTACTAGGAGGTTGATCGAGCGGACCTTCGGCCTCCTGAAGGCCAGATTTAGGTGCCTGCATATGACAGGTGGATCCCTAATGTACTCACCAAAGAAGGTGTGTCATATCATCGTGGCCTGCTGCATGCTTCTCAACCTGGCTTTGCGACGCCAGGTGCCTTTCCTGCAGGAGGATGGTCCAGATGGTGGTGTTGTGGCCGCTGTGGAGCCTGTGGAGAGTGAAGAGGAGGAAGACGAAGAGGACGACACAGACAACAGGGACAGAGTGATACTGCAGTATTTCCAGTAACACACAGGTAAGAATCTACTCCTGCATTTTATTATATCTGTAACAGTACTGGCTCTCTACTGTCTGACCTTTCACCCCAATGTATGGTAACTTAGTTGTGAATTTGCCTTCCTATTTCAGTGATCTGGTCCCCACGGAGTGCCCTCTGGTTTATTTCCCCATGGACTACCGCTGTGTGACACTGGTATGTTGTCATCACAATGTATTTGGACATTTTTGGTTGGTTATATCGAATACATTTGGTTTAAAAAAATAAATAGCAGACTCCAGATGGTTTTTGTGCAATAATTGTGTTTATTGAAGTGCAAAAATTGGTGTATAGTTCCAAAAGGGTGATGGGTGATGGTGGAGGCATGTCCATGGCAGAGTCCAGACTCTCGTTCGCACAGGTGCATTGTCCATATGCCTGTGGAAGGTGGAGCAGGGGCAGTTCAAGGTTGGACAGGGTGAACAAGTGGGACAGTGGGATGACATCCGGGGGGATCCGTGCATGGCGGGGGTCTTGACATCCTACTCTGTCTTCTTCCTAGATCTCAGGCCTTTCTTGCGGGGTGGTTCATGTTCTGCAGGGGGTGGGGTCCGGGTGGCCCGTTGCTGTTGTGTCGGGGCCTCCTGACCACTAGCGCCGGCGGAGGTGGTGGGCTGTTCTTCCTCCATGCTAGTGGCAGGGGCCCTTTGGGGGGCCACATGGTCCCGCAATGTGGTGACAATCTGGTTGAGTGCCACCACGATTGCACCCATTGCGGAACTGATGCTGCGCAGTTCTTCCCGGAACCCCATGTACTGGCCCTCCTGCATGGCCTGGATCTCCTGGAACCTGGCCAGGACCGTCACCATCGTCTCTTGGGAGTGGTGGTACGCTCCCATGATGGTGGTGAGGGCCTCTTGGACAGTGGGTTCCCTAGGCCTGTCCTCCCTCTGTCGCACAGCAGCACTCCCAGTTCCCCTTTGTTCCTGGGCCTCTGTCCCCTGGACGGTGTGCCCACTACCACTGCCCCCAGGTCCCTGTTGTTGTTGGGGTGGTGGGTTGCCCTGGGTGCCCTGTAGTGGTAGACACACCGCTGCTTGACCTGTCCTGGAGACAGAGGCATGGGCCCGCTGGGTGGGTGCTGTGCTGGGGTTTCCAGAGGGGGGTAGGTCTGCTGGGGCCTGTGGCTGCCTGAGGGGAACCGACTGTCTAGAGGTCCCCGATGGTCCGGGCTGGTCATCAGGTTCTAGGTCGACAGAGCTGCTGTCATCACTGGGGGCCTGTTCTGGGGGTGGGATGGACATTTCTGGACCCTCCGGGCCGGTGTGTTGGCGTTCGGGCCCTGCAGGGGTAAAAGAGTATGGTTATTGCTTCTGTGTGTGCCATGGCGTGCGATTTGTGGGTGCCCTTGTCCCCCAGTGCTGGCATTCCCTTGTGGGAGGAGTTGTGAGGGTGGTTTGGGGGGGGGGGGGATGGGTATGTGCAGTGGTCATGCTTAGGTGATGGGTGTCCATGGTTTGTGTTGGCATTCAGGGTTTGGTGTTGGTTTGGGTGGGTTGTGCTGGTGAGACATTAGCAGGGAGGATATGTGCTGGGGGGTTGGGGGTGAGGGTGGGGGTGTGGGTTGGCATGCTGGTGGTTGGGGGGGGTGAAGTAGTTGAGATTAGACTTACCAGAGTCCATTCCTCCACCTACTCCAGCGAGGCCCTCAGGATGCAGGATGTTCAAGACCTCTTGCTCCCATGCTGTGAATTCGGGTGGAGTGGGTGGGGGTCCGCCGCCAGTCTTCTGCACAGCGATGTTGTGTCTTGACACCATCGTCCGCACCTTCCCCCGTAGGTCGTTCCAGCGCTTTCGGATGTCTTCCCGATTTCTGGGATGCTGTCCCACAGCGTTGACCCTGTCGACGATCCTTTGCCATAGCTCCGCCTTCCTGGCTATTGTGGTGTGCTGCACCTGTGTGCCGAAGAGCTGGGGCTCTACCCTAATTATTTCCTCCACCATGACCCTGAGTTCTTGGTCCGAGAACCTGGGGTGTCTTTGGGGTGCCATGGGGTGGTGTGGATGAGGTGTGGGGTGGTGTTTGTGGTGATGAGTGTAGTGGTGTGTGGTGTTTTGTGCGTAGATGTAGTGTGGGGGATGATGTTGGGTTTCTGTGTGTGTTGTGGTTTGCGTTCCCTGTGCTCTCTCTCTGTGTATTGCGCCTTGTCTCTGAATTTCGATTTGTGGGGGTTTGTGGGTGATGTGGGTGTGTGTTTTATATCGTATTGATTGTGTGGGAGTGGTGTTTGTATGTGTATCAGGTGTGTGTATTTGTAATTGTCCAATGTGGCAGTGTTTTGTAGATGTGTGTGTATTTTGAGTGCAGCGGTGTGTACCGCCAATGGGACACCGCGGTTGAAAGACCGCCGCGTGGATTCGTGGGTCGTAATGGCATGGGCGTATTTCTGTTGGCGTGACGGTGGAGGTTTGGTCATCTCCAGTTTATCGCTGACCGCTGATGTGGCGGCCTTCAGTGGAGGTCGGGTTTTTGGCGGTTTGGCAGTTGTGGGTCAGAATGACCCTGGTGGGTTACCGCGGCCGCGGCGGTGTTATGGCGGTCTTCTGACCGGCGGTAACTGCCTTTTACCGCCAGGGTCAGAATGACCCCCTAAATTTCTTGGGGGGCAGGGACAACCTTGAGGACTTTCCAGTGACCCTATACAAATCGCCCATTGTGTGAGAACGCCCGGGTAAACGAATACAATCGCATAGTTTTGAAGTATAATATTGAGAAAGGCATGCATGTAGTCACAGTTTGCAAGAATGCTTTATTGTTATTTACATTCACAAAGTAATTGGACCAAATGCAAAAAAAAACATGTTTATGATTCTCGCATCTTGATGCACCAAGCAAACAAAGGTGGGACAAAAAAAGGACAAATAAACGAAATGTTCTTGGTGAGATTCCTAAACCTCAACATGCAATTTGCCTAATTAGAAATGATTTTTCTTGCTGCAAGTATCTATAATAAAATTATGAACTTAAATTTGAAAAGCCAAATAATTTCTTGCGCCGTTCACTGCAGAGGACAAATTGTTTTGCTATTGTCTGTAGGTCAATCGAGTCCATCATCTCTTTATGCATACTGCATGTGGCAACATGATTCAGTCTTTTCTGGGACATAGTTGATCTTAGCCACGTTTTCAGGCAGCGGAGACCACTGAAGCTTCTCTCAGCTTCACAAGAAGATACTGAAATAATTAAAAGAATCTGCAGTAGCTTCTCAACCTGTGAAAAGAAAGCTCTCTCTCTTGGAAGCATTTTTCAGAGTATATTTACCAGTTCTGGGACTGAAGAGTACTTGAACATACTAGATAATATAGTTAATTGAGCTTTGAGCAGCAAAGGGTCAATTTCTTTGTACTGAGCAATAGAGTCCATGCCACTGCCTGTTAAAAGCACCTGTTCAAGTTTTTCATATCTTTGGATGCCTTCCTGGTTAAAACACTGAGTGAGATGAACAGAAACTGTATCCAAAAGTTCAAAGTACTGAGGGCGATAGTAGTCCCCCACGGTTGCAGGATGAAAACTTTCTGCTGCTCCATCATCTATTCTTTTAGGGATTCACCGCAGTCGTGGCACTTCAGTGGTATTAAGATGGTACTTAGCAGTCATGTGGTCAGTGGAATTGGCAGACTGTTGAACGACTTATCATTACGAAGCTTCAGTATAGCACTTTTTGCTACATTCACAGCAGCCAGTAGCTCAGATATAGTTTGCTGGCGGCCTTGAATGGCATTATTCAAACATTCCAGAAGCTGCAGTATTTGGAGAGCAATCTGAAGACCTACGACAGTTGTTCCTCTCCGAAAGTATGGAAGCAAATCACAAGCATGAGCAGACACATCACCACTGGACTTGGATGTTGATAATTGTTCTAGGGTTTCCAGAATAGGTTCATAATTATCCATTACTTTTTGTATAGCTTTTACACGGACTGTCCAGCGTGTTGACACAGTGGCTTTATTTTTAACACATTTGTAGGGCCTCCAATGCTGTGCTGGATGAGGTCTGAAAATATTGTACGACATGTCAAAGATTGCCCAAACAGATTTCCAAATTCAAGACATAAAGCAGTGCATCTTCCATTATGGAACATTTATGTGCTGCAGCCTGCATTACCAGATTTGTACAATGTGCTCCACAATGAACATAAAGAGAAAGAGGTTGTTCTTGGCATATTAATGCTTGTGCACCATGGTATTTCCCTGCCATATTTGCTGCACCATCATATGTTTGTGCTCTCAGCTTTAACAGAGAAAGACCATGGAGGCATAAAACATCTTTAACAATTGTAGCGATTGCAGTACCAGTGGTATTATCAGCCTGATACAGTCCAATAAAATGCTCATGAGGGCACAGATCTTGGTCAGTGTAATGAATACAAAAGCTTTCTTGTTCCTGACCAGATATATCCTGTGTGCCATCAACAATTACTGTGTATGGATTGTCACCAATATTCTTACGAATCGGATGCAAAACTGCATGGGATAATTACCGGAGGACTTCATTTTGGATCTCTGGGCTGAGATATTCTGCTCGATTTGCTGTAATCCACTGTTTCAAAGAAGGTACATCCTCTACTCTTGCACTAAGAAACTGACAGAAATTCCCATCGCTGTCATCATGACCTTGAAGTGCAAGGCTTTGCTTTGCCAGAAAAGCAATAGTATGAATGATTTTGTTAAGACAAAGCCAGGCTTCTTTTTGTTGTTGTTGGATTTGCTGTGATAACTGTTGATTGATTGGTTGGCACCCTCTATAATGTGCTAATTGGCTCAGTGCATAAGAATGAGCATAACTGCTCTGGTGCTTTTTGAACCTTTCTATGCTCTTCTTCCAGTTGGTATAACCAGTGCTGCAGAATGCTTCCTCCGCGTTTTGGAAAGCTCTGGTAATTTTCAGCGACTTAGCTTTTGCACAGTGAAAGCACAGTATCCTGCCACTCTGTTGCTGTAATGTAGCCAGGGGAAATCCTGGAACCACATTCCTTGAAAATGCAGAATGTGTTTTTTCTTAGTCTGTGACAGTGTTTCAATGATTTGAACAGGCATGGTGATCTCATGTGGTTGGTTTGGTGCCACTGTGCTTTCAAGTGTTTCCTCATTATCCTGAAGGCTGTTGCAGAAGAACTGTTTCTTGATTCATCTTAGGAAATGACAATTTCACGAAATGTTCCTGGGACGTAATCACTTGATATTTCTAAAGCGGCCACCCTAACTCCATATTGCAGACTCCAGATCTGGCATATCATTGCAATGAATTGTATTAGTTTCTGAGTTGTCTAAATATAGGGTCACTTCACTTGGCTGTTTCTTTACAAAGAATTTCCGGATGTCCATTCTAGGAAAAAAAAAAGAAAAGATAAGTTTGTGGCAGTTGCAATTTGGGAACATACAGATTAATTAACTGCAGTTTAAAAGTTGCAAACAGACTTTTGTGTGTATCCTTACATGTAATTAACATAGGAAATGTTAGGTGCAAAACCTGCCTCCAGCATAAGGATCCTCTCCTAGTGTTGCGCATCAGTGAGGGGAAGGGATGCTAGAATGTGCAAAGGCTTCCTAGAAGGTCTATCCAGCTGCTTTAAAACACTGTTAGGTTTCTACAGCCATTCTACTCAGCAATTTACCTGACTGGAATGTTTCAGCAATAAATATATCACTCCAGCCTATACTTAACAGTGGCAGGGAACTTCCCTGAAAAGGTTACTTTAGCTGAAGATGACAGATAATGCGATAAAGCAGGTCTCCAAAAGTGAAGAATTTTTTTACTTGTGGCAAAAAGGAATCTATTGGGGAACATCATATGACATCGTAAGGCGTTTGATTTTGGTCACAGTAATACACGTACAGTGCTACAGAATTGTTCTGTACACAGCATAGAAAGAGAAAATGCACAAATGATGAGATGCTGAAAAAGGAAGTGCATTATCATAATTTGAATAATAAAGTATCCAAACAGATTGGGCAAAAATTATTCATTTTTTACACTAGACAACTCAATAGTGCACTCACTTATTGGAAGCGGTGGTAGTAGCAGCGGCCCTTTTTGCGATTATCTTGATCCACTCACTGACTGTAGGTTGTTGGTCTGGCTGAATGCTGGGTTCTGGTGGCTGGCTGTGCTGTGTTTCCTTCTGCTCCGGGACTCTGGAGACTTACCAACAGGTAATAGTTCAGGTGGGCTGGAGCTGAGTCTGTGGACTTGGAGATGGAAGAGGCACTGGTTACTCAAGAGAGGCACAACAACGGTCCTGCTCACATATTAAATTGTGGCACTCTTCAGAAAAGAAGGCCAACCACTAGCGCATGCGCAGTGGGCACAAAGCTATCATTTGCCCTTGGTTGGTGGGAGTCTGAGGGGTGGAGGGTGCACCCAAGGTAAGTATCCTGGCGGGAAGGCAGGCCCCCTGCACAAAGTGTGCACCCAAAAGGGTTGCAGGGGGAGCTCTCCCATATGGAGGGACCTACCCCAGGGTCACATAGCCAGAGAGGTGGATCCAGGCCAGAAGCTCACCATCAGGGCCAGTCATTATCTCCTCTGAAGTCAGATCATGAAAGTATGCTTTGTGTCATATTTTTATGTATTTTATATTTTTATGCATTTGGGGTGCATGGATGTGGAATTTCTATTGCCTGACACCCAGCACATATTGTTTGGGGTCAAGGCCAACAAGTTTCCATATTTATTTTGTCCTTGGGACAAGTAGGCCCAAACCACTGTAGCACAAACCCTTTGTCTGGCAGTTTACAAAGAAAGGAACTGTCTGCAGTGGAGGTAATATTTGTGTCTATATGTTAATGCTGTTCTCACTTGTATTTATGGTTCATTAATGAAAAACCTTCATGATTAGGGTGAGCGCTGTAAATAAAAGTTTCACGGTCATGCTGCACTAATGACAGTGGTTCCAGTAAAAAAATAAGTGTACACACATGTTTGAAAAGTTTAATAATATGATGCTAAGTATAATGCTCCCAGAATGCTCTCTGTTTATATGCAAAATGTTGGCAGAAGCTTGTAAGAAAGAGTGATGATTCTTTGTTTTGAAAAAAAAAATGTTTGGAAAAAATGCACACAGGGTAAAGAACGCTTCGCTACAATGAAATTTTAGGTGTTATTTCTTTGAAGCGTCATTTAGTAAAATGTGTTGATGCATGCTAGTATTTCAAAAAAATATTCCTAATAGAAAATCAGTGTAACAATTTTCAACAAACTTTTGGGAAGCAAGAAAATAAACAAGCACTGGCAAAGCCACCGATCTAACACTTTTTGACAGTCATTTGGTTTCGTCAATGCGTGGCTTTTTTTTACATGCCTTTTGTAACACTTTATTGTTGTAGGAGCTGCTGGGCCCTCACCATTGTAAAAACAGTGGCAAACAGAAAGAAAAAGGTTTTTGGTCTCACAAAGCACACATTGTCACCAGTGGTATAACAAAGGCCATGCAGACCCCTTTCCAAGGGCCTCCCTCAGCACAGCACCTGCCCTGAGTGAGTCTGGAGGGGGGCCCTCCATGTTCTTTGCAGCGGAGCCTCTTCCGGTTTCGTTACTCCATTGATTGCCACAGTAGTTCCTGGCACTGAATAAAACTACTTTGTGTGCCAATGTGCTCCTTGTGGAAGAGCAGACTTCGATCACTCACAGTAAAGCCAGCCGAAAGAGAGAGAAATAGAAGTTTAATAAAAACAAAATGTCTTTGTTAACGCCAGACCTAATTAGGGACCCAATTATTAATTGAAGTCACAAAAGCGCACCCATGGTATACGTCATTGAATTTGTGGCTTTCATGAATTCACAAGAGCTGACAGAAGTAGAACAGGAAATCCTACTCCTAGAAAATTTTTGTTAACTGTATTTTAGCACCAGCAAATATACATGTGTATATTTGCTCATGTGAAAATCTATTGAGCGTTTACAAGTTCACTTTCCCTCCATCTATTTTTTTCCCAAACTTGGAAGAACTTCTACTTTTGCCATTGGCTGGAGTACATTTCCAACCTTTCTCATTATGGGAAAAGATTAGAGAAGAGCTGGGGAAAATACTTAAAAACATGCAAGTTAGTAGGTTTGCAGACTCAAAGGCATTCCAGCCCTGGAACTATTGCTTACTGCTTCCTTGAGCCCCAGTATGTAGACCTGCAGAAAGGTGGCAAAATAAGGAAATTACTATAGAAGGGATTGAATTTGCTAGTATTCAAGCCCTAGTATAGCAGTAGCCCTGGCATAATCAGGGAGGCTATTATGAGAGCTCTTACATAATGAGATTGCTGCCATAATTTGTCGCCATACTACATGGCACCAAAAGGCCAAGTAGATTTTTTTACAGGGCAAGTACATTTAAGAAGCAACCTGCCCCATGGACAAGTAGATATTTTATTACATTCCACACACCTGGGGTGAGATCCTGATTGGTGGGGCAAATCAGCTTACCTTTCTTACCTGAGCAGGACACCGAGGTCACAGAACCCTCCAAGGTGTGCTGGCAGGGAATCGATGGCAACATCCAGGATCGCGGGAGTTGTAAACGATTGCTGGTATCTGGTCCCTAGGGCCAACCACTAGTGCATGCGCAGTGGGCAGAAAGCTAGCATTTACCCTTGGGGGGTGGGAACCTGAGGGGTAGAGAGGGCACCCGGGGTAAGTGTCCCGGTGGGCAGGCGGGCCCCCTGCACAAAGTTTGCACCCAGAAGGGTTGCTGGGGGAGCTCTCCCATATGGAGGGACCTACCCCAGGGCCACATAGCCAGAGGGGTGGATCCAGACCTGGAACTCACCATCGGAGCCAGTCATTATCTCATCCGCAGTCACTGAAGTGGATACGTAGCAAATTAATTTAGATAATATTAGGAAATTAGATGTATTAGCACCTCTGTCAAGGCTAGACATCTACACATGTAAATTAAGCTGTAAACATGATGGGGTTACTGCTTATAAATGTTTTAAGTGATGATTGATTTTAATTTGCTGTTTCACAAATAAAATACAGCGGGGTTTACGACTCCTAACCCAAGAAGTGTGTTTTATTGACTAAAAAGACATGTTGGAGTGAAAACTCTGGGATGGGTGGGGGGCCTCGGCAGTCCCTGGCCATATATATAGAGCAAGAGAGAGAGGTGAGGGTTGAGAGATTAGTGACAGGCCTGGTCAGCCAGACTAACTGCATCACTCAAAAAAGAATGCGTCAAGAGGTACTATGTGCCACTGGTGAAACCCTTTGTCGTGCCCCTTTGTTTTTCTATCAAGCCCTGTTCTTCCTGAGAGGACTGGGACTTCTGTAAGGTCTAAGGCAGTGTGCCAGGCACAGTGCCACTGACTGTAAATGCCTGGTTACAGCAGAGAGAGTGGTCTAGCTGTCCGGGTGGAACAGGAAGGAGCAGAGGGCAGAGGAGCGAGAGGAAAGTGGGGCAGGGGCTAGGGCAGGGTTTGGGGTGGGAGGTTGGGGTAGTTTTTAGGATGGGGTTAGGTTTTAGGGTTCAGGGTTCAGGGTGGGGGCATGGGGGTCAGGGTAGTTTTTAGGGCAGTGTAGGGTAGGTTTTAGGGTACAGGACGGGGAGGTCACGTAATTTTTAGGACAGGGAGGGTAGGTTTTAGGGTAGGGGTGTGGGGGGTGTCAGGGTAGTTTTTAGGGCAGTGAAGGGTAGGTTTTAGGGTACTGGATGGGGAGGTCACGTAGTTTTTAAGACAGGGCGGGATAGGTTTTGGGGTTCAAGGTGGGGGCGAGGTAATTTTTAGAACAGGACAGGGTAGGTTTTAAGGTACAACGGGGCACAGAGAAGTTTTTAGGACAGGGTGGGTTAGGTTTTAGGGTTCAGGGCAGGGGGTCAGAGTAGTTTTTAGGGCCGTGCAGGGTAGGTTTTTGGGTACAGGACGTGGAGGTCAGGTAGTTTTTAGGGCATGGCGGGGTTGGTTTTAGGGTTCAGGGTGTGGCAGGGTAATTTATAGGACAGGGTAGTTTTCAGGATTCAGGGCGGGGCGTCAGGGTAATTTTTAAAACAGGGTGGGGTCGTTTTTACAGTACAGGGTGGGGGCAGGTAGTTTTTAGGGCAGTGCAGGGTAGGTTTTAGGGTACAGGACGGGGAGATCAGGTAGTTTATAGGACAGGGTGGGGTAGGTTTTAGGGTTCAGGGCAAGGGTTGGGTCAAGTAGTTTTTAGGACAGGATGGGGTAGGTTTTAGGGTTCAGGGCAAGGGCAGGGGGTCAGGTAGTTTTTAGGACAGGGCATGGTAGGTTTTAGGGCTCAGGGCAGGAAGTCAGGTATTTTTTAGGGCAGGGCAGGGTAGGTTTTAGGGTACAGGGTGTGGGTGGGGCTGGTAGTTTTTAGGGCAGTGCAGGGTAGGTTTTAGGCTACAGAACGGGGAGATCAGGTCGTTTTTAGGACAGGGTGGGGTAGGTTTAAGGGTTCAGGTCAGGGGCAGGGAGTGAGGTCGTTTTTAGGACAGGGCGGGGTAAGTTTTAGGGTTCAGGGCAGGGGCGGGGTCAGGGTAGTTTTTAGGACAGGGTAGAGTAGGTTTCAGGGAGGGGTGCGGGGTCAGGGTAGTTATTAGGACAGGGTAGGTTACATTTTAGGGTTCAGGGTGGGGTCGGGTAGTTTTTAGGACAGACAGTTTTTTAGGACAGGCAGAGCAGGTTTTAGAATTCAGGGCAGGGGCGTCGGGTAGTTTTTAGGACAGGGTGGGGTAGGTTTTAGGGTTCAGGGTAAGGTCAGGGGTCAGGGTAGGTTTTAGGGCAGGGTAGAGTAGGTTTTAGGGTTTAGGGTGGGGGCAGGGTTGGGTAGTTTTTAGGACAGGTAGAGTTTTTTTAGGACAGGCAGAGTAGGTTTTAGAATTTAGGGCAGGGGCTTCGGGTAGTTTTTAGGACAGGGTGGGGTAGGTTTTAGGGTTCAGAGCAGAGTTGGGGTCAGGGTAGTTTTTAGGGCAGTGCAGGGTAGGTTTTAAGGTACAGGACGGGGAGGTCAGGTTGTTTTTAGGACAGGGCGGGGTAGGTTTTAGGGTTCAGGGGCAGGGGGCCAGGTAGTTTTTAGAACAGGGCGGGATAGGTTTTAGGGTTCAGGGAAGTGGAAGGGGCGGAGGGGTCAGGGTAGTTTTTAGGACAGTGCAGGGTAGGTTTTGGGGTTTAGGGTGGGGGTGGGATCGGGGTAGTTTTTAGGACAGGGCAGGGTCGGTATTGGGATTTAGGGTGCAGGTGGGATCGGGGTAGTTTTTCGGACAGGACAGGGTTACTTTTAGGGCTCAGGGCGGGGGGGTTTAGGGCTCAGGGTAGGGGCGGAAGGGGGAGATTTAAGTGCTTGGGCGGGGTGGAGTATGGTATCAGGTGTAAGAGGGCAGGGCGGGAAGAATTTACCACGCATGTTCCTTTACCAAACATGCTTTTACAACAAAATTCACTGTAAAGGCATGCATGGTAAAGGTGTGCATGGTAAAGGCTTGCGTGATAAAGACGCAGTCGTTGTTGAGACTGCGTTGTTAAGGCATGCGTGATGTATACATGTGCTGTTCCATCACACATCCCTCATACCAGTGTAGGGTGTCACATCACTTTACATCACACAGACATTACACAGAGACAATCTTCATATGTGTGTAAATCAGTGTATAGGAAATGTTACATAATACATGGCACTACAAGGTGTAGGAGTCACAGGTCCTCCATACGGGTAGCAGGTATAGTTTAAGAGTGCCCTGGCTGGAGAAGCACAAGCTCAGAATTAAAAACATAACACCATGGTTGGGGGTTCTCTTTAATAACAAGAACTGACTTTCACTCAAATTAACCCGTTTTGCAACATTAAGTTAATGAAAAACTGGGGAACAATCATAACGCTCTAATCTATACCTTGCAGTTTGTATGCAGCTCTTTGATGGCAGTTAATTGCTCACTGTTCTATATTCGGTTTTAACTTATAAACTGCAAAGGACAAAAGGATCTCTCTGCCAAAAGCAGTAACCCACAGACCTATTCAAATTATATGCACTTTGTGATCTGCATGTACACATCCCTTGCAGCAGGCACATTAACGCTGTGCACTAGTACTATTTTATGATGGCTCAAAACTCCCACTAGACAAAACTTCAGTCTCTCTCCAGGAAGACCATTAATCACCGGATTGAGATTTTTATTGTTACCTGAAAACTGTAGGGGGCACGGAACGCCTAGCAGTTGCTTTTAAAGCCACTTTCAAGCACTGCTGTCACCTCAGGGGACAGTAATTAGCACTGGGGCAGTCGAGACCCTGGTGACAGGGAGACAGGCGGCGACAGAAATGGGACCCTAACAAACATTGTCACACAAGTGCGCTAAAACCTGCCCTGCTCGTATCTTACAGTGAATCAACAATACTGTATTTAAAAAGGGAGATGCTCGGCAACACAGCACTGTATTGAAAAAGTAAGGGAGATACTTTATTTAATTCCCCAAACCTCCTTACCTTACCTTATTCAAATCTTGCTGCTATCCTCAGGGTAAAGGGCGGCAGGACTGGATTTCAGACAGCAATCAACAAAGGGCCTCTCTCCCTTTGTTTTCAAAAGTGCAGACTGCAGGCAGCTGTGGGCTGTTGGCGGCAAGGTGCGAAATAATTCCTCATGTGTTTGCAGCACAACAAAAGGGCAGAGGGCGAGTGGCCTTTGTGACATCACCCTCATGCTCCGACCATCAGATTGGTCGCAGGTAGCTGGAAACAGGTCACATGTCAAGTGCAGGGCCAGTATAGGACGCGCTTCCGCGCGCTCATGGCCCTGCAAATCAGATAATAGAAGGGGAAATCCTTTTGTCCCCTGGTCCCCCCCACCCTTGTCCCCTGTGTCTCCCCCACTCCTAAATCTGGGGGGATATATCCCCTGCATCCCCCACACTTCCTACGCCCATGCCTCAGTGTTCTACCCAGGCTGCACCTGTCATTTCTGCTGATGTGGCTAAGCCTCTGGCCTCATGCCTCATAATTTGTCCTCTGATCAACCAACATCAGTCACACTTCAGTTATTGTAAATAACAGGCAATATTATCGTTTCACCACAGTGCCGCTGGTTTTATCGACCTTGTAAGGATGAAATCCCGCACTAACCACGTCACGATTAAATCCCGACCTACAAGTCACACCCACATCTCCTTGGCAAGTATCATATTATGAACATTGGTTGTGGGAGCCGTGCATCTGTCTCGGGGCCTAGCTGCTGCAGTCTCTGCTGTCTCTACACAGGAGCTTGAGGTACATTTTCAGAAAGGAAACCTGAAATTCGAAGCCTAATACTTTCCAAGTCATCTTACCTTGACCATTCAAGAATGATATCTCTGAATGAAAAGAAGACAGTGAATACGTGAGGTGCAAGGCACAGCTCTTCTGCCCGCTGTTTTTTTAGGTCTGATAACTTTAAGATGTATTAAAATATAGACAAATGCAGTGAAGCTCTGCAGAATCTACAAATGGATCCCGACAGAAACAAGAAGAATAGTGACACAGGCCCTCGTCAACAGCAGGCTGGACTATGGCAACGCACTCTACACAGGCATCCCAGCAAAAGACCTACTTCGCCTCCAACGCATCCAAAACGCCTCCGCCTGACTGATCCTCAACGTACCCCGCCACAGCCACATCTCCCACCACCTGAGAAACCTTCACTGGCTCCCCATGGACAAAAGGATCACTTTCAAGCTTCTTACCCACGCTCACAAAGCGCTCCATGACACCGGACCAGCCTACTTAAACAACAAACTCAGCTTCTACACCCCCACCCGTCAGCTCCGCTCCTTTGGCCTCGCCCTCGCCGTCATCCCCCGCATCCGAAGAAAGACCTCCGGCGGCAGATCCTTCTCATACCTCCCCACCAAAACCTGGAACACCCTCCCGACCAACCTGCGACAGACTCAAGACCTACTCACCTTCAGAAGACTCCTCAAGACCTGGCTCTTCGACCAGTAACTCCTGCTCCCCCTCCCCCCCAGCACCTTGAAACCCTCATGGGTACGTAGTGCGCTTTATAAATCCATTGATTGATTGATTGATTGATTGAAGGGAGACGGTCCCACTCGATTTTTAGAAAAACCAGGCCAAGTTCCATTGTGCCACAGAAACAACACCGTATGTTGCAGCCTATGGCCCTCTTATGGTGAACTAAGTCAACTATTTAATCGGGCCTTCATGGAGCACTGCTGAGGAACGAAAAGTCTCAGAAAAAGGTCCGCTTGGGAAGAAAATGGCAGTCAGCAAGTTAAACCATACTTCGGAGCAGGGACATCTTAAGGATTTTGAGGGGTCTGAGCCAAACCTATTTTGGGGACCCCTTTCAGAAGAGGTTTGAATTTATGGTTCAGGTTTTACGCTTTAATGCCCTCTTTGGCCAGGTCACTGACAGCGCACAGGTGCAATCGCCCAAATTCTAAGGCCAATATTCATGGGCTTTTGACGTAGGGCAGCGCAGCAATTGGCCTTGCTGTGCTGCCCTGCGTCAAAGGGAAAAGGCAGGAATGCGCCTTATCTATGATATAACACACATTCCTGCCTTTCCCCACTGCGTAGGCACTGCTTTGGCAACCTATCATCAGTGCAGGCACCCTTGCACCATGATGCAAGGGTGCCTGAGTTGTATGCAGGAGTGTTTTTGTGCAGGAAGGGGCACCTTTCTTCTGCCACGAGAGTGGCCAGGTCCAGAGTCATTTATGATGGTCAATAGCTATTACTGCTGGGGATAGACCATAGCTCCCTTGCACATTTTGCAGCAGGCTCAAGCAGACTGCAAAGATGTGGAGACTGTGAAAAAAGCTAGGATCTTTTGAGTTACCTTTTGAAGTGTGTTCATTGCTGTACTTCTGAATCCTCAGTTTATTTTCCAGGATGCCTTTTCATAATATTCAGTTAAAAAGACACATTTTCAATTTCAGTAAGCCTTAGTGTTTTGCCAGCAGATACAGATCCATTTTTGTTAAGGAGACATTATTCCCCCATCATTTCAAAGCTCAGACTGGCCCGTGCCCCTGCAGTGTACTGTTCGAGAAACAGCACCCATGCTGTGTGTGTCCAAGCTGGAGCATCATACTCAGAGCTCACGTGTTACACAGCTGCCACTAAGAGAGAGAAGACCCCAGTCCACTGTTGTGTGTCTTTTCACTTCTTCAGGTGCCTATGTCCAATACCCATCTTTTGTGGACATGTCACAAGCTTTTGGGGAAATTCACTGATGACTCTTATCGAATGAGCTCTCACACTGTCTGCCTGTCTTGTATTCTGAATTGATACATTGTAAGGTTGCACAAAATCTCAGCAGTTGCTTACTCACCACTGGTCTACTTTACTTTCCAAATTTTTACAGTGTCAAAGAAAACATGGAAAAAGTATACATCAGTTTGAAAGTCAATGCTTGGCCCTGTTTTAAGGCCATGTTACACCCTAAAGTTCCAATTCCCTTTTTACGCAGAGATGACTGCTTATCTATACCCACAATTAAGGGCCTGATTTAGAGTTTAGGGGATGGGGTTACTCTGTCACAAATGTGACGGATATCGTGCCCCCCATATTACGATTCCATAATATCCCATGGAATTAATAACGCAGCGGACAAAATACCCGTCATGTTTGTGATAGAGTAATCCGTCTGCCAAACACTAAATTAGGCCCTAAGTTGTGGGAAGCAGTCATTCCTTGCACCAAAGAACATTTGGGGGCATATTTATACTCCGTTTGCGCCAAATTTGCGTCGTTTTTTTCGACGCAAATTCGGCGCAAAACTAACGCCATATTTATACTTTGGCGTTAGACGCGTCTAGCGCCAAAGTATGAGTAAAGAGCGTCATTTTTTTGCGTGAACGCCTTCCTTGCGTTAATGAGATGCAAGGTAGGCGTTCCCGTCCAAAAAAATGACTGCGACGCAAATGCGTCGTATTTATACTCCCGGGCAAAAATCACGCCCGGGAGTGGTCGGGGCAAAAAACCCCGCATTTGCGCCTCTTTTTAACGCCTGGGTCAGGGCAGGCGTTAAGGGACCTGTGGGCTCAAAATGAGCCCACAGCTGCCCTCCCATGCCCCCAGGGACCCCCCCTGCCACCCTTGCCCACCCCAGGAGGACACCCAAGGATGGAGGGACCCACCCCAGGGACATTCAGGTAAGTTCAGGTAAGTATAAATTTGTTTTTTTTTTACATATTTTTTTGGCATAGGGGGGCCTGATTTGTGCCCCCCTACATGCCACAATGCCCAATGACCATGCCCAGGGGACATAAGTCCCCTGGGCATGGCCATTGGGCAAGGGGGCATGACTCCTGTCTTTACTAAGACAGGAGTCATGTAAATGGCGTCTGGGCGTCGTTAAGAATGGCGCAAATCGGGTGGAGGCGATTTTTTAGCGTCAACCTGACTTGCACCATTTTTAAGACGCCATTTTTCCCTACGCCGGCGCTGCCTGGTGTAAGTGTTTTTTTTCCACGCACACCAGGCAGCGCCGGTCTGCTTGCGCCGGCTAACGCCATTCAATAAATACGGCGCCCGCATGGTGCTTCAGAATGGCGTTAGCCGTCGCAAAAATTTTTGACGCTAAACTGCGTTAGCGCAGTTTAGCGTCAAAAAGTATAAATACGGGCCTTGGTGCCACACATAAGCAAACTGAGAATAGGGAAATGTCACACAGAAACACGCTTTGTTTGGGAGGGTAGGTGGTGGTGAAATGTATGTGAAAATCCAAAAAGCCAACCTTTTTTTGCAGCCAGCCAGGAAATTGTAATATAGCCCTGTTCAAACCGAATGACTTCCTCTCACTGGCTGACGCAAAAGTGTGTCATATGTCATTTGCTCAAAAATCTGCCCCCCTCAGGGCTTCAAGTGGGCCGGGTCCTACCAGTGCTCAGCACCAGGGGTTCTGAAAAGCAGGTGCTGAGATGGGTCCCTATTGGGCTCTCCATTTGTGCCCTCACTATTAGGGGTAAAAAAAAATATTAACCCTGCAGCAGTACACCTTGCTCTGCCATTAATGTAACTTCAAAGAGACTCATTATAGTTCTTTCACAGTCTGATCATTTAAGAAATAAAGCATTTGCAATATTTCCTGCAACAAAGACATTCTTGTTGCCTGTTTATCTTATGCAACTAACAACCATTGACGAAGCCAAAGTCCTGGCGTGTTGTAGCTGTAATGTAACTTGTTGTATTGTATATCTGGATTCAATGACAGAAAGAGGCAGCAAAATACCAGTAGGGTGGAACTCTATATTGAGGAAAAATGTTAACTTCTGTGTTTTTAAGCCACACCCTTAATTACATCGGCCACCCCCCTTGTCAGACCCTCCAGTTTTTTCACTCCACTTAAACCCCTGCTGCCCCTCCTTCTTGATGCAAAAGGATTGGGCACATGGCTTGTTTTATTCAGAATTTCTTTTGGGACAATTATCACATTTAATCCACAGGTAAGGAAACAAGATGTAGAGCAAACACTGCATCTGGTTTTGGGTTCATAAGCATCGCCAGACCCACTCAATGACGTCCGGGGTTCTGAATGGGGCTCAGACCAGGAAACAACGATTGTTGTGTGAATTATGAGTTAAAAGAACCTCTTTTCGTCATCCTCCTCTTCCTCACGGCCATCGTTTTTCTTCTTCTTCTTCTCCATCTCCAGCTTGTACTTGGGGCGCCGCAAGCAGTCTGTCAGGCTCCTGTTGACCTTGTCAGAGAAGTCGTCAGGCGGCAGGAAGTCGCGGTCAATGATGTCAGCCACTTCCTGCCAGTTCTTGAAGGCCGGCGGGCCCAGATGCTTGATCTCGTCCACAGCGTTCCAGGAGATGACCTGCCCGCTCGGCTTCAGGACCACCACTGTGGGGATGTCTTCGACACCAAACATGCCCTCCAGCTCTCTGGAAGATATAGTGAGAAATAAAGCGTTACCAGAGCTCCACAGAAACGTTTGTTTACATTTTTTGAAGCACGGGCTAGACGTCGAGGACAGGCCTAAAGGGCAACCAGGTAGTGTCTAAAGGGCTGATTTGACAGGTCAGCATGTGGACCGTTTTTTGGCTGGTTTTATGCATTTTTGTTGTTAGCGACGCCGGTTTTTACCCTTGATTTGCCTGTTATAAAATAAAAACCTCTGCCTGCAGCAAGTACAAATCCATGCAGTCTTCCATAATTTGTTCAAAAAAAGGACTGCCTAACCTGGGCCACATTAAAATCTATTTTAATTTTGGAGCGTACTGTTAGTCTGGTGCCCACGCCTACTTTCTGTCCCAGTCCATCCCTGCTTGACATCTGTACACAAAATGCAATTGCAATACCTAGGAAGCAGGTGCCCTGCAAAAACACATTTTTACTGAGAGGCTTGAATATATATAATGTTAAAAGCAAATGCAGGGACGTCTGATCGGGCAAATGAAGTATGAGTAACTTAGTAGGACTAGAAAGACAGGTACTTGCAAGAGCAGAACACCGCCTTCTATAACCGTGGATGATACACATAAGAATTAGGGTGTGACGGCATGACAAATGAGTCATGACCGCTTGACACATAGGGATTAGTGGTCCTTGTATGCTCAGAGGATTCTACAGCATTGGTGCAGAAGATGAGTTACAGTTATGCACACAAGTACATGAATTCAGAACTAGCCAAAAAGACAAAATGAAACAGCGTCGGAATATTTGCAGAGTTAAAATGGACCAACAATTAGAAATGAAAGGGTTTGTTACATGATAAATATGAGCATACCTTGATCATACTACACCGTCAAGAAATTTCTGGATGCATTTTTAGTGTCTTAATTGGTGGCTGTGGCCAGCACATCTACAGGATAACCTTGAATTTCATAGCTAGGAAACCTTTACGGTTTTTATTTATGTATTGCATTGTTCTGCAACATGTATAAAGTGCTTCCTGCCCCTATTGGGGGAGTTGAAGTGCTTGCATGCATGGGTAGCATGTTTCACCGTGTAGGGTGTGTGGTTTGAAGCGTGTTTTCTCTTTTGATGCTATGTGTTCCATTTCATGCATTATCGCGATAAAGGATACATTGCACAGCGATGTGATGGATTTAAGGGTGTGAGAGAGGGGCACCTAGTTTTCGGTTTTCAGTCAGCCGGCAGCTTCAAGTAGCTTTTTGGTCCATAAATGGCATTTTTTGTGATCACAGTCCACATAGCTGGTTACTTCACCAGGTTGTCCATTCTGAGATATTCTGTTTTAACATTATGGTTCCCAGTTGGCTTTGGATGAAGGGAGAAATGGTGCAGAGATCTGCTAAGATGGACTTTATTAATACCATCCAATGTCTGATTGTCACTGTGAGGTGTCAAGATCACCTGCATTGGTGGACTAACTTAACATCCTTGGATTGCCAGCGGCATGTGGCAGGTCTCCTCTGTTATTCTTTGTCCGTTCAGTTGGTGATGGGTGGTTTATTGCTGTGGGCTGGTATACTAATAGGCGATGCATATAACTCATAGCACGTGTTGTCCTATATGAGTGTAAGAGTATCAAGCAGTATAAGGGAATTATTACGCAGTCTGTATGAATACAATGAACTTCCCAACTGCTGAGTGTTATGGTAGTATCATTAGAGTGGCCGGGAGGGTTTTATATCCACTATTGCTTCTATTTTTGGGGGGGAAACCCTGATGCCCTTCTCCACTATCACATTCCTCTTGCAGGCCAAACCTTGACCTACTCCCCAAAAACGTGTTAATATTTTTCTTGGTCTTAACCTCTCACAGGCCAGTGAGTTGAATGGTCTTTTAAATGCAGTGGCCGTAAATTAAGTACCGGGATTTTTTTGCAGCTCCTAGAAACGGCATTATCCTAGGATGAAGTGCTACATGCAATGCTACCGGCCCTCAGGATGTGACAACATTTTGTAAGCTTATGACTAGAACGATAGGGGAGGTGGTCTACTGAAGAGTATGTGAGTAATCAGTGAAGTCTGGCACGTGCCAGGTAAAAGTATCACGCCGCCCCAATGCACAGTAGTGAGCAATTAGTAGATCTGGCTGTGCAGCATGCAATGTTCAACTTTTTCATGCTTTGATGATGAGTATCCTGCAGCCAGAAAGTACATTTCCTACAGTATTTTACGCTCAACTGTAAGATACCAGCATTTAGTGGTCCACATATGGGGCAGCAGCCAATCAGAACACGTCAGAGTTCAATGTGTTAAAAAAATAGAAAGTAAGTGTAGTGGCCGCACGTTTTTCTCAAGAGCACGCTGCTGGCACTACAGAATGCGAATGACGCAAATAAAAAGACTGGTTGGTTTTGATTCCACCCTTTGCCTGTTTCTTCATCCCCCTAAAATGCCTTTCTCCTTATCTCATATCACACTTGCAGGTAATTCCTATATTTACCTTTCTGCTTCCTCCTCTGTGCTTTTCTGGGTCAAAGTCTGATGATGAAAAATATCTCTCAGAACCTAAAAACACACATTGGCAAAGTAAACAGGTCTCATTTTTGGGACCTTCTGGCATCGCCAGCGCTTTTTGCCAAGGCCATGTAGCACTGACCTAAAATGGATAGGGAAAAAATGTTTCATGAAGCTACTGGCACCCACATTATTCATCAAGCGTATGTGTGATGACCAAGTCCACTGGAATTATGCGGCAAGGGATGGCCAAATTATGCGGCAGGGCCGAGTAAATTATGCGCAAGAAAAGGCAAATTCTGTGGCGTATAATGTGGCACTTTTTGTGATAGCATTACTTCATTATTTTGTCATTTTTACACTTGTGGACACTGTCTGGACGTTGATTGGACCTCATTTGTGCGAGTATAGCAGCCCAAATATAGCAACAAGCAACAGAAAGGTGATCAGTCAACATTTTCAAAGGGAATTCCACTGTGCGGCAACACATGATGCTGCTTTTTTAGTAACTGTTGATGCATTTCAGCTAGAAACATTATTTTTATTAAAATCTGCAGGTTATGCAGCAGATGATGGATTATGTGACAAATATAGGATATCTCTAACCATGCGAAAAATGCTGCAGCTGCACAGTCTCATAATTCAGTGTCCCTGGTGATGACTTATGCAAACGCCTAATTAATCATGCATGTGTATACGTACTGAATGATGCAGGCACCATTTTATTTATATTTTTATTTACTGATCCAAGGTGACAGATTCTACGTGTTGTAGTTAATAAAAAATACATTTTCAATTGTGCTGAAGTGCTCTCCAGCCATCCGAGTGGCTAGGAGCACAGGTAAAAAATACTTTGAAAAATGAAAACAATCGTAAGTGTTGTGCAAGAATTAGGGTGGGGGTAGGAAAAGCCAGAGGGAGTTGGTGGAGGAAATAAAATAAAACTAAAACAGTGGGATGGAAGAAGGGATAAACAAGCGGAAAATCAGCACATGAGGGAGACAGTAACATAGACCATGGGGGAAGATTTGGCAGTGAGGAGAACCACACGAGAGAGAGAGCAGGACACAGTTCCGAGAGCACTATGGAGCATAGGTGGGCGGATATTTGGTGTGAGAAGAAGCACTCAAGGAGAGAGCTGAAGAACATGCACTTTGACGGAGTGCTTAGTTAAAAAGGAAAAGGGGTTCCCTAAAAGTGAGCAGTGGAAGGATACAATTAAACCAATAAAAAGGACGGTGAGAATACTATGTTTCAAAGGCGGGACAAGCCTAAGAAGAGGAAGTCAAGCCACTGAATAACATGAAAGCAAATGAGAGCGCTAATAAGTCACCCAATGGGAAGCAACTGGCAGGTTTCAAGTCCACTGAAATTTTTTGTTAAGGGTCACAAAAGGTTTTAGTTTACAGACAGTTAAGAACTGTCTGGTATGTGAGACCTAGTGAGTGCCGGTGTCAGCCACCAGCACCCATCAAACACTTGAATAAAGGCATGAAGAGGGCAGTTGCTGACTAAAGTGTCAACGGGTGCCCTCAATTGTATCACTTTGGTTGGATGGGTGCAGTAGTGTGCAGAATGTGTCCTTTAGATTTTTCACTGTCATACTTGGAAACCCGAGCTCATCTCCCAATAGCTTAGGGGTTATCTGTACCCATCCGGGTAGCGTTGGTGAGCTCACTCACAGAGTTCTTCCACCATTTCCTAGGTTTAGTGGTGACTAGCTCATCCAGTCCACTATTTAGGTCTGGCATTAGCCTAGACTCTTTGATTTTACTAACATACTTACATATACATACATATAGGGTCTTTCAACCACCTCTCTTCAACCATCATTCTGGTGTTGTGTCATTCACATTTTGCTTCCACCCACTTCAACATACAGCATGGCGTAGCGGGTCAGCCTACTTACGACACTAGGTGAACTTTACTTTGAGGGATGCATTTTCCTATCTCACAAGGAGTACACCCACACACAAGCTAGTTCCCTGTAGTGCCAGTGTTTTTGTTTTTATTTTCCAATTACTTTAGTGTTGTCTTTATGTTTAGAGCTTGATGTGATAGCAGGACATTTCAGATGCACATACCATCTTTATCAGATCCCATCTCGTGCCAATGTTATTGTAAATTCCTTTTGGAGTGTTTTGCTTTTCTGAATGCTGATATTTCACAGCATTCCACACTGTGTCCATTTGAAACTGTTCTGCACTGGTATCTTCTTTCTGTGTTTCTTTGTTTGTTTGTTTCTTTTGTTCTTCTTTCTTTCGTCTTTCTCTCTTTCCTTCTCCTTCCTCTTTCTGTGTTTCATTCTTTCTTTTCTTTTTGCTTTCCTTCTTTCTTTCCTTTTTTCTATTTCTTTCCTTTCCATGTTCTTTCTTTACTTCTATTGCTCCTCCTAACTTTCTTTCTTTTTTCTTTCTTTCTTGCCTTCTTTCACCTACTTACTTTAATTCATTTCCTTCTCTCTCTTTCCTTCTCTTTCTTTCTTTATATTCCCTTTCTTTCTTTTCTTCATTTTGCCTTTTTCCTTATGCCAGACTGATTGACTTTTATAGGTCTGTGTTAGCCAAAACCTTTTGATTCTACTAAAATTATGTGTATAACATAGTTACCTATAGAGGTTTCAACCAGACCATGACAAAACAAAACAAGAATTATCAGAAGGCTGGCTGCCAACGGTAGACCTATTGGCTTTACCAATGCTTGTTTGCTTTGGAACCAGGGACTGCAGGGCTCCAATTGTGCTGTCTTTTGCTATATAATTTCTATATATTTGAAAGAAATAATACATGTTGTATGTAACATTTGTACATAACACACATTGGAGTGTCATTGCAACCCCTATACTTTTGTCTAAGGAATTTTTTTTTAGAATTGCAGAGGAATACCAAAATGTTAAATCTACCAGTCTGCTCTAGAAATAAAGCATGGGGGATTGCCAATGCCAACCAGTCTCACCTTTCTGAGTTAGTCTTGGTGCAGGCAGTTGGACTTATGCAGCACTGAAAGACCAAAATATGTCTGAATTATGCAGCAAGAATAAACATATTATGTGGCATAATGGCACACATTATGTTGCAGCATTATTTTGTCATTTTAACACAGACTAATCCTGTGTGTGCAAATGTTTTACCTCTTTAATGCCAGTTTATCGTGTGAATACAGCAATCAGCAACTGAAAGGTGGCCTGTGTACAAAGGGGCTTCAACTGCACAGTATCACATGCAGATCTATTTAGTAAAGTTTGACCGTGCTAGATTTTTTTTGTTGAAATCTGCAAATTATGCCTTAAAGATGGTGGATTATGATTAATCCACAATTATGTGGAAAACACATAATTAACTCCAGATTAACTCTTGCTTAGTAAGCATTATAGTAACTGCCAAGGTTTCATATTGAAATACGTGACATTTTCATAATTCCAGTGTAACTATGAGTGCCATTTCAACGACTCTGAGTGACACTTTCTTGCAAGCAAAATCAAGCCATGAAGACGAGGGAACCATATAAATATTGTAATATATAGAGAATCCTATTGTACTCCTATCCCATTGTACACCAGCGCCACCTTGTGGCCTGTGATAAACACTATTCGGAGCTTACCTAGCATAGTGAGAAACTGGAACAAGAAGGTTTTACCGCACTTCAGGATTTGAATGACAATCTTGGGCATTGCAGTAATGCAGGAAAGTGACCGGAAATGCGTTATTCTAACGCGAGATGCGGGACACTTGGCATGGCTGTATTATTGTTCACCTGTTTGTCTCCAGTCCTATCAGAAATAATGTTGTATTTGCATCCATGGCTGCTGGAAATCTTCTCGGGCATTCGCTGTTGTCTCGCTGAAGACATATCCACTATTCCCAAACGTCACGCACTTCCAGTCTCACTTGATTCTAAGACTGCTTTACCAAAAACAACTGCAACCCCTCTTATGTGTTTATGCGCTTTGTTATGCCCGACTCCCCTCCTTTTCTTATCACAGGCCTATCATTATTTAGTATATCCCTTTCATATGTGCCCTTCTTACAGTTTTGCATTTTATTGGCAAAGTGAGAATCACGCTTTAATTAGCCTGTGTGAAATTCTGCGCTATTTATTAGCACAAAATGCATTTTTCCTTTCACTTTGGACACTAGGACACATTTTGCACTTTAAAAATCCTGCACAGTTGCACTACGTACAAAGGACAGAAGCTCACGTTTTGTTCTTGTGTTTGTTTGTTAGGACTCTTACCCAAACAACATCTCAGTTACGTAATGTAGCATAATGGCGCACCCTCAGTCATTTTATGTAACATATGTAACGCAAAATGCAGAAAACTGAGTTAGAATATACCACCCATATGAAATTTCACCGGGGCCTGGTTTGAATATTAGAGAGTATTTTTGTTACAATACAAAGTGTATAACATTAATTTCAATCTTCTGTGGACGAATCAGAATTAAAAACAACCTTAGGAAAAGATGTGGGGCCACATGTATGTACCTTTTTTCTCGTCGCAAACAGCCTGATTCTTGGAATCGGGCCATTTGCAATGAGAAAAATGCTGTTTGGTATGTACAGACCCATTTTTGCAATTCGGTAATCTATTTACCGAATCGCAAAAAGGGTTTGCAAGTCGCAATTAGGAAGGGGTGTTCCCTTCCTAATTGCGAGTCGCAGTCCGATCTATGATTGTTTTGTGACCGTGACAAAACAATCGCAGTTAGCACCAGTTTCAAACTGGTTCTAACCCATTTGCAAACGGGAAGGGGTCGCCACGGGACCCCTTCCCCTTTGTGAATGACATCGAAAATATTTTTTCAGAGCAGCCAGTGGAACCACGTACCACTGCCTGCTCTGAAAAAGTGAAAAGAAAACTTTTCATTTTTTGTGTTTGAAATGCAGCTCATTTTCCTTTAAGGAAAACCGGCTGCATTTTTTTTTTTTAAAAGACTGCTTTATTTTAAAGCAGTCATAGACATGGTGGTCTGCTGTCTCCAGCAGGCCACTATCCCTGTGAGGGCAGCCATTCCCAATGGGGTCGCAAACTGCGACCTACCTCATGAATACTCATGAGGTAGGTCGTTTGCGACCCCATTGGGAATTGCGAATAGTGTACACTGTTGTACATTTGGTTTTGCAACTCGCAGATTGCGAGTCGTTAAGACTTGCAGTTTGCGAGTCGCAAAACCGAATCTTTGTACATGTGGCCCGTGGTGGTTACCAAGCAATATTTTGTTCTAGATTCCTACTAATTTTTCAAAGAAATTAGTAACTCTTTGAGATGAAGCAGTTCAGAAATCGAAATTTGATGCGTTTGTGAACACATGTGCAGAATGACTGTAACAATCAGCTGTTTGTATTAATCAACTAATATTCTCTGATCGGTCAAAAAGAAAAAACATATAATTAAAGGAACTGGGATTTTTTTTTTGAAATATTAAAAATATGTTGAAATTAGTGATTAACGCGTTCATGCCGCACACCTCTAGACACTTAGGGGCAGATTTAAAAGGTCATTTTTCTGACACTAAGGCAGCCTTTTCCCTGCGCCATATTTACAAAGTGCTAAAAGCATGCATTAAAAGGACGCACCCATTGTAATCAATGGGCCTCCTTGCACTTTGCTCTATGAGCGTCAACATTTTTTATGCTAGTGGAGCAAAGCGCCACAACAGCGTCAAAAATGTTGACACTATTGTTCCTAATACCACCATGGTGCGCCGTATCACAATATGGCACACCCATGGTGGCGTTAGGGGGGCGCAGTGGGGCACAAGAAAAGGGGCGCTGCATTGGATGCAGCACCACTTTTCTTAAACTCGGCCCTTACATTTATGAGCATGAGCCATAGATGGTGTGGAAATTGCATATCAGTGTCTTGGTAAACATTGGAGAAAATATGTGCCCCTAACATGAGGAGTCATCCAAGCAGTCTGGGCTTGCAGTATTATACATTGTAACGCAGTTTCATTTTTATCTGCAGTAGGCTGTATTTGCTCATGACATTATGATTCTGTGTCTAAAATAATGTTGTACAACCTATGAATAGGTGTAAACCGTCTGTGGAGAAACTATGCTTCTAAATATTAACATTTTGTTGTTTTGTACAAGGCTATTAGGTTTTCTTTCTGCCATTTGAGAACTCTGATTTGGAAACCTAATGTTGCCATTTCTGACGAAACTTTATATGAAAGCATACGAAAGAGAAAAAATGTGGTTAAGTTATAAAAACTAAACACCTCAGTAACAGTTCATATATGGTTACTGCCATCACGACTACCATAAATCAACCCACATCAGTGCCCCTTTCTTTAAAATTTGATTTCAGGTGCATTGTGGTTCAAATGGTGTCAATTATTATAACTGTTATGTCTAAACATCACTCATGACGTCACTAGTAACCTCAAGGACCACATCACCATTTACATTATCAGTGAAATGCAGGGGAAATGATGCAGTGGTTTGTATTTTTCCATTGCAGGAAATCTGTATGTGAACACTGGTACTGCACCGTTGTTAGTATATAAGTGCAAGCATGTGCTTGCGAACACTAATTCACATCAATCCACCATTTCAATATGTTACTGATTCCAACAACTACCCAAGTAAATAAAAAGACCTTCCAGGCACCTGTCAGTTCTGAACGTAACATGCACTAACATGTACAAGGGGCCTCGTTCTGAATATAATCTCCATACATCATTAGGACAGCTGAAAAAAATGCATACTTTTAAATATAACAAATGCTAATGAAATCTATGCACAATCCTCCACCACTTCCTTACGCTCATACCGTTTAAACGTTTCATCTTCAAAGGGCACCACAAGCCATTTTTTGGGCATATCCCTTAGGAAGTCATCTTGCTGCTCTTCGGTCTCATCCTCAGAAACGTAAACCAGCACCACCTGGGAAGCTCGGTTCACATAGAACTCATCCGTCAGTCGAACGAAGAACTCCTTCATCACCTTGGCGAAGTCCTGGCACCTCTGGCTCTCCAACGCACCGAAGAACAGCAGCAAGACCCGGTTCTCCATCCGCTGGCTGAGCTCCAGCTCAGTGTCCACCTCGTCCTGGCTTGAATTGTTCTGCAGGAGGATCCGGCCTGTGAAAAGCTCAGCCATGGTCCACAGATCTACAAAGTTGAGGCCTGATTTGGTAAACAGGGGCCGAATTAAAGAGCTGTGGTCAAGTCTATGCAGTGGAGGTCAACGCAGTGTCTTGGGAGTGTAGGACATGTGTGCATGAAATTTAAACCTACTCTTGAACCTGCATCACGGGTAGACCAAACCCGTTCCACTAACGGAGCTATATCTGCAATCCACAGAAGTCCCCTCTTGTGATCCTTCAGTTGCACAGCCTAACGCTAGATTCACTTGAACAATGCTCAAGAAATGCCACCTCCTCATCATTCCAGCTTCTCAGAATCAGCCTGCTCCTCCTCGGTATCGACTTACGATTGATTAGTATCGGCATACAGCTTGTTGGTACTGGACTGCACCTCTGCTATATCTGCCCACTCGTCAGTATCAGCCAACTTCTCCTCAGTGTCATCCAGCCCCTCAGCTGCTTAGTATCAGACGGCTTCAAAATATTAGGCTACTCTTCCACCGTTTTAGCCTACTGATCTTCAGGATCGACCTGCACCTCACTTTTAATCAGCTTCTCGGTATCGGCCAAGGACTGAATAACCCACTGCTCCATCGAAGCTCGGAGTCGCTTGGTGCTTGTGTCCTTCGGTCTGCCCACACGTGCAGGCTCCCCTGCTAATCCTGCCTCACAGTGATTAATTCCTTCTTTACCTCTCTGCCTATTAATAGGCCGCCTTTGCTCATGGAGGAAAAACCATTGGGGGAGAGGTTTAATCTTCTTAGAGCGTAAAGCTTAACTCCTGTTTGCTGGTGCTGATGAGATCAGGTCCTCGGGCTGTTCTGAGGCTAAGTGAGAAGAAAGGCTCTCGAAACAACCACTTAAAAGCGCACTGACACCGTTCGTTCAAAACTGTGAGGGAACTCACTGAGGCCCCCGGGACCATCTACTAGGCACTCTGGTGCTGTTTATTGATGGCTTTAAGGCTATTCATTTTTTGCGTCACAATTTGTTATTAATAGTTTTTGAAGTGGGCAGAATCTATTGAGTAAGGGCTTTTCCAGTATCTTTTTATTTTACTGGAGCAGTTCCCATACTTCTTGTTGAAAAACAACCCATCCAGAACACATAATGCCACCCTTCAGGTGCCTCTTGCTGAAGGAAGGTATCTCCTATGTTGTGAAGACAAGGGAGAGGGAGACAGTGAAAGAGAAACTAGCCTTCTTGTTAGGGTGGCTGCCAGTGCGACCGGAAAGAAATGTAAATGTATGCAACTAGTTAAATCAGCAACTCTAAAGCCTGATTGGCAACCAGAATATGACTTTAACAGATGGCGTCATTTGAGGCTTCGTGGTGACTAAAATCGATTCTTTTTTTAGAAATAATGCATGCATGAGTATCAGCTGAGATCTGGAGTATGTTCGAATGGCACTTTGTAAAAAGTGATTTGCAGAAGGTACAAGTCTGATGATGTTACTTTTTCTCTCTACAACACGCTTGTTTTTATCTTAAATACGAAATCTCTTTGCACATTTTGAAGCAGCCCATTTTATAATCCGTGTCTTTAAAATAAAGACTTGCATGTTCACATTGCTTTAAATTGCAGGATGTGACATCACTCCACTATACACATTATTATTCCCCACTGTGCCAATCAGTATTCAATTCTGGGACTGGTTACACACACACACATACACACATACACACACAGACATCTGCAGTGATTGCATTAACCAATTGAGCTGGCATAATAGAACTGAGTGCATTTCCCACTGCTTACTGTAATTCGCATTTATTTTTAATTTAAAGTGTATGCATTGTACATTATATGAATTTACCTGAAGGTGAAAGGCCAACAAACTATTTGCAGAATATTTTGTGCTTTTTAGCCACATCTCTGGTCCCACCCGTAAACTCCCTGACTGCACCCACATTGCGCCCAGGATTATAGATCTCATTTTTTTTTTAATGCAGTTCAGCCTCTGATTATTAATTATTTCCATTGTATCACAGTACATTATCACGTAAAAGCATAACCTAGTCCTGCTTCTTTCTTACTTCTTCCTTCAATCCATCTTATGCAGTAGCTCCTCCAATAAACTGTATTTGACTCTACATGATTTAACCAGCGCAACAATCAATATATGTACCTCCAAGAAACAGTATCTTGCAGAAAATGCCCCATAAAGAGGAAAATCCTTGACTAATTGTTAAGTACATATTTTGCCTTTTCGTATTCTACCAGATTCAGAATCTCCATTGTACCAATCACCATGCATGGGCAAAGTTGATGACTTCCATAAACTTAATAAACATAGCTTAGTCACTAATAGTGCTGTTGCAAGCCATTTTCTCGAGTGTGACATCAGACCTTGAATCCCTGAGGTGTTGTACAAGAGAATAAAACATTTTCTAGCTATTGCGTCAGAAATTTGCAATTCTATTAAGGACACGAAGGCGAGGATTATGCTTCTATTTCTTTCCTGAGAAATAAATGGCAGCCAATCAAAATGTTTGGACACAAAAAACTACTTTTCCCAAGATCCCCAGTAGTCCATACTCTGTCCAGTCATATGTCTGCTCCCAGTATATATGCCTCTGGGACCTCAGTCCTTCCTCTTTTTTGCAAACAACTGATAACATAGCAACCTGAATCCAACAAAAACTGGAATCCCAACGAGAACTCCGAACTGCAACCGACAGCTGGACCTGAAGCGTCAACGTGAAGCAGTCATTTTCTTAATCTCTTGGTTATTCACACTCCCTTAATGTCCAATCCTAAAATCAAAAGTAAAGTGTGAATAATACTGATCTTTACAATAGAAATCAAACGGGCGGGCATGTGAGACAATTTCATAACACAATTATGCAAATATATCAACATTTTGAATCAACAGAATTATATATATATATATATATATATATATATATATATATATATATATATATATATATGTGTGTAGAGAGAGAGAGAGAGAAATTTGTCGTACGGGTGTGATAATCCTCAACTCTGTGTCCTTAATAGAATTGAAAATTCTTGACGCAATAGATAGAACATTTTTTATTCTATGGCAGGACCGTAGGCTTCAGATTATGCTAGTTTAAAGCTGATCCACTACCATAGATGCCACATCAACAATGCGTTTATGACAGATCACTTTGAAATTGGAGTCTGAAGACCAAACCACTGTGGCCATTATGTCCTCTAGACGAGAACCTGCACAAAACGCTTTAGACGCCATGGCCCCACAAACAGAATGTGCACTGAAGCTAGTAGTGTCTATCCCAGCCTCCCCTAATAACCATTTAATCCATCTATCCAGAGTGGCAGTAGATACCGGTCCAAAGGGGCTCTGTAGGGAGATGTGGAACTGTCCTTGGACGTCTCTACGAATCTCATGAGTACAATCCTCATACTCCTTTAAACATTTTTTACCACACATAATTTATGATAATAAGGAAAGGCTGGGTAGGAAATGCAACGAGATGCAGTTTTTGTATGTCTAGAAATGGTGAAAGAAATTCCTGAAGGAGTAAATACTCTACCTGCCAAATCCAGGCATGTACATCAGAAACGTGGCAGCCTGATATCAGACCAAGGAGAAGAGTGAGTTTTGCTGACAACTGTTTGCGCGAAAGATCTTCATTACAAGGCCAGGCTCTCAAAAAATGTAACACAACGTCTACATCCCACAAAGCAGTATACTTGGACTGCGGGGGTATGACCATCCTGATACACCGTAAGAGTTTACAAACCAGAGAGTGTTCACCCACCGGCTTGCCCTCCAAATGTGGGTGACCCACAGAAACAATTGACTTGTGTGCCGAACCTTGGGATGCCAAATCGGAAAGAAAATTGACAATCATACTGATGCTTGCCCCATGGGTTCAACACATCACTCACCACACCAGCAAACCCATCTCCTCCAGGAAGCCTCAAAAGTTTATGCGTGGAGGGAGCCCAAGATTGGGATAAGAAAAATATTGCATCCTCCAAAACTCTGGGAATTGCCAACATCTCCGGAAAGTTTCCATGCCATGAAGGACAAGTGCCCCGCTATTATCAATGGGTGAAGAAGGCTTGACGGATACAAGAGCAGGGATGGGCAGGATGGGATTTGAATTGGAGGAGCACACAACAGTGACATTGCTACCAGAAACTTCGACTGAGCCTTCTAGAGAGGGGTCACCAAGATAATCTCCACTACCTGCCTCCTCACCTGAAAGAGTAGTCTCTGAATCATGGAAAACGGGACAAAGGAATAGAGGAGGCCCGTCATCCATGACTTAAGGAAAGCATCTGATCCTGCTGCTAGGGGACCCGGCCTCCAACTGTGAAATAGTGGAAGTTGAGAGTCCTAATGCAACGCAAAAAGGTCTATCTAACACCAGCCCCACCATTGCTGCAAACTGGCAACCACCTGTGGATTAAGTTTCCAATCGCTGCCATGCCTCAAGAAATGAGAATTCCAGTCCACCACTATATTGGAATGTCCCGGATCGTATTCCGCCGTAACAGATATGTGATGCTGGAGACAAAAATGCAAAACTTCTTAGCAATCTTTATCAGGACTCGTGACCTGGTCCCTCCTAGGTGATTTATGTATTGGGCTGCCGATATGTTGTCCATACGTAACAGGATGCAACAGCTCACCTTGTGGAGAGAGAGAGATCGAATTGCAAAAGCCCTCGTTAATAGCTCCAGATAATTGATATGGAGACTCAGTTCCTCTCCACTGATCTGCACTGAGCACTCCAGTCCCACTGGCTGGCGACCATTTCTTTCACTGTTTCCGGAGATGATGCGAAAATGCCCTGCCATATGTTCCAGCAACCAGATTATTTCTGACCTGGTCTCGTCCAACAAAAGTACCTGTTCCGAGTAGGACAGTCCCTTGAGAAGATGCAAGGTTTTCAAATGTTGAAGGGCCGATAATGGAGGGGACGCAGAAATATTGCCTGGATCGAGGAGGCTAACAGACCCACTAAACATACAAGGGTCTTCAATGCTATAGTCGGAGAGGCAAGGGTTCTCCTCAACACTTTCTTGATGGAATTCCATTACATTAGAGGCAATTTCAGTTGGGCCTTGATGGAATCCACCTGGAATTCTAAGAATTCTATGGACTGAGACAGAGTTGTGATAGAATTGTCTGAGTTTATCAGGAATCCCAGATCCGGCAGAACCTGGATGGTCCAAAACTGATGTAACAGGACTGACTCCTCATTCTGAGCCATGAAAAGAATATCATTGAGATAGATGATGAGTCACATGCCTCTTTCCCTGAAGAATTGCACCACCACCGCAATAGCTTGGTGAAGCACCAAAGGGCTGCAGAAAGACCAAATGGGAGGACGATTAACTCGTACTACTGGTCTTGCCAGCGAAATTGAAGATAATGATGGTGAGGGGCGTAAATGGGAACAGTTAGAATCCAGACGTGGCGTAGTAATTACCTCGACCCCGTTGGGGATATCCTCCTGAAGCGTGACAGAGACCATGGCCTGGCCCTGTATAAAGTGGATAAAAATCATCAGCGATGTACGTGGGCCGGTCTGCGGAACTTGTCATGAAGAAACAGCCTACGTGCATGTGCGACAATAAAAATAGAAAGAGGACAAGTCCTCCAATACCCAAGTGCTCACCTGCACAGCTCCCGAGTTGGGCAGAAGGAAACAACTGAAGGGCAGAGCCCTGAATGTTTAAGCACCCCTTCAGGCATTCATAAGGTGAGCCAGAACAAAGGTAAGGCTGATTGTCAGCGCAGAATATGGGCCGATCATACATTTGAAGTGACGATCAGTCCCTCGCATATGTGACGTCATACTAGAAAGAGGACGCACACCTCCGATCATGACGCGCTTGTTAGAAATCCTCGCTCCTGCTCCACGGTTGACCGGGGGGGATTCAGGGTATTCAAGAGAAACCCAAAGGGCAAAGATCAAATGCCAACACAAGGAATGATATTTATAATATTTACAATAAGAATCATAACAGTAAAGAATACGGGGATCTACTTATCTCCAGCTGCAAGCAGCAAAGAAAGAGGAAGGACTGAGATCTCAGAGGCATATGTACTGGGAGCAGACATATGATTTGACAGAGTATGGACTACTGGGGATCTTGGGAAAAGTATTTTTTTGTGTTTAAACGTTTTGATTGGCTGCTGTTTATTTCTCAGTAAAGAAAGAGAAGCGTAATCTGAAGCCTGCGGTCCTGCCATAGAATCAGGGATGCTCTTGGTATTAGTTCACCTGAACATTTTAAGGTGACTATACTGATTCCCCATATCATGTAAGATTTGGGCACACACAGAATGTGTATAATGCCACTGTCTGTCTTTACATATCTCCAACAATTTTAGTGCATACACATTTGTGTGCTTTGTGGTCTTCAGTGGACCATTGTCATTCACTGAAAAGTTTTATAATAACAGAGTTTTAGCCTTGCCACTCCCATTTACCTATGATGATAAAACTGAAGAGTTTTCTCGAGGCAGTAATGTAACTGATTATATATCCATATATCACTCAGGTGTAGAGTCGATCTGAGTCCCATGAAGGATTTTAATCGCACATCCATTATTAAATGGCCAAGACTGGGAATACCAGCTTCACCTGCTTTGAAGTACCCCTTATTTTCTGCCTCTTTATATGACTTACAGAGTGGATGAGTAATTCTACCTTTATTTATTTTTATAATATTCATTTGGAGACCATCCTCTTTTGGTGCCTTTCCTATACTCATACTTTCAGTCACCATTAGTATATCTCCCCTGGTACTGCCCAAAGAGATGTCTACATGTGACTCACCCAATTTAGGCATTGCCACATCCAATAGAAAGTCCTCTTCCAATGCATGGGTTTGGCCCACCTTTGTTTTTATACAAATCCAAGTAAAAATCTCTACAGGTTTTGAGGATGTCCTGTAGGTGTGTATATTAGCTACCATCAATGTTTTTAATAAACGGTATAGTGGACAGCCGATCTGCTTGCTCAATTAAAATCCCACCTGCTTAGGTATTTCATCTTCAACCTGTGTAGCTTGAGCTCTGCTTTAGTTGTATACACTGCTTTTAGGTCAGACTTAGCCTTGGGCAATTCTCAGCATGAGGATGCAGTGGGTATCTCGTAGTGTAGGTTTGTCGGGTTTTTCACCCTAGTGTTTGGCTTTTACTGTATCTCTTTGTACTGTCACCTACGTAACCCTGTATCTCTACCCAACTATCCCCTGATGTAAGCCTCACTGGCTGCTCGAATCATCTGATCAGATGTCACCAACCCTTCATTATCTGAAAAGTAATTCAATGGGTGTGATTTCAGTTTTTCCTTTTCATCTTGGTGTTTGTACTCAAAGATGTTCATATTCCAACGGCAAGGCAGTGGTGTTGTCAACTCTAAGTCCAGTCTCAATAGTATTGGATTGTAGCCAGAGATCCTTCCTCCTAGGATCTTACAGTCTGTGATTTGTGACAGTGGTGGTGTAGAAATCAGGTGATATTCTATTCAGGCACAAGTCCCATGTAAACATCACACAAATGTATGCTTTCTACTGGTAGAGTGCAGAGTCTTCTATTGTAGGTAAAGGAGTGGTCTAAAATTATTATAGACAGGGAAAAAAGGATCCCTTGTTCCCACTGGATGCATAAATAGAATCAATCACTAATATTTTCCCTTGTAAAATGACACTGTCTAAAACATACCCATCCTGCCCATTTTACCACACCATTTGTATTGTCACGGGTAGGGTTTTCAACACTACCTTGTCAGTATGCTGTGGATACGGTCACACCATCAACATTATGGGGGTCATTCTGACCCTGGCGGCCACCGACCACGGGAGCACCGCCAACAGGCTGGCGGTGCTCCCACGAGCATTCTGACCGCGGAGGTTCAGCCGCGGTCAGAAGCGGAAAGTCGGCGGTCTCCGCCGCCATGGGGATTCTGACACCCCCTACCGCCATCCTGTTCCTGGCGGGTCTCCCGCCAGGAACAGGATGGCGGTAGGGGGTGCCGCGGGGCCCCTGGGGGCCCCTGCAGTGCCCATGCCAATGGCATGGGCACTGCAGGGGCCCCCGTAAGAGGGCCCCACTGTGTATTTCAGTGTCTGCAATGCAGACACTGAAATACGCGACGGGTGCAAACTGCACCCGTCGCACCCCTGCAACTACGCCGGCTCAATTCTGAGCCGGCGTCCTCGTTGCAGGGGCATTTCCTCTGGGCCGGCGGGCGCTCTTTTGGAGAGCGCCCGCCGGCCCAGAGGAAATGTTTGAATGGCCGCCGCGGTCTTTTGACCGCGGTGCGGTCATTTGGTGGCGGTACCTTGGCGGACGGCCTCCGCCGTCCGCCAAGGTTAAAATCACCCCCTATGTTCCTCACTGCAAGGGTATAGGAACTTGTGCACCCAGTCCCTTCATATGCTGGAAAGTTAACACCTTCTTGTGTTTGATATCATGTGCGATACCACTAGCATTTAATGAATGGATACATATGTCTTTACTTACTGGCCTAATCCCTTCAGGGGTGATGTAACTGTGACGTCTCTCATATTGGTCTGGTATAGTTATTGCATCCCATGGATGCCATGTTGTCTCAGTCGCCATCTGTTGTGGTAATAGGAGTGGCCACTGAAGCCTGCGTGCAGTGCACCACAAATGTTGAGATGTGTAATGTGTCAAGGGTATATGAAGTGTACCTGTTATCGGGCCTCAACTGGTAAGTGAAAGAGAGGTAAAAGAGAACTAAGGTCACCTCTACAAATGAAAATGGATTTTGGGACTGATTTGGACTTTTCCGGATGGTGGTAAATCAGTCGGTATGGCGGAGTACTTTAGTATATGTCTATACTATTCCAAATAATAAAACAAATTGTAAGAAAGTGCCAAAAATTCAGTGGCCAAAATTAATTCCAATACAACCTAATAAACCTTTAACAGAGGTGGACTTTCACTCCGAACCCACTCTTCCACCTACGATCCTGCCCTCCACCTCAGCCTATTATTGTGATTCATGTAGAATCAGAGGCAACTAATTATGATATCAACCACAGAGGTCATTTAGAGGATATACATTATGACCACAGCAGCTAACCATTGTATAGTCTCTCTACCTCTGCAAATGTTTACATGCATACATACAACACATATATCTTGCAAAGGGTTGGAAGGCTTTTAGGTAGAACTCTCAATGTTTCCTTGTCTCCACCAAGTGTCTAGTGACATAAAGTTGCAATTGTAGTCAAAAAGACTTCCTTCACTCAATATAAAGGTCCTGTAACTCTCTCCTACAATTTGGAGACTAGCCCCACCCCCAGTCTCCAAGAAGCACCCCAACTTAGAACCCCACATCTATACTATAGTGGCCAACATCAATACATACAGATTGTGGCCTGATCTGCAATTTTAACCCATTTTTTCCATCACATTGACTCCAGCTGCTCCCCTCCCTCCCTCAATGATCCCTCCAAGTCCCAGCTTCTTGCAAGGTTGCTGTTGATCTGATGACCACGCATCTTTTGTGGGTTTTTTCTACTGACATGTCCGTGGATCCTTGAGGGAGTATAGGAAGGCTTTCAGATCTTCTGATTTATAGACCTCTTTGTGTTTTTGCCATTCTTCATAAGTAGCGTGACAGGTGTTCCAGCAGTCCATATCGAATGCCGCAGTGCCGGAATCGCTTATGTTCTGCATTAGTATCATAAGAAAAGTCTGCAGAAATGTCGATGTTGTAGTTATCATGTTGAAACTGGCAATTTTTTCTGCTTATCTGACATAATTATTTGATGGCTTGCTGGTGTCTAAGCAGATGGGCTAAAACAGGTCTAAGAGGTCTTGGTTTAAGAGTGCGTCTTGTTCTGACCCTATGCACCTTCTGGAACTCTATTGGCAGGGAGAAAGGTGGTCTCTTCCAGCAGTATGGGGAGGAAGGAGGCCAGGAATTGCATCACGTCGTAACCCTCCATATTTTCCGGTATTCCAGTAATTCACACTTGTCCCTTTTACTTCTATCCTTCAAGCCTATCACTTTCCTGGGTAAGGCTCTGAGTTCTTGACCCTATTCCGGTGTCCTCCGATGAGCTCTCTCTGTTCTTCGGTTGCTGATATACGGCGCCTCACCCTATCCAACAGCGCTCTGAAGGTTGAGCCATCCTGCCTCATGGATTTAATTTTGTTTTTCGTTTCTGCGGTACTCTGATGGACGGTTGTTACAGAATGTTTAATAGACCGAAGCTCCTTTAATAACGTGTTCATGTTTATTCCTCTGATGGCTGGAAACGCCCGAAGTTCACCATCTTTTTTCGAATTTCATGCAACTGCTTCTGCGAACAAAAGTTGCCTCTGTGGTTTCTATCTCGACAAAGGAGAGCGAGTAATCAGACCTCCCTCCCTCCCTCCCTATCTCCCATTAATGCTTCACTCTCTCGTCATTCTGACACAACAGACTGTGTTTTGGGGTTCTTTATGTCCTAATATCTCAGCCAAATGCCACCTTTAGAAGGCCAGTTCTTCTTGGCCATGTACTGGGTGTAATGTGGCTTTAGTTACCCACCCAGGACCACCACACTACGTATATCCAAGGAGGGCACCCTTACCTCTTCTGTGGTGACCTGCAACCTCGTGAAGTGCATTTTCTTCTGTCAGGGCAGACCTCTTTCCCAGTCTTTCTTCCGCGACCTGTCTGCACAGCAATGCCACAAGAACATGTGCAACCTTAGCCGTTCTAGATATACAACCTAGATGAACTCGCCTACATTATAGCCCGCCATAACAGCAATCATAGTGTAAAGATGAGGACACACGTAATCTTGTATTTCTTAAGTTTATTTTCTCAAGCTGGTCCACACATCCTTTCTCAACCGTCTCCCATATCAGAATGCCTCAACCTCCAACCCCCAGGTTCCATCTCCCCACATTCTACATTCCACCCCTCAACCTTCCACTATACTTAAACATACAACACACTTTCCCTCCTTAAACAAAACTAACAAAATAAATATAAACATTAAAATACATATAACAACAGAATACAGAAAATGTATTGTAATTCAAAACCTAATGTAAACACCATACTTTTTTCTAAACAAAGTCTTTGAGCTTTGCAGGCTGTCGTCTCATCCTGACATAGGACTTTACACGTGACGCAACAGAATTATAATTCACCGGATGATAATTCACAACAGAATGGTCATCCATAGTAACATTACCATTACTGTCACCCAACTCCATATTAGCCTCTCCTTCACAAGAACCATTCTCCATGACTTCCTGTTGTTCACAACTTGCCCCTTTTTTTATACAAACACCAGATTGCATCCCACTTCCAAACATCACTAACGGATCAGTTCCACAATTTCCGTCATGATACTCAAAATTACCAGCACATTTTGCCAATCTGCTCACATTCCACACTTTACCATCCTGTGTAACAACACTTTTTTTGAACACTTTTACAACCTTCAAAGCCCTGCCAAACTTAGATGCACCTTTCCTCACAAAACCTGGCTCACGCACCTTTACCCAATCACCAACCGAAAAACTAGGTTCCCTCACCTTCCACTTGTCATCATATCTCTTCTTAAATTTCTCTTGTTTCCCCCTCACCCTTTCTCTAACTTCCTCCACTGAGATATCCTCCCAGTCCTTACTCAGTTTCTTCTTAAACCACCACGGACACAATTTAGACACAGGATGTCTTCCTTTCAGTAATTTGAATGGACTCACTTCCGTGGTACTTTGCGGGGTAATGCGATAATACCACAACTTCTCCCTTAATTTCTCTTTCCACATTCCCCCAAATCCTCTTGCCCAGCAAATACTATCCTTAAGAACTCGATTGAATCTCTCTACTTGACCATTCCCTTGAGGATCATACAGAGGTGTAGTAACATGTTTGATATTACTATATTTAAAAAAACTTTGCATTTCACCAGAAGTCAGTTGGACTCCATTATCCGAAATCAACACCTCCGGATATCCTTCCCTAGAAAACACCTCCTTGAAAAACTCAATAATAGTTGCAGATGTCACCTGAGCAACCAACTTCACCTCTGGCCATTTGGAAAAATAGTCAATTAACACCAAAGCATAACGTGTATCTGTTGGAAGAGAAAAAAATGGGCCAGAAACATCAAAACCTAACTTCTGCCACGGACAATTCGGCCAGGGAATAGGTTCAAGGGGAGCAGGTACTGTTCTCAGCATTTTCTCCGCATTTACACATACACAACACTCCCTCACAACCCGATCTGCCATTTTGTCTAAACCAGGCCACCAAAAACAAGTGCGTATCAATCTTTTCATAGAAGACATTCCAGGATGACCACGATGTGCCAGTTTCAAAATCACATCTCGCATACCCTTAGGTGGAATGCACTTCCCATTCTTAAACAACAACCCACTCTCTATATGCAATTCATCCCTAACTTTACCATATGGTTCTAACTCAGCAGCTATACAATTCCTTCCTGGCCAACCGTCCCTCACATATCTCTTAACCTCTTGGAAAACTAAATCCTCCTCATCACACTTCATCCACTCATCTTCATGTATACTACCAAACTCGGCAGACATGTATCCAGACACAGAAGATACCAAATCCCTTTCCACAATACTCACACCTTTCCCTTCATCCTGTGGAAGACGCGACAAACAATCCGCTACAGCATTACTTCTACCCAGCACATACTCCATTTTAAAACAATACTCTTGCAACCTGGAAACAAGTCTGGCAATACGGGCAGTGGCATTCCAACCTCCCCCAGGAGATAAAATACCTACTAAAGGCTTATGATCTGTCTGCAGAATGAAATTGGACCCCCAAATATAGTCCCGAAAGTGCTCCACAGCCCAAATGCATGCTAGCAATTCCTTCTCAATTATTGCATACCTTCTTTCTGCATCCGTCAACGTGCGAGAAGCAAACGTAACATTCCATTTGTCTCTCCCACATCTCTGAGATAAAACCCCACCAATCCCATACATGCTTGCATCAACAGTAACTATGCATTGTGCCCCCACACAAAAAGGTCTCAAAGTAGGCGCCTGTATTATCTCTTTCTTAATCCTCTCAAATGCATTACTCTGTTTTTCTGTCCATACATATTGGACTCCTTTTCGCGTAAGCTCCCTCAAAGGCTCCATTTTTGTAGCAAAATTCTCAATAAATTTGCTATAATACTCACACAAGCCAGTGAATGATAATAATTTTTCACGATCATCAGGAGCAGGAGCATTTACTATTGCTTCCACTAGGGATCGTTTTGGTACAACACCTTCTCCCGAAATTGTATGACCTAGGTACTCAACAGATTTCAAGAAGAATTTGCACTTCTTCTCCCTTAAAGTCAAACCATTCACACTCAACACTTTACAAACATTTTCTACATGCAGTTTGTGTTCAACTTCATCTTTTGAGAAAATTAAAACATCATCCTGGAAACACTTCACATATTTGTCCATGTCTTTAAACAAATGAAACATCGCTCTCTGGAAGACTGACGCTGCTGACGCCAATCCAAACGGCATCCTCTTAAATTGGTATAACCCTTGCGGGGTGATAAACGCCGTGAGATGTCTAGAATCTTCCGTTAATTCAATTTGGTGATACGCCGCTCTCAAATCCAATGTGGAAAAAATATTCGCCCCCTCCAACATACTAATGAGCTCATTTATCTTGGGTAAAGGATGGCAATTCACAATGATGTTAACATTTACAGCTCTCAAATCCACACACAGTCTCAAAGAATTGTCAGATTTTCGTGCTAAAACGATCGGAGAAACCCACTCAGAGGATTCAATCTCTTCTATCACACCCTCATTCACCATATCTGACAAGATCTTCTTTAATTCATCTCTGACACTAATGGGAACATTCCTAAGTTTCTGAATTACAGGTTTGGCATTAGCCTTGACTTTAATTCTGTGGCTGTAGTTGATCAATTTGCCCAATTTACTAGTGAAAACTTGTGGAAACTTAGAAGTAATCCACTCTGTTGCCTCCCTGGACTCTATCACTAATACAGGTTCACTACACAGGGGATTCAAAATTACACCCAATTTTCCTTGGTCCCTCCATCCTAGGACATTAACCCCCTTAACTGCAACATACAATTTAATATTGGCACGTCTCTCTTTAAAAGTGATTCCAGTTTCAACAAAACCAGTCACATCAATAGTCCTCCCTTCAAAACTTTCAGCAATAATATCTGGTTCCTTCAAATCGGTCAATTCCCAAATTCCCTCAAAGACTTGCTTAAAATAATCTTGTGTAACAATTGTCCAAGGTGACCCCGAGTCTGCCATTAACTCCAGCCTCCTCCCAGCGATTTGTACCTCACATCTAGGTCGTTTTATCTGTTCGCACCGTATTTCATCCCCATGCTTGAGTGACAACACCATGCCCTTTTGCTCATTATCACCCTTCAGCCAATCATGACCATCTTTACCACTACTAACACACGCCATCTTCCCTTTGGCTACATAGTTACTTTTCTTGAAATCTTTACATACCCGAGCAAAATGTCCCAACCTTCCACATTTCATACATTCTTTTCCAACTGCCGGACATTGGGGCGACGATGCAAGATGGTTCACACTACCACAACGGAAACAGGATAGTTTCTCCATCCTATCTTGTCTCACCCATTTCTTACCCACACCAGTATTCTTGAAACCAGGATTACCACTCGAATTACTACCCATCATTGCACCCACCACCTCAGATTCTATATTATTAACTTTATCGACATCCTGTACAGATCTCATCCACTTCTCAGATTGCTCTAGAGCTTTCGCAGTAGAGATTACATCTTGCAATTTAGGATCCCCCATAACCCACAGATGTTCTTGGATCTTCCTGCTTTTCACATGCACTATAATTTGATCCCGAATCATCTCATCAGTCATATCACCAAAATTGCAATGTATAGATAATCCTCGTAGTGCTGTTAAAAACTCATCAAATGTCTCATCAGAATGCTGTGCCCTAGTATAAAACTTGAATCTATTTAATGCCAGACTTGCAGTAGGTTTGAATCTCTTCTCCAATCTCATTAGCGCTTCCTTGAAAATGTCCACTTCTCCCTCCGTATGATCTGGTAACAGTACTGGTGGTAAAGTTCTGAAAACCATCTGCCCCTCAGAGCCTAAACAATGTAATAAAATATTTTTTTTCCTATCTTGTGACATTTCGTCATCATCAATAGCTTTCATATAAGTCAAAAACTCTTCCTTCCACCTAGTCCAATGCAATGGTGGTTCTCCCTTGTTCTGTAAAAACTTTGCAGGAGGTTCAAACTGCATCTTTTCTCCCTTTTCCTTTTAATAAGTATACTTATATATAAAAAGGGGGAAGAAAAAAAAATATGAAAAAATAAAAAATAAATAAAAAGAAATTTATGTAAGTGACTTTAGTTGTTCATAAAGTTAATGAATATTTGTCACAACGATGTTCCTTTTCCGCATTTTTCCTTTAAAGACCTTCTTTAGTGACAATAATAGAAGAAACCATCCGATAGTCCTCTGTTTATGTCTAGAAGACAAAGTCCCAGCTCCGCCCAGAACAATATGCAGAGAACAGCACAGACGGCAGGAACAGCAAGAAACAGGTGTACTCCAACACAGGGCTGCGCAAACAAGTAAGGTATATTGCTAATGTAATCCTCATGTAATCCTCAACACAGCAGTCTTCCACTTAAATTCAATCCGGTACGATGCGAAGATTCGCTACTGCGCGTAGAGCACAGAATGTACAGCACGCTCTAGGATCCAGAAAAGGATGTCGCGCGGCGTGTTGTTTAAATTAGGCCGCGTGACCAAACCCACAACGGCAGTTCAAACTGGCAGGCAAAGGCAGCGAAGAAAGAGGAACAGAAAGCACTAAAATAAAATAAAAACTGAAAGCCCACCTTCACTGCCGTGCCTCCATATCGCGCACTCGTTCAATTCATGTGTTTCCTTCTGTTGAAATTGCGTGAAGTACTACTCCTTCACCTCCTCTGTAGTGTGCGCCTGGAGTACATCCTGTCAAACCTTTAAAAGTCCACTACTTCTTTCATTGAATCTTCCTTTCCCTCGTCGCCAAAATGTAAAGATGAGGACACACGTAATCTTGTATTTCTTAAGTTTATTTTCTCAAGCTGGTCCACACATCCTTTCTCAACCGTCTCCCATATCAGAATGCCTCAACCTCCAACCCCCAGGTTCCATCTCCCCACATTCTACATTCCACCCCTCAACCTTCCACTATACTTAAACATACAACACATAGTTTTGCACACGTCTTCCATACTCGCCCTTCCTGCAGCTCTACTGAGTGGCGGCCATCTTGCTTGCAGCCATATCCGCATCCGAGGCTATTCATTTTGATGCCTAAGGTTGGTAAGTAAACTTTCGAAGGCAGAGGTCTCCAAACTTTTTTATGCCGCGCACCCCCAGTTGAAAAATAAAAATCATTGGCCCCCCTCAGAATTTTTAACAGTTATTTTATAAAGATGGCAATGTTTAAATATGTCTAGACGTATTTAAACATTGCAGTTAAGTACTGTTACATTTTTAAAAGTGCAATAACATGTTTCTGCTTAAAACAAAACACTGTTATCTGTGTAATGCTTCTTTTGGCCAGACCGGAAAAGACCTGTGACCGGAAGGAGCACACCAAGCATGCGTTCAGAGTGAAATGCCACAGGACAAGTGTCCCTGTCTTGGGGTTAGCACATAATGCGTTGGTAGCAGCTTTCCATTTTTATAATCTCATTTAGTTGACCAGACATTTTTATCCATGTCTGTCAGAGTGGACTGGCCCTTCTCATGAAAGGTTGTGATGTTATGTGAAAACCCAGAAAACTGTGCTGACACCCTGTGAGTATGTTGAGTGTGTGTTTGTATGTAGTATCCGTGTAGCATGTGTAGGAGTAGGACCTGTGTGAATCCGTCTTTACTGAAACAAGTGGCATCAATTTTGGATGCCCCTGGTTTACCATGCCACAAGATGAAGTAAACAGTGACTGATTATACATTTCACTTGAGAGAAAACGTAATCTGCACCTGAACCTTCTTCATGTTTCTAGCACAGCTTTGCTAGGGGACAGAACCAAACAAGGTCCGTTGGGTGGGACAGAGCACAGGGCAAGGGGTAATTGATACCACTCTGTATGCTGGGTTGAATTGTGTAGTATTGAGTACTTCTGTGTAATTAAAAAGTGCTTTCTTTTTCCAAAAGACAAATACTGGGCTGGACGTTAAAGTTATTGTGTCTTTAGCTTGATTACTAAGTTTGGATCATGCACACTCCCTTCACTGAGAATCCTAGGTCAGTGTGCCTTTGCTACCTTGAGAATTAATTGCAGAAAAGATTGTATTTGGCCCAGTTTGCAGAGTCATAGTATGACGAGCATCAGTGACGAACACCCTCAACCTCCAACCCTCTTTCTGCCATGTAGCCTCCAAATGTGGTCTCACAATTTGCAACAAGTGAGGTGAGATCTGCATGTGCAAGTTCCAATTTATTTGAGCAAGTTATTAACTTCAGTTTAATCATAGTTTTGCCTGCACAGTACAATGGCAGATACAAGGGTGGTGTCCTTAGAACAGTTAAGGGATTTGTGTTTGGAGAGAGGGTGGAGGGGTCCTAGAAACAGGGATCTTTGTTAGTTTTGCTAAGCAGCAGTTAAAGGAAGTGGGAAGTAGAAATGAAATAGTGATGAACTCTGAAGAGGGTTCCGTAACCTTGGAAGGGAGTATTGTAGTTTCCGATGGAAACAAATAACTGCAGAATTCTCATCTTAGAATATCTCAAAGGTGGGTAGACTGGCTCTGGAGAATTTCATAACAGTGCTCCTGCATGCCACTTTGTAAGATTGTGCAGCTCCATGTTTACTCAGTACCACATATACCTGGTACTACGGCACACTAATGTAAGTGCCTTAGTTTACCTGTCTTCCAGTGCTGCTTTGGCACTTTGTTCCTACTGTTGTTGGTTTGCTGACAATTCCATACAAATCAGAATAGCATGATTCAGAACGAAGTCCCCATCAAAAACGGCAGGAGTCAAGTCCTGACATGACTGCAAGAGGCAGATGTCAGTCACAGACCTGCATGGAGTGTGTCTTTGGTGTCTGGGCTCTAGCCACAACTCAAAGTTGTGTGACAATTGTCCCTAGTGTATTCAAAGGCAAGTTGAGACCACTAGGTGAAGTTGTACAATTCTGAACCTAAGAAGAACTTGCAGGATTCACACAGATTCCTTTCCCACTATTAGCTGAGGGGTATGTTGAAGTCAAAATCCAAACGCAAGTACAAAAAAGTAAAGTGGGAGTAGACCCCTTTCTGTCCCTCTGGTTCTAACGGGACGGCGTGCAGGTGTAAAGACTTAAGCTGCACTCCTTTGAGGTAAACATCCAAGGACTGATAACTCATCTGCCCCCAATTTGTCTCAAGGTCCCCTGGCCATTGTTAACCACACAGCTAATCAAGGTCTTCAAAGAGGCCATGCTGTAAATATGTAGGGCAGGATTTACAAGGCCATAGCGCCTCCTTGCGCCACATTAGCGTCATTTTTTAAAACGCTAATGTGGTTCAAAGAGACAGTTTTCACCGCGCCATATTTACAAAGTGGTGCAATGCATGCATTGCTCCACTTTGCAACCCCTTGTGCCACATTATGGCTGAGTCAGGCATAATGTATGCAAGGGGGCGTTCTGGCATTAGGAGGCCAGCAACCATGGTGCAGTGAAATCTACAAGATTTCATTGCACCATATTTGGTGTGATTTTTAACGCCTGCTCGGAGCAGGCGTTAAAATGATGCACCCATTGAAATCAATGGGCCTCTTTGCACTTTACTACACTAGCGCCAAACTTTTTGACACTAGTGTAGCAAAGCGCCACAATACCATCAACAATCTTGACGCTATTGTTCTAATGACCGCCATGGTGCCCCATATTTTAAATACGGCACACACATGGTGTTGTTATGTGAAGCAAGGGCGACACAAGTGACACATTGTAAATCACATTGTAAATCTGGCCCTTGGTGTGGTGTTCCAAACTCCCTCTGGCATGCCTTCGGGCACCAGGGACCTGAGAGCCTTCAGCCAGCTCACCAAGGATAGGTCCTCTTCCAATGACCTCTGTCCCCTTGGGACTCATTATTGGTCCTGCACCAACCCTGGACAAGATTTTAACATGCTCCTAAAATCCATGCCTTTTCAATTTACACTGATGCCAATAATGCTTCCACCACTGCCGATAGACATCTCGATGCAATCCCATGTCTGACCCCAGCTGAAATCGGCCCAAGCTCATTCAATGTTGCATTATGAAATAGTTAAATTACAACCAGTTGCATGCTGCTTGATTCTAATCGTATGCCTCTACCACAACGCAGATATCAGCAGAGGCTCCATTGTCTCTTTGCCTTGGACAGTGATCCTGTACCAGAATAGGGAGCACCCCAGGAAATTGTTGATGTGGGGTAACTACTCCCCCCCCCCCTTAGACTGATGATGCCTTAAACCGTGACTTGCAAAATGTGAGTGAGTTTGACACCTCCTCTGTAACAGAGCCTGACTTGCCACAAGGGCCACCAAAGAAAGAAAGTGCATCATGTGTAGTGGTAATTCAGATATCAGCTGAGGTACTAGAATTACAGCTGCCTCAACTGAAACTAGGATGAATGTTTTGACAGAAATTTTGCAGTCTGGGTCAGAAACACCAGAACCCTGCTTCCATTTAAAGACGCCCTCACAGACACTTTTGATGGCTATCTCGTCAAAACTATGTCCCTGTCTGCTGTTAATAAGCAGGTGGCCAGATGACATAGGTCTGCACCCAGTGACCCAGATTTTCTCACAAAGTACCCTGCTCCATTAAGTCTCATTGTATAGGCTTTGATTGGTAAGAGTAATTCATTTCCAACCAATCCTCCAGATGGAGAATCCAAAATGACTGATACCTTTGGCAAGCAAATGTTTTCTTCTGCCATCTTGGAAATTAGATCCTTGAACACAGTCTGCCTGTTTGGTCAAAAAACACATGCCTTCTGAGACATGGCCAGAGAGATTTTACTAGTAGTCCTGGATATCTTAGGGCCTCTTTGGCTCACAGGATCCATGACAGGCTGGATGCAATGAAGTACCTCATCCACACAGGCTTAGGTACCTTGGGCTGCATTGGCAGGGAATTCGGTATCAGTGTTGTGCTTTACAGACAAGCCTTGTTGAGATGAATGGGACTTTCAGGTGCTATTCAGGCACTGCTGATGGACAACCCCTTTCATGGGTCTCATCTCTTCGGCAAGAAAGCAAATTCTCCTCTGGGATGCTTTAAAGATAGTAAATCGTTTTCTCTCTCTCTCTTTCTCCCCCAAATACGCCTCCCACAACATAACACATTTCGGAGGAACATCTGTTCACCCTGCTACAGGAGGTATGACTCTTACTCTCCAAGGGTTCCATAGAGTGGGTAACAAATTTGGGAGAAAGGTGCAGCTGCTATTCATCCTATTTCTTTGTCCCACAACACTACAGGTGCCTCAGACTTATCATGGACCATCGACCCCTAAACACCTTCCTGCAGAAGGTTACATTCAAAATGCTCATCCTGGCTCAATGTCGTTCTGCCCTGGACTCAGGAGACTGGATGGGGATGTGTATTTGCATATACTCATCCTTCAGTCCATTGGCACCTCTTGTTTTTCAATGTGACCAGGAGGATTTTCAGTTTGCTATATTCTGCCCCTCAGTGTTTACGAATGTGATTCAATGGTTATTGCCCATCTTCGACATCTAGATTTCTCATATTTCTGTACCTCGATGAGAGGCTGCTAAATACACATTCAGTCTTTGATCACATCTGAATGATGCCAGATCTCCCAACACTGTGGTGGTTTACCATAAACAATCTAACGTCCCACCTGATTTCATCACATTGGGGTTATCATGGACACTGTAGAGTTCTCAGCTTTTTCTACACTACAACTAGTCAGCAGATTTTGGACTATGATCCCAATATTGCAGGTTTGATCCTGGATCCTGGTTTGGGGGGGCTTTAAGGTATCTTAGTCTTGTACAACTCCTTGTCAAATATGCAAGATGGCACATGTAAGCCCAACAGTGGAATCTGAAATCCCAGTGACCTCAGCATCAATGTTGCTTTTCAGACACCAACCAGGTCTCGGAAAAGATAGCCAAACATCAGCAGTGGTAGCTGACGGATTACAATTTGCCCTGCTGCAAGAAACTCTCCCTCCAACACCCAGACTTGACTGTTGTGATGGATGCATCCCTACTGATTTGGGGGGTCTTGTCTGAAGGTGGTGGAGATCAGAGGCCTTGAATCTTTCCTGTGAATGATCGGGGGGAGACTTGTGCAAAAAGCAGGGTGGGAGGGGATCCTGGGGTCTATGCTAGGGAGCTCTGCACCTCTAGAGGTGGCTGGAATACCAGAACATCTTCCTGGCCTCCAATCACATGGCAGAGTCCCTGAATGTCAGGGTGGATGAAATGATCAGAAGTCATCTGGCAGATTACCAGTGGCCTCTATATCCTGAGGTGGTGCAGGGCGCATTTCACCAGTTGGGAGTGCCATGGCTAGATATTTTCACCCACGATGAGAACATGCCCTCAACAGCTTTATGTGTTGGAGTTTCCACAAGAGTACATATTAGAACACACATTCTGGCTTGAATGGAACATGTGACCCGGCTATGCCTTCCTGCATCTGTCCTCATGTTCTGAAGAAGAACAAGATTGACTGGGCCCAAGTCATCCTAACTGCCCTCAGAGAGTGTGGCACTTCAAAAGAAGCAGAATTCCAACATAAACATCAAAGACTCAGACTCTAAATCATTTTTGGTGTCTGGAGATGGACTATAAGAAGGGCTGCTGGAGACCCCAAAAACTGTCAGCTGTTAAGCAGCCAGTTGGACTGTGTGAGGACGAGAAGCTCTGCAGTGCTTCTGTTTGTGACCAGCACTGGGGGCCAAGGCCTGCTAGTCTCCCAGCTATGTGAGGGGACACCAAGACCATCTGCCCTGAGCCTGGAGCACAAGCACCTGCTAGATTGCCAAAACCAGTGTGCCCTGTGGGGAATAGAAGCACAGTGGAGAGAGCAAGGTCCAATGTGGAATCCTATTGAGTGGACTCTGTTAGCGAGGTGTGAGGAGACAGCTGTTGTACCGATTGGGTCATTACCTGTGTGTAGGGAAAATTTGGCTACCCTTGCATGCTAGAGGAGGACTGCCATTGAAATGAGCCGTAATCGTCACTGTGCTGAACAGGTTATCGCTAGGGGTGGGCGGAGCTCGCAGGGTTCGACTCCACTGAGTTCTGCAGAGTTATCTAAAAACTCAGTGAAATTCTGCAGAGTTTCGCATGCTGCGGAATGCAGCCCTGTCCTACTGTAGACATGCACCAGCCAACCTGGCACTGAAGCGTGTGTGTCGACGAGGGGAAAATCCACATTAGCTACCAAGTCTGGTAGAATGCCTTCAGACTTGAGTTGACGTAAGAAAGAAAGCATTTTATAGTGTGCCGTATAGACGCTGGGCAGTAACTACCACTAGACAAAAAAGAGTGCATCAAGAAGTCTAAATAACTCATGCAACAATTCGCACTAGAAAAGACGCCTGGTCAGGTGATGTCAGACTGGGCTACAGGCCTGCAGCAGCCACATCACAGGCATCAAGGCGCTATCAATTATTTATAGTAGTAAACATTACCATTCATACAAAGAACGTGGTGCAGTGCATTGGTTTACCATCCAGTGCAGGCCTAAGGCTTAAACATAAAATGTGCCTGTACACCAATTGCGTAATGAAAAATGATGCCTCCTAGCAGATTGTGACGAGTCTATCATATATTAAAGTAAGCATTGGCCCTAGGCTGGTGGCACCTGTGCCTCGCAGGGCTCTGTTGCACCCCATGCACTTCATTGGGACCCCAGGGAGGCCTGTGTATTTCAAACCGAAACCTAGTGTCGCACAGTGCCAAGCCAACAGGCACTTCATGGCAATCACATATTCTCCCAGCACACCCACTGGTATTCCGAGCCATGCTGTCCTGTGGCTAAGCTTCGCCCAGACTCTGCCAGTCACAGCAGATCCTCGCTAATCTCCCAGAGAATGCAGAATGTGGTGCAGGGGTGGTAGCTCCACGCAGTCAGCGAGGAAATATCGAAACAAGTAATCAAAAATTGCACAATGCACCAGAAAAGTTTAGTTCTCAGATGTCCGTCGTTTGAAGAGCCAGAACAACGTCGAAAGTCAAAATGACCGTGGTCCTTCTCGTCGAAGCCATAAATGGCTAAGTCAGTGGTAAGAATTTTAATGCCAAGTACAACTGGGATTGGCATGTGGCACATATCACACATGCGGACAGCCGTGGAATCCTGATCTACCACAAATGCAGGCCCAGAGCCCTTTCTTTCCTCACGCCTCCACTCGCAGTACAAGCAGTACCCATGTGGGGCCAAGCCTCCATCCTGACAACCCTCTCACTCTCCACCCCCTACCAATGGCTGCTGAGTACAATTGTGTATAGATAGCTTCAAGCACTCCTGCCCCTTACCTGTCAGGCCTGGGCACCACAGGGCTCTGCAACGTAATCCCGAGAAGACCTGAACCACCGAAGAGGCACAGCCATTGTATCCCTGCAGAAGAGCCACTCAGGGAGGTTGCTGAGACCTTGTGTGCAGAACCAACAAATTCTCTGGAGCAGTAAAGCTGGTGTGTGTGTGTGCTGCAGCCCGCTGTGTGTGTGTGTGGGTGTCAGTGTACGGTAGTCTTTTTAGCATCCGCTGCTGCATACGTTTGCTTTCCTTTTACAGAATACAACAGCATGAAATGAGATTGAGAAGATGCACGGTAGGATATTTTAATGCTACTGGGAGGGATGAAGTTGGAACTCAAGCTCTGCCCCTGGCCTTTGGAAACAGTGTTCCTGTCTCACCTTTCCGTTTCTTACTAACTTGGTGGTACTCGACTAATACTAGTAGTGGGTGAGTGCCGGCTGGTGGAGCTTTTTTGCCAAACTCCGCTTGGAGTGCAGAGTGCCAAAAACTCTGTGAACTCCACCAGCAGAGCGGAGCTCATTGCCCACCCCTAGTTATCACCTGTGTGCAGTGAGGAAGTGAGTTGTGATCATTGCTGTGCTGAACTGGTCAATGCCTGTGTGCCAGGGGGGCTGCCGTGGACAGATTGTCATCCTTAGTGGGCCATAGGGCATGTGCCGGGGTGAGCTGGTAAACCTATATGCCAGGAGGGGCTGCCATGAGGGAATCGGCTGTGCCTATCGGGTCAGATTGTGTGTACAATGAACAGATGGTGATCCCGTATGCCAGAGGGGGGTCACAGGACCAAGGAAGAAGTGTGACCTGGTCGGGATAGTCACCGGAGGAGAGGGGCCGCAGTGAGGACCCCTTCAAACCTGCACTGGGACAGAGGATCAGCGTCAGGACGTTTGCACTACTTCCCTCTCCCCACGCACCGTCAGGCAGACCAAAGAACATATTCAGCGTGGAGGTGCCACAACAAACCTCCAGTTGCTATGGCTGCACGACCGCATGTGAGAAACTGGAGGACTACTGAGAGCAGCCTGCCTTGGTAGTGTGCAGTGAGCTCATCTGAACCAGCCGCTGCTGCTCCAGTGCCCGTAGGGAGAGCATGCACAGGAACTATGATCGCCCCAATCCTGCAATTGTGGGTAAGAATGATTTCGGACCTTTCGTTTGCACAGGGGCTTGCTTGCCAGGCAGTGTTTCAGTGCTGGAACAATTTTGACTTTAAGACAGAGTGGGACTCTTGAGACTCGGACTGCTAGTGGGGCTTACCCCAGATATTGCCTAAAGTGAATGGGGAATAAACTCTATTGCTAGAGTGAGGTGAGAGTGGAACATGTGGAGCTGCCTACGTAACACTAGAGCCTTGACATCAGGGGGACTGTGAATGTCATATTTCCCTTTGTGTACATACTGCTAAAATAAAATACTTCTATCTGTGTTCTTTTTTATAAAAGTGACTATTTGGCAGAGCAATAATTTATTGCTGCTACTGTGTGTATTTTGAGTTGTGAGCCTCTGTTCAACCCCTACTATATCTATCTACCCCCCAAAGAAGCCTTAGACTGCTCAGTCCATACTATTCCTGAGAGTCAAGTGCTGAAGGGGTACTTGGCCCAAGTGCTCAAGATCCAGTGTACGTCGGGCCCCAGGACATTACGCTTCAATACTCACGGTTAGGATCAGTAATCCCTACTTGCCCTGAGTTGTACTGTTTAGGCACTCTCAACTTCTGTGTGGACACCCAGTACATCACCCACTAACCTTAGTCAAAGAAGAGTAGGAAGGAACTTCATAATAATCTCAGAAGGATGTGATAGACTATGTAATTAGCCTCAAGAGGTGGATGGTCCAATGCACGCATCAGGTGAAGAAAAACCTCCAGGCACACAAAGAGCTGATGAAGGAATTCTTATAACCAGAAAGCGAAAACTGGGTACCAGGAGGTGTTGTTACAGAAGCCCATTTGTTCAAGACCTGGACACATGGTGTGGGCCATACAAGGTAGTGCAGAAGATTTCTGGGGTCAACTACTTGGTGGACATAGGTGCCACAAGGCAGCCAAAGGGGATGTTCCATGTGCACCAGCATAAGCCAGACCTCCATAAAGACTTGACAGTAAACATCATGGTAATGACAGAGGAGGTTGTGCTGAGTTTTTTCCCGACCTACTACATGGTGATGTGAAAGATGATTCTGTGAACGGGGTACAACTTAACCATGAACTAAAGCCTCAAAAGAAGGAAGAGTGTAGGGAGGTGCTGGGGCAATTTTATCACATAGCTTCAATGACTTCTAGTTTGACACCTGCCTGTGAATATGACATACAAGGCATAGCTGCTTGCCAGTGAACAGCAAGGGGTACTGGATGTTTATCTGCAATCAAGACAATGGTTGCCAAGATAATGGACTTGGGGATGAACGAGTATTCCTGTAGTCCTTAGTTGAGTCCTGTAACTGTCTCAATGCAAAGATCCACAAACTTGCACTACCTCAATGAGGTGACCAAGACTGAAGCACTGACAGAGCTGTTGAGCCAGTGGACCAGCTGGGTGCTGCTTGTTATTTGAGTACCTTGGTCCTGACCAGTGGCTACTGAGACATGGCATTAGCACCTATGCCAAGGAGAAAACTGTTATCCACACCAGGATTATATTGGTTCAGGGTAATGCCTTTTGGGCAAAGGAATTCAGGGGAAACATTTTCTCTCAGGGCTGGAAGGGTTCTGTGTGGCCTACCTTAATGACATTGTCATCTTTAGCAATTCATGGGAGGACCACCTGAAATTCCTGGTACAAGTGATAATCAGGAAACACAGGGTGAAACTGACCATCAGGGCAAGCAAGAGCAAGTCCTCTGCAGTTTAGCCTGGGCATCAGGTGGGCACCTGGAAGATAAACCCATTAGATGACAAGATCCTTCCTGTGCTAGAGTGAGAGGTTCCCGCCACCGAGCCATAGGTGAGGGCCTATTTGGGACTTACCTGCTACAGGCGAGGGCCTTTCTAGCACTTGCCTACTATTACAGGAAGTTTGTGGCAAACTATGGGACCATAGGTGTGCCCTTTAGAGCCCTGACATATGAGAAGCAGCCTAAAAGATGATTTGGATTTCAGAATGTCAAATGACTTTTGAGGACTTTAGGAGAGCACTGTGATGCATGTGTATTGTTGCCACCAGATTATAGTCAGCCCTTTATTGTAGAAACTGATGCCTCAGAAAAAAGAGTTGGATCTGTACTGGCTCAACTTGATGATAAGAGAAAACAGCATTCAGTGGTCTTTATCAGCTGCAGAATGCTTATTAGGTAACACAACTGAGTGGCCATTGATAAAAGAATGCTTTGCGATAGTGTAGGATTGAGGAGGTTCTGGACTTACCGTTTTCATCTAGACAGATTGCAAACCACTCAAGTGGTTGATTGCAGTGAAGGGCGAGAATCTCAAATTGCTGATTTGGTCTACCACATTACAAGGCCTACATTTAACACTGAAGCACAATGCAAGAATTAATAATGGGAATGCAGGTGGACTTTCCAATCAGTTTTGCCATTCCGACAACCAGAATTTTCCAGTGCTGGAGTTGCAATCTGGGCAGTTGGATCTGGAAGGGTCATGTGTTTAGATGGAAATGGTGTGTGAGTGGCATACAGATGTGTACCTCTCCCTTAAGTGCCCAACTATGTATCTGGTATCCTGATGTATATTTTTGGTCCTGGGGTCATCCTAATCCAGTGTGTTAACAAAAGCCTAGGCCTGTCTCTGACAATACAAGGTCCAGGGTCTGTTCTATGACATGGAGGCTGCACCAAACGTTCGGAGTTGACAGACGACTACTCCCCCTGTCTTGTGTTTACAGATAAGGTGGTGGTGGCAGTACACTGTATTTTGTGTTCTCATATACTTGACCAGACCTTTTAAATCTATGTCACTGAGAGTTGGCCTATTGGTCCCCCTTGTGTAAAGCTCTGCTGTTATTTGAAAATCCAAAAGCAAGCACTGATATTCTGTGTGTCTGTCAAGTGTGCGTAAGAATGTAGTATGCATATAGCACATGTGTAGTAGTGTTAGTCTGAGTACTGAAACCAGTGGGATCCATTTTGGATACCCCTAGTTTACTATAGCACAAGATGAAGGATGTTGACAGCTTCCTCAGACCGTGGTAGTGTGTTGCCTACCTTCCTGTGGCTGCAGAGTGGAAATCAAGACACTAAAGTGGCGAGGATGGAGAAAGGGCTACCTTTAGAAATTCTATGGGTGTTTTTTAGGAGTGGCTGATGATTAGTTCTTTCTGAACACTGCCATTTGGTTGAGGTTAAGTGTGAAGGGTGGTACGTCAGTTTCTGTTTTTCAAGGTGAAGCAATTTCAAGGTCAGATCTGCCCTTTTACCTTTCTCTGAGTACTATTTCAGAGAGGCTGATGACAGATAGGTTTAAAAAACCTCATGCTTCATCGTGCCTATGATGTGAGTTTTCCAGTTTGGAGACTACCCTAGTGCTGTGTGCTGTGAGAGGCAACTGATTACACAAAGGCTATGTCTGGAGAAGAATGCTTGAAACAAACCCACCCCAAACCATTTCTGAAGCCTTAGACAGAGAATCCACATTCTCAGGCTAGAACATGTGAATTAAATGGGGACCCAAACTGATCCACCGTTTATGCATGCAGTGCTTGCCAGATTACTAACAATTGGAAATTCTCGAAAAAGCAGCCACCCAATATATAGAGTTCTAGTGGATATGACTAAAATTAAGCTGACAGTCCTGAGAGAATTATGAGCTGAAGTTATTGATACTGCCATTTCGGACAGTGACTGGTAGAAAATGATTCAATACCCTAAAACTGTAACTTTAAATGCAAAGCTCTAATATTAGAATTTAACATACTGCATCGTACATATCTAATGTCTAATAGATTGCTCAGGATGCTTCGGAGGTGCTCTGATAGACTTCCTGGATGTTGGATGAATGTGGCAGACCTCTTACAGATGTTCTTGACCTGCCCAACATTGGCATCCTACTAACGTGTATATCTGACTCATAAAAGTGGATACCGGTCTTGAGTTGGAACCAAGCACAAAGTTCTCCCTTTTGGGTCTCCTCCCCAGATCCAAACCGCGTAAGATGGGATGCAGATTTGTAGATCTTGCTACATAATTGACTAAGAGAAGGAGAGTGATGTCCTAGAAGGGTGATGGGCCTCCCCCTGCCCCCACCCCTGGGTAGGTGGAATGTGGAGCCTGGTAGGAGGTGGAAGCAGAAACCACAGAGGTTACCATACTGGTGAAAAGACGGGGGTTACAGCTGAGAAATATGTGAATCTGACACTTTTTTGCTAAATTCACCAATACAAATAATATTAGAATTTAATGAACGCTCTTGGTCACCCCCTAAGACTCAAGAATACTTCATACATATTCTTATAATTGGCTGGGAAAGCCTCTAGAAGAAGGGGGGGAGATAGTAAACGTTGTCTTATGGATGAAGGAGAGCTGCCTGGATGAAGGAGAGCTTCCTTATGCTAAACTCCGACAAGACCAAGATCCTCAGCTTGGGATGACTCCTGGTGGTCCTCCACACTTGGCAGCTCCCCCACCTCTACAGACCACACACGCAACCTCGACTCAGCGCTCACCTTTACAAGACAGGTTAACTCTGTTGCCTCCACCTGTTTCCACACCCTCCGTCTCCTCCGGAAGATCTTCAGATGGATCTCAAGCGACTGCCACAAGACTGTAACACATGCCCTGATCACAAGCAGACTTGATTACGGAAAGGCCATCTATGCCAGAACTACCAAGAAGAACCTGAGCAAGCTACAACAAATCCAGAAGGCCTTCGCCAGACTCATCCTGAACATCCCCCACCGAGAACACATCACAGGACACCTGAGAGATCTCCACTGACTCCCCGTTGAAAAGAAGATCAACTTCAAGCTCCACATACACGCTTACAAGGCCCTCCACAATGTTGGACCCAGCTACCTCAACCACTGCATCACCTTTTACTCCTCTGCCAGACCTCTCCACTCCTCCCAGCAGTCGTTCGCCACCGTACCCCGCATAAGGAAGTCCTCGGCTGGAGGGGGACCTTTCACCTGACTTGCGGCAAAATGCTGGATCACCTCAATTCAGGAAGAATCTTAAGACCAGACTCTTCAACTGAATCTCGAGGACCTACCCCACACCGCCTGAGACTCTAAGGGTGAGTGGTGCGCTTTAAAAATGCAAATTGAAATTGAATTGAATATATGATTACATCCCGTGTGTAGGGGGGAGGGTTGTTTAAAATGGAAAGCAAAAAATACAATCAACAAAGGCTGAAAGTAAATTGTGCTTTGATATTTTGCCTACTAAGTATTTTGGTGAGGTACATGGTGATTAGGCATTACGGAATTTGGTTTAAACTGATTTCAACTGAGAAACTCAACCTACGTGAAAAATCCACATTGCAGTTCAAACCAGAAAACGCTTACTTTGCTGTACTTAAATTAATTTGACGCCAGAGGGCGCCAGAGGAATATAAGTGCCGCCTAGATGGCAGATCTCTGGTAATGAAAGTTGCTGGTGCGCATTGGGTTTCAGATCGATTTTCTACACTTATGCAGGGTCTGTGGCCTATACATATGGAACTTAGTTGGAGTTCTTTAGCCCGTTCTCCCCCTACCTGTGTGACCATCTCTCCAGGTTTGTCCCCCAATCTACTCCCCATTCCCAGCAGCCAAAATACCCCTACCCCGGTGCTGCCGAGCCCCGTCTAAATCTCCTCCGAACATCAGGTAGGTAGGCGAATGCCAGTGGTGGCACAACTGTTAGCAGCTGGTACGTACAGCTCCAGCTCGCCCATTCCCTAGGTATGGCCCGTTAATGCTGAAGAAAAGAGAGCGCCTTAGCTCGGATGCGTCGAAGCGCACACCGCGTATTAATACTCTTACAAGGGCTTGCCTCTGACTTTCGGATCGCTACCCTGCTGGTTCCAGGCCACTTCACTCGAGGTGTTCTCACGCCTCATTCGCAACTGTGACGGTGAAAAGATGTTTGTAACAAGCATTTACCAGGCCAGCTTGTCTACTGCGCCTCCTCCGTCCAGTGAACATTGAAAAAAACAATCTCTGGTTCTTTACATTCTGCTCTGCCTCGTTCACTGACACCCACAGTCTCATGGGTGCTCAAGAGGTACCAGCCACAGAGGATTCCCAGTCGGCTCCTGGGCAACTTCAATGCCGCAGAGCACGCCCCCAAAGTTCTCCACAACTTATTGGGCCGGGCGCCTGCCTCTGGCGCAGGGTTGCCCACGCCTGCCCTCTCTGAGGCCATTATTGATAACAGCTTAGCCAGGGATTCAAGTGGGCCGCTACTGTCAGGGGCCACGTGCCTGCAATTTTTTTTGAGTGGGAGAGCACCTCCACTTCTCATAAGAGATGCAGTACTTTTCATTGGAGAATACTGGCAATTCCCAGTCACACACAGCCTGGATAGGGTACCCGCACTTCCATTTTGCCATGTTAAGCACGGAGCTTATACAAATTATAAACCAAAATACCCTTATTACTAGCTGGGTTAAAACGGGCAGAGAGCGTTCTTTCTTTGTTTTACATTTATTTTAAATCGTTCACTAATGCAGAAGATAGGCAATCACAAAAAAGAAGGAAACAATGAACTCTTACATCGCATATATGAGAAAACTCCTGTATGACCGTCCAACCGCAATGGATACAATAACCGTAGGTCAAGAGAGAACAATACCCGGCAAGCATGTCACCTTTCTGCAGCCCATAAGATTAATCTCTACTGGAAGGGCCATTCAGGTTGGCACAGATGGCTTCCCTCACCCCTGGTGACTCCAGCTTCCCTCTCATGGACAGTTTTCCCTCACTGGTGAATTCAGTTTCGATAGCATGTGCCTTAAGGAGATACAGGACGGCTCCTTCCCAATGAAAAAGGAGCGTTGCCCTCCTGGCTAAGCCAGGAGCTGAAAGATAAAACAATATTTAATTATTGTTTTATCTTTCAGCTGCTGGCTCAGCCAGCAGCATGTTCACAGAGGGGTGGGCTGGGCCACGAAAGGAGGAAGGGGGGATGAGGAGAGAGTGCACCTAAGTGTGCATGTGTGTTTGGCCGGCACTTAGGTTTCTGTTGTGTTGTGTTGATGAACAGCCCAGCTGGAGAAACTGCACAGACCCCAGGGCAGTGTCAGAGTGGCAGTCCAAGTCGCTCAAACCAATTGTGACACTGCTTTCATGCTAGGTTTATCATGAAAGCAGCACCAGGATTGCTGGGGAGTCTTTGCTAGTGTCCCAGTGAATGCTGGGACACCAGAAGAAGAGGAACGACGAGCGAGGCGGCAGGAGACGGCGGCAACAGGAAAAGGTAAGTTTAAAAAAAAAATCCCCTCCCATCCCTGGCCCTTCCCTTGAGATTTGTGGTGGCCACCCCTGTACATGTTATCAAGAGAATATTCATGATCACTTTGAAATCTTCACGTTTGGATAAGGATGGGATAGGTTACATGTACTGGTAAGTACTCTTTGGAGCACTCTCTCCTTCATTTGTACTTGCACTTCTATACTTTGAGAGGGAGAGTACCTGCACTTCTCAGCACTGCTAAAGTACTTCTCAGCACAGCTGCAATACATTTAACGGGAGAGTACCAGCACTTTTCAGGAGGAAACAGGTACTGTAAAAGAATGAGTACTCGCACTTCCATATTCCCATATAAAGCACTGTCTGATACCAACGGCGTAACATAGGCCCCTGCAGCCCCGTGGTGCAGCCCCAAACACGAGGGGCCACCCTCAACACAGTACCATAGCCTGAGAGCTCCTGATTGAGTCCGGAGGGGGGCCCTCCACGTACCTTGCTGTGGGGCCCCCTCAAGGTTCGTTATGCCACTGTCTGATACAATCAACAAACATTCGCTGCCGTGCAATGTAGGGAACTGAGTGAGTCTGCCTGGGTGGATTTCACCTGTTAACAAAGTCTCAACAGGCTCCAGTATCTCGCCCATCTGCTTGCAAAAATGTATGGTTTTCACATCTTCCAGTTTATTTTCCACAATCCAAATTGAAGTCTGCATTTTATAAGCATTTTGTTGTGGAACAACCCATAGAGGCCAAAAAGGCTGAAATGCCAAATCACTGTGTCCACGGCCTGGCTGGGACAGTTTTTCTCAATTTTTCCACTGCCACACATACATCTGGATTACTTGTGTAATGGTTGCTGAATGTACGTTTCTGCAGTGCTTTAACTGATAAAAAAATTGAAGTGTGAGCCCAAAGAAAACACACTTCCAACTCTCCTAGATTTTGCACACAAATTCACAAAGACCCCATTCTGTACTTAAGTAACACATCCTTGGACTACTTTACCAACAATCGTAAATGTATCTTACTCGGTACACAGTTTCAACCCCACTACACCTGGTCCACAACCTTCCATAACGCTCCAATCAGGAATGTCAAAACTAAAGGAAAGGCTGTGCTGGGAAAATGCCAAACAATAGGACCACAGCTGGAGATTTTAGTAAGTGCAAGGCTTGCATAGAATAGGCCTATATTAGAAGGTGATATAAGAGGACATAGGTCACAAATGAAAACGTTTAACTGGTTACTACTATTTGGACCTGGGACATACGGTACTTGTTCAGTCACCATGTGAACGAAATCACAGTTGGAAGCAATATCACATTATTTGGGATTGATGTGACAGTATCGGGGTAAGTAATTTCACTGAGAGTAAGGACAGTTGGTTGCTGAAAGAACAAATGGGAATTAAAATTCATAATTGTGATCAACATATCGCAAAAGAGACACACGTGTATGCTGGGGATTTTTGTGAAGACTCCAATGTCTGCACCATCGGCAAAACAAAAGATCTCCGGCAAAGAGCCCCCCCTTTTTAGGGGGGAGCCCGTCAGACATTGCAGCGTCGGTCTGACGAGGAGCTGTCCGATGATGAAGCATGACACCGAGTATGGTGTGTGAGGACTCTTGCTCCTGATGATCAGGACTCTTTTTCTCCTTCTCCCTATTCTTTTGGAACAGTGTATCATATTCTATTATTAGGTTCTTTGGAGGATATACACTGGACCATAAATCCTCCTATCCCCTCCTTTTGTTCGAAGTATCTAGTACAGCAGGTTTGCTGTGGGGTTATTGATTAGATAATTTCTCTGAGACCCTTAATATGGATAATTTTCAAGGTCTCAGCTTTGATGATGATGTTGTGTCTGCCATCTTGCAGACCCCCTCCATTCTGACCAATGATGGTGCAGGACCATCTGGTCCCACTAAGGAAGAATGGGACAAACTGTCTTCACTTAAACGAGATCTGGTCAAAACGGTTTTACACAGGACTATCATGACCGAATACCTCAGAGCTAACATAGCCCCCAATGGACTACTTGTGTCCAATATGCCCAGGATCTTCCTACAAGACCTTGTCTTTAGGAAGGACTGGGCGCAGATTGCATGGAAATGCACTCGGGATTGGCTGGTCCTGATCATCAATACATCTAGACGACTAGCGGAATCTATGGCTATACAGATTACCTTTATGGAGAACACACTTAAAACTACTGTTTCCATAACAGCATTTAAGAGCCGACTTGCAGAGATAAATATGGATCTAAATGAAACCAAAGAGTATCTAACGCAACAGAAGATTACTAAGTTACAGAAAGACATTAACAAGTTCAATAGAGAGAAAGTTTACCCTTATGTTAAGGAGGATTACATGATGGATACACCATCTATATCATCAGATGAATCCTCCATTTCAGGCAGGAGACCTCGTAAATATAGCCATAGCTCATCCTCTGATGGATGGAGCACCGAAGATGAGAGACCACAACCTTACTATAATTTTCCACAGTACCATCCGGGCCATCCGATGGCATGGCAGCAACCGTTTCCTTTCTATCAACCCCGTCCAATGCCACCATATATGCCTTTTTTAGGCCGCGGCAGGGGCAGAGGCAGAGGCAGAAGGCGAGGAAGAGGCAGGAGAGTCCATTGGTCTCAGGAGGAACCACAGATGGTTACAAGGAGCCAGGGCAAAACCCCACCAACCAAGATCTAGTGGTTAATTTGTCCTCAAGGCCTCTCTCTATTGATGAAAAAAAGGCACTCAATAGAGGCTTGGGTTACGTTCCTACTCCCAAGGACGACCCTTTTTGCCTCCAATGCGAACTTTCTCGTTTCTTTAGGAAGATTCAACTACAATTCTTTTTTAAAGATAGACCCATTGACGACTCTCCCCTGGATTCTGGCCTAAAAAAAACCTCGAGTTTTATGCCTCCCTCATCCTCTATGCCTTGTGAGGTTTTGGCCTTTGAGAAAGCGGTCACCTCCGACATTACGAAAATACAACCACGGCATAGATTTATCAATATTCCAAGAGCTGAGAATGAGGCCCTTCGAGACTTATCAGTTGATACCAACATTATCATAAATCCAGCGGATAAGGGAGGTGCTATTGTAGTGATGAACACAGAGGATTATAGACAGGAATGCCTTCGCCTGCTAGGCGATTCTACTTATTATGCACAGATTACCCAGGATCCTACAGTCAGTTTGCAAACTGAGATCCGGGGTATGATAGAGGAGGCCTGCGGCAACAAGTGGATATCACAGAAAGAAGCAGAATTTCTGGATACTGAGGATCCTCGCACCCCATACTTCTACTGTCTCCCAAAGATTCACAAAGGCCGGTCTCCCCCACCAGGCCGCCCGATAGTTTCAGGGATTGGGTCTGTCCTCGAACCACTATCCATATTTTGTGACCATTTTCTACGACCTCTTGTACAACAATCGGTAACTTACCTTAGGGATACAAAAGATGTCCTCAATCTCATTGAAACTATAAACCTAACAGTCAACGTTCATGCCCTCATCACTCTTGATGTTGAGGCTTTATATACCAACATCCCACAGGCAGCTACACTGGAGGTAGTTGAGGCAGCCCTTCTGTCAGCCAGATTGGAGTCAACTACCCCTGTTCATTTCATCATGCACTGTGCTAGCCTCGCCTTGAAAAGGAATTTTTTTCAGTTCGAGGATAAACTTTTCCATCAAATCCGCGGCACCTCGATGGGTAGTACTTTTGCCCCGAGTCTAGCATGTATGTATATGTATGATTTTGAAAAGCGCTTCATTCTGCCAGAGACTATTCCTTTTTTTGACAACATTAAACTATGGTGTCGATATATAGACGACATTTTAGTTGTATGGCATGGTTCTGTCTCAGAAGTTGACTCTTTCACGACCTGGATTAATGGTCTTGATCCCTTCTTGAACTTCACATCATCTGTCTCTACTATTGAGATCCCTTTCTTAGACTTAGTGATCAGCATTGAGGGAGGTAAACTGAAGACAAGAACTTATCATAAAATGACCGATCGGAATAGCTTGTTATTATACGACAGCTATCACCCTAAGGCATTGAGAGACAATTTACCGTACGGGCAATTCCTGCGTCTCCGACGGAATTGTAGTGACCTTAAGCTATTTAATACCCAAGCTACTGACCTCCAGACAAAACTACATGACCGCCATTATCCTGACAAAGTCATAAGGACGGCCTACAAACGAGCCAAATATAGTGACAGAGATTCACTATTACAGTTGACCCCCAGATCCACAGAAACCAAACTGACGTGTGTCTCCACCTTCACACCATTCTCTAATACAGTCAAAAAGATTATTAACAAAAGATGGTCTGTTCTCTGCAGTGGAGGCGAGAGTATTCCTAAACCTGTTTTTGCTTTTAAGAGGACTTCTAACATTAAAGATATGTTAGTACACACTCGACCGAGACTCACTATGACTTCGACCAGCCAAAGATCCCTATGGGATCTTCCTCCAGTCAAGGGTCATTTTCCATGTGGATCTTGCAATGTTTGCTCTCTCACTAAACGGACAGACACCCTAGATTTCGAACCCATACTAACTTGGCGATTGATGAAACATACTAATTGCAATACTCGCAATTGTGTTTATTTGATCACCTGCCCATGTAATCTACGATATGTAGGGATGACCACACGAGCTGTGAAAGTAAGAATAAATGAACACCGCAGCAACATCCGCTGCGGGAGAGTCACAACTAAACTTAGCATCCATTACATTGAGTCCAACCATACACCAGATGATATGTGGTGGGTTGTGTTACAGCCTCAAAAGGTACTCGTCCACTTTTTTAACTTGAACAGCGCTGGGTTTACAGACTTAACACCCATCGCCAAGGGTTGAATGATGACATACCCTGGTTCAACCTTTCAATGTAGATAATTATCAGCTGACTTATCATCCACTTATGGCTGAAAGATGCATGCAAATGTGTTCTCTTATGACTATAACAATATGAGCTACGGTGGTAACATCCCCTACGTCAGTTGTTTACTCTTCTTTACATTTCCTACTATTGAAATGAGTGCTCTCTACGGGATTTAATTAGCTATGAGCATGTCACTGTATCAGATGGGGGCATTCAGAGTTTTTTATGCTGTCCTAGAGTGGTTTTTACACCTATTTTCCTTATATCCAGACTAGCCTAAGATGGCCGCCATGTTTTTTCCTTTCCTAGTTACGTACTTGGAAGCCCCCTCTTCTATCTCTATTGTTTTCCATCCCGATCGCGCCTTGTGCGAAGGGAGATGTTGCTATGCAACCTATTGAATAATTGACGCTCGCGCGCACTCCACGCGTATTATTTATGTCCTTGGAGCACCCGGCTTCCGTCTCATTCGGGAACGGAGCCTGAGGGTAGGTGCTGCGTCTGGACACCGGCACACACACAAGTAAGTGCCTCCACGTCCCGACGGATTCTTTTGGACGCAATGCCGTCTTGTTCACTCGAGATATCGGTCCCATGGGGGGTACGCGTGTCTCCTCCGTCGGTACCTCTTTCCTTTTTTAACAAAGAAAGTGATCCATTTACCGACAGTTACTCTGAATCTTTCTTTTTAACTGCTCGGCTATCTTTGGCAGCAAGGGGGAGGGACCTAGTATGTGTTTAAACCCCGAGCCCCTAACGTGATTATCTCACTACTTTTGAGCACTTGTTTAAATGTGACTGTGATACGGATTACATGTACATGCATCTAGAACCCGTGGCTATTGCCTCTACCATTGATTTTTTCCATGATTATGTGAATGTTGTTTCATTGCGCATATTAGTATATATTATTTAGCGCTTTTTCGAGCTGACTGCATTGCGAAGTTTTTCTTATTTACAGTTTGGCACCGTTGAAGTAGCTTGGTTTACTATTGAGGAACATACTCTCTGTTGTTTACTTGTTTACTCATTCTTGTGCTCTCCTTGTTATGTGTCTCTGTTTACCTTGACCAGAATGGTTGTGTATCGGGCATCAGGCCTACGTGATCCCATGAAGCCCTTTCTCTAGTGGAGATGGTAAGCCCAACCAATATATTATCAGCATGGGTTGCTACCTTCCACTCCATCACGATGTGTTGCACAGTTTGTCACTATTTTACCATTGACTTGATCGAATTACTCTTTCATGTTCAACGAAGAGATTATACAATTTTAACCTCTGTTCTTTTTGTAATTTAGGGTGACTGATAGGAGATAGCCAGTCCTGTTTCATCCTAGTAAGTGACTGACGACGTTTTGACTGTAAACGATAGATTGCAGGAGTCTTTATACATATATTTTTTTCACCTTGGTTTCGATTGAAGAATTCCAATTATTTAATAGGTCCTGAAGAAGCGTCATAGGATCCTGTTGGGACCATAAGAAGACGCGAAACATGTCGACCACATATTAAGGAATTTCAGATAATTACCGACTTCCTTTATAATTGTCTAGTGTGAGTGTCTGAGCATTACCTCTATCTTCACTCCCTTGCCATTTTTTTATCTTGGCCATCTCCCAACATCAAAGAATAAATCAATTAATGAGGGTCCTGAGCCAATTTTATTCTTTACTCTTGTATTTTCTTTCCCCACGGACCCATACTTGGCTCCGCGGCACCATCGGCAAAACAAAAGATCTCCGGCAAAGAGCCCCCCCTTTTTAGGGGGGAGCCCGTCAGACATTGCAGCGCCGGTCTGACGAGGAGCTGTCCGATGATGAAGCATGACACCGAGTATGGTGTGTGAGGACTCTTGCTCCTGATGATCAGGACTCTTTTTCTCCTTCTCCCTATTCTTTTGGAACAGTGTATCATATTCTATTATTAGGTTCTTTGGAGGATATACACTGGACCATAAATCCTCCTATCCCCTCCTTTTGATCGATGTACCAAATACTCTCCTGTAGCCCTGCGATTTCTCAAACCCTTGTGACTGTGATTCCCCAAAACAGCTTCATATTAGTCATACCAACATTTCCACTGTGACGCCCCATTAGGGAATTGATAGTAGAGCGGAGTCAAAAGAACATACTTCATATCAAATGTTTTTTTTATCTATATAATGAATTATTCCAACACATTTCATAATCCTTTACAAAAGTATATCATCAATTCAACATTTACTTTACTCTTCTATCCCTCAGTGGTCGCAATGGAAAAAATTAGAAACACATTAGAACAAGTCTTTTCGGATCACCAATAGCCATAACGTGTTTCACGGTCTGTACTTTACCACTTCTTCAGGCTATGTTTTGAATTCTATCCCAACTTAATTCAGAGATCTCAAATAAATATTCTTAAAACATTAATTTCTGGATTTCAAGGACTGGTCATATTGGTTTTGGCAATCAGTCGCCTCTTAAAATATTGCATTTATTAATTTATATTTCCATGATGCTAGATATATCTGTTTTCGTTCATTACAGATTCACAAAGCCAAATAGCACACCCAGATCTCAATATATTACCAGTCTTCTACCACCACTTATCAGCACATCTACATAGTGTTTCTGTGTATGTTAATTTTAGATTCTAAATGGAAAACTAGAAGTGACTTCACAAAGCCAAATGGCATACCAAGATGTCTTCACCAAAACCAAAAGGTGGGCACTTGCTTCAGCAACTTGGGAGCCACATTCCGAGATCACACGCAAACAACCAAATAAGTTCTGAAGGAGAGGATTGTAAGTACTGAGTCAGTTGATCAAAAGAACAGTGTTACAATGTTCAAATGGCTCAAAATCCTGAAATGATACGATAAAGTAGGAAGGAGGGCCAATCATTAGACCTGCCTTGCAGCCACAGTGAGTAGGCTGTAGCTGCACAAGGGCCTTGAGTGAGTAAAGCTGCATTAATCTGTGTCCCAAAGCAGCAGTGACTGTCAGTGAAACTGCATGAGTCAGCATCCACATAGAGAAATAGGATGTGAGCCATGTTGGCCCACTCCTTTTATCCAAGGTGGTTAAAGCAGAAAAACAACTGTGTGGTCAAATCAACAATACACTGGCATGACAAAGGCGTGTCTCTCTGATTGCAGTCTTGTTGGACTGGGAGGGCACCCAAAGCGCTATCTTCATAGTAATGGAAGGGTACTGCCTTCACTGGGGTTGATGAGCACGATGGTGGCAGCATGCATTCCGTGTAGTGATCAGTGGGGGGTGAACAGGTCCTTTTTACCCTGTGTTCCTAGAGTGAGGCCTACATGCTCTCTCACCTTTCTAAAGTTATGCTGCTGTGTGCTTACCTCACCCTTGGCTTACATCAGGCAGATGTAGAGTGCTGCACAGGAATAGGGACTGCGCTAGATATACGAGTGCCTGGGAAGGCTACATTACAGGGACAGAGTCGTGCTGTGCATGTATAGTTAGTGCATGTGCTGGGTGGATATATACCTATGAGGACTACATTACATGAGAGATGTATTGCTCTGCTGTGGTTGTGCAATGAAAGCATGTGCTGGATTGTATGTGTGCTTGCGAGAAGTGCAATACATGAAGGGTGAAGTGTTGTGCAGCATGCACATGGTGTCTGTGCTGGCAGTGTGGGTGTTTGCAAACAGCGCACCAGGGTACAATACAGTGAAGCTAAGGTACTGAACAGTGCATGTAGACTGAATGTGTGTGCTGAATATGTGTGTGTCTGTGGCGGCACAATACATGGAGGTAACAGTGCTGAACAGTATATGTGCTGTCTATGTATACTGAGTGCAAGTGTGTCTCCTATGGTACATTACATGGACTTCCCTAGGTTCCATTTTGGGAAGCACAAACAAGATACAATACATTTTTTTTGTACATGATTCTTTGTTAACGCGGCTCCTTATTTGCTCAAGTAAGTGCCCACTTTTGGGTTGATGACAGGTTCACTTCTTGGCTTCCCATCACCTCGAGCGTTGCCCTTGATTAAACTTGCATACTTCCATTTTTTTTTTTTTTTGCATATTCGTGTTGTCTTACTGAACTTAGTAAGTACCCTATTGGCATATTTCCCATGTGTCATACACAGACTGTGCATTGACTTTCTCTAACCGCATGTACATTTTCATTCTTTGTTTAATACATGGGTCGCTCTTTCTTATGACTTTCTACAATCCTCCACACTGCATTATTATAGACATTGATCATTGTGTGAACACATTTGAACACTGAGCACTTCTTCACAGTTGTAAATGTTCATTACTCACAATGATTCTGTTTCTTTCTTTTCTATTGATTGAATTCTGAAATATATTGTGTCCCAAACATTTGTTGCTCTTCCACGTGGAACCTTTGTTCTACATGTGGGGTCCTGGAATGGCAGTAATGCCGTAGGGTTGCATTTCTTCCATGATGCCTGTTTCAAAAGAATGGCATTGGGTCAGATCAGTGGACAGAGATTAAGGAAGAGCATGACCTGCCCAGGATCAAGCTGTTTGTTAAAGGAGTGGACCTGAGACTGCAGCACATTACTAGTAGCTACAAACACTACATATTTCTCTCCATATTGCAGTTTGGAAAACTTGCCCTCGTTTTCCCGTCGCCTTTTCTATCACTTCCTCAGTTAGGTTCTCCATTCCTGTCTTCCCTTGCTCTTCGCCTCCCACTCTGCTTCCCCATACAACAATTCCTTTCCCCGCGTCATTTTGTTCCTCCTCCCATTTACTTCCTTCTCCCGATGTATTTCTCCCTTTCCCTTCCCATTTATGCTTCTCTTCCACTTCTCCCTCTTCGTCTTCCCATTTAGTCCCTACCTCATTTCCCCCCTTCCTCGTGTTCATTGTCTCCCTCCGGCTCCCATTGCTCCTTTTTCCCTTTTTTTGGTACCTCTTTTCAACTGTGGCGCCGTTGTGCCTCCTTTCCCTCGTTTTGCACACCCCACTTGCCCCGCTCGTGCGCCTTCTTGTTTTCTTTCCCCATCCCCGACTGTGTTCTCCCTGTCTACATTTTGGCCCTTCACGTCCATCGTTTGCTTCCTTTGCTCCTCTCATCTCGTACCCCGTCACTCGTTGTTGGCTCTACTTTCTTTTCCCAATTCTGCCCTCCTCCACTTGGCCTCTTTCATCTATAATTGCTTCCCAGAGCACGTATTCCCTTATTTCCCCTTCTAGTCTGCAGAAGTCGAGTATACAACACTCAAAGTTGTTGGTGGGGGATTTCTCTCAGGTCCACTTTCACCGTCTTCCCTTCCCTTTCATCTCCACGTCTGATACTCCTTTCCACACCTGTTTTGTTCACACCACCCTTATTTCCTTGCCTCGACATGTTCTTCCCTTTCCATTCTGTGTCTCCTCTTGTATTTTCTCGTGTATTCACCCCCCCACATGTTTTCTTCGTGATTATCCATGTTCACTCTTCCTCTTCTAAATTCGGTTTATAGGCCATCTCTACCTACATTTGCTGACAAACCTCTCCTCTCCCGCCGCGTGCCTTTGTATTTTGCCAGCCGCTCCGCCCTTTTCTCCCTGCAGCTCCTCCTTGGCCTCTGAGCCCCTCCCAGGCCTCCCTCCACTTGTTGTCAGACCCACGCCTCGGGGCGCTGCTGATAGCGGTTGTGCTCCAAGCAAGGAAGGCGCGGGTCTCTGAAGCTCTGCGTGGGCGCACCAGGGCCCACATTCCCGGCTAGAGGTATCGCCCCCCCAACTCTCTCTCGGGGAGCTCTGACAGGAGGACGGACTCTTGCACAAACTTTGCCGCCTGTCCCGCGGGCTGCAGGATGCTGGCGATGGGCGCCAGCACGGCCTTCCTCGGCTCCCTGGGCCTCATGCGCCTCATGGGGCTGCCCTGGTCGTGGAGCCTTGCCGCCACCCTGGGCATCTACATCGGCAGCGGCGGCTGGCGCTTCCTGCGCATCGTCTTCAAGACGGCGGCCCGGGACGTCTTGTGAGTGACCCTGGCACGCGGCCGTGTGCGAGGCGACGCGCAGTAAGCAGCGTAGATGAATGCAGGCGCCTCGCGACTCAGGAGTGATCTAGCGCCGAGATACGAGCTGGTAGCTAAATGCTGTCTGTGGGATTTAGGACTCCAGCTGTAACCCTCCCTTAAGTGTGCGCGCAACTTCATCTGCTCTCCTTTATTTTCCTTGCCTGAAAATTGTGAATGCTGAGAGACATAGGAGCCATAAATGCTTTATTTAAAAACACACACACTTTTCCCACATGGGTACTATATAAATACATATTTTTGTAGTATGCATTATGTAAAGGTACATCTAAATGTACGCTTCCACAACGCCAAAGCAGTCTACGAGGGATACGTTTTGGTCTCTAGTTTTCATGTTATGCATTGCGAAATCAAGGCAGGTGACCGCAAGTCCCGCGCTAAATGAAATGTGTTTTAGAAGTATTGAAAAAGCAAAGACATGTAACTGTAGAATTGTGGAGTGAATGCTTTACATTTCCGGCTTTACGAGCCACTACTTTTCAACACACTGTTTCTGTCAAGTTGATCTAACAAGGCATCCACACACTGTCTTGTGAGAGTCTGTCTGCTCGCTGCGGAACGTACCATCGCTCTCCTTGCATGATTCAATATCCATTCACGAGTACACCCTGATGTCTCCTGACCGCCACTCCTTGCCCTCCGTGCACTCAAGCGCCCCAGAGCATCTCTACCTCTCCTCTCACTGTCTGCTGACCCTCCTCTCGCTGTCAGAGCAATGTTGGCTCACTGCCTGCTGACTGACCCCTCACTGCCGGGGGAGTTGCTAAGTCAGAAAGATTTGGGAGGTTTGAAGCTCAAATTTTTTAAGTAAAAAAGCAGTGGGTGAGATGAACGAGATTTGCGATGGACGGCAGAGGCACTACTGTTTTCCATAAGTGGGCCTCTGGGTCTGATTTAGTATTTGGCAGACGGGTACTCCTTTGCAGTGGAGACGGAGTACCCCATCGGCCAAACTCCAGGTCCGTTCGCCCAATTTTGAGTTCTGTGGACCACACATTTTACGCCAACTGAGTTAAATTAACAATGTCCGTGTACATTTTTCTCCTACTGCCTAGTGCAGTAGGTGACATCAAGGTAAGCCATCCAACTACCCACCCTATTTAGAGTAGATTGTTTGATGGTATAACCTGGCAGTGAGGAACAGTTAACAAAAAAAATAGACCTCTACACAATGGAAGAAAACTCCCATGGTTGAGGATCCTTACCTTTTTATTTTTCCAAAAACAAATTCTTGCTTTATTGAAAAACAAAAAATGGTAGAAAAATCTGGCTGTTTGACAAAGCAAACTATTCTAACATTGTCATGAACTGTCATGACAGCAGTTCTTGCCAATGTGTAGGAACATCCCCGGGGCTAACAGACTTCTCTAAATTTGGAGGGCGGAGTAGAGGCAGAAGGCAAACGTAAAGTCTGCTACCACCCTGTCTGCATTTACTCCTCCTGCCAAACCCTAAATCAGGCCCTCTGTTTAGACTGGCACAGTGGATGAAAAAATAATGGTTTGGGATGTTACCAGCTAGCGACTGCCAGTTGTTAGTCTACTTGCAAGCATTCGTCCCATCAGCTTTTGAGTGTTTGATTGCAGTAGTATGCCTGGAAATTTGAGACTGGCGCAGCTTGTCAAGCCTACTATTGCCAGTGTTTGTGAATTCTAAAAAGTAGTAAATTTGCATATATTCAAGGTGTACTTCTGCTGTGGTTGCAGATTTTTTTTCTTTTTTTTTTTGTGAAAGCCATCTATTCCTATAACAAAAAATGAACATGTTAAAACATCTGAGTGAAATCAGGAAAATTAGAAAAACCAACACAGACCTAGGAGACCTGACTCGGCCACCAGACCCAACTACCAAGCCAAGAATGTTTTTATTTTGGGGGTGCGACACCACACCACAAACACCCCACCTGGCGGTGCACCCCTGCATACTGCTAGAAATTCCATTCAGGGCCTGCTCCACATGCTGCCTGCTGACTTACCTTTCACTGCCAACCTAGAAGACCAGCCATCCCAGTCTTTGAGTTTGCTGATTGCCTGCTGAGTGTCCAGTCAGTGAGCATTAGCTCACAAATTCTACTTTCTCACTTTGCTGCTTGTTTGGCGTTTACCTGCTTCTCACTGAGCTCCAGCTGAAGTACCTCTGAGGTTCTACACATTCTGTCCACACACTGCCTGTCGAGTTCCCTCAGTGCCTGCAGAGAGGCCACAGACTTCCTCCACATAGCAGCTTCTGTTCCCTCGCTTTCTCTTGAGCGTCCTCGCTGTTCCTCCACACAGCATCTACTGTCTGATCCCTCCCTTCCAGCTGAGTGCCCCCTGATTGTTCAGCATGCACCCTAACCTAGTGTTAACTGACTGCCTGTTGCGGTTCCAATTGTGGCCTGAGTGGCACCCACAAGCAACATAGTGTCTCACTTCACTGCCAGCTTATGGTCTGATATAGAGTCTGGAGAATGGGTTGTCATCACACGCGTGGTGGAGTTCTGCCTCCCGAATTACAAGTGCGTTATATGCAAAAGCACTTGTAATACAGTGGACACAATATCTCTCATGTTTGTGACAGAGTAACCTGTCTGCCAAACTCTAAATCGGACCCCATGTATTCACACGTTCCTCTGAGCTTCTTCTATACTGCCTGCTGCGTCGTCCTTCACTGGCTGCTGAGAGTTCCATGTCTACTTCCACACATCGCATGCTCTTTGTTCTATCACTGTCCGCGGAGTGCTCTCTAACTCGGCTCCTTAGCAAAGGCCCCCACTAATAGCTTGCTGAGTTTCACCTTGTTGGTTATGTAGCTATTTTTTTTCTCTCTCTCATGATTATCTCCTAACTGCTGAAGGCTTCATCTCTGCCTGCTGAACATGCACTCGGTACCTCCACTCACTACCTGTATAATATTCCCTCAATGCTTGCTGAGCTCCTACTCACTTCCTGTTAAGTATCCACTCACTGCCTCCTTAGCTTCCGCTTACTGCCCTCCGAGCAGGCGCTAATATCCTGCTTGGTATCCGTGCACTGCCCCCAAACACCGCCTGCTGAGCCCCACCTCGCACCTGTCTGGCTTCCACTCACTGCTTCCCTAACTCCTCCTGCTGAGTGTCCACTCACCGACTGCTGAGTTTCCGCCTACATTTTTCTTGGGGCTTCTCACTGCCTGCTGACTACCCACCTCCGCACTGCTTGCTGAACAGACACTCGCTGCCCCCTCAGCCCCGCGCAGTGCCTGGCGAGCCTCTGCTCTTTGCCTGATACTGCCTCTTTAGCGTCCGCCCACTGCCTTCTAAATGGCCACTCACTGCCTGATGAGCACATGCTCACTGTATGTGGAGCCTCCTGTCACTGCCTGCTGTGCTGGACATCCACGCCGTCTGGCACGTGACTGGCCCGACCCCAGCCCAATAGTCCTTGCAGATGCACTAGCTTGTCAGCTCTCTTCCCCTCCTTCAATCCAGCCCACCTTTGCTGGGCCATCTTGCAGATAAGGTTACCGGATGGCCCCTCCCGTGGCCCCACACTGTGCGCGATGAAAGCTTTCCATAGTCTGCATTCAGGGTGTTCGCCTCCGAGCCACGGACGCTTAGCTGAGGCCCAGGAACAGCTCTCGTCACTGAGTTCCGTACCAGGGTGCAAGGATGGAGGGCCCAGCTGACCTGGCTTTGCCTCTTTGCTTGGCAACAAATTCACAACTCTGGTCCATTCTGTACCTTCATATTTCTGCGCATCACGCGTCTGAATCCAGTCCTTGACCGTTTCGAGAGCGATTAACAGAGTACCATTGAGGTAACCCTGCTACTAATGTGATACAGACGTATACAATCCTGGCAGCTAGCGTCACGTAGAATGCAAGCTAGGCATTTCCTGAAAACAGGCCTGCTGACCACAAACCGTGTTAAAAAAGCACCATCGTGCTTCAGTTGATATTGAGACAGCTCTGCGGGTTAATGCATCTGCTACAAAGCTTTGCACGATTCCAGTGGGATGGACTCTGCCCATCTGAGGTTGATTAGAGGAGTGCCATTGAGATGCAGAAAGGTGTAAAGCAAGGTCGGACAGGAACGAAAAGTAGGCCCGGAGAGCCAAAATAAACGGCCCGTTAGTGAAACAGAGCTAACCAAGTGTCCCACATTTGCACATCAAGACAGTTTGAAACTTGAAAGACACGCCCCAGGAGTATTTTACAAGGGGTGTTAGACTGCATTTATTTGTGTTTGCTGCAGGCAATGTTTGTGTTGTTAACATGGAAATCCACAGTAAAAACCGGACCACCTTCCCTAAACAGGCCGAGTATCCGTTAAAGCACAGGCCCACACACTGAACTGTCAGACCAGACCATCGGACACTGCCAGATTGCCCTCTTGGCCAGTCTGACCCTGGTGGACAGTAGGAGCGTCACAAAAGCAGCAGGGCACTTTACAGAGGTTTATTTAATAATTCAATTATTTATTTTTTGGACAACCAGCTATCTCGAAATTAAGGTGCTGTAAAAGAACAGATTTCCGAGCGAAACCAGATCGCCTAAACCAATCTGTACCTGAAATTGGTACAGGATTAAACATTTTACACTTCAATCCTTTTTTTAAATTTAAATGCCATCAGCTCCTCGAGACCCACACGGGTGATTTGCTGCGCTCTATAAATGTTTTGTTGACTGATTGATTGAAGACCATAGATGGCAAAGAGATTTGCCTTGGCTCACGGTTTGTTGGGGTTATTGGTGAAGCCTTGATTAAAGCGAACTCATTTTTCGCTACACCTTTTCCAGGCTGTGCACCTGCTGGATCCGGGCCTAGGCGGCTCTGCGGGAAGTTTGGTGCAGTGATATTTTATTTAACACAGTAGTTTAACCCCTTCTGCTCCAGTTCTGCATCATTCTCATCCTGCAGCAGTGCGCGGTGAATGGCCCACTGGACAATGTTTCCTTTATATCCTGTCACTGATCGCGGACTATTGCAGAAATCCCAGGAGCTGAGACTTTTCGGTTTCCCCATTTTGCCCCTTTTCCGCTTGTCGCTTGTCTGAACCCTCTTAGTGTGGGGGAGGGGGCACTTGGCCAGTGAGCTGGCTAAAGATAGATGGGAGGCTGACATCGGCTGCCAAGGAACTCGATATATTAGGAGCCTTGCGAGGAGGGGGCTCTTTAGATCCTGGTTGGGGCGCGGAAGCATATGGACACTGATTGGTCTATGTGTGTGTGTGACCGGGGGCGGGTGAGGACTCCGGGGTGACAGACACAGACTTCGAGGTGGCGGTTGGGCGCTGACCGGCCACGCAGCCCCCCCCCCCCCCCCCGTGGGAGCGGTGGGGCGCCCAGTGGCTTTGCTGGAAAGCACTAACCTTTCGTATTTCTTTCGCTTCTTTATTTTTTTCATTGTCTCCCAAAACTTTTCTTTATTTTATCGTTTATCCTTGGCCTCTTGTTTTTTTCCCTCCCTTTTTGTCTCCCCGTCCCTCACCCCACACATAGCTCCTGGCAATGTTTTCATGTGCCCCAAGCTCCTAAAGTAGTCCAGCTGTGCGTGTTCCGCACTGTCCATTTACACCAACTCTTTATGCACTTGGTGTTCATGATGTACCCCAACCTCTTCCTTCTGTCCTTATACCCCGAACTGCTCGCACTGAGTCGCCCGTAGTCCAAGTGTCCCGTCTACGGACCACGTGACTAGAGGTGGGGCAGCCACTGAAGCTCCAGGTAGAGGCCTGGCTCTGGCATCTCAAAGTTCTGTTGGAGCCTCGAACCCAAAACGAGGCGCGCTTCCATGTGGCTTCTGCCCGCCACCCATGCTCTAATCTCATGTACCAAGAATCAAAGCAAAAGCTGTGACCTCTGATGTAGAAAAAAAAAAAACCACAAGAGAGACAAGAGATAACTTTTACCCACCTCTGTAGCTAATCCGAGCAATTTGAAACCAGAAAACCCTGACAAGTCCCAGTCTCCCAAAATGTGTGTTGCTAGGCAAATATTTTATTGCTGTTGCACCACACAACAGCCCCTTAAAACAGTAGTTCAGGGAGTGTTCTGTACAAAAATACTGCGTGTATTTAATTGAATAGACTTTAATGTTGCTCCAGGTATATGAATCTAGGCTACATATTGGGTCTACGTGAAATAAATATTCAAGGTTCTTATACACAGAGCGCTGTAGGTATAGAGAAACAGACATTTTACATACAATTTTAAAAAAGCTCCTCTTCCTTGGAAGAAGGAGGCGGGAGAAACACAAGTAATAATATTTCTTGCTCTCTATGCATCTTGGAAGCTATCTTAGGAACACACACTGATTTTGTTTCTACAGGACTCTTTCCTGAAGAATTTTAAAAAAGGGGCGTGCATTATAAGGCTCCGAGTTCACCAGTCCTTCTGTACTTCTGGCTGAGATAAAAGCTGATAAAAATGCTACCTTTAAAGATGGGTACTTTACAGCAACTGAGTTCAAAGGCTCAAATTCTTCTCCCCCAAAATGCTTTCAAACTAGTGGAAGATCCCATGGAGGAGCAGTAAGCTTAGAGGTAGGCTTAGAAACAAACAAAAAAACATTTCAGCAGATACAAAATCCTTGCTAGAGTTAAACCAAAGTTCTTTAAAAGCTCTGATTTCTGCCCAGTGGTCTTTTAAAGCCCAGAGTGACCTTTTTGGCTTTTTGCTTTTGGAACCTATTAAGTACAAACTGAAGGATAGATGATTCTACAGTTCAGTGGCGAAAGAGGTCTAGACAAACCCCATTTCTAAAAAATCCCCTAATGCTTGGTGTAGGATATCAATAGTAGAGGGGCTTCTGAGCCCCTGAATGATCTCTGCTAGATGTTCTGGTACCCGACTCCTTTGACGCCGACCCTCTCAGTCTTCACACCGACAGAGAGTCTCTGAAGAGGTAGATAACCCAGTGACCTGAGAAGATAGTGAGAGAAAGGAATTTTCTAACGAGGAAAAAAAAACGTAGCTTTCAGTAGAGGAAACCTAGAGTGGCAAGGCCTCTTACCACTGCTGATTTCCTCAGAATTCTTATGAGCAGACAAGGGATACAAGGAATAGATAGAAAGGCATACAGCAGATGCGGAGGCAAGGTGAAAATAGAGCATCCACTCCAAAGGCATGACCATGATAATGAGAGAAGAACCTTGGAAGTTGTGTGTCTTCTCAGGAGACAAAAAGATCTAGAAAGGGTCCCCCAAACCTTTGGCATATTGGAGACAACTCTAGGGGTGGTGGGGGAAGAGTGTGAGATGACCTGAAGACTCTTAGTTTGTCTGTCGTTACCCTCCCCTTTTCCCCTGATGTGAATTGCGTTTAAGGAATGATGATGACTTTCTGCCCATCACCCAGTCATTAATGTTACTAGATTCAGAGGTGGGCTTTGTTCCTCCCTGTTGCTGAACAACGCCAATATTGTGTTGTCTGTCTGAATAATCACATGACAGTTTTGTTCTTGAAGTGTATCAGCACCTGATGAATTGCTAATAAGTCTATCAATTTCAGTCTGTCCTTTGAAGACCATCTCCCCCAAGCGTTCCTTCTAAGTTATTGTTCCCCATCCTATGGATCTGGCATTTATTGTTATTATCATCTCTGGAGGGTAATGTAAAGGGAAACCCTTTTTGAGAATTCTAGTTTTAGCCACCATCTTAGCTGCCCTCGATCAGATCTGAAACGGGGATCTCCACTGAAACAGGTTTTTATTATTTTGCCTGGTGAAGCAAGAGTGGTCTCATGCAGTGCCTTGCTCATGATAATAGGAACACAAGAAGTCATGTGTCTTTATACCCTCAGCCAAAGTCTTGCTGGTGCTTCTGCTTGAGCTAACCGAGATATGAGCGTCATTCTTAACCTTGTTGCTCTAACCTTTGGTAGAAACACCATACTAATCTGTCCTGAAATATGATTCAATTAACACTGTAGTGAGAAGGATTCAGTTTGCATTTCCTCAAATTGATCATTAGACCAGGGCAGTCAGTATTTTTCAACCTTCCAGAACGCCCGTGATAAACCATGGAGGAGCCAATCATCCAGGTATGGGAAAATATTACACCCCTGCCAGTGCTTAATTTGTAAGTAAAAAGGTGCAGGTGCCCAAAGTCCTCCTCTTAAACTCACGGCTGCAGCAATTAAATGTTTGAACACGGAATACTGAGGCAGCATAATCCTGAAGCCATCGCGGGCCTCTTCATTACATATAAAGCCAATCCCTGCCCCTTCAGCTCACTCTTGCAGCTTTCTACTTTCTCCCTTTGTGACGCTTTTTCGTTTTTCCCTCTCTCTGTCTGTCCCATATGTGTCTTTTGCTCTCAGTAAATGCTTGAGGCAGAAGAATAAGGCCTGGCCCTCAAAAATAAGTGCTGGTGCTCAGCACCGGAAACAACAAGCACAAATTAAGCACTGACCCCTGCGGAGGTGTAAGCGTCACCGAGGGAGCCATCATGTTTGTGAATACCCTTGGGCAGACTTGATGCCAGGGGAGAATTCCTGGAACTGATAGCACTTCTTTAGCTCAAAAAACCTTAGACGATTTTGATGTTCCTTTGTGATAGAAATAGTGAAGTAAGCGTCCATCAGGGCAATTGTGATCATGAATGAATTGTCTAGAAGTAAAGGGTTTTTCTGCATTGTTTCCATCATGAATGGAACTATTTTTTATCAATTTGTTTATCCCTCTTTAAGTCATTTATCATCCTGAATTCCCCTGAGGGATTGGGGACTAGAAAGGTGAAGTAAACTCATTTTCCCCTCTCCTCTCAAGGGGCAGGATTCACAGCTCTTTTCACCATATGTTTGTGAGTGGCTGACTTCAATGCATTTTTCTGTATTGCATTTCGAGGATTTGGCATAGGAATGATCCCAGTCTCTATTGGTGTTTCCAAACACTCTATTCGGGTATCTTTTCCTCACAATTTGGTGAAACCAGAAATCAAAAGTAGAGTTCTCCCTGACTGGAATAGCCTTGTTCTTCCTCCTAGTGGCCGACCTAAAATATCCTTGGCATTGTCGGGAACACTGGTATCTGGAGGGAGACAATGACTTTCCTCTTTGCACTCCCAGATTTTTTTGTTTCCTTTCCTAAGTGAACATTTCTGTTGATGACTCGATCTTCTAGAAGGTTGGCGAAAAGAAGAATTTGATGAGGAGCAAAAATCTGAACTAGATGGACCTGATTGCACTTTTTCTCTTTGATAATTCTGCGTGACTTCTATTCCTGCTCTGAGCCGAGCAATGGGCCTAATTTCGAGTTACGCAGACAGGTTTTTCTGTCACAAATGTAATGGATATTCCATCCGCCATAGAATATTATGGAATTGTAATTTGGCGGACTGGTTATCAAGTCACGTTTGTGAAAGAGTAACCACATCTGCAAACTAACTCAGGCCTAATTTTTCCCTCAAAAGGCATTTGCAAGACCATTAATGTTTGTGCTTCATCAATATGCCACACCCTCAGATAGAGATTTCCCAATTCCCTTACTATATTGAAAGACATATCGTATCATAACTCTTCTTGCGTCTCGATTTCTTCTAGGAGCGAAGAGCACTCCTCGCTCTTCTGAGCAACCTTAAAAGGCCTCTAATGTGCATAATCAACTACTATGACATGTAGGCTCCATATATTCATCCATGCACGGCTAGATGAGGTACTGTGTTAATGTATTTTCTTCATTTGGGGCTTTTAAGATACTCTACTCAACATGGAAGTGTGGCCAACCAGACTAGCTTCCACCATGATGGATTCAGATGCAGTTTTTTTCCGTGTCCTCCAAGTGATATTGCCTAGACCTAAATCTAGGAACATTGATTTTATCAGGATCCCTTAATTCTCTCTTCACCACATCAGAGACATGTTGGTGAATGGAAGTCTTAAAGAGGTATTGGCTCTGAAGACGTGTGGGGTAATCTCTCCATTAGAAAACCTACATTTTACTTTACTTTGGGTAAGATTTCTGGTAGCATATATTTTTTTATCAGAACGAACATGCGCCATACCTTTCTCCTGTTCTCACTGCCTTGTTCCTCATTAACAGGCAAAGCAGACTTAGGAGACTGTAAGGTTGACATAGCCTCTAAAACAATTTTCCTTACCTTATCTTCCAGTGATTGTTCCCAGCGCTTTATAACATCTTGAAGGAGGATGACTGAAGGAGGAAGAGCCAGATATCCTCCTCTTCCTAGAGTACTTGTCCATCTCCAATTGCTCACACAGGATTGCAGTCAGCAGCTCTCTAGATCAAGGACTTTCAACATGGTGTCCCATTTGCCAATTGTAGAAATACAGAGAAACCTGCACTCTTGTTTCTGCAGGCCCTGTGCATGCTCATTGAAAAATACACTGCTCATGTTGTTACACATTCTACTGCACATGCGCAAGCGGAGGTCAAATGTTAGGCTTGTCTTCTGAAATAATTACTGCCATTTTTTTAACATAAGATTTTGTGCTGCTAACTGCTCTCACTTTGCAGTCAGAGAAAGTGAAGTGAACTATGTGAAAATCTAGGTGGGGCACAGGGAAATGGAAAGGCAGTAGGGTGTCATTTTTTTAAATCACAAAATGTAAATTAACTATACACATTGAGCTGTTAGGAAAACAAAGATTTTAATAGGATCACAGCAAATTATTCACAGAAAGCCGATTGCCACCGATTATCATTTGTACGCAATATAGTTGTGCCAGTAAACTTGTAAATCTACAAATTTAATGGCCATTTCAATGGAATATGTGCTGCTTGTGAAGTAAATGGCAGTGCACTACCACACAATGCTTTAGGTAAATTAAATAAAAAAGCGCACAACTCACTTTCCATTAAAGCTGGGTGAGTGGGAAAGTTTGTCGTTCAAACAATTGGGTCTTGGACTTAAAACATTTGGGAAGCACTGCCCTAACTTTTTTTCCTAAATTATTCTCTTAAGTGGACTGGTAGTCTATGTACAAGTGTTGGTGGCGCCCCGTTTTATCACTTTCTAGATGTTTACTATGTGGATGTGCATACTTAAAGCCCTGAAGAAGTCAGTTTGGACGAAACGCATTGGCTATGAGTGTTCAGTTTTCTACATGAGGCTATGAATGTTCGACTTCTGACATGAACTAATAAAATACAATCATTTTAATAAGACCTGATTATGGAATTATGTGATCTATGACTTATATTGCAAGCATGGGAAGACAAAGCTTTTGACCATTTTCAAATATAACTGAGTGCCGGGTCCTCTACTTTAAATGTTTGCAGTATGTAGAAGCCATCGTACCTTCCAAATTCCCCCAGCTGCTCCACTGTCCCCTAAACTTTAAAAGTTTAAATCATGTTGTGAAGTCGCAGCCACACTTGTGCATTGGCCCGATGTCCCTGCACTGCAGAGCTCATAGGTCTTGACCAGCGTTTTGGCTGGTGACTTCTGTGCTCGTAGTGCGCAGACCTCTCTCCCTGCAACCCCAGGCCCTCTTGCTCTGCAGTTCGGGGTAACCATGTGACCCAGCGCGCTCTTGTCTCACCCTCAGTCAACCAACGCCAAGGACTCATGGACTCGGCTGTGAGCAGGACTCGTTTAAAGGGCCTAGTGTCTGCACCATGCAGAGACACTGAGTGGGGCATGTCTCATGCTTGATCCTCAACCCAGCCTGGAACTGCGTCCCACATACACCCCGTGAATGACGAGCGGAACCGACACCCCGTACATAGCCTCGACGTCCTCACTCCTGAGTATGGCTTCTGGCACCTTGGTCTCTGCTGCGTCACGGACTGGTTTCCAGCCGCTCCAGTTTACATGTCAGAGGCACGCTCGATCCTTTGACAGTGCCAGTGCCTGCATAGCTGCTAAGTTACTCAGGTCTATGCGTGATGACCTGCTTCCATCCAGGGTATTTTTTCTTTGAATTCTGGGACTCGTATTCCTGGTTTTAGAATGGAATAATCAAGACAACTAGTCCCAGAATTCAAAAGAAAAAAACCTCTGACATTTAGAGTTACTTTCTAGGGGCTCCACTGCTGATGGGTGGTCGTTTGCACGGGAGGAACAGGCGCCTCCTTACTTTCTGGTTGGTTTAAAAACTAAGCATGTTATCTTGGGTGCCGGGCCTGAGAAATGCACCCTTGTCCTGTGACATGTGGCCTATTGCTGTTTAAAAGCGAGATCCTCCCTTCTGGGCTATACGAAATGTTACAAGTTGTTGCAGTGGGCTCTTGTTCATCACCTCGTGTGGCTTGTGTTACTGTAAGCTCAGTGGGGAACATTCCCTGCAGTGCCTGTGTTACTGTAATTTGCTCTGAGTTCCACTTACACCTGTCCGTCTGATGTGTGTCATGGTAAGGTGGTCAGTCAGCTCACGTTCACACTTGCGTTTATGATTTGTGTTACTGTAAATCCAACAAGGAATTAGTTCTCACTTCATGTTCTGCGTTGCTGGTGTTGTTGTAAGACCTATGTATGCCCACCGATGTGCATGTTATGTTATGTTATTGAGACTTATATAGCGCCAGCTACCCGGAGGCCTTGTAGCGCTGATCAGTTTGAAAAGTTTAGAACATACTGGAGGAATCTCAAACTTCCCTGGAGAGGGGGAACTTAGAAGAATTTAGAATAGCCAGGTTTTAATGGCCTTCCTAAATTCAGTCTCCTGATTCATCATGCGAATATTCGTGGGTAGGGAGTTCCAAAGTCTGGCTCCCTGGTACTTCAGGGATCTTCCTCCCCATGATGTTCTCTTTACTTTGGGTACCACTACCAGGGCTTTAGAGGCCGATCTCAAAACTCTTGTGGGTGTATATAGTGAAATTAATGATTTTAGATAATGAGGATCCTTTTTTATATAGAGCTCTGTGGAAGAAGCAAAGAGCCTTAAACTTTATCCTTTTTGCCACTGGAAGCCAGTGCAGTTCAATCAGAGCTTTTTTAGCTGATGTGGTCCTAGGCAGATTAAAAAGCAAACGTGCTGCAGCATTTTGTACCACCTGTAGTTTGTTAACCACATAACCTGGAGATCCCAAAAAGAGGCTGTTTCCATAATCTAATCTGGATAAAATCAGGGCTTGTACGTCCAATCTTTTGGCCAATGGCAGAAGCAGACCAATAATCTTCCTTAGTAGTTTAAGAATCCCAAAACAGGTGTCTGACGTTCTCTTGGCTTGATGTTCCATGGTGAGTTTGGGATCCAACCAAACTCCCAAGGCTTTAATCTGAGCTTTGGGGGGGGGGGGGGGGGGGTAAGTAATCTAAATGTATTACTGCTCCTATATTTTTAGCAGGGTTGGCCAGTTTTCCTAAAAACATAATTTCTGTCTTTTCTTCGTTGAGTTGCAGCCTGCTTTCTGTCATCCAGGCAGCAATCGCTTGGAGACAGGCAGGCAAGGCCAAGTTGTCCGCCTCCTTATTGGGGGAGAAGTTAACCACCTGCTGTGTGTCGTCCGCATATGACACCAGGGATACCCCAAAGGGTTCTATGACTTCTGCTAGGGGGGGGGGCATGTAAATGTTGAACAGAGTGGGACTCAAAGATGAGCCCTACGGAACTCCGCATAAAAGTTTCAACTGGGCTGAGAAAAAAGAACGATCCAGGACTTGAAAGGTTCTATTTTGTAAGAACGAGCTTAACCATTTAAGCGCCTTTCCTTTAATCCCACTATTTCCCATTCTTTGAATGAGTAGATCATGATTGACCGTATCAAATGCTGCGCTCAAATCTAGCATTATTATTACAGTTGCCTGACCTTGGTCCATTTGTTTTCTCGCTTCTTCCGTAACCGCAATCATGGCAGATTCAGTGCTGTGGCCTGGTCTAAAGCCCATTTGAGTTATATGCAAAATCTTATGTTCTTCCAAAAAGCCCGATAGTTGTATATTTACGTGCTTATCAATAAGTTTTGCCATCATGGGAAGGAGCGAGATAGGCCTGTAGTTTTTAAAGACCGCTCCATTTAGATTAGGCTTCTTTAGAAGGGACTTGACCACTGCATGTTTCCAGGAGTCCGCCACCATCCCACTTTGTAGCGAGCTGTTTAACAGCTCAGTTGTTACCGGATTTAGCGCTACTCTTCCCTGCATAATAATATGGGGAGGTGCAGGATCAAGTGGAGAGCCTGATTTTAATTTACTGAGGAGCCCCAAAGCTCCTTCCACAGAGATCGGAAGAAAACTCTGTAAAACATTGTCACCTTCCTTCTTCTTCATTGCATGCCCTGCGACTCCCCCTACTTCCCCTGAGAAGTTTTCATAGATGTCCTCAATCTTCTTTAAGAAGAAGGAGGCAAAATTTTTACTATGTTCTTCTGAAGCTTCAATTGCTTCCGGGCAAGCAGGAATATACAATAGCTCCTTGAGCACACCAAAAATTTATTTTGGAGATCCTGCCGCCTTTTCAATTTTATCTCCATAAAAGGTCGCTTGGGCTAATCTGATCTCCTTCTGGTACAACCTAATTGAACCTCTGTACCCTTCTCTGTCCGTCTCTTTTAGTGATTTCCTCCATTTCCTTTCAATCTTCCTACAGTTCCTCTTTAATGTCATTAAGTGGTTATTGAACCAGGGAGCCTTTCCTCCCTTCTTTTGCCCAGAGAGGGGTGTATAGGGCAGCACTCTGTCCCGACTATCAGAGATCCACTCATTAAAAGAGGTAGGGTCTATCTGCTGGTCCCTCATAAAATATTTTTTATTTCTATTCAGTGAATTGACCCATTCTGTTGTCTTTAGTTTATTCCACTTCCTAATCTTACTGTTGGAGTGATGGTGGTGTCCAAACCTATTAGTTATATTAGCCTTTAAGGTGATTGAAAAATGATCGGACAATGCTACAGGGGTAGGGGGTAGTGCGACCAACGATGAAAGATTACTAAACACCAGGTCTAAAGTATGCCCTTTCTCCTGTGTGGGGCCTCTGATCAATTGGTGTAATCCCAGAGCTTCCAGATCATTCACTAACTGCTTAGTTGCCATCAGTTCTAAATTATCAACTTGGATATTAAAATCTCCTAATAAAGTAAAATTCGGCCTATTGCAAATGAGACTTGCCATCCGCTCTGGTAATAGGTTCAGGAATTCATCATAAGTACCTGGGGGGCGGTAGAGTAGTACTCCTGTAAATGTAAACGTAGGATTGAAGGTAATGAGTTGAACCACTGTAACAGCCACTTGAATCCCCCTCCCCTGCGCCTAACCTGTTATAAGTGCACTTGTGCAGCGTACTAATCACCTGCGAGGGCATCCAGTTGTTTGAGCATGGTGAGTAGGTGCTGAGCCCAGCGATGTTAGCCGGAAGCCAGGTCTTCAGCTTCTTGTAGAATTCGAAAAGCGAGGAGGAGCCTTTGACGTGTTTAGGGAATTCATCCCAGATTTTGGGTGCGATGAAATGAGCGAGTGTTGGAAAAGATACATCGATTATATCTTTCTAATCTGGTCTGGCACAAAAACACGAACTTCAGGATTACGTTACATACTTACATCAGGTCCAAGAACATCTTTACTTTCTCCATTAGTAATTCTGAAATTGCTTTCCTAGATTTTATGATCAAACACAGAGAAGACAAACTTTACACAAGCTTATACCGAAACCCACAGATAGGAATACCTTACTTTCTTCTGATAGTCATCAACTGAGGGCTCTCAGAGACGGTCTGCCCTTCAGTCAGTTTCTACATTGTCGTAGAAATTTCTCACTAAAAGAAGACTATTTGTGAGAAGCGTATAAGTTGCAGGAAAGACTTCGCTACAAGGGGTATCATAAAAAATTGTAAAAGCAGTAAAGAAACAAGCTTGGTACTGTCCCGCGGAGGAACTATTACGTGCTAAATCTAAGACCTCAATATACAGATTAGTATGTGTGACCACATTTTGTCCTAAAACCTGAAAAATTAGAAAATTGGTGAAAAGTAATTGCCACATTTTGCAAAACATTGACGGTTCATTGAAATCACCAATGTTTTCCTTTAAGAAAGGAAAGAGCATAAGGAATCCCCTTGTTCACTCAGCTAACAGAAACATGAGCCCATAGGAGTTCTTGAGGTTAGAAGCAGCGTGGAGCCTTTAACCTGTATTGGGGCACTATCGATGTGGGAAGTGTGTAGCATATGCTTTTACATTTGACACTGAGGTGGTCATTCTGCCGGGGCCAGGGTCGGCGGGAGCACCGCCGACAGGCCGGCGGTGCCCCGCAGGGCATTCTGACTGCGGCGGTAAAGCCGCGGTCGGACCGGCAACACTGGCGGTCTCCCGCCAGTGTACCGCCGCCCTTTTGAATCCTCCAAGGCGGCGCAGCTAGCTGCGCCGCCGAGGGGATTCCGACCCCCCCTACCGCCATCCAGTTCCCGGCGGTCCGCCCGCCGGGAACCGGATGGCGGTAGGGGGGGTCGCGGGGCCCCTGGGGGCCCCTGCAGTGCCCATGCCACTGGCATGGGCACTGCAGGGGCCCCCGTAAGAGGGCCCCTACAAGTATTTCACTGTCTGCTTGGCAGACAGTGAAATACGCGACGGGTGCAACAGCACCCGTCGCACCTTCCCACTCCGCCGGCTCGATTACGAGCCGGCATCCTCGTGGGAAGGGAGTTTTTCCCTGGGCTGGCGGGCGGTCTTTTGGCGACCGCCCGCCAGCCCAGGGAAAAACTTAGAATACCCTCCGCGGTCGTTCGACCGCAGAGCGGTATTTCGGAGGGGGGAACTCTGGCGGGCGGCCTCCGCCGCCCGTCAGGGTCAGAATGACCCCCTGAGACTTTTAAACATGGTGCACTAAAGGTAGACCTAAGTTTCTTTGTCAGCTGCAATTCTGACAATGATGTCTATGCCATTTGGTGTCCTTGCTCATTGATATACATCAGGCAAACATCACAGCCAATTAAGACTTGCATTTGCCAGCATCAGAGCCAGATTAGGTTTTCGGTCACGACTTCCCCAATGGAGTGACATTTCCTAGGAAAAAAACATTCACGGGATAATCTCAGATGGCAAGTGGTTGACCTCGTCACAACTCCTGCAAGAGGTGGAGATATCACAGTGATCCTCAAGAAAAGGGAAGTGAAATGGATTGAACATTGCGGTTCTATCAAACAAGGACTTAACACAGCAGAGGAATGGCAGGGGTATGTAGCTGATTTGGTGGACTGAGCACTTATCTTTTATCTCCTTGTAATTACATTCTTGTTTGCATCATTGGATGGCGTATAGACTGACCCAGTGAACTCTCTGCTATTGCATATAAAGTTGGACATTCAGAGACATCCGTGTGCATTGGACAGAGAGAGACCATGGGTGGTTATCATCAGCCTACGTGAGTCCAGCCTCATGATATGGCCTCGTAATTTTGAGTAATCTTAATACCATGTTATTCTTATTTTTTGACCAACTGATTGACCACTGGGCTGGATCTACTAATGAGACATTTCCATCCTGCACCAATAATGGAGCTGGGTTCTAATATTGTATTGACTTAGTGTGTAGATCCATACGCATTCATTATTAACGTCTTATGTTTGCTTTGTGCTTGTGCTTGTTTACATTCTCAGGTACAAAGAACATTTTCTTCTTGCTATTTATGGATATTGTGCTAATACGCATTCATCGTTAAGGTTCTATGTTTACTCTATGGTGGTTGTTACGCTCCGCTATTGGGAGCATTATTGTAATGACTTGTTAAGGTATACATATATAATATGCAGTCCTTAGGCCTGTGCACGTGCATTCTTTCCTCCCTGGGATTGGTTGCACTTCTGCTTCCTTTTTCTCTACCTATTCTAATAAGCATTCTGGCCTAGTTTGCACATGTGGGGAGTGTATAGGAAGTCCTTATGCTTCTCTAGGGTTGTATGGCTCTCTTCTTCCTACGCACACAAGTAGAGAAGCTGTTTTTAACACTTAGCCAGTCCAGTTCTGGGCTAGGGGACTGTTCCCATGTTTTATATCCCCCACCCTCCTCAATATTCTGCCCCAGCCTGTTTTTTTTTTTTTTTTTTTTTAATTAGGATTTTGGTTATTAATTCAGAGGACTTCTAAAACTTTCTTGAGGCAATCTCAGCTTCCCGTTTCCAGTGCGTCACATTCATAGGCCACCCCCCCCCGAGGCTACCATGCTATCCAGAGTGGCCACGCCTCCTCCAAGAGGGAGCACGACCACCTTTATTGTCAGATTGGTGTGAGTGCCGTGGTTCCCATGGTGACGCAGTGAGGCTGACAGTGCCCGCACCACTGCAGTGCAACGAAGCGCACACCAGTCTATTTGCTTATTCCCTCCCCGTCCAGGTAGTTGAGGCCTCCTGTGCCTTCCGGTCTCATTGAGCTATTGAGTGCATGCACTAATTTCTCCAGTGTAATGAACTACATCAAAATCGGAGTGACTAGTTTGGATTGGATTGATAAGGGGGTCATGAGTGTATGCCACTTGGTTAAGGTAAGCCATGGAGTCTCGTGGGCCGTTGTATAAGAGGAGATTTCGGCATTTGGATTAACATTTTCATTCCTGTTTCTTTTTCCCCCTGTCACTCACCTGTTTGTATTTATAACAGGAACCGACCTGTAGTTTTAGTAAGGCTGTAGTATTTAATTTACCTGTCACTTACATTTCTGGGGATAAGCTGTGCCTACCATAATTTCATTTCTATTTAGTTCACCCCTCATAAAGTATGGCCACTGACTTGTTTTTTCCTCTGCCAAGCTACTTGAAAGTACGATTGCACTGGTGGTGTTCTGCACATGGGATTTACTTGTGGATTAGGTGTGTGTTCCAGCGTCTATTTTTCTCTCTGTATTGAATTCAGTTATTCTACCTTCTACTTTAACAACAAGTTCAATTATATATCTCAGTGTTCTTCCTCTTTTTAGGTGTCCCATTTTATCTGTTTTGTCCCGAGGAGATCCTGCATTGTTTGGGTCGCAACGTCCTGGACTGTGCCCACAACAAACCTAATAGCGTGACTATTTGAAATAAATTGGGGTAGAAGCATGGACTTGTACTTTCTTAGGTTGTATGGGTAGTGTTTAGAAACCTCTTTCATGGTGTACTGTGTAATTGTAAAACTGAAGTTTTGTAATTTGGTTCCTATATGGCTTTTTGGTTGCCGAGCTGGTGACCTAAATAGCTGGGGGCACTCCTAGCCCTGGTGAAGAAAGCTTACAATCTAGGTATTTTCCTGGATGACTGGTTGACTTTCTCTGACCAAAACAATGCTGTTCGTTCTTCAGCTTTTTATGGGCTGAAAATTATCTAGCAGATCCTACTTTATATTCCTCCAGAACTACAAAAGATGGTAGTTACTTTCCTCATTCTATCTAAGTAAGATTATTGCAACAACCTCTATGTTGGCCTACAGCAACAACTGCTAAATAAATTACAGGTTGTGCAAAACCCCGCTGCACAGCTTCGTATAAAAATTCCAATCTGCCTCTGGCGTTAAGAAAATTACACTGGCTCCCAGTCAAGAAAAGAATCGGCCTTAAAATATTATGCAATACCTTCAAAACTCTACTTAGTATGGCTCTATCTTTTATGAAGGAATGTCTGGAGCGTTATGTTCCATCTAGAAAATTTTGGTTAGCAAAGTCTAACTATTTGTGTGTCCCCAGAATAAAGACGTTTTCCTGGGGTGGTAGGAGTTTTGCTTCATTGGCTCCCTCGAAATTGAATTTGTTACCTATTGAAATCAAAGAATTACCCAATCTTATGACTTTTTGGAAGTAGCAAATTTAAACCTCAGAGAGCGATGGTCCAGATTTTTTCTTCCTGTGTAAATACCCTTTAAGGATTGAAAAATATTGGTGGTGGGAACTCAATCGGGGGGGTTATGGACCAAAATCCCCCTTATGTAGAAAAGTCCGAACAAGTAGAGAGTGAGGACCCACTTGTAGTTCAGTTTAATGGTATCCAATTTTCATGAAATAAACTTGCAGACTGTGCTTAATATTCAGTCATTTATTCAAATGTTCCAGATCAGACACAGCCGACATGTGTTTCGCCCTCTATGGTGAGTCCACCTAGGGCTTTCTCAAGGCATTTCAATAATCGTGTAAAACAAATGATCTGATGATGTCTAGTCATTACAGGAATTTATATAGAGAAATGCATCATGTATTATGTGGTATTAATACCATGAATTGTGTCAGAAATTCGAAGCCGGAGGCAGCCGTGGGCCGATATCGCGTCTTAGATTGACGCCATCTTGGAAATCTATTCAGGAAAAAAAAAAATTACAGGGATGTTGTTTTATTTAGGTTCACGTTTTATCCACACAAAGCCACAGAAATTTAGCAGTTATAGGTATGCTTAAATTAAGAAGCTATAACTTGTAGCCTAAAGTTACTTTTCAGCACAAGTTATAGTTTCTTCAGATAAGTAGATAAGTATAACTATAACTGCTGAATTTCTATGGTTGTGTCTGGGTAAAACATGAGCCTAACTCTAGCGTCCCTGAAACCTTAGTTCCTGTTAGTTAATTTGATTGTTTAAAAAAACAAAAAAAACAACACACCACTGCAGGGTTGGCCATAGGCCACACACATGCACTCAACCCCATGCTGCAAGGCTTTGGAGTGTGAGGCTTTTTTTTTTTTAAATCCGTGGAGGATCCGCATACCCAGACATCTATATTCTTTTCCATTCATATAACCAAAACTACAAAACAGATTTACACCAAATCACAAAAGCCCTATCTGGACAGCAAGCTCTAGCTTCCTGCTAAATTTGGTGAAATTCTGTTCAGCAGTTCGGCCTGTAGCCGTGTTTACAGATTGGAAAAGCCCCAAAAATACAGAATGGGGAAAAAGCAAATGGGACCCCCACGTTTTCACTCCCTCCACTTGACGAATCACCATGAAAATTTCCACACAGCAGCTAAAGTGAGTGGCAAACTAATTTCTAAAAGTGCGTGAAAATTTGGCAAACCACGCCAAAGTTATTAGCAAAACAAAATTCACTGTCTATGGTAAAAGTTGGTCCTAACTATAGCTACCTATTGGCTCTCATCAGTAGGATATATATATATATATTATTTCTTCAACAGATGGACTGTTAGCCATCTGACGGCTGCACCGATCCCATCACGTATCTCCCAAATCTCGAAATCAGTTAAATCCAGAACGCTCGTATTTAGTTCATGAGTTTATTTTCTTGTGCAGGTAATCCAGAGTCCCAAGTAAAATGTCTGTCAACGCGTTTCGGCAAAACGCCTTCTACTGGACAGTTTGGCAACTCAGCCGACATCAATTTCATAGAACTTTTAAGTCCTTCATTTGTTTCCATAACACTATAGTGTACAAAAAAGCGGCGGCCATCTTGAAGTATGTAATAATGATTATTTAAATACAATGCTTAATCAAAGGATAAACCTACATTAATACCAATTATCACAGATAAGATCAGAATTAAAATTAGAAAGTCCTAAGTAATAATTATTAAATGATAAATATAATAGGCAGAGAGACAATAGCTTCCAATAATTCATAATGTTTGATCATATAAGAACAATACTCAAATAACAGGAAAAATGCCCGTATAAATATAAACGAAGGAACTATAATATCATATTTTTCAATTTTTAAATATTTACATTCTCATTCGTTATATGTATAAATAGTTATTAATATCTAATTCATATCCTGTATTAAAATTGTTTGATAGTAACAATGAGTGTATTGTGATGCTATAGTGTACATCTAATGCCTATATAATCAACTCTGATTCCTCACTGTCCTTATCTGTATAATAGGTGATTCCATAGACACTCATGTGGATAGGTTGTATTTAAAAAGAAGGCCTTAGCAAAAAGTGCAAAGTGCTGAAAATTTTAACTAATAATAAGTGCAAAAGAGCATGTAAAGTGCATTAAAATGTTGCAAAAACTCCAATTAAAGCAACTAGTTCTATTAATCTCTTGGTCCATATTATAATCTATATATATTTATATATCTCTATGGATGATATTTAATATTCTACATTCACCAAGTTACAGGGAAATAAAATCAAACAGCCATCATCAATGGCACAGAGCAGATCTGTATACGAACTTATTCCATCTAAATTTCATCAGACTGTAGTATGAACTCAAAATAAGGAAAGTTAATCAGTTATATCCACTTTACAAATTCCATCATGGCATGTTCATCTAAGTTAGTTATGATCTTCTCATCCATCTTCACCCAATGTAAGTAACATACTGCTAAAATAGCACTACTGTTTTTAAAGTTAGAAAACATAGGGAGTCTCTTTTTAAGGTATAACTAAAAGCAATAAACAAAGTATTCTCATCTAAGATGAACATGGAGCTCAGCATCAAGATTGTGCCCCAATGGGGACTCAGAGCCAATAGTAAAATCCTCTTGGATTCCATTTGTCTGAGCTCAAGCGTTCTATTGCCGCCTCTGGGATTGTTTTTAATATGATTGATACCATAAAAAGCTAGAGTACCACATTCTCCTTTGTGTACTTCCCAAAAATGTTTGGCCAGAGGATAGGTTTTATCTTGATTTTTTTATGGCTCTAAAGTGTTGTAGGAACCTAACTTTTAACTTATGAATGGTACTTCCAATATATTTTTTATGGCATCCACATTCAATGACATAAATCACAAATTCAGTGTCACATGTGATCCGGTCTTTGATCTCACAGTGACGGCCATCAAAAGTTTGGTATTTATGTGTATTTTGAGCATACTTACAGGCCTTACAATGGCCACATTTCCAAAATCCCAAACTTTTTTGGCTCAACCAAGATGTATTAGTTTTTACTGAAAAATAGCTTCTGGTTAGATAGTCTCCCAAAGAACGTGCTTTACAAAATGTTATGGACGGATGGGTCTCTATATGATCATTAATAATGGGATCGTTCTGTAAAACATGCCAATTTTTTGGGAGTATAGTTCTCAGTGAATCATGTTGTTGATTATACTGCAGGAATATTCTAGGTGCTGAATGTTGGAAATCATTGCTGGTCACTGTGTTATTAAAAAGTAACTCTTCTCTGCTTTTATTCCGTACTCTGTGTAATGCATCATTTGAGATTTTTGGAGGATAACCTCTACTTAAAAACCTGTCCACCATTGCCTTAGATTCCAAATCATATTGGTTCTCATCAGAGCATATTCTGCGAGCCCGCAGTAGCTGGCTATATGGTATGCTCCATTTAAGTGCATGAGGATGCCCACTATTGGCATGCAATATAGAATTACAGGCCGTGGGCTTTCGATATATAGATGTCTTTAGATGATTGTTTTCTATTTTTAGTTGGACATCCAAAAATGAGATAGTATCTCTACTATAGATAGCATCTAGATAAATGTTAAATTGATTGTTATTCAAAACACTTATGTATTCCAACAACAGTTGTTCTGTGCCATCCCAGATAATAAACAAATCATCGATATATCGCACCCACAGTATCACTCTATCCATATAGATGTTATTACTTTCTGACCATGCCACCTCCTTCTCCCACCAGCCCATGTATAGATTGGCATAGGTGGGAGCAAAGGATGCCCCCATAGCTGTCCCTTGTTTTTGTAAAAAACTTTCATTATCAAAGAGGAACAGATTATGTGTCAGGCAAAACTGTAGCATTGATAAGAGCATATTAGTATGCTCCAAAAATTCAATGGATCGTGTTTGTAAGAAGTACCTACAGGCCTGTAATCCATATTGATGTTTAATAGATGTATATAGTGATGCTACATCCATGGTGACCAATAAGTAGTCTTTATGCCATGGGATGTCATGTATCTTGGCCAGAAAATCATTGGTGTCACGTAGATATGAAGATAGTTCTGTGACAAAGGTGCATAAAAACAGGTCCAGATATCGTGAAGTGTTCTCAAGTAATGATTGATTCATACTAACTATTGGTCTACCTGGAGGATGGGTTTTGTTCTTATGAATTTTAGGTAGGAAGTAAATACAAGGGATTTTAGGGTTGTCAGTTTTCAAATACATAAACTCATCATAATCCATCAATTGCTTTGTATACCATTCATTTAACATATCATGATATGTCCCTTGATATTGGGATAAGGGGCTGATCTTCAATTTCTCATAATGCTCTCTGTTCATCAATTGCCGATGTGCTTCCTTAGTGTAATCAATTGTATCCATGACAACAATGTTGCCACCCTTCTCTGAGGGCTTAATGATGATAGAAGAATTAGACCTCAGTGTGTTTAGATCCTGCCAATCTTGTTGCGTAAAGTTAGGTCTCATCTTTCTCGATGTCTTAAAAGAGCTCTTATTACGAAATTTGTCAATGTCGTTGATCACTAGCTCGTGAAATATATCTATCAAATTGCCACTAGGTAGTGGGGGATTAAATCTACTCGACAGTTTTAGATTGCTTTTATTGTAAAGGTTAGTTGTAAATCCCATCTGATTAAGCATATCAGTGCTCTTGTTTGTATCATCATATATGGAACATCTAGCTACATCGCTGTCATGATCCAGCTCATTGATAGCTATCAATTCTGAGCTATCAGCAATGTTGAATCCCGAGAGTCCAGCCCTCTGGTTGACGTTGTCCGTCATTCGGTTTATATCTTTATTTGAAAAATGCTTGATGAAACGTAGTTTACGAACAAATTTGTACAGTTCAATACGGGTGTTAACATAATCCCATTGTGTATTAGGGCAAAAGCTTAGTCCTAAATCAAGTATACGAAGCTGATTGTCTGTCAAGGTACTATGGGAAATATTCACCACCGTACTCAAGTCATTCAATTTATTAGTTGATCCGGGATTAGGTTCTAATTTGATAGTTGGTTGCTTCTTCTTCTTGCCCCTCCTCGTCTTCCGCTTCCTCGGCCACGCCTGCGATTTTGCCCAGGAGGTGGCGTGATCATTTGCATAAGGCGCATTTCCCCCTGAAAATCCAGCTTGTTGCGCGGTATCTCGTCAGCAGAGGACTCTATTTCTGAACTGTCATCTGCAGATATCTGTTGTACAGCACAATCAGCCCCACTCTTGGACATATCTTTGGTTCTTGCCATGTCATATTTTCGAGCAAATGTGTAGATTCTTCCATGCTCGTAATCCATCTTATCTCTGTTGAATTTATGTGCTTTACATGATTTAATTTCCTCTTCCTTGTATTTAATCCGTTCTTCCATTTTTGCTAACTGATTAGAAATTTCTTGTTGGTTAGGCATCTTTTCTAATTCTTTTGTAAGTTGTTCAATTTTAATAATTTGTTCCTCCATGCGTCTCTTGGCTTGAGTGATTAAGGTTCTCATGAGTTTGGTTGAGCAGTCTGCTGTTTGCATTCTCCATTCCTCCAATAGATCAGAGTCCATGTCTCCTAAGGTGGGTAAAATGAAAATACATAGACCTCTAGGTACTCTACCACTTTCAATGTATTTAGTTAATGAGGTCATTTCCCACCATTTTTTAAGTTCAGAAATACGTGCTTTTTCTAGTTGATGTATAATATTGGAGGTAGTTTGTATCTGAACCCCCATGGGTCCACTGCTGGTTTTCGAGTTGTCAAACAGCTTGGCTGCTGCTTGTTCCCACATTTTTCTCCGTTCAGCCATTTCACATAAGGTTTGACACTATCTCGTAGCTTGTTTCAAATGTCAGATATGTAACTCTTAACAAAGAGGGCAGAGAATAAGAATAACAGGTTATGGACCAAAGTTCTATAAACCGGGACTCTGTGTAAATATAAACCTATTCACAGCTAAATACCGTGTAGCTTGTGGATTGTTTCAGATTCTGAATTAATCTGCTTTTGTGGGACAGGAAAGCCGTATATCAAAAGGCAAAGTAAATTCTTCCCTGCCGTTGATTTTCCATTTATTTTCCGGGCCGTGTGCCAATTGGTGATGTGAACGAAGAAACGCTGATATCAAGCTTTCAAACTGCTCAGAGGGCCGCGTTCATTACCCCACGGGCGTTCTCCAACCCCCCCGGGGAAAAGACAACAATCCTACCGTGTCAGTCCAGCTGCGTTATCTTGATTATCAAAGGCACGGTGCTGCGTGAGATACAATATCCAAATTCTTCCAGTAGTACAGCCACGCGCACTCGACCGGCGTGCCAGCCGTCTCGCGTACCGGAGACCACGTTTAAATTATTTCTTCAACAGATGGACTGTTAGCCATCTGACTGCTGCACCGATCCCATCACGTATCTCCCAAATCTCGAAATCAGTTAAATCAGTTAAATCCAGAACGCTCGTATTTAGTTCATGAGTTTATTTTCTTGTGCAGGTAATCCAGAGTCCCAAGTAAAATGTCTGTCAACGCGTTTCGGCAAAACGCCTTCTACTGGACAGTTTGGCTACTCAGCCGACATCAATTTCATACAACTTTTAAGTCCTTCATTTGTTTCCATAACACTATAATGTACTAAAAAAGCGGCGGCCATCTTGAAGTATGTAATAATGATTATTTAAATACAACGCTTAATCAAAGGATAAACCTACATTAATACCAATTATCACAGATAAGATCAGAATTAAAATTAGAAAGTCCTAAGTAATAATTATTAAATGATAAATATAATAGGCAGAGAGACAATAGCTTCCAATAATTCATAATGTTTGATCATATAAGAACAATACTCAAATAACAGGAAAAATGCCCGTATAAATATAAACGAAGGAACTAATAATATCATATTTTTCAATTTTTAAATATTTACATTCTCATTCGTTATATGTATAAATAGTTATTAATAACTAATTCATATCCTGTATTAAAATTATGTTTGATAGTAACAATGAGTGTATTGTGATGCTATAGTGTACATCTAATGCCTATATAATCAACTCTGATTCCTCACTGTCCTTATCTGTATAATAGGTGATTCCATAGACACTCATGTGGATAGGTTGTATTTAAAAAGAAGGCCTTAGCAAAAAGTGCAAAGTGCTGAAAATTTAAACTAATAATAAGTGCAAAAGAGCATGTAAAGTGCATTAAAGTGTTGCAAAAACTCAAATTAAAGCAACTAGTTCTATTAATCTCTTGGTCCATATTATAATCTATATATATTTATATATCTCTATGGATGATATTTAATATTCTACATTCGCCAAGTTACAGGGAAATAAAATCAAACAGCCATATACATATATATGTATGTTCGATGGCATGTGTTACACACATGCTGTGCATATCCCGCCATCTAGTGTTGGGCTCGGAGTGTTACAAGTTGTTTTTCTTCGAAGAAGTCTTTTCGAGTCACGAGATCGAGGGACTCCTCCCATTTCGGCTCCATTGCGTATGGGCGTCGACTCCATCTTAGATTGTTCTCTTTCCGCCATCGGGTTCAGACGTGTTCCTCTTCGCTCCGTGTTTTGGTTCGGAAAGTTAGTTAAGTCTCGGAAAATTTGACGGTATTGTTGGTGTTCGGTATCGGGTTAGTTAACGCAGATCGACACCGAATCAAGAAGAGCTCCGGTAGCCCTTCGGGGCTTCTATTCCCCAGCAGGGCCTGGTTGACCTGACCGCGTGCGTCTTCAAGGCTAATGGAACGGACCCCATTCCGCTTCTGCCCCGAATGCCACAACAAGTATCCTTACACAGATCAACATCTGGTCTGTAATTTGTGTTTGTCCCCCGAACACAATGAGGATACCTGCGAGGCCTGTTGGGTGTTTCAGTTGAAGAAAACGCTACGGGACCGGAGAGCACGAAGGCTTCAAATGGCGTCGGCACCATCAGGACACCACGACGTCGAGGAAGAGGAGACTTTCTCCATTGCTGACTCGGACGAGCCCGAAACAGAGCAGGCGCCGAAAACCGTGAGTAAACCAGCCCCGGCCAAAACTCGTTCAAAAATCATGAAGGCCCAGGGTACGTCACCGCCGGCAGGCCATGGCTTAACCCGTAAAATCGGTGACCATCCATCGGCACCGAAAAAGGGCACACACGTGTCGAAGTCATCCGACTCCGGTCGAGATCCCGGCACAGAGCATACTTGACACCGAGAACATGGCTCAGACCAGACTCGACATCGAGAGACCGGCTCCGAGATAAGTCGGCACCGAGAGATCGGCACACGGAAAACTAAAAAAGTGGCTTCGGAGCCGAAAAAGACTGTAGAAAATGTTTGGGTACCGAAACACCCAGCTTCGGAGCCGAAAACAAGCTCCTACTCTGAAGAACAAGGCCTTTCAGAACAATTACAAGGCCAGAAATTTGGACAAGAGCTAGAAGCAGGGGAGCCAGATTATACACAAAGAAGGCTCCATATTCAAAAGGAAACCGGGAAAATAAGAACTCTCCCTCCTATAAGGATGAAAAGGAAACTTGCTTTCCAAGACAAAGAAAAACAACCACAAGCAAAAGTGGCAAAAGCAGTAACTCCACCTCACTCTTCGCCACAACCATCACCACACCACTCACCACAACTGTCACCAATTGCAACCACCCCTGTGATGCAATCACCAACGCACACAGGGATCAGCCAGGATGACCCAGATGCATGGGATCTATATGATGCGCCAGTATCAGATAATAGTCCAGACTGCTACCCAGCGAGACCATCACCACCTGAAGACAGTACTGCCTACATGCAAGTGGTGTCCAGAGCAGCGGCTTTTCACAGTGTGGCACTGCACGCAGAACCCATTGAGGATGACTTTTTATTTAATACTTTGTCGTCGACACACAGTCAGTACCAAAGTCTCCCGATGCTACCAGGGATGTTGAAACACGCAAAACAAGTATTTCAAGAACCTGTCAAAGGCAGAGCCATCACACCTAGGGTGGAGAAAAAGTACAAGCCTCCCCCTACAGACCCTGTGTACATCACACAACAACTGACACCGGACTCAGTAGTAGTAGGCGCAGCTCGTAAAAGGGCTAATTCACACACCTCAGGAGATGCACCACCACCCGACAAAGAAAGTCGAAAGTTTGATGCAGCGGGGAAAAGAGTTGCAGCACAAGCGGCCAATCAATGGCGCATTGCCAATTCCCAGGCTTTATTGTCAAGATATGACAGGGCTCATTGGGATGAAATGCAGCACTTTATAGAACATCTGCCCAAAGAGTTCCAAAAGCGTGCACAACAAGTGGTGGAAGAGGGACAAAGTATCTCGAACAACCAGATACGATCGGCAATGGATGCAGCAGACACAGCCGCAAGAACTGTGAATACCGCAGTCACCATTCGGAGACACGCATGGCTACGCACCTCTGGATTTAAGCCCGAAATCCAACAGGCTGTGCTTAATATGCCTTTTAATGGACAGCAGTTGTTTGGGCCGGAGGTGGACACAGCTATAGAGAAGCTGAAAAAAAACACAGATACGGCCAAGGCCATGGGCGCGCTCTACTCCCCACAGAGCAGAGGCACATTTAGAAAGACACAATTTAGAGGGGGGTTTCGGGCCCAAAGCACAGAACCCTCAACCTCACAATCCAGACCCACATACCAGGGCCAGTATCAGAGAGGAGGCTTTCGGGGAAAATACAGAGGTGGACAGTTTCCTAAATCTAGAGGAAAGTTCCAAAGCCCAAAGACCCCTCAAAATAAACAGTGACTTCAGTGTCACAAATCCCCAACACATAACACCAGTGGGGGGGAGACTCACAGATTTTTACCAAAACTGGGAAGAAATAACAACAGACTCGTGGGTCCTAGCCATTATCCAACATGGTTATTGCATAGAATTCCTACAATTACCACCAAATGTGCCTCCAAGAACACACAACTTGTCCAAACAGCACTTGGATCTATTACAACTAGAAGTCCAAGCGTTGTTGCAAAAAGAAGCAATAGAACTGGTACCCAATCATCAACAAGGAACAGGTGTTTATTCCCTGTATTTTCTAATACCCAAAAAGGACAAAACTCTGAGACCCATCTTAGATCTCGGAACACTAAATCTTTACATCAAATCAGATCACTTTCACATGGTGACACTTCAAGACGTAATCCCCTTGCTCAAACAACAAGACTACATGTCAACATTAGATCTCAAGGATGCGTACTTTCATATACCCATACATCCTTCACACAGGAAATACTTAAGGTTTGTAATCCAAGGAGTACATTACAAATTCAAATTGTTACCATTGGGATAACAACAGCACCAAGGGTATTTACAAAATGCCTTGCAGTAGTAGCAGCCCATATCAGAAGACAGCACATACACGTATTCCCGTATCTAGACGATTGGTTAATCAAAACCAACACGCAGGAACAGTGTCTTCAACACACAAAATACGTCAAAGAAACCCTTCACAAACTAGGGTTCTCACTAAACTACCAAAAATCACACTTACAGCCGTGTCAAATACAACAATACTTAGGAGCAACAATCAACACAAAAAAGGGATTGCCACTCCAGGTCCACAAAGGGTACAAGCATTCCAAAACGTAATAAAATGCATGCATGCACCCAAACCAAAGGTTTCAGGTAAAATTAGTGATGAAACTACTAGGCATGATGTCCTCATGCATAGCCATTGTCCCAAGCACAAGATTACACATGCGGCCCTTACAACAGTGCCTAGCAACACAATGGTCACAAGCACAGGGTCAACTTCAAGATCTAGTGTTGATAGACCGCCAAACATACACCTCGCTTCAATGGTGGATTCCCATAAATTTAAATCAAGGGCAGCCTTTCCAAGACCCAGTGCCTCAATACGTGATCACAACAGATGCTTCCATGGTAGGGTGGGGAGCACACCTCAACCAACACAGCATCCAGGGACAATGGGACACTCAGCAGAAACAACTTCATATAAATCAGTTAGAACTACTAGCAGTGTTTCTAGCGTTGAAAGCATTTCAACCACTAATAGCCCACAAACACATTCTTGTCAAAACAGACAACATGACAACAATGTATTACCTAAACAAACAGGGAGGGACACACTCAACACAGTTGTGTCTCTTAGCACAAAAGATTTGGCATTGGGCGATTCACAATCACATTCGCCTAATAGCTCAATACATACCAGGAATTCAAAACCAGTTAGCCGACAATCTCAGTCGGGATCACCAACAGGTCCACGAATGGGAAATTCATCCCCAGATACTACAAACCTACTTCCAAACCTGGGGAACACCGCAAATAGACCTATTCGCAACAAAAGAAAACGCAAAATGCCAAAACTTTGCATCCAGGTACCCACAGCCTCACTCCAAAGACAATGCGTTATGGATGAGTTGGTCAGGGATATTTGCTTACGCTTTTCCCCCTCTCCCACTCCTTCCGTATGTCATAAACAAATTGAGTCAAAACAAATTCAAACTAATAATAATAGCACCAACTTGGGCACAACAACCTTGGTACACAACACTAATAGACCTGTCAGTAGTGCCTCATATCAAACTACCAAACAGACCAGATCTGTTAACTCAACACAAACAACAGATCAGACACCCGAACCCAGCATCGCTCAATCTAGCAATCTGGCTCCTGAAGTCTTAGAATTCGGACATCTAGACCTTACACAAGAATGTATGGAGGTCATCAAACAGGCTAGAAAACCTACTACAAGACATTGCTACGCAAATAAATGGAAAAGATTTGTTTATTACTGTCATAATAATCAAATTCAACCATTACACGCATCCGCGAAAAACATTGTAAGCTACTTACTACACTTACAAAAGTCTAAGTTAGCTTTTTCATCCATTAAAATACATCTCACAGCAATTTCTGCCTATCTGCAAATTACACATTCAACTTCACTATTCAGAATCCCAGTCATAAAAGCATTTAAGGAGGGTCTAAAAAGGATCATTCCACCAAGAACACCACCAGTTCCTTCGTGGAACCTCAATATTGTATTAACACGACTCATGGGCCCACCATTTGAACCCATGCACTCTTGTGAGATACAATACTTAACCTGGAAAGTAGCCTTCCTAATAGCTATCACATCTTTCAGGAGAGTAAGTGAAATGCAAGCCTTTACCTTACAAGAACCCTTTATACAAATACACAAACATAAAGTGGTTCTAAGCACAAATCCCACATTTTTGCCAAAAGTCATATCACCGTTCCACTTAAATCAAACAGTGGAACTCCCAGTGTTCTTTCCAGAACCAGACTCTGTAGCTGAAAGAGCATTACATACATTAGACATAAAAAGAGCAATAATGTATTACATTGATAGAACCAAACAAATTCGCAAAACAAAACAATTGTTTGTAGCTTTCCAAAAACCTCATGCAGGGAATCCAATATCCAAACAAGGCATTGCCAGACGTATAGTTAAGTGTATTCAAACCTGTTATATAAAAGCAAAGAGAGAACTGCCTATTACACCAAAGGCACATTCCACTAGAAAGAAAGGCGCCACCATGGCCTTTCTAGGAAATATACCAATGACAGAAATCTGTAAGGCAGCCACATGGTCTACGCCTCATACATTCACTAAACAGTACTGCGTGGATGTGTTAACACAACAGGCCACAGTAGGACAAGCAGTATTAAGAACATTATTTCAAACAACTTCAACTCCTACAGGCTAAACCACGCTTTTGGGGAGATAACTGCTTACTAGTCTATGCACAGCATGTGTATCTGCAGCTACACATGCCATGGAACGGAAAATGTCACTTACCCAGTTCGTGGCATGAGACACTGCAGATTCCAATGCGCCCTCCCACCTCCCCGTGAGCCACCAGCCGTTATAAGTTGATAAAATAATATTGTACATTTGTAAATTTGGAAATACAACACTTTTAATCACATTATGGACATACATACTTACTCCATTGCATGGGCACTATTACTATATACACAACTCCTACCTCACCCTCTGCGGGGAAAACAATCTAAGATGGAGTCGACGCCCATGCGCAATGGAGCCGAAATGGGAGGAGTCCCTCGATCTCGTGGCTCGAAAAGACTTCTTCGAAGAAAAACAACTTGTAACACTCCGAGCCCAACATTAGATGGCGGGATATGCACAGCATGTGAATCTGCAGCGTCTCATGCCATGAACAGATGTACACTGGGTAAGTGACATTTTCCATATATATATATATATTTTTTTTTTTTAATACCAAAGATGCTGAAGAACGCTCAGCCTAGTGGGCCAGGGCTCGTTTAACGGTGCAAAATACAGAAATGTAGCAGAAAAACATTGAATTGTTACTGCTACATTTGTGAACTGTACAGACATATATTTTGTATTTATTTTATTTTAATTTAACCTCATTCTTTAGCCCCAGCAGTAGGTATGAAGACCAGCAGTCTCATGACTGACGAAATTATGTGGGTAATACAAGACTAGTGATTTCAAGGTGTTTTTTCTCTCAAAAACTTATTTTAACGGCTGCTTCACTGGTCAGCTCTAAGGCCTCTTGACTGAAGTTTGTTTTCCAATTTCCAATTGAACCAAGTATCTCTCTATTATCTATTTTATTAGAACTATGAATATTTAGCTATTTTAATACTTTAATCTTTGACCGGAATCAGGTGAAGGATTTAGCTCTCTATGGGTGTGATTAGTTTTCAACCCAAGAATAGATTTTATACGTGTATATATATAGAACACCATAAAATGCCTTATTACAACCATGAAACAGGCTTCGATATTCAAAGGATTCCAATAGCCAAAATGTATTTTGCTACAAGCCCACACAATGACGTGTTTTGTCACTGAATTGGCCTTTTTCCAAAACCAGTTATCACCATAATAAATCACATGATGTGAACACCGCGACAACCACATGTATGAACATAAGAGCCACTGCTGGCTCCCTCCATTAACTTTACGTTTTGTCTAAAAGCATGATTGTCAAAGTGCAACACTATTAAAAAAACAAAACATTTTTTATAGAATTCCTTAAATAACAGTTACCAAAATATATATAAATGCCTGAAGACACTTAATTCAACGCAGACAAATTCTTGTATTTGAATATTCAAGTGGATATCTATCTATCTATCTATCTATCTATCTATCTATCTATCTATCTATCTATATTTAATGGCATGTGTAGCTGCAGATACACATGCTGTGCATATTCTGCCATCTAGTGTTGGGCTTGGAGTGTTACAAGTTGTTTTTCGTTGAAGCTTTTTCAAGTCACTGGATCGAGTGACTCCTCCTCTTGGTGATAGTACGCATGGGCATCGAGTCCTTTGTTAGATTGTTTTCTTTCCGCCGTTGGGTTCAGACGTGTTCCCTCTCGCTCTGGTATATCTTGGTTTGGTATTACCTGAACTTCTCTATCTTTTCCTTTAACGTCGGTATAGTTTTTGAACGCATTTTCTGACAACACTCGATCAGATTGTAGTGTCTGGATTGTCTAAACACCCTTTTGAGCACCTCCACCCTTCTTGGGCCTTCTGAGTCACATGGATCGGACTCAATTTAGATTCTGCCCTCCGTGCCACGCCAAGTTCCCCTACACCAGCCAACATTCGGTGTGTAACCTCTACCTCTCTTCAGATCAAAAAGAAGAAACTTGTGAGGTGTGCCGATCCTTATGATCCAAGAAGACTTTACGGGATCGAAGAGCAAGACGGCTGGAAATGGCATTGAAGTCGACAGAACAAATGCCCAACATTTTTAGTGAGGAACAGGTGCAAACTGCAGTCTCCATCGCAGACTCCGACCGTGACTCAGATGGGGACAGTCATTTGTTCATGCAGCGCAGTTTGTGAGTACACCAGCCCCTTCCCATCACCAAAAACAGTTTAAAAAGTGACAGAATCCCTTGGGTCCACCTCTGCTTGCCTCTACACATAAGCAGTACCATTGTTTGCCAATGTTACCAGGTATGTTAAAACACTCTGATGACATTTTTAAAGAGCTGGCAACGGCTAGGGTACAAACACCTAGGGTGGATAAAATATATAAAGTGCACCATCAGATTAAATTTTTATATTGCAACAATTGCTACCTGATTCCCATTGTGGTCAGCGCAGCTAGGAAAAGGGCGAACAGTTAATCCCCAGGGGATGCTCCTCCCCCTGATAAAGAAAGCTGCAAATTCGATACAGCAGGCAAAACAGTGGCAACTCAACTGCAAATCAGTGGAGGATTGGCAACTCCCAAGATCTTTTAGCCAGGTTTGACGGGGCCCATTGGGACAAAATACAGGCATTCCTTCAACAACTCCCTACAGAACACCAAAAAAGGGCACAGCAGGTAGTGGCATAAGGACAGGCTATTGCCAACAATCAGATTAGATCCACAATAGACGCAGAGGACACCGCACCTAGGGGAATTAATACTAGTGTGATGATCGGAAGGCATGCTTGGTTGAGGTCCTCAGGTTTCAAACCTGAAATACAGCAAGCGGTCCATAATATGCCTTTTAATAAACAGCAACTATTTAGACCTGAGGTGGATACCACCACTGAAAAATAAAAAAACGGACTCCGATACAGTAAAGGCCATGGGCGCGTTTTACACAACACCTTTTCGGGGCACTGTTCGTAATCCTTAATTCAGAGGAGGTTTTAAGCCCCAAACATCCGAGGCCTACACGTCCCAACAAAAACAGGAACAATATTATTCTAGGGGATCTTTCAGGAGCTCCTATACGGGACACAATTTCAGAAGTAGGGACAAATCCACTGCCACAAGAGGTGCATCCACCTCATCAAAGCAGTGACTTTCTATCCATCCCCGCATAGCACACATCTCCTGTGGGAGGAAGACTGCAATATTTCCACCGTCATTGGCAACAAGTTACATCATATCTAAGGGTACTGTCAATTATCCACAATGGTTATTGCCTAGAACTCCTCTCCACTCCACCAAACATTCCACCTCGTTCACACAGGCTTTCTCCCGAACACAGTGTTCTGTTAAAACAAGAGGTAGAATCTCTTCTACTCAAAGGTGCAATAGAGGTAATACTCATCGTTCAACAAGGAACAGGAGTATATTCTCTATACTTCCTCATACCAAAAAAGGATGGCACTCTCAGAGCAATCCTCGATCTCAGACATCTCAATCAATATATTCTCTCAGAGCAATGCCACATGGTCACTCTTCAGGATGTCATCCCTTTGTTACAAAAACAAGACTACATGACCGCATTAGATCTAAAAGATCTTTACTTCCATATTCCTATTCGCCCAGCACACCACAAGTACCTCAGGTTAGTAATAGCAGGTAAGCAGTACCAGTTCAAAGTGCTACCCTTTGGAGTAACAACAGCACCAATAGTATTTATCAAATGCCTAGCTGTGGTTGCAGCATATCTCAGAAGACAGTGCATACATGTCTTTTCCTATCTAGACGACTAGCTAATAAAAGCCAGTACCATTCAAACGTGTCAATGAAACGCACAATACACAATCAATACCCTACACAGTCTAGGGTTCATAATCAGTTACCAGAAGTCTCACCTTCAGCCAGCCCAATTACAATCATATCTGGGAGCAGTTCTGAACACTCAGTCAGCATTAGCTTATCCAAACCCACAAAGAATTCAAGCGTTCCACAGTCTCATATCACAACTCCAATACAAACTTACACAGTATGATTTATCATGAAACTCCTGGGAACTATGGCATCCTGCATATCAATAGTACCCAATGCATGTCTAAACATGAGACCCCTGCAACGGTCTCTCTCACAGCAATGGTCTCGGGCACAGGGTCAACTTAACAATCTAGTGTTGTTGGACCGCCAGACTTACAACACTGCAATGGTGGAATCACACCAACTTATGAAATGGGTGACCATTTCAACCACACAAACCACTTGGAATTGCTGGCAGTGTTCTTAGCAATCAAAGCATTCCAACCACAGATCACACACAAGACAGTCCTAATAAGGACAGACAACATGACAACAATGTATTATCTTCAGAAATAGGGGGGGGGGGCGGGGGGGGGCACTCATCTCAATTGTCTCTTCTAGCACAAACAATTTGGAAGTGGGCAATTCACAATCGCATTCATCTACTAGCAGAGTACATCCCAGGCATACACAACCAACTAGGGACCTCTTAAGTAGGACGTAGCAACAAATACACAAACAGGAGATTAACCCACAAGTAATCCAACATTACTTTCACATGTGGGGAACACCAAACATAGACCTTTTTGTAACATGCGGAAATGCAAAAAGTTACTTGCATCCTCGATCCAAGGGCAATGCTCTATGGATCAATTCATCAGGGATATTTGCTTACGCTTTTCCCCCTCTCCTTCTAATTCCATTTCTGGTCATCAAGATCCGGCACACTTCCCTCTCTATGGTACTCATAGCTTCCAAGTGGGTAGTTAACACTGGTACACAACACTATTGGATTTGTCTGTAGTACCATATCACAAGTTCCCAAACAGACCGGACCTCTTGACTCAAAACAAAGGTCAAATCAGACATCCCAATCACAGTATGCTCAACCAGGCGACTTGGCTCCTGACGTCATAGAGTTTGGATGTCTACAGCTTCCATCAGAATGTATGGACATTCTAAGGGAAGCACGTAAACCTACAACTAGCCAGTGCTGTGCAGCTAAATGGAAATGTTTTATGTATTACTGTCAACCTAAAAACACTAATCCACTTAAGGCATCTGTACAGAATATTGTATGCTATTTGCTTTACCTACAAAAAGCAAATCTTGCATATTGATGTATTAAAATTCATTTAACAGCAATATCAGCCTACCTCCAAAACTGACAGCATATCTCTCTGTTTAGAATTCCTGTCATAAATGCTTTTATGGAAGGCCTTTAAAGAGTTATTCCACCTAGAGCTCCACCAGCTCCAGCCTAGAATCTTAACATTGTGCTCACAAGGCTAATGGGTCCACCATTTGAACCCATGCATTCTTGCGCACTTCAGTTTCTCTCTTGGAAAGCTGCTTTCCCAGTAGCAATTACTTCCTTAAGGAGAGTAAGTGAAATTCAAGCATTCACTTTAGAAGAGCCCTTCTTCCAAATTCACAAACACAAAATAGTACTTTGGGTAGGAATTTTGGATTTGTCCTAAGCGGTCTCACCATTTCACATCAGTCAGTGGAATTGCCATTCTTCTTTCTACAGCCAGATTCAGTTGCTGAAAGAGCTCCCCACATTCTTGATCTCAAAAAAACGTATGTATTATATAGACAGAACAAAAGATTTAAAAAAAATCAAAACATCTTTTTGGGGCTTTTCAACAGCCTTATAAAGGTAATCCCATTTCCAAACAAGGATTAGCCAGATGGATAGTAAAGTGTATTCAAACTTGTTATCTCAAAGCTAAAAGACAACTATTAGTAATTATATAATAAATTCTTGAAGAGATCACAAACGTGTTGCAACTAAGTTCAGCACATTATTGAATTGCTTTCTACCCCTGCTCCACATGAGTGGAGTAGTAAGATAGCGTGGTGGTTTAAACGTCAAACCCAAGTATCTGTGGGCAAGCAAGATGTGGGTTGGCATCTCCGCAGAACTTCCTCGGCCTTCCATCCCTCTGACAGCAGTAAAACTGGTGCCCTGCAGCTGGATAATAACATCCCTCATGAAAATGACAAAATGCTGTTCAGTTTTGCAGGGGTGTGTGTGTGTGTGTGTGTGTGTGTGTGTGTGTGTGTGTGTGTGTGTATATTATATGAATATATAATATATAGTCCTCCCCTGCCTTCTGTATACCTACCTGCGCGCCCTCCCTTCCACACACTAAGCCTGCTTGAACTGTTACAAAGCCAGAGGTCACAAATTGTCACGCGCCTTTACCTTTTCCTGGTTTTTCCCTCTACATTGTAGGTCATTTAGACCTATATCTGTAATGAGAAACGTAACACTCTGTGCCTAGATCTGGTACAGTTGGGACATGGTCCACTTGGACAAAATAGTTGAGGTCTGGCAACCAATGATCTTACACAGATTGGAAATGAAATATCTGACACGGCCTAAGAAGCAGGGCCGTACATTGTTTAAATAGAAGTGCTCTGACATTGCATAGGAGGGTCTGATGCAGCTTTGATAAAAGATGCCTGGCGCTGCTTGTGACACTACGTGGATAGCAGAGGTTTATCCTGTTTACAGGCCCCCCTCGCCAACTTCGCAAGAACCCACCACATCAAAATAGTTTCCTATGCAGACGACACTCAGCTCATCCTCTCCCTCACGAAAGACCATACAACTGCAAAGAACAACCTCCACAACGGACTTCACGCCATCGCCAGCTGGATGGAATCAAGCCACCTCAAGTTAAACACAGACAAGACAGAAATCCTCATCTTTGGCACCAACCCCTCAACTTGGAATGACTCCTGGTGGCCCACCTCCCTAGGAACCGCGCCCTCACCCACCTCCCACGCACGCAACCTAGGCTTCATCTTGGACTCCACACTCAGCATGACTCAGCAGGTCAATGCCATCTCCTCTTCCTGCTACAACACTCTCTGCATGCTCTGCAAAATCTTCAAGTGGATTCCCATCGAAACCAGGAAAACTGTCCCCCATGCCCTGGTCAGCAGCCGATTGGACTACAGAAACGCCCTATATGCAGGAATAACAACCAAACTCCTAACAAAACTGCAAAGAATCCAGAACGCATCCGCCCGCCTCATTCTGGACATCCCACGCCGTGACCACATTTCCCCCCACCTCAGCGACCTTCACTGGCTACCAGTATCAAAGAGGATCACCTTCAAACTCCTCTTCCACGCACACACGGCCCTCCACAACACAGGCCCAGCCTACCTCAACAACAGACTCACCTTCCACACCCCCACTAGCAATCTTCGCTCCGCCAGCCTCACCCTTGCCTCTATCCGCCGCACCACCGCCGGAGGAAGAGCCTTCTCTCACCTAGCTGCCAAGACCTGGAACTCCCTACCGCTCCACCTTCGCCAGACCCAAGACCTCTTGACATTCAGGAAACGCCTCAAGACATGGCTCTATGACCAGTAGCTCCCCCCCGCGCCTTGAGACCCTAACGGGTGATTAGTGCGCTCTATAAATCCTTGATTAATTGATTGATTAATGCTGCTTCGATAGACTTTGTTTGACTGTACGATTGGAGGGGTCTGACAGTGCCTCTACAGGGGAGGAGTTACAGTGCTTGGATCAAGAGGTTTGATGCTGTTTGCATAGCAGAGGTCTAACGTGACACCTCGTCTGCCTCTGCAAAGGCTCGGATTCTGTATAGCGTTTCAACTTTTTGCTTGGGCCCCTTCTAAGTACTGCTAGTCGGTGCAAAAAGATGATTTTAGAGATCGACCTCTTGTCTGGGACCATACCACACCTGTTGTAGACTGTTTCACTGCTTGACTAATTCCTTCCTGTATGGTATCTGCATGTAGGACTAGAGATTCAAATGGTTGCAATGACGGCATTGCAGTTGTATCCATGACAAAGTACATAAATAATATCATTATTGTCCACCTGCAACAGTCATTCATGATTATTAATTTCCTGTTACCCAAGTCAATTTTCGTAGATTGTGTTCACCTTCAAAGTAGTTTCTACCTGTCGATAGTGCTACATTACTCACTGGCCCTAATTTGTTGACCTTCCTAAGTTGACCAACTGCGATTAGTGCCCACACTATGACCATAGAGGTGGATATAGATGCCATCCAATGAGTGCATTAGTGCAGTGACCCACAGCCTGCACTGATATCTGGACCCCTGATTGCCAGTCTGCCAATTATTAGCTCTTATTGTAATCGTCAGGAATAGAATGTCGCTTAAAGATTGAGACTTTGATATAATGTTTAACATCTGGAGTTGTTCTGTGAGCCATCCTAGTCTTGGATCTGGGCACTGAGGTGTGATTTGCCCAGAATCACACTTTGTGTTCTAGGAAGGAAATCGGGTTGTAGCAAACATTTCACTACAAATCTTCACGTATTCCTGTGAATTTGAGCAGTTTCAGCCAAATGTGTAATCACTACCAACATTTAAGTACAGGAGTGTAGTTAAGCACGGGTGCAGTCCACAATTATTGTCCTAGACAGAAGGTTCATCGGGCACTTGGCCTGCCAGTTCAAGCTGGTCTGTTCAAACCATTACTTTTTGTATACTTTTTCTCATACTTCATTCAGGTGCAGTCAACATTCATTTTCATACCCAGTAACAGTTCTCTTTTGGCTTTCCTACCCTCAGCAACATCACCCGATCCTGTGGCTGGTCCTCGGATCTCTGTGACCGCATGTGACCAGTTCCTTTTATCAGACGTCCGTAAAGCATAATGCTTCTGACCCCAGATCAGTGCGTGTTTAGCAGCACAGCATAGAGCTTCCATCTCTTACTTTATCCAGCTGAACCCAGGAATTAAATTGTCTGTCTTCTGGATCTTGAGCATATACTTCTCCTGAAAAAAGAAAGCAGCAGTTATGTTACAAGAAGGTGAACCCTACTGCATACTCTACTTTTCAGGGGGACATCAGGATTTGCTAAAGATTAATAGCTCATTGCAACCTGTACACCAAAACACACACCCCACCACTCACCCCAGAACCGCAGTCCACCTGCTGACACCAAAATGAATTGTTCTTCCTCTGAACAATCATTTTATTGTTCAACGGGCAAAAAAATATAGCTTGTAGAGCAGGCTTGTATGTGGTAGATCCAGGCGGGCCAGATCTATGCCCAATTTTCAGGATAGCCACATAAAATAAATTTGCACAACAGTGAATTAATGTGGATCTCATTCATATAGTCAATAGTCACCCTGAAAATTAGTCATTTATCTTGCCGTCCTTGCCCTACGTTGGATGCCCGCGTTGTAGAGAGTGGTGGTCTTGTAGTTTAAATGCAGACCGTAGAACTAGGATAACAGATTTCCAATACTCAGTTTCTGCGTTAGCAAAAGTGTGCTATCTAACTGGCAATACTGGGAGCATTATGTAAGATTATTGCGTTTTATAATGGGAAGGCTGCTTCTGAAGTGAAGGGGCTAAAATGACCAATTTATTCAAGGTCCATGTACAGAAAAGGCAAAATAAAGGTTTTGCAGCTGATTCTTAATGCAATAACGTAATTACTGCATGACTGTATCATTGTCTATTTAGTGCATAATCTATGTGATGGATATTATTGGCAGCCTTACTAAGACTGGTTCTACATTACAGTGGTAACTAGGCAGCAGCCATAGAGCACCAACCCAAAATAGCTTTACGTTGAAGCGGAAAGCTTAAAAAATGATAATTTGCTTGAGGAAGAAGGTGGGCAAAAATCCTAGCACCAGAGCTCAACATTGCCTGAAAAGCACCAGTTGTAGACAAAATTATCGTTTTCATTGACACCATCAGATTTACTCTAAACCTCAGTTGTGTTCATCATATATCCGGGGGGCAGACTCGTGACAGACAACCACAGATGATGTAAATGAGTTCCATGAGTGGTACTCTTGCATTCTGGGGAGCCTGAGGACTACAGAGTCCAGATTTCTCGCCTGAGAAGGATAGGATGCAGGATCCAGGCAGGGGCTTAAAAGCGTGACACACATTACCACTGTGCAGGACTCGTGCATTGTGTAAGGAGCTGAGGACTACCGCATCCAGAATCCTCCTTGGAGAGGATTTAGGGTTCCAGGCTCTTCAAAGTACAACGCACCCAGGCAAAGACTGAGCCGATGAGGGCCCATTTGATCCTGTCAGAACCAGGAAGGGTCTGGCCTGCGCCAGCCCTCTGAGATTTTTGTTAATTTGATGACCCCGCAAATGCTGTATAAAGTATGAAATGGGAAAGAGAAAATATACCACTGGCCTAACCACGAAGGATTGAACAGTTACTATCTTGATAACTATCTACTTAATTGGTGCAAAGGGAATAATCAGTATTAAAATTGTGAGTGTTGAAGAGAGGCTTGAAGTTGCAGAACGCACTATGATTAAGGCTCTTAATCGTTAATTAAAAAATTGCCTGTGGTAGATCCTGGTCAGGAACTATGTATGTTGAGGCGGGTTCATCGGGTAGGAAGGGGAAAGCATCTTGTTGTGGTGACTGTGTGGTGACAAACCTTCAGAATCCTGTCCTTCTGAATCAGATACTGAGCAGAATAAATACACTCTCCATCACACTACAGCAGGATTGAAGCTTCCCATTGGCGTATTTTTATAGACTCATGAACCCTAGGAAGCCAATAGATACTTAACCTATGGAAGAGCACTCTGGTTACAGATCTCCACATTACATATTTGCTCCGTATCCTCAATGTTCTCCTCTTGACTTAGTTGATGAGTTAGACTACATATTAAAGGAAAGGATGAGGCATCTCCTGGCCTGCTAGCCAGAAATCCCGATGGTTTGAATCATCTTAGTGATCCCACTGTCAGCAGTGCTTTAAATGGGCCGGTACCGAGTACCGTCACTTTTTTATTTTGAGAGGGAGAGTACTGGCACATCTCAAGAAAAACGTAATACTTTTAATTGTAGAATACCCTCACTTCTCAGAAACAAGCAGGTACTCTGCTCAGAGTACCTCCACTTTATTTTTTCCATTTGAAGCACTGACTGTCGGTAAAAACTCCCTGCTGGTATGAAAGCTCTTCACGGGAGAGATTTGTAGAGAGTAATGTAAGGCCGGCAACCTGAATTGTAGTGGGAGTATGTGTTAATCCTTTAGTAATGACTGGTTAAGTTTAATTTAATGCCTGCAAGAAACCTGGGCAGGAAATATTTTTATGTGGATGGTTATATAATATATCAGACCCCTCTTACCCTTTACAGAACTGGAAGCACAAATGGTGGGTTAGCGATCTTCATCTCATCGCTTGGATGTGTGTGCTAGTGAAAATACTGGGAGCTAAAATAGACTCACCATACTGTCAAATTATGGGAGTGGAGGTGGGAATTAAGCCATTAATTATTATAATATCCAGGTCGATAATCAGTGTACTGTGTATGTATGTAGATAGATATCTATAATTTACCTACAGGAAGTCACCAGTAGGTAGTTCTAGTTAGGACCTAGTTTATACAGAAAAAGTGTTTTTTGACTTGCCTATATCTTTGGCACTGGATGACAAATCTTCATGAAATGTTCCAAAAAAAGTGTCAAGTTGGGTCTTGTTGTGCAAGGAAAGTTTTGGTGTGATGTGTCACGCGGGGGCTGAGGAAAAAAGGGTGGGTCCAAAAAAGTGAGTTTCCCATGTTAATTCCCATAGGGATTTTAGACACAACTGCAGCCCGAACCGCTGGACAGAATTACACAGCTCTTGGTCCAGAAAGCACCCCTTTTTAAATTTGGTGTAAATCCGTTAAGTAGTTTTTGAAATATTAAAAGAAAACAAAATTTGTATATCTAGAGGTGTGAACCATTCTCAAATCCTCCTGATCTTGTGCAGAGATCTGATTGGCTGCCAACACTTCAACCAGGACCTGTTGGCAGCCATTTTGGGACTCAGAAAACACAAAAAAAGAAAAGGGGTTAGGGTAGGAATACCCTAACCCCCTAACCTTGGTCCTGGGGTCCTCCTGAGATCCCTCAGGACAAAAATGTTTTTTTTTTTTTTTTTTTAAATGTCAGCAAAATCCACAGGTGGATCTACGGATTTTGCAGAGATTTAAAAACCATTAATTGTGGTGTCACGCGCTGTTTATTAGTACTGCCCCCGGGTGGGACAAGTCCTGTGGGCTACGTTTAATAAGAATACAACGGGGCTGCATCAACCCCCCCACCTCCCAGCCCCACTTTCTCCTCTGGACTGCATTAATAAAATTGATAGTTTGAGCTCATGGACCTCCCTGGGGACCCCTGCCCCCCACCTTCCCGGGGCTGCATTTAATAAAAATACAGGGTGCCATGTGGACACCCCCACCGGTGAACCACCACCTCCCTGGGGCTACATTCATGAAATTGTTAGGGGGAGCCGCATGGATCCCCCTGGGATCGCCACCTCTGCTGGGCTAGAAAAAATGTTAAGGAGGGGGTCCACGCAGACTCCGGCGACCACCTTAACATGTGTGAGCATATTATACTTTTTAAAGCGTGGAGAGAGGCCATGGGGGGCCCTCCCCCTCCCCCCCCCAGGCCATATACGGCCTCAGGGACTACCACCTCCCCATGGACGGCACGTGCGGATTAAGAAGAGTGGGCGCATGGCCCTCTTCATGGAGTCAGATATGGCTCTGGGGACCGCCACCACCCAGGGCCAGCTCCTGCTACCTCCCGTGGTGCCCATCCTCTGTATAGATAGCTGTTCGATTTTGCTTGGTGGGTACTGTGACCGCCCCCACCATGCAAAAGCAAAAACTCCGCTTCCAGCAAGCAAGAGCTGTAAAAAATGCTCCCGCCTGCTGGAAGCAGCGATTTCAACTTTTTTCCTACCCGCATCTCTGCAGGCAGGGGAAAAGATGAAAGTATTGCTCCTGCATGCAGAGTGCTTTTCCAGCAGCTCCCTGCGTGTGGGAGCATTTCCTGCTCCCACATGAGAAGGGGAGCCGGCTGGGACCACAGGGGCTGTGAAGCTCCCCCTGCGATCCCCGGTCACATTAGCAAAGTTAAAGACAAGCAAGGTCACTGGAGACATTACCTCAGCTTTCTTTACCCAGCTGTATTTTAGGAGATGCAGTATACATTTACCCAACGAGGTAGCACTTACTAATTAGCCGCTAGAAAGTATTCCAGTTGGGTAGATATTTTGCAAAAAATGGTAGGCTCTTCTTTGATAAATACGGAGGGCAGGATTAATTCTGACACAATGCTCATTTCACAGAAATTAAACCTCAATGGGAAGCATTTACAGATATAAACAAAGCAGGTGTTCAAGTTGAAGCTCTACTTCTGTGAAGTAGTAATCATCCAAATTACTTGCGCATGGTCAAGGCAAAGCAAGTTTTTTTTCTCTGCATCTTCACCTTTGAAAAGTTTTCTGTAAACCTCAATGGAGGTGTTTGCATCCTTGATTTTTTTTTTTTTTTTTTTTTTTTGCGCAATATCTCATGTAGTGATTGATGAGTGGGTTCTCTCTTGTCATCTGCTGCTGAGACCAGATATTGTGTTATCTCTTTTTACAAATACAAGAATGTTAAATGGCCTAGAAGCCCCACCCTTTTGGCAGTGCCCCATACACATTAGTGATATTTAACGTTCCTCCCCCCTGCCACTTTTCAAGGAAGAAATGCCCTGCGTGGCATGAGGTTGGGTTATTATAGGGGGTTCGCCGCAGGGCCTAGCCTTAGGCCAGACCCTGTGTCCAACTCCCACCATGCACGCCCAAAGTCCGTGCGTGACACAGGGTTGGGTGGTAATCAGGGGCTGACTGCAGGGTCCCATACAGCCGAAGGCGATACTTGTAGTGGGGATGGGTGGTTATAGGGGTTTGCCCTAAGGTAACTATAACGCGCGCCCCCACCATGCACAATTTTTTCATCATTAATTGTACTACAAATGTTGCAGAGATACTATGAATGATGTTATAAAATTATTCATGAGTGCTGTAATATCTGGGTTAATTAGCAGGGCAAGGGCACCAATCATAGCTAACCTGAAATAACTCTAACTATAACTGCAGAATTTCTATGGTTTTGTACAATTAAAATATGAGCCTGTCTATAGCGTCCCTGTAACCTTTGGTTTATAAGTGAATATATATATATATATATATATATATATATATATATATATATATATAGATAGATAGATAGATAGATATATATGACTGCAAAAACCAAAGGTTACAAGGATGTTCTAGTTAGGTTCTGAATTTACTTGTGCAAAACCATAGAAATTCAGCAGTTATAGTTGGAGTCCTTTCAAGTAACTATAACTCCTACTCTTGCCATGCACAGTTTTCTTACCAATAATCTTATTGCAAACGTTTAAGTGATTTCAAATATGCCATACAAGATCTCATCAATGACATAATATGTGGAGTAATTAGCTGTGCATAGCGAAGGTGTGAGTTATAGTTACCTTATGGCGTGAGTTATAGTTACTTGAAAGAACTCTAACTACTACTAAATGTTTATGGTTTTGTACAAGTAAATTAAGAATCTAACTATAACATCCCTGTAACCTTTGGTTTCTTCAGTGAATATATATATTTTTTTAACGTAAAGTAATTTTAATTACTTCACATTATTCCAACCCTGCACCATGCATGGCCTTTGGCCGTGCGCAGCACAGGTTGACCACAGGGCCTGTCTCTGTCAATAGATGTGAGTGTCTGAGTGGGTACGAAAGTGGGTGTGTGAGTCTGAGTGGGTTTTAGTGGATGCATGAATGTCTGAGAGGATGTGTGAGTGGGCGCCCGAGCTTCTGAGTGCATGTATGAGTGAACGAATTAGTGTATAAATGAGCCTGTGTATTTTTTTTTTTTCAGATTTTTCAGTAAGCGCAAATATGTTTTGAATAATTCATGGACATTCACGAATTTTTGTGAATATTGTGCACCGTGATGCAAAATTATATTAAACCTATAATTTGCCCCTAAAACGCACCTATATTGCATCCCTGTGGTCAGGGTACCTTCACCCTGTCCCCGGATGCCACTTTCAATTTGAATTTTCAGCCTCTGGGATGGTGTCCCGTGAATTAAAATGGTGGTCTCAACTTTCTAGTCAGCTTGCGGTCAGCCAATTGCAACACTTCTTTTTGCACATGTATTCGCAAAAATTTGTAAATTTCACGAAATATTTGTGGCCAGAGAGATGCAAATGCATTTGCCCTCCCTTAAATACCTCTTAAACTATTGAACAGATTTGCACCAACTAACAAAAAGCACAATCTGTTTTCCGGCAGCTAGCTTTCTGCCAAATTAGTTTTAATTCCGTCCAGTGGCTCGGTCTGTAGACGTGTTGACCGGCCCTATGGGAATTAATATGGGCAATTCAATGTTTTTTTAGCCCCCTTTTTCTCGTACCCCGCTTCCTGTGTGCAACAAGAAACACCGGGCCACTTTTTCGGGGAAATTTTGTGAAGACTCGTCAAACGGCGCCGTAGATACGGGCAAGTCAAAAACACTTTTTCAATGGAAACATGGTCCTAACCTTAACTACCTAGTGGCGACTACCACTAGGTAATATGTGTGTGTTGTCTAGGGTGTAGGATTTTAATGTGCATTTATGTTTGCTTCCATGCAAGGAGGTTTGTGGGATAGTGGAAGTCTGGGTGTAGGACCAGTCACATTTTGTACTTGTACCTGGATGTAGAATTGTTGAATAACCTTCTTATCAAATCTAATTTTGTATTTGATAATGACATATGTTATATATTGTCTGTTCCCGTAGAGTGGCCACCAGGTGTCAGATAATTGATCCCTGCCATCTGTGAATCTAGTGTTATTCCAAACTTTGAGTGACCATAATCCGATTGTGTTGGAAATACGTGTAGGCCTAATTCCAGTTAAATTATCCAATTTAGCGTGTGGCAGAGAGTCTGTTAGAATAATGGTGGTGAATTAAATGGACTGTGGTTGACCCTACCCAGTTTGTAGCGACACTGGATAGACATACTGTAAAAGATTGTTTGGCCTATCTAGATAATGTAAGTAATAATCAGGTTAGAGCCTCCTTTGACGCCATCTTGGGTGCAGTTAAAGCCCTGTTGACAAGCATCAAAAGTATGAATAAGTGCAAACATTGAGGTTAGTTTGTCCAGGCTTGTAAACAAGAGTAAAAAATCTGAAGGAAGTGTTAAATTAAATTCCTAGAGGTAAAGTACAGGTACAAGATTGTATATTAAGATACAAACAGGAACTACTAACTGTTAGACGTATAATCAGAAATGAAGCCTGAGGAAAACTAGTAAGGGCTAGCAAGACTAAAGGTAATACTTTATTTTAGAATAGCATTAATTCTCCATTTTTATAGAATTGACAACACCTTCTGTTTTTTCTTTTATTTTTTATTCCCGTCTTGAATTGGATGAACGATTTTTGTAATATTTGCGATTTATCCAAAGATGCAACCAGTATAACCGGAGAAAGCGATTTAGTTATAATTATCAATGCTTGTACAATTCTTTTTAAGGTGACAGAAATCCTGTGCTATAAACAAAAGTTGCTCTGGCAAAGCCCTGGGGCCAGATAGTATCCCAATGGATATTTATAAGAACAATACCGGTCTCTGGGCACCAATTGTAGCTAAACAGTTACAGACTGCAGTGGGAGGGAATTTCCCATCAACATGGACCCAATTTATAATAGTCCCCGTTTTTAAAAGGAGGAGTATATCTGGCCCTAAATGTGAACCATACGCCCCCGTCCCCCTATAGATTCCTCAGTGAAGATGATGGGGCAAATATTATTAAAGAGGCTGGAATTATGGGCAGAGGAAAACTATATTGTCAGATATACGGTTTGGATTTAGGGAAGGACTATGCACAGTTGAGCAATGTGTGAATCTATTAATTGGTAACTAAAACAGAGCCAAAAAGGGATTCTTGCGCTTTAGACTCACAGACCTAAGCAGTGTATTTCAGTGCTTTAATCATTCAAACTTGTGGCAAATGATGGGATCATTAAGCACAGATTAATCGATCGCCACATTTCTAAGTCAAATGTGCCAGAACGCTAATTGTAAAGATTGTTATGGCCCTGGTGGCAAGTGAACTAATCCTTTTAGTCTTATAAGGGGGAGGTAGGCAAGGGTCTGTCCTTGCACCTTTTGTTATTCACACTCTATATTAATAGCCTAGAAAGGTTTCTAGTTGCAAAATGTAATTTGTTGTATTTCTGAGAGGGTACTGCCTGTTACCATCCATAGTGTATTGGGATGATGCAGTTTTGATGTCAAGAATGTCAAATGGCTTTTACATCCTTCATGCAACAATTAGACCTTAAAATAAATGTAATTAAATCCTTCACCGTTTGTAGACATGGAACAACTAAGACACGCTTCCATACTATTCGTTGCCCTTGGTTAGTAGTGTGTACTTTTTGTGTATCTGGGGAAACAAACTGTGCCCATTTACAAAAGATATAGAACCAGCAATTTAACAAATTGATATAGGCAGTCTTTACATTTGCTATAAATGTGGGCTCCAGACCTCTTAAGGAGATAGATGTGTACCATCTACAAAAGTAAGCGTCTCTCTGTTGTCAGTTAAGGCGCAGTCTTTGGGGTTACATGGATAGTGGGGCCTTACAAAAGGTAGAGAACACCTTTCTTAGAAAACAACTTACTGTCCCCCATACCTGCTCCTCTCATATCTACCACAAAGAATCAGTTCTGGTATATGCAGATGACATGATAAAACTGCAGCCATTTGTGTGCTGTTCAATGTGGGCTAAACCTCAGTCAAGGCTTAATAGAACACTTATTTATTGTTGTTTATCTCTTCATTATGCCTTTAACAATCCCTGGCTGGACTATATTAAAAAACATGATTTTTGTTGACTTTACTACTTTTGAAGATTTTGAATTTATTAGTTTTTACTCTGAATCTAAAATTAAATTCTACTTAATCAAGTAAAGGACGAGGAGAGGGCATGGAGAGAGTTTGAAAATCACACTTTCTGTTACTACCCAGCATGGGCATCCAATATATCTTGTGATTGTGCTAAATCTGCATCATAGATTGACTCATTCTCATTTAGATATTCAACATTTTATGGTGGCCTTCCGGATGGTGGGACAGTGGATCCTCCATATTGTCCTTGTGATGGTGGTTCTAACAATGCCCTTTGCACTTTGTTCTTTTGCAAGTAATAGAATGCTCCAATGAGTAAGGTACTCTGTTGCCTTGATGGAATCTCCACCTGCCGCATTTTTATATGGGTGCATTTTGCTGTTTTCAGTGCCTCTTGTGCAAGGATTTACCTGGCAGTGACGGACAGAGAAAGCTGGCCATGTATTCTCCTTCTCCAAGTCTGGTGGGTGGACACATGGCCAAACCTCAAATGGACAGTGGGTATTCTCTTCTGTCGACATAATGAAGGTCTGCTTGACTCTAAATGAGGCGAGAGGTCCTTCAGTTTGTCAGAGAAGGTACACAGTCACCGTTGCAATGGAGTACCCTCTTTGCCAAGCTCTAAACTGGGCCCTTTGTGTCTGCTTGCCTAGCCTAGTACAGCGGGATGTCAGGGTTAGGAAAAGTTTATTAAATTTGGAAGGAGTAAATCTTAACAGAATAAATTTGGTGAGCATGAGATTTTAATAATGAGTTCTCTTGCTTTATTTTGTTAATTATATTTCGTTTTATTGTCCAATTATTGTTCAATCTTTTATGCTTTGTCTTTTTAAACCAAATAAAGGCTGAATTGCATCCATTTAGAATCGCTGAATAATTCAAGTCTATTCTGTCCGGTTAGGGTAAACCAGTGGTTTTCAAACTTTTTAATGCCCCCCAGATGGGTGAAAAAAATCATCACCACCCCCCCTCAGAATTTTTCACTATTAGTCTGTTAAATTGAGAATATTTAAATATGCCTAGACATATTTAAACATTGCAGTTAATTCTGTTACCTTTTTAAAAATTAAATAAATTATTTTGTGGTTAAAACAATGTTCTGTTATCTGATTAATGCTTCTTTAGGTCAGCCCCTCAGTTTGAAAACCCCTGGGTTAAACTAATATGATGTACAATCCATAACAGGCAAGGTTTGACATCAATCGCTATAGTCCCAAAAGCTTGGCATTAATCTGGCACCCCTAAACCTACTTTTGACACCCCTGATGTACTTGCTTTGTTAGAGGCTTTTTGACCGCAGAAATAATTTATTCTTTGACTTTCATTCCAGTGGTCTGTCGGTGCTTCTCCGTGTCAAATGGGATCTGAGTCGGCTCCAGCGGTCGAAGAGCAGTGTGCCCATCATCTTCCAGAACACTGTGCGCCGGCACCCCAACAAGGTAGCCCTCATCTACGAGTCTACAGGGGAACAGTGGACCTTCCGCCAGCTGGACGAGTACTCCAACCGTGTGGCCAACTTCCTCTTGCAGCAGGGCTACCTACCTGGGGATGTGGTGGCCATCTTCATGGAGAGCCGGCCTGAGTTTGTGGGCCTGTGGCTTGGCATGGCCAAGATGGGGGTGCATGCTGCCCTCATCAACTTCAACCTACGCTTGGACTCGCTCATGTTCTGCATCACCACATCCGGTGCAAAAGCCCTGATATTTGGAGGGGAGCTGAGCTCAGGTGAGGGATGCCTGTGTGGTCCTGAGAAGTGACCACTAATGATTGTGGGTAGAGGTAGTGGGCGATGGGCGTATTGGCGTATTCTAACACCTGCAGGGGTACAGGAAGCTGGTGAGGTGCTCCAGTGGGGCTGTATTAATGCCTGCAGGGATTTACAGGTATACTTAAGTACTTGGAAGATGAGATTCTGAGGTCGGCTAAGAGCCCCCTGTGCAACCTCTATAAATGTTAGGATATAGGGCTTGGCATTGGTGTATAGCACCACTCAAGGGTAGGGGCCGTGCACGTGTGAGTCCTTGTATAACCGGTATCATGGCTGAAAGGCGGGGCTAGGTACAGGTGTGTGCGGATGTGGCAGGTCTCATTTCAGACGAGGACGGGCTAAGCATAGGTGTGGTGGTTGCTGGGTCATGTGTACCCTTGTGTGAGCACTTGAGTGATGCACCAGAGAGCAGCAGGATAGGTGCAGTAAGGTAGGACTTGTGACGTCGGTACTAGCGCTCCGAGGTGAGGGAGTGTTGATGCTCGTCCCTGCACCGCCTCTGTAGGACACGTGGACGCTCAAAGGCTCACGGAACTGGGAACAGACAATGTGTACTTCAGAGGGGCCCAGTTAAATTGTAGAAGTTGCCATTGCTGCATAATGGATGAACGCAGTCTGGCGTTGTAGTGGTAGTAGGGGCCTGTGCCTCGTGCAAGAATCAACCCCGTACCTACCGAGATCCACTCTTGGGAATATCAGGAGAAGGTCTCCCTCCGTGCGTCTCTTTGCACCGGGGCTGGGCTATCATGCATGCACCCACTTTGTCCCCAAAAGAAAGTCTTGTGATCAGAAATCTGGATACCCCAAAAGGAGGCTTCTGTGGTCGGATACTAGTTGATTCCTTGAATGATTCTTCTGTGGTTGGAGACTGGCAAGCCATTGACATAAAGTCCTTGCGATCTGAAGAGTGGTCCCAACCCACCAAAATGCCCCTGTGACTTGGTGTACTGGTCCTGAGACAGGTTGTATGAAGGTTCCCGCTAGAAAAAGGCTTGCCAGTGATTAATGCCAGAGCCCAAGATATTTATCAGGAGACCACTGCTGCTTTTGCCCCTTCAGGTCCATGCCAGTGCTGCCAAATCCCAGTAGCAATTCCATTTACTTGCCATTACAGTCTACAAATGTTACAATCTGGCCTGTACTAGGAGACCCATAGTTGTAAGAATGGTCTTAGCAGCATAGTATTTAGTATTACTACTTTTGCTCGTGTATTTACATTTTAAACACTTGGCTCATTTATTTTTGTAAAAAATACTTTTTTAGATGGAGCACGTGGTGGACCGCCTTAAATACGTGCGGCATTAATGAAATACGTGCCAGTGCTGGGCACCGGAAGACACCAGCACTAATTAAGCACTGGGGCTTTCGAATGGTTGTAATGGTGCCTGATGTTTGAAGTGCGGGGTACAGTATCAATAGTGCCCTTGTATACTGCTACTCATTTCATAAAGAATTGTACCCATGTGCAAGGCTGCCCCTGCTCCTTTTAACAGCAATGCATTTTTTCTTTTTATAATAGCGATTTCCGAAGTAAACGAGCAGCTGGGGAAGAACATGTCCAGGTTCTGCAGTGGAGAGTTTGCTCTGGAGTCGGTGCCAGTGGGCACCAAGCACCTGGACCCCCTGCTGGAGGCAGCAGCCACCACGCCCGTTCCCTGCCCAGCGACTGGAATGAATGGTGAACAGCATGCCTTAACTACAATGATAAACACTGTGTTCGTAAAATAGCCGCCTGGGTTCAGTTCTGCCTCGTGCCAGGCATAACTAAGGTACATGTAGTACCAGACTCCAGCATAGAGCACCTTCAAGCTACTTAGTTGTTCTCTTTTGGGGGGTGGGATGGGGTTCACCTGGCTCAAGGAGCAGCAAAAAACTTTGTAGAGGGCATTTTTGCTGTAGCAGGAGCCACTTGTACATGACATGCTGTGTATAGAACAGTGTATGTTCGTGGTTGTGAGTGGAGCCATTTATAGATACAGTGATGTGATGCGGATTGTTTTTTAATTTATTCAGACTACAGCGGAGGCAGGGAGAGTTGGTGATTCCCCCCCCCCCCCCCGGAAGTGGAAGCTAAAAACCAGGACCCAGATACCAAGAGCAGCAAATCAGCTGCTGAACCGCCTCTCCTCCCTCCAGGGAGAGGCTCTGGCTTGCCATAACAAATGAAACAAGACCTTGCAGTGCCACAGTCTAGTATTGCAAAGAAAGCCGGTTTGAGGCGTGCTAGCAGATGGTGCAAAGAAAGAACAAAGTACATCTTCGCTGAATGCACACTGCCAGACCCTGCCACATGTATCCCTCTCTCCTTGCCTCTGGAGTCCCTATATAGGTGAACCTGGATGTCTGTAATAGGTGCACGCCAGTGAGTCGTTCCTCTGTCGCCCCTAAGTTTACGCACGTTTATGCACGTTTAAGGCTTCTACCACAGTTGGCTGTATACAGGCCTCATGCGCAGGTTGCTTTCCTCACTCCAGGGTCACTACATAGTAATGACTGCCTGTATACAGTGCATGTCGTGCATGGGAGTGACTATCAGCAGTGCAGTAGATGCAGTGGCACCAGGGGCCCAGATACTTCAGAGTACCGCTCAACCCAGTCCGGGGGGGGCATTTTCTTTTCTTGTATTAGGGCCTGGGGCCCCTTCGCTGTGCCGCTGATGCAGTACACTGCTCCTGGTCCTAAGGGGTAGATTTGATAGAAAAAAAACATAGTAAGTCGGAATAGCCGCGCATTAATATATAGGGCGTGCATTCTATCTCTCACTCCTCGTTCTACTACTATACTAAAGGGGACAGCGGCCTCAGAGATTATAAGAGAGCATTTGTGGTCATTCAGGTCTGATTCCAAAATGCCTCCCACAGGGGCAACCCTGAGGTTCTACGCTCTTCCAACCAAGCAGTCCACTATGGTTTCCGATGACACCTGTCCAGTAACGTACTACAGCGCTCTATCAGAGGTATGAAAGGCTATATAAAATGAACAACACATCACATACAGATTATGCAGAACTCAGCGGCCTGACGTACACTCAAGCGCCCACCTTACACACGTCATCCCGCATCTCAAAGAGCTCCGCTGGGTCCCTGCACACAAACGACCACTCTTTAAGCTCCTCGCCCACATGTACAAAGCCTTGTGCTATCTAGGCCGCTCTTCCTTCAACAGCCGCATCAACTTCCACAGCCCTCACCAGAAACCTGCGATCGGCCAGTCTCTTGCCCGCCCACATCCTCTGCATCAACAGCGCCAGGGCTAGTGATGGCGCCTTCTTCTTCCTCGCACCCAAGGCCTGGAAGGACCTCTCTCCGCACATCAGAGCTGCATCTTCAGTTCTTAAATTTCACAAGCAACTGATTTCATGACTCTTTACTTAGATCACAGGCTCAGACAGCTCAATTTTCTTCTTATCTAGCGCCTGGATACCCACCGGGGAGAGCTATGCGCTTTACACATATTCATAATTTAACACAGCACATTTGAGACCTTGCACAGTCCCAGTTCCGAGGTCTGTACTGTGTCTAATCTACCATCAGTGTTCTGGGCCCATGTCCTTCCTCTCAATCTGTTCCATTTCGCATTAATTCAGGCTCTGTTAGAACAGGCTTCTTGATCGTCTATGCTTCACAGCCTCCGGACTGACATGCTCTACTGGCTGCGATAAACATATTTCCATGATGATGTAGGCAAAGCAAGTAATTTGTTCCTGTAAATCCAGTGGGTTCTGTTTCTAAGAAGATTTTTTTCTTCCAGCTCCACTTTCAAAACCAAAAAAAAAGAAAGCAGATGTGTTTTTTTCACATTTCGGCCCCTATGTGATTTTGTTTTATCCTATTGTTTTTCCTCCATTGGCCTTCGTTCCGCGAAATCCAAAGATTCCTATATTTGTAAGGGGGATTTTCTCAGTGGACTTAGTGCATTGCGTTTGTGATTTTAAAATAACGTGTGCGGTTTTTGTGTATGTATATATATGTATTCAGTCCCCAGGTTGCTCTAGATACCCATTCATTTTCAGCATACCTCTCAACGCTATCACCCTTTAAGAAGGGTGAGAGAGATATTTTAGGGGTGGGGTTAATTCCATCGAAATTAATGGAGATGTGACATAGTGGCCAAAGTGGGGAAGCAGGTGCCAGTCCTGGCCGTGGCTTAGCATCCTGCGATTCTGGGCAATATCACTTATGTGCATTTTTTTTTAAAGGTGTAACGTTGGGTCTTGTATAAAGCGCTCTTGGGACACTTTCGCTAAAAGTTCTATGTACAAAAAAATATGAGATGGCCATTTTGGGTGGGTGGGGCAAGTTTCCAAAGGGAGGGAGATTCCATTGAAGTCTCTGGATGGCAGTTCACCTGTGTGAGGGTGGCGGGTAGTCCAAGCAGGGTGGCTCCCTCCAAATGAGGATGGGTTGACGGGTATGTGACTCTCTGCCCTGTAAGGCCTCTCATGACCCCGCTTCACTTTGTTGACCGAGTTGTTCACGTTGTTGCCGTCTGAACATGCCGCGCGTCACCCAGGCAGTCGAGCGTGCTGCAAACTCCACGTGACGCTTGGCTCGGTGTGCTGGCTGGCAGCCTCCAGTAACCTTTACCCTACTTCCGCCTCAGATGATCACTGACTTAACAAAGGGGGAAGTGGTTAAAGGCTGCACTCCCAGGGCGCAGTAGCGTCTAGCCTCTGGCTTCGGTGGCGTAAGAAAGGCCCCGCAGTGCGGGGAGAGGGGGTGGCCGAGCACCAGGCCCCCCCTCAGCACAGTACACTGTGCACGGGCGGTAGGCCCGTGACTGACTCCAGTGGTAAGGGAGACCTCTCCAGGTACCTTGCAGTGGGGCCCCTTCAACTTTCGTCACGCCACTGTCTGGCTTCCGAGTCACTTGGCTGTCCACGTGCGCTGCTCTGGCTGCGGGTCTGTGGGAACGTGTCCACTGACTCTCGGCGCCTTTGCGCAGTCTTACTCAAACCACAGCTGGAAACAGCTGCCCCGGGTGAGATAAAAAGGCCGCAAACAAGGAAAATACCCCCAGTCCTCGGTTGGGAGTAATAGACATTCTTGGGGCATAGACGGTCTCTAATACTCTTGTTGCGGGTGCCCCTGCTGGCTTACTGATAGCTTAAGTCTCTTTCTGCTAGTTTAAATTCTATGCGTCCTGCAGTCCTTTTAACTTTTAATTCTCATAAAAAACAAGAAGTGTAAAGCCCCAAAGTGTTTTAGGAGGGTTCTGCCGAATGCCAGGGTTTCCCAACACAGAAGTTGCATTGTTTTCATTCTCCCTCGCGCCTCTTTCGTCATACACCCACACTTCATGTCTCTTGATCTCAATCTCGCGGGTTCTTTATCGTCCTAGATTTCCTTTGTTATTTTCTAGCTATCTCTACAGCAGTAACGTCAGTGCTTAACCACTGGCACAAATTAAGCACCGACGTTTCCCACTAGCAGAGAGGTAATAGTGCATTGAAAGTCTTTGGACGGGCAATCAGTACCGCTCAACTGACAGTAATTTTGCCTCCATGGGCGCGCGCACACTAGTTCATTTTGTGGGCAATGGATTTATGACTGTTCTCTAACACGAGCTAACCCCAGAGCAGGTGTTCCCTGACTCAACAGTTCGGTAATCACATAACAGCGGAAGTGTTGGAAATGGGGTCTTTGGTTGGCAGTCAGGGTACCCCCTGTCCAAGCAAGTACCCTCACTCTAGTCAGGGTAAGTCACACACAATCCAAATTATCCTGTGCCCACTCTCTAGTAGCTTGGCACTGAGCAGTCAGGCGTAACTTAGAAGGCAATTTGTAAAGTATTTGTGCAATAAATCATGTAATAACACAGAACACCACAAAAATTCACCACACAGCGTTCAGAAAAATATATAATATTTATCTGATTTAAATGCAGGTCAAAACGATCGAGTACACGTTGAAATATCACTTGAGAGAATGATAAAAAGAGTCTTTAGTCTTTAAAAAGCAACAAGTATCTCTTGCAAGCACAGAGTACCTGGTTTGTGTTCAAATTCTCCGCAAGGGATCGCAGAGGAGGAGATGCATGGAACACGGGCAGGTGTGTGTCCATTTCTCCGGGCGTACACAGACGATGTGTCGATAATTTTCCACGCAGGGAAGGCTTTGCGTCGATTTCCGACGCGCTGACTTGGATCCTGTTTGGGTTGCAGGGTATTCAGGCGCCCCGGGGACGATGCAGAGAAATACTGGGCGTGCAGGACAAAGTCACAGGAGCTGTATCGAACCGGTGGGCGATGCAGGGAAATTTCTGTTGCACGGCAGGCGCTGCATCGATTCTTCTCGCAGGAAGCCAGGCTGCGTCGTTCCGGCTAGGCTATGCGTCGATCAAGTGGGCCGTGCGTTGAAGTTCCAGTTACAGAGCTTGCACTGCATCAATCTCCAGTCGGGAAGCCGGGCTGCGTTGTTACGGTTCGGCGTGCAGTGATTTTCTCACCGCGATGCAGGCTGTGAGTCGTTTCTGGCAGGCTGTGCGCCAAATTTTCGCCGTACAAGGAGTTCTTGCCAGGAGGATGTCTTATTGGCTCTGAGGCAAGCTCTATCCAAGCCCTTGGAGAGCACTTCTCAGCAGAGCCAGAGGGCAGCAAGGCAGCAGGGCAACAGCAGGGCAGCAGTCCTTTGCAGAAAAGAAAGCAGTCAGGTGAGTACTTTGGGCAGCAAGACAGTTCCTCTTGGCAGGTTCTGGTTGAGATTTTCTTCACCAGTGGTATCTTGTCTAGAAGTGTCTGAGTTGGTAGGGTCAGAGGCCCTGTTTAAATACCCAAATGTGCCTTTGAACTGGGGGAGACTTTAAAGAGTGGCTTAGAAGTGCACAAGGTCGCCTTTTCAGTTCCATCCTGTCTGCCAGTGTCCCAGGGTTTGACACTCTTTTGTGTGAGGGCAGGCCACTGTCTTTTCAAATGTGTCAGGCCCTCCACCCTCCTAGACCCATTCAGTATGCAGATGTGTGCAGGTGTGACTGAGCATCCGGTGTTTGGGGTTGTCTGAGTGAAATGCGCTAGGGAGCTGTCAATTAACCTAGCCAGACATGGATTGATAGGCACAGAAGGATTTTAAGTGTAGAGAAATGCTCACTTCCTAAAAGTGCATTTCTAGAATAGCAATATTAAATCCAACTTCACCAATAAGCAGGATTTTCTATTACCATTCTGGCCATACTAAATATGACCTGGCTACTCCTTTCAGATCAGAATCTACCACTGAAACAGTGTATGAGGGTAGCCCTAATGCTATCCTATGAAAGGAGCAGGCCTCACAGCAGTGTAAAACAAATGTAGGAGATTTACACTACCAGGACATATAGAACGCACATGTTCATGTCCTGCCTTTTACTTACATAGCACCCTGCCCTATGGGCTACCTAGGGCCTACCTTAGGGGTGACTTATATGTAGAAAAAGGGGAGTTTAAGGCTTAGCAATTACTTTTAAATGCCAAGATAAAGTGGCAGTGAAACTGCACACACGGGCCCTGCCATGGCAGGCCTGAGACCTGGTTAGGGGGCTACTTATGTGGGTGGCACAACCAGTGCTGCAGCCCACTAGTAGCATTTAATTTACAGGCTCTGGGCGCATGTAGTGCACTTGATTAGGGATTTGCAAGTAAATTAAATAAGCCAATTAGGTATGAGCCAATGTCAACATGTTTTAGGGAGAGAGCATATGCCCTTTAGCACTGATTAGCAGTGGTAAAGTGCACAGAATCCTAAAGCCAGCAAAAATGAGGTCCGAAAAAGAGGAGGAGGAAGGCAAAACGTTTGGGGGTGACCCTGCAGAAAGGCCATTTCCAACAGGAATTGTTTCTGCTCCTCCACCCGAACATATCGTGAGGGATGTACACAGGCTTGATTTTGGTGACCGTTGCCTGCTTAACGGTTACATCGTGAGATGGGCCCCTGAGGGTGCATTCCTTTTTGTTTTTTTATTTGATCATGTTTTTCGGGGCAGTCAGAAGATTGGGGACGTGGGGCCTAGAGCTGTCCACTTTGAACTGGGGAACCGCGTTCTAATCCTGCCATTGGACATATCACTTAAGCATACCATGTCCCATAGAAAACAAAGAGTAACCTTATACTGGTGCTCATGTAAAGCGCTCTACTGCCTCAGGCAGCTATGTGTAACTGCAAAAACATTAAAAATAACATGGCAGTGCAAGCTCTGAGCATTGACTCTACCAAAGACACCCCTTCTTGCGGGTTACACCACTACCAACCTGCGCCCACGAGAAATCTTGGCAGTTCATAAAAAAAAAACTGTGTATCTGTCAATTCCCGGTTTTGTAAATATTCCTGAAACTCTGAAGTTTCTCATGGAAGCCTTTTTTAAAGAATATACAGGGGTCTTGGAGTACTTTTTGAACTACTTTTTCGTTTTTGAAGGCGATAACAGAAACACAAATGTGACATAACCCGATAGTTGTAAAACATAAATAAATAAAACATTTTCAGGACTTCCAAGAAAGAGAGGATATTTTGAAGCCTCATACTTAATATTTATTTTGTATCCTACCTTCAGTGGTAAGTTTGAATCAATACTAGGCTTCACAGACACTTATTTTGTGGAACTGGGAGTCCAGCACTCCTGAAAGGACAGGATGCACTGCATGCGATCGTTAAGTGTAAGGAAGGATTAGCAAAAGCAACCGGTCGCGTCTATGCAAGATCTATCGGCGTTCTCATTTTTTAAATCTTGTGGTACATCAGGGCCTCTGCTTTACAGCATAGCTGAAAGATCAAAAAAAAAAAAAAAAAAATGAAAATGGCGCAGTTAGTGCTGGCCGCCTTATACCGTTTTTTTCTTTGACCCATGCTGCACAGCAGCCGCGCTGCAGTGCAACTTGGCAAAAACAACAGTCCGATTGTTCTAATATTTGACTTTGTACACTTATTTCTAAGTCATGTTGTACAGCAGCGCGCCTACTGTGCTGCATAATTGAAAGTAAAAAAATATATAATAATCGCTATTACACGGCCAACCTTGACTGTGTTATTGCACTTTTTTACTTTCAGCCATGCTGCAGAGCAGGCGTGGGGTTGTAAAACCTGGCTGAAAAAACCTTAACAAAGCCAATAGATCTTGCATAGTTGAGACCCATTGGGTTTATGACATATGATCGGAAAAAAGGTTACATTTAAATGCTAGAATCCTATACTTGATACATTGGAAATGTGGACAGTGTGTTACTGTCTAAAACCATCGCCACGCATGCTATTGGGATGGATATTTGCACTAGTTCAAGAAAAAGACTCCTTGCTAAGACGTAAGGAACATTTAATGGAAACACCAAAGAGGAATGGGCTGGTATTGGTCAGCAACTTCCTGGGCTTCTAATCATTTGTGTTCCTTGGCTCTGCTAAGTGATGGAGTGATTATTTCACTGAGGTGGCTTTTACCTCTTCTGTTAAGCCTACACTGAGAAGAAGATTTGGAGTCCAATTGAGTATTAGTAGGTTTTAATACAGTCAGAATTATAGATTCTACCAATCTAAACAGGGCAATTCTCTATCCAAGGGTCACCAGCCTTAACTACACAGTAGGCGGGGCAGTGTGACACCCTCAACATTTCTAAGCTGTGTCTGATAAACATATCACGTTCTACGTAAGCCATGGGCCAAGGAACAGCCACCGCGCCCTCCCCCACCCAACAATAAAATAAAACATGGGAAGAACATACAAAATAATAGAAGGAATGACTTGGAATGTAAGGAAGAAGATAGAGACCAGAAACGTCTTATTGTAACTTGAGAAACATGCACAGTTTATACATAACTCAAGGAATTACATAAGCTCATGAATAAATAGGGCTCTGAAAAGAAGTTTAGTCCATGTCAAGATCCTTGTCACCATGTGGCCCTCTTCACCAGTCTGCAACAGAAGTTACCCTCATCAAAGAGGAAGGTCCAAAACAGATACTAGGTTCTGTGGTGATCCTTGGATCTTCCCATCTCACAAGCTAGACATGTGCCATACATCGTATGTGCTCACTACCACCCACCCAGGTTGGATTCAACTATGTGTTGGCAGTCCTCCATCTTAGGTAAAAGGAGATATCAAAGTCACATTGTTGTCTTCGGCTCGGGCCTTTAATGCAGGAGCGGGCCTTTAATAGCCGGTAGAGCCTGCTACGGCGGGTTCTAAGGCTATATTAGAACATTGGAATGTTCTGATCTCCATTGCAGACAATGGGGTGCTCTGGGCTTTTACTGGCCGGTAAAAGCCCAGAGCCAACATTCCAATGTTCTCTTTGTTCACAGCATAACCTGTGAACAAAGTCTCACGGAGCCTCTGGCTTCTTGAGGAATTTGTTTTATTTAATAGAACATTCTGCCCCCGAGTGGCAGAATGTTCTAATAGCCTTAGAACCCGCAGTAGCGGGCTCTTCCGGCCATTAAAGGCCCGCTCCCTTGTTAAAGGCCCTCGCCTCAGACTCTGGCCTTTAACGCGGGAGCGGGCTTTTAATGGCCGGTAGAGCCTGCTACAGCAGGTTCTAAGGCTATAGTAAAACTCAGAGTCCTAGGAATTAGATCACCTGGTTCTTGTTGCAACATTGCTCTCAACTAGCTCCAGTTTTGGGGTAATACCCTCTCCTGATATGATGTGGCTGAAAATTATTACAGCGCAGAACCTTAATTTTTTCCTTCTTAAATGTGATTTCTGAGTCCAGCAACTTCCTCAGAACTAACTTTAACAGTTTGACATGACCTCTATTTTTTTTCTCCAATAAACAATATATCACCCTGGGGGGAAAAAAGCCCTCTGGTATCCATGGGGACAATGTCTTGCTTTTATACTAGCAAGAAAAGAATAAAAAACTTCATTTTAAATGCAATCCTGTTTCCTTTAAGGAAAATAGGCATTTGTGTTTAAAGTTTGCTTTATTAAAAAGCAATCACAGACATGGAGGTCTGTTGACCCTTGCAGGCCACCATCCCTGTAATGGCTATGAATCTTAGTGGGTCACAATTTGCAACCAACCTCCTTAATATTCATGAGGAAGAGCCAATTGCAGCCTATGATTCTGTACTTTGTGAACGACCTAGTAGAGCAAAATACCTCACTGGTTGCAAAAATACTGGTCACACATTTCAACCAGCTTTTTACGACCAGTGCTTTGTACATCTGGTCCATGTTTCTTTCACAAACACATTTGGTAATTCTTCACAAATGCCAACACTGTCACCTATATCTGCAAGATACACAACTTGTTCAGGCATGTTAGGGTTCATCGTGATACCACTGTTGCCCTGGCATACCAACTTGTTGAGTCTCTTGGTTTCAGAATTGCAGCCTCATTACAACATATCCCAGGACATCTATTTTTGCTTGCTCACATGACTGATATCCCCTGGTAGCAATATTTTTCCAAGTTCTTAACTCCCATGATAGTTGAAGTAGAGCCAAAATCCACAAATCCCATCACTTTCTTACCACCCAACGCAGACCTACACTCCGGTACAAACACAGTTTGGCAGCAATCATCTTTCATACTGAGAACCATTTTCTTCATACCTTCCATGACATATTTTACATTTTGAACCTTTTCACTGTTTCACACTCTGGCGTAATGGCCCTTCTTTCAAAATCTGCATGTGGAGTTCCTGGAAAAACACTCTGAACCATGTGTTAAAAATTGCCACATCTGTAACATTTTACCCGCTGTTCTTTGACCTCTTTGCTATATTAAACATTCCTGCCCTCCATGTCAATTTTCGAGACACAACAGTTTTTACGTTCATTCTTATAGCACAGCATTCGCATCTTCATTATGGCTCTCCCACATCTCTTGCACTCAGTTTGTTGTGTTCTCCATTCCTTCTACAATTTTCACCTCTTACTTAAGGATTCTTTTTCAAAAATGTCTCCTAAACTCTGACTGTTCTTGTACTTTACCAATTGGTCCTTATTAAGGAATTAGAGAGTTTCCCAAAGTCACTTGTGCATTCCATAGTTCTCAGAAAGGCCCCATATTACCTTACACTCTGTTTTTCTTTGAGGCTTCACAAAGAATTTGTGAGGTATTAGAACAAAATTGATGTGGTTGCCAAATTGTTTCTCAAGCATCAACACTAACATGTTCAGTGCATCTCTCAGTTGCACATCTGTGCCCCCTAAAGGCAGTACATCCAAACTCTCATCAATGTCCCCTTCTTTGACATCCAGATTATGAAGGAAAACACCTGGCTTCCTAGCTGGAGAGAATTTCTCCCCTTGAATGGCAACAAGAAAATTGTCAAATAGTTTTGTTTTATACTCTTTCTACAGTAGGTGTCTGTCTTCCTTTTCTGAAAGAAAAGCAGGGGTTTTATAGGACAACTCCTGTCAGAAATCACTATGTTTTAAGAATAAAATCGCCATTGGATCAAGATTTCATCTTACTGGGATGAATACCCGGTGGGGAAGCATGGATTGAATGGTCTCCAAAAATTAAATGGATAACGATGCTGCGCAATACATGTGCCACAGACCTTCAGGCTTGAACGACTGTTACCATACTTGCACTTCACATAATAAGTATGGAGTAACAATAATAGCGAATCGTATAGGTTCGAAAGTTCTTTTCCTGTTTAGAAGCTCAATTCCACCTGATGTGGCACCTCTTTGTGCAAAGTTGGTCGCTCTGTCCCCCTATAAGATTGCTGCCATGTGCCGCTGGCCTGTTTTTGACACGCATATTCTCTCACTGCAGGATTTTGATCTTTGCGGTGGGAGATGCTCGAAAGGAGATGCTGCACTCAGGCTGGTCTGTGCCCAGGGCCACATGGTGATCCTACTATTGAGGCAAAGGTCTGACGTGATGAAAAATCCTTAACCTCTAAAGTTGGTTCCCTGTGGTTAGTCCTCTTTTGACTTTGCTTTTTGTAGCACCAAAAGGAAAATGTTGGTGGTCAACGCTTGTCCACTACCAGGTACAACTCAACGCCACTATTAAGCCTACATTGGAAAGAAGACCCATAGTCGAGGTAAATCTTAGTAGGCTGTAATGCGGTTAGGAGTATACAGCTCAGAAACACCGGCCGACATGGGGCAACTTCTAAATCCAACTGTCAACAGTGGAATCTACTCAACAGAGTAGTCTGCGTGACATCCTCAATGTTACTTAGCTGTTCCTGGTGACCACTTCAGGTTCTAACTGAACCATGGGCCAAGGAACAACCATAACACATTCCCGGTCTATTAGGCTTACAGTAGTATGCTGGCTTATACTTGCAAATTTGACAGTGCCGCTCCTTTGAAGAGATAAGCTGAGTGTCTGACCTTTCTTGCATCAATGTGTGTCTAACTTAAAAAAAAAAAAACTGCAAATAAATCCAGGGTTTCTGTATACGTTGGGGCATATTTATGAGAGGCTTGCGCTATCGTTGTGCCATTATTTTTTGATGGGATAACGGCACAGCCAGTATTCCATATTTACAAGTCGACACATGCGGCCAAGTGCAGCACTACAAGAACTGATACATCGAAAAATACCTAAACCAGAACTGACTGCGCCATGCAGAATTTAAAATATGTAAGATAGGCATTTCTCCGCAAATAATAATGCAAGGCTTACGCAGTGGTATCCATGAGATTTGGCAATGTGTGACATCTCTTTTAAATGCATCGCGCTAAGCCTGGAATGAGCCAAAATCCCTATGACTAAGTAATCCAGGCATAAGAAATTATGCAGTGGCAGTGGTATAGGAATCTGACCAGCTGAAGTCAACTAAGACAATGGAATAAGTAATTGAATCTTACATCCCCTCAACTAGTAGTAGGCCTACACAAATATCAATCATGATGTCAGACTCTTGAGCAACTTGAAACCATGGCTCCTAATATATTATCATCCACTGCAGCAATTCAATGTGATGCTATGTACTGCATAAAAGGGACAGGCTAGGATTGCCACAGATCAGTATAGGAATGGGCCCCACAAGTCCAGGAAAGCTTACTACAAACCACAAACGGTAAATGCACACAGTAGGTTGGTAACACAGGAAATGTCACTTTACATTACATCAATTACTTGTATCCACTCACATTAAAGTTTCACTCAATATGTCACCCACACCTAAGTATATTGGTGCACATAAGTAGACGATGCCCGCTGTAATGTAACACATATGCCTACTTCATACTTGTTTGATTTTCATCCAGGACCAGTGGAATTGTGTCCAAGGTGAGACTTTCTCTATTTCACACTTCATTACATTAGTCCCCACACATTAGTCCAGTTGTCAGTCAGAACCTACGCTTCGCCTCTGTTGCGTAATGCATTTCTGAATTTGTGCCTGTGGTAAGCCCAAAATCAGCTGTGCGTCACTTTGGGGCAGAGTCCTTGCGCCATGGCACTGCAGTGCAACCTTTTCTGATGCATTGCTCTGCCTTGACACAGCGATCTGTCAGTTTTCATTAATATGCCCCTTTGTTCTAAGGTAGGCAGACTAAGGAGACGGGATGGTGGAAGGAGTGTGGATGTGGCTTCAGTTGTACTTGTAGTTTGTTGGAATGGTTCCTAGTTAGCTTTCTGTTTTTTACAACATATGTGAAAATTGAAGTTGTTTTTAATATGCTTCTCTTCCCCTTTGCTTATCGCCTGCCTTTTTTCTCCTCACAGCCCTTCTTTAAGTTTTCTTAAATCAGCTCTTATTCCTTGTTTTTCCTCCCTTGATCACTCCCTTGATGCACTTTTTCCTCCCCTTTGCTCTTTTTCCTCCTTTCGTACCTTAGGCCCATTTCTATTTTTTACTCTGTCAGGCTCTTCTCCACTCTACAGGTCTTCGTTCTTCCCTTAGTCCTTCGCCCTTGATTTCATTCTCTCTTCCCTTTGGCCTCCAATTTATATCTCTCAGCTCTTCACGCTTCTCCTCCAGCCCCCTTGCAATGTGTGATAAAACATCGAAAACTTGTAGTACTACTGTGTTATCCTGCATTCCCTGGGTCAGAACTCTGAATGGGGAGTTAATACCACACTCTGCAGTATAAGTATATACTGGATGCTTTATTACTACCCCAAAAACTGAGGTTCGTGAAATAAGGCCCTTTGGATTTCTAAATTTGGCAGGCGACATTATTTCCCCATGCTGAAATGATTTCAAGCTTTCAATTCCATATTCGAGTGGCTTATCCAGATAAGGTGTTTTCATTGCATTGTGGTACTTGTCATCCTAAATTTACTATGGGATAATCAAGCCGACAAGTACCAGAATGCAAACTAAAAACTTTGATTGGATGAGCTACTGCGCCGTGGATTCTTGGTCCCTGAGGGATTTGTGCTTTCTAATAGTGGGAGATAAGCAAAAAAATGACAGCCAAAATATGCACCCCCTTTTGTAGTTCTTTAGTCAAGAACAGATTTAAGTAAAAATGCAAGTGTGTGAGGAGAAATCTAATTGCATTTGCACTCTGTTAATCATGGGCCTTTTGATTCTTTACATATCTTAGTCTCTTTTAGAGATAGCTTTAGCTAACCATCCAAAAGAAAAAAAAATGCAGTTGAGTCAGACCTTGTTATCCATTGGTCTGTTCAGCTGCCACTCTCACTCTGCTCCTGCACACTACAGCTTACTGTTCAGGACAGTGAGTCAGCCCACTTCAGCCACTGGCTCTCATGCATTGTGACAGAAGGCAGCTCACCTGAACACATACGCCTTCAGTACCATGCCTGGAGGCCCAATATTTTACTTTGCCAATGTTTTGCTATTTTCTTTATATTTTTAGCCTTTTTATTATTATTTTAGTAATTCCTGTGTGTTTAAAATGTTAGCAGGTTACAAGAGTCAAAGCCAACAACGACCACAGGTTCCTGTGATGTGCATTCATACTAAACAGGGTTTCCATTCCTGCTATAAGTACACCTGTGTAGTAGGGGTCCTCTGTACTATTACATTAAAAGAATATGCAATAGTTCTGTTTTTTTCATGTAGCTTCCACTTTTAGCTGAAGCATATATCCTTTTTTAATTATTTTATTGTATATGGGATAAGATTAAAAACATGTAACCTGCCAAGACCTCTCCAATTGACTTTGCCAATGCTTCTATTAAAAGTATACACAAGGGTTCAGTTTTATTCATGTGGCTGCCACTTTTAGCCAGAGCATATGTCCTTTTTAAAATTATATTAATATATTTGGCGTAAGATTAATAAGAAAAGCAACCTGCCAATGCCTCTCCAATTGGTTTTGGCAATGGTTTTTACCTTTTGAAGCAGGATTATTCCTTTATTATCACTTTAGCTGGAATGTCTTCAGCTGAAAAGTATTAATCTGATAGAGACTTCTAGTTGGAGATTCCTTACCTTATAATTTCCCCCAGGCGTCGGTCTGGATCCGGAAATTTTTCTTGAGCAGTACGATGTGCGCCGTTAGGTGGTGTCTTCCGCATCAGTCGTTGGCACGGTCTTCGTCAGATATGACAGCGCAGGACGTATATATGCACCATTCCAGCACGCTGACATCAGTCCTTTACATGTCAGCCTATGCGCAGATCCAAAGGAGAGCTACCTCACAGTCACTTTTTGACTGGACCTTTTGACTTTGGTTGAAGCTTTTTGACATTCTGACATTGTCGAAATGTCATCGCAGAAGACTGGCTTCAAGCCTGTGGATCCTGTCATTGGATAATATCTGTGACGGATCTGCACCTCGTGTGTCTTTGGTGTCTGGAGCACAACCACGACCTTAAGCCATGGTCCAAGTGCCAGGCCATGAACCCGAAAGCTTTGAGGGAGTGGTCCCTAAAGGTACCTGCAGCTTGGTGCTCGGCTCCACGTCGTTTCTCTTCTGTATCAAGAGAAAGGTCCCAAGACTGCTCGTGGAGCCCACACTCTTTGTCGTACCACTCAAAATCTTCGGGATGTTGGGGTAAGCACAGGAAGAAGTCGAAGAAGAGCAAACATTCTTCGACCTAACCCCAATCCGTCAGATGACGTTATGCGGTAAAAGGAGCGTCGTCGCTGTAGGCCTCTATCCTCTGAGGCTATTTCTGGGTCGGCTCCACACCTCCCCAAGTTTCCAGGAGCCGGAGCCACCCCTACCCCTACCCTACTCTGGAGTGCTTTCGAGCACCACGGGGTCGACAGGGGCCCACTTGGGTTCCACGCCAATGGTTTTGGCCTCGGCTCTGGAGGTCACCCAAAGATCCGTTTCCGGATCTACACCGGCATCAGTTGTGCCACCACCATTGACCAGATGTCAATGCTCCAGACGCCGCCCACGCCTGCGGTCTGTGTCAGTCCCATACTCATTCCTGACTCCAACAAGGATGCCGATTCCGACTCCAATCTTGCTCCCTAGGTCAGATCCTGACCCGTATTCTTATGAGTACGGGTAAGGTGAGAGTATGGAGGGGTCGCTGGAGTCTTTAAAATACCAGCTTGATGACCCCATGGAATGGACTCGGGACCTGGGCGAAGCCAGTGGTATGGACACTTCCCTTGACACTGACATGCTTTCTCCTCCTGCTGTGGCTACGGAGGAGGGAGCATCTTATTCAGTTGTGGTGAGGAAAGTGGCTGTGGTCCGGGGCCTTGAGCTGCCTTTGGTGGCCATCAGGACTAACCACCTGACTGTGGTGCTTCAGCCTGGGGCTTCCACTTCAGAACCCCTTTTGCCCTATCCTTAGAGGCTACCTGGAATCCAAGTGGTCCAGGGAGAGGACGGTTTAGGCGCACAGTGAGCGCCCGCCTTTGATGCATGTCTGACTATAAGGGGACACTCCCTCTCCTGGACACTAGAGGCTAGTAGCCTCTAAGGATAGGGCTCCCTCCCAGGTAGTTTCCTGGCAAGGTAGGCCCCTTCTCTTTTTACTCACTTTTTCATACCCTTAGCATGAGTAGCAAGGATCCTTCGCCCTGATAAATGCCCCGAGACTTTCCAGAGCTCATTACTGAGGGCAGAAACATGTCGGCTCCTTCCTCCTAGATCGGTGACCCTGTGAGTCCTTGTTCTCACAGAGGTGTCCCGATCTCCATTTTTTAACCACACCAAACAGAATCTTTTATTAAATACTTACACAGGTATCTGTTTAGGTGTTTTTATTCCTTAGTTTAGCTGGATCCCTCTATTTCCAGAACCAGAATTAATTTACGCACTCCCTCCTGTTCCTTTAACAGTGAGGTTGAGTCCGCCCAGGTGGCACTGTCCTACCTGGGTGGGGCTAGGTGGTCATATGATGAAGCATGACACTATATAGTGTGTGAGACCACCTAGTCCGTAAAGGAAATTCCTTTCTCTCCCCTCCCTCCCCCCCCTGTTTTCCAGACCCGCTGCAGTACCATAGCTAACTGATACCCCGCCTCCAGTTGAGGACCACGAGGGATCTGGTGTCACAATTGATGCACCATTGATCCATCCCTCGTTATACTAAAAGAACCCCGTGCTCCCTGTTGTGTTTTTGTCGGTTTTACAAATAGTCTGAATGGGATACTCTCTCCGTTTCAAGACTACCCCTCCATCAATGCCACCATCCTACGATCGAATGACTGAGGATCACCTGGCACTTCTCCCTGAGGAGGTTACTGCTTTCTTGGCCAAGGGAGCCATAGAGAGGGCCCCTGTGCCAGAAGTAGGTCGTGGTGTTACTCCCACTACTTTCTGGTGCCCAAAAAGGTCAAGGGCCTCTGCCGTATCCTAGACCTCCGGTTCCTCAATCTCTTCCTCAAGAAGGAGAAGATAAATATGCTAATTCTGGCTCAGGTCCTATCTACCCTGGAACCAGGAGACTGGATGGTAGCGTTGGACTTGGAGGATGCACATTTCCATATTCCCGTCCTGCCTGCCCACAGACGTTACTTGCATTTCATGGTAGGCCAAGAGCATTTTCAGTTTACCATGCTCCCCTAAGGCCTTACCAGCACCCCTCGAGTATTCACCAAAATGATGGCAGTGGTCGCCAATCATCTGGGCAGATCAGGGATTTAAGTCTTCTCCTACCTCGACGACTGGCTGTTGAAGGCGGGTTTGCCCCAGGTGATCGTCTCCCACCTTCAGACAGCTGCGGACCTCCTGCATTCACTAGGGGGCACTATAAATGTGCCAAAGTCACACCTGACTCTCTCTCAGATGCTCCCTTTCATCGGAGCTCTTCTGGAGACAGTTCAGTTTTGGGCCGATCCTCCCGAGTGGCTAGTCCGGGATATTCAGGCTATGATACCTATGTTTCAGCCTCTTTCCTGGATTTTAGTGAGAATGACTCTGAGACTGCCGGACCTCATGGCCCCCTGGTTGTGTCACATGCCAGGTGGCACATGAGGGCTCTGTTGTGGGACCTGAAGTTCCAGTGGGCACAGCATCAGGGGAATCTCTCAGACATGGTGCAGATCTCAGTGGAAACTGTGCAAGACCTGCAATGGTGGCTTTTGAACTGCGATTGGGTTAGAGGCAGATCCCTCTCCCGTCCATGACCAGATCTGACAGTAGTGACCGATGCGTCACTCCTGAGATGGGGTGGCCTAATGGGAGGGGTGGAGATCTGAGGCATCTGGTCTCCGGCAGAGTCCGGGTTCCATATCAATCTTTTGGAGCTCAGGGTGATCATAATAGAATTGAAAGCATACCTTCCCTCCCTCAAATGGAAAGTAGTGCAGGTGTTCACGGACAACACAACCGCCATGTGGTACTGCAACAAACAGGTCGGGTGGGGTCCTGGACCCTTTGCAGGAGGCTCTGCTCCTCTGGACATGGCTGGGACATCAGGGCATATCCCTGGTGGTTCAACATCTGGCAGGCTCTCTGAACACCAGAGTGGACAAACTCAGCCATCAATGACAGGTCGATCAAGAATGGCGTCTTCATCTGGAGGTGCCGCAGGGTCTCTTTCAGCAGTGGGGAGAGTCTTAGTCAGATCTGTTAGCCTCCACAGAGAATGCACAATGCCAGCCATTTTGCACGTTGGAGTTTCCAAGGCTTTTCGCCTTGGGTGAAACTCAGGCCTCGTCTTCACCTTTCCACCAATACCACTTCTTCCCAGAGTTCTCAAGAAGCTCAAGAATGACAGGGTCGAAGTAATTCTTGTGGCTCCGGACTTGGCACGAATAATGTGGTATCCTGAGCTCTTGAGCATGGCCTTCGATCCTCCAATTAGTGTGCCTCTTTGGGAGGATCTTTGGGGACGGTTCTCCACCCAAACCTGTCCAGTCTCTGCTTTCTTGCATGGAGATCGAGTGGCAGCAGTTGACAGCTTTTGACGTTCCGTGTGAAGTCTGTAACGTTATCTTGGCTGCCACGTGTCCCTCCACCAAAACAGTATGTGCCTGTCATTGGAACAAATAAGTGGCATGGTGTACAGGCAAATCTCTTGACCCCTCCACTCCCCCGTCCCCTGCCCCTCTGTCAGATGTCCTCTTGTTTGTTCTTTCTATAGTCCAGCAGGGCTCTGCTTTGGGCACTCTCAAGGATTACTTGTCTGCCCTTTCTGCTTTCGTGAGATTATCTGACAACCCTCTTTGTTTAAATCTTCTATTGTTGGTAGATTCCTGAAGGGTCTTACCCATGTGTTTCCTCCTTCACCGTTCATAATGAACCTATGGGATTTGAACTTGGTTCTTACTTTCCTGATATGTGCACCTTTTGAGCCACTTCCTGACTGTCCACTTAGGCTTCTTACTCTACAGATAGCCTTCCTTGTAGCCATCAGGGTGAGTGAGCTGCAGGCCCTTTTCTCAAGCCACCTTTAATTTCCATCCATCCAGACAAGGTAGTGTTTCGTACCAGAGCTTCCTTTTATGTAGGCCAGTCCCTCACTTTGCATACTTTTTACATGCCCTTACACCCTTCTAAGAAAGAGGAGAAACTCCACTACCTGGACTCAAAAAGAGCGCTGGCATTCTATCGTGATCATACCAAAGTGTTCCGGGTAGAGGATCAACTCTTTGTGGGTTATGTCGGTGTGAAGAAAGGTCAGGCAGTGCAGAAGAGAACCATCTCCAGATGGATTGTTCTCTGCATTAAAATGTGCTACGCATTGGCTAAGAAGCAACCCCTGGTGGGTTTGCATGCTCACACCACCAGAACAATAGTTATAATCACTGCATTAGCACGCAGAGTTCCAGTCCTGAACATCTGCCAGGCAGCAACGTGGGCGTCATTGGACACGTTCACCAAACACTACTGCTTGGACAGTCTGGTCCGAAGGGAGGGGTAATTTGCTTGTGTGGTCCTGCAGCATTCCCTAGTATGATCTTGATTCACAGACCCTCACCCGGGAATGGTATTGCTTGGGTGTTTATTCTAAGGTAAGGAATCTGCAACTAGAAGTCTCTATCAGATGAACAAGTTACTTACTTTCGGTAACAAATTATCTGGTAGAGACATATTCTAGTTGCAGATTCCTTACTGTCCCGCCATCCTCCCTGCTCTGCGAACTGATTTCTAGGGACAGGGACTTCCCGTTCAGGGCCCTAGTTCTGACACCCCAGGGTCATTGTTCTTCATGACTCCGTGCTTCTGGTGTGGAAAGTCGTGAAAATAAACTGTCTGCGCGCCAGGATGGTGCCTATATACGACCCGCTACGTCCTATCCGGCGAACTAGACGCCAACGACGGACACCGAGTCGACCAACGCCACATAATGTTGCACAGGAGTACTGCTCGAGTAAACTCTTCGGATCCAGACTGACACCTGGGCAAAATTCTAAGGTAAAGAGTCTGCAACTAGAATATGTCTCTACCAGATAATTAGTCACAGAAGGTAAATAACTTGTTCTTTGGTCTTGAAGAAAGCCATGGCTTTTTAAAAACTGCCTTGGTCAACCCTCCTTACTAAGGTGATAGAAGCAATTATGAACACATTCAGATGAAAATCTGCTGTTTTGTGGCCTGGATTGCACAGACCTAATTCTGCTCTGGCCCTACTCGGTAAGAGAACGTTGTGCAAGCCTCAAGCCATGAATGGCTCAGTTGCACATACAAAACCAACATTTTCTGTGTTTCTACTTCAAAACAGATCGCAGTGGTAAGACAGTGGTTCTCACATTAGGGATATATCACGTTGCCATTATTTTACTGTGTAGCCTCTTTGACTAAGGGCCTACTTGGAGTTTGGCAGTTGATGTTTATCCATCACAAACGTGACAGATATCCTGTCCACGATCCCATTGTTGCCCGTGGAGATCGTAATACAGCGGATGGGATATCAGTCACTTTTATGATGGAGTAACTCATCTGCCAAACTCGAAATCAGGCCCTACGTTTTATTGGTCACTTTACCAGAGGGCAGAAGCTTCTGTAGCTGTTCTTTGTTGTGCCCACTCCTGTAGACTGAGCATAAACTTTGTGTGTAGTTTACACTTGATGCAGGTGTCGGCCACTCAGTGCTCAGTACACACTTTTCACAAAGGCAGTTTCTGATTCCAGGTGCTGGTGGTATGTTTGAAAACACCCTTTCTCCAGTACCTTATGTTAACCTTGGATAAGTGCAGGATAAATAAGGTGTCTTGTCACGCTAAGGCCCAACCATGACTTTGAACTTGCCAGGTCCTTTAATGTCTTTGTCAGATTTAGTGCTGAGAGTACATTCTCGTGGCAGGATACCTGGCAGTTGCCGAGTGCAGAATAAACGTTCTGAGCCTTGTTACTCTCTGCTCCATTACTTGGTACACGACCAGTTTATTTAATAAAAACAGTGCATGTAGGAACAGGTTCCACCTAAAAATAGGACACAACACATTGGTGATGAGTAGGAACTGTTTATATTTTTACTCTGTATTATTCATAAAGAACGTTTACCCAAGGCCTTCGTGACACTAGCACAAACACGATAATTCGGCCCTCTGGAGTTGCCAACTCGTGAGGGAAGGTAGACATTGGCTAGAAAACTGCCAGGTTTGTGGGTTTTCTCCTAAAACTGAGATAGTTTCCTTGGCAGCTGATCTCCACTGGGTACCTCTTCCACAGCTATGCAGCATCGACTTCAAAAGCTCTTCCTCCAGCATGAATTGTCCAAAAGATTTGAGTCCACCACAGGGTGATTTGGAGCATTTTTCTGACTTCATTCTCTTGACTCTCGTGATTTAAAGAAAAGGAGGGTGGCGGATTTACTTCATTCCCCAGAATTCCAGGGACCCACTTTCCACTGTAATTGCTACAGCTGAAGTCTATCCAAAAGCACCACGAAGTATGACAAGCAGCCCTTTACAAAACACCTCAATAAATAAACAAATGTCTTATCAATTACAGACCGGTTCTGTGGTGCCATGGTCAGTAAGCACAACTGTGTGACTGGCAACAACGTACCCACCCAAACAAATAAAATTGCAAAGTTGTATGATTTGCCCAGAATTGCATGATATTGAACCAGTGCGGAGATTTAGTAAAGCCTTTCCCTCGCTTTCCTCTGTATGCATGACTATGCGAGGAATGGTGACTTCAGTGAGAATCTCATTGTAGTGATACTGGAAAAGTATTATCGTGCCAGTGCCATGTGTTTTGTCTTTTTTGTACATTCCCCTTTTTCAGTTACTTGTTCCAATCTCGAGTAAACTTTTATTTACTCATACCAGTACATCAATGGAAATTAAATTGAGCACTCGCCCAACGACACAATGAACCAGTACTCCGACAAAAGGCATCTGTGTTTGACACAATCATAGATTCTAGGACTGAGTCTTTCTTCCTCCTGATGGTGATTAAATGAGATACCGAACAAATAAACATTTGTTTTAGAGCACCAAGAAACATCTTGAGGTGATGTTTGCTGTACAAATACACGTCATGTTGCGTATCAGCTGTGGCGCGGCACAAATTTACTTCACATTGAGCAGTGCGTACAAGTACCTTTCCAGTGAGCTTTAAATATTGTTTGTTTTAATCACCTTAGGCTAATGTATCTAAAAGAGGAGTGGTCGGACGTCAAGCCCCCTCGGACAGTGGTTGTTCTCAGACTAAACCCTTCAGCCATTAGCTGATTGATAGGGCCATTTTATTGGTGTAACAGAATAGTCTGCTTAAGGAGTAGTTTCTTTGGAGTGTGTGGACGTTGCTGCAACCATGGTTTGCAGTAGAGGTTATAGGTGAGAGGAGAGAGAAAGGTCTCCTTTTACTCTAAATAACCATAAGGGATTTGTATAAAAGAATACCTAACACTGAAAGAGAAGAGGGTATAAAAGACGTTTCAATGAAAGCTGCAGTTTTCACAGTTCAAATCCTGGTGAGGCTGACCAACCTTTCATACTTCCAAGCACTATTAACTTGTGTGACAGAATAGATTTTATATTCAGCAATGTGTCAGTCAAACAGATATAGAAGGGACTGAATAAAAGCAAGAACTTGTTAGGAAACGAGAAAGTAAGAATCTAATTTAATTTTTACAATTTTTTTTTTTTTATTAATAGTTCCTTCAATACTCATAGATTTTATATTAGACTAAAAATAAAAGGACAAGTGGGCGAGGTTACACAGTGTCTGCATACTAATGATCACAGAGCCAATTATTGCATAATCACTGTAGGAGAGTGGCTCAGTACATGGTGTACACCTATCGGTGAGGCACCCTGTACTGAGTCCAGGCAACCCTTAGGTATAGTGTAGGTGACTCTAGATAACCAAAGCTCTCAAAGGGGTAGCTATGGAAAGCAGCTAAGGCTTATCCAGGAGGGTGTAAAGCGGTTGCAAATACCACACAGGTCAGTCGTGAAGGTCACAAAGGAAAGAACCACACCAGTGTTATAATAAATATTGATAAATATTACATATTTTTCTAACACACGCTCTAGAACTAACTTTGGTATATCTCCTAACCGGAGATAAGGTCTTACAAAAATAAACTTAGCAAAAAGGCATAAAATAACATGGGCCCCTATGCTAAAAAAATGGAATGTGAAAATCACTCCCCACCCACACCACCACCCAAGGACCCTCAGGACTGGGGGAAGTACTAAAACCCCAAAGGTAAGTAGGTAGGATTCCCCAGGCAGAGTAGAAATCTCGGGTCAGTGTTGATAGGCTTCCATTAGGAAGTTGCAGTTGGAGTGTTCACATTTTAGGGCCTTTCCCGGAGGACCCTGAGGAAACCTGCTGGGACAAGGGAGGTTGGATAGTGCCCTCACCCGTGGATACCGAGAACAGTGGAGTACCTAAACCAGGGAGCCCAGGTGCATAGGGGTGAAATCGTGTCAGAGCCTCCCAATGAAGTCAGAGGGGATCTCGGTTGTCCAGCTGCTGTAGTAACCCGTGGACCAGGTTGGTGCAACCCAGGTGTGGATTCCAGAGAAAGAGGACCTAAGGAGAGAGGGGACAGGTTCCTGTCCACCAAGATGTGCCCAGGCGGTGCAGAGGGCAATCTTAACCCTTCTCTGTGATGCTTCCTGAAGTACGGTGGGCGAATAAGTGCAGCTGTGGAGTCCAGGCAATGCAGGAGGATTCCAGGAGTCATCCACAAGCTGCCCCACGCCGGCCGTCGAATTGCAGAGGAGTCAGTGGTCAGCAGGACCACTAATAAGCCTTGGGAAATGCAGGGAAGGGTTGCATGGAGTTTGCAGGGTTTGCGGGGATCAGCAAGGTCCAGGTAATCTGACCTTCGCAGGTAGGCCAGGGCCAGCCGTCAGCACGCAGAAGAGCCAGGAGGAATTGGTGGAGGCCCCAGCAGGACCCTTTGGCAGCAGGTAGAGCGAGTCACATGGAGGCCTGAACAGCACATCAAAGAGGGATACCCATGTCCCAGGAGTTGCAGAGAGAAAATCGTTCTTGGAGCTGGAATGTGCTGGAGGCCGGGGCTTCTTTGAGCTTGGAGGTCTTCGAACTGACAACAACAAGCAGAAGCTGTGCACAGCGGTTCCGCCAAGTGGCTCCAGCAAGGGACCACAAACTTCCCAGTTGCAAAGAAAATAGATCAGACCTCTGGAGAGCCCCAGAACCACCACCTGTGCTGCGGAGCCTGGGTGAGTCTGAGGGACCATGGGATCCACAAGCTGGTCATCGTAGTCGAGGTGCCAGCAGATGCAGGGGAGTGACCCCTTCACTCCAAGAGAGATTCCTTCTTGCTTTCCTAAGTGCAGGTAAAGTCCCAGTGACTCTGGGCGATGCAGGGCCACAGGTTTGCAGAAGTCTTTGCAGAACTTGGAAACAAAGTTGCAGTAGGAGCCCTCCTACTTGTTACAGTCTTGCTTCTTGTTCCAGCAAAGAACAGCATCTTTACCTGTGTCCCGGTTGCAGAAGTGTCTTAATGAGGAGACTTGCAGACGGTTCTTGAAGTCTTGCAGACAGATCTAGGGTCCCACCCTCCGGGGAGCCTTTAAGTAACCCAGAAAGGGGGTTGGACACTTACTGCAGTGACCCACCTATCAGAGGGTGTCCGTGACGTCACCCAGCTGGTCTGTCCAGTCAGATGCTCCCATGGGCCTCTGCTCATCTTATTTCCAAGATGGCAGAATCAAGTGGCCCACTGGCAGAGTTCTGTGACCTCCCTAGGGGAGGAGCTGGACAGGGGGGGGCACTCCCCTGTCCTTTGTGTGGTTTTGTGCCAGAATGGGAACCAGGGGTTCCTGTATTGGTGTAAACCAGATTATGCAAGGAGGGCCCCCAATGTGCCCTTCAAAGCAGTCTTGTGGCACTCAGAGGCACCCCCACCCCATCCCAGAGACATCTGTTTCTAAGGAAGAGGTGGTCTTACCTCTGTCCTACAGGAAATCCTTTGCTCTGCCTTCCCCTGCCTGAGTTAGGTTTGCAGCAGGCAAACAGAACAATGTCTGTGGTCAGCAGCACGGCCTGGCATGCAGACCCTGCAAGTCTGTACAGGCAGACATGGGGATCCCCCTAGGAAACCCCCAGAGTACGTGGTATCATGCAACTAGCACTGGAATTGGTGTAGTTGCATCACTCCAACATGTTTGATACCAAGCACGCCGATGTTCAGGGAAGCCATTATGAAGTTGGAACACTCGTTTTGACCGGTGTCCAATACGTACCTTAAGATGACTTCCCACACTTACAAAGCCCAGAGAATGGAGTCTGAGGTTTGTAGGGGCACCTCCACTCATGCAGGGGTGCCCTCACACTTAGAACCATGCACCCTGCCCTTGGGCTAAAGAGTCTACCTTAGGGGTGACTTACTGGGTCAGAGTGCAGTGACCATGATATAAGGCAACCCTTATATCTGGAGTGAAAGGTGTACGCACCATTTCACACAGACTGTAATGGCAGGCCTGTAGTCACAGTTTACATGGCCCCACATGGGTGGCACAATACATGCTGCAGCCCATGGGGGGCCCCTGGTGTACCAATACCGTGGGTATCTAAATATCATATACTAGGGACTTACATGGGTGCACCAGTATGCCAATTGAGGGTGTAAAACTTAACTTATAACTACATTTAGGGGCAAGAGCACTGACACTGGGGTTCTGGTTAGCAGGATCCCAGTGTACCACAGTCTAAAAACACTGACACTAGGCAAAAAGGTGGGGGTAACTGTGCCAGAAAGGTGCTACTTTCCTACACACCCCAACCCCCAAACAAAAGAGGGCAAGATTAGCCTTACCTAGGTGAGTCTTCATTTTCTAAGTGGAAATATCTAGAAAGTCCATCTGTGTTGGTATGGTTACTCCCAGGTCTATGTTCTACTGAAAAGCCCATTCCTTATAAGGAAATGGGCAGCCTCAAAAGTTTTGGATTTTCAGCCTTCATCTGTTTAAGCCACAAGAGGAGCTTGTGGTCTGTTTGAACGATGAAGTGAGTGCCAAAAATGGGCCTCGACGTCTTCAGGGCCTAGACCACAGCGAAGGCCTCCCTCTCGAAAGCTGACCAACTTTTCTGTCTGGGGGCTAACCTTCTGCTGATTAAAGCTACTGGTTGATCCTGGCCCTCCTCATTAAGTTGAGATAGTACTGCTCCTATTCCTATTTCTGAAGCATCTGTCTGAACAATGAATTGTTTGGTGTAGTCACGGTTTTTAATTATTGGAGCTGAGCAAATGCCCTTTTTCAGGGCATCATAGGCCTCTTGACAGCCAACTGTACATGGTACCTTTTTAGGCATCTTCTTTGATGTGAGAGCATTCAAGGGAGTCACAAGAGAGCCATACCCTTTTACAAATCTCCTGTAATACCCAATCAGGCCCAGAAAAGCTCTGCCCTGAGTCTGAGTAGTTGGAGCAACCCAATACACAATAGTTTGGATTTTGCTCTGTGAAGGTTGAACTTGTCCTCCACCCACCAAGTGGCCCAGGTAAACAATTTTGCTCTGCCTTATCTGCCATTTGGTAGCCTTGATAGTGAGGCCTGCCTTTTTAAGGCCTCAAGGACACTTCTGAGGTGGACCAGGTGATCTGCCACGTGAAGATAAGGACAGCAATATCATCTAGATAAACTGCACTAAGGTCTTCCAGGCCTGCCAGAATTTAATTCACTAACTTCTGGAATGTGAATGTGGCAGGTGCATTTTTCAAGCCAAAGGGCATCACAGTGAAATGATAATGCCCACCAGGAGTGGAAAATGCGGTTTTAGGTTTAGCACCATCAGTTAATTCGATCTTCCAATAGCCTGCAGTCAGACCAAAAATGCTGAGATACTTGGCTGTAGCCAGAGTATCAATCAACTCACCTGCTGTGGGGATAGGATAGAGATCAGTGTTAGTGACTGGACTGAGGCCACTGTAGTCTACACAAAACCTAATTTCTTTCTTTCTACCCTGGGAATGAGAATTGGGCACACGCACTACACGACTAGCCGAAGGGCTGTCTGAAGGTTCAATAACCCCTAACTAACTCAAGCATCCTTTGGATCTCTGCCCTGATGCAGTCTTTGACATGGTCAGGCTGCCTGTATATTTTGTTCTTGACAGGCAGACTATCACCTGTGTCCACATCATGTGCACGCCAGGTGGTCTGACTGGGTATCAGGGGAAAAGAGTTCTGAAAATTGACTGAGAACTTGTCTGCAGTCAGCTTGTTGGAGTTCAGTGAGGCAATCAGCAAAGACTACCCCATCCTCTGAACCATCAACAGGGTCAGGGAGTCACTCTTCTTCCTGTCCCTCATCAGTGGCCATGGGCAAGCTCATGTCAGCCCTGTCGAAATAAGGCTTTAGGCAGTTCACATGAAGCATCCTGCGGGGACTTCTTGCAGTAGCCAGGTCAACTAAATTGATAACCTCACCCTTCTCCACAATTGTGTAGGGGACACTCCTCTTGTCTTGGAGTGCTTGGAGTGCTTTTGGGGCCACAGACTCCAAAACCCACACTTTCTATCCTGGCTGGTGAACAGTCAGCAGAGTCTTTTGGTCATGACATTGCTTTTGCAGCTTTGGCTGGCCTCAAGGTTTTTAGTGGCCTTCATCTACTCAGCCATATGTGACCGTAGGCCTACTACATAATCCACAATGTCCTGTTTGGGGGATTTGAGAGATTGCTCCCATCCCTCCTTCACAAGACAAAGAGGACCCCTAAATGGATGCCAAAACAGAAGCTCAAATGGGCTGTAACCCACTCCCTTCTGTAGAATCTCTCGGTAGGCAAAAAGAAGGCAAGGTAGCAGGACTCCCTGTCTCCTCCTGAGTATTTCAGAGTCCAATTATACCTTTAAGGGTTTTGTTGGCTCAACTAACTCGTTTCCTTGTGGATAGTAAGGGGTGTTGAATGTGTAAGTTACAACACACTTCTTCCACATTGCTTTCAGGTAGCCAGTCATGAAGTTTGCATCCCTGTCTGACACCACCTGCTTAGGGAATCCCAATCTGGAAAGATTACTAGAATGGTTTTGGCCACTGCAGGTGCTGTAGTGGGTTTAGGAGGATAGTTTCTTGGTACCTGGTGGCATGGTCCACCGCCACCACAATAAATCTGTTGTCATAGGCTATAGGAGGGTCAAGGGAACCAACAATGTCAATCTCTACACTATCAAAGGGAACCCCAACTACTGGTAGTGGAAGTAAGGGGGCCTTGGTAATGCCACCTGAATTGCCACTGGCGTGGCAAGTGACACAGGAGCGACAAAACTCCTTGGTGTCTTTAGATGTGGGGCCAGTGAAAGTCTGTCCCACGTTTTGCTTTTCCCAAGATGTCCTGCAAAAGGAATGTCCTGGTCCAGGGCCAATAAGAACTCCATAAACTTCTGAGATATGACCAACCTCCTGGTAGTACCAGGCTTGGGGTTCTGCTCCAATCCAGTCCACCTCACCCCAGTCCACTCCATCCTAATTCACCCCACTTCAGTCCACCCCACACCAATCCAATCCACCCCAGTCCAGTCTACCTCACTCCAGTTCACCACAGTCCAACCCACCCCACTCCAGTCCAACCCATCCCACTCCAAACAACCACATATCAAACTAACCCAACCCATCCCGCTACAATCAAACACCCGAATCCAGTCTAACCCAATCAACCCACTCTAATCCACCACCTCACCCCAGTCAATCCCACTCTAGACCAATCCACTTTATTCCACCCGAGGCCAATCCAGTTCACCTTAATCCACCCTACCCCAGTCCAATCCACTCCTCCTCACACTACCTTACTCCTCCCCACTCCAGTCCAATCCACCACACTCCACACCAATCCAATCCACCCAACTCTAATCCAGTTCTTGCCACTTCAGTCCAATCCACCCCACCCTAATCCAAACTAATCCACCTTGTCCAGTCCAGCCCCCTGCCCAATCCTCTTCACCCCACTCCAATCAATTCACCCCACTCAATCCACATCACCCCACTCCAATCCAATCCACCCCACCTCAGTGTATTCCACCTCACTCCAATCCACCGTACACACCTTACCCAAATCCACCGCTCCCATTTCAATCCACCCTATTCCAATCCACCTCACCCACTCTACTACAGTCCTCCTCACTCTAATCAGGTTCTACCCATTCTGCTTCAGTCTACCCCACTGTACTCAAATCTACCTTACCCTATTTCAATCCACCCTATTCTACTCAAGTCCACCCCACTCCACACCAATTCATTCTACTCCAGGCCACCTTAATCCAACCCACACCAATCCAATCCATCTCACACCAACCCATTCCACTTCACACTGATCCTATCCACCATACACCAATCATATTCAGCCCAGTCCAATCCACTCCACTCCATTCCAATCCCCCCACTCCAGCCCAATTCAGCACGCTCCAGTGAAGTCCACCTCACTTCAGTCCAATCCACCACAATCCACCCTACTCAAATGCAGTCAACTCCAAACCACCACACTCCAAAAAAGCCACTCCAATCCACTCACCCTATCCCACTCCAATCCATCCCTCCCTACTCCATCCCACTCCAGTCCATCCCCCATCCACTCCACCTCATTTCACCCAATCCAATCCATCCCATTCAATTTTACCCCACTCCAGTCCAATCCACCCTACTCCAGTCCAATTCACCCAACTACAATCCACCCCATCCCAGGTCAAGTCACCCTACCCCAATCCAATACAATCGACCTTGACCCAATCTACTCCACACTACCCCGCTTCCTTCAGTCCACCCTACTCCACCCCACCCCACTCTACCCATCCCATTTTAGTCCAGTCCACCCACTCTAGCCCAATCCAACCTGCTGTACCCAATCCACTGCACTCCAATCCATCCACTCAACTCTGGACTAGTCCACTCCTGTCCAGTCCACCCAACTCCATTCAAATGAATCCAGTCCACCCCACTCCAGTCAGTCTAATCCACCCCACCCTAGTACTATCAGTTCAGTCTAATCCACCCCACTCCAATCCACCCACTTCATTCACCCCACCGTACTCTGCTCCAGCCCACCCCACTACCTCAGTCCACTCCAATCCACTCCCTCTGTTCCACCCTATGCCACTCCACTCACTTTGCCACGGGAACTACTGAACTCTACTCTCCTGAACTCAGCTGTAAGACACTGTACTCGCCCCTGTTCCACTCCACTCTGCAACACTCCACACCACTACCTTTTACCATGCTAAACAGCAGCCACACTAATGTACGACATGGCAACAGTACATTGCAAAGCCAATAGCTCTTGTATAGGTGAGACCTGTTGGCTTTGCCATTGCTTGTTTAAAATCGTCCTCTTTTCTCCTTCCAAAAGTTGACATGTATACTGGTGTCATCAGGACACACAAAAGTCCCTTCCAGGTCTTGAGGCCCAGGTAGGCCGTTTCCCTGTCCACCCCGTGTCTGCATTGGTGTTCCAGAGCACTCAGTTAAAATCTTCTGACCAGGGCAAAGCTTTAACTGTTGGCTACACAGTCATTTCTGATGCGCGCGGTTTAACCCTCAAATAATTCAAAATGCAGTTTGTTTGTGACCTAAGAATAAAACCACAACAAGCGTACTGTCACATTTGTCCTTGTTGACAATGTCTTTGGGACACGGTTTTAAAAACTTTTGGTCCCGTTGGTTAGTTAAGGGAGGCGGGGGAGGGGGTGGTAAATTCTGACAGAAGAGAGGAGCTGAGAACCAGAAGGGGCGGGCTACGGGGGGAGGAGAAAGGGGTCTGGAAAGGGGAAGAAGGGACAGGTGGGACATGTTCGTTGGAGGCCAGGAACCACGCGGGAAGAGCAGCGGGTGGGGACTGCTGACTCTACAGAGGGGCACTGCTGGCGAGAGAAGGGGAGGGCACAGAGAGGGGAAGCGGGGGTTCCTGTGGAAAGCTGTACACAGGCCGGGAACTGCTGAAAGCCCCGGGGAAAGACATGAAGGGGTGGGCGGACACCGCTGCTGAAGACATGGCGGGAGAGACCGCGTAAAATGGGAAGGCTAGTAATTGCTACAGAAAGCGAGGGAGAAAGGGAAAGGGCAGAAGGTGCCGAGGTAAACATCATAGACATGATAAAAGTGTAGAGAGTACAAGGCGTAAAGTAAGGAGAGAGGAGCCTCCTAACACGCCAGGGGCACCCATTCAGCCAAGAACAAAGAGTATCTGTGAGATATGGAAGACTCATAGGCCTCCCTTTCATATTCGGCAGGGGGTCCTTTTCGTGCTGCCTTATGCCACTGGTGTGTGTGTGTGTGTGTGGGGGGGGGAGGGGGGGGGGGGTCGGGGGGCGAGAGAGAGAGGACAGCCTCTGGGAAGGCAGTGATGTCTAGAACTGCCGAGTCCAGACTCACAATTAAAACACTGTAATCTTTAGATATCACACTGTCCTTCAGCCCCTAAACAAGCTACATTCCTGCCTATCACTGATATTTTAGCATGAAAACATATTTTCAGACAGTGCTTAACATTTATTTTAGGAAAACAAAAGGATTGGCGCCTTATTTCAATAACAAATTCAGCACAACAATTGTACATGGAAAGTAATGAAGGAACAACACATTTTTTTCGATACGACTAATGTATTCATATTCGAGTGGGATGATGCAATGACTTGTGCTCAAAAACCAAGGAAGGCAGTGCTCGATATACTTCTTGGCTATTTATGTTATGAGCGATGTTGTTTGTAAAATGTGCTGGCAGGGTATATTAACCCTAAAAGCTTATTTTGATGATATAATGTACAAAAATGTGGCTTCAAAATTAGTTTTCGATGTGTTTCAAAATATTCTGGACGAGTGGAGCCCTCCTGCCTTTGACGCCAAAATGTCCTCTATGCCAGCTTTGGTTGTTTAGGTCGAAGCTTAGCAGACAGCACAGCTGTCTGGTTTGCTAGACATCTTGTGGACTTTCAGAAAGCTTCCCTGGCAATGCATTCCACCAATTACTTACCATTGTCTTTTTGGTTTGTAACTCACATTGACTTTCTTTCTATTTCCTGGCTTTATGTGCTTTAGGCTGCCCTGCTTGTTTTTGTCCCTTCCAGTGAGCATACCCTGTTAACTGTATTCTTCCACAGTGCTGGCTTTCTGTAAACAGGCCTTTAAATATTGTTCTTATCTTGTCATATTTGCCGTGTATTCAAAGACAGGTCAAATGTCAGGCTGTCTTCCGAGGGAGCTTGGTGTTTACTTTTTGTTTTCTGACTTCAAAGTAATAGGATTAATGTAACTATTTTGCTGTGAAAGGAATGGCTTTCTCAAATGTGGTGAAAAAAAATAATTTAATATGGTCAAAAGAAATCAATACACTAGGTGATGACATTTCTGGACATTATTGTTTGTGCGCTGTATACTTTTATTAGTAATATTATGTCTGTGCAAATGTAATTGTCTTTTCAATTGAAAATGTGTTGTCTGTAATGGTAGATCAATACCACACCACGAATACTCCACTTCATGCCACTCCACTCTGTCACTGCACTCTATGCCTCTCTACTCTGCACCACTCAACTCTACCCCACTGCACTCTATGCCTCTCTATGCTGCTGTGCACTACTATACTCTGTGCTAATACACTCTACACCACTCTACTGTACTCTGCACCACTTCACAGCACACTTCTCTACGCCAGTCCACTCTACTCTGTGCCACCTCACTCAACTGTCACTCCACTTTACGCCACTCCTGTCTGACAGTCTATGCCACTCTGCACCACTTCACTCTACGCCACTTTACTCCACTCTGTGCCACTCAATGCTACACCACACCACTCTGACATTTTACTAAACTATTTTACACCACTCCACTCACTCCAGTCCGCTCTAGGCATTTCATTCCACTCTGTGGCACTCCACTCTAGAATGCTTTACTTCAATCTGTGACACTTAACTCCACTCTATGCTTTGTGACTCTACGCCCCTCCACTCTGACAATACTACACTCCACTTTATTTACGCCACTCTGCTCCACTCTGTCATTCTATGCTACAACATTCTACTCTACTTACCAACTATAGCACTCTACTTTACGACACTCCACTCTACAATCCTGCACTCCATGATACTCTCCGATATGCCACTCTGCGCCACTCAACTCCATTCTACACTGCTCCACTCTGCCACTCCAGTCTGACACTCTACTCCACTTCACTCTATGCCCCTTTAATCCATTCTGCACATCTCCAATCAATACCCCTTCACTTTGTGCCACTCTACATCACTCCACTGTACACCACTCCACTCTAATTGACAACACTCCACTCTACGCCACTCTGTGCTGCTCTACAACACTCCACGGCACACCAATCTATGCCACTCTAAGCCACAACACTCCACACCACTCCTACGTCACAATGAACAGCAGCTCCACTGGTGTATAACATGGTTAAAACACATTGGCAAAGCCAAAAGCTCTTGCACAGACGAGACCTTTTGGCTTTGCCAAAGCTTGTTTTGAATCTTGAGCCCACCACTCCAGGCCAGTGACTCATAATAGTTGTCCGGAAAGGGAGCCAATTTTAGTAAATAATAGAAATGTCAACCTGCGTACTGCTTTTAACGGGAACAAGTAATGGCTCGTCCGAAAAGTGGGCATTTTTTTTGGGGTGGGGGGCACGTTAAATATCACACACTCATATTTGTTGGTTGGCGGCGGGCGGCTAGTGGGGCATCTGCTTTGTGTTCACGCAACCACAGTACTGAAGGAAAGGCGCTATTTACCTACAGCTTGCGGCCTGCTAGGAAGTAGGGGCCAGATGTAGCAAAGAAACATTTTGCGAGTTGCAAATAGCGAGTCATAGCGACTCGCTATTTGCAACTCACAAAATGTTATGCAGAACGGTGTCTCAGACACCGTCTGCGAGTCGGTATGGGGTCGCAATGACCCACCTCATGAATATTCATGAGGTGGGTCGCAAATTGCGGCCCCATACCGACTATGGGCACTCGCAAACATGGAGGCCTGCTGTAGTCAGCAGACCTCCGTGTTCGTGACTGCTTTAAATAAAGCAGTTTTTTTTTTTTAATTGTAGCCCGTTTTCCTTAAAGGAAAACGAGCTGCACTTAAAAAAAAAAACGAAACCTTTAGTTTCGGTATTTTTTCAGGGCAGGGAGTGGTCCCTTGGACCACTCCCTGCCCTGAAAAAATGTTTTTGGGACCAGTCACAAACTGGAAGGGGTCCCATGGAGACCCCTTCCAATTTGCGAGTGGGTTACCATCCACTTGAAGTGAATGGTAACTGCAACACCATTTGCGACCGCATATGCGGTCGCAAATGGTATTGCATACCACTAGGAATCGCAAATAGGAAGGGAACACCCCTTCCTATTTGTGATTCTGAAATGCATTTTGCGAGTCGGTCCGACTCGCAGAATGCATTTCTGCATAGGAAAATGCGATTTGCAACTCGCAAACTGCAGTTTTTGCCGTTTGCGAGTTGCAAATCCTTTCCTACATCTGGCCCTAGTTTCTTTGTCAGATGCCATGGTGTGGCTACCTTTGGGATCCACGGAGCAGATGCTGCTGAAAAGTACCTGTACTCCAGCCTCTCTCCTTGCCTACGTCTTAGATGTCTGGTACTTCCCATGAAGACATGCTTGAACCATATTGATAAATTTCCAATTTTCAGCCCTCTTGAGTTGTGTCATAGAAGAACCAGACATTTTTGAAGAGTTGTTCTGGCTACTCTGCTGGTGCTGACTGGTCTGCAGTTGCACGTTGCCCAAGGGGCCCTTCTTTTCGTACACACTTGCAAACATTTTTTAGGAGGGGGAAAGGGCTATCTGTGCTTAGTACGACAGGTCTCCACTTGAATACAGAGACGTTTTTCCAAATCAAATTGTGTCACAGGCTCTCGTGTTCGTTCACACATACAAGGTCCCTGAAGCTATTACCACTATATTACGCTGCCAGTTTCGACAGTATGATGCAGAATTGTGATGTACCATATTGTTGAGTAATTCTTATGCACCATTCCTGCAGTCCGCAGGCGTTACTCTATCTATAATGCAGCATATTTGTAAGAATTAAACATTTTTTCCACTAGTGGATAAAAGGTATGAATATGGTCTAGTTTAAGGCGCAGAAGTATTTAGGGGGTTAAGATAGTTTGCGCTGTCATCTACATTGAATATTGTCATTAAAATCTGCCATCCAGTGACTAAACGGGCGCTAACACTTAAATTGCTTTTTTCTGTCTCTAGAATTTTTTCCCCCATGGCTGCAAAAGTGCTAAATTGTGGGAGAATTGTTCATTCATAAAAGAAATAAAAAAATTTAATACTGAGGGAGCCGCTTGTTAATGCGCCCTGACTGAAATGCCAACCCAACCCAACAACGGAGTAGCTGTGGTTTGAATGGGCTGAGGGGCATTCATGGTTGGGTCATGGCCGCTCCCTGGTCAGTAGCCCAGCAGAGAAAGTACATGTTGTAATAATATAAGGGCAGGTGTTGCCCAGGACCGTGCTTACTGAGTACTGCCCTCCTCGGTAGGTAAGCAGAGGCGTAATACAAGCCTTTGCAATACAAGGGCTCCCAACACCTATGGGGCCAAGCACTTCAGCGGGCTCCCATTCACTTCAAGGCCAATGAATCTCTGTGGACTAAAGCAGACTAAGAGACCCCCTCATCACATTCTACAGGGCGCCCCATGGCTTTGCGTTAAGCCATTGGAGGTAGGCTTAGCTTCTGCCCACCAGCTACTTATCCCACTTCAGTGTGTTAAAAATAATGCACTCCAGGGCGCTTGCGGTATTCAGTAGACCATCTTTAGTAGATCAGACATTCAGGAGCTCATATGTCACTGGCTAACAGTTTCATCCTCACCGTTTTCCCTTTTTGACTGGGTTGTGTGCTTCAAATCTCGAATGTAGAGATGTTATATACATCACAGGGCTGACGTTGTTGCTCTACATTTCTCTTGTGGTGAGTTAAGTCTTCCACGCGGTTTTCAACAGTCCTGTGCATTTTCCCCCACTGAGCCCGATAAGAGTGTGAGCCCACTCAAGGTTCTCTCGTTCACTTGACTGTGGGACAGCAGAACTTGGACTCCAATGTCAGGGGCACAAAAGTAACCCCTTTTTGGTAGTATCCACTGCTCAGGCGATGCAGTACTGGTGGTGGCGACAACCTATTTTGTAGTCAGGTGTACGTGTCTTCTTACCTGTAGACTACTTTAGATGGTCTGAATTCTACTACCCCAGGTAAATGTCGATTCAGACATGGGGCATGCATTAAGGGTGCATATAGTAAATATTGAGTATGTGGGTTTGAGGGCAAAGGGTGGAATTATGTGTTTGAAGAGACTGGTGGATGCTGGAGTTCACAGTACACCACAGGGCTGTGCAACATAAAATTGTACCCTCTATTGTGCAGGCCTGATGGCCAGACCCCACACACGCATCTATTTTCCTCCCCAAATTAAACAAGCATTTGCAATGCAACGGGTCTTGAGTTTGCTCATGTTAGAGCTGATCGCGTTGTAAACTCCTAACCCAACTTTTAATCTATCGGCAAAAGTGCTTTTATGTACGTAACCGAAAAAGTGAAATTAACTGTGTAAAGCGCTTGACTTCTGCCAAGCAAAATTGCGCTAGGAAAATAGAGAAAAAGTAGTCCACGATCCGACAGAAAACAGCGAGCCTCGCATGTTTTCTGTACTTGGTCGCTGCGCTTGAGGAGGGCTAATCACCGGAAAAGGCATGACCTGTGCATGCCTTCCACTAATGAAAGCAAGCAGATTTTACTAAGCAAGCCCACGAACCAATGAAACACACTGACTTGACATCGACAGGGCTCCGAGCCCTTCTCTAGTAACTAAAGCGTCTTGCTGCAATACCCATGCGCGAGCGCATGCAACGTAGGCTAGACCCTAAAAAGACTTGCTTTGGCTGCCCTTCTATGTAGCAGAGCCCCCTGCCAGATTGAGCTCCCTCCTTCCCTCTTTTTGACCAACAACCCTCTGTATCATGGCCTCCCAGACAGTCCTACCACATGCACCTCAGACAGATCAAACAAACCTCAGGAGGGGCAGCAGAGCAGGGACCTTGCACATTTTTAAGTGTGGGAAGAATGTTTCCCAAGGATTGGATCCTTGCTTGAACACCAAAGGAGGATACGTGCTACTCTCCGCAGCCAGCACTTTGTTCATTGTTTCTACCGGGCACCAAAGAGGTCCTGTGCACCAGCATTGGGAGATGAGAAGGCAGAAGAGCCAGGAGTGGAACCTCTTCTTGGTTTGCTTCTCTTCCTCCACCCTGAGCCTGAGACTTGGGAAGCCTAGATTTGCTGCTTGAAAACAAAGGAGAATGAAGACACGTCGACCTGCGAGGAGGGGTGGTCTGCACCTGGCAGGAAGAAGTGACATGATCCAAAGGAAATCCAAGTATAAATAAATCCCCTGAAATCGGCTATAAATCTAACATTAGTAAATGAAGGGCTGCGTATGCATTGATCAGCGTTTGCTTATATATTATTCCTTCGCAAAATTTCATAAACCAGACCCCTTATGTATAGTTTACGTTTTTTTAGGTTGAGGCTTTTCTGTGATAACATTAGTAAAACAAAAAATCTTAGTGTGACACACATGGCATGGTCGGTGATGTGCTGGTATCACACGGTGAGCACAGGATGAACTGGAAACTACTATACAGAATAGGTTTCCAGCTCGCATGTGGTGGCTCTGCACTTAGGATAAAGAAGGGGACTTCAGAATTCTTCTATCTGTTGTTTGTGGAGAGTTAGGAGTGGCAAGACATGGCACAAAACCAACCCTCCTCACCAGTCCCATCACCTCCAAATGTCCTACCATGCCTGTGAGTACCTCGGTCGTACCTCCTCTTGAGGACCCGCCTCCACACTCATGTGGTCAGAATGATTCCGAAGGTTAGCAGGTCTTAAGGACTTATGCCTTTCTTATAGTAACTTAAGAGTCTGATCTAAAAATGGTCTTTTCTTTTAAAAACGTGGTAGTACAATTTGGTAACTGTACTCTATAACCCTATTTATTTTAGTAATGTGTGTGGTTCTAATAATGACTGACTGATTTTAAAGTTATGAATAAAGAATCATTCCTACATAACCGGAAGTAAATGGGACTCAAGGATCTGGGCTATGAAATAACAATAATGATAGCATTTAAATAATGGTTGGTGAACGTGTAGGTAAGACGTACTCATAGATTTGAGTTTAATAGTAGTTTCCATTGACTTTCTTTACACTTAGTATTTCTACACCTCACCTCCAATGTCTTTAGTTAGGCCCAAACCCAACATTATGGCTTCACATCCAAGAGAAGCGAGCCAGCTGACAGAACCTGTGCAGCAGGACAGATCCAAAAAAAGAGATTGCCCAGGAGCCCTGCAGTCGCACAGCTCAGCTGCCCAGGGGAAGAAAGAAAGACAACCAGTTTGAGGAGATGCCCCCTCACCTTCACAAGTCGAGAAGGGGAGCCTGCATCTTAACACTATTGTGGGACCTCACAATTATTGGTCATCTTCCCCAAACAATGGGGGGGAGGCTATCAATTGCTATAGGAATTCGATCTGGAATTTTAACCCTTTCAGTCATCATCCTAGTTATATTTTCAAAAGATTTCCAGATAAAGCCATAGTTATTTTTTTTTCAGTAGGATCAGTGTCTTATGGCCACTGTGACTCCCAGTGGGTGACCCCTACATCTTTGGTGCCCCTCTACTCGAACAATTGTACAGCAGCAGGGAGAGCCTGGGATAAAGGCCCATGCAAGGAAAATACGCATTTTGAGAGACCGTGAAAACTGGTTAGCTAGTTTGCAAGCTGTACCCAACATAGAGTCCAGTGGGACTCAGGACTGTAGTGGCTAGGGGCAGTGACTCCCCTCCTCCCTGGCAGTCGACACTGGTTACTTGGCAAGAATGTTTCCAGGATTCCCAAACGTGGGCATTCTGTTTGGTTGGCAGGTCTTTGGCATAACCATTTTAAAATATATACTTGACTTTTAAGGGTGCCTTTCTCTTTAACCTAGTGCATATTTGAGTACCAAATGTGGGTACATCATTTGTGTGCCTCCATTGCACCCTTGCCCCCTCCGTTTGCTTCCCCCCTACCTGCTCGTCCAGCAGCTCCCGCACCTCTTATGGTCATTTATGTGTGTATACATATATATATATATTTTTTTTTTTTTTTTTTTTTTATCGAGGGCTTGGCAGCTGCCATTTGCTGTCAGGCGCTGCTTAGTTCGCTACAGGATTAAACCGGACAGCGTTGAGCTCCACCTTATGGTGGATGAATCGAATATTTTTAAGACTCCCAGGTTAAGCCAGCTTTGAGGTACATGTAGAAACTGGATAAATCTGGGGCAGAATGTATCGAGGATGGTGTTACGGGACAGCATTGGGATCCATCGGAAGGGGAATGGGATGATCATTATTGCACATATCGGGGTATGGAATCCACCTGTATCAGATCCACCAGATCAGGTCAATTACATGTGCCGGGAACGGGTCTTAAATGGAATGGGTTGAACTGGTGTCGGATCTAGCAGGAAATCGGATAAGCCAGTAGTGGATTCTACAGGGCAGTGGGTGGGGCCAGCATCATATTTACCAAGGAATGGGAGGAGCCAGTATTTGTTAGAGTGCTGAAGAGTTAACGTAATACGCTTCTGTAGATGCCCTGAACGTTTGCTGCTCATTTCCGTATCTAATTCTCATATTCCGTGTTTTAGGAAGGATGGGAAGAAGCCAGGAGTTTCACTGCTTCTCTGTATTTTTTAGGGCGCCTGTTCTTCATCTATACATCTGGGACCACCGGGATGCCAAAGGCAGCTATCGTAGTCCACAGCAGGTGGGTTCTTGGTTAACAGTCCATGGTTTATAGGTTTGTGTTTTTCTTAATCTGGTCATCGCGACGATGTGTTGGTGTAACCTTTCCCTGCACCACATCCTCTCCCACAGGTATTACCGCATCGCTGCCTTTGGCTATTACAGTTACCGCCTGCAACCTTCAGACATCATGTACAACTGTCTGCCCCTCTACCACAGTGCAGGTGAGCTCTGGGGGGGTTCAGGTACCCCTCTGCATCTGGGACAGTAGGGGTGCTCACATAGTGCACTCAGCAGCATCATGGTGGTTGCTTTCTTTGTAGAAGGGGGCAGTGCTTGTGCCATGGGCCCTGCCACCATTTTGTTATCTTCTCACGTGGGAGTAAACCAGGAGGGCAGAAGAGTCTTTCAATGATAGAAGCACTTCAGGTGACATGGGCCACTTACAAACCGTTCCAGGTAATACTCATGGGGCTTAGACCTCTTACATGCTGAAGGGTGTTTCCAGATTAAGGGCAGAAGTGCACACATCCCGGTAGGGGAGACCACAGTTCTCAGACATTTCACTTAGCATTGCTGTTATTTTATTTTCTCCTAATTTTCTGCTGTTTGCACCTCATCCATCCTCCAGGCAACACCATGGGCATGGGGCAGTGCCTGCTCTATGGGATCACCGTGGTCATCAGGAAAAAGTTTTCTGCCAGTCGATTTTGGGACGATTGCGTGAAGTACAACTGCACGGTAAGTACCCCTGCTTTCAGTACCAGGGTGCATTAGATGGTCGCTTTGCCTTATCAGAAGTGTGAAGATTCGCATAACTGCCCCTTGCACACACCCCAGGTCCTTGGACTAGAAATGCCCACTCCACTAAAAAGTGTGTGCCCAGCTGGCTTGTGTGTCTGCGCCCACATTCGGCTTGCCCCTCTGCCCGTGTAAGAGCACAGCAGTTGTGCTGTGCTGTGTCATCAGACATGGCTACATTGCCCTTACCAGGGCACCATAGCTTCCCAGTGTGCACGTGCATTGTCCTAAGTGGGTGTGCCCGAACACAGGCCTTGTCTTCAATGGCTCATACTGCTGCACTAGTCCACACAAATGCCAACCCAGCTTAGATAGGAGTGCCAGAACTGCAAGGAAACCGGTGTCCAAAGCAATATAGTCCTCTCAGCCCACGAGTAGAAGCGGCAACAGTACTACTCCCACAGCACCAGACGTGCCCGCTCTTCCTTTTTGACGGACCAAGCACTGCGTCTCCTGCTAGCGTGAAGGCCCCGGCTCCCACACTTGGCACAGCGCTTGCATTCAGCCTCCACAGAGGGGGCCCGCCGTTAGCAGCTGCATTGCTGTTAGCTGAGATCATGGCGTTTGTCCTAACTGTGCCTGTCACTTACGACTCCTCCAGGTCATTCAGTACATCGGAGAGATATGTCGGTACCTGCTGAACCAGCCCGTGCGGGAGGCAGAGACGAAGCATCGTGTCCGCCTGGCCATCGGCAACGGGCTGAGACCCTCCATCTGGGAACAGTTCACCCAACGCTTCCGGATCAAGCAGATTGGCGAGTTCTACGGGGCCACTGAGTGCAACTGCAGCGTCGCCAACCTGGATGGAAAGGTGCCAGAGAGCTGTCTGCAGGGAGAATGTGTGGGGGTGGTGCACGGGGGTTTGGGGGATTGAGTAGCCGTGGGGGAGGGGGCTCTTCAGAGGGTAAAACCTAAAGCGAATTCATGGGAAGTTCTGCTTCACCCCGGGGACGACATGGGCTGTTTCAGCAGTGATGGCGGTGTTGTGCAGCCATTGAGGCCTACTGGAGTCTGGTTGTTACAGGGGCTGGTGCTATGAGGCATATCGCAGCGAGGGGGCAGTGCCACGGTGAGGGGCGGGCAGGGTTCTTCCTGTAGGAAGTTGGCTCACTAAGTCTGCAGCGCTGTTCTAGTTTGTGTGGCTTCGTATTTAATGGGTGTGCTCTCTGCTCTTGGAACCCCTGTCCCTCCAGGTGGGAGCCTGCGGGTTTAATAGCCGGATTTTGCCAAACATATATCCGATTCGCCTGGTGAAGGTGAACGAGGACACAATGGACCTGATTCGGGACTCCAACGGAATCTGTGTTTCCTGCCAGCCCGGTAAGATCCAGGACATTCGCACATCGCAGTAATGTATCCGAAAGGGGGTTCACTCCAGTGGGCTTATCAGCGCACAGGTAAAAGGAGACCGCCTTAGCCAACACATACAGACCCTATATTGCCCCTTCCAAGTGTTGTGGGGATGTCCCAATGATCCTAGCTGTGCTCAATTACCGTCCATGAGCGATCCTAAAAGCTAGCCCGGAGCACCTGCCTGGCATTCTTGGCAGCCAACTTGGGGTTTTGACAACTCAAAGCTTTAAATTTGCCCTCCTTAGCCTTGTAATGTACTCTGAGATGCACGCCTATGATTCTCAGGCGACACATGGGGTGCACATACTTCGGGACTTTTGTCTCCTGTTTTAGGGGATGCAGTGATGCTTTAAATCTCACCGATTTGCAGAGGCTGCTCCAAGGTGATGGGGTGATTTTTATTTGTGAGGTGTAGTTTGCGGGAGCTGCAGTACTGTTTTTTGAGGGTGAAACATTGACAACTGTTACAAAGTGATGCCTTGCTCGAGGCTGTGGACTTTAGGATTTGTCCTGAGTGGATCTGAGGAGAGATTTTGAAAGCAGTATGAGCTGCTTTGGAAGAAGTCACTAGAAGCTGTAATGATTTGTTGCCCCTATACTGGCTGGCTTCCACTGTCAGCAATAGGAGCTCCTTTATAAAAGTCAGTCTTCGGTAGCTAAAACCACTGGTTTCCACAGGCAGCCATTCACAGTGCTTTAGCTGGAAAATTAAAGTGCAGGTACTCTGTGCCAGACTACCTGCTTGTTTCTGAGAAGTGCCGGTACTCTCCAATTAAAAGTATTACGTTTTTCTTGAGATATGCCGGTACTCTCCCTCTCAAAATAAAGAAGTGCCGGTACTCAGTACCGGAGAGTACCGGCCCATTTAAAGCGCCGGTCATTCAGAAATCTTTAAATAAGTGTTCATGGATTTGTAAATGCTGTATTTTGCATTCCATGGTAAGAATAATGGCTGTTTTTTGGCCATGCTTTTTCATCAACAACAACTCGATTTTGGGAACTACTCCTGGGCTTTGGGAGTGGGTATGGCTGGGTTGAAGAGTAGCTCTTGTCTAGTTTAGTGCATGATTAAATGATGGAAGCCAGGAGATGTGATGTACCTTATTGCTGAGGATGCAAAGTTGTTTTGCATTTCCAGCATCTCTGACGCAGTCTGTTGACCTTCTCTAGGGGAAGCAGGCCTTCTGGTTGGGAGGATCAATCAACAGGATCCGCTGCGACGCTTTGATGGCTACACGAACCAGGCAGCCACCAACAAGAAGATAGCGTTCAATGTTTTTGAAAAAGGAGACAGTGCCTATTTATCAGGTAACCTTTTCAATGAGTTGTCCAGTTCAGGGCATTCGTCTTCACACCCCAGCAACTCTACATATGTGATGTCACTGTTATGCCTCCTTATCTGTTTGTTAAAATACTAAACTGAATACCCATGTTTACTATAATTTCTGTTTTAATATCTGTGAATCTGATGGACAATGTGGTGCTAGTTGGCTTTGTCTCGTGATTTCACAGACGAGTCTATTTTTAGATGACCTCTTTTTTTAATGTGTCCCCAGGCAGAATTAAGCCACTGTGTCAACTATTGTGTTACAGGGTCAGTATTCTGCAGTGTCTTCCTGTCTTATGCGTTTCATAGATGGTGTAGCGTGTGATCTATGCATCCATGCGTCTGTTAAGAACTCTTCCAGTATTGTCTTCTGTTCTATGGATGCCGCAGTGTAGTGTGACTGGCAATCTTTCGGAGTATCCAATAGACAGTCTCTTAAGTCAAAATAATTCCGCTTTCTATGAACCATCTCCTGCTGTTGTCTTTACTTTCTTCCATAGAATGTTTCTTCTGGACTCTCTTCTGCTTTTGCTTCTTGTGTCGTGCAGAGTTTTGTGACGGTGAATCTCCACCTCTCCCACGGGCCGTGCCTTTGGTGTCGTACCCTCATGCCTGACAAAGCTATTTTCATGTCATCTAGACCTCTTGTGCTTTAGTCACATCACTCCCCTCATGACTGTGCCCTTTGTCATGAGGCTGGGCTTGTGCATTTAAAAAAAAAAAAAAATCAAGCGAACACCTCTGTCTACTGGGAGAACGTCTTTTAAATGCCATGTGGACCATGCACCACTGTTAGTCTTGTTCTAATTGGTCCTACGGGCTTTCATCTACTTAGATCGTGGTCGTGTGTCCAAGAGACAGCCTCAATCGCCTTCTCTTTAATCAAATGTCCCAGGGTGAGTCACTCATGGTCTCGGCATAATGTGACACCTTGATAGTTTCAGCTTGCCTAAATACAAAGTCTCTGAGACTGTGTTACTGTGTCCTCCGTGTCATGTATTGAATTTAGTAAATGCTTTTTTACCGGGGGTTCTCATGGTGCTGAAAGCAATAACGCCGAACACAGAACAGGGACTAAAAGAATAACAATTCCAGAAGGGATATCATTTGAGTTTCTTCTTGAAGTGAAGGTGGAAAGTGATGGGCTTTGGGTCCGATGGCTGCCCATTCCACAACCTGGAGGCAAGTACTGAAGAGGCATCCACCTCCTCTCCACCCCTCCCCGCCAAATAGTTTTATTAACTTGGAGAAAGGTACATAAAGAACATAGTGCTGAGGTATGTACTTAGTATTTAGACAGAATATCTGAAAGAGAAATACTGTGACCAAAGTATTGTGTGAAGAATATCAAGGACACAAATATTCTGAAGGTAAATTTCTATAGGTAAGAAAAGCTTTACTATGTAGAACTCCACATAAATGTACTTTGACGATATAGATATCTTCAAGTCATGTAGATATGGAGTTAAAACTAGTACATTTATACTTACCTGTTTGTAAATACCTCCTTGATGTTTTGGTCCTCGATATTTTCTGCACAATATTATGTGCACACATTATTTCAGTCTCTGATATTCTGTCAGTGGTCCATTCACTTAGCTGGGCCTTAACGGTAGGTAATGGTTTGTAAAGACATGTATGTAGAAGACATTTGACTTTCAAAATGACCTTGTGTGTTTTTTTTTTTATTTTTTTTTTTAACCACGCACCAATGAAGCTTCTGTTATAAAGGCTTGTCTGTAGCAAAGTCCTGTGCTAAGGAGACAGTCCTAGTAGCTTGAATTGGAACCATCTGTAGTCGATTAATTTGGTCTTCAGCTATATCTATGTGAAGGTAATTTCTGTAATGCAGGCTATCACCAACAATGGCAGCTCGAGCAGTCTTCTTGAAGTCTTCGGAAAGCAAAGGAAGAAAAAGTCATAATTTACCCAGAAAAAACGGACAAGAAGAGACAACAGAAAACACATGAATCTTACTTGCTACAATAGAGAGGCCTGAGGGCCTTTCTTTTGTGAAGATCGTATTCAAAACTTACACAGACAGTAGTCTCCTGCATCTGTCAACCGCAGTCTTCAGATGCGGGCTCCCCGGAGGCTCGGGTACCCACTCCTACTTGTGAATTGACTGCCGCTTAGAAACAGCTATGTAGTGATAATGCTTTGAAGAGTGTAAACTGCTAGCGTACGACTGATGATCTTAAGATGAAATGGGCTTTCACTGGGCTTTTCTAGGGAGATTGTCTCAATGGAAGAGATTAAGATCCTGTTGAGCGTAGTTGTGCCTACAACTGTATGTGGTACTCGAATAGCGAGGTATAGCTGCCTCCTGGACCACCTTCTCCCATGTACGCTCTATTTTAATTTAGTTTCTCTTTTAGTGGTTTAGATGTATCTTTGTTTCAGGTGATCCTTCACCACAATGCAGCTCAGTGAATCACTGGATCCTCGCCCATTTTGGTGCTATCCTAACTGTCTTGTAGCCCCACCACCCGTCCTGATGAAGACCCACATATTCATGGCATTGTCGAGTCTAATATTCGACTGATATTCAATCTGAAGGACACTTCTAGCTGCAGATTCCTCACCATGTGAATATTCGCCAGGTGTCAACCTGAATCTGGAAATTATAAGTGGTGCTCCTGTGCACCATTTTGTGGCATCGTGCAGCTCCGTACCAATGTTGTTGCATTCCGGAAGCGACGAACGGAGCCACATGTAAGTGTCGCACATGAGCGCTGATGTTAGCTGCTCTCATTTTGGACTGCTCTTTTGCCTGGAAATGACTCCATTTGGTGACCAGACCAGCCTTCTCCGACCGTATTTACGACTGTATTTGCCTTGCAGTCAGAATTTGTTCTTATACATACATGTTGAGCACCTGTATTATTAGTTCACACATTGATCCCTGTTTGGAGTACTGAGGCATCACCTCATCTTACCACTCTACGTCTTGTGAACAAATTATTCCATGCACATCATGTAATAAACATATTCTCTAACGCAAATTACCACCGTCTATTTTTGTATTGTCAATTTAAACTATATCTTGCAGAGTGATGTTAATTCCATTGTCATATACCAATGAAATGGACCTTTTGCACCACAGTGAGCTTTATAAATACACAATTGTAATTAAATAATACATATAGGAACCATGTACTGTTAGATACCACATATAAGCAGGTCTGTATAATATAGGGGGACTGTAGAAGCTGCTATGTGTTAATAGCACCTACCTAGTACTAAGAGTGCCTTCGGCCAAACCAAATGTTTAGGCTATCCGTTTAAAATAAATGTACAGACATTTAATCTAAAGCATAATGATATATGGAGTTTAAGGTTGTCCTGAAAGTCTGTCATTGATTGGTCTAGAGAGAGAAACTTTGGAGATGACAGTTCTAAGGTAATATCCTGTAAAGTGATTTTAGTCTGAAAACCACAGGGTGAGTTGCTTGAATGTCGTCGGTAAGACTTTGATAGTGACAACAGTAGGGATTGCTAATGGCCAATCATAGAAGAAAACCTGCAAGTGTTGATTTATTGACTTTAAAACAGCTAATATGAACCAGCAGCCACTGCCCTTTGAGCATTACAGAAAAGATGCAGAAGGGACAATGGGAGTGGTTTTCAACGCTCTGTGCTGAACTTGGAGCGTAAAATGCACTGGGACCTTGGTTCAGCTGAACTCTACTCCTATTTAGTTACAAACTCTAACCAAATACATTTCATCATTGTGTTTGTACTAAACGTAGCAGAGCTGTAGAAAGCCCCACGTTTTGGTTTATCAATAATGTCTATAGTTTACAAACGAGTTCTTTTAAGACAGTCAGTCGAAAGGGTGTAGGGATGGGCGAGATTAACCTGAAATGCTAGGTATACCTGGGAATAAAGTACCCTACAGTCCACAGTTCATGTAACTAGTCCTTCAGTGTGGGCAACTCACATGACAACTTATAAAAGGAGCTTATGTAAGGAGCTGAAGAATATATCTGGTATTGTGTGGCTGGGACTGTGTTAGCTTGTGAGGGTTGAGAAAGGGCTCTTGGTATTTAGGATGTTGTGCTTTTCCACTAAAAGGACTATAACAGTCCCTTTATGTTTTGTTGAGGCCATAAAACAAAGTACGCGGCTACCTATTTAACAGTAGATTACAGCTTACTCTGTAAACAACACTGGAACTATCATTCCTAAGCGCAGTCCTCCTGCTCAACTGGTGCTCCTTGACGGTGTGCTTTCTCTAATCTCGCTGTCCAAGGAATGGATGGGACACAGATGGCCTATGATGCCCATTCATTTACTTTCAATAACTCTTGCCAAGAGACCGTTAGTGGACGCCTTGCCCCACAAGCCCTCTTGCAGGGAAAATTTACCTCCATAAAATACGCGGAACAGGTTGGGTTTAGTGTTGTCCCTCCAGCTTATCTGCCTCGGTGCACACATGGTGTGCACTTTAACAAAGCGCCTGTATAAAAATACCCTCTTTTTGGCATGGTTACCCCCCACTTTTCGCTTCTGTCAGTATGTTCTGACTGTGATCCTGCTAACCAGGACCCCAGTGATTGTGCTCGCTCCCTCTAAATTTGGTTGCTTTGAACTTTGCACACAACACAATTTACATACTGGAGTCCCCATACAAGTCCCTAGTATATGGTACTTGGGTACCCAGGGCATTGGAGCACTAGGGGCTATGGGCTCCAGCATGTATTGTGCCACCCATGGGAGCCCATGCAAAATGTGTCTGCAGGCCTGCCATTGCAGCTTGCGTAAAAAGGTGCATGCACCCTTTCACTAAAGGTCACAGCACCAGGTCACTGTAAGTCACCCCTAAGGTAGGCCCTCTTAGCCCAGAAGGCGGGTGCAGGTACCTATGTGTGAGGGCACCCCTGCATGAGCAGAGGTGCCCCAACACACTCCAGCTCCATTACACTGGACTTTGTAAGTGCCTGGAAGCCATTTTACCTGTGTACTGAACACAGGTCACCTGTGTCCAGCTACATAATGGTAACTCCAAACCTGGGCATGTTTGGTATCAAACTTGTTGGAATCATACCCCAATACTGTTGCCATCATTGGTGTTATGATTCCATGCACTTTGTCGGCTCCTTAGAGGACCCCTAGCATTGCTCCTACTACTCTTCTGGGGTTTTCCAGGTAGCCTGCGCTGCTGCCACCCTTCAGACAGGCAGAGGAAGGCAGAACAAAGGATTTCCTGTGGGAGAGGAAGGTAACACCTTCTCCCTTGCAAATAGGTGTTACAAAGGCTTGGGAGGGGTAGCTTCCCCAAGCCACCGGTATGCCTTGGAGGGCACATTTGACACCCTCCTTGCATAAACTGGTTTGCACCAGTCCAGGAAATTCCCCGCCCTACCCCCCAGTCCATGCCCTGGCATGAAACTGGACAAAGGAAGGGGCATGACCACTCCCCTGTCCATCACCACCCTAGGGGTGTCACCCAGAACTCCTCCACATGGCCACTTGATTCTGCCATCTTGAATCCAAGGTGGGCAGAGACCCCTGGGAGCATCCGAGTGGCCAGGTCAGGTAGGTGACTTCACAGCCCCCTCCTGGTAGGCGGTCACCCTGCAAGGTGACCAATCCGCCTTCCTGGGCTATTTAGGGTCTCCCTCTTGGGTGTGTCATTAGATTCTACGTGCAAGATTCCAACAGGACACCTCTGCATCGTTTACTTAATCTTCTGGCCACTGGGAATGCAACTGGACCCAACATTTTCTCAGCTATGCATCCTCTGAGGGCGGCAAGTCTTCAGCCTGCACAAGAAGTAAGAAGGAATCTCCCTTGGAGTGAAGGAATCACTCCCCTGCATCTGCAGGCACCAACTGCAAGGATGACTGGATGCGTAGATCTTCTCTCCTCCGGAGCTGCTTGGATCCTGTATCACAGGTGGTTGTCTGGAGTGGTGCGCTTGATCCTCTCTACTACATGTCCCACTTTGGAGAAGGTAAGCCCTTGCCTCTCCTTGCAGGACAGTGCCCTGTGCACCACGACTCTTGCAGCTACCAAGGCTTGTTTGTTCCTCCTCCAAGGGATCTTCAGGCTTTGTGTAGCTCCGGCCTCCAGCACTCCCTCCTGCAGAGCACACAGTCTCCTGCCTGCTGCTCCAGCCAAGTCCGACTCCTCTTCAGGCATGCTGAGTGGACCTCACTGCAACTCCTGTGCCTTCTGCCAGTAGGTTGCCTGTGGGGGCTGCCTCCCCTTCTTGTGACTCTCCCAGATGCTGAGGATCTCCCCGGACTCCCTTTCTTGGGTTGAATCCCCTGGACATTACTGGTCCTCTTCAGCCTTGCAAACTTCCTTCTCTGTCTCTAACATTTGCCAAGGCTTGTTGGTGGTTTTCCTGCACCACTAACTGACAGCATCTCGACCACTGACATGGAACATCACTTGCATCGTCTCTTGTGCTGCACTACTGACCATCTTCGTCCACCGTCGACCTGGTCCTGCATCGACAGAAGGGTGGGTAGTATCTCCTACCACAACCGGACACTCCATCACGAACTGGAATTGGTCCCCTTCCTTTGCAGGTCCTCTTCTGTCAGGATCCACCTTTGGGTTCTTCCAGTCTTGGTTGGGTCTTGCATAATCCTTTTCCAAAGTCCTCCTTTTGGTTTTGGGGAAAACCAGGCACTTACCTTGGCTCTCATGGTTGCAGGGGGGTCACTTTGGTAATCACCTCTTGGGCTTCCTAGTTCCTTCAGCTCCCTTCTACTGATTCCACTTCCTTGGGTGGGCCACTGCCTTTCATGTTCCATTTTTTAGTATATGTTTGGGCCCTCACTATTTGCTATTGCTCTTAGCAATACTTATTGCTTTCTATGCTATTTACTGATTGCTAATGTGTATATAATAGTGTGTTTACTTACCTCCAGTTGGGAGACTTCCTATTCAGTATTCTAGTATTGGTGTTACCCTAATAAAGTACCTTTATTTTTGTAACACTATGTGGTTCTTCCATGTGTGTAAGTGCTGTGTGACTATAGTGGTATTGCAAGAGCTATGTCGGTCTCCTAGATAAGCCTTGGCTGATCATCCACAGCTACCTCTAGAGAGCCTGGCTTCCTAGACACAGAACACCACCTCACGAATAGGGGATACTTGCACCTGGTATAAAGTGATAACACCACAGGTGCTCACCACACACCAGGCCAGCCTCCTACTGCACCCTTCAGCCGCAGGGTGCATGTGCGGTACAGTAAAAGTGTGTAGGGAGCAGTGCATTTGCAACCAGACACAGTTAATTCACTTTACATGTGCTGAAGAGCACATACTCATGCATGTGTAGAAGAGTACCATACTCGCACACTAGGTAAACCAGCATATCATAGCTCAGACTCCACTCACTGATGTCGCCACACTGAGCAGGGGAGTGGCAGTGGCTCAAAAGAGGAAGCCAAGTATCACTCAGAATGTGATCTCTGCGGCAGGTGAGGCAGAGAGCATTCCACAACGCCTCAAAAGTTTTATTGTTTTCTGCAAAACTCACCACCCACCAGGCCACTCCACACCCAGATACATCATTTTGTTTAGACGAGGAGGGCGGCACAATGTGCTATTGCTGTTTCTTCAGCAGAGACCAGCACTGCAGGTGCTCGGGCTTCTGGCACTGCAGCAAGAGCATTCTTGGGGAGATTGACAGTAGCAGGACTGGTTTCTTCTGGGCCAGTGGGCAATAAGAATGCACCGCCACTGCAGTTATATGGGAATGTGGAAAATGGGTTGTGGGTGTTCCCAGGGCAATCAACAGTTACTGGGATCCAAAGGTGACTAATGGAGTTTTTACCTCTGGTACCTAGGGCCAATTTACTATTGGACCCAAACTAGGCATTAAGTACTTATCTTTAGCACTTCACCATCACAAGGTAGTGAAGTACTAGTCCAAGGCTTACTCAGGGAGGTAGTGTGGGATAGAAACTCAGAACCCCTCAAAGCATACTATAACACAAAAAAGCAATATCTTACAAGTGAGGAAGAGGGGGTAGAACAAAGAGAATCAAGAAGAGAATGTATTCAGTTACAAATGTCAGATTCCATGATAGCATTCTGCCTGTTATTGAGAACTTTGTTACCAAGGAACAAGTAAATGCAGCAATTTGCCAGCATCACACAGTGCGGCTAAGTGAGAGCCAAGATTAAAAAGCAGAGGCCCAATGTATGACCCCTTTTGCGCCTGCAATATGGCCATGTATGATGTGCCATCCCTATTTTGTGGGTAGGTACTTATGGCCATATGTACGAACACATTTTCCCATAGACACAGAATGGGCAAAACTGCTTGCTACATCTGGCCCTTAGTTATTGACTCGCAAGATAGGGAACTTGCAATTAGGAAGGGACGGGCCCGGTGGTATCCCTTTTTAATTGCGAGTCGCTTTGGTATGTACGATTGTTTTGTGACTGTGAATGCGGTTGCAAAACAATTGCAGTTAACACCAATTTCAAATTGGTGTCAACGCATTGGCAAACGGAAGAGGTCCACAAGGGAGCTCTTCCTGTTTGTGAGTGTATGTGAAAATATTTTTTCAGAGTAGACAGTGGTCCCTACTCTGGAAAAAATGAAAAGAAAACTTCATTTTTTTTTAAGTGCATCCCGTTTTCCTTTAAGGAAAACAGGCTCCATTTAAAAAAAAAAAAAAAAATGCATTTTTGAAAAGCAGTCACCGACATGGGGGTCTGCTGACCCCTGCAGGCCACCATCCCTGTGAATGCGGCCATTCCCAAATGGGTCGCAAATTGCGACCTGCCTCTTGAATTTTAATGAGGCAGGTCTCTTGCTACCTATTTGAGAATCACAAACAGTGTTGTTCACAGTTATAGATTTTGTTTTGCAACACACAATTTGTGACTTGCAAACTGATAGCAAACTGCAAGTCGCAAAACAAAAGGTCGTACATCAGGCCCAAGGTTACTTATATCCAAAGTTTAAAAACTAAGCAGCTATCCGTACGAAGAAGAATTATCGTATCCAAAAGGACTAAAGTGATAAATGAAAAGAACATAGGAGAGGTGGAAGGCAAATGAGAGAGCAGGACAATGAGAGAAAGCAGAAAAGTAGAGTGGATTCAGAGAGGATGAGGCCCGAGAGGACAGAAAGATTAGTTAGCATAGAAAGATATTATGTACAGTGTGCGTAATATGCTCTCACAATTCAGTTGTTTCTAGTGTGTTCTCACTATTCAGTTGCTTGTGGTGTATTTCCTTACTCTCTCAGGTGACGTGCTGGTAATGGACGAGCTCGGCTACATGTATTTCAAAGATCGAAGCGGCGATACTTTCCGGTGGAGAGGCGAGAACGTGTCCACCACAGAAGTGGAAGGGACACTCAGCCATATTCTCAACCAGGCGGATGTTGCTGTGTATGGAGTGGAGGTGCCAGGTAACTGACACGAATGTCTGGGAGGACTCTGGGGGGGGGCCTGAGCTAGACCCTGAACAGTAGAGAAGCACAGAATTCACCAACATCTCAGGTGCAGTCGTGAGGTCTGTAGGTGCTTCTTTTACATAAAAAGAAGGGTCTGTGTTCTGTATTCATGTGCGAGGAATGTTTCTAGTAAAAAGCAAGCAGCGAAGACATGGAGCACTGTAGGCTACTGGAAGTATGTGCAATTTCAAATCGGGAGCGAAAAGTGAAGATCTCTGAGGAGAGTGAGTAAGAAACCCCAGAGAGAGTGAGAAGAAATCTGTGACACAGAAAGGAAGAATCCAAACTGAGTGAAAAGGTGGAATCGGCTAACACGTTTTCATGTTTTTGCTTTTGACCATTGTTCATGAAACCCTATCTTTCACATCTGCTTCTTTATAATGAGAAAAGCAGTCCTAGTCTCCATTAAACCTGTACTGATTGCTTTCCCAGAAAGGTGCATCAGCTTCCTATTCAGTGCATAAGACCCTACTTTTCAGTATTTGCATTTTTCTATTGGAAAGATTGTATAAAGTCTGTGACACGAGTACCTGCACTTCTGGTGATAGCCCTAGGATTTTCAAATGAGAAGCCGTTGTTTACAGCACTCCTTCAAGTTTACCTATTTGTAATGGTGAGCTGGCGAAAAACTTTTGCATATCTTTCCCTGCCCACTGCCGGATGTTTCCACTTTGCTCTTTGAGTCTCTTGATTTTATTCTGTCTGCTTTCTGGATATACATGCTCCTAAGGTCCCCCTTCCTAGTCACAAGGGCTGCCTCTGGGTAACCCGATTTGCTTGTTTTAATTTGGTTTTCATTAAAACCATCGAGGTCCCTTTTGTCTTCCAAAGTTCAGGCATCTTGTGTATTCCCTTGCTAGGTAAATGTGTTTTTCTTAAAACAGTCTCTTCTCGCTCGATTTTTTTTCTTTGACATTCTTGAAAAGCTGGCAGAAAGCCACATCCAACAATCTGTATTCATCCTTCACCCGCATTTGGTAAATAAAGACTTTCCTCTCCAATCTCTAAAGACAGCTAATGCCTATCTGGTGGAATCCATCAAGGCAATTATCCTGGGATAATTGGAAGTGATTTCAGGATTTAGAGCAAGTAGAGAAAAAATCTGCTTTGCTGTATAGATCAGGATTTTCCCACGAAAGGAAACGAAGATTATCCAAAGCCCGCATGAAGATGATTCCATCAGCTGGTTTGAGCAGGAAGAATCCTGAGTCCTGCTGTTTGCAGAGTCTGAGCCGTGCTTTTGCACATAGATGCATGTTGTCGACATGTGCCCACGCATACCCAGTCTATGAATCACATGAATTCAGCCGACAGTCTAAAATCAGAGGAGTACCTGATGAGGACACTCGACTGTGACCTGGAAATTAAACTGGATTGGCACAGCAGTGCTAAAACAGTAAGTGATATTGAAAAGGAAGCAGCCGGTCATGGGAAACTAACCAGTGCGGAGCGTGAAAAGGGGTGGCTGTGGGGCATGCAGATAATTCCTGAGAAGTAGCACGGAGCGCATGGGGATGATGTGGACCCCCTTATATCCTTGGGTTGTTTGCAAGCCAGGACGCTTCCGGATGAGCTTCTCACGCTGGATTCACCACAACCTCCTCTCTGTTTATTTCATGTTGGCAGCCATTTTGGAACATTGATTGCTGTGAACTGAAGCCAATCAGAAACTGCTTGCAGGGTGAGTGTGCCCAAATTTCAAATGCTTGTAGTGGAAGAAATAACCCAGTGAGGCAGGCAGGTTTTAAGGCGAAAATATTTAAGTAACGCCAAACATTTATCAGAATACAAACCGGCGTGGGAGCTCCACAGCAAGGGTTGCATTTAAGACAGGTGCCTGGTATGAGAAGCGAGAGCATGTGTTACGTGTTGCAGGATGTTAGCCCACTCTACTGCATTTCCTCATCTTGCTTAGTTCCACTGCCTGGTTCATGAGTTTGTGCCTTCCAGTAGAAGCTGCCTTTTCTCTGACCTCCATTTTCTCGTCCTTGTGTGTGGTGAGGAACACTGTCTAAATCCAAATTCCTGTTCCAATCTATTTCTTTTAGGAGTAGAAGGGAAGGCCGGCATGGCAGCGATTGCAGATCCAGAAGCGAAGCTCAACACAAACGCATTGTACCAGCAGCTGCAGAAAGTGCTGCCTCCCTATGCTCGGCCCATTTTCTTGCGCCTTCTGCCCGAAGTTGATAAAACAGGTACTTAACGTTTGGGTCTGAAATTCTGTGTATTCTTCTGGACACGTACGAGAGTCGCTGTACTTCTGAGACAGCTAAAGGTTTGTCTCTGTAAGAAGGGACCTGCATTAGTAATGCGCATGGAAGAGGTGACATTTTATTTTGTAAGTTCAGGTGTTTGTTTTAGTAAAAATTCAGCAGCTGCCCTGGGATGCTCAAGAAAGACTCCGTGACCTCCATTTTGTGCATGCATGTGATGAAGTTCAACCTGCAAGGGCATTATATAGAAAAAGAACAGATGTTGGACGGAACGCTGAACAATGTCAAACATTCACCCGAGTCTAAGATCTGTGCCTAAATCCATTGGGAAGGGTATGTCCAGACGTGGGTCCAATGCACGCTGTGCCACCGGATTCAGGCTATCCAGGCTGATGAGGGGTGATACCCCGAAACCGGTTCCAGGATGTTTTTCTGATCCTGGGAGGACCTGGTCTGGCAGTTCGGCTGGACTGTTCCATTGTGCAGCAGAGTCTAGGCTGATTTGCATATAGCTAGGTTGGGTCCAAACTGGAATGGCATGGCAAGCAAAAAAACGATGCAGTTAGGCCAGATCTGTGACTGGGGGTGAATGTTTGACACTGTTCAGCATAACATCCATCAACTGTTCTTAGGGCATTAAAGTCCACATTACTGCTTTTTTTCCACAAAGTCAATCTTCCTATGTGTATTCAACAAACATCTTTTGTTCAACTGGGGTATATATTTACAAATCAGCATTCAAATATGAACAACTGACAATAGATATTTCAATTCCTAGCCTTCATACACCACCCCACTCATGATGAAGCCTGATACTCTGCCATCACTTGCAAGAAAGGTCATAAAACACTCTACCCCAAATTCCCCATCATTGCCCGATAACCCTGTTCAGCTTGGAGTACTTTCTTGTATTTTGCAGTGATGGCTAGAGAGAATTTGGTTCATACAGTATAGGATACAAACCAATTACAATATAAAAGCCAAAATCACACTGAAAAAAATAACTTCAATTTGCAGTTTCTTACAATCAAAATTCTTTTTATCATTAATCTGTCCTTTTAGTTTAATAAAGTATGACACTGTCCGAGATTTCCCTTGAAAAGTGAAGGCTTAGAAGTTTTGAACGTCTTAAAACAAAAACATGTGTACTGAATAACCCACCTCTGGGCTAGGCTAACTTTCATAGAATGCTGTTCTGCTCTGGGTGAGAGTGCGGTAGAAGGGACACCATCGAAGGTGTGGCGTAGCCATATCCGGCAAAAACCTACATGACAAAATGAATGAAATGTATAAAGCGTAAGGTTATCCAAAAAAAGAGGTGTCCTGGCACTAAATTGCTAAATATAATGTCTTTAAAATGATCGCCGATTACAGATCTGTCTGTCCTAGTTGTAGCAAACTGTGTGAAATAAATAACACCTCAGACATGCCTTTGCTTTCATAGGCTTTCATTCCTGGTGACCTCTTCCTTCCAGTGTCACACCTGGCATCATTTGGTTGCCATAGTTGTTAGCAGCAGTTCCTGTAAGCCATGAAGCAAGACAACTGTCTGGTCAATCTTACTGATCCAAAGCTGAGGGACTACAGTATAGTTTCAGGAGGTGAACCAAAGATGCCACCCTTAACTTATTTCCAGGGAGCAACCTTAGGCACCCACTCGACCCGCTCATTCCAAGGAAATCCCAGATGATCCCACAGAATGTCACCCTGACAACCCACTACCTCCATGTGCCAGGGAGTACCTTCTCAGTACCGCTGCAGTTTTTAGTATACCAGTAACCTTCTAAAGACCTGTCATTACCGAAAGAAAGAAGCAATGTGGCCTGTGACAAAGAGAAAGAGTTTTATAAAGTCCTGAAGGAAAGGTACTACAGCAGGCATCACATTTCCACATGAGTAATTCACCTCCAGCTAGGTTAAATGCTCAATGTAAAAGTTTGGTGATTTTGAAGGGGTCTACTCTAATATGTACACCAGTCACCACTGATGAGATGCCATTCCGTCCTTCTAGTAAATTTGATGCATTACAAATGCTGTGAGATACACTTCAGAATCTTAGGGAACAAGCACAAGAACTGGTCTCGCTTACACCCTCAATCCTTACATAGATGCTGGATTTATAAGGAAACAATTCCCTGGTTTCGAGGGCAAATTCTTCTTGCATGAGACAGGATAGATGCTCACTCAGAGATGTGAGATTCAGGGCTTTGAGATCTTCAACTTCACCATGAAACCAACTTTTAGTTCGCCTCCTGTGAAGCTTCACTTAGACCGATGCCACACTATGTAGGTTTTTTGGTGTTTTTCTATGGAAGGTGCAAACCAGATAATTCCCCAGCTGTCCATGGAGAAAGTTCTATGAATATCACTGTGACACCTTATTTTCTTTTGTGAGTTACCTAAGGGACTCTACTAGCACCATTCTGCCCTCCACACAAGCTGGATTACTGGCTCCCTGCGGCACCCTCTTCATAATCTTGTTGATTAGGCTCTGCTATGTACTTCTGTGTCCATCATAGAACTGCCTGTCCATTGCTTTCACTACAGCTCAAGCTCTGCATGGAGCCCATGCCTCCTTGCCCCTGGCCCTAAGTTGGCTATCCTGATACTTTTCCTGTTCCTGAGCCACTGCCTTCAAATTTTCTAGGTGGGCTGAGGCAGTCATCTCCTAACCCAGATGCAAAAGACACTGACTGACACCGGTGTGGATTGCATCTTGTCTTTAGGAGCACTTGAGCATTTAAGGTTCTTCATCCCTTTTATTTATTGGTCACCCCACTGGCTATTTAGAAACAAACCCCCTTGGACATTATGTCCAAAGCAACCACTTAAGCAACATCTCACGATTACTGTGAACACCATGCTCTAAATGTCTGCTCAAATGTTGTGCTTAGTCTGGCAGTGCTGTGATGACTAGAATTGTTAAGTTCATCACAGCTGCCTCTCCCCTTGAGCTCCCCTCCCATGTTGCCTGGAAATGTTTTTAAGAGTTGGAAAGGGATTGCAGATGAACAATGTTAATTTATATAGTGACTACCGTACTTCATCTTAAGTCCTGCGTCTGTCAAACTCCTTCACCTGTCATCCTCTTTGCTCTTTTACAATTTCTATAATCTATCACAATCATCTAAAAGTGCGGGGGAGGGAATGAAAATATGTGGTCTGTGTATGGCCTATTTGGGGGCGTGGCCTGAGCACTTGTGGTGCGAGGATTGAGGAGGCGGGCCACTTTCTATGCAATGTGAAAATTCCCAGGCAGACAAAGAGATTGTGAAAAAATGGTTGTCTTCTAAGCAAGCACCATAGTAAGTGTATGAAGAGACCAGTTATGTTTTGATATAGATATGCATCTATCTTTGAGTTTAATCGGGGAACGAGATGCTACATGCATCAAATACACCTTTTCTGCATGATCATCCCAGATTTTTCCTTTTTCTGGAGCATATTTTTGCAGGTTTTTTAACTCTGCACTTTACCCTTGCGGAACAGCAGTAAAGTTAGTTTACTTTTTGTAAAGTGTGCAGTTATCAGTGGTGTACTGGCGCTAAATATAGAAACAGCAGAGAGCAGAACTACAGTTGGAACATATATGTTTTAGGTGTTTTGCGGAATCGTGTATGGTTGGGCTCTGCACAAATATCAAAAGGTATACTGTTCCAACGTTGAGCAGTTACAACTGAGAATGCCTGGCACCCCTGCATGCCTTCTGTGGAATCTAGATTGCTTTACCATCCGAGCCACTGAAGACCAGAGGTGCCTGCTAAGCCAATATTTGGTAAATAAACATGTTGTACAGTTGGGTATTCCTGGCTATAAACATGGTTTATAGTTCCATTTTTATTGTTGGGTCCTCCTCCTTTAAGCATGGTTAAATTGGCTTACCCCGATTGGCATGGTTAACTTGCCTGCAAGTCCCTAGCATATAGTGTAGGAAATAGACCCATGGCATGGAAGTTAAATGTCACATGTGGACTGTAGTGCACATGGTATGGTGCATAGGGCTGGCCCTACCACGTGTAGCCTGACTACAGCAGCCTAAAAACTTGTCAAACCTGTCAAATAAACTTAATTTGACATGCAGAGAAAGGCTGCTTTTAAACATTAATAAGTCACTCCTACGTACACCTTGTTATTTAAAAGTGGAATATGAGCAAAATTAAAGTTGGCATGTTCCTGGAGTGAGGAGACCACAAAAAGCTATTTTCACTGGCAGAGCTGTAGCTGAATCCAAAGTACAGAGTATAAACTTTCATCTGTAACTTTCAAAAGGAAGAGGCTAAAGAGGCTCATTCAAAGACTACTTTTCATATTTATTAAATGTCTAATTATTTGGTGAAGTTATATGTTTGATGGCATGTGTAAGTATCTTTTAGAAAAATTAAATTTCTGTATCTGAAGCTTCTTGATGCTCATTTGAGTTAGTCAGTCTGCACAACAAGTGCTTGACGTCCCAGAGCACACCATTAGCTTTGGCTTGGTTGCAGGATTGACTGGATGTTGGGTGTTTGATCCATATCAGCCCAGAAACGATACTTTAAATAGATGCAAGAGCTTAATTAACTTGAAAGGGACAAAGGTGAGGTCTGCCCAGTCATAGTTTAATGTAGGGAGAGAACTGAAGAAGGGAAAGCTTTTATTCCCAAGGCTCACAATAGCCAGACTGACTCCGAACCCAGAGGGAGGAAAGCTAACCTGAGAAGTGGGTTGGAAAACCTACTCATTTCCTTAGTCGTATCTCTGAATTGACACAACAGCTCTGCACAAAGGAGAAAAGGGTTCCCCCATCTTGGATTTTAGGAGTGAGAGGCACTCTGGGATTGTTTGCAGTAGGACAGTGGTTCTTAACCTGTGGTCCATATTCTCCTGGGGGCCCATGAAGCCAGCTCAGGTGGTCCACGTCTGCTTAGAAAATAAATAATACTAACAGATTAATAAAGTGTATGTAAATAAAGAAGCAAATGTAACATGTAAACTTGAACATTTGAAAACATTCTGTAAATGTGAAGACATTTGACATTGGAGCCTAATAATTGAGTAAGTGTCCTTAGATTGATTTGTGGAAGCATTGCAAGTGCACCAGACATAGCCTCAATAGAAGTTAGAAAAGATTCAACCTTCCTATTAAAATGTAGATTGTTCTTTTTTTGTATATTGTTTTGCAGTTCAAATCATGCTTAGGCTAGGATACCAGTGGGTGTTGACCGGATTCCAATAATGATTCAGTGGGGGGCCCTGGATTTCAGTAATGATTAAGTGAGGGCTCACCGAAGTCAAAAAGTTAAGAATCACTGCAGCAGGGCAAATGGGAACGAATGAAAAAGTTGGAAGGGGTGACTCTGGGAACATTTATCCTATTGGGTAGGGAGGAGCCAGGAGTCACTTCCACCCAGTAGCTAATGCCAACCATAAATATGGCGTCCCGACAAAACTCTTCAACATACTTTACGTACCCGATATCTGTGGCCTGAGAGGTGCCCTGAAGTACTTGGCCTGCTCCCACTTGTACCTAGGACAAGCAGCTGGGTTCCAATGGTCAGTTGGATGGCCTATGTGGCCACACAGACACAGAAAACTGCAAAAGCCCTTTTTCCTGAAGTGACCAGCGGAACAGTACCAACTGGACCTTGCTGATGGCCTCTGCTGGAGTGAGCCCTGCCCCAAAATACTGTCTCTGAGGTCATGGGATACTTAGAAGTGACCAAGTGGAGTTGCTCCAGTAGCCCTGCAAAAGTTGTGACGTAACATGTTTGGACTTCAAAGACCTCCGAGTGTTTCATTTCTATGCACTTTCCTCCGATACAGCTTCTGGTTTGCCCCCTTGTAGGATTTTGAGATTCATAAAGAGACTAAGCCAGAAGGTCACGTCAGCCTAAAATTGTACCTAGCTCTGGTCTACCACTTTAGTAGACTGCATCTGATAGAGACTTCTAGTTGTAGAGTCCTGACGGAGGCCCTGGCCATTGTCTCCCAAGCTATTGCCGATGGGAGAGATGCAGCAAAGTACACATTATGATGTGGTCTGGATACAACCGACTCATGAGGCAGAATCAACGGTGGCCTTGAGGCACCATGCCTGGTTGAGGACGTCTGGCTTTTCAGGAGATGGTTCAATCCACGCTTATGGACATGCCCTTTTCATAGCACCCATCTCTTCTGAGACCAAGGAGACTTGGCTCTTTAGTGCTTTATGGAGTCCAGGGCTACGGCCAGGTCCTTTGGCCTCACAGCTGCACCTCGCCCCCTCAGTTTGGTTTTTGCCCCTTTCGTGGTTACAGAAGGGGCACCCAACCACGTCCGTTCCCCACCAGCCACTGTGCTGGACATGCTGCCCAGCCTCTGCGTGGCCGGGGACATGAGATCCAACATCCTTGTGGATCAGGGAGCCAGCGGTCTAGCCAGTCCACTGCGCCCCTTCCCCGGCAGTGACCTGCAAACCTTCCTATTCTGACGCTTCCCTGCCATTCAGAGGCATGTTTTGCCATCCCCTTCCCAGGTGGCAGTCCGTCACGTCAGGTGTGTTTTTTGAATAGTCCAAAGGGGCTATTCCCTCCCTTTCAAGACTACCCCTCCATTATTGCACCATCCTACGATCGGATGGTGGAGGATCACCTGGCACATCTCAGCGAGGAGGTTATGGCTGTCTTGACCAAGGGAGCCATAGAGGGTTCCTGTGCCAGAAGTAGGTCATGGTTATTCCCACTACTTTCTGGTACCCAAAAAGGACAAGAGCCTCCACCCTATCCTAGAACTTCAGTCCCTTAATCTCTTCCTCAAGAAGAAGAAGTTCAACATGCTCACTCTGGCTCAGGTTCTGTCTGCCTTGGACCCAGGAGACTGGAATGGTAGTGTTGGACTTGCAGGGCACCTATTTCCATAGTTCCGTCCTGCCTGCGCACAGACGTTACTTGCTGTTCACTGTAGGCCATGCGTATTTGTAGTTTACTGTGCTTCCCAATGGCCTTATCAGGGCCCCTAAAGTGTTCTCCAAGGTGATGGCAGTGGTTGCAGCTCATCTGCACAGGTCAGGGGTTTCAGTCTTGCCCTATCTCGATGACTGGCTGTTAAAGGCAGGCTCGTCCCAGGCTGTCGTCTCCCACCTCCAGACTACGGCGGACCTCTCGCTGGTGTTCACTTTAAATGTGCTGAAGTCACGCCTTACTCCCTCTCAGATGCTTCCTTTCATCCGAGCTGTTCTAGACATGGTGCAGTTTTGAGCTTATCCTTCTGAGCAGTGAGACCAGGATGTTGAGGGTATGATACCAATGTTTCAGCCTCTAGCCTAGATTTCGGTGAGAATGAAACTGAGGCTGCGGGGCCTCATGGCCTCCCACATCGTACTGGTGACATGTCAGATGGCATATGGGGGCTCTGCAGTGGGACCTGAAGTTCCGGTGGGCAAAGCATCAGGGAAATCTTTCCGACGTGATCCAGATCTCGGCGGGAACTGCGCAAGATCTGTAGTGATGGCTCTTAAAACGCAAATGGGTCAGAGGCACATCCATCTCCCTTCCCCAACCAGATCTGACAGTAGTGACAGATGCATCACTCCTGGAATGGGGTGGCCACATGGGAGAGGCGGAGATCAGAGACGTCTGGGTTCCACATCAATCTTTTGGAGCTCAGGGCGATCAGACTGGCATTGAAAGCATTCCTTCCCTCTCTCAAAGGGAAAGTAGTGTAGGTGTTCACGGACAACACCACCGCAATGTGGTACTGCAACAATCAGGGTGGGATGGGGTTGTGGACCCTTTGTCAGGAATCTCCTCTGGACAAGGCTGGAACATCTGGGCTTTTCCCTGGTGGTTAAACACCTGCGGGCCCTCTGGACGCCACAGCAGAGAAACTCCGCAGACAATGCATGGTCAATCATCAATGGCATGTCCATCCAGAGGTGGTGCAAGGTCTCTTTCAGCAGTTGGGGAGAGCCTTGGTTAGACCTCTATCCCTCCGCAGAGAACACACAAAGTCAGCTGTTTTGCGCGTTGGAGTTTTCAAGGCACCACTCGCTCGGTGGTGCTTTTCATCTTGAGTGGAGCTCAGGTCTCCTATAGTTCTTTCCGCCCATACCACTTCTACCCAGGGTTCTCAAAGATCAAGAAGGACTGAGCACAAAGAGTCTGGTATCCCGAGCTATTGAGCATGTCCATCCATTCTCCAATCAGACTGCCTCTTCGGGTGGATCTTCTGTGCAGCTGTAAGGGAGGTCTCGCCACCCAAACCGGTCCAGTCTCTGCCTTCTTGCGTGGAGATTTAATGGTGGCAGTTGACAGCTTTTGACCTTCCGCCCGAAGTATGTGATGTTATCCTGGTAGCCACCAAAACGGTATTCACCTGTCATTAGCATAAATTTGTGGCGTGCACAGAAAAAGTCTGTAAACCCTCTCTCTGCCCCTCTTTCCGAGGTCCTCCTGTTTATACTTTCTTTGTCCCAGCAGGGCTCTGCTTTGGGCACCCTCTAAGTTATTTGTCTGCTATTTCTGCGATTACCTTACCAACCCTCTTTGTTTAAGTCTCCTATTTTTAGTAGGTTTCTCAAGGGTCTTACCCACATGTTTCCTCCATCACCATTCATCATGCCCCAATGGGATTTGAATTTGGTTCTGACATTTCTCATGTATACTCTCTTTGAGCCTCTTCACAATTTTCCTCTCAAGCGTCTAACATTAAAAACAGCCTTCCTTGTGACCATTACATCTACCTGCAGGGTGAGTGAGCTGAAGGCATTGTCATCTAAGCCACCCTACCTTTCCATCTTTCCTTATAAAGTGGTGCTTTGCATCAGGGCTTTCTTTTTTGCCAAACATGGTCATGCCCTTTCATGTAGGCCAATCCATCACCTTGCCTACGTTTTTGCGCCCCCTCGCCCCAAGATCCTTCTAAGAAAGAGGAGAGACTCCACCGCCTGGACCCAAAAAGAGCATTGGTATTCTACCTTGATCGTACAAAAGAGTACCTGAGTGACAGCTGCAAGCACTACGTTAGCCCCCGGAGTTCCAGTCATGGGCATCTGTCAGGCAGAAACATGGGCATCCTTCCACATGTTCACCAAACACTGCTGCCTGGACATTCAAGTTCAAAGAGACGAGTACTTTGCCCGTTCGGTCCTGCAGGACTTCCTAGTATGATCTCGGCTCGCAGACCCTCCTCCGGGGATGGTATTGCTTGGTTATCTATTCTAAGGTAAGGAATCTGCAACTAGAAGTCTCTATCAGTCGAACAAGTTACTTTCCTATGGGAAAGCCTTATCTGGTAAAGACATATTCTAGTTGCAGATTCCTTACCGACTTACCCATCCTCCCTGCTATGCAAACTGATTTTTATAAGGACAGGGACTTCCCTTTCAGGGCCCTAGTTTTGACGCACCAGTGGTCAGTGTTCGTCATAGCTCCGCACTTGTGGTGTAGAAAGTTGTGAAAAGAAACAGACGTTTGCGCGTTGGAGTGGAACCAGAAGGCGCGCAAGGGGTACTGCTCAAGAAAAATCTCCGGATCCAGACTGACGCCTGGGGGACATTCTAAAGTAAGGAATCCACAACTAAAATATGTCTCTATCAGATAAGGTGTTAGCAAAGGTAAGTAACTTGTTCAGTTGGCTTAGTGATCTTTTGTGCTATTTTAATTAAAACTTTACGAATTCTTATTGATTTCTTGTTCCTCTTACTTGATTTTTGCCATTTTCGTGTTACTTTCTTTAATAAATAATCATTTGTTTATCTAATTTGTTTGAGATTTGTATTGTTTGGTGTTTTGTTTCATTACTGTGTTGGTACTGTATAAATAATTTACACATTTCCCTAAATTAAGCCTGTCTGTTTTATGGCATAGAAACCTGGGAGATTAGGTAAGATTAATTTAGTAACTTTGGAATTCACCCTGACAAGTTACTATCATTATTCTTCAATGTGGGTGACCGCACACCCCAAATACCAATCCACTCTCAAACTATGCTCATGTTAAAGTGTTTTAATTTTTATCTCTTACAACTTGGTGATTAACCTGTTGGGTAAGTGCTCTGGTTGGTGAGGCACATTGCTGCAGTTGATTGTGGGGGAAAGCATGCAGTAAGGAGCCGTTATCCGCCTTTTTGACCCATTTCCCCTTTCCTTTGTTTTCAAGGCACCTTTAAAATTCAGAAGACGCGGTTACAACGAGAAGGCTTTAATCCACTTCTGACATCAGACCGGTTGTTCTTCCTGGACACAAAGCTGGGGCAATACGTTCCACTAGATGAAAGCACCTTCAGCAACATTCAGACTGGAAAGATCCCCCTTTGAACTTCAGCCTTGGCACATCAAGCAGGGTGTGCATGGACTGAACTTAGGTTACACGGTTAAAAGGGATGGAAGCAGGCAGAGGGTAGACTGAACTTTCTTTGGAACACTCCTGCACCTTAAAAAGAGACATTCTGGTGCAAGGAATACACTTATATAGAAATATTTAGGTAAGAACATACTACCCTGTGGTAGAAGTGGGACCTGGTGGTTCTGGGGTGCACTTATGCATGTAAGAAACTTTACTTGTGGCTGTAGATGTGCTTGTAGAGGAAGAGGGCAAGACACACCTCTTAACAGTTAGGGGCTGAGGCTGGACTCCTATATGGTGGCTGGGGATGGTGTTATGGGGTATTGCAAATCTGTATTGGACAGATCCTTAAACTGCAACTCAAGCTGTAAATAATTTAGATGGGAAGGAATGTTTGATGAATTATTGAAGTGGATTCTTACCGTTCATATTAGTGTATGCTCGGGCCAGGCCTGAATTCATTTGGCTCTGTCCCCGATGCAATGACAAAAGCAGTAGGCTACTTTGAGGCAGCCACTTCTGTTATTTAAAATTCTGTGAGGGTCCTCTAACAGTAGGCACTCTGCAATTGTTTCTACCCTTTGTACGTACCAGAATGAGTGATGAAGGCTTATAGGAGCTGCCTTACCTGAACTTGCTCAAACGAGAGCAACGCCCATAGTCGATCAGCCTTTGCTTTCCTTAGTAAGTGTGGGTGCTAGACTGGACTTTTATTGGCGATAGGTGCTACTGGTGCTGCTACCAGATGTTGTTCTCTTTCTGTGAAAGTTTTGTAAGGAACTGTGGCTCTAGAGGAATCATGCTTTCATGCAAAATTGTAGTGAATCGTTAATTATGAATCTGCCCATTACAGACTTCGAGACTGGCATATTCATCCTGCGGACCAGTGCAGGATACAACAGCACCCCATACACTCAACACCACTTGTCCATTTTAGTTCTCTGACTCTCACATGGGGTCCTGCAAACTCCCCTTTCCTTACCAGGATTTGGTTTTCCATCCTTTCTACCAGCACTGTCACTTTGCTCCTATGTACCACTGGCTGGTATTTGCACCTCCTTTGCCACCCTTATGAGAGCACCTGCCATTCCCTTCTGTCAGTACCCACACTCCTATACAAGTGCCTGGAATCTACATCCAGCACAAGTACTGATCCTATTTTATCAGCCTTAGCCCTGGAGCCAGCGCCTACTAACCATGTCAAGTTTTGCAGTGTGAAATATGCACTCCACCCTACACACATAGTGTGCAGAATTCTGCCCCTTGGTAGACACTGACGTAGATGGAGCCTGGACATGATGTTGACTGCAAGCCCACAGTGCCCCCTAACAAGGCTGCCATCCTAGATGCGTTTTCCCATGATTGGGTTCAGAGGTGCATCACGAGAAATTCCAAAGAAGCTGTTGAAAATTCTTCTTTTACATAGTTGGAGAATTACATTTTCTGAAGGTGGGGTTTGTGAGATTCTTTAAGGTGATTTTCAAGTTCTGCCCAAATAGCCATCGGAACGTCACTTCAATGGCGAACATCCAGCATAAGTCTAAGGACTTCTGGGCATGTTTGCTGTTCAAACACTAAACTTTAATGTTTGATGGCATGTGTGGCTGTAGATACACATGCTTGCTATAAGTCTGCCATCTAGTGTAGGCTCGGAGTGTTGCAAGTTGTTTTTGTTCGAAGAATCTTTTCATGTCACAAGATCGAGTGACTCCTTTCGGTGATACTGTGCATGGGCATTGAGTCTTTTGTTAGATTGTTTTCTCTCTGCTGTCTGGTTCGGATGTGTTTTTCTCTCGCTCCAGTATTCCTTGGCTCGTCTATCCCGAACTCTTTCCTTCCTTCTTTCTTTCAGCAACGGTATAGTATTCCAATCTCGTTTTCTACATTTAATGTACTCAAACCGACTTCCCTCATTGGGAAACGGTTCACCACCCTTTGGGGCGTTGGCACTCTTTTTGGGCCTTCTCTTTCACATGCTGTTGGAATATGCAGGGCTGATGGAACGGACTCCATTTAGGTTCTGTCCTCGATGCCATTCCAAGTTTCCACACACCATATCAACACCTAGTGTGTAACTTGTGCTTGTCCCTGGAACATAAATAAGAGAACTTCAACGCCTGTAGGTCTTTTCGATCTAAGAAGACTCTCCGGGACCGAAGAGTGTGTCGGTTGGAGATGGCGTCGAAGACACCAGACAACACTCCTGACATTTTCAGAGAGGAGCATGCACAGGAGGAAATCGTACATCAATTCGCCCTCTCTATTTGAGATTCCGAGTTGTATGTCGAATCTGACATCGAGAGTCAGCCACTCACCGCAGCACGATTACACCAGCCCCAATTTCCCATCTAAAGTCTTTGAAAAAACATCTAAACTGGTCGTTGGTCCACCACTGCCTTTGGGCCATGGTCGGATCCGACAGTTACATTCAGATGCCCCGCCCTCCAGCTAAGCACTGAAAATTGCCAAGGCCAAGATGTCTTCGGCATCGACCACAGACTCAACAGCATCCCACACAGTCTTGGGATAGAGTTGAATTTTCGATTTGAGCATTTCGGCTCCGAGAAAGAAGCCTTCAACATCCGTTTTGGAGCCGACACCTTCTGCCTGACAAAAGGCTTCCTTTCTGAAAACCTCAGAACCGAGGATGAGGGCTTTGAAAGACTCCACTCTTTCATCGGGAGCAGCTTCACCAGTAGAGCCAATTCTGGAAGTAATGGACATTCGTCAGTGCCAGCTCCACATACAAAAGGGAACGGGGAAAATAATTGCTTCTCCCCCTGTTCCAATAAAAAGGAGACTTACTTTTCAAGAGACCTTGGACACTGTTCCTTCTCCTCCGAAAAAGTCTCCAGGGCCAAAGACAAGGCCCCAGTTCACCCTCAGCCTTCTCCACCTCACTCTCCTGTACGTCCCCCTTACTCCAACACCACCACCAAAATCTCCTACATCTTTCATAGAGCAACAATTTTCTCCAGAAGGGTCACCACCACCACCTCATGACGATGACTTGGGTGAAATTCCACATGATGTAGATCCATGGGATTTATATGATCCAGATCCCATACTTCCTAATGACCCTGATTTGTACCCAGCTTGGCCTTTACCTCCTGAAGATGCAACAGCATACAATCAGGTTGTTGCACGGGCAGCTGCATACCATAAAGTACACATGCGCAATGACCCGATTTAAGAGCATTTCCTCTTTGATACATTGTGACTGTCGGTCAAACAGTGGCAGTTCCTGCCCATGTTGCCAGGTATGCTTAGACATGCCACAGACATCTTTAAAAAACCTGTTTGTGTAAGGATTATTACCCCAAGGGTCGACAAAAAGTACAATCCATCACCGTCAGACCCTATATTTATCAGATCACAAGTACCTCTTGACTCTAGTTGTAAGCACAGCACGGAAACGTGCCAACAGTCAATCCACAGGAGATGCTCCTCTCCCTGATAAGGAGAGCAAAAAACTTGATGCAGCAGGGAAAGGAGCAGCTGCACAGGTTGCTAATCATTGGGGAATTGCTAATTCGTAGGCACTTCTGGCAAGATATGATAGGGCCTACTAGGACGAGATAGAAGAGCTACTTCAGTACCTTCCAGAGGAACATCGAAAAAGGGGACAGGAGATAGTCTCAGAAGGGCATCCAGCATGTCATTGATTCTAAGGGCACAGATGCCACTGCAAATTTGTTTTTCTCACCTAATACAAATATCACAGGGGATCTGTGCCAAAATCCCAGTACAGGACGACACTCGCAATGCAAGATGGAAAGGTTTACCATCCCAACCCAAAGGACCTGCTGCTGATGGCCTAGTTTTGATATAGCTGAATTTAGTCACTTATAACTACCTGATATTACACTAGATGTCATAGTGGAAGCACATAAGCCAGCTACCAGAAATTGTTACGCCTTTAAAATGGAACTGGTATGGTGCCAACACAGCAGTTCCCATCAGCGCATGGTTGATGAGACAATGGTAATCTAATACCTTGTGGACTGCAAACTAACCTATATCTCCAACAGTGAAAAAAGCAGCATTAATTAGGGTAATGTATATGAAACACAACTTTGCTGATCTAGTTATTCAGAGGTTCCTGGAGGAGGAAGAGACCTTTTCCTTCTTGTACAGTTCCAGCACCCCAGTGAAATTTAAGTTAGTGCTAGCAGGGCTTTTACACCCACCTTTTAAGCTATTTCATAAAGCATCACTCCAGAACATTTTACAAAGACAATCCTTTTAGTGGCAATCGCATCTCGGAGGAGAGTTAGTGAGTTGCAAGCTCTTACAGTGCAGGAACCATACCTAACCGTTATCAGGGACGTTATCTTGGGAGCACACACTAGGTTCCTGTCAAAGATAATGTCACCATTGCATATCAAGTAAGCCATGACCCTCCTGCTTTCTTCCAACGCTGAGTAATGCAGCAAAGAAAAGTGGGAATATGCTGCATACAGAAAACAGGAAGCACAGGGCATCAGGGACACTACACAGCTTTTCATAGGTCAATTACCACAAGAACTAGCTCGCAGTTAAAGAAAATAAAATTGGAAGTTGGATAGTCCAGACTATAGAGTACTGTTATCAATGGCAAACAAAACACTATAGCTGAAGCCTGTCATATTTCACTAGGACGGAGGCAAGTGGTAGAGATAGCAAGAAAAGATTGTAAGATGGAAGTCAAGACAAGGGACCTTGTGGGCTTACACGCGTCTTCATATTCAGGCTCTGCCTAGGTCGAAGCCCACCAAGACTAGAAAAAAGGTTTTGTAATCCAGCCCTTCCAGACCCAAACACAAGATGGCAGAATTATAAGAGCTTCAGGGTTCAAAACCATTATCACTTGTAAGTAACTGGTTTCTTTCCCAGCACATGCTAGTTCTCACAAGCACTGCCCTGGAAATATGATTTAATGTCGTTTTTTTTTTTTGCTTGATTGTGAACTCAATTAAACTTTACCATGTCTGAGATGCTTAAACATGCTCTGAGGTGGCATGCTTAGGAATTTACAAACTAGGGCCATTTTGCCATCATTGCTTACGTTGTCCCTGACTCACATACTTTGTATTTTGATTTTTTTTTATTACACAAACATAGGTATGACTTACTTCCAAACGGTAAGTCAGTCATAGAAAAAGTATTTGTGAGGCTGACATTGTTGGATGGGAGGATACAGAATTTTACGCTATGGTACCACCAAAATATAATGTATGACCTTTGAAAGGCCCCTTTTCTACATTTCGTAGTGATGCAACAGGGACTGCTTCATAAGCTGTTAAAAAACAAAAATGTACTCTCACGGTATCACACATATGTAATATTACGTACAGGTATATCTCTTTCAAGCTGCTGCTCAGCCTTTCTCAATTAACCCTCTGTTGCAGACAATCCAGACTTGACCTCCTGTTTTTTTCTAATTATGGAAATCCCTACCCAACTTCTTGTTACCCATGGATCTTCCAATCCCAACAACTCATTTCTTTATTATTGTCACCCTTTTCTGTTTTTCTTCCTTGTGTGTGTTATACAACAGATAGGTAAATGCTGTCACTAGGTGAGATCTATAGAAGCCAGATTTTAGCTTTTTGTCTGGGGTTTAAGACGGTGCCTCTTGTTTTTTGGAAATAGGTTAAAGAATTTGAGTTTTTCAGCCAGAATATTCAATGGCATGCATCCACATTTTGCAACATGTGTATTTTCAAGAATGAATTTTTAGGTGGGTCATAGAGAGCTTACTACCATATTTTCCTGCTTGCGCTTCTACAGCAAACTGTAGACACTAGATGTAAACCGCGATGCTGAACACGTTTTTAATTGAATTGATTTCCTTAGAGGGAGGTAAGAGGGATTTAGGGGCCCCATTTATAGGTTGGCGGTAAGCATACTCTGTCAACGGCGATGGGGTATACTTACTGTTGACATAATTCTGACCACGTTATTTAGATGGGTGGAATTAGGTGAGTTTTCCTCTTACCACCTAAGGAAACCCCTGGTGGTAAGAGGAAGTGAAAACTGCTAAATGCTCTCCTTGCCATGTGAGAGCAGTCAGATGGAAAGGGGAGCATTTTCTTTTTTTAAAGAAAAAAGAAAACTCTTTGTAGCAGGGCTGTTATGTTAATGGAACCCTGCTCCAAACTACAATGAGCATCGATGGGAATCACTGTAATGGCAGTTCCTGGCAATGCTTTAATAAAAATGACTGCCTGCTTCGCAGTCATTTCAAAATGTGGCAGACAGCACCTCAGAGCGACGGAATAATTTACTCCATTGCCCTGGTGAAGAAATCTGCTTTCTGCCTGATTATAAATCTGACCCTTAATTCAGTTTAAAGTTGAATGTAAAGTGGTTTCCAGAAAGACTCCAGAATGAGTTTTCTAAAGTACCAAAAGGACAAGTATTTTAAAGTACCATCTGCTGGGCGATACTTCTCTGTGTCCCTAATTTGCTTTTGTTTTGTCTCAGTATTATCGACCCTCAGCCTGGTTCTTCAGAAAACTCCCTTCTATTAGTCATCAATTTATTTGCAAGCTCTTTGTAGGAATAGCACTTGAACCTTCATTTGTAACAAAGTGTAACTTTGGAATTCTCCCCTTGTTTTTCCTCCGAGGTTTTTCCAGATGTTCACATAATATATGCAGTGCCGTCTGACATTTCTTCCAAGGCTTTGCATATTCTCAGTCATAGGGTTATGATCTATTAGTCTAGCCTTGAGGTTGTACCTGGGTCTCCTTTATGCCTCTTTAACACTCACAAGAGGATGGATTCGTTGTTAATTAAACTAATAAAAAGCTCTATTTCATGAAGAAGTGCTATCTCAAAAAACTTTCTAAGAGTCAGTGGACCAGAAATTATATGAGAAAAAAGATGGGGTTTGGCGCTCTTATGAAAATGTAACTGATTTCAGATGCAACCGATTTTAAGCAGGAGTTTCTTCCAAAGTTTGGCAGCACACAATGAAAAGGAGCAGCTTTCAGGTCTCATACTTTTAATCTGAAGAAGTTTGAGAGGCTCAGATAAGCAGACTGGGGAGCTCCTGGCGGAAAGTTGTGTGCAAACGTTTCCAGAGATATACAAGGTGGGCTAGATTTTGAAAAGGGTCCTAAAGCAGATTCTTTTAGACACAGGAAACAAAGGAGGCAAGTCGGGTAAAAATGTCCCACACAAGAAGGTGGTCTATGGCATTGTGTACTGCTTGACATATATGCAGAAGTAAGCTAGGAAGACAAAAGCAGAGCGCATTGACATAACCATGTTGAGATGTGAGAACAGTATTTTCTACAAAATATGAAGTAGCAGAAAACACGTGGGTGCCACTTTATTGATCTGCAGGTTCAATGGCAAACATGAATCAAATAGAAGGCCAAGGTGCTGAGCAGTCTTGATTGGAGTGGGAGACCCTAATCCAAGAACCTAGCTCCTCCAGCCACCAAGCTGAGGACGAGGTTGAAGGAGGCCTCCTATTGCCTCTTTGTTTTTTTTTTTGTTTTTTTGTTTTGTTTTTTTACACACCAGAGTTCTGTTCGAAGAAATTGGAAGCCATCTTGTTCATCATGTCTGACATATAAGTTGTCAATTTGTCAGCAGACGATGCTTGAGAAGTACCTAAACAGATAAGAATTAGTGCGTCACTAGCAAAAGCAGGGACTAAATCTGGATTAAGGAGGCGGAAGAGCCACTGCTCAGATGTCTATCAAGAAGATACGAATGATAGACTGAGTCAAATACCGCAGATCGGCAAGTAAAAATATGGAATCCACGCTACTGTCATCCAGTATCGACCTAACATTTTCCAAAACAGCAGTAAGAGCGGACTCTGTGCCATAAGAAGGGCAAAAACCTGGGAGCATGAGGTCAAGGACTGACTCTGGGGATGAGTTTGGACTGGATGATCTTACTGATACGCTTTTGTGACATCTCTGTTGTGATATTTTCTTCATATTCCTTGCTTACGGCTGTCACAGAACAGATATGTTAGTTACTTTTAGGGTGACTACTGTTTTGGCATTCTTTGCTTTACACTAGCACCACCCACCAACCTTCTCATCCGCAGTATCAGTCCAATCGCCTGACTAGAGAAAGCGATTTGACACAAATCTTTATGCTCCAGGAAAGTGGGCTGGGCACCCGCATTCAGAGTGGCACTGGCCAGGCAAGCTCTGAAAAGAGCTTTACAAGAAGGATCTCGTCACGCCTCTCTCTGGTGGTGCCAGCCCCATTTGTTGGTAGAAGTACTGAGTTTAGGTCACTCGTTGACATAAGAGGTAACTTACTCACCTTGTGTGGTCAACACTGCTTGATAGATTTGCCTAGAAAAACCTCATGAGAGTTTCCAAAACTGCGCAAATAAGGAAGGAATTAAAGATGTATCTGTTTTTAACACATTTATATATTAAAGACTTTGAAGTACTTTTTGGGAACAAATATGAATATTAGACCTAATCTAATAAAGTATTGTGTGACGAGAAGTGTCTTAGAAGCGATGCCCTCTCTGGAAGTAAGGTTGTTTGCTTTTCATTGCTCAGTACCGGGCGCGCGCGCAGGATTTGAGGGCGGTCAGGTGGCAGCGCAGTGACTCAGCAGACTTCCATCCCCGGGCCCTCGGCTGTGAATGCCGCTGGCTTCGGTGACGTCATGGAAGCTGTCACGTGAGGCTCGAGGCTTGTCTCCTTCATGAAGTGTCTCCTTTGTGCTGCGGTCTGTTGGACTGGGAGTTGCGCTGCATCCTTTTTGTCCTGAAGAAGGGTCGGGACGTGACTCGGAGGGCTTCCAATCAATGGGCAAATGCTCGGCAACGAGGAGCACAAGGCCTCGCTTATGCAAGAGTTTTTTTTCATCCTGTTTTCTGTTCTCCTTCGTAAAGTACAGCTCAATTCCTGCCTGGAATAATTAGTTAACGGACAAGCCCGCGGCGCTCTCCCAAAGGCACTACACAGCATGGACAATGGTTTAGGCTCTTTTGTAATAACTCGACACTGATTTGCACAAGCATTTATTGCAGAGCAACTTCCACCGCCGGAAAATCGGGGTCACTGCACCCCATTGCATGCAGGTTTTGTCAGCAAGCCTCAGGCAGTAGATGTGAAACATATCCAGTGAGTTCAGCAAGGGACCAAATCCCTTCCCAGACTGTGTAATCTGCCGGCCTTCTGGAGGAATTCAAGCATATCTCTGTATGTTTGGAGATCTGACCCCACATGCACTAGGGGGGCACAAGTGTATGCGAGGCAGGTGACCTGGTCACCCCCTGCAAGCATGAGGTTCAGAATGATCAAATCTTCTGTGCAGTAGGGGACTTTCAGCTTCGTTCTACGCATGCAAGAGGAAATCCACCACCAAATAAACAATATTTTCATTCTAGTATTGTGTCTAATGCTGCTGACCTAATGTGCTTACAAGCGGACCTTTTGTTCATATTTTTTTGGATAAAAACTCTTTTGGGGTGGAGTTGGGGAAGTCTGAACTCCTCCCTTCAAAGTGGCATTACAATACCACAAAGATAGTGATTGCTGCATTTACAAGTGTGTCACTTGTACAGGTTCCTTAAACACATTCTTAGTGAAAGGTGGAGGGACGTCCCCCCACCCCCTCTGAAACAGCCTTTACACAGCGCACGTTTTTGAGGGGGAGCAGGAGGTCCAGACCCCACCAGTGCAGTCCTCCAGCCCAACCCAGCACCATTCACAAGCAGAAAGTGTCATTCTGCTTCACTTTCAGTATACCATTGGGCCTGTGTTCTGGGCTTAATTTGCATTGTAACCAGCAATTGCTATGGCTACTGAACACATCTGTGCGGGAGAGTTACAAAGTGTCCTGGCAGCAGGGAGGCTCTGTTCTAATGAAAACCAGTAACCTGCTTGCTGTAGAGACTGAGCAGCAGCTGTTGTCACTCACTCTCCGAGGCTATAGGGAGTCCCGCAGCTCTGAGAGCTAGGAAGTGAAAGCACATTTTTGTCCTGCGTTGCTGTCTATTCCAGGCCTCTCACGAGGGTAGAGGACTGTGAGCTGTGGTGCGGTGGTGTCACTGAAAGACACGTGGGAGAGCCGGGTCAAAGTCAGTCTCACACGAAGAGGAATGTCACAGTTATGTTCTTGGCTGGTGTGCAAATGAATCCATCCCAACCCTGCCGGTCCTTTTATAAGCAACGAACTGGCGTCAAATCTTCCTATTTTTAAGACCATTTTAAACCCTTGCCTTTGGGTTTTTCCTCTATCCCTACAGGTTTCAGATCACTGCTGCTGACCCAGGTGTCTGTAAATTCACCACCGCCATTTGTATTTTTTCTTTTGGGTGAATCTACAAATATTTGTTATACTGTGTTTAATTACTAATATTGTGCTTTAAGTAATGATGTTGGCCGTAACCTTAACTGTAGAAGCAGTGTTGCACTATAGTGCCTCTGAAATGGCTATGCGAATATGTGTAGGGGATGAATAACAAGAAGCTGTGTATTATGGTTAGGGCCACTGGAATTATGCAATTGTGTGGCGATTTTTGTATCCCTATTGATTTTCCGCAAATGCCACATACTCCATTATTTGCCACATAATCAGCAGATTTTAACAAACAAACATTTTTTTTCTACTTCAAACGTTTCAAAAGTTCCTAAAACTTTAGCATCACGTTTTGCTACACTGTTGAAGGTCCTTTACAGAGCTGGACTGGTCACCTTTCTCTTGGTTATTGATATATGTGGGTGTTTAAACTGGTACTAATGAGATCTAACCAGCGCCCTTTCAGTGTTAACATGTTTAAAAATGATGAAATAATGAGGTAATACTATTACAAAATCTGCATTAGGCGGCATAGTTTGCCTTTTCTTGCTGCATAATTTGCTCAACCCTGCCGTATAACATGGCCCTCTCCTGCCACATAATCCCAGTGGCCTGATTATGGTCCTAAAGAGGGCTATCCAAGTAAATCTTAATGCTTCACATATTTTGTTTGTCTAAAAAACTTCCACAGTTTCGCAATGTGCACAGTTGTTTCTCAACTATTTGAAAAAGCATCAAAAAGTGGCCCTGTGGATCCAGAGGGACTTTACTGCTGCCACATACATGCCAGCATTTTACAGGAGAAAGGTGGAAGAGTTTAATAAAACAAAAAAAAGAATCTGGAGAATGTATTTCTCCCATTGACTGCGATAGCCAAAATAAAGCCAATTTTTGCGTTAAAAAAACGTGAGTTTTCTGCCTGAATCAGGTCTATTGGCATGTATGCTGCCAGCCAGTTTATAGCTTATGACCACTTCTATGATACTGTAGTCTCAAGGCAGGACTTTCACAAGCCCTGTTACTCAGGGCCGCCAGGCACGCCAATTTCCTGTATGTAGATGTGCTGCGGCAATACCAGCTTCAGGCAAGACGGTAGGGGTGATCCAAAACTGTGGTAAGCTAAATCATTCACAAACCCTCATTACAAATGCCGGTGACTTGATAATGAACCATGAGGCTAAGTGTTTTGTAAATGTGGCTAAGTGCAGAACACTATTTTTGTACACTTTTTAAAATGGGAAATGCTAATTTAAAAATAGCACAAAATAATATTGCTGTGTGTGGTAATATACTGTACTATTTTTCAGCCTCCTCATTTGATGTAATCTGCAATTTAAACAGATAATGTAATTTCCACGAATTGTGGAAAATTATTCATAGTTGGGACATAATTTCTGTGAAATATGAGTTTTAAACCCATTGCTGAGAGGTTGTTAATTATGGATGTAAACCCAGAAGCACTGTTTTTCACCATTTATGGTTAGACATGGTACCGTATCATCTCCTGAATTCGAAGCTCATGCACTTGAGGCATACCTTGTAGCCAAAGACCTCTGTGTGTGGTAATCACCAAACCTGGCTCTGCCTAGTGGGCATTTCAGGCTATAAACCATACTTCCAGTCTCCCCTGGGCACAGTACGCATATCTGTCCAGAGAGAAGGCATGGTGTGAACCAGTGCCCTGTGCCCAGTAACCTAGTCTGCAGTTCAAACTGGGCACCAGGCAGAGATCAACCCAATGGTCTTTCCGTAACACGCAGTATAACAAAAGCTATGTAACTTTTGCTTCTTCAACACGTCAAAAGTGGACAGATCTTGGCAGTGTCTTACCCAGGTGATCTCTAAAACCATTTGCTCCTGCATTTTCTTGACCCCTCCATGCTTCTTCACGGCCCTGCCTGCCTTTAAATCAACTTACAAGTGTATTCGGCCTTATTCGCTTTTATATAACCCTAGCTCCTAGCTCTTCATCCAGCTGCTTGCAAGTTGCTAGATCCATCCTATCCTAAAAGCCATTGCAGCGCAGAGGATTCCTGCATCCCGCCTATAAGTTTCAAAGAGTAGCCCAGTGTTCAGGGGCCAGGATGAAAGAGCAGTTTCACCTTTGGTACAGTGGATGACATCCTTACAGGTACCGTTACTCCACCCAGCCCTGGGGGTGGGGCACATCCCACTTCTACCTGTAGGCAGAGTGTATGGGAGAGCTATACTGCGGCAGCTGGCGCTCTCCGCCTTTTAGCATTGACTTCTCCGGAGTGCGGTAGTTCAGGATGGGTGCTTCGAGGTTTTGCCACCGGACTCTGCAAGCAACAGAAGCGCATCAGAGAAGAGTGACACTAGCAGATCGTAACATTCGATAATCGTAGCAGAACTGATTAACACTGACATTTTTAGAATCGTATCAAAAGGTGTATTCCTAGTTCTTTAAACAAATGAACAACTGCCGTATTTCGTATTTTATTAGCAACATGTTCCTTTGTAGTAAGGATAATGTCTTTGATTTTCATTTATTTGAGGTGTGAATTATCAGTTGTAGGAGGCTGTGCCAACCTTTTTAGGAGTATTTCAATCTACTTATTTTACACGGTTAAAAAGGGAGCGCATGTTAATACATATTTATAATAAAAAATAACTATATTGAGTGCCATACCCACCTCGTCTTTGGTCTCTAGTTTATTCTGCAAGTTAATAAAAGTTTAAAAAAAAAATCACTCCACGTTTGACTATTGTGATGTCAACACAGTGTGGTGCTAGCATTATAAGCTATTGTCACGAACTCATTATTGATGTGGCTGCCCACACATCCACTATGTAATAATGACTGATGCGTGGCAGTCTTCCAGGGTGGAGCCTCAAGTCCTCGGGTTTAAAAGTACGTTTTTTTTTCAGGGACAAATTAAGTTGTGTTAACTGTGCTGCAAAACATACTCAAGTCGCTGTGACTCAGTCCTTCTCTAGTCCAAAGTGTCAATAAATTCGAGATCAATAAATTAAAAAAGTAATTAAAAAGCATGAGTATCTTTGCAGCATATTTCTTACACCTTCAGAAACTTGTATACACAAATCTGTTATCATCCCCTTCAATCGAGAGAACAAATGGAATGTCTTTTGGCACACCCACCAATACACAGACAACAGGAAAAATATCTTTCTGGATCCAACGCACTTTACCTTGATGCTAACGTAGACAAAATATTTTGGGCCTCACTTACAAGGCCTTTGCACCACCGTTGCATCATTTTTGTGACTCAGCAGTGGCACAAGAAGTGCTTTAAACTGCTCCACATTTACAAACTGACACATTTGGCCAATGCGTCAGTTTGTAAAGCCTTGCGTCACTGTATACATGCGCCAGGTACAATTTAGGCATTTCCTCGGGGAAAAGCCATGCAGAACTGACACAGTGAAATTTCACTGCATCGTTCTGCGACATCACCATCAGAACTTTAACGGCTGCTCACAGCAGGCATTAAACTGATGCAGGCCTCTTCTCCATGGGAGCCTTCCTCGCATTTCTGGAGTAGCGTCATTTTTTGACACTAGTCCAGCAATGCGTTGGTTTAACACCAATGATGCTTCAGAATTTCTGATGCATCTGTGAAAATGTGCGCCATGGAGCTCTGTATTGTAAATACAGTGCATCCATGGCGTCATTAGCGGGTTGTAAGGCAGCACAAGAAATCTCACGCATTGGAGTCGATGCTTTAGATTCTTGCAAATGAGGCCTTTTAAGTCTTAACTCCATGTACATTTTCTACTAACTACAAACAACCAAACCCCAACAAATCACTATAGTGCTAGGGTGCCTGCGTTGATGTTAGGCTGCACACAGTGCACCAGCACAAGGAGAGAGCAGAAATGAGCCATATCCTTGTAACTATGGGGAATTTCTGCTCTCTCCCTTTCGCACAACACATTGCACCAACTTTGCCTGCTTCCCTTCAATGTGTGAAAGTTTAGTAAATGTGTCCCCATGTATTTATAGAGTTAAAGACAATCTCATACACTGAAAAGTCACAAACCTTGACATAACAGAAGCAGCTGTAAAACAAAGAAAAAAAGTAGGCGTTAACTGGGTACCAGCAGATCCACTTTCTCTGGCAAACAACACTATTATAAAGTCGGAGGCCGTAAAATAGTCTCCAAATATCTATTTTTGGAAATTGACCCGCACCGCCTATGTTAAATATCTGGCAAGCTGTGACATAGGCTTTGGTGTATAAATAAAGTCTGTGAGATGCCCATTGTAGGAAGCTGGCCCTTTGTGTGGTATGTGAATACCGTGTAAAGGGTTCAGGGTTTCCCCAGTGAGTGGCCTGGGCTTGCTATGGAATCTCAAAGTGCTCTATTTAGGGGTAGTGTGGTCAAGCAGTGTGAGGCTTAACACTGTAGTGCAAGACATCTACAAATACAAACAATAGACAATAAATGAGATCAATTTATAAAAATAGCAAGTATCTTTATATACGTTTAGGCATCAGATAAAAATTATTCAGGTAAGTACGTTTTTAAATAAGAATTCTTTTCACTTTAAAAAGTGTAAGCAGTGCAATTTTGAAGTTCTGCAATGTTATCTTGTCGGAGGAAAAACAAATTCTGCAAACAGGTAAGAGTACAGCAACTTACAGGATCCAATCTTCTGGGGTTAAGGTGAGTAGTGGGCAATGTCCAAGGCAGCACCCACAGTACACCCTCAGCGGTACAGGGGCAGCTGGGTGCAGAGTGCAAAACAGCGTCCGGTGCCCAATGCATTCCTATAAAGATCGATCACTGCAAAAAAGAGGCTGCAGGCTCTGGCCAGGAGGTCAGTCGGGCTGAACCAACAGCGGTATTCATGCCTCACGGGACAGGTAGGCACCTTTGGTCCTCTTCTCCATGGCTCAGGGGCAACAGGTGAAGAGGTGTCCTTAGGTGCCAGGTTTTTCTGATCGGAGCTTTAGAGGGGGGTTGCATGCAGAGGCTGCAGGCGTCGTCAGGGAGTCCAGGAGGGCTGAGCCCACGATGGACTTGGACTCTGGAGGGCTGTGGAATCGTGTTGGCACCGGTGGTTCACTTTGACTCAGGTCGGAGATAGTGGGTGCAGTGGTGACTTAAGTGTCGGGTTTCGGTGGTTCCAGAGGCTTCAGAGTCCATCCTTTTGGGGTTTGCAGGGGAACAGGTCTGGTGTTCTCAGGAGGTCTTGAGTATTTTTTGAAGGCAGGCAGTCCTCCCGGGCTTCTGGAGTCACAGCTGCAGGACGAGTTGACTTTGGTGCAGATTACGACGAGGGATGCAGACAAGCTGACTGGGTTGGTACCAGGTCAGCTGCTTCTTTTCTCCTCCTTTGTGTCGCAGCTCTTCGGTGTCTTTGGTCTTCATTGGTCGGCAGGGTCTGCTTCTCTGGTGCCAGGGGCTCCCATAAATACTGAATTTAGAGGTGTTAGGGGTGTGTATGTTAGTAGCCAATGGGCTACTGACCCTTGGGGTCACTATGCCCCGTATATGACCACTTCCTGGGAGACGTGGGCATAAAGCAGTCCCAGAATGGCAACTCAAAGAGTGGCTACTTCTGAAAAACTGTGTCTACTTCGCTGTAGCCCACCTTAGGGGTGGTACTAACCTGGAGGTGGCACACCTACCTGACTAGCTAATTTTCCACACCTGTAGGGGGAGGAGGTGAATTCCTCTCCTGTAAGGTGAGCCAGATTTGCATTTCAAAGGCGTTAGCACTTTGAGGCTTGCTGCCTTGGGAAGGATAGTCAGCAGGTCATCCTGTGGGAGGGTGTATTACACCCTTTTCCCAGGCAGGCTTTTGTTCTGGGCCTCCAGAGGGCAGAAAGCTCTCACCTTAGGGGGCCGGAACTGTGTCTCGGGTTGCAGGCTGGCAGAAACTGATCAGCGAGTACACCAGAGGATTGAAGGATTTCAGGGGGCACCTCTAAGATGCCCTCTGGGTGCTTGTGTTGGTAAATCCAACACTTGCATCAGTGTGGGTTCACCAATATGAGATGTTTGATACCAAACATCCCTATCTTCAATAAAGCCATCATTTAGCTGGGGAACTCGTATTTACCAGTGTCAAGCGCGTGCATTTAAATAAAATGGCTTCCCTGGTCACTTACTATGTCTGAAAATTGACAAAGACATAGCAGGGGCATATCTGCTCGTACAGATATGCCCTCACATGTAATATAATGCATCCTGACTTAGTGCTGTAAGGCCTGCTAGAGGGGTGACTTACATATATTGCATACAGTGTTCACGGACATGGCACTCAGGCTGTGTGCCATGTTGTGCTTCATTTTTGTATGCACCAAGACACAGTCTGTAATGGCACACAGTCATGTGCTTTGTGAGGGGTCCCTTAGGGTGACCCAATTTGTGATGCAGCTCTTAGTGACCCTCTTCAGCACCTAAGGCCCTAGGTACCAGGGGTACCATTTACTAGGGACTTGCAGGCAGTGCTAAAGGATTAGCTATTGGGGAAACAATTGTACAGTTTAAGGAAACCACTGGCTCTTGGGACCTGATTCAGAGGAACCCAGTGCACTTTCAGCCAAAATCACATCAGATACCAGGCAAAAAGTGGGAGGAATGCATGTCTAAAAGAGGCACTTTCCTACACTCCTGATGCCAGTTATGGATCCGGTCTGGCTTCTGGGGGACATTCTAGGAAGGGGAATCTGTGTTTAAATAGATTATCCACCAGAGCATTTCAGAAGGTAAATAGCATGTTCTTATGACATAGTATTACCTACTACTAAATACTTCATTCGGAAAAAAATGAGTTTATTATTTCAATAAAAATTACATTCCATTGAATCTCAATGGAGGGCTACTTGCACTATTTATTATTTACTTGTGAAACTTTAGACTCAAAAAGAGCATCCAAACAATGAATATAGATGGGGTAATGTAACAAAAGGCTGGAAAACAATGACTTTCACTGTTTTCTGAATATTTGGAGATTGCCTGAGTAGGGGATATTTAAGGGCCGGTTGACTCAATATGTAGGGGCCTAATAGAAAGGTGCTGCCGGCCCTTACTAGGCACTACCTAAAAGACCTTTATCCAGAGATGGTAGTCTAAGAGCAGACTGGCAGATTTCAACAGTATTTTTAAAGTAATGAACGTACTGCCACCGCCTACAAGACTGATTGAAGGTAAGCTTTAAAATTGTGTATAACTTGACTTGAGGCAAGTGAATGGGCTAAGGTGATGGTTTCTCAAGGTTCTGGCAACAGCTTATGCTGCTTAAATTTGAAATATCTGGAAATAGACCAGCAAAGTATACAACAGTCTGGATAAAGAGTATTAAAATAATTTCGGTTTGCATCTGTATTGTCTGTGCTACTGGTTAATCCCTTGGAAAAGATTTTTATATGTTATAAGTAAAAGCTGATGACAGAATTACCATGGACCACTGCAGGCAAGTTAGAGGCAAGGTAAATATGGGCTTTCAGCTTTTGCACCCTACGGTTCCAGAGTTTACTATCATGTAGGACTAAAGAGACCTTGTTGACACCTCTTTGTGTGCAGGAGAGCAGAAAGGAAATCCCATCTTCACCTAAGTGAGGTTTAGAAAATGAGCTTTCATCAATTTTAAATACTGCTGTGAGTATCAGAAAACTATCAGCAGAAACATTGCCAAGTGATTTATCTGTCTTGGGTATGTGGTTAGATCCCATTTAAAGGGTTATGGGGCAGAGGGGCTACGGGGATACATACATGGGGGGTGAGGGGGCTAGGGTTGTTTAACTCTTGCCCAACAATCCTTTCTACTATGGCTCTGCAAACTAGGCCTAGTACTTACTACCCTTTCAGCACTTAACTCTCATTAGTAGCAATGGTCAGCAGTCACTGGTTTTTCAGGGAGGTTAGTGAGGAGGCACATAGGGTCAACACTACACACAGCAGCCTAAACATATATTTGTCTACCCCAGTGCTTCTGTTTTGAAATAGACAAGTGCTTTATTTTACCAAAAGGCTCAATACTATACACAACAAAACTTTAGAAACGTGATGCTTGGGTGTGAATCCCATGTGCTTCCAGGTGGGGCCCCTGCTAGGCACTCTACCCTTTCCTTCCTCCACTTAATGGCCATGTGGTACTGGTGGAGTAGCCTCTAGATCGGGTGCAGTATTACACACCCCCTCTACCCCCCAATAGGATGCAGGCACTTCTTAGGACCAACAGGACTGAATCTCAGAGTAGGTTGCGGTCCTGGGCAGTTGCGCGTTGATGCTGTGGAGGGCAGCAGCAGACCCTTTCTGGGCTCCTGGAGATCTCTCGGCATAGATGGACTTTTTGGACTCTGCTGTTCCGAATCGCCTACTGCGCATGCTGTCAGTAACGCTGGGACACACATGGGTTGAGGCAGTTTGTCAGTCCTCTTCTCCAGACACGGGGCTCCGACGATGATGAAGTCCTAGTAGGTGCTGCTGTTTGATTGGGTTGCAGCTCTAATTTAGCACATAAAGTCTTGAGGTAAGTGGTTGATGAATGGCAGCCAAAAGATATTACACTGTCAGCTGCCTTCTCATCAGATAACTTCATGTGACCTCTTGGGACACAAGGAGAGCAGCCTCGGTCGCTCTCCATGAATGAAAATCGCATCACTTCCTCCCCTGAAATATATTTCACCGCAGTTTACATTATAACAGTTTCAAATATATTGTTAAGATATTTTAGCCATCAATTCTTGAAATGCTGGTTGTGATAAAACAAAAAACAGGACTTTATTTAGTGGGCTTGTATTGCCTGTAGCTGTTGATCTTATGAAAGTACTTTGGAGCAATGTGTTTTTACCTTTCTCTTCCGAATTTCCAGAACTAAGCCAGTTTGATTTCCACAATTGTATTTTACTGGCTAGATGGCAGCTGAAGAGGGACTGTAAATTGTTCCAGTAACTGCTGAGGTGGGGGTGGAATGACTGTGGAGCAGTTTATGTCAGCTCATGTTCTCCGAAGGAAGCCTAGAATCACTATTCAAGGGAACCGTGCATGACTCGTCTCGATCGCCCCATTCGAAGTATCCCACTGTTTGCTGCCAAACACGGATACATTTATGGAAAGAACCATGTAGTGAGCAAGGGACTTCAGCAGCTAGGACACTACACCGAGGCTACTGTTCTCCTGATTCATTCCCGTGAACCGTTTTTCAGTGCCTACAGAATTTCTTAGTTGAGCTCAATCAATCTATCAAATGTACATGTTCGGTCAATTTACATGTCCGCTCTCAACTTGTATCCGGAGAAATATTTTGAGATCTGTTGTCTGGAGAACAAAGGATTTCTTACACTTCTTTTATTTCCTGAACTATACTGGTTAGTTGGTTCACTGTTTATCTTCACAGTCAAAGCCAAGAAGCAGGGCAGCAGGATTTGCGGATCCAGACGTCCATTGGAATTGCTGTCCGAGAACTGTACCCAATACGCTATGACTTGTTCTTTGGAATATCCAAAAATAAAATATGTGAACAATCCGTTATCAATACAGGGCTACAAATTTAATATTAATTGCTATCCTACCACTTGCAACAAGCAAGTAACTTTCAAAAGTGCAATTACTGATATATAATTAATTTATAATGAACATGTCATTACCACACAACAATGGTGCTGCGCTTCAAGAATGTGTTATTTCCCAGGTTAAACATACTCTAAAATGCAAGAAGGGTATGCAGTTTATCTGTTTCTGTGAGTGATGGTTTTATATCCAAGCGAGCCCATTGTTGAGGTGCAGCCCTGAGGACTGCAGCATTTTATCTCTGTCCTGAAGAAGGATGCAATGAGCCCGAAACCCCTGATAACAGTAAATGTAATTTAAAGCTAGAGCAACACGTTTAAAAGAATTGTATGCAGCTTTTTTATGTTTTTTTGTTGCTTTTGCAGTAGCACTCTCAAAAGGGCCCCCGGTTTTATGGTACTTTATTTCTTTTAACATTTCCGTCTGTATTTGGCCATATTTATTTTTTGGTCATCCTATTGGTATTTATTTATTCATATTTATTTGGTGTTTTAAAAATTAATGGAGTTGTAAAAAGGTAAATTTCTATATTTATTTAAACGAAAAACATGAACTCCAATGTTGATACTTTTCGTATTTTGGCAAATTAAGCAGTCAAATATTACAAAACACTACACTCAGAGATAAGCATTAGCATTGTATACAAATATATATTAACATATTCCTGTCTTTAAGGAAATATCATCTTTGGGTTTTTTTAGCTCCCCAAACTCTCTCTCAGCTCAGCAGCTGGTCTGGAATTCATAAAGGCTAGCATGGAGAGTTTCTCACAATAGGACAAACTTCTGTATTTTTCTGCTTTTAAAAATAACTACAGAAAGTAAACACATTGGCCCAAATTTAGGAGGGCCAAGCGTCACATTAGCATCAATTTTTATGGTGCTAATATGACTCAACAAGACCAAATTTGCCCCACCAGATTTACAAAGTGGCACAATGCACGTATTGCGCTACTTTTTAACCCCTTGCGCCACATTATCCCTGGAACAGGCATAATGTATACAAGGGGGGCGTTCCTCCATTAGGGGGACCGCAGAAATGGCGCAGTGGAATCTATAAGATTCCACTGCACCAGTGCTAGCGGCTATTTTTAACACCTTCACAGAGCAGGCATTAAAAGGGAGCACACCATTATTTATAGTGGGCCCCTATGTACCTTGCAGGATTAGGACCAACATTTTTGGCGCTAATCCTGCAATGTACTACAATAGCGACAAAAATGTTGACGCTATTGTCCCTAACCTGCACCATGGTGAGCTGTATGTTTAATACAGTGCATACCTGGTGGTGTTGGAGAGGTGCTGATGGGCGCAAGACAAGTTGCGCTGCATTATATATATAATGCAGCGCCACTTTTCTTAATTTTTCTGCCATTGTTTTCTGTCTGTATTTAGCTACAAAAATCTTTAAAAACTGAAAACACTGAGGCCCTCATTACCAGGTCTTAAGACATGGTCCAGACAGACCGCCGCATTACAAGTAGGCCGCTTTTGCCGAAGCCAAACCGCCACAACGATGCCTGGCCCACCGATGCGGTCGCCCCAACGCGGCTTGTTGTGAGCTCCTCTGGGCCAGCGGCAGGCCTCAGACCGCCAGCCGTATTAGGAGGCAGCATACCGCCAGGCTTTTTGCGGCGGTCGTCTGGGAGGGGATGGGTCCTGGCATCTTTCAGCACCGCACTGCCGTACAGGACACCTCCACGCCATATTACGCAGCGTAATACGGCGGGCAGAGTCCTGTTGGTGTGGCTGTGCTGACGGTGGAACCGTCTCTCTTCCTCCATTGGCCACAGGTGTAAATCTGAAGCAACTCCAAATATGGCGGTCTTCAGACTGTTGGCGGCAGCGGCTTCGCTGGTCTTGCAAAAAGACCACCGAAGTCATAATGAGGGCCTGAGTCTGATGAGCATCGTGCAGCGGTCCTGTATTTCTTGGGCATGGTTTTCTGTATTAAGGACAAGTGTGCAACTGTGCTCTTTGTAAGCCACTTCAAAGTGTCGGTTTGCTGAAAGCCAAAGAAAGGCAGCTTTGGGCTGCCACCTGGTAGCAGTGTAAAAACGACTGAAAAATACCTGGCTGAAAATGCTTTTTTTTTCAATGTACGAGGAGCGCCCAAACAGGCAAAATGCTGTATCGGCCACCACGTTATACATACTGGCATAATTCTTGAACGTAGTGACATTTCACTGTGAGGAATTGTCTTAGTTACAGTGGGCTAGACACAAGGGTTTCGGCGATGATGGCTGCTCTTCTACGCGCTCTCTGGTAAAATCTGTTTTCATTTCACAGCTGGCCCTGCCCATCGTTCATCTGAAGTCGAGAAACATTATTTTAATATTGGTAATCACTGATTTTTACAGCAATACAGAAGTGAACACTTGCGTTAGGAAATGCTACATAAGACAGGTAATTATTTGTTTAAGTTCAAATATTCGCAGCCAAAAATACACTTTCGCGCGAAACCTACTCCCATACGTAACGTAGCTCTCCTGTCAACACTAAACGTTGGAATTTATCCCCATGCCTCTGTGGTTGGGGAACACAAGTCGCTTCATAAATAGCATAAATACAGTGGTGCGATATGGAGGCTTTGATAAATGCACTTCTTTGCATCTGCTGCCGTCTGGTGGAAATCCCTAGAACTGCATTTCCTTCTAACAATAATTCAATTCTGTTATCTGCCTATTTCACTTATCGAGAAACTTAAAATAATTCGATTGTAGCTTTATTTTCACGCCATCATCATTTTTGCATCAATTCTCTTTCGAGATAAACAATCAAATGGCATTTTCGGTGCAGAGCCTTCACTGCTGCCAAATTTTCAAACTGCTTATGTGACACTTCAATGATTGCAGTGTGCGTATGAGTGACGTTCTACTGCAAAATATGTGACACTTCAATTAGCACTTTTTTGCAAGTAAAAAACAGAAGATGAAGTCCAAGACTATCAGAAATGGCCCCCTTTTGGGCAATTTAAGGCTTGTCTAGACTCAGGCTCTCCACTAATTTGGAACTCAAAACTATATCTTATTTTCGGTGGCACACGGGTGGCAGAAGTCTGTGCGTGTGTGTGTTTCAGTGTCGATTCTCCTCATTGTCTAGTTCATGTTACAGAAATTGGTCTTAGCCAAACGACTGCTTTTCAACAACCAGCAGCAGGAACCATTAACAATTTTTTTGTTGTCACTAAATATTACAAGCACACCAGAACAGGCGCTTCTTAAGGCCTGGGACGTAGTGTGCCATTTAGGTGACCCACAAGCTAATCATTTTTATTCCACGGTCCTTCTAACGGCTACTCTAGTCACAATGTGTTGTGTGGACAGATTAATGCATCTTTCAAATCCTTTGTATCGGAGAAACCAAAGAGCCTTACAATAGAGGGTGAACAATCGCCTGCTCACTTGAATGAGCTTGACTGATAATATGAGTTAAGTGGCAGCCAAGGAAAGAACACAAGAAATGGGCTATATGCTTGAGCAGCTACTGTTTATTCCACTTCTAAATGCATTGCCTTTTACTTCTGCCCTGACAATTACAAACACATTTAAGTGCTATTAGAATACACAACGCGACAGGAAGTGTTCCATGACATACTGAGTTGAAACTTTCCACTAGCCACATCAAAAGTAGACAGAGTTCTGGCGACCAAATGTATGGCTTGGGGAAATGCTGGGGCAGGTGCCAACAGGACTTGATGACAAATATCCCGGCAGCAAGATCTTCTCCACAGATCAGTAAGAAAAACAAGTATTTGCAATGAAGTGGGTCTCGTATTTGCTCGACTTAGAGCTATTAGCGTTGTAAAGTCCTAACCGGATTTTTATTGCCACATAAGTTGAAAATGAAAAGTAATACAGTTTTACATAAGTGAGCCAATTTAAAGTGCTATGCCATGAGCGTGAAGGAGCACACGAAAGGAAACAGAAGATCACTCGCAGTCAAACATATCAGCAGTTTTGCAATTAACCGTGTAACAGGGTCAATGTCATGCAAAATGATTGACTACTGCCCAGCGAGATCATGCTGCATAGGAGTAAAAGTAGTCCAGCAGCCATGTGTAAAACATGGAACCTCGTATGTTTTCAGTAGTTGGCCGGTGTGCTTGAGGAGGGCTAAATACCAGAAAAGGCTTGACGTTTGCTTGCCTTTCACAAATAAAATCATGCGATTTTTAAAAGGCAAGCCCAGGAAACAACAAGACTGATGGACGAGTAGGGGGCGTGGTTGAGAGATTACAGTAGGCTAGAGCGCTTGCACGCTTCACCCTAAAAACAGCAAAGATGCCTCCAGCATTCACGTCACATGAGGGCAGACTCCCACCTGGATTTATTGTTGTGTTCTCCCAAGACCACGTGCTGAGATAGACCACGTGACCCTCCCAGGGACTTAGGGGTGGGCCTCGGCTTCATTTAAGCCCCAGGATGCTTTAAGTTGGTTATTTGTCACACGCCAGGGCTTGATGTCAAAAGCTATTTTATTTTGAGTGTTGACATAATCAAGTGTCAGGCTCTAAGAAGAAGTGCAGGCACCATCGTAGCAAAACAATTTTAGCTTAAATACAGCCTCGTTCATTGTCTTTTGAGTGGCCCCAGGGGTGCTAGAATGCATGGCTAATGCATTTTAGTGCAAGGATGCAAACACAGCATTAAAATGTGTCAGTCTAACCAATGAGGCTTGGCAGGGCTGAGTCTTACATTTTGCATCTGAGGTTAGACTAAGCCAAGTAGTGGTGCTACGAAAGAACATTGGCTTGGGTTGACTAGACATCCGGGTGCATGACTTCTTTACATTATATATAAAGCTCCCTGTTGCTTGTTTTTACTGTTTTTTGTAGAAAAATATAGAAAGAAAACCATTTGTTTTCCTGTCTATTTATTTTTAAATGTGGATAAAAACGGTAATTTGGTTATTTTTTGAATGACTCTAAATGCTGTTAGTCATGACTGCCAGGCCAATAGCTGTGCAGATTGACAGGTATGCAGATTTTAAAAAGAAAATAATTTTAGTAAAGATGCTTAAACAGCAGTAGATATGCACAACCTTAAAACTAACATGTGCAACTTTTCATATAAGTGCATTGATTTATGAGCTACAGGTTTTAATATCATTGAGATCTATCAGATGTTCATCTACAAGTGCTCATTTATCAGTTACATAAATATGGACTTATACTTTCAGCTTCTTTTTTTTCATAAAACCCTAAATGAATAGGGATAAATACAGATGAAACTAGCAAAAATATATATGGATACATACAGTCCGAAAAGTAAAAAAACAAAAAAAAACACCATAAAACTGGGAGCCCTAGTTACAAACAACAACAGTGTAGAGGACACTGGTTAAACAGACCTAAGATACGGATACAGAAACTATAAGTAGTTTCCTGTAGGACAGAAAGGTAGATAGAGCAGATTTGCATAATTTACATACGTACAGTTGCGTTTCTAAAGTTGTGCAATGGTAAGTTGACGACCGGTAAAGCAACATTTGAATTGCATTACGGAAAACAAGCTTTTCACATTGTTGCCCCTTTGACAAAGGTGAATTCTGCTGTCATTATCGTTAGAAAAGAAGAGATTTCATCGATAAAGAGACTGATTGAGTGAAGAACGGGGACCCCTGTGTATTGTACCCAGCGGTGGGTATGGTGAAAAGGCTGTGGTGAAGTGACTGATGTACAATAGGACTTTAAGGGGAACATGGCCTTTGGAAACAAACACTGAAAAATGCCTACAGAGCACCCACATTAATTTCCGGTGTAAGGAACTGCACAGTTCATAAAACGGGTTAAGTGTAGCTTTGGATGAATTTTGTACTTTAACTTAACTGGGAGGGGCCTGAGAGCAGATGAAATGTTTACTAACATAAATTATCTCTTTTTGCATGGTGAATTAAAGGCTTTGTTTAAAAGTCATTTGAGTACGAATGGGTTTTCTTTGAATAAAGATCTTTTTTGTAGGGTAGGTATGAGTTACAGCTAAGAATATGTGAAAATAATTAATATTGTCTTAATTGCAAGTAATTGACAAATTACATATCTATGGCGTCGTACAAGAGGCCTTTACTAATACTCTATGCTCTTAATGTATTTACCAGGTTTTCATCAAATGGAGGAGACTGCTACCTTACACACAGTAGATAAAATGCCTTTGACCACAGGAGATGACCACTGCCACTTGATATTGCTGGACCTCGCCACCGCCTTTGGCCCAGTCAACCATCCCACCCTCATACACACCTTGAAGTCTCAAATGAAATTCATTAGCAATGTCTGTCACTGGTTCTCCTCCTACCTTTGCAAATATTCTGGCAGGCTTATTTACTTTTCCAACTCCAGTACAGGAATACTTTGGGAAAGTTATAAATTCCCCAAGTATTTTTAGGAAGGGTTGAAAAGCAGTAATTTTGAATGGCTGAAAGTGCTACCCTGAGGGCGCAACTTAGGGTAAAAAGCTGGGAATGCCAAATATTCGCCAATATGCCGATAATACTCAACTCTACTTCAAAGTCTCTTCTGCCTCTGACAGCCAGGGCCTCATTTGCTAGGCCCTACTGCCACCGAGTGTCATTTTATTTTACGCTCCAGTCACGTAGTGTGCCAGCCCATATTTACATGGCCACGCAAAGCCACCTTCCGTGGCTTTTCATGGCCTTGTAAATATGGACCCCTTTCACGCATAAGACTGCGTGAAAAAGGTGTTCCATAGGTGGCGCTTGGGGTGTTCCCAGGCAACACCCATGGAACCCAAAGGAATCTGACGCATTCCCAGATTTACAAGTCTGGGAATGCGTCAGATTCCTACACCACCTAAAGGGGTAGCAGAGAGTGGCTCAATAGGGAGAATGATCTGCACACATAGAAAGAGGAAAACACCTCTTGTGATTGTTGTTGTTCAGGAAGGTATCCCTTTCTGAACACCACCACCATCACACCACCCCCTACCGCATGTGGGACAAGATCCCCATGGAGCGCCTAATCCACCAACTGACACAAACCCCCCCCCAACATAACCGACCTCAACACCGCCGCACACAACCTCAACGAATGGATCACCACCTGTGCCGACAATCTTGCGCCCCTCAGAAAAAACATCACCACCCGCAATATCAAGAACGCACCATGGTTCACCACTGAACTCCACGAATCCAAACGCAAATGCCGCAAAGCAGAAAAAATCTGGAGACAAGAACCCACCACCACTAACTTCGCCACCCTCAAAACAACCACACGCATCCACTACCAACTCATACGCACCGCCAAAAGAGCACACTACAAGGAACGCATTGACAACAACTCCCATAGTAGCAAGGAACTCTTTACCATCATCAAAGAGCTCTCCAAACCCAAGGCCAGCAACCAAGACCCCACGCACACACAAACCCTCTGCGACTCCCTCTCAGATCACTTCCACCGCAAAATCCTAGACATACACAACAGCTTCACACCACACACATCCTCCACACACACAACGCACCCTCCAAACACAAACCCACCACACACATCCCCCAACCTGCTCACCACCTGGGCCACCACCACTGACGAAAAAACTGAAACCACTATGAACTCCATTCACTCTGGCTCCCCCTCCGACCCATGCCCCCACTGTATATACAACAGAGCCAGCCCCGCCATCGCCCCCATACTCCGAGCCACAATCAACAGCTCTTTCGAAACCACCACCTTCCCATCCCTTTGGAAACACGCGGAAGTCACTGCGCTCCTAAAAATACCCAAAGCCGACCCAGACGATCTCTCCAACTACCGCCCCATCTCCCTCCTCCCATTCCCAGCCAAGGTTACGGAAAAAATAGTCAACTCCCGCCTATCCCACTTCCTCGAGACAAAAAACACACTCAACCCTTCCCAATCTGGGTTCGGCAAGAACCACAGCACAGAAACCGCTCTCATAGCATGAACCGATGAAATCAGATCCAGAGTAGACATGGGCGAAACCATAGCACTCATACTCCTGGATCTCTCCGCAGCCTTTGACACTGTCTGCCCCCACACACTCAGCACACACCTTCACGACGCAGGGATAAGACACAAAGCGCTGGACTGGCTCACCTCCTTCCTCACCAACAGAACCCAAAAAGTCCATCTCCCCCCCTTCCAATCTTCCGCCACCAAAATCACCTGCGGAGTCCCCGAAGGCCCCTCCCTCAGCCCCACACTATTTAACATCTACATGACCCCACTAGCCAACATCATCAAACCCCACGGAATCACCATCCTCTCATATGCCGATGACACCCAACTCATCCTCTCCCTCACCCGCAACCCCAACACCGCCAAATCCAACCTACACAATGCACTCCTCGACACCACCGCATGGATGACAGCCAAGCACCTAAAACTCAACTCCAACAAAACCGAAATAATCCTCTTTGGCCCACACAAAAACATTTGGGACCCCTTATGGTGGCCCACCACGCTAGGCCCCGCACCCACCCCCGCTAACCACGCACGCAACCTCAGCATCATCCTGGACTCCACCCTCTTGATGACCCAACAAATCAACGCTCTCACCTCTTCATGCTTCAACACACTCCGCATACTGAAAAAAACATTCAAGTGGATCCCCACAGAGACCAGAAAGACAGTCACTCACGCACTCATCAGCAGCAGACTTGACTACGGAAACGCCCTCTGTGCCGGCACCACACTAAAACGCAAGCGCAAGCTACAACGTATCCAGAACTCAGCGGCATGACTCATACTCGACCTCCCCCGACACGAACCGATCTCAGCACACCTCAGATCCCTCCACTGGCTCCCCATAGACAAAAGGATCACCTTTAAGATCCTCATCCTCGCACACAAATCACTCCACAACACCGGCCCTGCCTACCTTAACGAAAGAGTGACCTTCCACACGCCACCTCCGCTCCGCCGACCTCTCTCTCGCATCTGTCTCCCGCATCAAACACACCACCACCGGAGGCAGATCTTTCTCCTACCTGGCCCCCAAGGCCTGGAACTCCCTCCCCACCCACCTCCGCAAGATCCAAAACCTACTACTTTTCAGGAAGAGCCTCAAGACTTGGCTTTTCGAACAGTGATCCACCCAGCCCCATACCCCTTCCCCCCACCCAGTGCCTTGAGACCCTCATGGGTGAGTAGCGCTCTATAAATCTCTTTGATTGATTGATTGATTGATTGAAACAACAAGCTTAGGCAGAGTACCTCTGGCCTTGGCCACCAGCCTTCTAGCTTTGTACTTGTTTTGTTTTATCATGAATTTTGCAAGTTTTAATTGTTTGGCAAGCTACTGGACTTTCATCAATCTCAAAAAAAGCTAAAAGGCAAAAAGCAAACATATTTTTTCATCTAAAAAAGCACATATTTCCATATTCATTTTTAGCACTTAAGGGAACTTATTTACTACTTTGTGTGTGGATTTGCTCCTTCTGAAAGGGCAGAATGCCATCAACCAGAGTGAAGTTAACAAGGTTTTGGAATCCCTTCCAGAGGGAAAGCCCATGGCAAAGAGATAAAGAACCTGTGCTTTGCGAGCGAGCACCCTGAGATAATAAGAGAAAAAATCCACAAAGAAAAAGAGCAGGGGAGAATAGAAGGTCTTTTAAAAGGAGGTGGCCCCCTGGACCTGATAATCTCGCCCCTAGGAGTGGTAACCAAAAAGGAGCAGGGCAAATTCAGACTTATACATCACCTGACTTTCCCAGAGGGTGAATCACTAAATGATGAAATAGACCCGGAAGATTGTGCAGTGGGATACGCATCTGTGGAAGACATTATAGAGATAGTGCGCCCAATGGGCGAGGGGCCTTGATGGCAAAAGCAGATGTGTAATCTGCATTTAGGTTGCTCCCTGTCCACCCAGAAAGTTACCATCTCCTGGGTTTCAAATTAAAAAGGGAAACATTTCGATAAGGCGCTGCCCATGGGTTGCTCCATCTCTTCTGGCTACTTCGATGGCAATAGCACCCTCCTAGAGTGGACCCTGCACAAGCGACACCCAAAGTGTGGAAAGTTGCACTGCCTAAATGATTTTCTATACATGGGGCAGCCCAGCAGCCCAGAGTGTGGAGATTTGCTGAGGTCTTTCCAAACCTTGGCAGTAGAACTGGGAGTACCCCTGGCAGAAGGCAAGACTGTGGGCCCTACCACCAGGCTGGTATTTTTAGGCATAGAGCTGATCTTCAAAGCAGGCACATCCAGAATGCCCCAAGAAAAGGTGCAGGACATTGGTAGAGACATTCAAAAGCTATTGGGAAAACAAAAGGCCACCCTGTGGGAACTACAAGTACTGATCAGTAAACTAAATTTTGCAGCAACCGTCATCCCGGCAGGGAGGGTGTTTGCTAGGCAACTCATATATTTGACAAAGGGGCTTCAGAAGAAGCACCACCACACATTTCTAGATGAGTTCAATGAGACCTTGATCTGGAGAGAAGGCTGGGTGTCAGCAAATAAATTGAACTATACACTGATGCATCTGGCAGCATAGGATTCGGAGCGATCCTTTAGAATAGATGTTGTGCCAAAAAGTGGCCCTGAGAATGGTCTGCAGCAGGCCTCACTAAAATATCACACTCCTAAATCATTTACCCATTGTGGTGGCCTTAACTATGTGGCAGGAGCAGCTGACGAACATGAAGCCCATGCTGTGGTCAGATAACCAGACAGTAGTTCAGGTGATTAATAAGGGAGCCGCACAGTGGCCGAGTGCTAGAGTTGCTGCAGTACTTGGTAAAGATGCAACTAGCAAGCAACTTGGACATTAGGGCTAGGCATGTCCCAGGAGTAAATAGCGCTAACGCAGATGCACTCTCTCGCTTCCAGATGGAGAAATTCAGGAGTCTGATGCCGGTATCAGAGCAGAGATGACACTGTTCCCGAACAGCCTGTGTGGACTTGTGGAGGGGACCTGTCTCATCAGATAGAGCATGCGTTTGCCCCAAAGACATTAAGACGATAAGAAACCTATGCAAGAACAGTCTAGGAAGTAACCGGATTAAGAGTGTTTGAGAAATACGAGAAGTCAGGTAGGACGATAGAAACATTTATACAGTGAGCATTCACGCAAAAGAAGTTAAAGGCGTGGGCTCCGGTGCACCTAACAGTGGTAGCACATTTCAGCAAAATCCCATCAGGGCAGGACCCCACAGGTTCACATTGTACAAGGGCAGCGATGAAAGGATGGCGCAGACTAGATGGACCCACAAGGGATACGAGGTGACCAATCGAATTCCACACACTGAAAGAGCTGGTGGGGTTTCTGGACTCAAGATACCTAAATAGCTACAAGAGCACGCTGTTCAAAGCAGCACTTACACTAGCATTCTTTGGGACTTTTTGGGTAAACGAGCTAGTGGCCCCCTCTAAGCGAGGGGGTGCTTATACATGCCTACAGAGCCATGATGTACAGATAGGCACAAGGCAGATGCAGATTCTACTCAGGAGATCCAAAACTGATCAAATGTGTAAGGGAGCCACAGTGGAGCTAAGATGTCTGGATGAGCATGGCTTATGCCCAATATGCAATATACGGAAGTACTTAGGACGGAGGCCGACCGGGGAGGTGGTAATTTTTATACACAACAATGGGGAGTACTTAGGCACTTTCCAGTTCAAGACAATGCTAAAGAGGGCACTGACCACAGCAGGTTTGCCAGCAGACAACTTTGGCACACATTCATTCCAGTTAGGGGCAGCGACATCAGCGGGCCAGCACGGGCTACCGGCAGCAGGCATCAAGGCAATTAGGAGATGGAGCTCCAACACCTACAGAAGCTACATCAGGAGGCAACAACCAGGGAAGAATTAGAACCCCCCCCCCCCAATCACCACCACCGACAGGAGCCACAACATCGTCAAAACAACACGAACACAGGGGAGATAAAGTAGACGAGACCCAGACATTTACGCACTTACTTCGCCTACAAGACACAAGACAGCATAGGTGGTTGGCCACTCATTTGTGCGGAGAACCCAGACCTGGTGGAAAACAAAGGGGCCCCGGAGGAAGCTATCCGGTCAGCAGACAGACATCGAATGGTTCGGAATGCCAAGCACAAAGTGGGAGCATCTAAAGTCCACACTTAGCAAATTGCAGGCTTCATGGCTGCATAAGTTAGGCGTTGTAATCATTCACTTAGGGGACAACGACCTTGCACAGCTAGGCAGGAAGGAGCTCCTGGAGCGCATCAGGGGGATCTTATTTGGGCAGCTAGACTTCTCGCTAACACAATGCAGATCTGATCGAAGATTATCCCAAGGCAGAATTGGTGGGGGGCCAATTTGTCAGGAGCCATAGACAAAGTCAAGAAAGAAGCTTAACATGGTAGTTAAGACAATCAAGATCTAAGAGATGGCAACCTTGGTCAAGTGATCAGATCAACGAGGGGCTCCTTGCCCTTCTGGTGCTCACTCCCATTGTCTCCCATGGGCAGAATTGCCATCGCAAAGATGATAGTGCTGCCACGCCTCCTCTACTATTACATGGCATTTCCCCTTACACTGCCGAGCTCCTTTTTCAAACTATTGAATAGCCTATTAACAGACCTAATATGGGGCAAGGGACGCAGATGCGTCGCATTAGCAAAAATAACCCAACCACTTAAACTAGGGGGGCTGGCGCCCCCAAGTTTGAAGCGTACTATGCAGCCTCTCAGATACAATGGATAACCACCTGGATTGGAAATCCTACCGGCCCGGAGGCACAGAAGGTGCTGGCGGATCTCGACGGTACGGAAGTACTGCAATACCTTATGAATCGGACAAACCCTAGACACACAAGTAATATGCTACTGACCACTGCACACTGGGCCTGGGGACGTTATGCACTGCAAAGCAGTAAAGACCCGCAGTACTCCCCCAGGATACCACTATTGGCTCACCCCACGCTGGCAAATATTGCGGTCACGCTGGATCTGAACGCCTGGGTCAGCAGAGGTATACGCACACTTGGAGACATCTACCAAGATGGGCAACTTCAACCATACGAAACATTAGCCGACAAACACGAATTGGGTCAGGGGGGTTTCATAGCCTACGGCGCAATCAGACAGGTAATGCGAGAGTTCCGGAGAAACGGCAGCTCGGAACCAGATGTCTCCCCCTTGCTCCACGAGCTACTGGGGAGCGTCAACGTTTCATCAAGCATATCGAATATATATTGCATCCTCACCACCCAAACCGAACACAAACAGGAACAAACAAAAAACAGATGGGATTGTGTGTTGCTGGAGCCTTTAACACTTAACTCGTGGGAACAGGCGATGAGAATGACCCGCGAGGTTTCGCGTAATCCCCGCTTTCGATATACACAGTTTAATTATGTACATCAGACTTATTTAGCACCACACCGTATAACACGCATGTTCCCCCGCTCCCCCAGACATGTCCCAGATGCAATACAGAAGAAGCCACCTTCTATCACATGACCTGGGAATGTCTCCCGGTTAGGAATACATGGATAGCCATAACATCGTTATTGACTGAATGGACGAACATCACACTATCCCCCACTCCTGAAGTATGCTTACTGGGTATAACACCCCTCTCCAAGAAACACAAACGATCATATAAATGCATTGCCCTGGCCTTGGTGCTATATAGACGCGTTATCGCCATGCACTGGAAGGCTCCGGGCGCCCCTACGGTGACCCAATGGCGAGAAGAGGTAATACGCTGGGCCAAAGCAAAAACACAGACCCTACAAAATATGTTGGATAAAGGTATTCTAGTTAAAGGCCTAGAGGTATGGAACACATTCGTGATAGCTGCAGAAAACAAACATGACGTCCGTCCTCCCTAAAACAACACAATAAGACAACCCCGCTACTTATGCGGCAAATGGAATCATTACCACACTGGTTGATCGACACGCTTGGGGAAAGTGATACACCAATTTAGAAACCGCAATAACCCTCAAATGAACCCCCAGTGGGTTCGCTGGAGAATTGGAAAACGAGCGGCGCTACCTCTCCCCCCCTCCCGACATCTAGCTCACCCCGCTGCTGCCTCCCCCCCCCTCCGTCTGCCCCCTCTCCTCCTCTCTGACTGTGCCCGCCGTGCCCACTCTATTTCTCTGTTTAATTTCTTCTGCTATATTTTTCTGTTTATTTAACAACTTTGCACATACTAAACTACTGTATAACTCGAAAATATAATCTGTAATGCCCAAATTGGGCTGCGGTGGAATTGAGACATGTAGTATGTGCAAATAACGATAGTTGTGAACAACACGTGTCGAAACATACTGTAATCTCTGTTATTTTATTTGAAAGTTGCCACCTGGCTGATAAAACAATAAAAACATATTAAAAAAAAAAAAACATGGTAGTTAAAATGTTCTGCATTGCTAACGGCTGGGACAGCATTCGGCATGGCCTAATCAACCTACAGAGGCCGGAGTATTTCAGTGACGACGAGGTGCACCTGTCCACAGAGGGGACGGAGGTCTTCTGGGCCAACCTTTGAGCAGCCATGCTGCTAGTGGGCTACGAATAAAAAGGATCGAATTGTGAGGAGTCACCTATGGGCAGTAACCTGCAGGCAGCGTGGCGAAGAGAACGGTAAAGAAGATGGGGAGGTCACACCCAACGCGGCAGGGTGGCAAGGCTACTTACCTTGGGATGCCTTTCGGCAGGGTAAGGAAGTTGTTGGAGGGGGTACATGAAACACAGTGCACGCAACCCAGGTCCGCCAGAGGACTGGCCGCAAGGAATAATCAAAGGTAACGAGTGAAGCCTAAAAACAAAAGCAGTACCCCCCTTCACAAATGGATGAACATCAGCGGCAAGGGCAATGTACTCAAAGAACTAACCATTTGATTGATTTCTGGACATGTGACATGCAAATGTCATGTGATTTATGGTAAACCTGTCAACAATGATTTATGATCTGAGATGAGTGTCAAAGTGATTTATGACATGACCTGTAACCTGCATGAATATTAAAAGTGATTTAAGATTTGTAATAGTTCAAAGTGGTCTGTAATTATCATAAGTGTGGAAGAGACTTGACACAATGATTTATGGCCCTTATAAAGAATATAAAGGTGGTCTTGCTATCAATGTTTAATAAACTGCAGCCAATTTTCCCACAACCAGAAATGGGCTGAGCAATTGTTATTATATCGGGAGTAGGCCGCATGGAGGGTTTTAGAGCGAATGCCTGCACCCAAAGGGGGCTAGAGGGTTTGAAGCCAAAACCCCTTCAAGGCCTGCAATAAAGCATGCCAAGACCCCAGGAGGGGTGTGCAAAAAGGCTCTTTGTTGCAGAGTGGCAAATTGTGGTTGGGGGGAAAGGAAGGTGGTCAAGGTGTCGTGCAAGAAAAGGGCACGAAGCCCAGGGCCAATAGGAGGATGTGTATACATTTGAATTCCCCCTTCACACCCTCAGGGCTTGCGGGCCCATAAAAAAGGGCTGACCTGTCCGCAACCTCTCTATTCATCTGGGCCGCTGGGGAGCGACAGGACCAAGAAACCCACCCACCTGCACCAACGGAAAGCTACCCAGGAAGTCGCAGGCTGGGAGAGAAGGGGTACAACAACGGAGGCAAAAGTGGAAAAAAACATTAAAGAAGGTGGGGAGGCCACACCCAACACAGCGGGTGGCAGGGCTACTTTCCATGGGATGCCTTCAGGCAGTCGTTGGAGGGGGTACATGAAACACGGCTCTCGTAGCCTGGTGGGTTTTTCAAAATTGCTTCATGCAATGCAAATGGGCTGAATAATCCACATAAAGTTAGAAGAATACTCCATTGGTTGAGATCCTCCTTGGCCCAGGTGATTCTATTACAGAAAAAGCATTTTAAACAACAGGCAAATTGTCCTAGCATCCCAAACTTCATTTCTTATTCCTTTTTTGCCTCTGCCAGTGAGGCTGTCCGTGGGGTGGCAGTTCTGTTCACATGAGACTTCCATGAAGTTCTGGAGGTCCATTGTGATCCTCAGGCAAGAGGGATAGTAGTTGGCGTCAAGGTAGGAAGGCAACTAATGCATATAAGTAGCTTCTATGGTCCCATAGATGATGAAACTACCTCACTGCAAAGTCTCTACAACCTTTGGAGCACACTTCCTTGCCTCTTGGCAGAACTCAGTGATTTTAATATAATTCACAAAAGAAACCGCGAGCATACTGTTTTTTGACAAAATTTATCTACGATCTGGCTCTGCAGGATCCTTGGTGGCTGGACCATCCACAAGATCAATGTTATACCTGTTTTTCAAAAAGGTTTAACTCGGCATTAAGGATCAATTTCTTTTCAGTACTGCATTCTTGGGATAGAGCCGGCTCTGACATAATACCCAACCCCTTTTCGGATCACTCCGTTCCATGGGTTCAACTATCTTCTTCTGATCAGCACCGAGAAAGGCCAACATTGTCTCTAGACAACTCTTTATTAACCAATAAAGGCTGGATCTTTACTCTCAAAGCATCAGTTGTCGAGCTTTTAGCTAGAAATGAAGCAACTGCCGCTATCTGGGAGTTATGTAAGGCACATATTAGAGGGTAAGCCATAGCTTTTAATGCCTTTCTTAGAAAAGCCAAGAAGGAAAAAGTAAACAGCCTCCAGCAGGAATTTTATCATGCCATGTGCCTGCTTCAGTCACTCAGCGATCGCCAGTCATTGACTTGTCTCCATGATGCTAAAACCCAATTGAAGATTCTTCGCTCTTTTTATCGAGACATTGGCTTCTGCTATGAGGCAGGATAACACTATTAAACCCCCGATGTAAGGTGCGCCAAAGTTAAAACTTTTTGCGGATGATGCAATCCTATACCTTGCACCCAATTCGCAGAATATTGAGAAGGCCTTTAGCAAAATCCATGCGTTTTGCAACCTGGGAGGCTATCAGAATAATAAATCCAAATCTGAGGCATTGCTTTTTAATGCTCAAACCTCAATTTTGCCAGACGAGATGCAAATTAATTATCAGACCCCTCACCCTATCAGATATCTTGGTATCTATGTCACTCAAAACATGTCTGACCTTTACTCGATGAACTATCTCCCCACTCTTAAGAAAGCACAGGCTCTTATGCTTGAATGGCAGAATTCACGTTGAAGATAATTGGCCCCATTGCCTTGATCAAAATGATGATACGACCTTCTAATGTTATGATCAAGGCTCCCCAAAAGTTTTTCAAGAATCTTAATGTAATGTTACGTGAATTTATTTGGTCAAATAAAAAACCTCGCACTCGGCGGGAGACAGTTCAGCTGACTATAGAGGACGGAGGCCTAGCTTTAACCCATTACAAAATATATTATGAGGCGACTTACATAGATTGGATTGTAAGTGCTGCTTCTACATACCATGTTGACTCGAACTTCTATTTGAAACAGATGCTTTTTGAAAACAACATTCATCTATCTAATTTTCTTAGAATTGCATGGCTCCCGAAACGGACCACATATAAGATCCCAAACCTTCTCTGGTCCAGAGGTGTAGAACTCCAACAAAGCTATCAGTTTACTCGGTTCCATCCAACTATTTCCTTAACAGAAGCTGCTGTATCTGGGCTTCCTCTCGCTACCAAAGCTCTAAATGACTGGGAAAATCTGGGGTCGAGAAAGCTCCAGGATTTCTTAGCAGGGGATAGTGTCATTACATGGGCACAACTCAAAATTAGCAATCCAGCCATTCCAGCCTGGGCAAGCTTTTCTTATTTCCAGATACTCCACTTCATCCAATCAAAGGGTTCTGTAGGCCAATATTCAGACGATCCATTATCTTTCAGAATCACACAAGCCATGTGGGTTCAGAAACTGACAGGGGTCGGTAACTGATACAGTATCCTTCTAGAAGAATTGCCAGCTAAAGCCCTCCCTCCGCCACTTAGCAAAATAGCAGCTGCTACAGCGTGCGTGATAGAGCCACAGGCATGAAAGCACTATAATAACTATTCCTCTAAAGCTTTAAGAGGTGCAAATTTTAAAAGAATGGCATTTTTCATAAAGTGGATGCTCTACTATACTCCTGCGCAACTTAATAAGTTGGCTCCATCAATTTCAAGCAATTGCTTCCGATGCTACTGTGAGGTTGGGGATTGACTTCATGTCTGTTATCTTTGCCCTGCTGTCATCAATTTTTGGGTCCAAATTTTCCAATCGATTAGTTCGAAAATTCAGGTAACGCTAACACCGGAACCGTTGGGAGTACTTTTTGGCATATCTAATCATCCCGAGCGGTCCAAATATGAAAAGCAATACTTCTTTATTTCAACATTGACTGCGAAATCCATGAATTTACAACAATGGAAGACCCCCCCAGGCTCCTTCATATGATCTCTGTGAGAAGAAAATGAGATCAGTCCAAGCTAAAGAACTTCTGTTTGCACAAAAAATTGGGGCCACAGTGAAGTATCATTATGTATGGGAAAAGAATTCATCATCTTCAGTTTGATCTAGAATTTAATCCAAATTCAATGTACAATGAATTAACATGTCTTCACGAATTGCTAGATTATTATTACTATGTAAAAGAAGCACATCAAATCTCATCACAAAGTTCTGCACAGTATTGGTTTATATGAATATTTCGTAATTTGGTTTTGTAATTTTGATGCCTTACTGTCGCACCTGCTCGTATATGCTTAGTAAAAATATATATTTTTTTTAAAGTGTGGAAGAGACTTGACACATCGTCTATGGCCCTTATAAAGAATATAAGGGCGGTCTTGGTGTAAAATCAATTTTTAATAAACTGAGGCCAATTTTCCCACAACCAGAAATGGGCTCAGGTATTGTTATTATTTTGGGAGTAGAGGGAGGGGGGTGGGAATACATTGTCCAGGGAGACTTCAAGAGGTGTTAGTATCTCAGTCCTCTGTTCCCTTTGACAGTGAGGGTGTGGTGCAGGTCCAGCTCTGTAAACTCCCTTGTTTTGCGCAGGATGTGTGTAAAAAGGTACAACACAAAGGTGCTGACTCTCAAAAGTCACCAAACCGGTGACAGTCCAAGCTGCCACCTGTCTGCGCGTGCTGTTTGGTGAGCAGAGTGGCTTACATTGCAGCCTGCTGGAGCCCTAGATGTAAAGTGTTTTTGCTGAACATTTAAAAGTTACTTATTACAAGGCCCAGAGTTGTGGGTTATATCGTAGAAGATCTTCTCGGGCCTCCCACTTAAGTCCTTGCTTAGTATATATCATAGTTATGGAGTCATTTTGGCTTGTTGTGGTTCGATATTTGTTTCACAAAAACATGGTTCGATATTCGTTTCATAAAAACATGCTATAGCCTAGTTTATAGAATGACACTTTGGGCACATAAATTGCTCCACTTCATTGGTCAGCCAGTCTGTATTAGTAACTTAAGGCTGAACTATCTCTGCAGCAAACATTAGTGGTTCTAATCTGAATCTGAGATGTGAATCTCAGGGTTTTATACTTTCCATGTTTGGCAGACAGAAAGATTCTAAAATATTTGTTCTTTATCCACCTATGGCTTGTCTTCTCCACTCTCTTATGACAACAATGTATCTTGTTGTGTTCTGTAAGTTTGACAGACCAGTAACATGATGGTGGGTGGTACAGAAAAACAAGGATTGCCACTGTGTCTCAGCTGCGGTTTGGTCAATTGAATCCTTGTTCATCGGTAAGACTAATACCAAGTGGTACGTACCTAAGTCTATGTAAGTCTCCTCCCTAGATCCTGCTTTGCTTTTGAATGCATTTTTGCATATAAACCAAGAATATCTCAAATTCTAGATTTTCTCACATTCTTGTTTTTAAAATGAACTCCTATGTAAATTTTACTTTCAGCATTCCTTTGTTTTATATCCCTAACCAGGCGTTTACTGATCCAAAAGTTATAACTTGATCAGCCCAGTGAAGAATTGCTTAGCAACTGGCTTAACATAGGATACTGCAGTATTCGGACAATGTAGCATGTTTTTATTGAAAGTTAAAACATCTTTATCGTTGGTTAATGGAAAAGTAAATTGGAGAGTGGGCTCGGAGTTGATGTCCAGAAATGAGGAGTACAAAGCGAATCCTGAAATGCAAGGGGTGCCGAGGCAAGCTGTAAAATGGGGCAGTTGCTTGACCCCGCCAATGGAGCAGGAGAGAATCCCCCAAAATGGCAACTACGTTGGAGGTTGGAGCAGTTCACTGACTTAAAACATGCACCTCATCCCAAATGTAATTTTAGTCCGATTAGAGAAGGGTAGATCATCAGCTTGCTTTTTTTTTCTCCGGTCCCCCACCAATAGCACTATTTTTTAAAAAGAGTCTCCTCTGTAAATCATTGCTCCCCTGAAGGAGAGAGCCAATGTTGGTGAACTGACCTCCACCCACAAGAAAATGTCAACCACTGGGCAAAGCAATGCTAGTTGATCAAATCCCCGGCAAGTCCCCTGTAGACGTGGTCTTAGATTTGTGGGCATAATTCCAGGGCAATGTGCATAGTTCTAGGCTTTCAGGCTGCATGATTACCATACCTTCATTGGCTTCGTCCCAATTATTTTCAGGGAGAATATTGGAAGTACTCCTAAGGCCGGGATTGCATACTCCCACCCACCAAAAAAACAGTAACATAATGAGGAGCCGCAGCCAATGGCCAATAGGTCAAGGGAACCCTGTGTCAAAAATGTTTGGTAACTACTGCATTAACGTGTCCCCTACTGGACCCCAAGAAATGTAACTCTCTAATCTGAGTCTATCAGCATGTGCAATAAACTTCTAAAAACCCAGAATACAGCATCAAGAATATTAAGAAAGACATGGAACCATCTAACCTGCTTCTTCTGAACAACCCACGCTGGGTCTCCCAAGCAGGCCAGAGGTGGATTTCAAGGTAAATCTCTAAATATACTGACACCAGTGCAGACATTTATCAGTTACAGAGACCCATGTGTGAATGGCACGGAGTTGGAACCAAGGCCAGAAAGATTCACTTAAGTTCTTTCACAAAGTCTTGTGGCTTCAAACCACAGCCACAAGTGCAAGCCTTCAGAGCCAGATAAGCAAAGGTAAGTTAACTGGTGCAAATGCACCAGGGATTCAACACTCGCCTCCAACAGGTATTGAGCATAGATTGGCCTTTTGCGTTCTTCTGGATGAGGCACCACATGTAAGATTCAAACTTCAATACATTTAGGCCCAGATTTAAGAAATGTGGCGCTTCATTACATGAAGCGCCACTTTTCTTGCGCCCCATTGCGCCCCCTTAACACCACCATGCGTGCGCCATATTAATGATACAGCACACCATGATGCAGGATTAGTGCCAAAAATGTTGGTGCTAATCCTGCAAAGTTCCTAGAGGCCCATTATAAACAATGCTAAACCTCAATTTAACATCTGCTCTGAGCAGGCGTTAAAATGACGCTAAAAATGGCACAGTGGAATTCGATAGATTGTACTGTGCCATTTTTCTGGGCCTCCTAACAGAGGAACATTATGCCTGGCGCGGGTATAATGTTTCACAAAGGTATACAAAGTGGTGCAATGCGTGCATTGCACCACTTTGTAAATATGGCACAGAGAAATGGTCTCCGTAACACCACATTAGCATAAAAAATTACGCTTCTGTGGTGCCAGGTGGTGCAAGGGGCTTGTAAATATGCCCCATGGTGTTCAGATGACGTGGAGTCACACAGCAAAATGCATTTACTTTAAGGCAGGGTCATTAGAATTATATGGCAGAGGAGGACAACTTTATCTGGCAAGGGTGACAAAATTATGCGACAAGAAAGACAAGTTAAACAGCATAATGCAGCACATTTTATGACCATATTACTTCATTATTTTGTCATTTTAAAACTGGTAATAGTGTCTAAGAAAAGAGTTCACCTTAATTAGTGCCAATTTAACAACCAAATACAGTCAAACTTTGCTAATAGTCTTTTGGTGCTCAGAAACCTGAGTCACCATATTTTTTTTGTCATTTTTGACCCGTTTGAGATAGAAACAATTTTTTTGTTAAAATCTGTAGATTATGCAGCAGATGATGGATTATGTGGCACGTGCGGAAAATTCATAATTATCATCGCCGAATGATAGGTGAGTGATGGGCAGTAATTAGCAATGTCATCAGAGTCTAGTGTAGGTTTCTTTATGCTTGGGAAGATCTGACCTGTTTTCAGAGGCTCTGGGAAGATGCCGGGAGTGAGATAGATGTTGACAGTGGTGAGCATGGGTGAGAAAGCTTCCCCAGAGACAGAGGTGATGAAGGACAAGCGTAAGGCATCATCTTCATGAGATGTGGCTTTGAAGGAGTTGAGGATGTCAGCAAGATCTGCAAGAGCTAGAGCTTTGCAGGCGTCTATGGTAATGGATGGGCTTAAGAGAAAAAGCAGGCTTGGTGTTGCTGTTGTGCTGTTGGATTTTCAGTATTTTTTCACTAAAGAAGAGGTTGATGGTATTGCACTTGTCTGTGGAGTGAGGAATAGGTTGGGACAGCAGGGAGATTATGTAGTGCTTGATTGTCCTTAAAAGTGTTCTACTTCACTGATTGTGTTGGTATAGTACTTCACTGATTTGATGAGTAGTGGTGGACAAAAAATTCCACTCCACCGGGGAAGTTTGTATAGTTTTGCCCAGTCCCTGCTACACTGGGAGCGCAGAGTTCCAGCAAAACTTGGCCAACTGCTGTGTGGCAGCAGCTTTTTCTTGCGTGCGGCTCATCAACATTAAGTTGGCGAGTAAGAATTTGCGCTCCCTGGCACAATTTATGGGCTCTAGAATGCCTCCCTCTGAGTTTTCTCAACGAGGATGGTCACAGCAGGCCACAACAGTTTGCGTTGAGAAAGCTGCCACTTGAGTAGAAAATCTACTCGAGTGGCAAAAAGAGGAAGGCTCACCATACGACATCCTAGAGTTCGCGTTGATCCTACAGGGTGGAACAAGCTCCCAACGCAAAAAATCAGCACAAGCAGTGTGACGTGCTCACATTCTGCCTGCTTGTACAGAATCTTGTGGAGTTTTGATTTATCTCCACGCAATTCCATAGACTGAAACTCTGTGAGTTCTGCCCAGGCATAGTGGTGAGTTGTCTGCCTGTTGAGCGGAGTGACTCCAGTATCCTGCACTAAGTTGCAGAAGGAACTATCTTACAAATGAAAACCTACGACACTCTGTCTCCTCTTGCTGAGTTTAATGCTCATTGTGTAAGCAGAGTAAACGCAGACCTATTGGCTATGCCAATACTTTTTTCCTTTAATGAGAAGAAAACCATATCAGCACTAATGTAACCTTGGTGGTGGGCAAGTAGCTGCCAAAGGTCATTCTCCATGACTTTGTTTCAATCTGCATCATGGAATGTATGTTTGCACCAAGTCCAGAATGCCAATGCCAGTACACCATACGTAAGTACTCTGGCACTGACAATGTAGTTGGATTGTTGATAATGTTTTATGTATATTTGTTGACTGAGATGTGAACCAACTTGTTGTGTCATAGATTTTTAGAGTGCAAGTTTGCCATTTTCTTATTTTTGAGTTGCCTAGGTTACACTATTCTTCTTCGACATTCTTGTGACTGACATGCCTCTAACTTTTCATCATATGAACTCCTGACTAAGGGGTGAAATGGAACCAACTATGCTGGAGAACCAACTATGCTGGATATACACAGTTTCCCTTGCCCACGCTAAGGGAAACTGATTGGAGATGTAGAAGATATTATGTTTGGGCTCCTGCCTGTAGCCTAGCTATTGTGTTTCCACTTGACCTACACCAGGAATGATCATGCTCTGCTGAGTGGGAGGCCCCAGTCCTATTTACAAGCATTGTAAAAGATATGTTTACATGTGCTGCCCCCAACCAGAATCCTTATGTGCTGATCCAGTTTATGCATCGAGGTATAGGGTTGCCAGATCACTGCTTACATATCTTTCTAATCTGTTTCTACATGTGAAAAGCTTGAATCCTTGCCTACTAACACCATGTTTATAGCAATATTCTGGGTATCAGTTCTCCGCTCACAACATAATGTTGTATATTACTTATCAGACTAATTAAGTGACACTGGTTGTGCAACCTGGCACTTTGCACACACAGCTCTAGGCAATACAGTCTGAAACCCTTTCAAGACTACCCCTTTTTCTATGCAATGCCTTATCGTGTTTTAAAAGGGAAAAACAAGCTCTCTAGCTTTCCTGTAGCTGCTTTACTTATATAGATCTATGGGACTGTTAGATCCCCTACTTAAAATAATTTAAGAGGACAGATTAAGCACTGGTGCTAATAATTTCAACTCTATGTATTACAGTCACTAATAATGGTATCTGTTTTGAGCTACAAGAGGAAAAGCTCACACGCTGGGAAAAGACTTCCCTATTCCTATATACCCTTAAGCAAAGTAGGTGGCATCCGACGGTCGGTGCCTCTCCTCCCCACAATAACCTCCTTCTTCACTGATTCCTTCATTACCATCCCGCAATGGTGCCTCTCATCTCTTCCTAGCCACTCTCTCTCATTTATTTTGTATTGCTTCTCATCTCAATGTAGGATGTCTGTCACTTTACATCATATTATACAGAACACTGAGTCGTATAAGTGGCTGAATCAATGTAGAAGAAATGTTACGTATGACAATGAGGACTACAAAGTGTAGGAATCACTTGTCATACATACTGCTTGGCAGTGTACTTTGAGTGCTTGATCTGGAGAAATAAAGGAGCAGATTTACTAAGCTTTCACAAAGTGTAGTAACAAAAGGTGCTGTGCGGCATTGTGTGACAAGGAGAGAGCACATTAGCATCATAGCCACTAAAATATGGTGCTGTTGCTCTCTCCCTTATTCCCGGTGTACCATTGGCTGCCTTGTGCCAATGCACACACCCTTGCACAAGCATGATGTCAAGCATAGGTATTATACTGCAAGTGTACCCTTCTGGCACAAACTTCCATGCTTTGATAAAGTTTAACACTTAACCACTTTCTATGTGTGCTGTATCATACAGCACACATACAAAGCTGGAAAGGTTTGGAAGAAGTAAATGTTTTCTTCAAACTTACACATGCCTTGAGGAGGTGTGATTGTTTTGATGCAAATCCGTTCCTACCACCAAATTTAGTAAACAGAGATTAGCATCATAATCCATGGTTGGATGCATGAGAACATCCAAGTACCACCCATGGCATGCCTCCTAAACATAAAGTAGTACATAGTGCTACTTTCTGTTACTTTAGGGCTAATTTCTAGTGCAATTCAGGATTTGTGTGGGAAAGTAAAAGCCAAAACAAAACTTTTCACCACGTTTGCACCATGTTTGTGAAACAGGTTTGCATCACTTTTGTGATGCAACCCAGGTGGAAAGTATTAGTAAATCGTCCCCATAAATTCATGATTTGAAACATAACACAATTATTAGGGGTGTCATACTAATAAAATTGTATTACTATCCAAAGCAATAATATTGTGCATGGTCTAGCTGCCTAGCTAACACTCTGGTCCACCGCTTCTGTCTACATATCTCCCTGTTTCTTTTTCCCTGATCTCTGTTTGCACACTGCATTTCTTCCTAGATGCAAAATAATGACCCACTACCTACATACTAACTTTCCTTTCACCATAGATGTCCTCATACTCTGGTACAACTTCCCTTTTGGGGCCCTTCTAATATATTCATTATGGCCATCATGCTGCAATGAAAAATAAAGTTTTGTCCCTTATCACAACTTTTAACACGTCTGTGCTTAGAAAAAAATGTTCTGTTTCCCTTGTATCCTCTTTACCGGTCCTTAAATGTCCTCACAAGTTAGGGTGACCAGAGGACCTGGATTTTCCCGGACAGTCGCGGTTTTCAGGGGACTGTCCCGGTGTCCTTACGGTTTTGCTATTTTAAAATAAATGTTCCGGTTTTTTTAAGAAAAGTCAGGTCATCCTGTAAAGCAAAATTGAAAGGTATGCATTACTTTCCTTAAGCACTGCCAAAGTATGAAAGTATGCAAAAATGGGACAGGCCAGATACAGAAGTAAGGCTAAAGGCTTTAGACCTACCTTAATTTCTACAAAAGAGGGGAAAGCGGGCAGCCCTGTCTGGTACCCGACTGGATTTTAAAAGATGTCATTATAATGTCAGCATAGGATAACTTGGCAGCCGGGGATTAATACAGAGACTGTACCCATTTAGAAAATCACTCACCTATCCCAAATGCCCCCATCGTGGCCCATAAATAGTGAAAGACCTCCCAGTCAAATGCTTTCTCAGCATCCAATAGAATCATTGCCGACTTATTCCCCCTTTTCTAAGCTATGTTGAATGCTGCGATAGCCGTGTTAGTATGACTAGTGGTGTCCTGGCCAGGAATGAAACCATGTTGTTGTGTGGAGACCATATGGGAGAATAACAGGGCCAAGCAATTGGGAAGTACCTTGTCAAAAGTCTTGGCACCAACATTAATAAGCAATACGGGACGGTATGAACAAATCTCTTTTGGGGGTTTACCTTTCTTAAGAAAAACCATAATCCTTGTCATATTTCAGAAATCTGGGACCTTGCTGACCTCATCCATATAGCGTATGGCTCTGAGAAAGGGGGGTAGTAAGATGCTTGTAAAGGCTTTATAAAATGCTCTACCCAAATTCCTCTATCTTTTTCGAGCAATCCCGATTAGAGCGCCAACCTCATTCTTCAAGAAGTTGGATGGTGCTATTAGTAGTTTTGTCTGGGGCTACAAGCAAGCAGGCAGGCAATAGGACAGCTAAAGTTGCTCTACAGGCAGGGTGGGTTACAACTCCCAGACTTTAGTTTATATTTCTGGGTAGCATTAGCAGGCCATCTGCGCAGTCTGTTAATCCTAGCAGAACCTGATCCATCAGCCTTTTGTTATCATTTGGCCCTAGGCTCTGACCATCGGCTTTTCTTATTTCGAATTACTGAACCCAGCTTTTACAAGCGAGATCGGTTTAAATTTGTTAGGGATACAGTAGCCGTTTGGCGGGAAGTCTCCTCCAAGAACGCCCTAACATTGATTTAACAGGAAACACTGCTTTGGGATAATCTGGTGTTTTCGAGTTTTTCACGACTATCTGTAAGGCATGGGCAGGATTAGGGCTGGATACCATGGGGCATTTGCTCGATATTAATCGTTTCTGCTCATTTGCTGATCTGCAAGAATACTTTAGTTTGCTCCACCACCACTTTTTTCAAATATTTGCAGCTGAGGGATTCTTTTTTCTCCAAAGCGTTCTGCTCCGCAGATCTGGAAAGCTCCTCAGCAATGTCAAAATTTGTCCTAGACCTACCTGGGAATCTCTGAGTAGTACTATGTATCAGGGTTTCTGTGAACAGAGGAGAGATGACCTTTCCCGGCTCACGGCCAAATGGAGCAGATTTCTCGCCTGCGATCTGTTGCGCACAGAGATACATAGTGCTCTGGAGACAGTGGAGGGTGCTGTGCCCTCGCTGAACCTAAAACTGCATCAATTTAGGACAATATGTATGCTTTACTATACTCTGGAAAAATTTGTGAGCTGGGGCGTGGATTGCAGATCGAACAAAGCAAAATGCCCTAAATGTGGATTATTGGCAGCAGATATTTTACATATGTTCTATGCATGCCCTGCCCTTAGGGCGTTCTGGTAAGAGGTGCTTAGTATGATTAGGACAGCTCTTGCATACGGGATCTCGCTCACTGCGGGTGAGGTCATGTTAGGGTATAGGCCAGAGTTTGACATAGGGCTTAGGCGGCTGCTCTCGATTTTAATTACATCTGCCAGGCTCTGTATAGCCAGACTGTGGCTGTCGGCTGTCCTCCCGCGCCCTAAAGAATGGTAGGAATCTATACAGCAAATATATGATCTCGAAAAATCCCTGGCCAAGGCAAGGAGGGCTGGCACCATTAAACAATTTGATAGAATCTGGGCAAGCTTTAATTGGGAGATTTGGCTGTCTTAGGTACGCACCACTTTGCACAAGGTCTGTTGAGCTGTTGTTCGTATTTTCTTTGGGTTCGAGGGCAAGTAATTGTTTAATTGTTTTTTTAATTAGTTTTGCACCCTAATATTGATCGTTTATTTGCCTGTTAGGGTAATTGCAATTGCAACACGGTCTTTCTCTTGGATCCATTTTTATATTTGTCATCACTTTTCCATTTCTTTTGCTGCAATTTCTATTGGATGAAATTAATTCTTGTTTAAAATCAAATAATAAAAAAAAAAAGACCTACCTTTATGTCTGACATGTCCCGTTTTTGCTTCTCAAAAGCTGATCACTCTATCACAAGTTGCCATTTAATGCCCCCTGTGACTTTTACCCAGTTCTTGTCTTGCTCCACTAGCTCATGTACTTTTCATCCTTTCGGATTTGGTGAATTAGTTGCCCTTGCTTTATCTATACTTTGCACCTATTTCCAGTTTCATTTAGCATGCTGAGCTGTACTAAGTGCTTCCTTTGTATAAGGGCCAGAAACCACTGGCCGAATTTCCTCCACAATCATATATCTATGACAGAAAAAAACAGCTAGTGGATTCTCCTCTGTATTTCTAAATTTTAAATTAGGCCCTGAATATCACATGCCTATCATTCTTGCGTGTCAGTGTTTACTCAGGCAAATCTGTCAGTTTAACTGGAAGCATTGTCTTTAAAGCTGTATTTTTATAGAGCCTTTGTCCCGCCCACTTCAGGACTTGTAACAGGCAACAATTATAGCCAGAAAGCCAAACACAGGCACCTGCGAGTACCTGATGGCCTGACTGCTCATGCGAGCTGTAGCTCAATCCCTAGAATGTCTCGGCCCGTACATATTCACTCTCAGTATAAGCGCAGCAGTGCTGGGACTCATTCTCTCATGCTGATGTAATCCGGCGACTAGTGGTTAGAGACCACTGGTGAAATGGATCCGATTTGGCGGCATTCACACAACTTTACAAGAAGTAAAGTCCTAATTAAAGGGAATACCCATGTTTTCATGCCCAAATAAGTGGATACACATTCAATGAGTCTCGCCGGATGGATAAACTACCCCCGGAACTCATGACTTGTAACATCAAGGTGTTACTGCAGATTACTATTCAGTTTTGTCATTTGGTAAGGGCAGTTATGAAAGGGCTAAAATAATTAATGTGTTTTATCAAGCACTTCCTACTGACCTAAGTGCTCTGTAAAATATAATAATTCTACCCAAAATAATTGTACTCAAACTACCAACCTCTAAAGTATGGACGGCTGAATCAGTCTTGCAATGATTCAAATCACTTGCAGATCATAGCATGTTTCAACTCTCTGAGCCATTCTTCCAGACAACCACCTCAACTACCTAAAGACAACAAAAACAACTGTACTCAAGGTGATTTTTTTGTTCAAGTATATTACAAAATTTTTGAATCATCCCGTGCTTTCCGAAACAGAACTAAAAGCATATGGCTGATGGGAGTCCAGCTTGACAGGACATCTTTTCAACATCCGTGTGACATTTGGTCTTGTGCAGTGAAGGACTGTATTGGGACTGAACAGGCTGCCTTCATGTTATATTGCTCTGAACATCAAATCTATTATACCACAAGAAAAGTAAATAAACATGTTAATTCAAAAACTGCATCACGTCGTCAAACAAACATTGGTAATGACAATAGTTTGGCTTATGAATGAAAGCCCATTTGCATCATTGATGTGTTTTAGGCACTCAACGAAGACATCATAGAGGTACTCTGTCATTCATCATTTCTCTCATGCATCCATTCATCCATTCACTGACTATCTTGCATTCACCCTCTGGCACAACTGCAATAAAACACATAAACTCAACAATGTATGCAAGGTAAATTAAAAGACAAGTTGAAAAGAAGAAATCATGCTTCTTTCTAAACACAACAGGAATATGCTTGCAATAACAAATCTAAGCATAGCAGCAGGTATCCATCTTGCTGAGGTATTGCCAATAACCTTTAATTTTTTTTTTTAAGTTCCAGCATTTAGATCCAATGTCTTAGCCATATTGGAATTGTAAAATTCTATGGGCAAAAGCATTCGGTAACGATCTCTTGATTTAGAGGATGTAGCCATGCTGGATGCAGCGCACTGCAGATTAAATGTGCGGCAATCAATGGACCTATTAGAACTGCCTGTAGACCTGTAGTAATCTCTTAAGAAACATTAAAATACAAAGAGATGACGCAAGGAAATGAAAAGGGCTCTATGAAGGGAGAAAATTTAGAACCCATGACTGGCCAACCATACCTAAAAATTAGAAACACTCATTTTCAGGGAGACGTACATGTGATCAGAAAATACCATCTTTCACAGGGCAAGAGAGCCAAAACTAATGTAGACTGAACCATTACCCCAAGTAGTCCTCTGCCATGGATGGATGCCAAGTGTAAATGACATTCGGGCAGACCAATGGCAGAACAAAGCTAAAGGCCATCGAAGGATCTATGTGGAAATATATTGATTTATTTGGATGCATGTATTATTCAAGGATTTTTAATTTCAAGATTCCAGCAGACAGTTATGAAGAGATTCAAATAAGTACCAGTGACAGAACAGAGCTGACCCAAAGGCCCTCTATGTATCTATATGGATATATATTTATACATATGGATGTACCTACTATTTAAGTATTTTTTTATTGCAAGATTCCGGCCAACAGTTATGTAAAGATTCTGGCAAATGCAAATCTTCTTCCCATAGGGTTTGTTAGAGGTGGTACCAACACCAAAATCCTTCCCTACAAGGGTAATCTGTGATATTTCATGTAACAAAATACCACTCTATAGGCTTTAATACAGAGTAACACAAGTCTACTCTAAATGCCTATTGACTTTAATATGTGCTTCACAAAATCAATATGCAAGGCCTTTATTGTACCATCACATTATAAACAATCAAGCCTACCACCTTTATCACTGGCTTGTCATTATAGCCAAAACAGACCTACTGTGTTGGTCATATGCCTTCATGCAAGGCAACCATCAGGTATACCGTAATAAAGCTACAAATATGTACAAATACAGTTCATTCATTTATTTTATATATTGAGAGTTTTACAAAGCACAAACATGAACTGGGGTTATCAGGGCACTATGAAAAATAAACAAGAAATAAAACAGTTACTAAAAGGATAGTTAGGTTTGGTACAAAAAGTGAACAAAATACATTACAAGGAGGATGGGATAAACCTGTTACAACAGGCGTAGGGGTAGGGCAGATCCATTATGGCTATGGCAGAGTACTCCATCGCTGTTTTCATTACATAATCATGTCTAGTCAGTGAGTTAAGTGTCTTTCAACCAGAAGAAATATTGTGCTCTTCATGAAAGCCAGAGAGGAAGGGTGTGTGTTTCTCCAGGGGTAAAGAGTTTCATATTCTGGATGCATGTCCAGTGAAGGTGTGAAAATAGGCTCTCTCATTCTTGAATCAAGGCGGCTCAAGGAGTAAAGAGTTTGAGCTTCTCAGGGAGCGGCAGCTTCCAGAGATGGTGAGTCTCTAGGTCATATATTTAGAATCCCTGTAGTGAAGAACTTTATTGGTGAAACTGTATACCTTTAAGGTTCAGTGTACTTCAATAGGGAGACACTTGAATGTGATCAGTGAAGGAGTGATATGCTCAAAGTGACTTGCTCCTAATATTAGTCTGGCAGCCAACTTGAGCAAGGCCTTTAGTGCAGCAAGGTGAGATTTACGTGTATCAGCTAGAACTGCTGGTAAACTGTAAAGTCTGGAGATTATAAGTGTTTGTACCACATTTTGAAAGTCTTAAGAGAAATGAAAGGCTTGAGTTGGTTTAAAGCACCCTTGGTGGTGGAATTAATATGAAAAGTCATGTTCAGGGGTTTGTCTAGAGAAATCCCTAGAGATTTGGTTCCATCAATTATTTTGTGGTGCAATTGAGTGTGTTTAGGTAGTTGAGCCAATTTTGGGTTGGAGGAGAGTTGAGGGGGAAAAATGAGAAAGTAGTCTGTTTTCAGTGGGTTAAGTTTTAGGTGGTTGGTTGGCTGTCAAGATTGTATTTTTTAGTTGGTTTTGGTGAAATACATCCTCTAGAGAAGATATTTTAAGGTAGAGTTGTGTGCTATCTACATATAGATGATACGTATTATTGGAGTGGTGAAGGTCTGCGGTTAAGGACTCCAAGTCCTACCCCCGACTTTAGAGTGTTTAGAAAAATATTGTGACTGACTGAGTCAAAGGCTGAGGAGAGGTCAGCGAGTTAGATCAGACAGGAATCCCCTTTATTTAGAATGGAGAGGGCATCATTCATAATGTTGAAGATGGCTGTTTCTGTACTGCAGCCAACCCTAAAGTCCAGGGGGAAACTGTCTAAGAAGTTGTAGTCCATGATATGTTGGTTTAGTTGTGATAGTACACATTTTTTAGAACTTTGGCCAAGAAAGGGAGGTGGTCACAGGGCAGAAGTTGTCCATATCTTTATGGTTGGTTTGGGTTTCTTAAGAAGTGATGTGTCCTGACCTGTTTTTGAGGCAGCCTGGGACTACCCCTTCTGACAGTGACATATTGATTATTGTGGTCCCGAGGGGGTGGGGGGCGATAAGGTGTCTAACTCACTTGATAAGGAAACGGGTATGGTGGTCAGCTATTTGTATTGGACACAAATATGATGAGTTCATCTTCTCTTAATACCTTGAAGGCTTTTGTGGTGTATGTTTAAAGTTGACTATCTTAATGACACTGGTGATAGAAGTTGCCTGGAGGGTGTGAATGGAGGAATTATCTATCTTCTTGATCTTGTCTTCGAATAAATTAGAAAATACTGCACATCTTACTGTTGAGTCCATGGCTGTTGAAGTTCTGGGGAAATATGTTGCCTAATGTGCTGAAGAGTTTGTTTTGTCGTTGTTTTGCTGTGTCCAGTTAGGATCTGATGGAGGATGTAGGAAGCTGGCCTTGTGTGTGGTGGACACCTGTTGGCACCTTATACCAGGTGCAGGCAACCCCTATTAGTGAATGTAGGCAGTGTCCAGGACGCCAGGGCTCTCTAGAGGTAGCTGTGGATGAGCAGCCAAGACTTATCTAGGAGACATGCAAAGCTTATACAATACCACAATAGTCACACAGCAACTTATCACACATGAAAGAACCACACAGTGTTACAAAAATAAAGGTACTTTACTATAGTAACACAACACTAGATTATATGGAGGTAAGTACACACTTTATATATACACAATAGTAATTAGGAATTTGCACAAGAAACAACAAGCATTATCAACAATTTGTGAAAAATGGTTAGGGTCCAAGGGAAGGACCAAACCATATTCTAAAATAGTGCAATGTGAAGTGAAGTCCCCCACCAAAGGATATGGAGCTGTTTAGAGGGGAGCTGGAAGAACTAGGAACCCCAAGAGGTGCGTACCCGAGTGACCCCCAGGGACCAAGAGAGCAGAGGTAAGTACTTCCCAGGGTCTAACAGGAGGCCTTAGAAAAGGGATTGTGCAAGAACAGGACAGTCTAGAAGAAACCAACGGTGGATTCTGAAAAAAGAGGACCTGCAAAACAAGAGGACAGAGTCCAGTCCATGACAGAGTGTCCAGTGGGGGCGGGAACTACTCCACACCCTTCTGTGGATGAAGAACCAGCTTGAAGGGGGAAGAAGAAGACCAGCTGTGGAGCCCAGGAGCTAAAGAGGACTCCTTGGAGTGGTGCAGGTGGTGTCCCATGTCGGTTTGCAGATGGTCAGTGGTGTAGAAGAACAACCAACAATCCATGGCAAATACAAGAGGAGCAAAAGAAGAGTTGCAAGGCTGAAGAGGACAAGCAAGGTCCAGGGGACTTGACCCTCGGACGGGAGTTTGGGCTGACCCCCAGCAGTCAGGAGAACCAAGAGAAGTAGTCGCAGCCCCCACAGGCAAACCCCTGGCAGCAGGCACAGTAAGTCGCAGTGAGGTCCAGTCAACACACCTGAAGTGGAGTCCCACGTCACTGCAGCAGCCAAGAGGAGACTGTGCTTGGCAGGAAGAAGTGCTGGGGTCTGGGGCTAGTCGGAGCCTGAAGATCCCTTGGAGCAGGAGACAACAAGCCTTGGTAGCTGCAAGAGTCGCAGTGCACAGGGGTACTGCCCTGCAAGGAAAGGCAAGGGCTCACCATCTCCCAAGTTGGAGAGCTGGCAGAGAGGACCAAGAGGACCACTCCAGATTACCACCTGTGATGCAGGATCCAACCAGTTCCAGAGGAGAGCAGATCCATGCAGCCAGACATCGTTGCTGTAGGTGCTTGCAGTTGCGGGGGAGTGACTTCTTCACTCCAGAGGGGATTCCTTCTTGCTTCTTGGTGCAGGCGGAAGTCTCGTCAACCCCAGAGGGTGCACAGCTGGGGAAATGTTGCAGTTGCTGGAAGGAGATGCAGAAACAATGTTGCAAACTGAGGTCGTTGCCAGAGTTACAGTCTTGTTGGTTCCTGAAGAGTCCAATTGCGGTTTTAGTGGCCAGAAGAAGAAGTAAACAATGCAATGGAGTCCTGGTGGAGTCTTGAACATCGAATCTGAGGACTCACCCACAAGAGAGTCCCTAAACAGCCCAAAAAGGGGGATTGGTCACCTTGCAAGGTAACCACCTATCAGGAGGGGTTTGTGACATCACCTGCCTGACCTGGCCACTCAGATGCTTCTAGGAGCCTCTGCACATCTTGGTTTCAAGATGGCAAAATCAAGGGGTCACCTGGAGGAGCTCTGGGCACCATCCCTGGGGTGGTAATGGACAGGGGAGTTGTCACTCCCCTTTCCTTTGTCCAGTTTCGAGCCAGAGCAGGGACCAGGGGTCCCTGGACTGGTAAAAACCGGTTTATGCAAGGAGGGCACCAAATGTGCCCTTCAAAGCAAACCGGTGGCTTGGGGAGGCTACAGCTCCCGCCTTGTAACACCTATTTCCAAGGGAGAGGGTGTTGCCTCCATCTCCCACAGGAAATCCTTTGCTCTGTCTGCCCCTACTTGAGCTGTTCAGGAGGGCAGAAACCTGTCTGAGGGGTGGCAGCAGCATGGGCTGCCTGGAAAACCCTAGAAGACTGGTAGGAGCAATACTGGAGGGTCCTCTAAGGAGCCCCTAGAGTGCATGGAATCATACTACCAATACTGGCAACAGTATTGGGGTATGATTCCGACATGTTTGATACCAAACATGCTCAGGTTCAGAGTTACCATTATGTAGCTGGACATAGGTAGTGACTTATGTCAAGTACGCAGGTAAAATGACTTCCCTGCACTTATGAAGTCCAGTACAATGGAACTGGAGTTTTCAGGGGCACCTCTGCTCATGCAGGGCAACCCTCATAAACAGGGACCTGCACCCTGCCCTCTGAGCCAGGAGGGCCTACCATAGGGGTTACTTACAGTGACCTATTGCAGGGACCTGTGATGAAAGGGTGCATGCATCTTTTCACGCAAGCTGCAATGGCAGGCCTGCGGACACATTTTGCATGGGCTCCCATGAGTGGCACAATACATGAACCCCTGGTGACCCAGTGCCCTGGGCACATAAGTACCATATACTAGGGACTTATAAGTGGGCACCAGTATGCCAATTGTGGAGTGTACAAAGTCCTACGCAACAAACTTTAGAGGGAGAGAGCACAATCACTGGGGTCCTGGTTAGTAGGATCTCTGTGAAAGCAGTCTAAGCATACTGATAGCAAGCAAAAAGTGGGGGTGACCATGCCAAAAAGAGGGCACTTTCCTCACCCCCAACGAAGGACAATAAGACTAACCTTTTGCAGTTGAGTCTTCATTGTCTAAGTGGAAATATCTGGAGAGTCCATTTGCATTGGAGTGGTTACTCCCAGGTCTATGCTCCACTGCTTAGTCCATTCCCTTTAGGGAGATGGACCACCTTAACAATTTGGGATTCTCGCCTTTCATGTGCTTAAGCCATAGGAGGGGCTTGTGGTCTGTCTGAACAAGGAAGTGCGTGTCAAACAAGTACGGCCTCAGCTTCCTCAAGCCTGAGACCACAGCAAAGGCCTCTCTTTCAATGGCTGACCAATGCTTTTCCCTGGGGGGTCAACCTTCTGCTAATGAAAGCTACAGGTTGGTCCTGGCCCTCATCATTTAGTTGAGGGAGTACTGCCCCTATCCCTACCTCAGAAGCATCTGTTTTTACAATGAACTGCTTGGAGTAGTCCGGGCTTCTTAGTATGGGAGCAGAACACATGGCCTGTTTCAGGTCATCAAAAGCTTTTTGACAGCTAGCTGTCCATAGAACTTTCTTGGGCATCCTTTTGGATGTGAGGTCATTTAAGGGAGCTACAATAGAGCCATAGGTCTTAATGAACTTCCTATACTATCCTGTCAGACCTAGGAAGGCTCTGACTTGGGTCTGAGTTGTAGGGGCAGTCCAATCCAGGATTATCTGGATTTTGCCCTGGAGTGGCTGGATCTGGCCTCCACTACCAGGTAGCCCAGATAAACCACTTGCCCCTGCCCTTTCTGGCCCTTTGATGCCTTGATAGTTACCTGCTTTTTCCAAAGACTCCAGTACATTTCCAAGGTAGACCAGGTGAACCTCCCAGGTGGAGCTAAAGACAGCTAAGTCATCAAGATAAGCTGCGCTGAAGCTTTCTAGGGCTTGGAGAACATTGTTCACTAACCTTTAAAATGTGGCAGGGGCATTCTTCAATCCAAAGGGCATCACTATAAAGTGATAGTGCCCACTAGGAGTGGAGAATGCCGTTTTGGGTTTGGCATCCTCTGATAACTTGATCTGCCAGTATCCAGCAGTCAAATCAAAGGTGCTAAGATACTTGGAAGAAGACAGAGTATCTATTAGCTCAAATGCCCTAGGGATTGGAAGAGCATCAGTTTTTGTTACTTTATTGAGACCTCTGTAGTCCACACAGAAGCTCATCGCTCTTTTGCAATTTTGAGAGTGGGGTTTTGGTACAAGGACTACAGGACTAGCCCAAGGGCTGTCTGAAGGCTCAATAACTCCTAGGTCCAGCATCTTTGGCATTTCCGCTTTGATGCATTTCCTGATATGATCAGGCTGCCTGTATATTTTACTTTTGACAGGCAGACTGTCACCAGTGTCAATGGTGTGTTCACACCATGTTGTTTCACCAGGAGTCAAAGAGAACAGTTCAGAGAACTGACCCGGGAGATTTTTGCAATCATCCTTTTGTTGGTCAGAGAGGCATTCAGCAAGGACAACTCCCTCTACTGAATCATCTACATTATTGTGAGAGAAGAGGTCAGGGATATGAGTAAAATCATGTCAGCCCTGTCATAATAAGGTTTTAGGCAATTCATATGAAGCACCCTGTAGTGATTCTGGGAGTGCCCAGGTCAACCAGGTAGGTGGCCTCACCCTTTCTCTCTACAATAGTGTGTATGCCACTTCACCTATCCTGGAGTACCCTGAGAGCCACAGGCTCCAGGACCCACACCTTCTATCATGGCTGATAAACAGTCAGTACAGCCTTCTGGACATGGCACTGCTTCTGCAATTCTTGGCTGGCCTGAAGATTTTAGATGCCTCTTCATATATTCAGCCATTCTAGATCTTAGGCCCAATACATAATCCACAATGTCCTGTGTTGGAGGCTTGAGAGGTTGCTCCCAGCCTTTTTTCACAAGGGCAAGTGGACCCTTAACAGGGTGTCCAAACAAAGGTTCAAAGGAATTGTACCCCACTCCCTTTTGAGGAACCTCCCTGTAGTCAAAGAGGAGGCAAGGCAATAGGACAGCCCACCTCCTGCTGAGTTTTCCTGAGAGCCCCATAAGCATGCCTTTGAGGGTTGTGTTGAATCTTTCAACTAACCCATTTGTTTGTGGATGATAAGGGGAGGTGAATTTGTAAGTGACACCACACTCTTTCCACTAGGCTTTAAGGTAAGCAGACATGAAGTTTGAACCTCTGTCTGATACCACCTCTTTAGGAAAACCCACCCTGGAGAAGATTCCCAGGAGGGCCTTGGTTACTACAGGGGCTGTAGTGGTCCTAAGAGGAATTGCGTCTGGGTACCTGGTGGCATTGTCCACTACCACTAGTATAAACCTGTTCCCAGAGGCTGTTGGAGGGTCCAGGGCGGCCTACAATATCCACCCCAAACCTCTCAAAGGGTACCCCAACCACTGGTCGTGGGATTCAGGGGGCCTTTGCGGTGCCACCTTTATTGCCACTGGCTTGACAGGTTACATAGGAGCAACAAAACTCCTTGGTGTCTTCAGACATGTGGGGCCAGTGAAAGTGAGGGACAAGTCTGTCCCACGTCTTGCTTAGCCCCAAATGGCCTGCAAGGGGAATGTCATGGGCCAAGGTTAACAGGAACTCCCTAAATTTCAGAGGGATGACCAATCTCCTGGTGGCACCAGGTTTAGGGTCCCTTGCTTCTGAATAAAGGAGGCTGTTGTCCCAGTAGACCCTATGGGTCCCAATGACATCCCCTGCTTCTTGTACTGCAGCTTGCTTCCCTAAACTTTCCAGTGTAGGACAGGTTTGCTGTTACAAACTAAGGGGCATATTTATACTCTGTTTGTGCTGAATTTGTGTCAAAATGTTTGATGCAAATTCAGCGCAAACCTAACATCATATTTATACTTTGACACCCGACCCCGCGAACGTCAAATTTCAGCAGTGTGTGTCATTTTCTGGATGCGTAAAACTGCCTTGCGTTAATGACATGCAAGGTAGGCATTCCTGTCCAAAAAAAAGACTTTAAGGCATGTGCACCTTATTTATATTCCTGCGTCATTTTGATGCACAGGAGGGGTCGGGCCTTAAAAAATGGCGCACAGCCTGATTTGCGCAATTTTTTAACACCTGGGTGAGGGCAGGCATTAAGGGACCGGTGTGCTCATTTCCATGGTCTCTGTATATGGAAGTAGCCCAAAGGTGCCCTTCCCTGCCCCCAGGGACACCCAATGCCACCCTCGCCCACCCCTGGAGGACACCCATGGATGGGGGGGACCCATCCCAGGTAAGTACAGGTAAGTAGAGGTAAGTATTTGTTTTTATTTTAAGTGGCATAGGGGGGGCCTAACTTGGGCCTCTCTACATGCCACTGTGCCCAATGACCATGCCCAGGGGACAGAAGTCCCCTGGGCATGGCCCTTGGGCAGGGGGGCATGACTCCTGTCTTTCCTAAGACAGGAGTCATTTCAATGAGGGTTGTGCATCAGAAAATGACGCAAGTCCGGTTAGAGCCATGATTTTGGACTGTAACCTGACTTGCACCTTTTTTTGATGCAAAAGCCCCATTCTTTTTTACTCTAACCAGGCCGCAGCATCGGCTAACGTCAATCCATAAATAAGGCGCCTGCCTGGTGCGTTGGAATGGCGTTAGCCAGCAGTAAATGTTTTGACGCAAACCATCTCCGGCGCTGGTTTGCGTCAAAAAGTATAAATATGGGCCTAAGTTCCTCCCTAGAGTCCCTCCTCCTGCACCTAAGAGCTCAGCTGTATCAGCTTTGAGCTCCTCTGGTGTAGGTTCCACACAAGGAGCAGATTCCTCTCCCTCAGGAGTGGAATCCTCATTGGAAGTTTGAGCCGGGGGCAACTTTGTACCATGCCTGCCTTTCGTTTTAGGAGCCTTCTGGGCCATTGATTCCTCTCCCTCAGGACTGGAATCCTCATTGGAAGTTTGAGCAGGGGGTAACTTTGTACCTTGCCTGCCTTTCTTTTTAGGAGCCTTCTAGGCCATTGTTCCAGGTTCCAGGGCTTCCTGCTCCCTTTGCTTTTTGGCCTCTGCTTTGGTTAGGGCAAATATATGCCCAGCATTGATGCATGGGCCTCCAACTCCACTTCAGCCCAAGCTGAAGTCTCCAAGTCATTACCTAGCAGACACTCCACCGGCAGATCAGAGGACAATACAACTTTCTTAGGCCAGCCCCCCCCCAGCTAAAGTTAATAATTGGAATATGTGACAGAACAACTAGGTCCTAAGCCACTACAGCCTAAACCACTACTGCTAAACAACTAAAAAGTCTCTACAACTAAGTACTGAACACCTACTGTCTAAACAACAATTGTGCCTGAATAACAATTGCCTGAACAACTAATATATATATATATTCTAAACAACTAATAAACCATAAAAACCAAAAAGAAAACCTTACCTTAAAATGAGTTGTTCAGGCAATTGTTATTCAGGCACAATTGTTGTTTAGACAGTAGTTGTTCAGTACTTAGTTGTAGAGACTTTTTAGTTGTTTAGCAGTAGTGGTTCAGGCAAGTAGTGGTTTAGACCTAGTTGTTCAGGATGTTTCCCAATAATTGCCATAGGGTGGCACGGAGTGTTGTGAGCATTAGTCACTTGGTACGTGTGGCCAGGTAGGTGTTTTTCAGGTGACACCCGTTGTTCAGTCACCATTGTGGCACTGGCACCTGTGTCCCTGCAGGCCTCAACACCATTTATCAAGAGATGCTGCCTGTACTTATCCATATTAAGGGGACAAGGGGCTAGGGTGGCAAGGTCGATGCTACCCTCAGAGACCAAAACAGCCTCAGTGGTCTCTTTGACTAGCCCAGATCCCACTACTGTCCCCAAGGTGAGCCCAGCTACACTTTTGGACTGACTACTATTACCACTATTGTTGCTACTGCTAGGGGCACTAGCGGTAGAAGTGGTAGTAGTAGTGGTAGGAGGCTTGGTGCTCTTTTTAGGAAAGGTGCTGTCACCTGCACTATGGCTTTTTTATCTACAGATGTAGCACCGAGGTTTCTTGTGGGAAGAGGAAGAGGGCTTGAACACACCCCAGAAGAGTTTTATGGGCCTGGTGAAGACTCTTTTTTTCTTTGTGTTTGTTCCCACCCTTGTCTTGATTCTTACCTGAATCCTTCTTCTTGTGGTCACTCAGTGGGAGCTTTCCTATCACTCTGGTGTGGACCCATTTGTCTGCATTATGTCCCAATTTCCCAATTCTTGGGGAGAGGTCAGCTCAGAGTCCATCAGGTACTGGTGCAGCTGATCAGAAATGCAATTGTTAAGAATGTGCTCTCTTAAAATTAGATTGTACAAGCCCTGATAGTCACTGACTTTGCTTCCATGCAACCAGCCTTTCAGAGCAGTCCACAAAATCTACCCAATCCTGGGAGGATTCCTTTTTCAGTCTCCCTGAACTTGATTCTATATTGTTCTCTGATTAGCCCAAACCCATATAAGAGTACATTCTTAAGTGCTTGGTAATCATCTGCATCGTCCTCTCTAACAGTGAGGAGTTTTTCCCTGCCTTTGTCAGAGAAGGAAAGCCACAAGATTGCTGCCCATTATCTTTGAGGGATCCTTTGTACTCTACAGACCCTCTCCAAGGCAGTGAATCACTTGTGGATGTCATCTCCCACCTTGTAAAGTGGGATTATCTTACTCAGGTTCCTAGAGTCATAGGACTCCTCCCTGACCCTGGTGTCCCTAAAGTTATTGTTGCTGCCACCATGGGAAGCTAGCCCCAAAAGCAGTCTCTCCCTCTCCACTGCCAGAGCCTCCCTTTCTAGGGCTAACTGCTGCTGCTTCCGTCTCAGTTTGGCCTGGTCTAATTTCCATCTGTGGAATTCCCTATCTAGGGACCCCCTCCCGAATTAGAGTGGTGTGTCTCATCAGATAGTGATGAGTCATGAGTGTTGACAGATGAGGACCTATCTCTCCTCCTGGAGACCCTCTGTACCAACCCTCTAGGAGTAAAAGTGGGCCTGCTCGAATGACTCCCCTTTTCACTACCTGTAGTGCTCCTAACAGGGCTGTGGTGTTCCCCAGATTCTTCCTGACCCTTCTCAGTGTAGCCTAGGTCTACCCTGTCCAAGATTGGAGGAACAGTCTCTACTTCAACCTCCCTCTGGCTACCTGAGTTTTCCTGGTCAGCAAGGAGTAGTAATCCCTGAAGTAGACTTGTGGTGGAATTTCTCCCTGTCTTCAGCTTCCTGGAAGCACACATCTCCCTCAACTCATGAAAGGTGCAGCTCTCATACTGAAAGTCTGGTACCCGAGCTGTGTTTTCCACTGAAGACATTCTATCTAGAGTAGTGTGTGTGCACCTATCTACTCTAAGTAACTAGACCCCCAAAACGTCTGGAGAAAGGGCTATGCCAGATCCCTAACTTACCCAAACTAAGAGGCAAGTGACTCTATTCACTAAGAGCACTGTGTCCTAAAGACTAGCAGTGAACTTTCCTGTGGAAAGTTACTAGTGACAAAGTGGTAAGGCAACAGGAAGTGTCTTATCCCACTGCTACACCACAAATGTAGGAAGCTGGCCTGCTGTGTCGTGGACACCTATGATGTTGCCACTTTATACCAGGTGCAGACAACCCCTATTAGTGATTGTAGGCAGTGTCCACGAAGCCAGGGCTCTCTAGAGGTAGCTGTGGATGAGCAGTCAAGACTTATCTAGGAAACATGCAAAGCTTATGCAATACCACAATAGTCACACAGCAACTTATCACACATGAAAGAACCACACAGTGTTACAAAAATAAAGGTACTTTACTATAGTAACACAACACTAGAATACTTATAGCAGTCCCCCCAACTGGAGGTAAGTACAAACTATATATATATATATGAAGAGGGGAGAATTTTCACCTTTGGAAGGAGATTTCAATATGCAAAGTTGAAGGAACAAATAGATGTATCCCAAATTGAAAAATCGGATAAATCAAGTAACGAATCACGGTCAACTGATAATGAATCCAGTGAAGGAGAATCAACCTCAACTAATACACAGGAAGTGAAACTGACTCTGTTAAACGAGATGCGCCTCACCCTCCAACAACAATCCAAAGACCAACAAGTCAAAACAAGAGGGAGAGGAAGAGGACGAGGACGAGGCGCAAAAGGAATAAACCCACACGAAGGGGACAAAGAGGGAAGACAAAGAAAAACCAGGGCTCAAACAGCGGCAATTTTCAAGAGTTAAACATTATTAACCTTTCCACCAGGGAAATGTCCCAATCAGAGGAATCTGTCCTTAAAAAGGGGCTACAATTCTGTCCCTCTACAGATTTGGATTTAGTACAAACATGCATAGATTTTTATAAGTACATACGCAAAATTAAACTTGCCGAAACCTTTGCGGAAACTAAAATGAAAGAGAAAAATGATCCATCAATACAGGAGTATGACCTTACTGTGGGAGATAAAGAGGCGTTGATGACTCTGGTGAATTTAGATCTGGGAAACAAACCACTGGAAGTTACTGAAATAGTCAAACCCCTTGGGGCGGGCCTGACAGATAAAAGACCACCTTCCAAGTTCTACCCAGCATTACCAGCAGGGAATAAAATAGATTTATTTGCGGAGATGGTCATTCATGATCTTTATAAAAAGAATTGGAATAAGAAAGAGGAGAACTTAACCATACCAGAGAAACAGGCGCTGCACAGACTTCAGATGGAAACAATGGTTGAAATCAAACCCGCGGACAAAGGTGGAAACATTGTAATACAAAACAAACAGGATTATGTGAAAGAAGCCATGCGGCAATTGTCGGATAAAACCTGTTATGCACATGCTATTGGGAACCCAATAATAAAATTGAAGGAGGAGATTAATTTGTGTATCCTAAGGTGGGAAGACCAAGGCCTCATTGACCAAGTAGAGGCAAATTTTTTGTTAGTGGAACATCCTGTAACTCCAACAATATATTTCCTCCCTAAAATTCATAAAAATTTGCAACATCCACCAGGTAGACCTATAATATCAGCCAAAGCATCTCTATTAGAACCTATGTCAGAATACATAGATTTCTTTTTAGCACCTTTGGCAAGAAATTTGAACTCCTATTTACGTGATACAGGAGACTTATTGTTACAATTGGAAGGGATACCTTGGCAAGACACCTATAAATTAGTAACAATGGATGTAGTTTCGCTTTATACAAACATTGAACATCAAATAGGGATCCAGGCATGCAAATTCTTTCTCAACCAAAGGAATATACGTTTTTATCAACACAATGAGATGCTTTTGGAAATGATTAACATTTGCCTAACGAATAATTATTTCTTGTTTAACCAACAACTTTATTTGCAAATTAAGGGCACGGCAATGGGTTTTTCTTTCTCTCCCAATTTTGCGAATTTGACAATGGGATGGTTTGAACAACGAATAGCTTGGGCAGAAGAAAATTAGATTTACCAACAAAAAGTAGTGACTTGGCTGAAGTTTATTGATGATCTTTTTCTTATCTGGGATGGTACTGAGTCAGAATTTGATGAATATTTTAAGATCTTGAACTCTAATGCAGCCAAACTCAATTTCACCTACGACATTAGTGCGACACGTGTGACATTTCTAGATACAGAAATTTATGTTAAAGAGGGGACAATTCAGACTTCACTGCACAGGAAAATAACAGCTACGAACTCCATATTACATGCCAACAGTTTTCACCCACCACGAACAAAGTGGAACATTCCTTATGGTGAATTTCTACGAATAAAGAAAATCTGCTCAGAGCCGGAAGAGTGTGAGAAGCACTTGAAATTAGCGGAGGAGAGATTCCTGGCAAGACAATATCCGAAAAAATGCTTAGCTCTGGCACAGAAACGGGTGAAACAATCATCAAGAGAACAACTAATTCATGGAGGAAATCAAGCCAGTAAACTTGCCAAACAACAACAGTTAAGGTTCATAACAACATATTCACAGAGTGCCACACAAGTTCGCAAAATTTTGGAAAACCACTGGGCAATTTTACAAATGTACCCAATAGTGGGGGAAATCATGGGACAATATCCGTTAATGACTATCAGAAGAACAGCAAATCTAAGGGATAAATTAACGCATAGTCACTTCCAAACTACAAAAACAAACTGGCTACAGAAAACTGGCTTTTGGAAATGCAGCAGCTGTAAGGCATGTAAAATTGGGGTGAATAAGAAAGAGTACTCAACAAATACTGGCATGGAGAGAGTGATACGTAAGCACTTGAATTGTAAAAGCCGATTCACAGTATATGTGATTGAATGTCCTTGTGGGTTGAAATATGTTGGCAGTACCATATGTGAGACTAAAAAGCGAATTTTAGAACACATTCGAGCAACTATCAATATAGATAGGAGCTATGCAACAGCGAGACATATGGAACAGAAACATGATAGCAAGTGGGAACTTATGACATTCTATGTAATTGATCAGGTACCAAAATCAGAACGTGGTGGTGACAGAGAAAAGAAATTGCGTCAACTGGAATCTAGACATATACTTGATATCCGATCCCTCACCCCGCTAGGTTTAAATCAGGATGAAGAGTTATTTGTACACCTATAAGGGTTGTCATAGCTCATAAGATGTTGCCATTCACTTATTTTATTTTATTTCATTAATTGACAAGATGCTCTCTTTCCCGTTGTCATTTGTCAGGCAGACATATAATTTTGGCGCTATAAAAATAAGTTGACTGAAGGAATAATATTCAAATATTAATATTCTTACATCAGAGGTGCAGGATTTAGTGAGGGCCTTCCTTAATAAGAAACCTTGGGGATTGTGCTATTGTAGGTAATATGCAATAAATGAATATGAATTCAATGTGAACATAAATAAAAAATTTATGAGGGCCCCTATAATAATTTTTGTCAATACACCTCAGAAAATGTCTTGAAGTCTCCATTAGTCGCTGAAATGAGATTTTATGACATATATTCAAAAATAATTAGATTCAGTGAAATGTCACAAACTACATATACCAGAATGCATTGCAATGTGGAATCTAGTGAAAAACACCCTGGATTGTAGTTAAAACACTGTTATAATTTGGTAAACATGTATATAGAAAAGCGTTTAATTTTTCTTTGTTAAAGTGTATATATTTAGTGATGTTATGGAGTAACTTTTAATAAGTGGTGTAATTTTGAGTATTTTTTCTGTTACTTTGGAGTATCTTATTTAAAGCGCTAAAATCAGTACACAGGAACCACCTGTGAACAAGGTCCGGTAAGACCGAAACACGTCAGGGGATTCCTGTTTGTTTGTTTATGATCTCACTAATGTATTAAAAGTTAAAGTATTTTTTGGCACAACGACAGAGTGCGGTTTTCTCTTGCTAAAATAGAAAGAGAATCTTGTTTTCTGAAATATGTTTGTCCTGCCTAAAACCAGCACCACCGGAGAATCAAGTGCGCCGTAACACGCTAATCAGGACATCTTTTCTTTCATATATATATATATATATATATATATATATATATATATATATATATACACACAATAGTAATTAGGAATTGGCACAAGAAACAAGGAGGACCAAACCATATGCTAAAAATAGTGGAATGCGAAGTGAAGTCATCCACCCAAGGATATGGAGTCGTTACAGGGGAGCTGGATGAACTAGGAACCCTAAGGGGTGAGTACCTGAGTGGCCCCAAGCAACCAGGAGAGCAGAGGCAAGTACCGGGTCTTCCCAAGGATTAACAAGAGGTCATCGAAAAAGGATTGTGCAAGAATAGGACCACTCTAGAAGAAACCAACGGTGGATTCTGAAAGAAGAGGACCTACAAAAGAAGGGGACAGAGTCCAGTGCACGATGGAGTGTCCAGTGGGGGCAGGAGCTAATACCCAGCCTTCTGTGGATGAAGAACAGGTCGACGGGGGAAGAAGAAGACCAGCTGTGGAGCCCAGGAGCAGAAGAGGAGTGCATGGAGTGGTGCAGATGGTGTCCCATGTCTGTTGTCTGGTTGCAGATGGTCAGTGGTGTAGGAGAACCACCAACAAGCTGTGGCAAATGCAAGAGAAGCAAAAGAAGAGTTGCACTGCTGAAGAGGACCAGCAAGGTCCAGGGACTTGACCCTTGGAGGGGAGTCCGGGCTTACCCTCAACAGTCGGAAGGTCTAACAGAAGCAGTCGCAACCCCCACATGCAACCCACTGCCACCAGGCACAGTAAGTCGCGGTGAGGCCAGTCAGCACACCTGAAGAGGAATCCCACGTCGCTAGAACCGCCGAAAGGAGACTGTGCTTGGCAGGAACAAGTGCTGGGGGCCAGAGCTACTCGAAGTCTGAGGATCCCTTGGAATAGGAGACAACAAGCCTTGGTAGCTGCAAAGGTTGTGCTGCACAGTGATACTGTCCTGCAAGGAGAAGCAAGGGTTCAAGGTCTCCCAACTTGGATAGCAGGCAGAGATGACCAAGGGGACCACTGTGAACTATCACCTGTGATGCAGGATCCATGCAGTTCCAGAGGAGAGCAGATCCATGCAGTCAGACATTGTTGCTGTAGGTGCCTGCAGATGCAGGGAAGTGACTCCTTCACTCCAAAGGAGATTCCTTCTTGCTTCTTGGTGCAGGCAGGTATCTCATTGATCCCAGAGGATGCACTGCCAGGGAAGTGTTGCAGTTGCTGGAAGGAGCCAGAGAAACAATGTTGCAAAGCGAGGTCGTCACCGGAGTTGCAGGTTTGTCGGTTCCTGAAGAGTCCAGGTACGGTTCCAGTGGCCAGAAGTAGAAATAAATGATGCAGAGGAGTCCTGGTGGAGTCTTGCACGTCAAATCTGGGGACCCACCGCAAGGAGTCCCTAAATAGCCCTAAATGGGGGATTGGTCACCTAGGAAGGTGACCACCTACTACGCGGGGTCTGTGATGTCACCTGCCTGACCTGGCCACTCAGATGCTCCCAAGGGCCTCTGCACATCTTGGTTTCAAGATGGCAGAATCAAGTGGCCACCTGGAGAAGCTCTGGGCGCCACCCCTGGGGTGGTGATGGACAGGAGAGTGGTCACTCCCCTTTCCTTTGTCAAGTTTCGTGCCAGAGCAGGGACCAGGGGTCCCTGGACTGGTGCAAACTGGTTTATTCAAGGAGGTGCACCAAATGTGCCCTTCAAAGCAAACCGGTGGCTTGGGGAAGCTACAGCTCCCAAGCCTTGTAACACCTATTTCCAAGGGAGAGGGTGTTGCCTCCCTTTCCCACAGGAAATCTTTTGTTCTGCCTTCCCCTGCTTGAGCTGGTTAAGCAGCAGGAGGACAGAAACTTGTCGGAGGGGTGGCAGCAGCGTAGGCTGCCTGGAACACCCTAGAAGACTGGTAGGAGCAATATTGGGGGGTCCTCTAAGGAGCCCCCATAGTGCATGGAATCATACAACCAATACTGGCAGCAGTATTTGGGTATGATTCCAACATGTTTGATACCAAACATGCCCAGGTTCGGAGTTACCATTATGTAGCTGGACACGGGTAGTGACTTGTGTCCAGTACACAGGTAAAATGGCTTCCCCGCACTTACGAAGTCCAGTGCAATGGAACTGGAGTTCGCTCATGCAGGGGTACCCTCACACACAGGGAACTGCACCCTGCGCTCTGGGCTAGGAGGGCCAACCATAGGGGTTACTTACAGTGACCTGGTGCAGTGACCTGTGGTGAAAGGGTGCATGCACCTTTTTACGCAGGCTGCAATGGCAGGCCTTCAGACACATTTTGCATCGGATCCCATGGGGGGCACAATACATTCTGCAGCCCATGGGGAACCCCTGGTGCCCCAATGCCCTGAGTACCTAAGTACCAAATACTAGGGACTTATAAGAGGGCACCAGTATGCCAATTGTGGAGTGTACGAAGTCCTAGGAAACCACATTTAGAGGAAGAGAGCACAATCACTGGGGTCCTAGTTAGCCGTATCTCAGTGAAAACAGTCTAAGCATATTGACAGCAGGCAAAAAGTGGGGGATAACCATGCCAAAAAGAGGGTACTTTCCTACAGAGGAGTCTTTTGCTTTCAAAATATGTTTTTTGTATCTGTCTCTCTCTGATCATAGTAGTGAAAGATGTAGGGTTAAGGGGTCTTGTCTCTATCTTCATTTAGATCCTAATTGAGACATGGGCAGGAGGGGATTTTTTTGCCTATTAAGTTTCACAGGTGCTACTTTCCTGAAGTATACACAACATGGTTGCATTGTAGTGTGAGGTCAAGTCATCATCAAGGGATGAAGGTGTGAATTGTTTTTTGCAGAGAATTCAGTTGAGTTGATTTATTTAATGTCAATCCACATTTGTAAAGCATGACATATCAGCAGGGGGTCTTAACCCCTTCGCTGCCAGGCCTTTTCCCCCTCCTGTGCCAGGCCTTTTTTTGCCTATTTGGGGCTGTTCGCGCTTAGGCCCTCATAACTTTTTGTCCACATAAGCTAACCAAGCCAAATTTGCGTCCTTTTTTTCCAACATCCTAGGGATTCTAGAGGTACCCAGACTTTGTGGGTTCCCCTGAAGGAGGCCAAGAAATTAGCCAAAATACAGTGAAAATTTCGTTTTTTTCAAAACAATTGGAAAAAGTGGCTGCAGAAGAAGGCTTGTGGTTTTTCCCCTGAAAATGGCATCAACAAAGGGTTTGCGGTGCTAAACTCAGCAGCTTCCCAGCTTTCAGGAACAGGCAGACTTGAATCAGAAAACCCAATTTTTCAACACAATTTTGGCATTTTACTGGGACATACCCCATTTTTGCAATTTTTTGTGCTTTCAGCCTCCTTCCAGTCAGTGACAGAAATGGGCATGAAACCAATGCTGGATCCCAGAAACCTAAACATTTCTGAAAAGTAGACAAAATTCTGAATTTAGCAAGGGGTCATTTGTGTAGATCCTACAAGGGTTTCCTACAGAAAATAACAACTGAAAAGCAAAAATATTGAAATTGAGGTGAAAAAAACATCAATTTTTCTCTACGTTTTACTCTGTAACTTTTCCCTGCAATGTCAGATTATCGAAAGCAATATACTGTTACGTCTGCTGGACTCCTCTGGTTGCAGGGATATATAGGGCTTGTAGGTTCATCAAGAACCCGAGGAACCCAGAGCCAATAAATGAGCTGCACCCTGCAGTGCGTTTTCATTCCATACCGGGTATACAGCAATTCATTTGCTGAAATATAAAGAGTAAAAAATTGCTATCAAGAAAACCTTTGTATTTCCAAAAAGGGCACAAGATAAGGTGTTGAGGAGCAATGGTTATTTGCACATCTCTGAATTCCGGGGTGACCATACTAGCATGTGAATTACAGGGCATTTCTCAAATAGATGTCTTTTTTACACACTCTCCTATATTTGGAAGGAAAAAATGTAGAGAAAGACAAGGGGCAATAACACTTGTTTTCCTAATCTATGTTCCCCCAAGTCTCCCGATAAAAATGATACCTCACTTGTGTGGGTAGGCCTAGCGCCCGTGACAGGAAACGCCCCAAAACGCAACGTGGACACATCCCATTTTTTTTTAAAGAAAACAGAGGTGTTTTTTGCAAAGTGCCTACCTGTAGATTTTGGCCTTTTGCTCAGCCGGCACCTAGGGAAACCTACCAAACCTGTGCATTTCTGAAAACTAGAGACCTAGGGGAATCCAAGATGGGGTGACTTGTGGGGCTCGGACCAGGTTCTGTTACCCAGAATCCTTTGCAAACCTCAAAATTTGGCTAAAAAAACACATGTTCCTCACATTTCTGTGGCAGAAAGTTCTGGAATCTGAGAGGAGCCACAAATTTCCTTCCACCCAGCGTTCCCCCAAGTCTCCCGATAAAAATGATACCTCACTTGTGTGGGTAGGCCTAGCGCCTGCGAAAGGAAACGCCCCAAAGCGCAACGTGGACACATCCAATTTTTTGAAAGAAAACAGAGGTGATTTCTGCGAAGTGCCTACCTGTAGATTTTGGCCTCTAGCTCAGCTGGCACCTAGGGAAACCTACCAAACCTGTGCATTTCTGAAAACTAGAGACCTAGGGGGATCCAAGATGGGGTGACTTGTGGGGCTCGGACCAGGTTCTGTTACCCAGAATCCTTTGCAAACCTCAAACTTTGGCTAAAAAAACACATGTGCCTCACATTTCTGTGGCAGAAAGTTCTGGAATCTGAGAGGAGCCACAAATTTCCTTCCACCCAGCGTTCCCCCAAGTCTCCCAATAAAAATGATACCTCACTTGTGTGGGTAGGCCTAGCGCCCGCGACAGGAAACGCCCCAAAGCGCAACGTGGACACATCCAATTTTTTTAAAGAAAACAGAGGTGTTTTTTGCAAAGTGCCTACCTGTAGATTTTGGCCTCTGGCTCAGCCGGCACCTAGGGAAACCTACCAAACCTGTACATTTCTGAATACTAGAGACTTAGGGGAATCCAAGATGGGGTGACTTGTGGGGCTCGGACCAGGTTCTGCTACCCAGAATCCTTTGCAAACCTCAAAATTTGGCTAAAATGTTCCTCACATTTCTGTGGCAGAAAGTTCTGGAATCTGAGAGGAGCCACAAATTTCCTTCCACCCAGCGTTCCCCCAAGTCTCCCGATAAAAATGATACCTCACTTGTGTGGGTAGGCCTAGCGCCCGCAACAGGAAACGCCCCAAAGCGCAACGTGGACACATCCAATTTTTTTTAAAGAAAACAGAGGTGATTTTTGCGAAGTGCCTACCTGTAGATTTTGGCCTCTAGCTCAGCCGGCACCTAGGGAAACCTACCAAACCTGTGCATTTCTGAAAACTAGAGACCTAGGGGAATCCAAGATGGGGTGACTTGTGGGGCTCGGACCAGGTTCTGTTACCCAGAATCCTTTGCAAACCTCAAAATTTGGCTAAAAAAACACATGTACCTCACATTTCTGTGGCAGAAAGTTCTGGAATCTGAGAGGAGCCACAAATTTCCTTCCACCCAGCGTTCCCCGAAGTCTCCCGATAAAAATTATACCTCACTTGTGTGGGTAGGACTAGCGCCCACGAAAGGAAATGGCCCAAAACACAACGTGGACACATCACATTTTTTCATAGAAAACAGTGCCTACCTGTGGATTTTGGCCTGTAGCTCAGCCGGCACCTGGGGAAACCTAGCAAACCAGCGCATTTTTGAAAACTAGAAACCCAGGGGAATCCAAGATGGGGTGACTTGCGGGGCTCTGACCAGGTTATGTTACCCAGAATCCTTTGCAAATATCAAAATTTGGCCAAAAAAACACTTTTTCCTCTCATTTCGGTGACAGAAAGTTCTGGAATCTGAGAGGAGCCACAAATTTCCTTCCACCCAGCGTTCCCCTAAGTCTCTCGATAAAAATGGTACCTCACTTCTGTGGGTAGGCCTAGCGCCCACGAAAGGAAATGGCCCAAAACACAATGTGGACACAACATATTTTTTCACAGAAAACAGAGGTGTTTTTTGCAAAGTGCCTACCTGTGGAGTTTGGCCTGTAGCTCAGCCGTCCCGGGGGGGGGGGGCAGAAATGCCCTAAAATAAATTTGACCCCCCCCAAACCCCCCCCCTGCCCGGGAGCGACCCTTGCCTACGGGGTCGCTCCCCCTGCGTGACATTGGCGCCAAAAAACAAATCCCCGGTGCCTAGTGGTTCTTGCCCCCTTGGGGGCAGATTGACCTAAAATCGCCCAATCTGCCCCCAAGGGGGGGCAGAAATGGTCTAAATACAATTTGCCCCCCAGGGCAGCGACCCTTGCCTGATGGGTCGCTACCCATCTCTAAAAAAACAAAAAAACAAAAACACAAAAAAAAAATTTGCCCTGGCGCCTAGAGGTTTCTGCCCCCCCTGGGAGCGACCCTTGCCCAAGGGGTCGCTCCCTTATGTCAATATCACAAAAAAAAAAAAATCCTGGTGTCTAGTGGGGTTTCAAAAGCCGGATTGCAAGCAATCCGGCTTTTGAAACCCTGGGAGAGACTTCAAAGGGAAGGAAATACATTTCCTTCCCTTTGAAGCCCCTCCGGGCCTCCCCCACGTGATTGAAAGAGAAATGCTTAGCATTTCTCTTTCAATCGCGCTGGAAGCTCTGCTTCCAGCGCGATGGGGGAGGCCTCTGTGACTAATCAGCGCGCGCTCGAGCGCTGACGTCACGGGGGTGGGGGAGGTCAGGGGTGGAAGGGGAAGGTCTTCCCCTTCCATCCCCGCCTTTGGGGGGAGGGGGGTGCACGGGGGGCGCGCTCGTCCAAGGCACAGAAGCGGTTAAGGCGCAAGCTGGGGGAAGTGGGTCAGTCGAAGAGCCAGGTCTTGAGGTCCTTCCTGAACAGAGCCAGAAAGGGGGACTACCTGTGGTGGTGCAGCATCGTCTTCCAGGTCTGCACAGCGAGGTAGGCGAAGGATCCTCCTCCAAGTGTGTTCTTCCAGATCCTGGGGATAGTGGCAAGGGCCAGTTGATCAGAGCAGAGTTGCCTTGAGGGTGTGTAGAAGGAGAGGCGGTGGTTGAGGTAGGCAGGCCCGATGTTGTGAAGGGCCTTGTACACATGTGTCAGGAGCTTGAAAGTGATGCATTTGTTGATGGGGAGCCAGTGCAGGTCTCTCAGGTGGGAGGAGATGTGGTTGTGGTGCAGGATGTCCAGAATCAGTCTAGCTGTGGCATTCTGTGTATGAGTATGGTTTGGAGTCTCTTGTTGATTCCGGCATAGAGTGTGTTGCCGTAGTCGAGTTTACTGCTGACGAGTGCCTGAGTGTCAATGTTTCAGCCTATTGGTTTGTCCTCTGATGTATAGTGTTTTGAGGTGCGATGGAAAAAGGATGATGTGATGGTGGTCAGAGGAGTCGACAGGTAGTATGGAGTCCATGATGATTGACTCTTAGTTGCCTATAAGGTCAAGAATAGTGCCCTTGGTGTGCGTTTAACCCATGTAGAGTTGGATCAGGTCACTATTTCTCAGAAATTGTTTGTGATGGGCTGTTTGGGCATTGCTGGTGTCATTCCTGTGTCGGTTGAAATCCCAGAGGAAAATATTGCCAGAAGGCAGGATTAATTGTTGGGTGATGAGATCAATTATATGTTCAGTGAAGAGTTAGTTGTCACATGGCGGGTGATATAAGATATGTAATTTGGTCATCTTCAAATTTTTCATGAGGAATTCAACCCCCAAATATTCAAAAGTGGGGTATTTTTCGACATTGAATCAGCTGAGTTGCAGGGTGTTTCAGTGGATGATGGTAATGCCATCCTGGTCAATTTGTTCGAAGGGTAAGATAGAGGAGACTAGGTGGTCAAACAGAGGGAAGGAAGGGTTGTTCAGCCAGGTTTTAGGAAGGAATAGGATGTCAATCCCTTCATGTAAGATGGAGTCAGCTATTCCTGTCTTGTGTTTGGCTGCAGATCTGCAGTTATGTAACATATATTTTATGTTGTTTTTTGACAATATGGTAATAAAATCTCAAACAGTCAGTAATTTGAGTTTGAAATTTAGAGACCTACTCACAGAAAGTCATTGCCTACGATTACTGTGTCCTGGGATCACCGGAATATTGTGTGAGTCCAGGTAAGATAGTTTAGTGCAGGAGAGCTCATATGAGTTGAAGAGGGAGTGTATTTCTTCCTCTGTGAGATTATTGACAGCTCTCTTGGGTCTGATTCGTAGGTTGTAAATAGGTGTTTTACATCTGAGGAATTTTGGCATGGACCTTTTCACTTTAGTTGTTAGAGTTTCCAGTAGTTTATTGATGATGTTTGTTGTATGGTTGAGTCCAGGTTGGTGGGTATCGATTTCATTTCTTTGTCTAAATAGTATAGGTGTTCATTGTGAGGGCAAGTGGACAGTATGGGTCTGTGAAGGGGATGGGATGAGTACAGTCTAATGTGTACATTTTGGGTGCATGTGGGTAGTGTGACATGATGTTGGGGAAGAGCGTATCAGGGGAAGACTGAGTCTGAGTTATAGGACACCTAGATGGAGTGGGGTCTAGGAAGGGCATATGGTTGGTGTGGAGTGGGGAAAAGGGTTGGGGCATTGAGTTACTTAGGTCTGTAGCAGACATTAGGAACAGAGGGGTGAGGGTGTGAGGAGTTTATCTGGAGGGGACAGTATATAGGGGGTTGTCAGGGGGAGAGCCTTCTCAAAGGTCGATGATAGTGGGGGCTGAGTGAGGTTGGGGCCAGATTTTGGCACTGGCTGGTGGTTAAATGATTCAACAGAGTGGAAAAGTGAGATTGTAAAATATGAGGTTGTGATCCAAGATGTTGCCATTTCATAGATTTCTATAGATGGAGGCTGTGACTTGCGCTCTGAAACTGGGCGAGGGTGGGAAAGAGAGTTTGTGGCCATGGGAGATTTTAGATGAGTTAAATACATTGCAGTGATTATTGAGTAGTTCACACTGTGGCATATGTAGAAAATGAGATCCACTTATGGAATCCCATTTAAGGATTCACCCTGCCTTTCAAGAGTTCCCATGCGCTGTCCGCTGAGGGTATTGTTTGCCATAAAGGGCTTGGAGCCCGCCTATTGCTTACCATTAATAGGATTTATTGCCACTCTTCTTTGCTCCCTTCTAATTTTACAGTGTATGCCAGGCACCACTTTCTTTTCTTTCTGTGGAGCATGGACCAAGAACAGATTGATTAATCCTTATTAGCGTCCGTCCGCCGCTCGGGCTATGATTGAGGTGCTATTTTTCTTCCTCTCCTACCCCCTTTGTACATGGTCCTTCTTCCTCTTCCCACCCACCCCTTCTCCGTGATGCTTCTTCCCCTTCCACCCACACCCCAACAGCTGAGAACGTTTTCATAGATCTCCTAATTTTTACTTCTAGAATATGTTTGATTTAAACCTCTGACAGTCTGTCCTGTTCACCTCTTCTCGCAAAAAGGTGATTGTTACTCACTATCATTTTCTATCATGGCTTAGTACTGAGCACGTCTGCTTCTCCTGTTTGGAAAATACTTTCAATATTTGTAGCTTGCTACCTGGCTCCATCTCCTTTATTCCCAACCAGAATGAAACATGTGGCTCCACACCCACTAGCCTCTCTTAGCCTAGAACACATTTATTTGTAAACAAAACAGTTCTTCCAGATGCATTGCTCATGCTAATAACCTCCTATATCAGATCAAAAGCATCTGTTGTTTACATAAAGCTTAGGTCGAGATAATTGGTAATATAAATTGGATTTTAATTGCATTTATATAGCATGAGGCTTTGAAGCGTTATATGCAGGGCCACTGGAATTATGCGACTCCGTGGCTGCAGCTTTTTTTGCATAGTTATGGTTTTGCACATTTGCCATATAAGCCATTATCTGCTGCATAATCTCCAGATTTTAACAAAAAAATTGTTTCTAGCTCAAAATACCCTTTGCAAAGGTTTGCAGGTCATCTTTTAGTTGCTTATTTCTGTATGTTGTTGTTAGACCTGACAGCCTTAGGGTGGTCATCCCCCAACTTTTTGCCTGCCTCCCTCCACTTTTCTGACACTGTTTTTGCTGGTTTTAGGACTCTGCACACTTTACCACTGACAACCAGTGCTAAGGTGCATATGCTCTCTCCCTTAAACATGGTAACATTGGTTCATCCCCAATTGGCATATTTGATTTACTTATGAGTCCCTTGTAAAGTGCACTACATGTAAATTAAATGCTACTAGCGGGCCTGCAGCACTGATTGTAACACCCACATAAGTTGCCCCTTAACCATGTCTCAGGCCTGCCATTGCAAGGCCTGTGTGTGCAGTTTCATTCCTACTTCGACTTGGCATTTAAAAGTACTTGCCAAGCCTTAAGCTCCCCTCTTTCTACATATGTCACCCCTAAGGTAGGTCCTAGGTTACCGACAGGGAAGGGTGTTATGTAGGTAAAAGGCAGGACATGTACATATGTGTTTTATATGTCCTGGTAGTGAAAAACTCCTTAATTCGTTTTCCGCTAGTGTGAGGCCTGCTCCTTTCATAGACTGGCATTAAGAGTGCCCTCATATACTTTTTGAGTGATAGAATCTGATCTGAAAGGGGTAACCAGGTCATATTTAGTATGGCCAGAATGGTAATAGAAAATCCTGCTTATTGGTGAGGTTGATTTTTATTTTACTATTTTAGAAATGCCACTTTTAGAAAGTGAGCATTTCTCTGCACTTAAAACCATCTGTACCTTACAGTCTGTCTCTATCAATGACTGCTGTGTGTTGGTTGACAGCTTCCTTGTGCATTTCAGCTAGACAAACACAGGACACTCAGTCACATCTGCATTCATCTGTATACTGAATGGGTCTTCATGGGCTGGAAGGGTGGAGGGCCTGACACTTACATTTCAAAGGCCAGTGGCCTGCTCTCATACAAAGGACTAATAACCCCCCCCCCCACAAGGACCCCGGCAGACAGGACTGGACTGAAAGTGGAACATGTGCACTTCAAAACCACTCTTTGAAGTCTCCCCCACTTCAAAAGCATTTTTGGGTATATAACACTGGGTCTCCGACCCCACCAATTCAGACACTTCTGGACCTGCACCTGAACTCTGTCAGAAGACCTTCCTGGCTGTCCAAAGGAATCTCTGGACTGCTTTGCTGAGAAGGACTGCTGCCCTGTTGTTGCCCTGCTGCCCTGCTGGCCTCTAACTGTGCTGGAAGGACTCTGCCTTTCCCCAAAAGTGCTCTCCAAGGGCTTGGATTGAGCTTGCCTCCTGTTCTCAGGGACAGCAAAGACTTCAACTACTAGCTTTTTGCTAGTACCTGACTCCAGCGACTCCAGAACGACTTCAGCGATGGCGCACGCTGCTCCCGCTTCGTGGACCTCACTGCACACAACAACTGCGGCCTGCAACCCAAGTTCGACATTGCTGCGACTCTGCTGATGTCACTCAGGGCCATTGCGACACTGTGAAGTCGACACATCACGTACTGACGGACGGGAACCAGTGACCCCGCCAGGTCAAAAGGAAACAACGTATCGCGGATGACGCCGCATCATCTCCCCTACTGCATCCGGACAGAACCGACGCCTCACCTCCACCTGCTTCCCAGTACAGAACCAACGCCTCTTTACTTGGAAACTGTAGGGGACTGATGCCTCTCCGACTCCAGCAATGCCTCTTTCCGACTCCTTATGACGACCTTGTTCTTCGATTTCAAAAGGTACTGTACCTGGGGGGCCTTGTGACTCTGTGACTGGCCGAGGTGGTGTTAGATTGTTGGGAATTACTCCGTCAATGACTTTGTGGTAGCCCCAGTCAGAGATATTGTGTTTCTAGGCGCTTTAGTTGGAATTAATCTTTAAAAAAATCATAACTTTGCTTGTGTACATTGGACTTTCCACATTTCAACAGTGTTTTATTCAGATAAATACTCTCCATTTTTTCTAAACCTGTGCAGTGTCTTTTTGTGGAGTTTTCACTGTGTTATGGTATAAGTTCTGCACAAATACTTTACACATTGCCTTCTAAGTTAAGCCTGACTGCTCAGTGTCAAGCTACCGGAGGGTGGGCACAGGATAATTTGGATTGTGTTGTGACTTACTCTGGCTAGGATTGCAGCCCTACTTGGAGAAGGGTGTATACCTCTGCCAACTAGAGACCCCATTTCTAACTGTTTTATTTCTATTAAAGTTTGCAGATAAAAAACAACACACAAGAAGAATTCTGTAAAGAGTGACAACCTAGGCTTGGAAAAAAAAATTGTTACGACCAACGATAGGATATTAAATAACATTCCAATACTCAAATATAACTGAGAACTCGTACATCAGTAGCCTAATTTGATGCATTTCATGTACAGATATAAAGTGCATTCATTGCCTTAAAGTGCCTAGTGGTAACACCACCATTTCCATGAAACCATGCATAGCTACAATCATCCAAGATGAAATACGGACCGGGAAGAGTCAGGGCAAAGTTTTAAAAGGGAAGAAGCAAGCAGATACCAAATTCTAGAAAGCCAACAAATCCACCATTCTAGCACACAGGTCGCCTGATCCCCCCACCACATAATGGTTGTTTGTTCCCACAGGCTCTTGAAAACTAAGATCTTCAAATTACACTCCTGTGCCAATCTAGGAGCGGTGTCCTGATCGCCTTACCTTTCCGATTGGCCTTTTTACCTCTTTTTTCATAAAGAGCTGTTTCCAAATTAAAGATGGCCAACAGCAGAGGCAACCATTGTTGGAAGGTTGGAGGACTGTTGTCAAGCCATAGTGATGCAATAAACAAGCAGGTCACTGCCAAGGCTATAAAAACCAACCGCTGTGCATCACCGCAATACCCAAGCAAAGAATTTAGAAATCCCTGTCCGCCAGGAAACTAGGTTCAGACAGCTGCTGAACATGTGTGTGGAATCTACCTGGAGAAATTGGCAGCGGGGACATGTAATGCATGTCCTCCATCCCCAGCTAGCTATTTCACAGGGCATATAATACAAAGATGGTCTTGTAGTGTTATGCCTGTAAGTTAGCCGACAGCAATGTAGTACAGGCCAACTCTAATGATTCAAGAAAAGCACAATCTGTCGCCCACATCCTATTCTGCCATTTTTCTGAATGTCTTTCAAGATCGTCCAGAAAAAGGACGTTTAAATCACTATACTGTTAGTTAATGGAGCAAGACTTGCTCCAAACCAGCCGATCAAGCAGCGCTATCTACTGAAAACCCCAAGCACTCCCTCCCCCATTAAGGGTTAAAAAATTCCGGATCTGTAAATACCTAAAAAAATCTTTCCTGAGTAGTTCAAATCTACACTGCAATTCTTCAAATGAGATTACCACTCCTGCCCCAAAATATCACCCAGCCATTTAATTCCATGCAAATCCCAGTCCAACACAGGGGAGCCTCAGAAGATATAAGGGAGTGGCAGATTTCTTTGCAAAGGAGTATAATGATAAAAATGTCTCAAACCCAGTTTTTTGCTGAGCGAAAGCTTAATCCTATGTGCACTGTATACAGTCTTAAACCTGACTTTTTTTTAAAGTAGCTGTGTCCAACTTGCCGAAGAAAACTGCCCCTAGCCTCTTTCCCCAGGCAAACCTCATACATAGATGGAATTTCACCCATCATCAACTCCTCCATTTCTAAAGACTCATATAACTGAGAGCAGCAGCCAAATCAAAAAGAAAGTTTAAAATTCAGCACGGCCCATCCACCTCTATCCCTGCGTAAAGTTAGGTATTTAAGCGCCTTTCTGGTCTTTGAATACGCCCAAATAAATTGTATAATCATGTTATTCATAACCTAGCATTTGTTGAATTTGAGGGGGATAGCTTGGAAGAAATACAATATTTTCGGTACAAAAATCATCTTGATAATGTTACTGTGACCCACTATAGATAAATGTAGATTGTCCAGTCTATGCAAATCTTTGTTTGTGTTTGCAACAACAGGAGCCAAGGTACACTCAACCAACTGACCCAAATCTGTTGTCATGGTGACTCTCAAGTACAAAACACTTTCCACAACCATATCATTGTTAAACCCTAAATAGGGATTTACGACTTCCTGAGTTTTACTTTGGTTAAGCAGGTAGCATGAGAGACTTCCAAAAGCCTGTGCATTTCCCTTAAAACCTTTGCAGGGCAAGGTGTCACCACTTTGACATCATCTGCATAAGCAAGCACCTTGGTGTCCCACCCCTGAAAATGCAAAAGTGAAATGAAAGGATTTTGTTCCAATTTCAAAATAAGGGGGTTGATATAAAGTGCAAATAATAAAGGGGAGCAGGGACACCCATGCCTGGTGCAACATCGAATTGGAATTACGCCTGAATGTCGCCCCTATGGGAAGGTCTAGCAGTTGATCTATGACACAGTGCTCTCGCTGTTTTAATAAAGCCCGGCCCAATTCAATAAACAGCCCAAAACTAGCCACAGAAAGTCCCAGGAACCCCTATCAAAAGCTTTTCCTGTGTCCAGCAGTATCAAAGCCACAGGGCTCCTGGAGACCGCTGCTGCATTAAAAAGCATTATAACAGGACGGGTGTGGCCTGTAGTGCCCCTCCTGGGGATACACCTGTGCTGTCAGGGGAGACTAATTTGCCAATGACCTGACTCATACGTGAGGCTAGAATTTTAGAGTACATTCGTGTGTCACTATTAATAGTGGTTATGGGCCTAAATGACCCAGGGTCTTGTGGGGGTTTACCTTTTTTTGGGAACAATATAATGTTAGCCAACGACCATGTGTCTGGAGCAAGCAGACCTTTCTGAATCTTCTCAAATATAGAGGGCAGGTCCTGTTTTAATGACAAGAAAAAAACTTTATAAAACTCCAGCTGAATCTTATCCCCGCCTACCGCTTTTCCAGACGACAAATCGCTAATAGCGAGTTGCAGTTCCTCCATTAAAAGGATGGCATCCAGCCAATCACGGTCATCCAAACTTAATTTCTCAAGGGGATCCTAGTCAAGGAGTTGTTGTATATCCACTTTTAGGTTATCTGAGTCCTTGTCTGTTTTATATATGCCCTCATAATAACCCCAAAATACCTTGCGGATTCCGTCAGCATCTGAAGCTAGGATGTCACAGGAATCCCTAATCTCCCTTATTTCAGACTGGGTGTTTCTTTTTTCCTAACTCGAACCACCAGCTGGTGGGCCAGTTGTTCACTATATTTGTAACGCTCCCTTTTCCATATCATACATTTCTCAGCTGCCTTCTTACTCAAAATATCAGTTATCGCAGCCCTAGCCAGGGCTACCTTGCGCTTCATCTACATCTGCCCCGAGAGTGGCTGCTGTGATTAACTGAGACTCTGTTCCCTTGAGAGCCATAGTAAGCTCAGTGAGTCGCAGCTTTATATTCTTTTGAAGGATCTGTCTGAAACTAAAAGTTACCACATGAACACCAGCCTTGAAGGAATCCCACACCTACAGAGGCGGCCCCTCGATTGACCTCCAGAAATTCTGAAGTCCTGCAACTCATATGGTGTATATAACTATTGTTAAGGAGAAGTGCCCGAACAAAAGTCCACTCCTGGACCATAGACAGACCAATCCCAGCTAACTAACACCAGTGAATCATGGTCGGACATGACCCTGAGAAACTTTTCGATCTTAGCCCCCTGCAAAAGAATATGTGAAGGCCAGGCAGGCATGGGTTCTATGTGGTGCGGAGTAATAGGTATATCTGGGGTCTGTTTTTTATTTAAACCAGGCGTCAGACAGCACATGATTATTCCCTAGATGGCTTAAAGACTCTAGGACAGTGGCTCCCAACCTTTTGACTTCTGTAGACCCCCACTTTATCAGTAATGGAACCTGCGGACTTCCACTGAATCATTATTGGAATTCAGGAACCCCCCCAATGAATCATTATTGAAAGCTGGGATCTAATCTTTTAATATTATTGAATTTTCTAAGCAGTCACAGACCCCCTAAAGAGGCTTCATGAACCCCAGAGGGTCTCCGGCCCACAGGTTGGATACCACTGCTCCAGGACTTTTGTCTTATGGCCTGTGTAAAAACTCCCCTCCTCTCTCTAACCATCTCCCTGCTTCATTAAAGTTAAAATCTCCACAAAGTATGATCACAGTAGCCCAAAAGGCCAATTCACTGTTCAGCCAAACAAACAATGTCTGGCTATCGACCACTGACCCATAAACCGTTGCTAGGGTAAAAAGGCTGTTCCCATGCAGACATTCCGTGATCACCCATCTCCCTTATTTGTCAGATTTCACATAGCTAAAGCTGAATGAATTGCCACAGGCCAAACTGGCAACCTAATGCTTCCTTGCCACCTGTATTGTACTCCCTACTAACTTAAGACGAGGGCTTCCGGTTTTATGGTAGTTATTTTTTAACATTTATGTCTGTATTTACCCATACTTATTTTGGGCCATTTTATTAGTATTTATCCATATATATTTTGTGTTCTGAGAGTAAACAGAATTGTAAAATTGTATGGTTCCACATTTACTTACTCTTAAACTTGCACTCATGCATGGATTCCTGTTGCATTTTAGCAAATTAAGCAGCCTCATATAACAAAATTCTACACCTAAAGGTGCATATTAGTGTTAAACTACCAATATATTTAACACATGCCTGCATTTAAGGAAATCTCATCCTGTGTGCCTGGAATTCATGAAAGATAGCATGGAGAGTCTCTCAAAAGAAGCACAATTTTCAGTATTTTTCCCCATTTAAAACATAAATACAGACAGAAAACACAGTGTTTTCTGTCTGTATTTATCTGTATAAATCAGGGTCTGGGTGTCGCTCCCTTCAAACCCCTCTGCTAGACCCAAAATCCTAAGTTATTTCTATGTTGTCTATTTTCCACATCAGATCGGTCATCTGAGCTTGTTGCATTTCAGCTTGTCAACGAAGTGACGCCATGTCCTGTTCCAGCATTGAAACGAGCTCTTCCACAGAGGAGATCTTGTCCCCTATCTCAGCACAGTCTTATTCACCTTCCTAATGGCCCCTAGAAGTTTCTTAGTGTCCAAGCGAGCTCTGTGGCTTTCCACCTGAGACTCTTCTTGCAGCTGTTTTATAGAGCTATAGATTAGGCCCAATGAGGGCTCAGGACCGGTAGCTGGGGATGGTTTTTATCATCCTGAGGAGTTTCCACGTAAATTTGACTATGGCCGAATACTCTCATTTCAGAGCCTGTACGACCAGAGACCTTTCCTGCCACTGGCTCCTCTGTTTAGAGCTTCTTCCCCTCAATCTTTTCCCCCCACCACGATGTATTTTCTGTTTAATAGTACTGCACACTTCGTCAACTGTTTCACTTGAACTTATTCCCGAGGCCTCGGACGCCCCTAGGATCCCAGTAGATGACCTTCCCCCAGTTCACTGGAGCTTGAGTTGGTGGAATCTGACCCATTGGTAAGTGAAAACAATTGTCACCCTGCTCGGGAGAATCCCCCATGTTGCTTATCTTTACCAACTCACGCTGAACATCAGAGTTCTGCTCCCGCCGCACCGGACCAGGTACAACAGGAGCTCTGGGGGGCATTTGGGGATAGTGTAGAATTGGCTGGGGGGATGAGCAGAAGCCATATAGATTGTTTCAGAAGGGTGTTTCACCATCCATTCCCCCACAGTCTCCCTTGTTGCCTCCTTCACTACACCTTCCTGTTGTTTCAACAACATTGTGCCCCTGTCAGAGACAACTGAGTTTACAAATGGCAGGCCCCCTGGATTATCCAATTTAATCAAGGGTGTTGGAGCCTCTTGGCGTGTTAGTTTGACTGTCACCCCTCCCAAGACATCCAGAGGCCCCCTTTTACTTTCATACACCTGGTGGGGTCAGCAGCACCAGCCAGAACAGCCATTCGAGAGGGAAGAGCAGTTTCACACCTGCCACCCCCACCCTCCTAACTCCCCCGCTAAATGTAGACACCATCACCTGGAGAACCCTTGATTCCCGGCCTCGGCTCTCTCTCCACAGAAGCCATTGAGGCTGAATCAAAGTATCCAGCAATGGTTTGGTGAGGGGGTGGCCCACTTTGATCTTTGTGTTTCCCTCCTTGACTGCACACCGTCCTATTCCCCGACTCCATGGGCTGACTGCCTATGTTGCTGGAGTCATGAGAAGCAGAATGAGGGTTTAAAGCTGCCTTCTTAGCCCCCACCCTGCCATAGGGTGACTGTAAGGAAATGCCTCCTTGGCATGGTTACCCTCTGACTTTTTGCCTTTGCTGATGCCAAGTTATGATTTGAAAGTGTCCTGAGGCCTGCTAACCAGGCCCCAGCACCAGTGTTCTTTCCCTAAACTGTACCTTTGTCTCCACAATTGGCACAACCATGGCACCCAGGTAAGTCCCTTGTAACTGGTACCCCTGGTTCCAAGGGCCCTGATGCCAGGGAAGGTCTCTAAGGGCTGCGGCATGTCTTATGCCACCCTGGGGACCCCTCACTCAGCATAGACACACTGCTTGCCAGCTTGTGTATGCTGGTGGGGAGAAAATGACTAAGTCGACATGGCACTCCCCTCAGGGTGCCACACGCCAACCTCACACTGCCTATGGCATAGATAAATCACCCCTCTAGCAGGCCTTACAGCCCTAAGGCAGGGTGCACTATACCACAGGTGAGGGCATAGGTGCATGAGCACTATGCCCCTACAGTGTTTAAGCAAAACCTTAGACACTGTAAGTGCAGGGTAGCCATAAGAGTATATGGTCTGGGAGTCTGTCAAACACGAACTCCACAGCACCATAATGGCTACACTGAAAACTGTGAAGTTTGGTATCGAACTTCTCAGCACAATAAATGCACACTGATGCCAGTGTACATTTTATTGTGAAATACACCCAGAGGGCATCTTAGAGATGCCCCCTGAAAACATACCCGACTTCCATTGTGGGCTGGCTAGGTTTACCAGCCTGCCACACACCAGACATGTTGCTGGCCACATGGGGAAAGTGCCTTTGTCACTCTGTGGCCAGGAACAAAGCCTGTTCTGGGTGGAGGTGCTTCTCGCCTCCCCCTGCAGGAACTGTAACACCTGGCGGTGAGCCTCAAAGGCTCACCTCCTTTGTTACAGTGCCACAGGGCATCCCAGCTAGTGGAGATGCCCGTCCCTCCGGCCACAGCCCCCACTTTTGGCGGCAAGGCCGGAGGAGATCATGAGAAAAACAAGGAGGAGTCACTGGCCAGTCAGGACAACCCGTAAGGTGTCCTGAGCTGAGGTGACTCTGACTTTTAGAAATCCTCCATCTTGCAAATGGAGGATTTCCCCAATAGGATTAGGTATGTAGCCATTGGCTACTATCCTCCCAGACCTAAACACACCCCTAAATTGAGTATTTAGGGGCTCCCAGAACCGAGGAAGAGAGATTCCTACAACCTGAAGACGAAGAAGGACTGCTGACCTGAAGCCCTGCAGAGAAGACGGAGACACCAACTGCTTTGGCCCCAGCCCTAACGGCCTGTCTCCCCACTTCAAGAAAAACTGCAACAGCGACGCGTCCCCCAGGGTCCAGCGACCTCTGAAGCCTCAGAGGACTACCGTGCATCTAAAAGGACCAAGAAACTCCTGAGGACAGCGGCCCTGTTCCACAAAGACTGCAACTTTGCAACAAAGAAGCAACTTTTAAAGACCACACGTTTCCCGCCGGAAGCGTGAGACTTTCCACTCTGAACCCGCAGCCCCCGGCTCGACCTGCGGAAAACTAACTCTAAAGGGAGGACTCCCCGGCAACTGCGAGTAGCCAGAGTTGACCCCCCTGAGACCCCACAGCGACGCCTGCAGAGGTAATCCAGAGGCTCCCCCTGACCGCGACTGTCTGCTTCAAAGAACCCGACGCCTGGGAAACACACTGCACCCGCAGCCCCCAGGACATGAAGGATCCGAACTCCAGTGCAGGAGCGACCCCCAGGTGGCCCTCTTCCTAGCCCAGGTGGTGGCTACCCCGAGGAGCCCCCCCTTGCCTGCCTGAATCGCTGAAGAGACCCCTGGGTCTCCCATTGAATCCTATTACAAACCTGACGCCTGTTTGCACTCTGCACCCGGCCGACCCTGTGCCGCTGAGGGTGTACTTTCTGTGCCTGCTTGTGCCCCCCCCCGGTGCCCTACAAAACCCCCCTGGTCTGCCCTCCGAAGTCGCGGGTACTGACCTGCTGGCAGACTGGAACCGGGGCACCCCTATTTCCATTGAAGCCTATGTGTTTTGGGCACCACTTTGACCTCTGCACCTGACCGGCCCTGAGCTGCTGGTGTGGTAACTTTGGGGTTGCCTTGAATCCCCAACGGTGGGCTACCTTGGACCCAACTTTGAACCCTGTAAGTGTTGTACTTACCTGTGAAACTAACATTTACTTACCTCCCCCAGGAACTGTTGATTTTTGCAGTGTCCATTTTTAAAATACCTTATTGCCATTTTTGCCAAAACAGTACATGCTATTGTGATGATTCAAGGTTCCTAAGATACCTGAGTGAAATACCTTTCATTTAAAGTATTGTTTGTAAATCTTGAACCTGTGGTTCTTAAAATAAACTAAGAACAGATATTTTGCTATATAAAAAACCTATTGGCCTGGAATTGTCTTTGAGTGTGTGTTCCTCATTTATTGCCTGTGTGTATACAACAAATGCTTAACACTACCATCTGATAAGCCTACTGCTCGACCACAATACCACAAAATAGAACATTAGAATGATCTCTTTTTGCCACTATCTTACCTCTAAGGGGAACCCTTGGACTCTGTGCATGCTATTTCTTACTTTGAAATAGTACATACAGAGACAACTTCCTACAGTGACCACCTGGCATTGATACAAATTCTGGACAGGACTGTAAAAAATTCAGGATAAAGGGTCAAAATTCTGGACAAAAATCTAGAACAAAGGGTCAAAATTCAGGACAAAAATTCAAGAACAAACGTCAGTTTTACAGACACACGCAAGAAAAACCATGCCTCACTATGTTGTCAGTGCATTTATTTACTCTTTTTTAACACAGCACAATTTATTCACTGTGGTCTTTTTGGGATTGCCTCCTGGTATGCTACATTCAGGTGTCACATTACGTCCTTGTTCAGTAGTAAATGAATGCCCTTCAGTACTGCGGCAAGGCCATCACCCCTACCCAAATCTACCCAGTCTTTCTTGAAGAGAAAGTAACAGCAAATGTTTGGTTATGTTTCTGAACATTTTAAAACCCCTGGCAAACAGTTTGGGAAACATTAATGTAATTAACCTTATGTAAGTTTAAACAAATTGAACAAAACATCTGGCATACCCCAACCGCTCATGGACTTTCAGCCTAAAACACATTTAAAGATGGCAGGGCGATAGTGTGGGCGACAGTCTCACACCTAATGTCAGGATGTGAGGTACCCACAACTTGTCTGTAGTCTCACAGCACTAGAGTGTATGTCTGGGACTCTACATTTATCTCACGAGTCTACTCTGCACTCTATGACACTGCACCACTCTGCATTACTGCACTCTGCCACTCTATTGTATGTCACTCTACTCCACTGCACTCTCTGCTACTCCACCCAATGCCACTCTATGCCACTGCACTCTGCACCAATCCACTCTAAACAACTGCACTGTATGCCACTGCCCTCTACTCTGCACCACTGTACTCTATGCCACTGCTCTCTGTGCCACTCTACTCCACTCTACATCACTGCACTGACTCTACTCTGCAACATTGCACTCTCCGCCACTGTACTGTACACCAATCTACTCTGTACTACTGCACTCTATGCCACTGCACTCTATGCTACTCTCCTCTGCTTCACTCCACTCAACGCAACTTCACTCTACAGCACTATACTCTACTCTGCACTGCACCGCTCTACACTACGCCACTGCACTCTCTGCCACACGAGTCTACTCTGCACTCTATGCCACTGCACCACTCTACACTACTGCACTTTCTGTCACTCTATTGTATGCCACTCTACTCCACTGCACTCTATGCCACTCTACTCTGTCCCACGCCACTCCATGCCACTGCACTCTAAACCACTGCACTCTACGCCAATGCACGCTAAACAACTGCACTGTACCCTGCACCACTGGGCTCTACGCCACTACTCCTATGCCTTTCTACTCCACTCCACTCCACACCACTATGCCACTAACTTTTAGCCATGAACAGCAGCCTCTCTGGTGTATTACATGGCTAAAACACATTGGAAAAGCCAATAACTCTTGCGTAGACAAGACCTATTGGCTTTGCCAATGTTTGTTAGTACTATGAGGTACTTAGGCCCCTGAAAGAACTGTGAATGTGTAAGTCCTTATTTTAAACATGCATTTAACGCCTCATCAGGGATAGTAAGCTCTATATAAATACAATTACATCATAATATAGGCTGCTACGAAATGAGCAAATACATTTGAGTTAAATAAAAAAAAGCGCTTCTCAAATACAGATTTGGATAATATACAGTTTATAACTAGTACTGACATTTTCTATTACACTCCATTAAAACCACACACTCCACAGCTCACCTTGGAATACCATTGCAGTACCCCTCTAAATAAAATATCTGCCATCAGAAAGCTTCAAGTGACTCCTTTGGTTAAAGTGGATGCAGGCCCTTTACATTAGCAGATTTACCAGTTGCCCACATTTGCATTTTTTTAGGGAAGGAGACCCCCGGCAAGAAGGTCTGTTTCTTATCTGTCTGCCCCTCCCACCCTCTGAGCACAGGAGACTCCCTCTCTTTCAACCCAGCTGGGGAAACTGATCTGCCCGTAATTTTGCCCTGCCGTCCGTTGTCCTTTTGGTGAAAGGCTAATATTATGGACAAATGCAGTCCCTTAAGCCTATCATCACGGGCAACAGACGGCATTCCTACCCGCCACTGTCATCACAAACCAGGATTAGCTTGGGGGGGAGCCAAAAAAGCTGCACTACTCAAGCTCCATCTTGCTTGTTGGTGCTATGTGCCGCATAATTCCAGTGGCCCTGGCTATAAGGCAATTCAGTGGCAACTTAGGCAACATTCCATACACAATCTTTCCAGTCCACACCAAGGCACACAATTCCACTCCACTCAATTCCACTGCACACCACACAATTCCACTTTATCCACACAAATCCACTTCATGACATTCCACTCCATACTTACCAATGCCACACAATTCCACTCCACACCACACAATTCCACCCATGCCACATAAGGCCACTCCATTCTATGCCACACAATTCCACTTCAAGCCACACAATTCCACTCCACACAATTACCCTCCACTCCACACAATTCCACTCTACACAATTCCATTCCATGTCACGCCATGTAATTCCACTCCACCCCGCACAATTCCACTCTACGCCACACAACTCCACCCCATGCCACACAATTCCATTCTATGCCACTCAATTCCAGTCCATGCCACACAATTCCACCCACTCCACACAATTCCGCTTCACGCCATGCCACTCCACACAACTCACCTCCTTGCCACACAATTCCATCCCACATAATTCAATGCCACTCCACAGCACACCACACAATTCTCTTCCACTCTACACATATCCACTCCTCTTCACACAAGTACACTCTACACCACACAATACCACTCTCCTCCACTCCACACAATTCCACTCCATTCAACACAATCCCACTGTGCGCCATACAATCTCATTACACTCCACGCCATGCATTCTCACTTCAAACCACACAATTTCACTCCATTCTGCGCCATACAATTCCATGCCACACAATTCTACTCTATTCCATTCTGCATAATTCCACTCAAACCCACGACACAGTTCCACTCTAATCCATGCCACACAATTCCATGTCACTCCACACCTCATAATTCCACGTCACTTCACTCAAATCCACTCCTCCCACAGTTCTACTACCTCCCACACAATTCTACTCAATGCCACACAATTCCACTCCACTTACACAATTTCACTCCATACCACACAATTCCACTAAAAGCCACACAATTCAACACCACAAGTTCCATTCCAGCCCACTCCTTACAATCCCACTCCGGCCACAGAATCTCACTCCACGTCACACAAATTCATGCTGCACAATTCCATTCCATGCAATTCCACCTAACTCCATGCCACACAGTTCCATGCCAACCCCCACAATTCCTCTCCGTTTCACATCACTCCACATAATTCCACTTAATTCCACACCACAACTGCACTCCACGCCACACAATGCCACCCAACCCAATGCTACACCATGCCACTCAATACCACTCCACCCCACACAAAGCTATTCCACTTGATACCACACAGTGCCACTCCACTCAACACCGCACAGTCATTTCACTTTATGCCACACAATGCCATTCCACTCCACACAATGCCACTCCACACAACGCCACTTCACTCTACTCCATGCAACTCCACTCAATGCCATTCCACTCCATGCCACACGCCACCCTACTCCACCCACTGCCACTCCACTCCACACAGTACCACTTCACTCGGTGCTACTTCACTCCACTCAACACCACTCCACTCAATTGTAATTGTATTCATGTACTGCTTACTAACCCTGATGAGGCACTGAAACACCTTGTGGGATGTTACTCCACTCCTAATAGTGCCACTGCACTCCACACCACACAATGTCACTCCACTCCTCACAGTACCAGTCTGCTCAATGCCACTCCACTCCAAGCTACACAATGCCACTACATTGCACAAAATGTCTTTACTCTTTTGGCCACACAATGCCTCTCCACTCTACTCCACTTCGTGTCATACAATGCCACTCCATGCAATGCCGCTCGACTCCATTCAATACCACTTCACTCCACTCCACGCAATGTCACTCCACACAGTGCCACTCCACTCAAAGCCACACAATGGCACTACTCCACGCCACACAATATCTCTTCACACTACTCTACGACTCAATGCCACTCTACTCCATACAGTGTCACTATACTCCATACAGTGTCACTCTACTCCACACAATGCCATTCCATGCCACACAATGCCTCTCTAATCCATGTCACACAATGCGACTCCACGTCACACAAGGCCAATCAATGTCACACAATGACACTCCACTCAACACAACTCCACATGCCACACCACTCCATGCAAACAATGCCACTTCACTCCACACAATGTTACTCCATTCCAAACAATGCCTCTCCACACTTCACAATGTGGCTCCACTCCTACCACACAATGTCCTTCTACTCTACTCCAATACCACTCCACTCGGCACAATGCAACTCCAATTCATGCCATACAATGCCACGCCACTCCAAGTCACACAGTGCCATTCTGCCCTGCGCAATACCACTCCACTAAATGCCACTCAACTCCACTCAGTCTAAATCCACACCAAATGTTGTTCTACTCAACTACATACGATCCCACTCCCCTCACCTCCACGTTTCTCCACTCTACTCCAACAAAGCCAATAGATATTACATAGGTGAGACCTATTGGCTTTGCCAATGCTTGTTAAAGAAGAAAAATATATCGGAAAATAAGCTCTCAGACAGGCAATTCTTTTAGTAGTCTGTGTTTGTAGTTCCTTGGGCATTTTTAGTGACATAAAGTCAATAAGGTCCAACTCCATTCTCGGCAGGCCCCCAAATCTATCTCAGACAAACTGTTCTCCCATTTTCTGCCAAATCACTGTCATGTCTAATATAAACACTAATAACACTAATGTTGTCCTTATCATTCTTATCATTCCTAAAACTGAGAGACTGTCAAGTCATTCAGATAATGACATAGACATACCAACTGATGTGACACCCAGCCTGGGACAAGTATTCACTTATCATAATGTCAAGGCAATTAAAAGAACATCCATAGATAAAACATCAAAAGGGTGTAGTCCAAATCTACATAGCTTTTTCTCTATTAAAGACATTTCTACAACACTTCTTCTGGCACCCATAATCTGTATCCAACATTCCTGAAGCGATGTCAGAGGTTTTCATCCCTGATCATAATTTGGTATTTAAGGATAATAACTCGCCCCCTTAAGAAGAGAGAAACTTCACCCAGGTCACAGATGCAGATCGCAACAGATTCTGTGTCAACAGAAGATGCCTCTAGCAAGACTTCTCGAGGCAATGCACAACATTCCATTTTGCGATCACAAACTGGTGCCAGGATTGTGTTCTCATATAGATGCAATCTCCTAGCTCTTGGCCTTGTGCTCAAAATAACTGATAAGATATTCCAAACCTTGTTGTTCAGGTATGCGCACCACCTTCAAAACTCAGGCTTATTATTTATTAATCTGCTAGAATTAGCACAGCGCATAGAGATGGCACAGTGAGGGTGTAAGGCCTCTAACTTGTGATGTTATGATTTTTCCCTGTTTTCACTTATGTTGAAAAGTTTAGTTGCTTTTTACTGTCTTCTATGATGTTATCAATGTTATTTGTGCACTATATCTCTGCATTTTAAAATAACTATTTTAAAGAAAATATGTGGAATGTGTAAATCATTAATGCATGATCGATTGGATTACCTCCGCTCCCTGTCAGTAATTCAAAGGCACTGGCACCTCTTCATTTATGTATTGGGGATGGCTCTGCGGGCTACAATAACCTGTTTTTCATATTCACCACTGGTGCACTGAACTAAGCACACTTGTGTCACCCGTGGGTGTGAAAACAAACCATGGAGAGCAGAGCCATGGACTCAGTTTACACAACAGTGGAGAGGTTGGGAGGACAGATGATCTTGAGAGAATTAGGACTAGCTTCCTGGAGCCAATTGTCAAGTAAGGGATCCATTGAGTCTTCCCTGTTGTCAAGAGAGGGTTTTAACTTTTAACTAAGGGCTGATTTAGAGTTTGGGAGATGAGGTTACTCTAGCACAAATGTGATGGATTTCCCGTTCACTGTATTATGATCCCATTATATCCTAGGGAAATCTATATCCATCACATTTGTGATGAAGTAACCTGTCCACCAAATTCTAAATCAGGCCCTAAGTTGGAGCTCCCTGAAATGGGCAGAAGAGCGAGACAGAACTAGACTAGAGACTAGGATAGGGACACAGAGAATAGATAGGATGTGTGCCATATGTATCCAATAGTGGAGTTTGATTGAGGTAAGATATGAATCTAGACAGGATTCATTGCTGAGGGTTGCCTAGAGAGAGGTCAGTGAGCATTTGGATGCGTTGAATGTGCTAGGAGTCTAAAATAGAGCCTACATTGGCTGTGTAGGAGGTTCTGCTATGGCCGCATGTTAGCATGTTTAGTCGTTATGCATGAGGAAGGTACAGTGCCTGTCATATAACTTTCAGCATGCAGTCATCGGAGAGTATTTACAGAGAGGCAGCCTACGCTTTCGATGGTCCTGTTTGGGTTATGAAGGGTCATTGAACTAAGTGGTGGGTGGGTGCCTTTAATATCCATTTAGTTGGTGTCAAAGTAGAGTGTAGGCTGAGGGTCTATTTTGGTTCCTGGTAGAGACAGACTAGTATAAGCTGTTCGCAATTTTAGTGGGTCAATGGCACTGTAATCCCACCCAAGTGGGAAGCTGCTGGAAGGGCGCAGACCAGCTGAAGGTGGACGGAGCAACAGAGCAATTTAGTCTTGCGTGTTTGGTTGGAGATAAAGGTGTGTGGACGGGTTAAATGGACTACAGAGGCTGAGACTGACTGTTCCAGCTCCTGTCAGCTTGGGCTGGAGCTAGTGCTCTACCCCAAAATGGGAGTTATAGTCTGCTGTTGTGTAGGGGAGTACCTGAGGTCCTTGGCAAGCAGACTGCTGGGACAGAGGCATGAAATGAAAGTAGCAGTTAGTTGGAAGGGTGTTTTCAAAGGGGTAACCTGAGTTGTGGGGGTTGATAGGATAGTGGAAGCAGCTCATAAAGACTCTCATGACAGTAACAGAATAAGGTGAAGGGGTGGGGCTCAAGGAATCCCCACGTCACAAGGCCATTAATGAGGCAGTCAGGGCTGCCATTAGAGGCTATTAGTATCTTTATAATGGCCAAAAACACCTTCCAGTGGCCAGCATCTCCAATGAGTGGTGTCCTGAGATGAGGCACTGGGAACACAGGTCAGTCTCTGGACCTCAGAGCAAGACCAACACCAAGAGGAGCCTCTGGACACAGGGGAAATGCTCTCAACCTCGTGACCCCCCTAGTTCAGGAAGCCATTAAAAAGGCAGACGGTTTAGGCTCCAGGAGAGGAAGGCGGCTGCTGCAGATAAGGGGAAAGGAATGGTGGGCGGCTCCTGTGACCCTCCACACACGAGATCAAACAATGCAGCTTGGACTGTATCATGACCAAACTAGCGGCTCTTCGGCATCACTGCAGCTGTCCATCGGCCAGTACCTCGAGTGGGAGATCGTCCAACTCTGGCAGTCCTAAGAGGGCAAAGTGTAAAGGTTAAGGGGCACAACCTTTAACCCATGGAACTGGGTGAGACAAAGAAATAACTCAAAAATGGGCCTTTGGGGGAAGTATCAGCCTAGACTTCCATGCAACTGCAACGATCAGCTCATGAATGATAAGTTATAAAATGAATTTATAAACAAAAATTATAATCATTTTCATTTTCAAAACATCCAATCCAAGTTGAACTGGTATGTAAACATAAGTGCTCCAAAAGGTGATATGGCACACGGAAAGTGATAAAGTGTTAAGGTTAGATTCTATCGCTCTATCTTAAAGTCTGCAAATAGCCATGTTGTTACATGGAATCTCACAGATTAACATAGGCAAAGGTTTGGGTGTTGATCACTCATTGTGACTATAATGGATATAAAATGTTTGCTCTTTGAGAGACTTTGTTAAGCTATTTTGGGGGACAGAGTATTTTGCATAGCCAACTATAATTTTATGTACATTTCTGACTTTATGACTGTGTGTCTGATGCTTGTTTGTGGAAAAGCTTACACTAAAAACTGTAGGCCTGAGTTAGTTATGGTGGCAAGCTATGGGTCTGACTAGTGCTCTGGAAAATGTTATGGCAGATGCATAGGTCTGGTCTGCTTTTTATGAAAAGTTATTATTAAAAGCTAGTGCCTTTATCGCAACATCTCATAATACGCAGATCAGGACTACAGCATGATAACTGGCTTGCTGCCATAACAAATACAGTTCTGCTGTATCATGTATAAGCTTTTCCACAAGCTCAAAATGCAATACAACCAGCTTTTTATTGGAAGTCCGCAAATTCAGCCAAATCGAATCCTGTACTCAGGGAACAAACATGTAGCCGGGTCCTAAGCCCCTCTCTTAGAGGTACTCTGAATGCTTGTTTTTGTGGATCCGGACCTAAAAATCCATGTAGACCCGAAACACAAAACTGCACTTTGAAGTCTTAAGTCATGATGAACGGCAAGGGTACTGGGACTCGAGTACATTACTCATGACTGCAATTCTCCCCTCTGTGCTGCTGCCAGAGACAAACAAACACTGTAAATCATCTAATTATCTAAGGCATTTTTTTAGGTTTTCATGGCTCAGATTCAAGGACACAGACTGTCAGTCTCCCAGGAACACCCTAAGGCCAGCACTTGAAGCAGCAGTAAGGAGCTTTCTGGCCACAGACTGGGCAACTGGACAGTAAGGAAAACGGCTTGAAACACACACTCCATTGAACTGCGGTGGCTCACCAGCACCGAGCACCATAAACTGTTGTTGTAACTTCCAAAATGAGGAAGTAGAATTACTGCCAGCATCTCTCTCAGTTTCTTATCTTTGTTGACAAAACACAGACCTTGACTGTGTTATGTCTTCAAAGTCAATGGGACTGTGTGTTTGTCCACAAAAGCTAGGGAGCAGTTTCAGAGCAGATCTAAGCTGTTCAAATGTGTAGAAATCTTTCCCTGCTGATGCGAAGCTTACCCAAAACACAAAAATGCACTAACAAAACATTCCATATGTAGCTATGTTTTGGGATATCACACTGTTTCCATGTGTAGTTATGTTTTGGCTCATCACTTTACAATAAAGGACATTTACAAAATAACCCCTGTGCCTAACTGACCAGTTTTCTCAGTGGTAGAACTGCTATATTCATTTTACATTGGTGCTGCATAAACAGCTCATTAAGTTTGCTTTTTTTGTTGATCCCACTGTAAAATCAATCGTTCAAATACATAAGTGCAAAGAAAAAGCTAGACTGTATGAACTGTTCAAGCATGGACAGGGGGAAATTTGAAACGCCTGTATAACAAAAATATAATAATATTAACGTATTTAATTTTAGTTTGTGCTTTGTGCCATAATTTTCAGGTGTCGTCTGAGACAGTTCATGTACTGTCGCTTCTGAGACATTTTGTTTACTTATGAGGGGCTTTGAGGCTGCTCATTCCATACCACTGGTTGGCTTCATTATCACTCTCATTTGCTTGCTTTCCATAAGTTGGTGCATGTGGCATTCACTTCAGCTTCTCGTATTTGTCCCTCTTCTACAGCAACGTCTAAGAACTTGTGTTGTTCCACAGCTTAATCGGGCACAGCATTTTTTCTCTTTGACTAAGCACTTGACTACACTGTGTGTCATTTCCAGCAATCTCCCTTGTGTAGTCGTCCGCTGTGTTGCTTTGGGTCCCTACTTTCCATGTCCTACATGTTGTTTCACACTCTGTGTTGGTGCTCTACCTCCTATCCCAATCACTGTCTGTGTTGTTGCTTGACCCCACCAGTAATCTGTGTTATTGCTCTCCTTCTCGCTCCGTCCTATTGTCCATGTTGTTGCTCTCCCGCTCCACCCTCTGCCCGCGTTGTTGGTCTCACTCCCAACTCCACCTCCCTTTCTTCTTATTGATTCCCATCCCCACCCCACAATAAACAGAGGAGCTATGACTCAGTCACCGCTGACTGTGTCATAGTGCTTTTTTCCCCCATCCAACACTGTTGCCCCTATATGCCCAATCCCACTTGCCAACTCCCCCAAGCAATAACAAAGTGTGATAACGCAGCCAGTGATACCTGCGTCATACATTTTTTGTGCTCTGTAAGTATTTTTTGCCATGTTATACAGCACAGAAGCTGCTCTAAAGCATGGATAAAAGTAAAACGAAAACATGCTATGACACGGCTAGAGTTGGGCACTAGAGTGCTTCCTTAGGTTGAGCACACCAGTGTGCAAGTGCTGCTTTTCTGACGTGTTGGTATCTATGGGAGCTTTTAACCACGCTCGCCTCTCGCCCATCACTTTCACTCATTTGTGGGCTTGTCTTCAAAACTCCTTTGATGACATCGGTAAATGCTTGACATTTGTCCCACCTTGGAGCAGTTTTGTTACCGCCTTGGAGACAGACCCTTTTACATGGATAACTGTAATTTTTGCTAATACGAGTAAACTTATTTTTCCTTTTGTGTCCCTCCTTCACGCTCATGGTCATGGCAGCAATGGCGCTTTGGTTTTACTTGCTTATGTCAACTATTTTACTTTTACTTTTCAATTTATGTGGCAAGAAAAATCCAGTTAGGAATTTACAACGCCAATAGTTCTAACTCGAGCAAACGTGCGACCCATTGCATTGCATATGCTTGTTTTAATCTTTTGTAGATGAGACCTGTTGCCTTTTACAATGCTTTTTTTGAAAGCCATGATGCACAGCAGCCACGCACTGTACAATTTTATTAAACCTGATGGAGTGGGCTCTTGCATGGGGTAGGGGAGGTGGGCTCCGCTTAGAGGCAGTCCATTATTAGTGACTGGGAAGCAACATGCCATTTCACACCATTAGCAACAAATGACTTGTGGATTGCTTTACATGGAGTTGCAAAGATTTTCATGTTGGAAACTACAAATTGCATGCAGGGATGCAGGTTGAAAATCGTGCATTGTACAGCACTTTGTGTGTATTATAGCTTTGTTTAAGCTCTTCTTGGAGCATCAGTTGTAAATAAAAGCACACGATATTTACAGAGATAGTGTAAGGATGAGCAATAGTTTCTACTTTTGCAATCGAGTTCCAAAGACTTAAATGTACGATCATAGATAAACAAACAATGCATAAGCACACTGTTAACATGTAAAAGTCGCACATAGTGCCTCCAAAGAATGCTCCTGCCTCGCTGCCACAGGTTTGTCTTACTTCCGGGACCATCTTGTTTCTCACTTGCTTTATGTGGACCATTTGGTCATCCTTCCACCTCCCCGCCCTCCCCTACTTCCTGCAATCCATTTGCCCTGCTTTTGTCCGATGCTTGCCCTAGTTTCTTCTTCTCATGCTGCCCTGCAGTCTGCAACCCTTTATCCCTGCTCCTTTCATGCTCCCAATGCCCCACTTCCGCGTTGGCCACCCGTTCCATGCTTGCCCCTCTTCCGTCCTCTCCGCGCGCCACTCTTCCTGTCCTTTTCTTTCCCTTACCTCATCCCTTGCCCCACTTCCGGCCACACCCGCGCCCCGCTTCCTGCCACGCCCCCGTGCCCGCCCCGCAGCCTGCATCCCGTGTCCCAGCCAGGAGTTCAGCCATGCCGGGCCCGGGGCGCGCGCAGGTGTCGGTCTTCCCTTCGGGCCCGGAGCTGGGCGCCTCGCTCGCGGCGCTGGTGTGGCAGGAGGCGGGTCGGGGCTCAGGGCCGGGCGGGCGCTTCTCGCTCGGTCTCTCGGGGGGCAGCCTGGTGCAGCTACTGAGCCGCGAGCTGCCGCGGACCCCCCAGCCCTGCTCCCACTGGCTGCTGGCCTACTGCGACGAGCGCAGGGTGCCGTTCGAGGACCCCGAGAGCACGCACGGGCAGTACCGGGTGAGCGGGCAGGACCAGGGCAGTCATGGGATGTAGGAGGCAGGGTGAGATAATAAAGCACCTGCTGAGCGAGGGATGCAGGAGTCATGCTTGGATGAGACCAGGGCACATATACTGAGGATGCAGTCCAGTGACGGGATAGGAGGCCCTCGGAGGCAGTTTCGGGTGAGGGGAGTGCATGTTACAAAAAACAATTTCTGTGGGTGCGGGGATCATTTAGTTGCACCAACTATCATGTTGCTCTCTGTGCAGAAACCATGCAAGTGCAGGGGCAGCACATCAGAACATGGTAATAACTATCAACGGCGAGAGGGAGCAATAAACAAGCATTTGTTGCAAAGAAGCCTCCAAGATACCGGCCGTGACACTCGCTTGAGTATCCCTTGATACTCCCCCGTGACACCGTTCATTATGACATTGTTGGTGTGTCCTGTTCTGCCCCCACGCTTGACCTGTGGCTGTGAAATCCTTTCTTCTGTGAGTTCAGGTTAACTACATTGCACAATAGAGTGGAGCGGGATAAGCACCAGCCTTTCTTGTTTGTGGACTCCTAGGGTGTGTGTTGGCACTTTTCATTGCTATTCGTATATTGTTTTCTGGCTGCTGTACAGTAGAGATGTAATTGTCGAGTTTTAGCTATGATTATGGGTTGCTGTGTGACCTGGAGAGGGCCTTCTGCCGTTGACCTGTCGTAGGATGTTCTTTGTGCCCGGTAGGACCATAGCGGCTTGTTTTTAGTACAGCGAAGCTTATTAGGGATGTTTGGTTGCACCCGCAGAACGGATTCTATTTCAGTTGGTCCTCCAGGGTCCGTCCTTGTAGCAGATGACGTCTTGGGTCCTTTGGGGAGTAGCCTATTTTGGGATGTACGTTTATGTCGCTCTCAGGTGGGGTGTTGGATTGCTGCCGCTAACAGGGTCCCCGGTGGTACATTCTTGTCTGCTAACGAAACAGGTCTTCCAAAGGATGCTGTTAAGCTCTGTCTGCTGTGTGCTCTGATTTGTCAGTTTCTTTTGCTTGTAGGCTGATGTCCAGTATTGATGCAAAATGTAATCTATCGTCCGATACGTTATTTCGTCTCCGCACTATTTCTGTAGCGCTTTGTTGTGGTGCTATAAACGTAATGCTCGCGGGGCTGCCAACCATGATACTCACGTGGGTTGAGACAGCGACGCCATGATACGCTTTAACAGCTGAAGTTAACACACAATGGTGTGTCATGCTGTACAGTGAAACCTTAAACGTTATTTGCTCTCCTCGGGCCAAGGCGCTAGATTTAAGCAGTTTTACCGACAAGGGTGCACCTTTATGCTGGAAGTAATCATTTTATCATTAATTTACGTGACAAACTAGTAGTTTTGCATTTCAGAAGGAAGTAATTAGAGGGGAGGAAGAGGACGCGTTTTATTTTAAGTTACGTGTGATTGTAAATCAAGATCTGTTTTACCCTTAAGACTCATAGATCAGGAATCATCCCTCGTTGATTGTATTTTTCTCGCAGTAAGATGATGTGGTATCATGTGGACATCTAAATAAGCAGTGCATGGTATCGCAGGGGAATGTTTCCCGTGTATCTGTCATGCTCAGTTTTTTAGGCCTGGAATAAGCTTTTCACCATCCTCTAGTAATTAACCCCAACATCATAAATACTTACAAAAGGGGTGAGGTAGGTCAGCTCTCTTCATCCACTGGTCTGTTCAATTCTCATTCACATTTTGCTTCCTCCCACCTGCGTGACGCAACAACAGGGTTATGCCACTTAAACCATTGGCTTTGTTGCTCAATGAGTAATCACTTTTTGCCCTGATCTTGTGTGCCTTAACAACGGACTTTTCCACGATGAACATGGAGATATAACCTGGTTTCTGCACCTCTTCTAAGCACCAAACCTACTACGAAGCACCAGGGGGGTGTGGGGGGGGGGGGGGGGGGAGCAACAATCTCCAGCTTATCTTGGCCACATTTATTTACTTGGTCAACGCTTGCTTACATTTTTTTTTAAGTTCCAAATTCTGATCTTGGGTTGGCCACACACCTTACCGTAGACTTCTGGGTCTATAGAGTTGTGCCTACCTATCCTTGTTCTGTTGTCACTGCGTCTTCTGTTATGGCTACACACCCATGCCTAATGTCATGGCGTCACTTCAGCTGTTGCCAATTATTCCATGTGATTCCTGCTTCGGTCATGTGACAGCAGTGGTGGATTTTTTTTTTCCTTTACGTGTGTGTTGAATGAAGGTTGGAATTCAATAATTTCAGTTAATGTGTCGTTTTTGATTATTGCCTGTTTTTTTTTTCTCTTCAGGCTCAACTCCTGTCCAAGATCCCCATCCCTGAAAAGCAGGTGCTAACCATTAACCCCTCGCTGCCAGTAGAAGAGGCTGCCTCCGATTACAGCAAGAAGCTAAAAGAGGTATTAACAATCAGCTGACTGGGTAGTTGGGACCCCCCCCCCCTGCCAATCTGCCCATACTTAAAACCAATCTCGCCGGTGCTGTGTTGCAGTCTGAAGTTTTCCCCCCCTCGAGTCCTGCATCTCTCGTTGCACTTCAATTGTACAAGCAATGTTTGATGACCTTATCCTTGAATGCCAGCACATGTTTCCCCTCATCCAGTCACATTTCTCTTTGTGTGCCCTTGTTTTGTAGGAGTTCCCTGGTCAAGAAATTCCCGTATTTGATCTTCTAATTTTGGGTATGGGACCAGATGGACATACCGCCTCCCTTTTTCCAGATCACCCACTTCTACAGGTAGGAGGCACTGGTACTGTGATTAACCTGAATGCATCTTGTGGCCCCTTAAAATTGAATGAAATAGTTTTTTTTTCTCCAAGACGTATGTTTCAGGTTCATCAAATTACCTGGTAGTTGAACAAAATGTATCCTCTCAGATCGGTGCAATCAAAGGTCTTCGCTGGCAGACACAGGAGTGACCTATATGAACCTGTAGAGTTAACTGCTGCAGGTCTGAGCAGACTGTACCATCTGTACCACCATATGCAATCACAGGCCCTGACAATCGTTTAAAGATCGCCACAGATCCGCACTGTGAAAGTGTCCAGGCTTCTGCAGACGTTCACAGATCCTGTCAGCCTCTGCCCTGGATCTTCCACAAGTTTTTAGAGGGATGTCCCTGTGTCTGCACATAGACTAGACTACTTTGGCTGCTCCTAGCCGCATATCCCTGCTACCTCCTTGTCCCTTTGATGGTGGTTATAGGTTCTCATAAAGTGAGCTTTCACTGCCTCCTAAGTTCACCAGTTATTTTTTAATCTTTTGAGAGTAAACAGGCAGCCCAAGTCTTCATACTCACTACTATCTGAAGCAAACAAGATAAAGATATATATTCACTTTCCAGAGATGTGTGTCTATATTCTGGTAATGTGCATGTCTGTTTAACACTGTAGATGGCAATCCAACTTTTTGACATTTGAAAGATTGTTTCAATAATTCATCATCACTAACCGCCTGGCATGTGTGAACTTAAAGACGCCCGAGTATTCTTCTGTAACAAGAGTTTGCCAATCAGTTGATATTTGTTGCTTTTTTTCAACTTGCCCAGATTAAATTTTAAAGACTATGTAGCATGTAGGTTAGGGGTTTCCAAAATAGGTCCATGAGGGCCTCATCACATCAGGATTTCTCTATGGCCACTACGTAAGTGAATTTCTTAACTTAAAAGCAGGTGCATTTCTCTTGTCGGCATATCCTGTAATTGAAACGTAGTTCGACCCTTACTTACTTGGCGTGTAATGGATACCTGCTGTAGAAACGTTACACACTTGAAAGGAGGACAGACTATGACCACAAAATACAAGGCATCCTGTCTCGTCACAATTTTAAAGTACTGGTGCATTGCAGAAACCCCAAAGCGCTCCTCAGATGTCCTGTCAGTCACTAGACTCGTTGGTGTACTAACAGCAGGAAGGCACTCAAACCCAGTTTTGCAATTCCACAGGAGACACAGAAAATAGTTGCAGCCATCAGTGATTCACCAAAGCCACCGCCAGAGCGCATAACGATGACTCTGCCAGTTCTCAATGCAGCACACACCGTGGTATTTGTGGCAGTCGGCGAGAGCAAAGCCTCCATTGTCAAGGTAATGTTTCTTGGTAATGCTTTTGATAAGAGCGTTTACATATATTTTCCTTTGATAAAGCTACCCCTTTGCCCTCCTGCCATCCTTGTTGTTCTCCCTCCTGTACCCCTTCCTTCTCCCTGGCTCCTATTCCCTGTATATCATCTCTTGAAGAATATGATTGAACTTTGATTAGAGAAATCTGGACTTGGACTTTGGATCATAGCAAACTTGGAACAACAGATCAATTAATTCTACTATTTGGATTTGGACAATGATACTGTAATTGGGGATTATGTTGGAAATAATCCTATTAATTTTCAGAAATATGACAAAACATTGCCTATGTATACTGACTCATGAGTACTATTATTTTTCATGTTATAATGAGTGCCTCTTGTATTTTATATTTGCAATAGTGCTTTTAGCATCTATCAAGACCTTTTGGGTGTGGTCTTTCAAGAGTGCACCATTTTGAGATTCAACATTCTTCATTGATATTCACCTCGCTACCCAGAGCGCCTAGTTTTCTCCCAGTACAATACACCCACACGTAGTTAGAGTCCTTTTTGTTGCCCCCCACTTCTGCCAGCCTCCTTCGTCTCCTGCTGCACCTGTCTCCGTTGTTGGCACCACCTAGACCGTCCCCTGTCCAACCCAGCTCCTGCCCCTTCTATTTGCCCCCTGCTCCTGCCTCTCTTGTTAAACACCTTTTGTTTGTACCCCTCTCGCCTTTCTTTATTTGCTCCCCACACCTTTGTTCTTTCCCTTTCGCCTTTGTTTCCCTCCTTAGTTTCTCTTTTCTTTCCCACTCCTGTATCCTCTTATTCTTTCCCACTCTTGTTTCTCCCTTTTTCTTTCTTGCTTCTGTCCCCTTTTTTCCTTCTCGCTCCTTCACCTCCTTTTTAGGTTGCAGCCTATCAAATATCGCAGCTGACTGGTTTGCTGAAGACATCTTGGGGACATTCAGAAAGTTGACCCACAAATGTATTCCGCTCATTGATTACCATTGACCTTTTAGTTTGTAAATCTTACTTTCTGGCTTTCCATTTGCTGGCTTTATTTTCTTTAGGCTTTCCAGGTTCAGTTTATCCCTAATTTCAGGTGCTGGATTTCAAGGGCACTCGTTGTTTTTTTTTTTTTTTTTTTTTTTTTTCCTTTCTCTTTTTCTTTTTCTGACTTCAAAGTGAGAGGGTTTATGTGATCATTTTGCTGGATACTGGGGGGGTATGAAAGAGTTTTTTCTAACACACGACAACATTTAAATGAACTGTGTAAGTGTTTCAGAATATACCAGAACTATGAACGCAGAAAGGCAGCACATTTTGTTATTTCTGAAGTGTGTTGGAAGCAAATACTTTCACATGATCAAAATGAATCATTAAACTAGGTGATGCAATTTCCACACACTTATGTCTGTTTACTGTATAGCTTTAAAACTGTGTGTGCAAATGCAATGGTAATTTCAAGCTCACAATGTCTGCAATGCTGGTATGCTACCACACCATGAATAATCACTCTACACCACTCCACAACACTGCACTCTAATCTGCACCAATCTACTTTACTTCACTGCACTCTGCACCAATCCACTTTACACCATTGCACTTTATGCCACGTTATGTTATGTCTCTCTACTCTACCCTCCACCACTCTACTCTGTCAATGCACTCTTTGCCATTCCACTTTGTTCCATTCCAGTCTAGCCCACACCAGTCTACTCTACACAACTCCACTCTTCACCACTGTACTCTACACCATTCTGCAACACAGCACTGTACACCATTATACTGTATGCCAATGCACTTTACTCAGTAACACTCAACTCTGTGCCCCTGCACTCTCTACACCAATACACTGTATGCCATTCTAATCTACTCTGCACCACTGCTCTCTTCACCACTTTACTCTGCCATTACATTCTATGCCACTCTGTGCAACTGCACACTACCCTGCACCACTCCCCTCTACGTCACTTCACTCTACTCTGAAACAATCTACTGTATGCCACTGTGCTCTATGCTACTACTACATGCTGCGCCACTGCACGCCAATGTAGTCTACACAAGTACACACTGTCCGTGTACTCTACGCCACTCTGCAACAGTGCACACCACTACACTGACACTCTACAACACTTGCTGCCAGTGAACTCTCCGCCACTGTACTCTGCACTATTCTACGTCACTGCACTCTATGGCCCTGTACTTTACTTTGCACTACGCTATGCTACTCCACTCTGCACCACTATAGGCCACTGCACTCTATGCCACTCAACTCTGAATCACTTAACTCTGCGCAATTCTACTCTGTACTACTCTAATCTGCGCCACTGCAATCTACAACTCTTCATTTTATGCTTCTGAATTAAATGCCAGGGCACTGTACGCCATTATACTCTGCAACACTCCACACCAGTGAATTCTATGCCCACCCTACTCTATAGCACTCCAATGTATGCCACTGTACACAACTCCACACTGTGCTACCCCAATACACAACACTCTGCCACTCCAGTCTACAACTCTGTGCCCCCCCCCGCCCCCTTCTCTAGGATAGTCTTATTTTCTCCACACTTCCTTCCTGTGTCACCGCACCTCTGGTGTCCTCTTCTACCACCCGACGACCATCATCGCGATCATGCCCCTGTTCCTGGTGCTGTCTCCCCTGACTGGCGCTCCTGTCTCTTCTGCCCCTGTTGTCCACCTGTTTAATCGCCTCCCAACCCCCCGCTGTTCCTTCTGCCTGGGGTGCCCCCTTTTCTTCTCCTTCCTTGCCCCTCTGCTACGTCATTCCCTGGGTCCCTGTTCGCTGCTGCCCCTTGGCTGCTTTGAACTAAAGACCTACCTCTGTGTCTCGCACCTGCTCCCGCGTTTGCTCTGCTATGCCAAGCACTGCGTCCTAACGTAACGACTGTCTCTTGTTGGACAGCGGATCCTAGAGACGGAGGAAGAGAACCCTTTGCCAGCGGCACGAGTTCGTCCAGAGCACGGCAAGCTGTTCTGGTTCCTGGACGAGGCTGCGGCCAAGGAGCTAACTGGTCCAGTGGAGAAGCACTCAGTCCTATAGAACCAGTGATTGCATCCGGCGAGGGTCAGGCAATCCCGAAGCACTTCCTGCAGGACCGGCGCCCCACTTGCTGCAGAACGTATCGGATCCAGGGGACCAGCGCAGCAGGCCCACCAGCGGCACTAACCTAGCACTTGTCATTCCGATGTTTGTATGTGTGTGTTTTTTACGGATCAGAGGGTAGCACTTTGTGGGGTCACTTCCTGTGTGTTATGCGTAGGACCAGGTGGGGGGGAGGATGGTCGTGTGGTTGGGCGCATAGTCCTTGTCTAGCTCAATGGTAACGAGGGAGGCTGCTGGGAAGGTCTGCGGCCATTTTGTGTGTAACTGTTACCGTGCTGTAAAGTGAACGCCAAAAATAAAGTGCACATAGAACGTGTACTACGGTCTGAGTTGTTCTTTTAAGATGTTTTTATGTACTACGTTTCGCTGACCTTAATGCATCGCATGCATGCACTACCAAACATCACCTGACACGTTGTCCTCCTCGCATCTCTGAATATCCTTTGCTTATGTTGCCCTTTTGCCTCTTGGACTCCGGAGAATCTTAGTACCTCTGCAGTAGGGGTGCTCGATGTTTGCCTTAATGCCCAAGGCTGACTGGAAAATGCCTGCTGAATTTCTCTTCGACAGGTACCCTTTGGAGAGCTTTACTTTGCAGAATGGGATTGAGTACAAGAAAACCCTTCTGCGAATTACATTTTATGTAGAACGAGTTGTGTTTTTTTTTTTTTTTTAAAGTAATTAAGAATATGTTAAAAATAAATTGTAAAAAAACATGATTTTTCACATGTACTTGGCAACGCTAAATATTTTTCAACCTTCCCAACGCCCCCAAAATGTACCTTAAGTATTTATGAAGGTTCCAAATCATGAAGCTGCAAAATGTGGATATTCTCAACGGCTCCAAATTGTATCCTAGATATTCGTGGTGGATTACAAAGATCCACCTTTTTATTATACACATTTGCGAGGATTCCAAATCACTAGTTTACCACAGATATTAGTGAGTGTTCCAAATCACAAAGTTTGCCATAGTTATTTGCAACGGTTCCAAACCACAATGCTCCACTGTTTCGTAAAGACATTCACGAGGGCCCCATATCACAAAGTACCGCAGTTTTACCACATATACTCATGAGGGCTCCGTATCAAATAGTCCCACACTTTACTATAAATATTCGAAAGAGCTCCATACCACAAAGCACCTCAGTTTACCGTAGTTATTTGGGAGGACGCCATACCACAAAGTGCCATAAAGTACCAAATGTATTCATCAGGGTTTCAAAAAAAAAATTGCAGCCCTAATCAGCAGACGCAGAAGGACCCCTGTACAATACTAGTATTTTTATAGTGCAGCTATGCCATTGGTAGGGCCTTGTAGCGTTGCTGGTTGTCAGAAATGGATCCACACGACTGGGGATGTGGGTTCAGACCGCAGTCTGGTCTGCGTAGGTTTGTTTTACCGGAATTGTTTGTCGATGGCTGTGCTGAGCAGCGTAACCTAAGAGAGACCCTTTTGTGCAGTGCATTCCGTGTCAATAACTCTTTCATGTTTTGAACTTTGGAAGTCTTGTTTTTGCAGTATCTATTGAGTAAAAGATATGTACTTTGCGGGCAGCAAAGAAGTCTAACAGCCAAACTTTCAATATGTGTGTGTAGTGTGCTATATTTGTGTTTTCTGTGTGTGTTCTGCCGCAAAGATGGGTGTCTGGTATTTGTGTACGTCTGGAGAGTGGCATACGTTTGTTATTAATGGGTGTGCGTAGGTCTAAATATGGGTGATTGGTGCATATACGTATATGTAAAGTTGTAGATGATTGAGTGTTTGCTGGGTTTTCTTTATCTTGGTAGTTGGTCGATAAAGCCTCGGATAGGTGCTGCAAATATGGGTGTCTAGTACATATATTTGTGTAAAGCTGCAGATGTGGGTGATGCTAGTGCTTTTGGGGTGTTCTATATCATAGCAGTTAGCCTCTGGAGTTGAGGTGATTGGTTCATTTGAAAAGTCGCACGTAGCTTGAAAAGCTGCAAATATGGGTGGTTGGGTGCACATGGTGGCACATATGTTAATAAGTGTGTTTAAAGCTGTAGATATTGGTGTATGTGGAAAGTCAAATGGTGCATGGTTATTACTGGTGTCTAAATCACCAGCACTTGGGTGGTTTGGATTGGTTTTGGGCCAGTGTGCACATGTGTGTTTCGGCTGTAGAGCATACTACGGTTGTTTGGAAGTGGTTAGGACAGTGGTCTTCAAACTTTTAAGTGCTCTCCTTGGGAGGGGAGGGGGGGGGGGATAGAGGAGTCTAGGGTCTAGGTCCCAATAGATCTAGGCTTATATAAACATTGCAGTTAAGTTCTGTTACAGTTTTTAAAAATGCAGTCCAATACAGGGCTTACTAACATGTAAAAGTATCTACAGCATGATTATTAAAAATGAGGGAGTGATTTTTTAAAAATTATTATTAAGAATATTGGAGTCCCTTCACTTTTGACACATACACTAAGCTAGGATATAAATGGCAAAAGATGTTAGTGATGGTCCATCTCAGAGCGCTTTACTTCTGCTCATTATTTCCCCGCGTAAAACAAAGCACTGTTATCAGCATATGCTGCTTTTGGCCAGAGCCCGGTGCCCCCCCCCCCCCCGGATCACTTGAGTCCGCCCCTCCCCTGGTTTGAAGAGCCCTGTATTATGAACTTCAGCATTGTCTTGCGGTCTGTCGCAATTGGGTGGTTGATGTTACCTATTGTGGCCATAAAATGAAACGTGGTGCAAGCTTTAGGTTGCAAGAATAAGGAATACGGCATTTTAACACTTTGAAGATGTGTTTCCAAACGTCAGAAGTGTGAGCAGTTCGATATTGCTTAACATCCCATACAAGGCAACTGAAGCGTTGTTCTGTAAGACAACAGGAAAATGAGCCTAGGAGAGGAAATGCTCTCAGCATTGGCTGGCCTTTCGACATGCTGTAAACGCCGTGGCTGGACGCCTGCCATGGTTTTACAGAAGGCCTTCTCCTTTTGGTAGTTGGCCTTCATAACATTGAGACACACATTCTAATCCAGCTTTCCTGTATGACCAAATGCGGAGTTCTAACTAGGCCGAAACCAATCTGGGGGTTGCTTGTGTTGCCATCTGGAGAGGAACTGGCCTGGCAGTTCTAGCTGGACTGTACCTATCGGATCAGAATCAAAACTGATTTGCATATGTGTGGTCCCTGTCTAGAGTGGCATTGTAGATGAAAAATGGGAGACGGGTATAAATCCCTAAGGAATCCCCAGTGGCTGAGATTAATTCAAGCGTTCTTTATTTCCCTTTCTTGTTCGCATTGGTTAGTTATCTGAAAATTTGAAAAAGACCTCGGAAACCATTGGTTATCTTTCCCCTTAGCCGTCCTGTTTCACTTATTTGCCTACTGTGTTAGTGACTTAAAAGCCACAGATTGGTCACCAAAATCAAATTAAATTTAGTTTAAAAAGTTTGACATCTGTTGTACTGTGTACAGGCTTTAAGAGGAACCGAGACCAAGGCCAGGTGCAGAGCTGTGGAACAGTGCCCTGAGGCTTGCATCTGATGGCACTTTTCATGTTTTGTTTGTCACGTTTGAACCCACCCATTTGGTACCAACACGGGTGCTCTCGTGGTCAAGGAACTTGTTTCCAGCGCCTAGCAGGAAGACTAGGAAAACCAGCTTTGGAAGTGGACTATGGTGATCAAAGTAAATGCCCACACCTCTGCAACCCAGATATTCACGACCCTACACACACCCCTCCAAATTGTAAGGTGGCAAAGATGTTACATGTTTTAATGGACTTTTCAAGGCGAGGGCACAGCAAGCATCTGTTTATCGAAGCCATCTAGTGAACGGCGTTTTCCGCCCATTGCGTCCCGCAGGTGACTGGTGCTCGTCCGGGTTGGGGTCCCCGGAAACAGGGAGAGATCGAGTGGGCAGCCGTGGGTCAACGGGCTTCCCCCGCGTCGTGAGGTGCCAGCAAGAGGTGGCAGTGCTTAGCTGCGCTCTAGCCTCGTCGTCCAAGAGTGGGCACACTGACACTCTAAGCTGGTGTTGTGGACACTGAAGCTGGCCCCTCCCTGGCTGTTTTCTGCTCCGCGTGGGGGACAGAGAGTTTGTTTTGAATATTCATAACACCCAGCAGGGAGGTGTCTGACGGAGGCACCCTCTCCACTGCCCGTGGCTGCCATATCCGAACGGGTCTCTGCCCACCAAGTGTGTGCAGCGAGCTCCAGGCCACGGAGAGGGGCACATGCAAGCCGGAGGATGGGGGGTGGACACTCCCAGCAGCCAGATGTCGAGCAGCGGCGATACCTACGAGGTACTGTATGCATTTGTTCGCTGCGGGTGAGTGGGGGGGGGGGGGCTTCTGTGCCTCAGGGATTGGCCATGTAAACCCCGCAGCATATTTTTTGGTTGGCGGAGAACTTAGTTTGATTATTGGCTGTGCTTGGGAGCTACTGGCAGGTGGCATCATTGTCGGGTAAACTTTGTCCAGGGCTGAGCACTGGTGATGCATTAGCATTGTAGGCCAAGTGGCAGAGGGAGGCAACTCGGGGATGCCCCATAGGTCAGAGTTTGGGCCTATTGTGTGTTAGGGTAGGATGACCAGATTTTGAGGGGCAAAGACCGGGTCAGGCCAGACATAAAAGAAGGACTAAATACTTTACACTCACTTTTATATCTGACATGTCCTTTTTTTGCGTAGCTTTGTGAATGTGTGACTATACATGTGTGTGCACACACGCACATTTATATACACACACTCACATTTACAAGACTGCACATATAAAATTAGCTATGGCTTGACCTCCCATCCTACACCCTCAACCCCCCACCACCCACCTCTCTCTGCTCCCCACTCCGTGTCTGTGCTGGGAGCAGACAGGGGACTGTGTTGCCTTACAGTAACAGTTAAATTACTTTAAATATTGCATACTTTGTAGGCGTCTGTTAAAGGAGAGCATAGCTTTAATTTATGCTTCCCTAGATAATCTGACCTTTGTCTCCAAAAACCGGAACATTTATGTAATAATATGACCATTGTCCCAAAAACCGGGATATTTGTATAAAATTAAGAGAAGCATCGGGACACCGGGACCGACCTCTAAAAACCGGGACTCTCCGGGACTGCTGGTCACCCTATGTTACGGGTATACGAAGAAGGAATCCATTGCTGGCGTCACACCCACAGGTGAAGAGAAGCTGCAGCCTCGAGTTGTGGTAGAGGGCACCGAGATTCTGGCACGGCTCAGTTGAGTTCCTTCAGGCTTCACTTCAAGCACTCCAGAAGGGGTATGTAGCTCTGGCTGGCGGTGTTGCCCATACTGCAATGCGATCGGTGCGGACTTTGTTGTCACTATTGGTAGATGGGCACTGCTGGGATAGCGGCACTGCAGAGCCTGTGGGCATTGCCCCCTGTCAGAGATTGGGAAGACACAGCTGCTCGTACTGCTAGCCTGGTGGCAAATCAATGGGCATTCCTTAAAAGCTGGAATGGCTGGCATTGCCTAAAGCTCTTGCGTTGCCTGTGGCTAAGCTGAGTTAGTGTTTAAGATATGTGATTCATGTAACAACAAGTTGCCGCTTTTAGGCGCTGTCTGAACACTACGTAGCAGTGTAAGGGCACACAAATGGAAAGGGATATCGGAATATAATTGATGCACCTGTTTGCTTTAAATTGATCTACCACCCTGCCCTCTATATTTACCAACCTTGGCGTTAATGAATTGAAGAAAATGAATTGCCTCTTGGCGCTTCAGTAACCGGTGTTTCTATTGTTCAAGCCAATCGCGCGCTTTTTGTGGGCGGCTGATAGAAGAAGGGATGGACTGCCCACTTCAAATTCTAACCTGTGATCTATAGATTACACAAGGGATCGACCGAGGTCCATCGGCGTTAGCGCAGCCTGGATATCCGCACTGGCCCGTGCTGCCTGTCTTCCAACCCGCTGCGCCCCTCCCAGACTCGGATGTGTTTATGATACAATAGAAATATTCATGCTTGCCCCCTGACATGGGCGTTGTCTCATGTAAAGTACTGAAGCACATCCCTGGGGGCTTTGATGGCATGGCCGGGTTCGGGGCGGTGTTATGAAGATGTGTTTTTCACATTCCCTCGGCACAGGTGCTGCAGACACAATGAAACCAAGACAAGGGCCTCGTGGGACTCCCCGGGATATCTGAACAGAGAACAAACATTTGCAATGCAATGGGTCTCGCGTTCACTCAAGTTAGAGCTATTTGCGTTGTAAATTTCTAACTGGACTCTTCTTGCTACACAAACTGAAAATAAGAAGTATAACAGTTGACAAAAGTGAGCCGATTCAAAGTGCCGCAGTGAGCGTGAAGGAGACACAGAAAAGGAAAAAGAAGTTCCCTCGCAGTCAAAGTTATCTGCAAAAATCCAACTATCCATGCAACAGGGTCGATGGCCAAGGGGTAACAAAACCGCCCTAGGAGGAACGAAGGTAAAACAGTTACCAACGAAAATAAATTATTTTTGAAAGGCAAGCCCAAGAACTAGTGATAGGCCTGCGGTGGGTGTGGTTAAAAGCCCAGATACTGAACAACAGGTCAGAAAAGCAGCGCTTGCGCACTGCTATGCTCGACCTAAAATCTTGTTAAAGTAGTGAATTATTGGGCAGGTCCTCAGACTATGACGAGCGATGACGAGATCTGACGCCCCAGCAGAAGGTTAGAGGTTGTGTGGAAAGAGCGGCCTAAGTAACAGTTGAAGCGGCCTGAATAGTGACCACTAGCCCCTGGAGCTTGAGGTTTCAGAGGCCTGACAGCGGTGCGCACATTGGTTCCTTGGAGGCCCCACCTCTTGTACACTGTAGTCACAACCTGTTTGGGCTGCGAGTGGGTGGAATTGTGTGATTTGGCAGCATGGGATATTAAGATGCCTCATGCAGTGTAGCTTCTATCAATGAGCACCCCTACCCCCCCCACTTCCAGTGCAGCACTCCTGAGCAGATGTTACTTCCCTCCACATGTTCCCCGGTGCCCCTCACTGATGTTGCACGTTTGACTCAGAGCTAACACAATCCCTTGTGCCTGCAGAGAGCGCACACCCACAGTTCTCCAGTCTTGCAATGTGCTGACTACATTTCGGAAGTCCTATCCGTAGGTTCCTAAGAGTGTGGTAGAGCTGCACGCTTTCGTCATGCTACATGTACCACCTTGTGTAATGTCACAGACCATGGCACTTGACGTAGGCCCAGTGGGCCTCAGGCCTGTGACCCACTGCTGTCCTCACACTGCCCGAGCCTGGAGCTCTGGTCTGCTGGCCTCAGACCTGCAGTGTTCTCAGCTTCCCTCTATCTGAGGCTATGGTTTTTGTTTAAGGCTCTTATAAAGTGTCAGGCATGTTAAGTTGTCCAATCTTCATGGGTAAGGCTCAAGTAGGTCTCAGCCAGCCCGTGACCTTCCCCTGAGCCTCTTCGGTAATGCCCACGCCACCGCCTCTGCCTCTCTGTGTTGCCTTTTTTGGGACCCTCAGCTCTTATTCTCCTCCCAGGGGCCCTTCCCTGGATGTGTGGCCTTGGGCACCGGCTCACAGGACTCCCCTCTTGTTGAGTTGTTCGCATCACTACTCAGCCGCCTCTGACTCCTGTCTGCTGACTTTACCCCCCATGATTCCCCCCTTCATAAGTGATCACAGTCCTTGACTCTTTCCCTCTGTCGACTCTCCCCCTTCTCTCCCACTGCTCGGTTACCTCTGTCCTCTCCTTTGACCTTCATTTTCACACGCCCTCAGTGAACGCCATGTGTCCTCAAACATCGCACCATTTTCAACCCATGGCACTTTTTCTCTGGCTCCCCTCTCGTCCTGAAGCCTGTATCTATCAGTTCCTGCCAATCTCTTCCTCGTCCTCTTACCTACTACGGGCCTACGCAGTGACGTGGAGCCCTCCTGCGCCGCAGAGGCCGCAGGGTTTGGCGTTACGCCCCTGCTCGACGACCCTCCTCAGTGAGGGGCCGTGTGCTTACCAATGGCACCACTTTTAGGCCTCTGTCTCTTCCTCCTGGCTCTCCACGCGCCATCGTTCCTGGCATTTGCGCTCCCTCCCTGTCCACGCACAGAATGTCAGAGGGCGAACTGGGCCCTCACACTGGGCACATATTGTCCAACTGCGTCGGAGGCCCGACCGGGCACTGCACATCTATACAATCCCACAATTGTCTCAGCCGTCTATTTCTGTGCAACATTCTTCTGAGGCATGGAAGGAAAATGTGAGCACCGGGGAGGGGGGGGTAAAAAAGAGAGAGGGGAGACCCTGCCTTTGCTGAAGATTTATATTGAGTCTAGAAGCAACTTCCTGTTTATAGTCGGGCAGCAACGAATGTAAGGATAAACACAAAACTTGTGTGGGCCCTTTCGACTGCCTCTGTGATGTAGACCCGTCAAGGTATATCCTCGGGTCGACCATAGTCCCCTTTGCTCCCACAATACCCAGTATCACAGTTCCCTTGTCAAATTTGACTGAACATAGATGCGCTTCCTGTTTCCATAACGGCTCAGTTTGCTGAAGACCCATCTTTTTTTATTATAGATATCTTCATTTAATATTATGGTATTTATATGGCGCCTTACCGCTTTCCAAACGGAGCCATTCACTCACGACAGCACGTTGCATAGAACTAGCTTGTAATACAAGTAGGATCAGTCTAGATGTAACATAGCAACAGAAAGCAAAGTATCATTAGCACAAAAGTTAACATATGCAACAACAAAAAAGAAAATGAATACTCCGGTTCATGCTTAGTGGTTATATTGTTAAAACAAGCAGTGGCAAAGCCAATAGGTCTTGTCTTAAGACACACTGTCATTGAGTTTATGTACCAATGCTGTGCAGTATCGGTAAAAAAAGAAAAACAAAGGCACTGTCCCAGCCATGTCATTCTGTAGACACACGCAAGCATCACCAGGCGTCCACTTCTTTTTTTTCAATTGGCCAGTGTAAGGTGGCAGCCACCAATTAGATTGTTAAATTAAAAAAAACAAAAAAACTGCAGAGCACCAAGCAGCAGATGGCAGCTGCCAGTACCTCTCCCCCAAACAAAAAATGTAAATACCCATAAAGAGTAGGGAAGCAGCATAGAAGCTGGTGGGGGAATCAGTGGTATGGGGAGGGGATGCTGGGGGTTGGAGAAAATGAAAGTAAACCAGGTTGGGTGATGAGGGGAAAAAGCAGCACATGAGGAGAGGAACAGTATGAGGGGTGGGAAGCACACGAGAGCAGCACAAGGGAGAGGACAACACTAAGTGCGTGTGGGAAGTACACGAGAGAGACAGCAGCATGTGAGAGTGAGAGATCAACAAGAAGTGCACAGGAGGCAGGTGTTTGAGGTAGGGAAACAGCATACACAGGAGAGAGGTAGAAAAAACATGCACTCTTACACTGTGCTGAAAAGAAATGAAAAAAGCAGTTCCCTAAAAGCCAACAGTGTAAGAATACCATTCGGCCAAGCAAAAGAATGAAAAAGAGGCTATTCTCTAGGGGAGGGAGAAATACGTGGTGGACAAGGAAACGATCAAATAAACAAGCAGATGAGAGTGCCAACAAAGCCAACCAATGTTAAGCAATGGGCGGGATTTAAGCCCACTCTACATTTTGGAAAGCCTGCAAAAGGTCTTTCACAACCACACACCTTGCTGTCTAGAAAGTGAGACAGAAAAAAGTAATACGTACTGGTGGCCGAAGATTACAAATACTGGGGTTGTAGTTTAGCAAGGATGCCTATTTTTAATTTAGGGTCATGCCTCTTTCTACCACTACTCCCCATTTCAGATATTCTTTATCTCATGCTCGAGTTTTTTTTCCATCTCTGCTTTCTCCCTTTGTCACCTTTTTTCTTTTTCTTCCCCAAACGCTTTTCCTAGTTAAGCCTTTTTCTCTTATAATCTGGGTCAAAGTCTGACGAAAACGAGTCCATATCTCCAGAACTGAGTGCCTGTGCCCATCACCTGCACGTTAAGCACTGTGCATGCAGAAATAACCCTCTAAAACTTTGCATGAGAGCCACCACTGAAGGGTGATCACCACCTTTTGCTTTTCCGTTCGTGAAAATATTGAGTTCCAACATCACCTGACCAGACTCCATTTCATTGTCCTAACCTAGTCAGTATCTAGAATATCTTTCCCTGCATGTGGTTGGCACCTCAGTTGATAGCCTCCTGGCCCTCCAATACAATTGGTTGTGGGTATCATCTCGTAGATGCAAGTCTAGCACACTGGACATCTGGGTTATTTATCCAACAAAATCAAGCAACTTATTAGGGATATTTCCGGTCAGTGAGAGGGCCCAGTCTTTCTCCCAATTTGTTTGTCGAATAGCTTAGGGTGACCATGCTAGAATGCCATTAGTTTAGTCAAAGCATACCGCAGTTCTCCACATGTGGTCCCCAGAGATCTTTGGATGGCGATGCAGCTGTTCCATCAGCTTACCACAAGCACCCTGTGTTTATCCCCCGAAGCACATGTATAGAGCCAATCATGACCAAGGTAGCATTTAGCATGGGTCCAAGGCCTTACTCCACATTTTGCCTGTATTTGCCTCCCACTCGCAGGTCGCACAGAGGCTGTGGTGAAAACCTTCATCCCCTACTATCATCGACAGGTGGCGGTGGCCATCCTAAGAAGGTTGTGGAGCGAGGGGGAGCCACAGGGCCGGCACAGCCAGCAGCTCATGCAGTGTCAGGTGAGTACCATGCCCTGAAAGCGCTCTCCACCAACAAGGCTGAGTGAATGTATCCATACTCTGTATATAACCTATATGATGAAAGGAAAAAGGGGGTTTCTGAGGTTTGAGCATGGGAACTTTGGACATTTAGTTCCATACTTTCCTGTGCCGGTGGAAATTAAGAGATTTGAGCTATATTGTACTTGCAGTGTAGCTGTGGTCAGTTGTAGAAGGTGGAGCATCACAAGCTAATAATAAGGGAGTATGGTTTGTATGGCATGAACACAGGATTTGTAGCACAGAAGAACAGATTGTTGAAAAAGACAGTACAGCTTTTTGTATGAAAGTGCACTGACAATGTCACGAATACATGACATACCTTAATAGCAAAATTGGGCACAATATATAGTTTATGGAACATGGCAGACACCTGTAATTAAAAACAAACATTTGCCTGTTAGCTGTTTGCCAAATTAGTTGCATCTGTTTAAAATAAGAAGATTATGTGTTTTTTCCATTCGGGAATCACTTTTTACTCTTTTTAGGTATTATATCTGTAGCTTAGGGCTCCTTCAATGCTTCTTTATTGAATTTCTTCTTTGCTAGTGTTACATGCACGTAAGGCATCACACCTGCTTTCACTTTCTTATGTGGTAGATATAAGAGTAGTTTTCTCTAAAATCTTAATGAAGTATCACAATCTTTGGTGGGCACCCAAAAGTTCTGAGATGGGGAAGAGTAAGAGTGTATCCAGTCTCAATTTTCACCCACTCAGCATGGCCAATTGTTTGTAGATGGTAGTCCATATTAATGTAGTAACATATTTGTCTCTCAAGTGTGCTAACGCTAATGTGACATATCATTGGTTTCATACTCGCAATCTGTTAGGAGTAGATTTGTGGAGGATATAGAACGGGTAACTGTGTAACATGGGCCAATGTTGCCCTCTGTGGCACTGGAGACATAATGGGGCGGGAAGCTGAGTGGTTTGTAAATGTCACCAGAAACCCCAAGATAGCAATAGAGCAGCATATTACCAGCCGTGTGTTTTTTGTATTAGAAGCTTATTTATGTGCAGTTTCAAACAGAGAAATGTGTGTTGAAAAGAGTAAGTGAAAAAAATGACCTAGACAGGTTCATTGTCTGTTTTCCATTATGTAGTTAGGGATACACAGCTTTATAGCTAACAGACTTTGTTAAAAACACAATCTGCTGTGAATTCAGTGATTATTGAAATTGTTTCCGGCAAGGTAGAGCGACCAAATAAGCCTTGATTTCAATTTGAATTTTAAGCTTTTCATGAAGAGATTTCTGATTTAAAAACAGACAGTGGATAAGCTCAGCTCTTGTAATCCTTTTCCAGCACTGTTATGCTAACACCAGAGGCTCCTGAGAGTATATAGAATATTCAGGTTGAGGTAGTATTCATGACGTAGTTCATTGAACAATGGGCAATACTGAACATTTATAATATGGGTTAGAGCTATCATCCAAATACACTGTCATGCTTAGAGTTTAGTTACCTGGTGGATGTAAACTCGGATATAATCCTGTCTTCCAATTGGATGAAATACATATTTCACAGAGTTTTGTGAAATAACACCCTCTGCCGTGAAACATGAGCTTTTATACAACTGCATTGTATGCAATAAAGCACCCAAACATAAACCTGAGAGTTAGTAACAAATATGTTAAATAGATAGTTGAGATGGTCAGTCCACATAAAATGTATTTAAATAAAGTATACTGGCACACTAATACATGATAGTAAAGGTAAAATGCATTGTTCAGAAAGAACTGAACAAATGAGTTTAATATGTAACTTTAGACTATTTTTTTTAAAACAAAGCCCATCAAGTTTTGAATAGCTTCTTAAAAATGTATACTCACACTTGTCTACAGAGGAAACATTGGCCAGGGACGTAAATTCTGAGGTCACGAAAACAGCACTTCAGCACGGAATTTTCTAGAGAACATCAAAATGAAGATGTCTCAGAAGTGTTCACTTCAAATGTCACCAAATTAATGTTTAGCGCATATAAGCAACTTGTCACTACAAACATTGTAACAAATTGTCACGACGAGAAAAAACAAAAAAAGACTAAGCAATATCTGAAATTATCTATAATGTGGGCATGCAGAAAACAAAAAAGTCATATTGGATGAGTATCTGGAAAGCAAGCTAAGTAGTCACAAAACTATTTCACGTGGACATGCCTCTATGGTCCGGACATTAGGTCATGTGCACTAGTTTAACGTGTTGTTACAAAGGACACTTCTTAGTAACTGGTTCAAACACCTGGAGCTGAGCCCAAACCAATGTACATTTGATCCAACGAAAGTATGAGTAAGTGATATTGTTAGCATAATTACCCTGAGGTTTTTTCACCAGAATCCCTCAGTGTATTCTGATATTTCACCTGGCACACCACACCTATCACAGTTTATATAACAAAGCTGGAATGTTTTTGAAGTTGTCCTCACGCAAGTGCTTCTCTTAATAAACAGGAGTGGGCAACAGCTGTTTTTCAGCCTTGTTTTTTTTTTTTACTTTGAAGGTGACATTTAATGTTTGAAATGGAAATAGGGAGGGTGGGGTTGCTGCCACTTTACATTTGAAAGCGTTTGTTGTCAGAAAATAATATTGCTGTTGATGGCTACAGATAAAAATCACCTCTACATCAGTCAGAATATTCGCAGAGCCTGTTCCATTCCAGTGATAGCACAGACAAAACAAACTACATTATATATCACACTTGCATGTGCTCGGATTATTTATATAGCACGTATTAAGCAGTTGGTATGGCCTCGCAGCACTACATTCTAAATGTATTTGAAATTGTGTAATTTTTCCTCCCAAACGTATGCGTAAATTATGTGAAATGCAGTTTGCAGTATCTCAGGCGAAAATTGAATGCAAGGGCATACCTCATATTCAATAGTGATTCAACATACTGGCAAGGGAACTAGTTTGCAGAGAAAATGTCTCCCATGATACATTTTCTGCTCAAATTTTTTCCCCTAAATCATTTTCTGTTTGAACCAGTGCACTTCAGCAGAATTGTGTGACATTTTACGCCTGCTTAATTTCTGATATTTTGGACAATTTGCCCAACATGAATTTGTGCAAATTATGGAAATTACATGATGATAATGGAACATTTTTCACAGCCTACCAAGTATTTTCTAAAACGATGCCGGATTATGACAAGATTTAGGGCAAAATGAACGGTAACATAATTTGATAAGCATTTAGGCTCCTCAAAATACACTACTTCATTTACACCACAATTAGCAGACCTCACCATGCTCTTGATGTAAGTCCACTCAGGAGCCAGATGCTAACTTACCATCAACGCTGTAGTTTGGAAACTGAAGCCATTGTCAGCTCCTAATGCAGCCATTTTGTATCAATCGTAGGGCAGCAGGCAAGTATACAAATATTAATGGTAAAAGGTCCTTTAGTTTGTTTCAATAGTCATGGCATCATGGGAAAACAAAGCTGCAGCGCTGTATTTTTAGGTCGAGCATAGCAGCGCGCATGCGCTGCTTTTCCGACGTGTTGCTATGTATCTGGGCTTTTAACAATGCCCACCTCATGCCCATCACTATCACTTGTTCGTGGGCCTGCCCTTCAAAAATCCTTTGATGACATTGGTAAAGGGTTTACGTTTGTCCCTCCTTGGAGCGGTTTAGCCTTGGCTATCAACCCTGTTACATGGCTAATTGCACGTTTGCCTATAAATTTGACTGAGAGCGAACTTCTTTTTCTTTTGTGTCTTTCGTTGCCGCTGATGCTCATGGCGGCCGTGGCGCTGTGAATCGGCTCGCTTATGTGAAACTGTTTTTCTTTTGATTTTCAAGTTATGTGGCAAGAAAAGTCCGGTAAGGAGTTTCTAACGCTAGTACCTTTAATTCGAGCAAATGCAAGACCGATTGCATTGCAAATGCTTGTGTCCCTTTGTCTAGGGTTTATTTTCAGGATTTTCTTTTATATGACATAGAAGCTTCCTCGCATTTCAGACACAAGGGTGCTTGGTTTGATGTAATATGTGTTTTTTCCTCCAGTTGTGCCTCTTTTTATCTGTTATTAAGCCATCGTATCTTTCAGGTTGGGTTGTATCTAGCACAGCTTTCTGGAGTTTCCGGAATCTTGGATTGATAAATTGCTTTGCAACTCTTCAACTACAGTTGACTTTTGAATGATTTAGCTGTCCCTTTGTTCCCGAAGTTCAATCTATATCGGTAAAATAGTCCCTTATTTGGTGATTGCATATTGTGATGCCACTCATGTCCTTGGCTCTTGATGTGAAACCTTCACCACCAATTGTTTTTTGTTTTTTTGTTGTAATACTCATTCATGTTCCCTCTAAGTCGGTCGTTAAAGTCTGACCCGTGCGTAAACCCCTGTTAATGCATGGGATGGAATTACAAGTTGGTAGGCATTTAATGCAATACGTGAAAAAACCTAACCTTCTTTAAATTTCAGCAATTCAAACCTGCCAAATATTAACGGAGGGAAATGCATCTGATATTTAGCGTATCATGTGGATTTTGGTGCATTAAACACGAAAATCTTATTTTGGTGTTATTCACCACCGCCTCGTTGTAGGCGTTATCACACCTGATAAATTACGTATCCTGTTGTATCATTATTTATCAGGTGCAATAATAGCACCTAAACTTGTAATCAGGCTCTATATAATCTATACTTTTGCCAGTATAAAAATCTGTTAATTAGTCTGTTAATTAATCTGTTAATTAATGTATTCCTTATAGCTTGACATTTTTTCCTAACCAAAATGGCTTCATTTGTCAGTGGCTCCAAGTCTGTGTGCACCCTGGTGCGCCATCCAAACTAGCCAGGGGCGCCGCGCACCAAGCACTCAGTTAGTGGTAGATACTGTGTGTGAGTAGGAAGAGTGGTGTGGGTATTCATCAGTTTGTGGAAACGCTAAAGCAAACAAACCCTAAGAATTCTGGGTTGAACTTTACAGATGAGCAGCAACGTGTCCCCTCAAGTTCAGGGTCTGTCGCGCTAAAAAACTGCCAGCCCCATTATAGACAAAAGCGGAAGTGGTGCGGTGCATCCTTGCTTGTTGTGTTTGTGCGTATGTGATCTCATGATTATCCCCATTGCAGCAAGCTCCAGAAACAAGATGTCTGCGTCTCTAGCTGCTGGTATGCCTTCCATCTCTTGTGTGGTGCTACAGAGGTTCTCAGCCTCCGACGTCTGGGCTTGCCACAAGAAGGTATCACTGGGGTGGGAATACATTGTTCAGGGAGACTTCAAGGGGTGTTAGTTTCTCAGTCCTGTGTTGCCTTTGACAGTGAGGGTGTGGCGCAGGTCCAGCTCTGGAAACTCCCATGTTTGACACAGGATTTGTGTGAAAAGTCGCAAGAGCCACCACACGGGTGACAGTCCGAGCCGCCACCTGTCTGCGCGCGCTGTTTGGTGAGCGGAGGGGATTCCATAGCAGACTGCAGGAGCCCTAGATGTACAGGGAGTGCAGAATTATTAGGCAAATGAGTATTTTGACCACATCATCCTCTTTATGCATGTTGTCTTACTCCAAGGTGTATAGGCTCGAAAGCCTACTACCAATTAAGCATATTAGGTGATGTGCATCTCTGTAATGAGAAGGGGTGTGGTCTAATGACATCAACACCCTATATCAGGTGTGCATAATTATTAGGCAACTTCCTTTCCTTTGGCAAAATGGGTCAAAAGAAGGACTTGACAGGCTCAGAAAAGTCAAAAATAGTGAGATATCTTGCAGAGGGATGCAGCACTCTTAAAATTGCAAAGCTTCTGAAGCGTGATCATCGAACAATCAAGCGTTTCATTCAAAATAGTCAACAGGGTCGCAAGAAGCGTGTGGAAAAACCAAGGCGCAAAATAACTGCCCATGAACTGAGAAAAGTCAAGCGTGCAGCTGCCACGATGCCACTTGCCACCAGTTTGGCCATATTTCAGAGCTGCAACATCACTGGAGTGCCCAAAAGCACAAGGTGTGCAATACTCAGAGACATGGCCAAGGTAAGAAAGGCTGAAAGACGACCACCACTGAACAAGACACACAAGCTGAAACGTCAAGACTGGGCCAAGAAATATCTCAAGACTGATTTTTCTAAGGTTTTATGGACTGATAAAATGAGAGTGAGTCTTGATGGGCCAGATGGATGGGCCCGTGGCTGGATTGGTAAAGGGCAGAGAGCTCCAGTCCGACTCAGACGCCAGCAAGGTGGAGGTGGAGTACTGGTTTGGGCTGGTATCATCAAAGATGAGCTTGTGGGGCCTTTTCGGGTTGAGGATGGAGTCAAGCTCAACTCCCAGTCCTACTGCCAGTTCCTGGAAGACACCTTCTTCAAGCAGTGGTACAGGAAGAAGTCTGCATCCTTCAAGAAAAACATGATTTTCATGCAGGACAATGCTCCATCACACGCGTCCAAGTACTCCACAGCGTGGCTGGCAAGAAAGGGTATAAAAGAAGGAAATCTAATGACATGGCCTCCTTGTTCACCTGATCTGAACCCCATTGAGAACCTGTGGTCCATCATCAAATGTGAGATTTACAAGGAGGGAAAACAGTACACCTCTCTGAACAGTGTCTGGGAGGCTGTGGTTGCTGCTGCACGCAATGTTGATGGTGAACAGATCAAAACACTGACAGAATCCATGGATGGCAGGCTTTTGAGTGTCCTTGCAAAGAAAGGTGGCTATATTGGTCACTGATTTGTTTTTGTTTTGTTTTTGAATGTCAGAAATGTATATTTGTGAATGTTGAGATGTTATATTGGTTTCACTGGTAATGAAAAATAATTGAAATGGGTATATATTTTTTTTTGTTAAGTTGCCTAATAATTATGCACAGTGATAGTCACCTGCACACACAGATATCCCCCTAACATAGCTAAAACTAAAAACAAACTAAAAACTACTTCCAAAAATATTCAGTTTTGATATTAATGAGTTTTTTGGGTTCATTGAGAACATGGTTGTTGTTCAATAATAAAATTAATCCTCAAAAATACAACTTGCCTAATAATTCTGCACTCCCTGTATAGTGTTTATGCTGAACATTTGAAAATTCCTTATTACGAGGACCAGAGCTGTGGGGTATATGATAGAGGACTTTCTTCTTGGGCCACCCACTTAAGTCCTTGCTTAGTATATATCATAGTTATGGAGTTGTTTTCGACTTGTGGTGGTTCAATATTCGTTTCACAAAAACATGCTTTAACATAGTTTATTGAATTACACTTTTGGCACATAAATTGCTCAATTTCATTGGTCAGTCAAGTCTGTATCCATTAACTTAAGGCTGAACTATCTCGGCAGCAAACATTAGTGGTTTTAATCTGAATTTGAGATGTGAATCTCGGGGTCTTATACTTTCCATGTTTGCCAGACAGGAAGACCCTAAAATATTTGTTCTTTATACACCAATGGATTGTCTTCTCCAGTCTCCTATGACAACAGTGTATCTTGTTGTGTTCTGTAAGTTTGACAGACCAGTAACATGACGGTGGGTGGTACAGAAAAACAAGGATTGCCACTGTGTCTCAGCTGAGGTTGGGTCAACTGAATCCTTATCCATCAGTAAGACTAATACAAAGTGGTACATACCTAAGCCTATCTAAGTCTCCTCCCTAGGCCCTGCTTCGCTTTAGAATGCATTTTTGCATATAAACCAAGAATTTCTCAAGCTCTGGATTCTCTCACATTCTTGTTTTTAAGATGAACTCCTATACAAACTTTACTTTCAGCATTCCTTTTTTTATCCCTAACCAGGCGTTTACTGATACAAAGGTTATAGCTTGATCAGCCCAGAGAAGGATTGCTTAGCAACTGGCTTAACATAGGATACTGCAGTATTCTGACAAGACAGCACAATTTCATTGAAAGTTAAAAGATCTTTATTGTTGGTTAATAGAAGCCCTTACTATATACAAGGCAAACAGTTATACCTTCGGTAACTGATAGATATAGAAAGTGAAAGGTTAAACTGGCACAGTACAGCATACATTAACATCTAAATGACTGGAATAATTCATAAGGAGCAATAGGAGTGACTTATATATGCAACATTATCTATTGACCTAATCATCAATTATCTTAACCAGTTCAATAACTCCATCATAAAGTATTTCACTGCTCTTGCCATCAATTGTGGAGCGGGACTACCGGAAGCATCTCCTCTGTTTCCAGGTGCACCGAGCATGCGGTGTTGGGAGTTGTAGGCTCCGCTGTATCTTTGTTCTTGTGGTAACAGTGCACGTCATTCACCTCACCACTACAGCACAAGCAAGCATAGGGAGCCATGGGAGATGGAGTCTTCACAGACCATAAGCAGACTACTCGCACCTGTGCAGTACCAGGTGTTCCGTGGAGGCTATAGACCATTTTCCTCTGGCTCTAGTATTCTGAGAGGCAGAACCACCTCCTATTCTTCAGTCTCATCGGACAGGAGCTAGTCACTGCCGGCCAGCCCGGGCCCAGCACTGACCTGAAAATTGCTCTCCTGTGGCTTGAGGCTGCGGGTAAAGGTAATAAAAGGGGAAAAGTAAGTGGGAGAGGAGGCTCGGAGTTGATGTTCAAAAAGGAGGGGTGCAATGCAAATCCAGAATCCAAAACCCAGGAATGCAAGCTGTAAAATAGGGGAGTTGATTGACCCCCCCCCAATGGAGAAGGAGAGAATCCCCATCATTCCCAAAAATGACAATTGCATTGTAGTTTGGAGCCGTTCGATGACTTAAAACATGCACCTCATCCCAAATGTATGTTTAGTCCAATTAGAGAGTGTTGCGTAGGTTCTCATTATCCTAATGAGACTACTGGATTCGGGCAGCAGAATCACTTGTGCTGTTGGGGACTGAGTCTGAACCCACTACAGGTGACACCTGCCGGCCTAATCCGGGTTTTGTTCTGCCTAATTAGCAGTGCCTCATCTCCACCCAAGAGCAGGGATGATTGGGTAACCGGGCACATGACACAAATGACTCCTCAGGGAAATCGTGGTCACTCAGATCTCATCCGTTTCTCTCAGCTACATTAGTCTCACATATGCAAGGACAGTCAGAGGCAGGGTATTATTCAATAAGGTTTAATTGAAGTAACTGCTTCTTAGATAATAAAGCATGTATTGCAATAACTAGGACGATGAAGCATGTCAGGATTAAAATTGTGGCAAGGAGAGTAAAACACAAAAATAATGCTATCATGTTGTCACTACGGTTTTTAAGAATGATTCCTAACTTGACTATGTTAGAGCAGCATATTAAGCTCTAATTCTGCCCTTCAGGTTCCCCTGGGAAGACATCATCCCTCATACCTTTGCAAGAGGCCTGTAGTCTACATAAGCAGCTGCAGCGAAGCACTCAGCAATCAGCATACAGTCGTGGTCATCTGGCTGGAATCTCCCTCTAACATACATGGGTCAAAGCAGTGTTTTTATAATAAAACAGCTGATGTTCCAAGAAAGGATCCCCACGTAAGAGTGTGTATGTTTCTGTGAACATCGGAGACAAAGCGTACCACTTTTGAAGCAACCTATCTTACTGCATCCTTCAGAAAAGCACAAAGTGAAAGAAATGTCTTGTTTAAGAACGGAGTGCTGGCCTAGGTAAAGAACAGCTACATAGAGAAAATAAACCAAGACCGCTAATGTGGCTATTGTTAAAATAATAAAAACGAAGCTGAATGAAATATATCTAGGTTAAAGTGCACAGCGGTAGGCCTCGTTTGCTAAAATAACATGTATTAAGCTATAACTAAAATGGCTAAACAACAAGAGGGCTAGATCGTCAAGTTTCTGTTCTTTGCTCAGGACCCCCACCAATAGCACAATTATAAAAAGAGTATCCTCTTTAAATCATTACGTCCCCAGTAAGAGAGAGACAATGTTGGTGAACCGGCCTCCACCCACGAGAAAATGTCAACCACTGGGCAAAGCAATGCTAGTAGATCAAATCTGTGGGTGGTTCCCTGTGGGTGTGATCTTAGATTTGTGGGCGTAATTCTGGGACAATGGGCGTGTTTCTAGGCTTCAGGGTGTATGATTATAATACATTCAACTGCCTCATCCCAATTATTTTTAGGGAGAAAATTTGAAGTACTCCTGAGGCCGGGCTTACATCCCCCACCCGCCAAAAAAAGTAACATAATGAGGAGCCATGGCCAACAGCCAATCAAGGGAGTCGTGGATCAAAAAAGTTTGGGAACCACTGTTTTATGTGCCCATCAAACTCAACTATTGCAACTTTCTACATTTTTTAAAGCCTCAGGTGGGAGGATGCTCCCATTCAGTATGAGCGGCTTTACTCTGGAACAAACTCCCTACACCCCACTTGGTGCTTGAAATATTCCCTACTTTTTTGCGATATCATCCAAATTCTGAGGCCTGACAACTGCAGTTTTACAACCTTACTGCTCATATGAACTCAGAGCCAAGGGATCATTTCAAAGGTGAAACTGCCCTGCAGCATAATATATTACCTATCACCACTGCTTCATTTGTAAAATAATGAGTGCTGGTGTCCAAAGGTCTGCTCAGAAGGACACATCTGGCGCTATTAATTGTGGAAGCCAGTCGCAGCTCACCAGAGGGAGTGAATGAAAAAAATATATAATAATTTTAAAAAGTACCTTTCTCTTAGCGCCGTTCCGATATGCTCCTCTGGCTGCTCCTCTGGCTCCTCTGGCTGCCAGAAGTTGTAGACACAAGCTCCCAGCCTGCCCTGCGGCCAATCCTCACGCTGCTTTCATGCTGCTGGCAGCATGAAAGCAGCGTGAGGATTGGACAGAGCACCCTTGCTGGGTGCTCCGAGGCAGAGTGAAAGTCTATGTCAGCTGTCTTCTTGGAAGGAGTCTAGTGTGCATGTGTGTTTGGCCGGACCAAGACGACCAGCCAAACATACATATACACTGAGGGAAGTGCTGTGCACTCCCACTAGTTCCCTGTCATGCCCCATGGCCCAGCCTTTTTTACAACAAAACCATAATAAACATATTTTATTATGGTTTTGTTGTAAAAGTTTTGCGGCTGCTGCTGCTCGCAGGGGTGGGCCCCCCCCCCCGTGGAAGCCCAAATGCATAGTCTTGAATCCAATTCATGCCTCTTTAATCCAATACTAAACACTCCCTGCCTCTTTATCTCACCCTTGCAGGTTCCTGCTTTCTCCGATTTTTGTGTCTTACTCTCCCTCCTTCTTTCCAGTTTCTGTGTTTTCCCTCTCTGGCTCTAGGGATATACCCGATGAGTGCCTGTCCGCAAAACTGTGTGCCGATGCGCCCCCACCAGCACACATTGACTCAAATTAGGCAGTGCTTATCAGTAGTGAAGGTATGATATGAAATAAAGATAATATCAAACATGAAATAGTGTAACCTACTTTTTGATACATTCTTGTTTTTCATTTTACCTTCAAGGAACCGGATGAAACTCGTTAATTTGGCCGATGGACGTATTAGTTGAGTTTCTTCAGCATTTTCAGGCTTAAGGTTGAGAAAGCAAAACGTTTGTATGTTAATAATTCATTGACTGAATAAAAAATGTAGATGTTTGTAGATCTGCTGCTTTATCCGGAATATTATCTCCAGGCTTCTGAAAACTTACAGGGATCCCTCTTACGCATTTGCTGCTGTTTTGTAAAACTGTACTAAGATACTGGGCCCACCTCGACTAAGTGGACAATTACACAAGCTCACTGTTGTGGGTTTGTTTTCTTGCCTTTCTACTTCTTTTAGAACCTAGTGCTGTCATCAGGAGGACCTTCGGAATCCTTGCACGTCACCAGTCATGTTCTGTCCCTGCGGTTCTGTTCTGGTCATTTAGGGGTCTGCCTTTCCTGTGACTGGTTGGTGGTGATCCATTGAAATACTTCAGATGCACCTGTGTTTCATCTATTCTTTACTGGCCCATAACACTCACCCATAGAACTGTTCTAAAATATATGACCTAGACAGAACGCACAGTGGAGCACCGCCCAGCTTCTGCACCGTACACCTGGGGGCGGCTTCAAAGACTTCAGGTTCAAGTGGAGCAGATCGTCCATTAAGCCTTTAGGAATCTCCCAAATCCCGAATGTTAGGAAACTGTTTGGAGTCATTTATCCACCAACCTCAAGCAGATAGGCTCCGACTTTCAGGGCCGTGTGCCGTCTTCAGGTCCTCCATGCCCAGGTCCTCCATGTCCAGGGCAGATAGTGTTAGTGGAAATGATGATCCCACACACGGTTCTGTTTTTGTCCCAGGCATAGCCTATATTCTTGGCTTGGTGAACCCGGGAACACGGTCCAGTGCCCCGGGGAGGGAGGATTGGGCATAGCGAATACACAATTAGGGTTTTTACCTTTAGTGGTCTAGAGGAGACACAGAGTGCCACTGGCGTGTCATTGCTCACACATGTGTGGGCTGTCCATTGTGGGACGTTTAATGGCTGAGGACGGGACATATGTCTGAAACACTGTTGTCTTCCCAGTTACACACACTAAGCGGAGGACTGGGGGCCCTGATGGAGTTAGGAGGAGCTTGCTTTCCATTTCCCTATTCGCCATGTTCTTACGGAACCCAGAATTTCAGGACAGAGATGCCTTTTGGCATTGTAAAGAGTGTGGATGAGCAGGTAGGATGCATGTTTGCAAAGGCTGCAGTTACATATGCCTACGGGGAGTAACCCAGCCGGAAAATATTATTTAGGTGGCATCTTAATGCCAACAAGCATAGATTCCGTTGGCAGGCTAGCAGGCATGTGGGTACAGACTGAAATCCTTCTATATCCTTTAGGACTGGAGGCATCTGCAGAGCTTTCGTGGGCTGGGTAAGGCGGTATAAACTGATATTGAGAGAACTACTGTAGCAAAGCCCCATCAAACCCACGTGTCCATTTGTCCTTTAGGGCTGATTCCTGAAGTGAGATGCGACTTCGGGAGATGTAATCAAACATTTATCTCCCTTACGCTATCATCAGATAAAAACAACTGCCCTAAGCAGGTGGGCTGCTACTGCTGCCACCCTGTTAGACGGGTATGGTAGCCAATGCTTTGCTACTGGGATGGAATAGACTTGGCCGGGACAAAACGTCAGTTTCTCTAACCAGGGATGTTTATTGCAGTCACTCTCCCAGCATTTTAAAGATATGACACTCCCAAGAAGTGTGAGAACCTTGCAGACCTGCCATGAGCCGCCACCCCCTCAGCCTGGGAGGTGAGTGTGCTGTGTACCGGTTTTACCACCCAAGACTGCTGAGAAACGAAACTGTTTCCTGCCAGAGGAAACCCTACTCGGAGGTTGGCTTGCAAAGTGAGATGTAGGTGCAGTTGTAGGGTCGGAGGGGGGGTGGGGGGTGCGGGTAGTTTTTCTATGATTTGTTTTTTATTGTCCTTTGCTAACACCAATAGATCCTTTTGAAACTCAAATCGTATCGCTTTTGGGCAATATATGGAAGAGGCTATTGAAAGCACGTGGTCACCGTGGAACATCATTTTTCGGAATAGTCCACGAACAGTGTTCAGGTGGCACCTTGGATCAGAGAACGTGACCAACCACCACAGAGCATAACTTGTGCTTCCACAGCTCACACTCGGGAGAAGCCTTGAGTCGCTATTGGCAAAAGTGCAGCGATGCCTCCCCCACCTGTAATAGCTCCCTCATTCACCCAGACTCCTTTTTATCCTCTGCCCAGGATGAGAAACACACCTTGAGCTAGCACGAGCTGACTTTTGTTCAACCCTTACCGCAGTGACTAATGAAAGGGCACGCATAAGCTGGCACTGATAGTTTAACCGGATCTCGGCTTGACATCCTTTGTGCATTTTTCTGCGTTGTAAGCACTTGTTCCGGCAGGTACAATTTGGCCGTGCACTTTAATATCTGTACAAACGGATTGTGTGTTTCACAAACAAGACATAATTCATGTTTTTTTTTTACATTAAATTGAAGGGCATTTGGTTTATTACAAAGAGCTAAAATGACAAAGGATATATATAATTACTTCCCTTGTAATAAAGTCTTGCAAAATAAAGGAAATCCAATTGTTAACAGTAAACAAAATATATAATGTTTAGTGTATGCAGTACCTCTGTTAGATACTCGTAAGAAATTCACTATTGCATCCAATGTGTACTTTTTGCATAAATGAATTTGGTTCGTAGAGAAAAACCTGAAGAGATGGTGTCTGTGCGTCTGTATAACTGGAATGTGTCACAGCAGCCACTCAATTCAGCATACAAGTGTGTAGAGGGCCCTTGTGGGTACCAGGATAATGGGCCCAGCTGAAGGTTTTAATTCTTCGATAACCCAGAATTACTTGACCTCACAGAGGGTACATAAACCACTGGAAAGGCTCACCTTAACCCTCCTCCTACGGACCGGTAACCAGAGTGGACAGGAAACTTTACCCCATTTGGTATGTTTGTACTAAATATGAGGAACTCTAGTGAGCACTTCAAGGGCTCTGTGCAAGAGACATGATTGCCAACAAAGTTCACATCCGGGTCATCTGCTGCTACAAAAGAATCAGTGTATGTGAGGAGGAACATTAAAGGTGTAAGGTCTTTGTGACCACCAACATCGTCCACGTAAACAGAAACCATTCATTCAGGAGGTCTTCGGAAACGTGTGGCAGTTTACAGCATTCTCAATTAGTTTAATCTCTGTAGCTCGTTTGGATTAATGTACGCATTTAAATGCTCGAAATACGGTACATATTTTAACGACAGTGCTAAATATAGTAAACTATGGGCCCTCTCAATTATTATGTGTGACAATAAGAATGTAAATCCTGTACAGTTCATGCACATGACGTCAAAGGTGACTCATCCACCTCTGGCAATTCATGCGCATGGCGTCATGTCTGACTCCCACCCATCTCTGGCACCTCATGCACATGACGTCAAAGGTGACTCATCCACCTCTGGCAATTCATGCACATGGCGTCATGTTTGAACCCCACCCACCCCTGGCACTTCATGCACATTGCGTGTTGTCTGACCCACATCCATCTCTGGCACTTCATGCACATGGCGTCATGTCTGACCCCACCCACCCCTGGCACTTCATGCACATGGCGTCATGTCTGACCCACATCCATCTCTGGCACTTCATGCGCATGGCGTCAAAGGTGACTCTCATCCACCTCTGGCACTTCATGCACATGGCGTCATGTCTGACCCCCACCCAACCCTGGCACCTCATACACATGGCGTCATGTCTGACTCACATCCATCTCTGGCACTTCATGCGCATGGCGTCATGTCAGACTCACATCCATCTCTGGCACTTCATGCGCATGGCGTCATGTCTGACTCACATCTATCTCTGGCATGTCAGACCCACATCCATCTCTGGCACTTCATGCACATGGCGTCATGTCTGACCCCCACCCACCCCTGGCACCTCATACACATGGCGTCATGTCTGACTCACATCCATCTCTGGCACTTCATGCGCATGGCGTCATGTCAGACTCGCATCCATCTCTGGCACTTCATGCGCATGGCGTCATGTCTGACTCACATCTATCTCTGGCACTTCATTCGCATGGCGTCATGTCTGGCCCACATTCATGTCATGCACTTCATGCACATGGCGTCATGTCTGACCCCCACTCACCCCTGGCAGCTCATACACATGGCGTCATGTCAGACTCACATCCATCTGTGGCACTTCATGCGCATGGTTTCATGTCTGGCCCACATCCATCTCTGGCACTTCATGCACATGGCGTCATGTCTAACCCCCACCCACCCCTGGCACCTCATAGACATGGCGTCATGTCTGACTCACATCCATCTCTGGCACTTCATGCGCATGGCGTCATGTCTGACCCACATCCATCTCTGGCAGTTCATACACATGGTGTCGTTCTTGACTCATCCATCTGTGGCTTTTGTCTTTTCTGTCCCTCACTGCCAGGTTTTGCCTGGCGGTGACGGACAGTAAAATAAAAATGGGTTTAAGTCCGCCCATTCTGACTGGGTGGACGGACATATAGCCATTTCTCCGAAACCCCTTACTCTCTCGGGCCGGGGGAGACGTTTTTCCATGGCAGAGACGGAGTAGTCACCACTCTGGCCAACTGTAAGGTCCGCCTGCCTTTTAGTTTGGTGGGCGGCCCACTGTACTTATCCGCTCATACAGAAATCAGGCTCCAAGTCTGTGAAGAACGAAGACATCACGGAGCAGTAAAGTTCCACTGACCACAAGACTCCTGGATGCTTTCGATCGCAGGTGCAAGTCACACCTGTGAAGGTGTCTCATGGAGAGAGATTGCAAGTGGGGGGGGGGCAAAAACACACAATATGTGAGGCACACACCACAAATAGAATCACAGTAAGTCAGTGCTTAAATAGTATCTGTTATTGATTATAATTTCTGTATGGCTTCTGCATGGCGGTTCATATGGCAGTTTTGTCTTCTCTGAGCTATGCACATTACAGGCTTTATAATCATCCAAATCAAAAGCGCACAGATTGTCGGCCTCACTAGGAAGATAGCATTCGCCTTCCCTACAGGTATAAAAGCATGTGACGTGCGGCTAACGCTTAGATCTCAGCAGGTTGCTCTCAACCCACTACGTTTCCGTAGTGCCCTTGTGTGCGTTGCCTCACTGAGTCCGTAGGCGTTTCTTTCTCTCGATCACATTGTCTTGTTTTCCAAACAATCACGGGTTATCCCCTAGGTCTGGAGGTCACCGGAGGCGCGTTTCCACCAGGGGTCGCTGTTGTACTTCAAAGAGAAAACCCGCAAGTGGAAAGAGAGGTGCCTGGCTGTGAGGGGAGACTACACGCTGGAATGGGAGGAAGAGAAACCGGTAAGGGGGTGATTAAGAAGCGCTCTCTGTTGTTTCAAATGGGATGTGCTAATGGGAACACGCTCTGGCTTCCAGCTCTGCAGTATTGGGGTAGGGCAACTGAATGCACGTCTACACCATGGATGCCCACTCACCAAAAAGCTAAGGTTAGCAGAAGTCACATCCCCTGTCCTTTGACCCCAATGGCATCACAGGATGTGAGGTCATATGACATTTGACCTTTTGTCAGTTTCTCAACTGTCTTTTTTACATCTTGCTCACCAGTCTTTTTCACCTGTTCCTCTCTCTTATTCACCACCCCGTCACCTCCTCTGTCATCTGTGTCTTCCTTATTGATCTCCTTATTTTCTCACATGTTCTGTCTCGTTTTCGACTCTTTCAGCTGTCTCACACCTTTCTTACTCCCTTGTCTATCTCTCACTTGTCTGCCTCAATATCACCTTCACCTCTATATCTCTCAATTTCCCCCTCTTCCCCACCCGTCCGTCAGCTGTTTCTCAAAGCTGCCTCTGTGTCTCTCTCTAAACTGTGTAACCACTTTATAGCTCATTCAGCTCTGTCAATTTATCACCACTCTTCCAATTGTGTCTTTTTTTCCTGATGTCACTTTCTCACATCTCCTATCTCCCCACTCTCTCTTAGCTGCCTCTGTATTACTTGTTCATCTCAGAGATGTATCAGGAGTCTCTGCTACCTACAACTGTCTCTCGGTTGTCTAGCACTAGTTATCCCTCTATTTCTTTTCTCATACCTCTTTTTGTCTCTCACTGGTCTCCATCTTCTATGCCACGTCTCATACTGTCACACCCTTTTACCTTTATTTGCCTGTCTCTGACCCTCTGACTCTCTGCAGTCTCTTTGTCACTTATGTGTGTATCACCTATCGCTCTCTCTTGTCTCACTCTCTTCCACACCTGTCTGTATCTCTTACACCTGTCACCTCTCAGTCCATCTGTAATCCCTCTATCTTTCTTGCACACAGGGGCGGCTCCTCCCTTAGGGAGGAGGAGCGTTGCCCCCGCCAGCAGCGGCAGCTGCAAAACCTTTACTAGAAAACAATAATAAACTGAGTTTATTATCGTTTTCTGGTAAAGGGGTTGGGCCATGGGGGGTGACGAGCAGTGAGGGGGAGTGCACAGCATGTAAGTTTGGCCAGCTGTTTCGGGCCGGCCAAATACACGTGCGCAGTAGGCTCTCTCCAGGCCAGCAACACAGTTGCCGGGATGGAGAGAGACTTCAGAGGCTCCCAGTCTGCCTGGGAGCGCCCTGAATGGCGCTCCCAGCCAATCCTAATGCTGCTCTGAGCAGCGTCAGGATTGGTGCAGGGCAGGCTGGGAGCCTGTACTAGCAGCAGAGGAGCGGAGGGAGCGGTGCGGCGGCGATCGAGGTAAATGTATCTTTTTAATTATTGATTAAATGTTTATTCTCCCTCCCCCCTCTCACGCCCCTTGCAGTGGCATAACAAAACTTGAGGTGTCTCCTGCAAAGTACACGGAGGTCACCTCCCCGGACCCAGTGAATAACCCAGGCAGTGTAGTGTGCTGTGGGGGTCCTCTGGAGCTCTGGGGAACCGCACACTGTAGGGGCTTGCGGGGGCTAATGTTATGCCACTGTGCATGCGTTCCTCGATCTCTCACATCTCGCTCCAGTGTCCTCTTCCTCCACTTCCTTTTGCTTTTATCCCTTATTACACCCTCAAAGTCTTTACTCTCAACCCCCACCCCTCTAACCTATCCTCTCCTGCCTTTCATGCTGCCTTGCATGTTCAGGAGCAGCAGGAGGAACAGAGATGGCCTTTGTCGACTCCACTTGCAACAATAAATAATTATTTTGCAAGTTTGTTACTCTCCCCTGAGGCCAGGTGTCATAAACACAGTGCTAAGGATTGCAGTTTGCAAGCCATGGGTCGCCACAGTGACCCCTGGAGACTCCTAAATAAGGAACATGGTCTACACTACTGGGAAACAGGATCTCAGTGCAATCTAGAAAAAACTGCTGCTCACAGTCTGTGAATGCAAGCTTGGTATTATTGGGAAACACCTGCATGCAGGAACTGACCGTGAGGTCCAATCTCTGTGTATGGGGGAACAGCTAAATAGAGGACATGAATCCGAGCTCTGTTATATTGGAAAGTTGCACACACTCACAGACAGCAATCTCTTTCCTAAGCAAGTCCTTTTTAGGGTCAAGCGCACAAGCGCTCTGGCCTGTTGTAATCCCTCTGTGCGCTTTTAACCACACCCACTACTGCTATTCATTCTTTGTTGTGCTTGTCTTAAATGCTTCATTTTTATTGGTGCATTTTGTGGAATGTCCCTCCTTTTTGTGCTGAGTTCCCTCCCCGGCGATTTCACCAAGTGAATATTTTTGTTGACTATCACACTGCGTCATACTTCTTCCTATTACCACGTGTGATGGCACCTCCTCTGGTTTCGGTTTGCCTTTCATCTCAGCTGTGATCCTTTCTAGACATTCATGAAAGGAGCCAATAACTCCTGTGTTCACGCTCATGGCTGTGATGCTTTGAATTGACTTTCTTATGTCAACTGTTTTACTTTTCATTTTCAATTTATGTGGCAAGAAAAGTCCTGTTAGGAATTTACAACACTATTAGCTCTAAATCGAGCAAACACGAGACCCATTGCATTGCAAATGCTTGTTTTAGGTTCGCCTACCAGACAGTGCAAGTTGTCTTCTTGTTAAAGACCTATTGTGGGTTTACCAAGAACGTACAGTGGGCTTAGAGCCCACCCATTGCCTAACACTGGTTGGCATTATTATCACTCTCAGTTGATTGCTTCTTATTTATTGGTGTGTCTTCCTCTTCTTGTGCTTGCCCCTCCCCTGGAGGCTAGCCTCTTTACCATCCTCTCTGATTGTGTCCTTCCACAGTTCTGTACTACAGGGGAGCTGTTACACACTGGCTGTCACGGCAAGCTCTGTACTAAAGGTAAACAGCTACATACAGACTCCGACTGTCAGATCTGTAGTAAAGGCAAACAGCTACACCCTAGCTCTGACTTTGAGCTCTGTACTGTAGGGAGACACGTGCACACTGGCTCACACTGCAAGCTCTGTACTAAAGGGAGACAGCTGCACACTAGCTGCGGGATCTGTACTACTGTGAAACAGTTGCACATCGGCTCTGATTTTGAGCTCTGTACTAAAATGAAACAGCCATACACTGGCTCTGACGACAGTTCTGCACTAAAAGGAACCAACCAGGCATAGACTCTGACTGTGAGCTCCAGTAGCAAAGGGATCCAGTTATACAATGACTCTGATTGCAAGCTCTGTAGTGAAGAGAACTGAGTGTGAGCTCTGCACTGAAGGTAAACAGCTACACATAGATTCTGACTGTGAGCTCCAGTAGCAAAGGGATCCACCTACACAATGACTCTGATTGCAAGCTCGGTAGTGAAGAGAACTGAGTGTGAGCTCTGCACTGAAGGTAAACAGCTACACATAGATTCTGACTGTGAGCTCTATAGTAACGGTAAACAGTTGTACATTGGCTCTTACTACAAAATCTGTACTAAATGGGAAAAGTTGCACACTGGTTTAATCTGTTAGCTCTTTACTAAAGGGAAACAGCTACACATGGACTCAAAGAGACTTGTATTAAAGGGAAACGCTGACACATAAACTCTGACTGCAGGTTCTGTAGAACAGAGAAACATCTACGCACTGGCTCTGACTTTGACCAAAGTACATTGGGAAAGAGCTACATGTTGGGTAAGAGTGCAGTTCTGTACTCCGGGGAACAACAACACATCGGCACTGGCTGTGACCTCTGTACCTAAAGGAAACAGCCACACACAGACTCTGGCTGTGAACTCTATAAGGTTCTGGCTACAAGATCTGTACTAAAAGGAAAACGTTGAATATAAGACGTTGACTGTGAGGGCTGTACCAAAAAGAAAGAGCTACACACTGGATCTGACTGTAGTGAAGGAAAACAGCTAGACATAGACGCTGATTGCAAGCTCTGCTTCCATAGGTTATCCACAAGTTGTGTCCAAAGATGACACCTCTCTCAACTTCCCTTTATTCACTCTCCTACTTTACGCATTCTGTTTCAATATGCCTTTTTTCTCTGCTCTTCATGATTTTCGCTTTGTTTATTGATCTTGTTTGAAGAGTTTCAATCTGCTTATCTTCTGCTTCTTGAAATGCATCAAAGGTTACTTCAAGGATTTCATAGGGAAATCCCACAGGGATGCAGAGCTTTGATTGTGTGCTTTGTATCTACAGGTCCAGGCTAAATGTGGTCTATCAAAAGCATGCTCTAGTCTCTCTGGGTACAAGCTGGCCACCTCTCTCCAGGAATATGCTCGACTTGTGGGAGCCTTTTGTCAGAGCCGAACAGGTAAGAAAAGAAACTAGGGCCGACTCATCGTAGGGTGATACAGGAGGGTTGGATTCTCTGATATTAGCTAGTATGACCCATCTAAATCTGTGGATTACAAGTCATTTCCCCCAGAATGGGGAATAACATGGACACCTGGGAATTCTGGGTCCAAGTCTTCATTACTCTCCCCCCCCCACCATTATGACAGAACTAACAGCCCCAAGTCCACACATTTATGGCATGTGCGGGCTTTTAAAAGGCCCTTTTGGCTGGTGGTGGGTGGGAGCACTTCAGGTGCAAGGGGAAGTCGTTGCTGATCATTCTGTTGGCTGGGTCGAGTGTCTCCAGGCCCAGAATTTTCGGTTCTGGAGTTTGAAGACCTGATCATTCCAAACCAAGCAGCTCTGGAAAACGTAGAATGTCCGGAGTGGTATCCCTACCTCACCTCTTTCCAGGAATACATTTCCAAGCCAATAGTATTGAGGGACCATAATTCATCCAGGCCCAGATTTACTAAGGCTTTGCGCTGTTGCAAAGTGATGCAAAGTGATACAAAGCTATGCAAAGCAAGGCATTGGTATTTACTTTTCAGTGCAAAAGGTATTTTGTGTTGGAAGGGCGCCCTTTTCTGAGGGCAAAATGCTATTTGTTTTGCTTTGCGTCACTTTGCAGCAAGGAGGCGTTACCCAGGGGTTACTTGGCCAGATGAGCTAAAAACCCATAGGTTTTGATGCAAAGCCAGATCTACTAAGATATGTGGACTGGCCTTTGCATCAAAAACGATCACCTCCTTGAAGCTGGCCTTAACAAGGGAAAGTATTTTAATGTCCAAAAAGCCTCATTTATGCCATGTGTGTTGAATTGCGTAGCACACATCCAGTAGGTGGGATCCCTGTGAAATTGTCTAGGCATAGGAATTTGCCCTGAAAGGTATTCTTGCAGTACAAATCCTAAACTTGACAGCACTCACTCACCACTGCACCCTAGTACCAGGCTGTGAGTGGCTGAAGACAACCTGTATGTGTGCCAACGGAGGGGAGCGGCTGATCTTAGTAGATATGGTTTTGTGCTGTGTTTACCCCATTGCAAAGAACAGTACAGCACGTTTGGTTGCTGTACTGCATTGTGTGAAAAATTATGAAACCTGCCCACAGAGCTCCAGAGAAAGCTGTTCAAATCATATAGCCTACAAGAAGGATGTCAAATGCACAGACCACGAGGGAAGGTTACAACATTTAAACAGTGCATTGAGTGGGGAAGCCTTGAGCCGAAGAGTAATTAAAGTTGCCTGATACACATTCCCTTAGGAGAGTTGTATATTATGTAACTACAAAAAAGCCTGTCTCACACAAAGAGACATCAGAGGCCTATCGAACTACACACTAATAATGTGATCTGACAGAGCACAACGCAAAGTGCCGACAGTGAACACAGGGAGGGGTGTTCTCTGCTCAGCACAGGGTGGTCTCTCGAGGGCCGGCACCAGGCATGGGCAGTGTGGGCAGCTGCCCAGGGCCCCGCGCCTTCTCACTGTGATGGGCCCCCCACCTGTCCATAACCTTATTTAAAGGCATCAGCTGTACGAGTTCCAGGTGGCCAGCTTCCTCCCTTGGCCTTGCAGCCATGCAGCGCGCGAGACCCAATGACGAGGCCTCCTTCTCATAGGCCCTGCAGCCGTAAGGGCAACATGACCCCTTCTTCCCTGGCAGCTGCTGTGGGCGGGGTTTCTGGAAGGTATTCCGGTTCCGTTGGAAGTCTTGCAATTGCCCTTCTAAAGACAGGCTGTGCTGGCACCTCTGTCTCCTCCCTCTCTGCCAGGTCCCTGCATCTGCACGATAACAGCCATTAGACAGGGCTTGTACTTAGGTGTGACGTGAGCCCTGCCCCTGCGTGAACGAAAAGGAGGGCACCCAGCAGGGCTCACAGAACAAGGAATGGCCTCGCATTGCAATGGGCGCTGCTCACTTCCAATGAGAAGAAAGGGAGAAGAGACGAAAACAAGAGAGAGGTGTTTTTTTTTACAATTCTGCTTTATTGCTTTTTAAACAATGTGAAGCATGTGAATACAAAAGTAACATTTTCAGAGTGACTCTAGATGAGTATTAGCACTCAGTGTCTTTCGTTTTCATGTAATTTACATGAAATGAAGGATTGTGTCTGTAGCAAAACACGCAGAGATGATAAAATTAAGTTGGAATAAAACGAAAGGGGTAACCCCACATCCATTATTATCACCCCGAGGGAGCACAATAAACCCTCCAGGTCACATTCATCTCACGTTCATGTCAGTGATTTTCAAAGGTTTGTTTCGAATAGAAGGTAAGATATTATTACCATACCGAACTATAATGCCACTTTAACATTTGTTTTTTTCATTGCATTTCTAAGGTTTTTTTTTAACATAAAGTAATGTTTTATTGTCACACATTACTACTGGGTGGGTTGTTATACTAGATATCTATGAATCCCTGCTCTCATCTTATCACACTTATCTACCCATCATCATATGTCATGTCTCTATCAAACTATCCTCCATTCCCACTCTGACTCATCCCAATTCCTTCCTACTACTTTCATCTCCTAAATAACTCTGCCTAAGCTCTTCCCTCCGCTTCCACATCTAACTCACCAAACCTCACTCTACTACCGTGACCTCCCACACAACCCTACTAAATTCTCCCTCATTTATCTCACCTTGCTACTATGATCTCCCTAACCCTTCCACAGACTCTTCCCTCCTCCATCCCCTTTTACTCATCCCAAGCCTTTGGGTTGAGTAAATGAGGGATATATTCCCAATTAACACTTCTGGATTTCTTTCCTCCTCCACCCCTCCATTACTCCAGTCAGTCTAACTAACAAACTCTTATATCCGCAGTTCATATTTCCGGATACTAATCCATCACTAATCCTTGTTGGGTTCCAGAGTAGCGTGCTACTCGCTGAAAAGCGCTTCAACGCCTCGTCAGGGGTAGTAAGCGCTATACAATACAATACATAGCCCATGAAGCCACACATAGCCCATGAAGCCACACATAATTTCTTACTTCACACATCCCAATGGGCATCACTAATCCCCAGCATCATGCTTACTCCCATCTGATATCCTACTTCCCATGTCCCCGAGGGCACCTAAGGAGGTCTGGTGTCCTCTTTTGCCTTTAATAGAATTATCGAGGGAGAGGCAAATCTAAAGGGGTAAGACACACCAAAGAAGGTAAGAGTTTGGGGAAATGATAGCATACAGCAGAGAGGCGAGAGCTGAACATAAGGGGCAGAACAGCAAGAAACAGCAAGACGCTAGAGGAAAGGGAGAGGGTAGAAGGAGTGATGTGTAGGGCAGAATTGGTTTGAGAAGGGAAGAGTCTTGGTGAGGTAAAAGGAATAGCATGCAAAGGAGAGGAATGTAAAAGGGGCAGAATCCACAAAAGAATGTAAGAGGCTTGGGCAGAGTGGAAAGGTTGAAGGGGAGCAATAGATGTAAAGTAACACAAGAACAGTGGTGTATTGCAAACTGATGGGACCCCCGTCTGCAGAATGTGATGATGGGCCCCTAAGTCTCCCATATCTCACAGATATTCATTGGCCCTGGGCTGAAAGGGAGCCCCCTGAAGTGTTGGGCGTCCATCTGTGCTGCAGGGGCCTGTGTTGTGGCCCAAGAGGTGAAGCAAGATAATAGGCTGGGGGAGAAGAGTGGTCAATAGCAGCAAATGCAGGGGAGAGGATGACGCAAGAGTGGAAGAACAAGCAAATGGAGGGTAGAGGTAAGAGAGAGATGAAACATGAAGAGTAGAGCATGTGGGGGAGGTGTAGATGCAAGATGGCCACCACCAGAGAGAAGAGGCTAGGGAAAATGGAGAGTTGGACATAAAGGGGGCAGAACCATTGAACAAATTTGAAGTTGGAGAGAAAGATGAAAGGTGAAAGGCAGTGCTTTGATAGGAGAGGTATATTTATGAAAGGCAGAACCACCAGGAGAACTTAAATGCACGGAGAGGGAATGGTGAGAGGTGGATATAAGAGGGTGGGCCAATGAAGAGGCTGGGGGAGAGAGACACGGGAGAGGTAGATTTTTAGAGAAGTAGAACCAACAAGAGAAGGTTAGAGGCTGGGGAGAGATGAGAGGTGAAGTGCACACCAGGTAGGTTAGAGGCTGATATAATAGGGGCAGAATCAGTGAGAAAGGTAAGAGACAGTAGAAGAGATACGGTGAAGTGTAGTGCTTTGAGGGGAGAAGTGGTTGTAAGAGAGGCAGAAAAAGTGAGAAATGGTACGAGGCAGAGGGGGTAAAAGTGGAGAGTTGGACGTAAAGGGGACATACAAGCAAAAAAGTTAGGAGGCTGGAGGAAGAAATGAGAGTTGAAGGGCATTACATGGATGGGGGATATAGATGTAAGAGAGGCAAATCAAGAAACCTTATAAAGAAAAGAGAGAGGGAATGGTGAGAGATGGATGTAGAAGGGCAGAGTCAGTGAGAAAGGTAAGAAGTAGAGGGAGAGATGAGGTGAAGTGTACAGCATGGAGAACAGAGGTGGATATAAGAGGGACATAACCAGAAAGAGAAACAACGATGCTGTGGAAAGCAAAGAGATTTAAAAGGGTCAAAATTCACAAAATAAGGTTAGAGGCTGGCGGAAAGATAAGAAAAAGAGTAGCACATGAAGGGAAAGAGGTGGTGCAGGAGCAGTAAAATCAGTGAGAAACGATTAGAGAGTTCAGAAGGATGAAAATAGACAGAATATGTAAATGGGGCAGAACCAGTGAAAAAAGTTGTGCGACTGGGGTAAGGATGAGAAGTGAAGGTATGGTAAGAGACACGTCTGTAAGAGAGGCAAAGCCAGCAAAAATATTGGCAGAGTGGCAAGAGAGGCAACAGAGAGAAGATGAGTGGATGGAAGAGAGAAAAACCACCAAGCGATAGTGAAAAGTTAGATAAAGGGGAGAGAGGAGTGGAAGGTGGATATTGAATGCGCAGAACCAGCAATAGATAGTTAAAGACTTAGTGAGTGATGATAGATGAAGAGTAGATGAGGAAGGTAGAATTTGATGTAAGAAGGGCATAATCAGCAAGAAGAGAGAGTGAAGGAGGAAGAGAAGAGAAGAGGTGAATGCAACAGGGTCAGAACCAGCAAGAGAAGGCGATAGGCTGAACAAGAGTACACATAAAGACAAGTAAAGCATAAAGGAGAGAGTTGGATGTAAGTGGGCAGAATCTGCAAGAAATACTAAGAGGATACTGAGCCTTCTGCCAAAGTTTGCAATTCCCTGCCTCTTTGTTTTCCATGTAGAAAATTTGATATTATTTTTGCGATGTGTGTCATCCTCATAAATGTTTGTGATCCTGAACCATCCTCAACATGTCTGCAGAATTACAGCCTGTTCTCTATGTACTCTTACTCCTTTTGACCTTTCTATTAAATCATCATTGTCAAAAATCCTTGAAAAAGAAAATCTGCTTCATAGACATTAATTAACTCACTGACTGTGTGCCAGTTGACTTCTGACCTTTCCATGAGTTGGGAGTAGCATATCATGCAGTGTCAGAACATGTGTGTCTGGACCCTTCACAATTTGGCAAGTGTATTCTCAGATGTTAGGGACAGGTGACTTGAGATCTTTAAAACTGCAACTCTGAGGGATTATGGCAGCTTTATTTTGAAAGTCAAACACCACCTCTCCCTACCTACTTCACATTGCTAGATTTCGGGAAGGTAGAGCAGCCTTGAAATTGCTAAATTATAGTGTTATATTTGTCAATTTCCCATCCAGTGCTTATAAATCAACCACTACAGACTGGAATTTAAGGTATCCCCTTGACTTACCTCCATCCTATCTGAGAGTTTTCAAGCAATCCACCCCCTGCAATTTCCATGATGTTCTAAATATGTGACCTGTGGAATTATTTGGGCTTCAGCTGTTTGTTCTGTATCCTTCCCAGTTATTCATACAATCCTTTGGTTTATTGCTCGTGTTCTATTCATAATGATATCCAAATAATCATTTCATCCAATGATAGTCTGGTCTCTACCCAAGGAAACATTTTTGGACTTGCACAAAATCAGTTGTTTCTGGATAAATACAAATTAATTAAAACCTTATAGAAAAACATCAGGAGTCATCATTTTTAAGGGACCTGGTACCACATACAGGGGGTCATTCCGACCCTGGCGGTCATAGACCGCCAGGGCCGGGGACCGCGGATGCACCGCCAACAGGCTGGCGGTGCATCCAGGCCAATTCTGACCGCGGCGGTAAAGCCGCAGTCAGAAAAGGGAAACCGGTATTCCCGCCGGTTTTCCCCTGGCCTGAGGAATCCTCCATGGCGGCGCTGCAGGCAGCGCCGCCATGGGGATTCCGACCCCCTTCCCGCCAGCCTGGTTCTGGCGGTTTTGACCGCCAGAACCTTGCTGGTGGGAACGGGTGTCGTGGGGCCCCTGGCGGCCCCTGCAGTGCCCATGCCAATGGCATGGGCACTGCAGGGGCCCCCTAACAGGGCCCCACAAAGATTTTCAGTGTCTGCATAGCAGACACTGAAAATCGCGACGGGTGCAACTGCACCCGTCGCACCCTTTCCACTCCGCCGGCTCCATTCGGAGCCGGCATCCTCGTGGAAGGGGGTTTCCCGCTGGGCGGGCGGCCTTCTGGCGGTCGCCCGCCAGCCCAGCGGGAAACTCAGAATGACCGTCGCGGTCATTTGACCGCGATGCGGTCATTCGGCGGCTCCCGCCAGGCGTGCGGTTACCGCCGCCGGCGGGAGTCAGAATGACCCCCACAGTCTGTTTGGTGGCCTGTGGAGCTAGGCCACTCAACCACCTTGGTTGAGTCAGCAAGCACATCTTGGATTCATTTTCCAACATCTTCTTTCTTTGTCTGAATAGTGTGCCAACTACTTACTTTTACTACATCAACAGGCAGCACAAAATCATGCATTTTCACATCTGTCACTGCCGCAAGGCTGTTGTACAGTCAATGATCTTCTCACAACCAGATTGCATACATGTTCCCTGTCTTGGACTTCCTACCATTTGCATTACGTACCCTTCAGATCATTAAGAACAGTGGTAGGATACTTATCTGAGGCTTTCCCAGATGCTGTATCATTTCTATTCACCTTTCTGCATTCTGTTGTTTCCTGTTACCAAGCAATCTATCCATTTGCCATTCTGCAGTGCATAAAAAAGTCCTCTCTTTCTTCAGCACCATACTAGTTATTACATTCATTCTAGAATCCTACACTCTTTGACAGCCATGCTCCTGTGCCAGCCTTAAACTAAGAGGGAAAATATTAGTGGCAAACCCTTCTTTTTTTAGCTGCACAGGACTGGAAATCTCTCTCTCCTGAGCTATGGTGTTTCTTAAATCTTCTGGAAAAACTAAACCTGGTCTTTCTCTACATTAGTACTGTCTGCACCTTTCCTTTGCAAATCCCTTAGCACCAGGATACCTTCTTGTTGTGGTATTTTAATTAATCTCTTTCAGTATAACAATAACTAAAAAAATGTGCATAAACTGCACCACTTGGTGTAGGTTAGCAAAACTCCAGAGGATTGGGGAAAATGAAGAAGCACATATATCTTGCAAAAGTAGTTTGAAGGCTTATTAGGTATCTGCTCCCACGTGTTTTACTGTGCACCGTTTGTCACAAACAGTCCAATAAACTAGAACTGTATGTGCTACACACTAGTTATACTGTCCCAGAGTGTATTCAAATACCAGTCTGCTGCATAGGGTCTGTCTGGGCATGATCACAAAGACAGATGGATCACTGACTAGTGCAAAGTGACAATGGGGAGGCTTGGGCAAGCACAGGATGTAGCGCGCCTTTTAAAACAAATTATCCAAACCTCAAGTGACAGTGAGGCCTGGGGAAATTGCTACCTTTCAACAGCACAGTTAGAATTAGCCTTACTTGGGAGGTGAGGAAAAGGAGGAATGTACAGGAGAAGGGGGCTGCAGACGGGAGCTGACTGAGGAGTGAGGGGGTCATTCTGTAGAGTATATCAATGCACATCAAGTAATCGGCCAATCATCAAGCTTATGTAAGTAGGTGGTCATTAACTCTGGGGAGGCAAATATTGAATTGTTAATTGAAAGGATCGAAAGTATTTGATTAGGTAGTCTGGGTCATGACTGAAATAACTTGTGAATTATGGAAATGGTCTTTTAAGAGTCTTGCATTCAATTATCTCTTTAACCAAGCAGGTGCGAATTGGTTAGTACTAATTAGACTAAATATGAGTCAAGCGACATTGGTCTGGGATGGGAACCTTCACAATTTGGCAAGTGCACTCTCAGATGTGAGGGACAGGTGACTTGAAATCTTTAAAACTGCAAATCTTAGGGATTATGGCAGCTTTATTTTGAAAGTCAAACAACATCTCCCCCAACCTACTGCGCTGAGTCTGCTATAATAAATCCCTCTTTTTGTTGCTTTAATTTACTACTAGTCTGTTTAGTGAATGGCTCCAGTATAGCTTTTAGCAGATTTTGCCCTAAGTAAAATTTGTTGTCCCTTTTTAGCCATTTCACCTTTAAAGCTTTAAATCAGTTCAGCTCTTTGCTTCTCTTCAAAATTGAGTTTGAGAGTAATTGTTGTGATGAGGTGTTCAATTTGTGGGTGTGGTCCAGACTTTGGTGCTCCTGCCTGCCAATATTTTAGCCACCCCACCTGTGAATGTCATCTGTGCTGTCTCATCCTCTTATCATCTGCAATGGGTGTTTTCATTTGTTTCCTGGAGCACTCGCAGGCAACTTACCTGACCCAGCATTTATTCCTTTTTGTTGATGCCCCAGGTCTGCTGAAGACCAAGGGGGTTATTACAACTTTGAAGGAGGTGTTACTCCGTCCCAAAAGTGACGGTAAAGTGACGGATATACCACCAGCCGTATTACGAGTCCATTATATCCTATGGAACTCGTAATACGGCTGGTGGTATATCCGTCACATTTGGGACGGATTAACACCTCCTCCAAAGTTGTAATAACCCCCCAAATGTCTTAACCTTAAACTTCACTGGTGCAACCGGAGGATTGGGAAGTCACCTGAAGACCCACTCCATAGATCTGTGACAATCTGACTTGAAATTGTAATCATGCACTAATCTGGAAACATTGGAGTAAAAATATCTGTTTTGAAGAGACCTACACCTAGCTTTTCAACCCAGTTTGATGTATTGTATTTCCACATAATAGAGCTTTAAGATATTTGCACTTATTTTATTAGGGTTATTATTTGTAGCCATCTCAGTGATATCTAGACTAGATAAGTAGCTTCTTGCAAAGCTGTTTCAACAGTGCCAGAAAATTAACGGTCAATTGACACTGCCTATGATGTCACTTCCTGTGATATTACATGTTAGGGAAATTAGATGATGCAGCTCCTAACTTGCCCAGGGCCACACAACTAGCCCTGGGTCTGTCAGTGCGCACAAATTCCAGGAGTGTGATGCTGTATTCCCATTTCTTTTCTTTCAGTTGGGAGCTCTGCAGACTGGTTGCCTTCCCTCCCTACAGCCTTTCCCCTCTTCCTCTATCATCCCTTCTGCCGGCACTACTACTTCTGCTGCAGCTCGGCAGAGTCTCAGCACGCCTGGAAGTGCGCCCTTCAGGAAGGGATCCGCCATCACAATACAGGTACGTCAGGGTGCCACTGAAGCAAGAGTCCCATTCCGTACACAGTGTCTTGCACGGCCCACCTACCACAGAAGCCATAGACAAAGGGAGTTGGGGGGGTGGTCTGCCCAGGGGCGGCTCCTTCACTATGGCAAGAAAGCATCGCACTAGTTGACAAAATCAACGATAGTTGCACTATCGTTTTGTTTTTCATTTTCACCTGCTGGCTCAGACAGCAGACAAGGGAGGGGCGGGCTGGGTCACAGGAGGTGGGAGGGGGAGGAGTACAGAGTGCACCTAAGTGTGTATGTGTGTTTGGCTGGCTGTCTCAGGCCGGCCAAACACACATGCACATTTAGGTTTCTACAGCCCAGCTGTGTTTAACAGTTGTGCTGGAGAAACTGCACAGACCCCAGGGCTGTGTCGGAGCGGTAGTCACTGCTGCTCAGACCAATCCAGATGCCGCTTTCATGCTACGTTTAGCATGAAAGTAGCGCCAGGAGCACTGAGCCTGAGCTGGTGTCCCAGTGAATGCTGGGACACCACATCGAGGGAAGAGGAGCAACGTGACAGGAGACGGAGATGGCAGGAAGGTAAGTTTATTTTTATTTTTTTCATTTTCCCCCCTCTGTCTCCGCATCCTCCTCCCCGCCCCTCCCCTTGAGATTCGCGGCTGGGTGTTCCTCAATGACATCTCATGTGCATCCTTTAGAACGAGTCCTCTACAAAGGCCTTGTAGGGTCTGGGGGTCTCCATGACATCTCATATACATGCTTAAAGGGGTATGACAATGCTCACTGTCACATAAGCTGCAGGCAGGTGGTTGGGGGGTGCCCATTCCAACTCAGGTACTTTCTGACACTGGTCTCATGGGTCCATCTCCACAGAAGCAGCAGGGTGGGGGGGGCATTCTGCATATCAATCATGTGTCCTACAAGTTACGCATAAATATCTACGCGCATCTTACCTTAGAAGTGTTTATGCACCCACCCCCAGCGTGCTTCTAGTCCCTACCTCACCCTGATGTTGCCTGCGCATAGGAACTGCCTGTTGTAGCTGCTCGTGCGCTGCCTAAGCCCTCTGTGCACACTCCAGTTAAGTACTGTCGATGGTCGCCCCAAACTGCCTATGCACGCTCTTCCTACCACTGTCTTTGAAAGCATTACCCCGTCGATAAAACACGAACTCTTTTTTTATAATCAACTAATGAATTGACATGTTTTAAAATATTTCTTAGCAGGTTTTAACAATGAACTGATCTAGGATTGACTTTAAGATGTTTGTGTGGTATTTGTGGAGAGTATTGTAAACTTTTGCATAACCTTTCCTTTATTTGGCGACGCTGTAAGGAGAGGAATGTTTAAGAAAAGCTATGACTTGTGGAAAATTATTTTTAATCTGGAAATGTATGATTTTGGAAAACAATATTTGTTTTTTATATAGTAGTTCTTAACATGGGACAAAAACAATAAATGTTTTGACTGACTGTCAATTATCCCTGCTTGCTTCCTGCGCCTGTCAGTGCACATTCAATCCTGTTTTTCTCTGAGAACACCCATTCTGTTGCATCCCGCTAGTGCTTTCGGTGAACATCAATTTTGTAGCTGTTTGGCATATCCAACCTCTCCACCTGTTTCTGTTTGTGGTCAATCCACCAGTTTTTTATTATTCTGCACTACTTTTGTTCTTGCTGTCTATTCACACCCACCCTGTTAGTGTTGCTCTCCTACCCATCCCATTCCTCTCTATGTGGACTCTTTCCTTTTAATGCACACCCCGTCCTCTGGTCTCTGTGCAGTCCCCACCCTCTTACTCTCCAAGCACACCCACCAAGTTCGTCTATGTGCGCTGCCCCTGTTCTTCATAGAAGAGTTCTGTTCTCGGGCACGTGACCTTCCGCCTCTGTTCTTCGTCAGTTCTGCAGAGAGGAAACTCGCCGCACGTGGAGGCATTTTTGGAGTCAGTTCGCTTCTTCCGCCAGGAGAAGGGACGCTATGGTTCATGGGACCAGCTGCTGGGCACCGAGCCAGAGGTTTGTGGATCACCCATTGAGCTGAGCCAGGCCCTGCGAGATCACTTGCCCCCTGGCCCAGCCAATTATTGTGCCATCAAAGAGGGCAACTAGAAATGGGCTTTAGAAGGTTTTGGAACACACCCAGTGGCTATAGGCAGGGCCACTGCAATTATGTGGCAGGGAGGCCCCAATTATGTGGCCAGGTCGACTAAATTATTCGGCACGAAAAGGAAAATTATGCGGGTAGTGGGGCACATTTTGCTATGGTATTAATTATTGTCCTTTTTACACATCGTAACACTATGTGGACAAAGATTTCACCTTAGTAGTATTAGTTTAACATCCAAATAAGGCAATAGGCAATTGAAAGATCAACAGTCAACCTTTGTGCTGTGACTCATGTCACTACGTTTTTAGTAACTTTTGATCTGTTTGAGCTAAAAACAAAACTTTTTTGGTACAATCTGCAGATTATGCAGCAGATGATGCATCATTTCCATCATTTTGGGGGAAATGCAGCAGCCGCAGAATCTCATAATTTTACTGGTCCTGGCTGTAAGCCTAGTTTATTACCTGCTGAGCTCCATGGAGGCACTATCCAGCATCTGGCACCACATCCACTGGTATGGTGTGTTACCTGTCTCATCATTAATATACAGGGTAGGCTTGCTTCAAAATCGGTAAATACATTTTGCAGCATAAACGCATGGCCCTGAAAAAGAGGGAGGTCTGGAAATTATGCCTCCTGTGTCTCTCCTCTTCTGACGCTCTAAGCACTGATGTCAACTCTATCAGAATCATTAATCTAAGGATAGAGTATCACTCAGTTAATAGCTCACCAATAACAAGTGCAGTGATCTGAAGGTCATAAGTTTGAATCTCAATAAGGCCACCTCAGTTTTCTTTCCTTATAGGGTTGGTAAATTTAGTGCAATAAATTAGGTAATAGTCTGTTAATTACAGCAAAAGTTCAGTGTGAAGTGCTATTATATAATGGTGGTTGCCAGGGGCTGCGGCAGAATTGTTTTGAGGGGATGGGGCATAATGTTAACATTTGTGGCGTCCCGGACTGTGTTTGGCAGGGGCCGTACCAGTGCAGGCAGTGTACCACTATGGCGGCCGTAGTGTTACGCTGTACTGTGAGCCTGCACACCAGGCTGTACCTAAGTCCGTGGTGTGGGGGGTAAAGCGCCCATGGTGGTAGCCACTGTGTAGTTATAGTTATGACCTATGGCCTGAATATGATCTTGGCGGATGGGGTTACTCCGCCACAAACTGTCTGCCGTATTACGATTCCATTATATTCTATGGAAATCGTAATATGGCCGGACGGAACATCTGTCACATTTGTGACTGAGTATTCTATCAGCCAAGGTCATAATCAGGCCCCTAGTTACCATAGGAAGAGCATTTGTTTGGTTTGCTGACAACTTGGGCACCATTTGACACATCTTCACAAAACTTTCTAAAAAACTAAAGTTAATTCTCCTAAGCTCTGTCCTGATAAATTTCTCAGTGATCTATCAAGCGGCGGCTGAAAAAACAGGGGTCCCCAAATGCAATTTCCCTGCAAGTTTTCCATAGGAAAATTGAACAGTGATACCACAAAATATAAATGGCTGCACGGAATGACACCAAATTTGGCAGAAAGCTAGATCTAGGTCCAGGTATTAGGCTTCTCATGATTTGGTGTAAATCCATTAAATGCTGTTTGAGAAATTAAGGTTCAAATGCTATATATCTGTGTGGGTGGGTCCGTGGGAAGCTCTTAAGAGTCCCTTGATCATACATCTTCAAATAATAGAGTAATCTGATTGGCCAAGGGGACTTTTTTCCTGTTGGCCACATCGCTTCTGCGGGAGCAAAAGGCTCCTTCAAACTCACACGGGAGTTTGAGCTCTGGTGACTGGCTGCAACATGAAGAGAAATGTTGAAGCCGATATTTCAGGACACTGGCACTGAATCCCTGTGTCCAGAAAATTATAAAAAAGTAAGGTATGATGTGGCAAGAAAGGCGCTTGCTCACCCCTCTGGACCATGTGAGGGGGTCCCAGATGGACCCTCCAAGTCCGACTAAAAAAACATTGTTTTGAGTTTCTGTGACATCCGTGGGAGCCAGCATAGCACCCCAGGACTCCTGTGGGACTCCCATGGGAATGCAGGGGCCGCAGTGCCTCCTAGAAGAAGCTTGTGGGATCGGATTAAAAAATAAATAAAAAACAGGTGTGTGTCTATGGTGGTTTGCCGTGAACAGGTGACAGCCATTGGCGGTGGTGGGTTGGCTGCCTGCTAAAGTTGGGTGCAGGGTTAAAGACCGTGCAAGGCGAGGGGTAGCCTTACTTATGGTAATAAAATAATAGTTTACATTAAAAAATATATATAATTCACTGGAAAAGAAAAACAAAGGTTAAAGTGACATTATAGCTAGGTGTAGAAATAATATCCTACTATGCGCACCTGCCCCCTAAAAATGATAACTGCTACTCTCGGGATGGGGGCTGCACCCCACACTTTTATGTTAAGTAGGCCTCACAGGATGAGGTTTCTGGGGCCTGCATAGGCTCGGGGGGGCCACCTGCCACCTTCCTTTGAAAATCACTTGTGCACCACCCTCCTCTCGTACTGGGACACCTCAGGAGGTTAATTTTGTAAATGCACAGGACCATGCACTTTTTAAAAAAAATTGCCACAAATTTCTAGCAACATTAAAAAATATATATATAATTTTGGCCCCAAGTGGTTCCCTTGGTAACCCCACCCCAACCAGGCCTATGGGAGCAGGGTATTCCTACCCTGCCCCTTATATATTTTTTCCTTTTTTTTTCCTAAGATGGCTGCCGCCACATCATTGTTGGTGTGGTGGCAGCCAATCAGATCTCGTCTTGAGATCCACCATAGCATAACTTGTACAAAGTTTTTGAGTCTTAATTGCTCAGAAATTACTGTACAGCTTTACACCAAAACACAAAAAGCATGCATTCCAGACCAAGATATAGCTTTCTGACATATTTGGTGTAAATCTGTTTATTCATTTGGGCTGTAGCTGTGTGAGGTTCCCAACTTTGCAATGTGACATCTCTACCTTCGAGTCCGGCAACAGGGGGGTTGTGTTTTCTCTGTGGGACAGTGGCAGCAGTGATGGCAGGTGTTGTCCATTCGTGTCCAGTCATAGACGAAGGTGGAATGGGGAAAAAAGGGGAGTTTTCACCCCTTTTTTCCCCCTCAATCGGCCTATTCAGAAGTGGAGGTCGGACCGCCATATTTTGTTTGGCGGTAAGGCACATCCAAATCTGCATGACCAGAAGGGTGGCTGGGGTTCCGTCGGCATCCACTTTTCCCTCTCCTGCCTTTGATGTAGGTGGTTTTTCTTGGCGGAGGTGGGGGTTCAAATGCGGGCTTTTAGCTATGGGACCACCAACATCTAAATATGGCGGGCAGACCGTCATGGCAGGGGACGGGTTTTCAGCCAAAAGCTTAACGGCAGAGCCAAATCTAAATCAGGACCTTAGTCTTTTTTATACAATCCAAGTTCAAACTACACAAACTTTAAAAAATCTAAAGTTATAGTTATAACTTTCATTCACAATTTATCATTCACCTTCAAATTATTATAAGTAGAGGACCTCGTTACACACTCTATTTCAGCCCGCTAACCAGACTAGGGAAATTAAGTTTTCCTAACTATAACTAAGCTTTAACCTTTGTTTTTTTAATTGAATTTCAATGTTTTAAAAAGGTTTTTAATAAAAATGTGTTTCAAATCGTAGAGTCCAGTATCGCAAGTGGAGAGTTGTTATGTGGAGCGTCATACAATACAGTGGAGGAGAGTATTGTAAAGTCTATTGTCATAGGCTGAAGTATTGTAGATTGGAATTGAGTGGAGAAGAGTGTCGTAGCATATCATACAGTAGTGAACTGTTATAGACTGTAGTGCCATGGTGTCTCATTTAGTGGAGTCAAGTATTGTAAACTAGAACAGCGAGTTGAATAGTGGAATGTTGTATCGAACTATAGAGTAGGGTGTCGTAGACAGTCATTGAGTGTTGCAGAGTGTTTTAGAGTGGAGTAGGGTGAAGTAGAATGCATTAGAGTGGAGTATAACCAAGTAGAGTCTCGTAGAGTACAATGGAAGAGAGTGTAGTAGAGTGGAGTGCCGTGTCATATAGTAGAGTGGTGAATCATAGAAAGAAGTTGGGTGCTGCGTTTTCGAGTGTCAGACAGTGTGGTACAGTGGCATAGAGTGGATGGGAAGGAGGGAAGTAGAGTGTCATAGAGTGTAGTACAGTGTTGTAGAGTGGAGTGGCATGCTGTGGAGCAGATTGTCAGACAGTGGAGCAGCATGGAGTGGAGCATAGTACAGTGGCATAGAGTGTGGAAAAATGTAGTAGAGGGTAGTATGGTGGAGTGGAGTCCACTGGAATAGAATAGTGTAGAGTAGACTAAAGTATCATACAGTGGAGTGGCGTGTTGTAGACTATATTGGTGTGGTGCAGTAAAGTGGAGTGGCATAGCATACAGTTAAATGTCATGACCTGGAGTACCATGTTGTAAGTAGAGAGTAGTGGTGTGTCATACAGTATTGAAAGGTGATATAGACTACAAAAGAATATGGTGGCATACAGTCTAGGTGATTTTTGTAGAGTGGAGTGGTGTACAGTACAGTTCAGTGTTGTAGAGTGTGATACAGTGGATTGGCATACATTGTTGTAGAGTACAATAGCATTGAGTGGCATAGAGTGGAGTGGCATACAGTGGAATAGTGCAGTAGAGTGGAGTGGCGTACAGTTGAATGTTATGGAGATTGTGCATGAATGATGTGGATTGAAGTGGCGTACAGTGTAATAGAGAAGAGTGAAGTGGCGTAGAGTGGAGTCTTGTACAATGGAGAGGTGCAGAGTGTAGTGGCATAGAGAGGAATAGTGTGTAGTGGAGTTACTACAGTGGTGTGGCATACAGATGTATGTGAAATGTAGCAGTATTGTACATTATGGTGTGCAGAGTAACACAAAAGAGCGAATTGCACTGCCTTGCATTTCTCCAGATTTACCAGTCTATGCAGGGCCATGCCTGGTGACCTTGCGTTCCTTTGTAAATCTGACTCAAGTATTGCGTTGTCCATGTGACACTGTGAGTGATGCAAGGGTACCACAATCCAATAATACAACTAGGCTTTTGTTATATTTTTGACCATGGTATACCATGATAACTTTTCAGTATACTGTGGTACATGGCGATGAGAAAATGAAAAGGCAGCCATATTGTTTTCACTACACTTTGGCAGTGGTCAGTGTTAGGCTTAGATATAGGTAAGCAGTGGGTTCCTACCTATTACCACTTTTTAGGTGGTGATAGGTAGGGAAAATTATTTATATTTTTTATTATATTTTTAAACAGGTTTGCAGCCATGTACCACAGTAGTTTCACAAAATTTGATGAAATTCTGTGAAAGCACCACAATGACAGATTTCACTAAGTTTAAATGCCTTATCAATTAAAAATACTTATCCTACTTAACTGCAGTACACAAAAAGCATCATCTCTGTACCATAATGTGTAATACTGCCAAATTTCATGTAAATCCATCCAGCTGTTTTTGCACTACTTCAAATACATGGGCTACGGAAAATGTAGTGGTGGACAAACGCAATTTGAGACCCCCTTTTACCTTTGCATTCCCTTAAGGATTCACCACAAAAATGTACATCATCTCAAAATGTAGAAAATACTATAGGGCTGGAAAAGTTTGTGGTGATTCCTCACACGGATGGAAAGTTATTAGGGAGCTAATATGGGGGGAATCCATATTTTTGGGAATACTAACTATACTTACAAAGTGGCAATCAGATTTAATGTGATTTCTTTCTTTTTATCTATTGCAGTGGTTCCCAATCTGTGGTCCGGGGACCACTGGGGGTCTGCAAAGTCTCCTCAAGGGGTCCACAACTACTTAGAAAATTAAATATTATTCACAGATTAATAAAGATTTTATAAAGTGGCTAAATGTACAATTGGACATTTTAAAAGTACTGTAAATGTCAAGGAATTCAAAATTGGTGGCTAAAAATTAAATTCGTATCTTCAGATTGATTTGTGGGAGCAGTGCAGGTGCATCAAACAGAAAATAGTATGGATGATGTGTGTTTTTTCAATTTATAAAAGCTTCAACCTTCCTATTGAAATTAAATGTTTTTTTATTTATATTTGTCTGCAAATTAAATAAAATGTGTTATCATTTGGGTACATGTTTGATGAATGTATGTGTTTCTGTATTTTGTGTGTATTGTTTTATGTTTTAAATCATCAACAATGTTTAGGTGGGGGTCCCGGCTTCCAGTAGTGACTCACTGGGGGGTCCCTGGAGTCCAAAAATGATCTGTGGGGGTCCCCAGGTTCCAGTAGTGATAAAATAGGGGCCCACAGAAGTCAAAAGGTTGGGAATCTCTGATCTATTGTACAGGGAGTGCAGAATTATTAGGGTAGTTGTATTTTTGAGGATTAATTTTATTATTGAACAACAACCATGTTCTCAATGAACCCAAAAAACTCATTAATATCAAAACTGAATATTTTTGGAAGTAGTTTTTAGTTTGTTTTTAGTTTTAGCTATGTTAGGGGGATATCTGTGTGTGCAGGTGACTATCACTGTGCATAATTATTAGGCAACTTAACAAAAAAAAATATATACCCATTTCAATTATTTATCATTACCAGTGAAACCAATATAACATCTCAACATTCACAAATATACATTTCTGACATTCAAAAACAAAACAAAAACAAATCAGTGACCAATATAGCCACCTTTCTTTGCAAGGACACTCAAAAGCCTGCCATCCATGGATTCTGTCAGTGTTTTGATCTGTTCACCATCAACATTGCGTGCAGCAGCAACCACAGCCTCCCAGACACTGTTCAGAGAGGTGTACTGTTTTCCCTCCTTGTAAATCTCACATTTGATGATGGACCACAGGTTCTCAATGGGGTTCAGATCAGGTGAACAAGGAGGCCATGTCATTAGATTTCCTTCTTTTATACCCTTTCTTGCCAGCCACGCTGTGGAGTACTTGGACGCGTGTGATGGAGCATTGTCCTGCATGAAAATCATGTTTTTCTTGAAGGATGCAGACTTCTTCCTGTACCACTGCTTGAAGAAGGTGTCTTCCAGGAACTGGCAGTAGGACTGGGAGTTGAGCTTGACTCCATCCTGAACCCGAAAAGGCCCCACAAGCTCATCTTTGATGATACCAGCCCAAACCAGTACTCCACCTCCACCTTGCTGGCGTCTGAGTCGGACTGGAGCTCTCTGCCCTTTACCAATCCAGCCACGGGCCCATCCATCTGGCCCATCAAGACTCACTCTCATTTCATCAGTCCATAAAACCTTAGAAAAATCAGTCTTGAGATATTTCTTGGCCCAGTCTTGACGTTTCAGCTTGTGTGTCTTGTTCAGTGGTGGTCGTCTTTCAGCCTTTCTTACCTTGGCCATGTCTCTGAGTATTGCACACCTTGTGCTTTTGGGCACTCCAGTGATGTTGCAGCTCTGAAATATGGCCAAACTGGTGGCAAGTGGCATCGTGGCAGCTGCACGCTTGACTTTTCTCAGTTCATGGGCAGTTATTTTGCGCCTTGGTTTTTCCACACGCTTCTTGCGACCCTGTTGACTATTTTGAATGAAACGCTTGATTGTTCGATGATCACGCTTCAGAAGCTTTGCAATTTTAAGAGTGCTGCATCCCTCTGCAAGATATCTCACTATTTTTGACTTTTCTGAGCCTGTCAAGTCCTTCTTTTGACCCATTTTGCCAAAGGAAAGGAAGTTGCCTAATAATTATGCACACCTGATATAGGGTGTTGATGTCATTAGACCACACCCCTTCTCATTACAGAGATGCACATCACCTAATATGCTTAATTGGTAGTAGGCTTTCGAGCCTATACAGCTTGGAGTAAGACAACATGCATAAAGAGGATGATGTGGTCAAAATACTCATTTGCCTAATAATTCTGCACTCCCTGTATTTGTTATTTATTTGATTATTGGTTTACATAATCATGTGACCATAAATGTACCTTTTAGTTGTTCATGTAGTAATTCTGAATATGAAACTTTTCATATGCAGTTTAGTTTATTTTTTGGGCTTTCTTTCTACCGCCAATCTGTAATTAATATATATACCTTATAAATACCAAGTGTGCACTATTGAGTACTGCGGGGGGACCCTCAATGCCACTGTAGTCCCTACCAACTCCCTGCCTCTAGCCCGGCTCCACTCCTTGGTATTTGCAGGGCCTGTTCCAGGGACATGGTGGACAACGGCCCCCTGCCTATTCAAAATTTGGCCTATCCAGGAAGAATTATAAATCCTCAATGCCAAAAATTGCCTGTGAGAGGGGCTGTGCAGCACCCCTCCCCTTTTTCCTAAATCAGCCTGGCAGCGGGCAGTGGTGGTCCCTGGTGCCCTAATGGGCCCAGGAAGTGGGTACGTACAGTCCCCCTCATATAAATTGGCCTAGCCCTGGAGAGGCAGTGGTCCCAGGGGGTGTAAAGAGCCTGGGGGGGGTGCACGGCCCTCCTCCACCTCAATTAAAGTTGCGTGGCTTGGGGAGATGGAGGTCCCTGGGGACAAAATCGGCCATAGGAAGGGGGGGCAGGGGTGCCCCCCAACATAATTATTAGTATTTGCCCCAGGGCCTGGCCCACATGGGGTCCATGGTTTAAACAAAAGATGGGACCCACCACCAGGTCTAGGGATTCACGGTACTTCTACCCTGCCCTTTACCCTTTTTTAAACTTTTTGTTTGGGACACGGCTGAGTCCCAATCCCAAAATGGTTGTAAACACCTCCTGGTTGAAGTGTTGGAAGACAATCAGATGTATCCGTGTCCCTAGATATCTGTCTGTTTTTTTTCCTTTAGTATCTCAAAAACTGCTGAATACCAAATAACATCTTTCTGGACCAAGATCTACCTATCTGCCAAATTTGGTGTAATTATGTTCAGCAGTTCGGGGAGTAGTTGTGTTCAAAATACCTATGGGAAATTACATTGGAAAACATGTTTTGGGACCCCCCCCTTTTTTTTGGCTTTTCCTTGACAAGTCACCTGAAACAGTCATGACAGCAGCAGAACTAATTAGCAAAGTAATTAGCATACGAGTTTTGAAAATTTTGTGAAGATTCATCAATCGGCTGCACAGTTATAGGCAAATCAGAAAACGATTTGTCTATGGGAATTAGGTCCTAAGTATAAGTACCTACTAGTGACCACCAGTCCATATATATATATATATATATATAATATATTAGTATCAAAGGAAAATTCACTGCACTCCAGGAGGTTTGTTAAACACTCTATTTTATTGTTACAGCAACCACCAATGCGTTTCGACTTCTAACAAGTCTTGCTCAGAAAGTTTGTCTATGGAAATAGCAGACCTATCTATAACTACCTAGTGGCAAGTGCCACTGGGTAATATGTATATATATATTCACTACATGCACGACCTGGGTTCTACATTTTTTGATTTTGGGCTCACAGATCCTTAGTAACCTCGTGATGGAAGATTTGCTTCCTGTTCTGGAGTCAAGCGCTGCACCAACACGAAGAGGGACTGAATTACGGCAGCAGACTGCCTGGTTCCAGGTAAGTCCCTCCATCTTGGGCCCTCAACTACCCTGACTTCTCTCCATCAGTGCATGCGTGCCCCAGCACTTAAAGCACATCATTCTGATACTTGTCCTGCTTTCCAAACTCTGGCTACTGACATCTAAAAGAGCAGTTTGTGTGACTAATGTATTTACCAAATTAGCATGTTATATTGAGATTGTCACTAAAATCCATCATAACTTTGGATGTTTAATGTCAAAGAGGTGAGACCTCTTTGTTACTCAATTATAACAAAGAAAGCAAGGCTACAGGCCCCACAAATCAAAGAAAGAACTAAGACAACATTAACTATTCACAGCTAACAAAAGACAAATTCGAGTCTGAGGTGGGCCCAGTTCATGCTGTCCTGCAGGAAGTGTCCTCCTGTTGTTTTTAACTTGGCTTCTGCCTCTGACCGCTGCTTTCCTGCAATACGTGTACTCCTGCTGTTCCCGTCCTAGATTCCTACAGGGAGTGCAACATAACCCTGCTGTCCCCCCTAAGTTTCTGCATGAAGTGCATTTGTGTCGTTCTCAGCCCCCCTAAATTCCTGCAGGTTTCGTGGTCCTGCAGTAGTGTCCTAAGTTCCCGTAGAATATTTTTCTACCGCTTGCTTTACTCCTACCCTAAGCCTCCCGCAGGTAGGTGCTTGCAGGTGGTGTGCTCCTTGCAATGCCCTACGATATGCAAGCAGGGAGAAGAGCCCTTGTAGCTACACGTGCACTTCTTGCAGAAGCTTTTCTCTGTGTTTTGTATTGTTTGGACTCAGAATATTAAAGCTTCAGAATCTGTAATTGTGTGCTCTTAATTTGCTCTGAGGTGTACTGCTAGCTGTTTGTCACAGTTCCTGTTGTCTTTTTTCCATCAGTTACTGCAGAATGCGTAACTTGTCCTCCATGCACTTTCTTCTAGTTCCTGCATGAGGTGTACTCATCACTATTTTTCTCACTTCCTGCCAGTGGTTACTCCTTGCTGTTGTCCTCAGTTATTTCAGGATGTGAACTCCTGTTTCTCTGAATTCCTGCAGGCGCCGCACACACTGTTGTAACATTCTGTACCTGCATGATATTACCTCAGTTACTGGAGTACTTGGATCCCCTGCAGTTCCTGCAGGATGTGTACTTTGTGCTGATTTCATCACATCCTGGAGGACACATATACAGTGCTATTTTTCCTTGTCCCTGCAGGACGCTGGCCTTTTTTCTAGCAGGATGTGTGCTCCCTGCTTTTTCTCCTCTTTTCAGTGTGGGCGTATTAATTGATGCTTCTCTGATTAGTGCAGGAAATGTTCTCCCTGCTGTATCTTCCAATTACTGGAGGAGGTGTACTCCCCAGTGGATTTCTCACATTTCCAACAGGAACCGTATACCTGACTTTTCCCTCCGTTCCTATAGGACGTGTACCTCTGCAGCTGATAGTCAACAAAAAAAAGTATGGGGTTCACCAATAATTTGGAGCTGCATTCACGAGAGATTATCTGTGGGCTCCTAGACCTCGCTGGGTGTAAAAATCGTGTGGTGTGGGTGCTGTGTAGGGTGAGAAAGGGAAGGGGGTATTTCCTTTACGGACTAGGTGGTCTCACACACTAAATAGTGTCATGCTTCATCATTTGACCACCTAGCCCCACCCAGGTAGGACAGTGCCACCTGGGCGGACTAAACCTCACCGTTAAAAGAACAGGAGGGAGTGCATAAATATATTTTATCTGGAGATAATGGGATCCAGCTAAGCTAAGGGAATATAAAAACACCTGGGCAGTTACCTGTGTGTGATCTACACTTTTAACAGTGGTGTCTGCTGGTGTATTTAAAAACAAGGGCGGGACACCTCGGTGAGAATGAGGACTCACTGGGTCGCCTAAATAAAAAATGGCCGACATGTTTCTGCCCTCTGAGCCATGAGCCATGGAAGGCCTCTGCAGCTGATATACTGCTTGCTGTTACTGAAGGCTCCTGAAGGGCGTTTATTACATGCTGCCTCTATCCCTTCCTGCAGAAGGTGACCCTCAGCCAGTGCTTAATTTGTGCTTGTTGATTCCGGTGCTGAGCACCGGCACTTATTTTTGAGGGCCGGGGGTTATTCTTCTGCCTCAAGCATTTACTACAAGAAAAAGACACATATGGAAAGACAGAGGAAGAGAAAAACGAAAAAGCATCAGAATGGGAGAAAGCAGAATGCTGCAGGAGTGAGCTGAAGGGGCAGGGAGTGGCTTTATATGGATTGAAGAGGCCTGAGGTGGCTACAGGATCACACCGCCTCAGTATTCCGTGCTCGCAGATTTAATTGCAGGAGCCGCGTGTTTAGGAGGTGGGCTTTGGGCACAGGCACGTTTTTATTTACAAATTAAGCACTGCCCTCAGCTGTCTCTGTCGCTTCCTGCAGAAGGTGAACCCCCAGCAGTTTCTATCACTTCTTGCAGGTGGTGTAAACTCTGCTGTTTCTTTTTTACCATTTTTGTTTTTAAATGTATGTATTTTAAAAACAAAATAACATTACAATTCATTAACTTGTCCCATCCCGCCCTCCACACACCCCTAAACAAGGAGAGAGATGAGTCACAACATGTGCCAATACATATAAATCCGTACATTACATTTGATCACTTAAACATTATAATTGGTACTATTGCATCACATTACAGCAGATCAGCATCACAGATATATCGAAAGAGTATTAATCAACTGTCCTCTCCACGTCTTGTCACGGTTCAGGGTCTCCCTTTTCCTGTTGTATCCAGAAGTCCCATTCCATCCTTCCTCCCTGTTCCACTCTGTTGTAAACTAACCTGTAGCGTATCCCACATTCGGCTCATACCCACCTCGCAAATACCCATAGCCATTCCTTTTGTGTTTAGACATCCATCTTATTGCTATACACTTCTTTGCCACAGTGAGGCCTAGTTCCAATATCTTCTCCACATATTTAGTGTGTTTTATTACGGATTTTTAGTTCCAGTAAGCACATGTGTATTGTTGCCTGAATGTGCAAATCGTTTAGTATTCCAAAAGTTTGAATTACTTTGTCCCACAAAAGACTTATACTTTGGCCAATCCACCACAGGTGAATATAGGTTCCCTCTGTTTTTCTGCATTTGGGGCACTGTTTTGATCTGGAGGAATCTAGTCTGTGCAGCCACTGTGGTGTGATATAATCCCTATGTTGGAATTTATAATGTATACGTTTCAATCTTGTACTACTTGTAATTCTCTTGCAGTTATCCTACAAAGATGTCCAGTATCCAGTACCCTTCCCTTAACTCCATGCCCATATCACCTTTCCACTGTGTTTTCAGTGTAGTTATACAGGTTGTAAGTGGTATCAACAATGAGTTAATTCAGATGATGAGTTTGCCCTCACTTCCCATGTCTGGGAGGGTCTGGTTTAATATATGTGTTTCTGGTTCTCGTGGAAACCCTGCCCAGGTCTTGCGAACAGCTGCTGTCGAACCAGCATATACCAGGAAGCATCCACCAGCTATCCCTCATTTATCACAAATATCTGCATCGCCCACGTTCGGCCATCCTCAAACAGGTCTCCCATGTCACGTGGGGTATCACTTTCACCTCTGTGCCTAGGGGAAGATGTCATCATTGGGCTAATCCCAGAGTGCCAGGGAATCAGCTGCTGCATATAGATGTACTCATCCCCTTCTCTTTTAGTTGCTTGTCCCCATATATCTAGTAGGGTCTTAACCTGTAACGATATAGCTGTCCATTTAATGTAAGGGACTAAGGGCAATGCCAGTAGCTTCTGTGGTCGTACCAAACACATGAACAACCATGCAAGGCACTGGATCAGTGCCTTGCTCCTGAAACCACAGCACTATATGCTGAATATAAGCTGCCCAATAATAGGCCTTGAAATTTGGTCCTTGTAACCCTCCACTATCCCAATGGTAGTTTCAGTACCTCCAAACTTATTTGTGCCATTCCTGTCCCACAGTAGAGCAATCAAAGCAATTCATCCAGTTTGGGGAAGCAAAATCCCAGTATGCGCATTGGCATGTGTTGCAATACATATAGTACTCGAGGTAGCATGATAATTTTGCTAATTGTGATACACTCAATTAAGGACATCGGGAATGTCAGCCACTTGTGAACACTTCACTTAAGGGATGTCAGCAAACTTCCCATTCTAGAATCAAATGCTTCAATGCAATCTGAACTGAAATACGCTCCTTGGTACTTCACTGGGGTTGTCTGGATCTTAATGTGCTGTAGACGCTCCTTCCCAACTACAGACGACTGTATTGGATACAACACTGATTTGTCGCCATTCAGCCAGAACCCTGATTGTGCCACCACCCACGCTAATGTACTGTGTACAGCTAGCTACATGGGCATAGGATTTCTCAGTGTTAACAGAATATCATCAGCATATAATGAGATTTCCTGCTTATCCCCAACCACTATAAAATAGTTTTTCCGGTTGGATACCTATAATTTGCACCAGTGGTTCTATAATTAGTGCAAATTCATTGGAGAAAGAGGAGATCCCTGCCGAGTCACTCTCTTTATTGACCAACTCTCTGACACTCTATTACTTACTTTCACTCTTGCCTTGCTCACAGTATATAGTAGCTTTACCAATTGCAAGTAATCTGCCCCTAAGGCGTAGAGTTGTAATGTGCAATCCATAAATACTCATATAACAGTATCAAAGGCCTTGTGGGTATCTTGACTAGCAATTGTGCTTCGTTCCTCTCTTTGCACAGCCTGTACCATAATTAAGATTGCATTTCAGATGTTGGTAGTAGTGGGGTGCCCACCTATAAATCCCATCTGATCAACATTTATTATCCCTTCTGCTGCCTTTGGTAGGCATTGTGCTAATATTTTCCCCAATATATTAGCATCCACATTTATCATTGACAATGGGCGAAATGATTCGCAATTAGTGGGTTCCCTCCCATGTTTGAGTAAGACTGCTATATTTCCTCCCTTACTGAAACTGGTAATACTCCCATCTCAAACACCTCCTATACTCAGCAAGCAATTGCATCCACAGCCAATTCACATATGTCAGGTAAAATTCAACTGACAGCCGTCATCATCTGGTGCTTTCCCTGTGCTCATGTGCTTAATAGCCCATCTGATATCTGCTTCCTCTATTGGAGCATTCAGAAGAGCCCTAGTATCCTCATGTACTGTAGGTAAATGAGCTTCATCCAATATAGCATCAATGCCTGCCTTATCACTGTTGTTGCACTGTGTATGTAGTACCTGGTAATCAGTACCTCTCCAGTGGCAGCCTTAAGAGATACAACAGCACTCCCACCGTTTTCTCTATTGATTAGCCATGCTGACAGGTGTCCTGATTTATCCCCTTGCTTGAGTTGGGTTTCAATACACATTTCATAGTCATATTTCTCCTGTGTTTCCCAGGCCTCATCGAGGTCAGCCACCAGATGGCGTCTAGTCTCCCAGGTCACCTCTTCATGCGGGCCTGCTTATATATATCTCCAATCTGCCGTTCCAATGCTGTAACCTTGCGCCCCAGCGATCTCCTTACCCCATATGATGTGGCCATACATTTCCCTCGTATGGTCACCTTGAAGGCTTCCCATGCTGCCCCGGCTAAGGACACAGATCCTTCATTTACATCAAAGAATTCCCTTACTGCATTCTTGATTTCCTCTCGGAACACTTGATCATATATGGCATGAGGCTAGAACTGCCATTGGGGTATCGGCACCACATACACCTGACCTTGTAGATCTTCTACAAGTGGGGCATGACCCTAAAGAGTCCAGTCTAAATACCGAGCCATCCCAAAGTGCACAGTCTGTCCTGGGTGAATGAACATATAATCTATTTTGGAGAAAGTCTCATGAAGTAGGGAGAAGAATGACTAACTCAGCTGTTTCTATCACTTCCTGCTGGCGGTGTACTCTGTGCTGTTTCTCTCACTTCCTGCAGGTGGTGTACTCTCTGCTGTTTCTCTCACTTCCTGCAGGTGGTATTCTTTCTGCTGTTTCTATCACTTCCTCCAGGACATGTATTCTCTGCTGTTTCTCTCACTTCTTGAAGGTGATGTTCTCTCTGCTATTTCTATTGCTTCCTGCAGGTGGTGGCCTTAGTGCTGGCAGCGTACTGTGTGCCAATATTTCTTGGTGCCCCCACTGACTAACTCCGCCAGGGATTCTCTCACTACTACCCTTCAACAGTGCACTCAAATCTCCATTACTACTCTCTCTCAGATGGATTTTTTATTAGTTTTGTAGCACCACTCATTCCAGTGTAGGGTGTCAGAGCACTTTCATCGCACACACATTACACAGAGACAATCAATCTTAAGGGAGGAAATCAGTGTAGAATAAATTTTACATAAGACAGAGCCCTACAAGATGTAGGAGTCACATGTCATCCTTACCGGTAGGCTCATAGTTTCAGCGTGCTTGGCGTATAGAAGCACAAACTCAGAATTTTAACTGTAACACCGTGGTTGGGGGTTCTCTTTAATAGTATGAATTGATTTATACCGAGTTAAACCCTTTTTGCAACCTTAGAATAATGAAAGTATGGGGAAAAAAAATAATAACCCTCTAACCTATACCTTGCGGAATGCATGCAGTTCTTTGATGACAGTTAATAGATTACTGTTCTATATTAGGATCTTAACTTATAAACTGTAAGTAACAAAAGGGCCTCTCTGACAAAGGCAGTAACCCACTGACCTATTTGCATTTATATGCACTTTGTGGTCTCTGTGGTACACGTTCTTTGCATGCGGCATATTAACCTCCTGCGCTAACTTAAAACTTCCACTGCAGAAAACTCTGAACTCTCTCCAAGCAGAGCATGAATTAGCAAAGTTATCTTGACATTTTTATTGTTGCCTGAACATTGCTGGGGGCAAGGAACGCTGCAGTAGGGGCTTTTTGAACTATAATATACTTGCAACCATGGTGCCACCTCCCAAAGTCAGTACCCAGTGCTGTAGCACCAGTCGCACCGCCCTAGAGCCAGCCCTGCTTTACCTCTTCCTGCAGAAGGTGAACCTCCAGCTGTGTCGGTTGCTTTTTGCAATTTCTATCACTGCTGTTTCTATCACTTCGTGCAGGTGGTGTAATCTCTGCTGTTTCTGTCACTTCCTCAAGTGGTGTACTCTTTGCTGTTTCTATCACTTCCTGCAGGTGGTGTTCTCTCTGCTATTACTACCACTTCCGGCAGAAGGTGAACCCCAGCTTTTTCTATCCCTTGCAGGTGGTGTACTCCCAGCTGGTTCTATCACTTCCTACAGGTGGTGTATTCTCTGCTTGTCTATCACTTCCTGTAGGTGGTGTACTCTTTGCTGTTTCTATCGCTTCCAGCAGGTAGCGTGCTCTCTGCTGTTTCTCTCAGTTAATACAGGAGGTGCACTCGCTGCTCTTTCTATCACTTCATGTAATGTACTCTCTGCTGTTTCTAGCACTTCCTGCAGGAGGTGTATTCGCTGCTTAACCATCACTTCCTGCAGGTGGTGTATTTGCTGCAGTTTCTATCACTTCCTGCAGGTGGCGTACTCTCTGCATTTCTAGCACTTCATGTAGGCAGTGTTCTGTATGCTGTTTCTATTGCTTCCTGCAGATGACATACCCCCTGCTGTTTCTCTCAGTTTCTGCAGGTGGTGTTCTTCCCGCTGTTTCTATAACTTACTGGAGGTGATGTTCTCTCTGCTTTTCCTATCAATTCCTGTAGGTGGTGTACTCACTACTTATCCATCACTTCCTGCAGGAGGTGTTCTCTCTGCTGTCTTTGTCATTTCCTGCAGGTGGTGTTCTCTCTGCTTGTCCATCACTTCCAGGTGGTGTTCTGTCTGCTGTCTTTGTCACTTCCTGCTGTCGGTGTCACTTCCTGCAGGTGGTGTTCTCTCTGCTTGTCCATCACTTCCTGCAGGTGGTGTTCTGTCTGCTGTCTGTGTCACTTCCTGCAGGTGGTGTTCTCTCTGCTGTTTCTGTTGCTTCCTGTTGGTGGTATACCCCTGCTGTTTCTCCCAGTCCCTACAGGAAGTGTTTTCTCTGCTGTTATTTTCACTTTCTGCAGGTGGTGTTCTCTCTGCTGTTTCTATCACTTCCAGCAGGTGGTGTTCTCTCTGCTGTTTCATTCGCTTCCTGCAAGTGGTATGCTCCCTGCTATTTATATCACTTCCTGCAGAAGGTGAACCCCCAATCTGTTTCTGTCACTTCCTGCAAGTGACGTACCCCCTGCTGTTTCTCTCAGTTTCTTCAAAAGATCTAGTCTCTGCTGTCACTGCCACTTTCTGGAACCCCCAGCTGTTTCTATCACTTCCTGCAGGTGGTGTTCTCTCTACTGTTTCTATCCCCTCCTGCAGGTGGTGTACTCTCTGCTTGTCGCTCACTTCCTGCAAGTGATGTAGTATCTGCTGTCTTTGTCACTTCTTGCAGGTGGTGTACTCTCCGCTGTTTTCATCATTTTCTGCAGGTGGTGTTCTCTGTGCTGTCACTACCACTTATTGCAGAAAGTGAAACCCCAGCTGTTTCTATCACTTCCTGCAGGCAGTGTACTCTCTGCTGTTGCTGTCACTTCCTGCAGGCAGTGTACTCTGCTGTTTCTAGCGCTTCCTGCAGGCAGTGTACTCTCTGCTGTTTCTAGCGCTTCCAGCATGTGGTGTTCTCTCTGCTGTCTCTCCCTCTTCCTGCAGAAGTGAATTCCCAGCTGTTTTTATTGTTTCCTGCAGGAGACATACCCCCTGCTGTTGCTATCACTTTCTGCAGGTGGTGTACTCTCTGCTGTTTCTATCACTTCATGCAAGTGGTGTTCTCTCTGCTGCCAGCGCCACTTTCTGCATAAGGTGAACCTCCAGCTGTTTCTATCACTTCATACAGGAGATGTTCTCTCTGCTGTTTCTATCACTTCCTGAAGGTGGTGTACTCTCTGGTTTTCTATCACCTCTTGCAGGTAGTGTGCTCTCTGCTATTTCTCTCAGTTCCTACGAAGGTGTTCTCTCTGCTATTTCTTTAACTTCCTGCAGGTGTGTTTTGTCTGCTGTCGCTACTTCTTCCTGCAGAGAGTGAACCCCAGCACGTGCTGCAGGTTGTATACTCTCTGCTGTGTCTAGCACTTCCTGCAGGTGGTGTTCCCTCTGCTGTTGGTGTTTCTTGCAGGTGGTGTACTGTCTGCTTGTTTATTACTTCCTGCAGGTAGTGTACTCTCTGCTGTTTCTATCACTTCCTGTAGGTGTTGGTATGCTCTATACTATTTCTATTGCTTTCTGCAGGTGATGCTATTTCTCAGTTCCTACAGGAGTTTTTCTCTCTGCTGTTTATTTCACTTCCTGCAGGTAGTGTTCTCTCTGCCATTTCCATCACTTTCTGCAGGTGGTGTACTCTCTTCTGCTTCTATTGTATTGTATTTTAGTAGTATTTATATAGCGCTTACTACCCCTGACGAGGCGTTGAAGCGCTTTTCGGCGAGTAGCGTGCTACTCCGGAACTGAAAAGGAATTAGTGGTGGATTAATATAGGGAAATATGAGTAAGGTATTAGTATTATTATGAGTTAATTTGAGCATTGAGCAGAGGATATGTGAGTTTGTTAGTTGGATTGACTAGAGTAATGGAGGGATAGAGGAGGGAAGAATCCAGAAGTGTTAATTGGGAGTTTATAGTAATAGGATGAGGCTTGGGATGAGTAAAGGAGAGATGGAGGAAAGAAGAATCAGTGGAAAGCGTTAGGGAGATCATAGTAGCAGGAGGGGTTTTAGGGTAGTCAAAGGTGAGATAAATGAGGGAGAATTTAGTAGGGTTGTTTGGGAGATCATGGTAGTAAACTGAGATTTGCGGTGAACTAGATGTGGTAGAGTAGGGTAGAACTGTGGCAGGGTTATTTTGGAGATGAATGTAGTATCACTTCATGCGGGTGGTATTCTCTCTGCTTATCTTTCACTTCCTGCAGGTGGTGCACTATCTGCTGTCTTTTGCATGTCCTGCAGGTGGTGTACTCTCTACTGTTTCTATCACTTCCTGCAGGTGGCATTCTCTTTGCTGTTTCATTCGCTTCCTGCAGATGGTTTACTCCCTGCTGTTTATATCATTCGTGCAGAAGGTGAACCCCCATCTGTTTCTGTCACTTCCTACAGGTGATGTACCCCCTGCTTCTCTTCTATGTTCCTACAAAAGGTGTACTCTCTGCTGTCACTACCACTTTCTGCAGAATGTACCCCAGCTGTGTCTATCACTTCCTGCAGGTGATGTTCTCTCTTCTGTTACTATCACTTCCTGAGGGTGGTGTACTCTCTGATGTTTCTATCACTTCCTGTAGGAGGTGTTCTCTCTGCTGTTTCACTCGCTTCTTGCAGAAGGTGAACCCCCAGCTGTTGCTATGACTTCCTGCAGGTGGTGTCCTTTCTGCTGTTCTTGCAGGTGGTGTACTCACTACTTGTCTATCACTTCCTGCAGCTGGTGTATTCTCTTCTTGTCTATCACTTCGTGCAGGTGATGTACTATCTGCTGCTCCTATCACTTCCTGCAGGTGGTGTACTCTGCTGTTCCTATCACTTCCTGCAGGTGGTGTACTCTGCTGTTTCTATCACTTTCTGTAGGTGGTGTGCTCTCTGCTGGTTTTGTCACTTCCTGCAGGTGGTGTACTCTCTGCTGATTCTTTCAGTTACTGCATGTGGTGTACTCGCTTCGGTTTCTCTCAGTTCATGCAGGAGGTGTACTCTGTGCTGTTTCTGTCACTTCCTGCAGGTGGTGTGCCCTCTTTTGTTTCTCTCAGTTCCTAGAGGAGGTATAATTGCTGCTGTTTCTCTCAAGTCCTCCAGGTGGTGTTCTCTCTGTTGTTTCTATCACTTCCTGCAGCTGGTGTACTCTGCTGTCTTTACCACTTCCTGCAGGAGGTGTACTTTCTGCTTTTCTATCACTTCCTGCAGGCGGTGTAGTCTCTGCTGTTTCTATCACTTCCTGCAGGCGGTGTATGCTCTGCTTGTCTATCACATCCTGCAGGTGGTGTACTCTCTGCTGTTTCTCTCAGTTCCTACAGGAGGTATACTCCCTGATCTTCACCCAGGTCTCTGAAGAACTTAAGGTTTTTAAGGAGGAGAAAGAGAACCTGCACAGAACATTGGAAAAGAAAATCCGCCCAGATTTGGATCAGCTCTGGGCCCTGAAAGATCAAATATCAGACAAACTGGAAGGTGATGTGAATTTTAAGTGACTTTGCTAGTGACTCTTGTGACTATGTACTGTTGTCATGATTAAAACACTGGGTTTCAAAGATGGACCAGCGTCAAATAGGTATCTGGAAGTATTTTCATAGGTTGGTGCTTCTGGGAGCAGTTGAGCTGGGGAGGAGTCAGTCACCTGTCAGGCTGAGCCCTCCCACCCCTACCAGCCTTTAATAGGCAGCAAGCTGCGTTGAATTAATTTAGTATGCCCATGGCACCACCCCCCTAGAGTGAGTTTTGAATCAGGGTCAATTTATAGTCACTACACATATCTGTGATAAATATAACTCTTTTATGAAGAATATCAGGAGCGGCTCGCGGGGCTTTGTTGGGGTGGGGCGGTACATGGGAGGGGGGATCCGGGGCGTGAATTAATTTAAAATGTTTCTTAAAAATCACTTACCGCTTAGCCGCCGCCACGCCGCTCCTCTCCTGCACTGCAGGCATAGGCTCCCAGTCTGCCCTGCAGCTAACCCGAACGCTGCTAACAGCAGCGTATGGATTGGCTGGGAGTGCCCAGCCAGGGCGCTCCCAGGCGGACTGGGTGCCTGTGCCTGCTCTCTCCAGCCCAGTAACTGTGTTGCTGGGCTGGAGAGAGCCCAGTGCGCATGTGTGTTTGGCCGGCCTGAAAATCACTTACCTGCTTAGTCGCCGCCACGCTGCTCCTCTCCTGCACTGCAGGCACAGGCTCCCAGCCTGCGCTGCAGCCAATCAGAACGCTACTGACAGCAGAGTTCGGATTGGCTGGAGAGCCCAGCTAGGGCGCTCCCAGGAAGAATGGGAGCCTGTGCCTGCTCTTTCCAGCCCAGTAACTGTGTTGTTGGGCTGGAGAGAGCCCAGTGTGCATGTGTGTTTGGCCGGCCTCAGATGGACAGCCAGACATACATGCGCACTGAGGGGGAGTGCTGAGCACTCCCCTTCCGTTCCTATCATAGCCCGTGGCCCCGCCCTTTTACAACAAAACAATAATAAACGTAGTTTATGATAGTTTTGTAGTAAAATTTTTGCAGCTGCTGCTGCTGGCGGAGAAAGGGGGAGCAACGCTCCTCCGCCATAGTGGAGGTGCTGCGCCTGAAGAATACTAAGCCAGTAGGCCAAGGACATTCCTTCATCCGCGCTCCTAGCCATGAGCACGAAAAGAGCTTTTAAGAGACTCTTTTATGTGTATTTCACCACCTTTAACCGCTGCTTGAGTCATCAACTAAGTAGCACTTTGTCTCTGACCAGCAGGTGTTGCTATAACACTTCCTCTGTGAGCACCAACTAGTAGGTGTCAGCATGAGACCCACACTGCCAGCCCTGGCCAGAAGGCTCGAAAACCAGTAATGCCTGTCACAGCAACCAGGTGTCAAAATAAGAGTCACATTCATAGCTTCAGGCAATATATTACTCTATAGGCCAGCCTTCGGTGTAAAACCTACACTTTAGGTACTGACTAGCAGATTTACATCAACTGTCAGTATAAGACGCATTTTTTAAAATACACACAGTATTGCACTGCACATCTCATTTACACAACACTAAAAGAAGTCCACAAATTCTTATATCCAAAAATCCCGAAATGCTGTAAAGGGAAAAAAGTGCATGCTCTTTATATTCTCTCCATTCCCTTCCTAAAAATTAAACTCGCTCCGCAAAATAAAAATCTTAGGTTTCCAGTTATCAGCTGACACAACTTCCAAGACATAAGAATTAAGAGAAAATTGATAGAAAAAGCAAAACACAATGTTGCCCTCGTGAAAAAAAACTGTACATATTGCATTCCCAAATATAATACTAGTTTGTCAATGAGATACTAGAAAATCCCTGTGTGTCTGCTTACAAATCTCCAGGTTGGAGTTTCCTAGTCTTAGCAAAACTGCTGCCCTTCCATCAGCTTCTAGTAGAAGACGGTTTTGCACCTGGTTTTACAGCTAGTAAAATGAATATCATAAAGGTAGTTAATAGTGAATATTATTTTATTGGTAGTATTTGGCGTATTAACACTGCTAATGCTGGTATTATTTCAATAATAATATTTTAGATATTTATGACAGTTGTGAATATTATTGGTATCATTATTATGCTCAATGTCGTTATTGATAATATTATAATTAGAGTTAGATATGTTCATACTGACTGGAAATGCTCTGACTCTAGGCGCTGTGGGCAGTGCTGTGCGAGCGTGTCTCAGCGAGAGTGTGCACTCCCACTTGGAGCCGGTGATGGATGCGCTGGTGAGTCCTGTCACCTCGGGCCTGGAGGCCGTGCGGTCAGTGTTCGACTCTCGAATAATCGAAGTGATGGCGAACACCGAGAGCAGCTCCCCCATCGCCCTGCAGAAGGAGGTGAGAAACCCAGAGGGATGGGGGTGACCAGTTTCCAGAATTTTCCGGGACAGTCCCGATATTTCATCAACTGTCCCAGCAGATTTCGGCAATTTTGGGTCAGGTCCCGTTTTTCAGTGAGGGTCTCTACTGCAAAACATTGGAGGCACGTTTTTTTTGTGTTACAAAGCTGTACTAGTTAGCAGCTTTTATTAGCTCTTCTTAGCTAACTATTTAAATAAAATATATGACATTGGTTTTGAAAACTGACTTTTTATTTATTCCTTTAGTGCCTCGTCTGTGTTTCTGTATTGATGGATGACGTTGAATTGAGTCCTTCTTCTATTTTTAGCTTTCAACATCTGCTCGCACGGCCAAGGAATGATGGGAGTGAAGGGGTGCACAGGTCTATCCACTAGGGGAGTGAAGGGGTAAGAGGTTAGCAAGCTTGAGAGCACAGGAAGGTAAAAGAAGGTCTGGGAGGATGAAGATGTCACGGGCCTCCTCTCCAAGGCCTGGGCAATCAGTGTACACAGGAGACACGGGTAACGGGGTACAGAAGAGAGTGTAGTTATAGTGAGGGGCACAAAGACAGAGGGGGCAGAAGGGGTAAAGAATGCTTGGAGGCTAAGGAGTTAGGCCTTGAGGGGGGTGTTATGCCAGGAGGGTGCAAGCATTCCTGTTGGAAAACGAGGACACCCCAGCAAAGGAGTGGATGGCAGCCATACAGATGTAGGTGGCAAGACCTGGCAGTGGAATTGTGCGCCTGGGCTCATGGCACCACATGACTGTCAGTAATATCTACCTGCAGTGATATCAAATCCAGGGAATCCCCTACCACTACATCAGATAACTAACCGCATTAAGTCGCGTATTTAGCTGCTATTCTTCACTGTACTTACCTTGCAGTGCGGTGTCAGGTCCACGTAGAGGGTGCACTATGTGTCATGCGATATAATGCATATCATTTAGTAGGGCTTATTGTGCTGGGTAGTCAGGGGAACTGACCTTGTGACCGGTGACAGCAGGGATGGAAGTGGAAGGGGGTGGGCACTGGGATGAGGTGGTGGGGAGGTTTTTGGAAGAGGAGGAGATACGGCAGAGGCCCTGCTACCCTGCCCCTCTGTTGCCCCTTAGTCTGCCTGATTTCTGTGCTCTGCCTAATCTAGACGGCAGGGGACATGCTCTGGGCCTGCTCATGCCTCATTGTTGTGCTGTCTGCATCCATTGGGCCTGCCCTGGCACTCTGTACTGACCTCTCCCAACTCTCTGTTACCTCGTTCTCACTGCCGCTATCACTGCTCTGGCGTGAGTGTACTCCGTGGGTCATGCCCTGGACTTTCAGTTACATAACCCCCACCTCGTCCCTCTCTTCTGGTCTAGGTGTACACCCTGTCCGACATGCCCTGGGACTCCGTGCTCCTGCAGCGGTGCTTTGAGAGGGTCCTTCCCTTGCAGGAGGGTCTGAGTGCTCTGGGGGAGCGGTTCGACCTCCTCACTGTGGACTGGCTGCTGCTCCGGGCACAGAACCTGATGCAACAGGTAAGCAGAGGTCAGAGGTCAGGGCTTACTACAGTTAATGAGGTGAACGAGCTAACATCTGTGCGAGATTCTATTCACACCTGACAATCATCACCTGGGGCCTGGACCAACGCGGCTGCACCCCCAGCTAAAGGGAGAGGGATGACTTTTTAGGTCTCACCTACCAGACAGCTAGGGATGTCTTGTTGTGAAAGACCAATTGTGAACTTACAGTGGGCTTACAGCCAACCCATTGCTTATCTTAATGATTTGGTTTTATTGTCATTTGCTTGTTTCTTGTTGGTTGGGTTGCCTCCTCCGTCCGTGTTCTTCCCCTCTCCCCTAAGGAGCACAGCCTCTTTATGATTCTTTCGATTGGCTGACATGCACTGGTCACGACTAGGGAAGAACGTTTTTACTTTTCATTCAGCACTCAATAAGATTGCATGTATTTTCTTGCTCTCTCTTCATCGTGTGCTGCTTCCCTCCGCTCAAAATACGCCCCACTCTGTGTTGATTCTCATGCTTCCCAGCATGTCTGTAAAAGCACAGGAACGGGGATATTTATGTTGGCGTACAGCTGGAGCGCAGACTTTAAGGGTTGTTTTTATCCCCTGCATCCCCCATCTTGCATGATGCACAAGCTTTGGCAGACAAAAGCCTTTATGACGCTGGAAGAAGGGCCATCTGCTGCAAAAGGTGTACTTAACATTGCACTTCTCCTGAAGGATCACCAATCGCTCCTAGAACTATTACAGTGGGCCGAATGGCTGAATCCTGTGGCTTGTAAATCAGACCTTGACAGGAGTTTTTCTCACCTTCTGAAACCTCATTTATTAAAATTCTGTTCCGAGTTTCATGAGTGAAAAGTATTTAAAAAATAGACCATACCATTTATAAAGAGTGAAAACATTGAATTCAATGTATAGTTTTGAGATGCCATAAGATATGTGTTTGCTTATCGTTCAGTATTTTGAAATGTTTTTTCTATTACTTTTTCTACAACAACACAGACACACATTGGCAACGCCAACTGTTCAGCGCTTACATTATAAAGGCAAGACTGAGTGCTTTGAGATACTTTCTGCAGAAGTTTATTAGGCACTAGTCCTTGGGTGGAAAATCTGGAGGTACAGGGGCACACTGGACCCAGGATGGAGAGGTGTGGTGTGAATCGAGGGTTGACTATAACATTGATCAAGGGTGGGGGAATTGTGAGCTTGATGGACTGTGTATATACAGGCACCTGGACCAGGCCTATGAGATACAGGGATAAAACAGGGATAAATGTGACAAATGTGAGATGCAGGGATACATGAGGCTGCAGTGAAGTACATGGAGTCCAGACCCACTACGGAACGCCAGGAGGGTACAGGGACACAGCAGGCCCAGCACAGAAGTCCTGTGATGTGTAGGATCATCACCAGGTACAGCAAGGGACAGGGTTTCTTAATAGGGACAAACAACCTAAGCATGGGGCTGCTGTGAGGTACAGGAGTACCCCAGGCCTATCTCAGAAGGGCTGTGAGCTACAAGTCCATGGCAAAGGGACACAGAAGGTCCAGTACAGAAGGACCACCAACCACCCACAGAACGAGGGGGCTGTGAAGTACGGAGATGTACAAGTCAATTTTGAGAGGGCTATGAAATAAGGGAACGCCAAAGCCAACTCAGAAAAACTGTAAGCAACAGAAATACCTCTTGCCTCAGCCCTGGAGGGCCTAGAGTTACAGGCACACAGAGGCCCAACATCAGAGCTCCACGATAATAAACAGTTTGGTACTGTCTGGAACTAATTATGCTTTGACTTATGAAGCTTACTCTGTAGTTCTTACAGAATGCAGTCTACACGTTCCAGCAGCTCCTGGGTCCTCACCTGACGGCCTCTGCTGACATCATCAAACGCATGCAGACTTTGGGAAAGGTGAAAGGACGGGTGTTGAAGGTGAGGGCTAATTGTCTGTTTTACCTATTTAGCTTTATTGCATCCCATACCTCAGCTGGATCATATGGGTTGGCCAACCACACTCTGCTCTGCAATGTCCTGCACATTCCACTGGTGGCACTCTGGTGACTCGTGACTACTGCAGAACCCTGAAGGGGTTTGTAGTGTTGCCTTACTTCCATTCAACCAGTTGACCAATGTGCCAGATAACAGTAATTGTCCCAGGGCTGGATTGCCTTACAATGTCTACCTATTTGCTCACCTTACTATTCAGTCCCCTTGATCTACAGTTTGCCCCAAAACTTGAGCGTATCCCCCATTCATTTACAGACTTTGCACTGCACTCTTTCACCAATAATGTTGTTGAAGTGTCTTGTCACTTCTTTTCTGTGAGGATGAGAAGGACAGCGAGTGGGATTCTCGACCCATGTATGATAAAAGGTCTCCAGGGGGACAGGCACACATTAAATTGTCTTATTTTATTTGCTACTAATGGCAGATAAGACTCCCAGGTACTATGAAAGACTGTGAAGTCTTCATATATCCATTTGGTTTATCTTCAGAACTGCTTGTTCATTTAGAGTTTGTTGTCCAATATATGTATACGCCTGTGGTGGAAAAGTAATTGGCCATTGTTTCTAAGTCTTGATGGCAAACGCTCCCCAGACCGTGCTGGAAAGGGTAAGGCTTGCTTGCTCTGAAGTATATGGAAATTGTATTCAGAATTTTTCAGGGCTCCTTCCACACGTCGGTTTAGCCCCGCCCAGAGCCTGAAGGCAAGAATGAGAGAGGGGAGGCACAAAGAAAACACAGTTAAAATGGTGTAACCAGTCCCAAAAATGTGTTAATTTTCACCTATGGATCCATTACCACTAACCTCTTAGCTGAATAAAACCTTGCTAGATGGGTAATTATTAACATATGTAAACACTTGCTGTGCTTCTGTTACCTACTGAGATATCCTGAGGTCCCTGTTATTGTCTGCATGGAGCAAACCACTAATTAGAGACCATGACCCTACATAATCTGATATGAATATTCATTTTATGGCTGAATCTGAATTTCTCTGGAAAGTGATTTGTTGTTGGCACCCAGGAAAGTTGAAACCTTTTCTATATTTCATATTTGATAAAGAACATGTAAATCCGCTCTTACCTTATTTAGATTGTGAGGTAATTGTTATAAAGTACCACTGTAAACTGTGTGGCCTAAATAAACTAATTGTGTTTGTGTGTGAGCTACATCTGCACAACCCCACGTTTGTTATGTTAAATTAACAGAGGTTTGATTAACTATTTATAGCCATTAGTATGGTCTCACAGTGCTGTCGGATTCAAGTACCATAATGCTCCGTGTTTTTGTGTGTTACGGCCTTCCCTTTTCTGGATGTCTATGCAAAAATAATATTTATTATTTATTAAGAAGAATCATGATTTCGTAAAATTGCTTTACATATATATGGAAGCTTTTTTGGTATCACAAGAAATGTAGTTTTAGGAATACCTCCCAGATAGAGTACTGTGACTTATGTGTTACTATTAAGTAGATGTGCTAGTTAACAAAGAGAGGTTAACCCAACACTCATAATTCACATTTAAAGCACTTGAAACCACAGATTCATCCTAACAATTAACTCAGCCACATCAATCGGTCCTGCATTTTGCACACAACTGCAGTGGTCTTGGGTCTGGGTATGAGGTTTAGCTCATGATTTCAGTTCTTTCGCTAATGGTTCTTGTTAAGTAGGAGAACACCCTGTTTAACACTGCAACTCTGTGCAGGTGTTCCACAGCATAGTCTGCTCTTTTCATAGTAGTGTCACTAAGGGGCAGGGTGGGCTGGTACCCAAACTTTAATGTCCTGCTCTCCCACCCCACTTCTGCACCCTTCTCACCCCGTGACAGCCGCAGTCAGCAAAAACAGACACTGCCCTCTCAGCCTTATAACATCAGTGTTGTTCCTGTTTACATTTCACATTTTACTTACTCCTGCATTGTATAAGAGCATTTGTTTTTTTTCAGGATGGTGTGTTTCTGTAGTTTTTCATTCAACACACTACTCATTGATAGTGCATAGTGGGCAACTAATCGCTCCTATGTAGCTGTGTGAGTTCAGGTTGTGAGTGGGCCACGATTGAGAGCTGTGGGGTTCACACCAAATGCAGTGCCAATTTCTCACAGTGTCTGTCAGTGGATCAAAAAGGGTTTAAAAAATGCATGCTGATCCACTCTTTGGCCTCTCTGCAGCGAACAAAGAGCAAGGTTCGGAGGTGCCAGATGTAATTGTGACTATATGCAAAAGTGTGTGAAGGAGGTACACAGCTGTCAAAATATTGACAGGGTATAAGTTAGAGAAACTTAAGTGCCTACAGGTGAGAGGGTGTGTTATGTGTGGTGAGATTAGTGAAGTGAAGGAGATGCAAGGGTATACATGCAAGAAAAAGTGAAAAGAGGGTGCTGAAGAGGAAAGAGATGAGCTGTGAGATATGCAATGTTTATAAAAGATGTGAAGAGAAAAAGAGTGTGAATGTCTAACAAAGAATCAATATGCGTGATTGAATAACAGCATTTATAAAGCACCCACCTCCCCTAGAGGTCTCTTGGCACTGAAAGGCCCATAAGTGAGGAAATGCACATACTTTAAGTTATGCTGCTAAACCCAATGAAACCCTAAATATGTTTGACATAGAACTGTAATATTCAAGCCTTACCTCGAACCAGAGAAATAATAGTGCAGCAGGTGCAGTGGCAACAAGGACAAATGGTTTAAGAGGCCTACTGCCCCCCATTATAGCTGTGCCATACTACTACACTGGGGCTCATGTTTTTGCTTGCATTAGGGGCCTTAACACCCTTGCTATGTCACTGCCTCCAACGAGGCGCTGCCTCTGCTGTGCAGAAGGTTAAAGTTCTTAGTACCTTGTCTATGTCCATGATCATCAACACAAACTACATGCATATGTTAAATTCGACTGTTGAATTTGGCATAAGTATACAAATTCATGATACTGGGGCGGTCTTGGTGCCAGTGATGTTTCGAAAACTTAATCATTGTCTGCTACGAGGGCAGGCTGTAAGCATTAAAAGCTTCATGTACAAAGATTCCAAATAAGACATTGTAAATTGTGACTAATAGTGATTTGCAATTTGTGATTTCTTATTTGTGATGTATTAACATGGATTTGGTAACAGTGGTTGTAATTTGCACACTGATTTCTACAGATTGCACTGGTATTTTGCGAACCGACCTATGCCTTAAAAGGTCACTTCTCAAAATACTGAATCATAGTGGATCGGAATTCGCCCTACCTCATTTGTACACATGAAGTAGGTCGCAAATTGTGTGCCACTATGATTGGCCACAGTCACAGAAATTGTGTCCTTCTCGGGTGCAAATCCCCACGTTTGTGAGTCCTTTTAAACAAAGCAATCTTTTTTTTATGCAGCGAGTTTTCCTTAAATGAAAATAGAATTATTTAAAAAAACATTTAAACAAAGCCTTTTGTAGGATAGGCAGTGGTATTTCTCAAAAAGTTTTTGTCAACATTCACAAAGGGTAAGCGGTTCCCTTTTCATTTGTGAATGGCTTATCACCTCTTTTGAGTTGGTGGTAAACTATTGATGTTTTTCTATCTGATTTAGTTGCAAAACATTAACACTTATTATAAGGCAGTGGCTCCCAATCTATGCGCAGCGGTGCCCCTGTGCGTCGTCAAAACTAGCCAGCAGCGCCGCACACAGTTTGAGAACTACTGGGCTATTTTCACCTATTTTTGTAAATTGAAAATATGATACAGGCTAGAGCCACAAGATGGCAGAATACGCACAGCACTTTGAAAATGATTGCCACTGAACAGGGAGTGCAATAGGTTTTCACCGAATCTTGCAAACTTAGTGAACTCAATATTTGGAACACCGCTTTTAGGCGGATATCCAGATGGAAAAGAGATAGAGCAGGAAATGGCAGCTCAATCAAAGTGAACATTGTGCATTGCAAAATCATGCTACACGATGTAAGGTGTGTGTTTTGAGGGATGTTTTTGTTTTGATCCTCTGTGGAAAGTGTTTCCATGTTGTGCGTGATGACCACTGAGCTACGTTTTTTGTGAAATGGGACGCAGTGCAGAGCAGTGTGTTGGAGGATGAAGTGTAAGAGACAAAAGCTCTGAAAAGCTCTGCAGGTCCCTTTATGGTGTTTCTTGTGATTATTGTCTACTGAGCTAGTTCCTGCACTGGGTTGTCTAATCTGAAATTTTGTGTATAATGGTACACAGCACAAGTTTCACTTTTCCATTGCAATAGCCAGAGAAATCCTTTTTAATTGGTGATGGTTGACTTTAGCATCATATACACGTCACACAAATAGTATTGGCCATAATCTTAATGAACAATATTATGTAATGCAATAGTGGTGGCAGAACAGAAAAGAAAACAGTGGCAGTAAATGTCTTAGTGGCGGTAAATGGCTTAAAAATCTTCAAAGTGAAAGAAAAGACTGGCTTGTCCAATCAGTTATTTTTTCAGCATTTACTACAGAAACACAACAGAATATGTTTTGATACAACAGTAGAAACAGAGGATGGGGTGGCAGCTACTTAAAATGGTAAGGCCTCCTGCAAATTGCATACACTGCAGTACACCAAAAGCAACTTTTTTTACAAAATTCTATACGGCTTGCAGACCCCAGTGCTGAACAATATTGTGTCTGATTCAACCAATTAAAGTTTTATATTAAACAACTGTTATATTTTTATTTTGTTATATCTATAATTACAATACCTTCATCGGCTTCATGCCAATTATTTTCAGGGAGAAAAATGGAAGTACTCCCTAGGCCAGACTTACATCCCCCCCACCAGCCAAAAAAACGTAACATAATGGCCAACAGATCAAGGGAGCCGCGGGTCAAAAATGTTTGAGAATTAGTGCTATAAGGAATCGGTATTAGGAAGGAAAGCCTAAACGCGCCCTTTCCAAATACCAAGTCATTATTACTTCCTAACCCATTCTGCGATTCAGGAAACCATTCAGAATCGGTCATTGGATCTAGTACATTGCAAAAAGTGTTTTAGAGGTCTGGAACCCTCAGAATGACCAAATCGGAGGGTCTGCAAACGTTAAAAAATTGTACATGAGGCCCCAAAGTGAACAGAGATGTTGAGTGGGGTGCAACTGCTGGTACACAAAAAGTGAGGGAGTGTGATATTTTGCCGTACATTACTACAAACTGTATTTTAAAAGTGTATTATGTTGACCTTTAACTAGTACCCATTGCTGCAAACTTTTTTATGGACAGAAATTTGACTCCGACAGCAGCCGCGCCAGGAGGCGGTTCGCCCGGGACACCTTGGTTGATATCTTTCTTCCATTCCTGCTGAAGCGCCTGGAGCCCGAGTGCAAGCGGGTGAGTGTGGACTGTTTATGTGGAGTGAATCTAGATCTGTGGGTTAAGCGCCTTCTGCAGAGATCAGTGCATCTGGAACCCAGGCAGACACGCCCTTCCTTTTGTCGCTACAAAGTCGATAATAAATCAAACACCAATGAGTTTGTTCAATCAAAACTATATTTAATATTGCAGGAAAAAAAGACAAAACTCGGTCGTAGCGAGAGCTGTATAAATGATGGGGTGAAATGAGTCCCAAAACGGTGGGACAGCCCCACCTGGGGGTATGTGCGCATGTGACGGGGGCCTGAGGCTCTGGCAACGAGAAGCTATCAGCCTCTGCCTGAAAAATGCCCCCAAACACACAAACATAAAAGAGGGCCTCACTCCCTCAGTTCTGATAAAAGATTTCGCCGTGGGCATTTTTAGGGGTATCTGTCTGCCAACAGCAAGTTGGCAAACACGTAATTAAGTGCATTTTTAAATGGACAACTGCCTTATTAGCGGTGGGCAAAATGTTAACTATTTTCATAGTTACCAAATGGCCAAGTCTCTCATGCAGCACCGTTAGGCAGACTTGGTTAACAGTTAGACAACAGTGAAACCAATGTTGGAACTTATAGTTTTGCAATTAACACTGCATTAGTGTCTAAAAAATCCCAACACACACGCAGTGTTTTGATCTAAAGCCAGAGCTGGCTGAAGATGCCACTCATGACACGAGGCTGATAGCTAACTTGTCACCAGGGGCGTAGGAGCCAATAAATTTCTGGGGGGGACAGAGACAGCCTTGGGGACTTTCAATCAACCCTATACAAATCGCTTGTTGTTTACGAACTGCAGGCTCCGATAAATATACACAATCATATATATTGGAAGTGAAATAGGGAGAAAGGAAGGCATGTTTTCACAGTCTGAAAGTATCTTTTATTGTTATTTACATTCACAAAGTAATTAGCTCAAATGTGAAAATAACGTGTTGATTAACCTTGCATCTTCATGCACCAAGCAAATAAAGGTAGGAGGGTAAAAAGGAAGAACATACTCTTTGCACCCCATACCCATCATTCCCTTCGCCTCATGCCAATTGGAACCGCACTGGAGATATCAAAAGCGATTAGGTACAGCAGTTGTAAATTGTGCTCGGAAACCATAGTTCTAATACCACTTCTACTCCTGTTTGTGATCTTGGGATGCTCAGCTCCACATCAGCCATAACTAGAAGCATTTCAACTGAAGAAGCTCTTGGAGTTACAGGCTATATAAACATGGATTCTCTAATCTCTGTATAAATTGCAGTCACTAATTTATTTAGAAACGTCTGTTTGTGATGCACCAAGTCACTGCGTATAAAGAAAAGAAATTCACTGATTATAAAGAAAATACATCAGAAAATGACTAGGATAGGGTTATTACAGTCGAGTTCTGACATTACAATGCCTTCTGCCAGAGCTAGCAGCCAAGGTAAAAGGCAGATCGGGTCACAGAGCATAATTAATGCAGCTGTTTAAAGCAAAAAAAGGAATGTTGCTTTTCTTTCTTTCCTCTACTTTAATAGCTTGGAATGACAGAAGCTATGTACTAAGGTTTTAAGTGGTTTGTGGGAAAGTTGGTGGTGTGACAATGTATTATATGGGGTAAAATACCCCCTGCGTACATAAGGATATTGCAAGTCACCTTGAAGTTCATACCTTATAAACAAGCTTTGGCAAAGCCAATAGGTCTCGCCTATGTAAGTTCTTTTGCCTTTGCCAATGTGTTTTAGCCATGCTGTACACTAGTGAGACTACTACTCAGCATGACTCAAAGTTAATTGCATAAAGGTGAATGATGTGTCATTGACTGGTGTGGTGTAGTGTCATGGAGTAAGTAAAGTGTCCTAGAATGGAGCAGTAAACTAACTTTAAAGGAACAGGGGTCCCTTGAATAAAATGCAACACCACTCCCATAAACAATGATATTAAAGTAGTATGCAAATGGAGTGTTTCATGCATTTATTCAATCAAAATATAAAAGATAAAATGTAGTGGGAAAACATCAACAGGGGAAATCGAGAAGGACTGGTATTCGGGCATTACACAAGTTACCTGGATGACCCAATGTCACCAATTACAAGAAAAATGTAAAAAGTAACCTACATAGTACAGTGGTTTGGAGGAGGCAGGCCTGGTTTGTAGTGGGTACCTATGGTACTTACACCTTATACCAGGCCCAGTTATCCCTTAGTGAAATGTAGGGAGTGTCTAGAAGCCAGGCTCTCTAGGGGTAGCTGTAGCCATGGCTTAGCTAGGAGACCTGCAAAGCTCATGCAATACCACTGTAGTCACACAGTACTCACACACATGAAATAAAATACTCAGTGTTACAAAAATAAAGGTACTTTATTTTAGTGACACAAATGCCAAAAATACCATAGAGACTATACTCCCTTAAGAGGTAAGTAATACCCCAATTATATACACTAGTATGCAGCAATAGCAATAAGAACAGTTAGAAAACAGTGCAATTAATGAAAATCACAATGGTTAGAAATGGGCCTAGGAGACACACAAACCATATACTAAGAAAGTGGAATGCGAATGTCGGTTTCCCACCTAGGCAGGTGTGGAGTATAGAGGGGCGCTGGGAGTATTAGAAAACACCAAAGGTAAGTTACAGAACCCACCTCAGAGCCCAGGAAAGCAGGAGTAAATCACAATAACTTTCCTAGAACACACAAGAACACGAGAAAGAAGATAATGCAAGAACCAGAAGATACTTCAAGACACAAATGGTGGATTCCTGGACCTAAAGATCTGTGGAAAAATGGGACTAAGTCCAAGAAGAACAAAAGAGTCCAGGGAGGACAGGAGCCCCTGCTAACCCGAATCAAGGTGCAAAAGAAGAACCACTGGTGAAGAACAGTCAGTACTGCACCCAAGAAGATGAAAGCGGGTTCCTGGTTGGTGCAGATGATATCCCACACCGGATGGATGATTGCAGTCTGGTTTGCGTTGCTGGATTCCGCCAACAAGCCTTGGCACACGCAAAGCTCACGGTTAGCGGAAAATGGCACTGCCCGGGACCAGGAGGGAGCTGGTGGACTCTACCCAGGAGGTGGAGTCAGAGGGGGCTCTCAGCAACTCAGAGAGCCCACAGAAGACCAGCCCGCGCACACAGAAGTCCCCCAGCACGGGGCACAAGAGTTGCAAAAGGAGGCCCATGCAGCACCAAAACAAAGGATACCATGCCTCCAGAGAACCACTCAGGAAGCTATGCATCGCAGGAAGGAGTGCTGGGGGCCAGAGCTACATTGTGGACAAAGAATTTCATAGAAGGATGCCAACAAGCCTTGGCAACTGAAAAACACGTGGTGCACAGGGGTACTGTCTTGCGTGGGAAGGCAAGCTCTTACCTCCACCAAAGTTGGACAGTAGGACATCAGGACCATAGGGACCACATCAGTCCACCACCCGTGATGCAGGATCCATGCAACTCTTCAGGAGAGGGGACCCACGCAGATGGTCGTCGTTGCAGAGAGGTGCCTGCTGAAGCAGGGGAGTGACTCCTTCACTCCAAGGGAGATTCATTCATTCTTCTGGTGCAGGCTGAAGACATGCTGTCTTCTGAGGATGCACAACCGGGAAACAGTTGCATTTGCTGGCAAGAGCTGAAGATACAATGTTGTAGAAGTCGTCTTTGCTTCGTTGTTGCAGTTTGTGGAGTTCCTGGAGGGTCCAGATGCAGTTTCTTCGGTGAGAAGGTGAAGTAAAGGATGCAAAGGATTCCTGCTGGAGTCTTGCAATCTGAATCTGAAGAACCTCCCAAAGGAGAGACCCTAAATAGTCCTGAAAGGGAGATTGGTCAGCTAAACATGTAAGCACCTATCAGGGGACGGCTCTGACACCACCTGCTGGCACTGGCCACTCAGATGCTCCCAGAGTTCGCTGCCAACTTGGAATCCAAGATGTCAAAACCCAGGGACCCTCTGGAGGAGCCCTGAGCACCACACCTGGGGTGGTGATGGACAGGGGAGTGGTCACTCCTCTTTCCTTTGTCCAGTTTCGTGCCACAGCAGGGACTGGGGGTACCTGAACCGGTGTAGACTGGATTATGCAAGGAGGGCACCAAATGTGACCTTCAAAGCCTTTCCAGTGGCCTGGGGAAGGAAGCTACCCCTCCCAAGCCTGTAACACCTATTTCCAAAGGGAGAGAGTGTAACTCCCCTCTCCCAAAGGAAATCGTTTGTTCTGCCTTCCTGGGCTTCAGCTTCTGAAGCAACAGGAGGGCAGAAACCTGTCTGAGAGGTGGCAGCAGCTGGGGCTGCCTGGAAAACCTCAGAAGGCTGGAATGGTAATACTGGGGGTCCTCTACGGAGCCCCTAGAGTGCATGAAATCATACAACCAATGCTTGCAAAAGCCTTGGGATATGATTCCAACATGTTTGATACCAAACATACCTATGTTCGGAGGTACCATTATGTAGCTGGGAATAGGTAGTGACCTATTTCCAGTACACATGTAAAATGGCATCCCCACACTCATGAAGTCGGGGAAAATGGTCCTGGAGGTCGCGGGGGCACCTCTGCTAGGGCAGGGGTGCACTCAGGTACTCTGCACCCTGCCCTTAGGGCTGGAGGGACTACTATAGGGGTGACTTATAAGTGACCTGGTGCAGTGTAACTGGCAGTGAAAGGGTGCATACACCTTTTCACGCAGGCTGCAATGGCAGTCCTGCAGAAGCCTCTGCATGGGCTCCCTATGGATGGCAAAAGAAATGCTGCAGCCCATAGGGATCTCCTGGAACCCCAATGCCCTGGGTACCTAAGTACCATATACTAGGGACTTTTAAGGGGGCACCAGTATGCCAATTTTGGGTGAAATACTGGATTACCAGTATGCAACAACCATAATTTAAGGGAGAGAGCATAACTACTGGGGTCCTGATTAGCAGGATCCCAGTAGACACACTCAAACACACTGGCAAACAGGCCAAAGGTGGGGGTAACCAAGCTAGAAAGAGGCTACTTTCCTACAAGGTTAGCATCCACAATAATGATTTACAAGCTTTTATACACCGACTTTTACATGAATGACTCAAATAGTGAATCAAGAAGTCATTAGCTCATAGTACCTATGCTTATGCCAACTTATGTACAATATCACAAATTCAAGTCAAGGTACTTTGGCTGACGATATTTAAATCCCCTAGACAAGTATCAGTATCATCCTAAGCCTTCGTTAAGCTTGAGTTAAAAGGGTTACAGAGTGCTTGTAACCAAAACGGCGAAGATAAATCTGACCCACGTGTCATATGAGCGAGAAGGCAATCAATGGAGATCTGAATCTCTAATCAAATGCCAATGCCATAAAGTAGTAGTAGAGTGGAGTAGTGTCACAGTGTAATAGAGTGTCATAGAGTGAAGTGGCAGAGCGTCGTAGAGTGGAAAGGCATAAAAAAGAGTGAATTGGAGTAGAGTGAAGTAAAGTAACGTGAACTGGCACAGAGAAAGTTAGGTAGAGTGTTGTTGAGCATAGTACATTGTTGTATAGTGGAATGGCATAGAGGGTTGTGCAGTGGCGTTGAGTAGAGAATCGTAGATTGAAGTGGCATAGAGTGGTGTGGAGTGGCATAGAGTGGTGTAAAGTGGAATGGAGTGGCGTATAGGGAGTTGTGTAGGGAGTTAAGGACTGGAGAAAGTGTTGGAGTTTAATGGAATAGAGTGTCAGAGTCTAGTATCATGGAGTGTAATGTCAGTGAAGTTCATAGAGTGGAGTTGGGTGGTCTAGAGTGAAGTGGCATAGAGCACAGTGGTGCAAAGTAGATTGGTGTAGAGTGTAGTGGTATAGAGTGCATTGGTTTTGAGTAAATTGGTGTAGAGTGCATTGGCGAAGACTGCACTGGTTTAGCGTGCAGTGCAGTAGCGTAGAGTGGTGAAGAGTAGAGGGGAGCAGAGTGGAGTGGCACAGCATAGATCGCAGTGGTTGTGCAGGGGTGTAGTGTACAATGGTTAGAGTAGAACAGCATAGATTGCAGTGGCGTAGTGTAGAGTGCTGCAGAGTAGAGTGGTGTGGAGTGGAGTGGTACAACATAGATTGCAGTGGCATAGAGTAGCACAGAATGCAGAAAAGATAGAGAAAATATAATATACTTCAATATGCTGAAGTATGTAACGATAACAACAACATAAATAATAATGCTGGGCATAACGGCCCAAAATGAAATATGGCTTCTCCCTGTTAGCCATGCTGTAATCAAGCCCTTCATTACCCAGATAACAAAACATTAAACATAAATGTTAGAAAAATATACCCTTCTAATAGCTAAATTGTTGTGTGAAAAGGTAAAATCTGGGCTCAATCTCGACTTCACTTTTTCACCAACTGGTGTGATCTTAGGCAAATACAATCATTGTGTTTCACAGAGTCTCCTTTCTAGCCTGCAGGCATCAGGGTGATTGGGACTCTGTTTCCTCTTTAGATCTTCCTCATTGACTTGCAGCTCCACTTGAAGGCATCCTGCAGTGTTCCTCTTCAAGGCGGCAGGTGATGCAGACAGTAATCATCAAAAACTATTTTCTCCTCCTCGTGCCCTTTGTTCTTATGAGCACCCTTAATGCCCACAGCTGTGAACAGGACAAACAAAAGGGCGCAGGGGGCCTCCGGACCCACCTTCATTCTGTTGCCATCAGATTGGAGGATGGTCCGCAGAGGGCTATCATAAGTAGCGCATTTGTGCGCTAATGGCCCTCTGAATAATAGATGTAAAAGGGGAAATTATTGTGTCCCCTTGTCCCCCCCACCTTTGTCCCCTGTGTCCCCCACCCTCCAAAATCTGGGGGGGATACATCCCCTTTGTCCCCCACACTTCCTACGCCCATGCTTGTCACCATAGTCTGAAAATACAAGGACCAAAGAAAAGGACCAACATCAATGTTTGTCCAGTGTTCTTAGACGCCATCTACACTCCTTCACTCTTGTTGGCTTCTTTGCTTACAAATGGTTTTTAATTTCTCATAGTGATTTATTATGTTAAAACATACAGAGCATTGAGTTTGGACTACTATTTTAAAAATATGGAGATCCCACATCAATTGTGCGTCTTGCTCGCTTTGATTCACGATGCTTACTTTTATTCTGGCAAACTGAAAAGCACGCTCACAGCTCAGTTGTGTTTGTTTGAACATTTACCCTGAAGTCCCAGTGAAATTCTTCAGCTTGCTTGCAATGCTTAACACTTTATAGAATAAAATTGGGTGAATGATGCAGTTAGTTTACATAAGAGGCGTATCATTCAACAGTTTGAAGACCACTCCCTCGGGTTTCTGTCGACATTTTTCTTACTCGGCACCCTCCGCCAAGGGCACATGTGTCTAGGTCTGTGTCATCAGCCTGCCACTAGGTGGCAGTAGAACTACATTGGTAGATGGATGGACTTTGGGAAGATGGGAGCGGTTCTGCTGGGGGATTCAGAGTGGAAGGAGTGACCTGGAACATAGGTGGTTAATGCTGATCCAGGAGAATAGTATAAGGATAACCATTAAATATGTAAATAAGTCTCGTTTAGATTCGTGTGTGGAAATGTGCCTCTTGAGGCATTGTACCACCACTGGCCAACTGGCTTAGATGCCCTGCTGAATGGCGTTACTCCTAGAGAGGAAAGATTCCCTTGAGGCGCACAAATTAGAGAACCAGAAGGCAAAAGCACAGGCTGGAGGGCAAGCAAAAACTAGGCAGCTGGATGGGACTCCATAGGCAACGGGGCCCAGATTGCTCCAAGTGCTTAATTTGCAACAAAATAAGTGCCAGGGCCCTCGCCACTAAAGCTTGCACCACCCATTGCCCCTATCAGCACTGCCAATGACAGTACCAACACAGCTACTAACCATCACATGCCCACAAGTGTGACAATTCAGACTATTTCAGGGCCCCTAAGCTATAACACAGGCTTCAACAGCAATTTGTAATGCATATTCAAATCATAAACAGTGGTGGTTGTGCTCATCTCTAAACTCGACAAAGATCAACACCATGTGCAGACTGTCATAAGTGCTGGTGTTGACAATTAGGTGCTGGTGCTGAGCACTGGAAAGCACCGGCTCAAATTAAGGACTAATTGCTCCCAAACAACCTGCAAGAATGCCCACATATCAGCGTTTTGTGGTGGCACACTGACACAAAATCTGTGCCCTGGTCATTAACAGTGTGGAGACAACTAGAGAGAAAATAACCTTAGCCATTTGTCCCTGGTGCCTTGTAGCCTTTGGAGAAACCATTCATCACCAAGGTGGGTCCAAAATGCAAGGCAAAGGTGCTGCTATAAAAGCCAGTATTGAGGTGAAGCCCGGGCCTGAAGGTTCGGAGGTGTAGGCATGGCAAGTAGGGATTAAACACCGTTAATCGCAGCAGGAGCTTGGTTCTGACCTGCGCACTGAAGCTGCTTACCAAGGGCATGGTGAGGTGTACATTGGTCGCCACATTCACTCCTAAAATCTGGTCAAGTGCAGCAGTTCTGCTTTGCTGGGCTGCAGACTATAACGCTGGTTTAGTTTGCCTGCCAGTCTTCCCCATGCATTAAGGGAGCTAAATCACGCAACAATGTTTTTCAGCCAGCAGCGTCAAGCATGCTGGGACTTGTAGTTTCAAACTGTTAAACTTGTGGGACGGGTTATATGGCTTGCACTGCTATAAACATGTATTTTCTGACTTATATGCGTGTGTTTTGCCCCTTTAGGAGCTTCCTAAATATGACTGTTATGTGTTTGCGGACTACAGCGCCATCTTGCACGTGGAAAACATTTACGAGGACATTGTTCGTGGTGTTTTGCTGGAGGCAGTAGATGAAGGTACAAGATGTCTTATATGCTGCTGGGCTCTGAGCATTTACTACAGCTCCGGTCACCTCTGGCCCACAGGAAGAAATGCATGTTACCTGTTCTGATGCCTGCTTTACCTTTCATTTCCTCGTACAGCCCTGCCTACCAACCAACCGTATGATTTTTTAGGACCTGTGTATTTCCTGCCTTGATTGATGCTGTCCACCACTTCCTGTTATGTCCAGTCTACTTACAGTTCTAACGAGTGTCTCCATATAAATGTAATTTCCTTTATTCAGCCCTGTCCACTTCCTCCCAAGATGAGTGCATCAAATTTCTCATAACTTCCTCTGTTAGACCCTACACACTTCTTGTTCCAATGCATTCCTAAAGATACATGTCACTTTGTCTATAGGGCTCTGCCTACTTCCTGTTCTGATGGGTGCCCTCAGGTACAGCAGACGTCTTCTCTTGGACTCCTACTCTGATGGGAGATGCCCATCTTTTCCTTTGTTAGGCTTCCTCCACTTCTTGCCCCTATAGCTCCTGCCATCCTTTCCTACATAAATCATCTTCCGTCTCCTTCCACGTTTACTTTGGCTCTAACTTCCAATGAGGCCGCGATTTTGCTCCATCTGTTGAGGCCCCAATGGCGTTTTGTTGCTTGTTTTACATTGCTTCCTTGTTTTGTCCCTTTCTGCTTGTTGTCAATCACTTCCTTTGTGGTGTTGTGTTCACTTTTCGAGCCAGCGCTCCATTGCGCTCTAACTCATCTCAGCAGTAAAAGCACAATAATAGACTGTTTATTCAAAGCTAACCTCTTGACTAGTAAGACTCCATTATTTAGGCTTCACTATGGTGCCTCTTGGTCAGTGAGACTACAATACAGGGTGTCTTGGTTATCGAGACACAGGCTTGACTCTGTGGCTAGGTTTTTGTCACAGTACTATGAGACTTGACATCTAATGCCCGCTTTACAGCTTTCCCAAAATGTAATGTTAATAATTACGTACTAAGGTTCTGGGCAGTGCTCCCAACACAAAGGCGTTTCCTGAGAGAGCAGTCCCCTGGCCTTTGTACAGTGGATTAATTAATTCAGGCAGCACAGCAGAATTTAATGGGGGTCGAATAAACCCTTGCAGAGACCATCATCCGAGGCCAGTGTTCACAAGGCTACGGCTGAAACGCGTTGGGAGGAAATTCGTTGTAAAGAGTAAAAAGCTTTAAATTATACTGGAAGTGTCCTGACCTTTCTTGTCATTACAAGATTTTTCTTTTGCACATATATATATATATATATATATATATATATATATTTATACATATATATACATATATATATATATATATACATACATATATATACATATATACATATATATATATATATAGGAAAAGCCATTGACATAGAAATTGACAGAGTATATTATTTTTATATATATATATATATCTATATAGGAAAAGCCATTGACATAGAAATAGGACTAAATGTTGGCACTGGTCAGTGCAGTGTCAACATTTAGTCCTATTTCTATGTTAGGTTTTTTGTTCAGAACATCTGGTCACCCTACCTTAGTTGCACCACTACCTTGGCATCTGAACCCCCGTTACCTGAGTGAGGGTGGTATAATAGCAAGTTGAGAACTGTCCTTGGAATTCAATCCCAGCCTCCCCAGGTGTGCACTTTTGGAATACATTCCTAGGCTCACATTTTTTTCCAAAGATTGGAAGTACTTGGAATTTCGCCAAACAGATGCAGCAAGTGTGGGATAAGAAAACTGGACTGAAACCCAATACACATTGAATATCACCAGTGGGTTCACAGCACCACCCACTATTACAATCTACTTTCTAAAATACTTTATAATGGGAACGTTGTGATAGTTGAAACAAGCAGTCCTGCATTGAAATCTTGGTTCTTCTACTTGACCACATTGTTTGATCCTGGGGAAATTATGTACTTCCTATACCCATGTCTCAATATCTGCCATTATTTTAAGAATACAGGCTAAACACAGAAAATCAGCACCAGGGACATATTCCCAGGAACTGTTTCCAGCACGGCTCCCATTCGTGCATGATTATGATTTCATCAAACTTTGATTAAAGTGTTGGGTCGTTGCTTGCATCTCCAGTTTTGACTTGACCTGTCTTTTCTGTTACAAGATATTTGTTCATTCTGCTCTCGCTTAGCTACCTATGTCTCGTTCTTTAACGCCTGTGCTGCTATGAACTGTTTGTTCCTTGCTTTCCTGTTGCTAATAGGATGTTTTTATGTTGATTGTTAACCATAACGTACTTCCTGCTCTTTTGTAAGCACTATAATGTCTTCGTGGCAAGCGGCAATATATAAAACCAGGAATAAATAAAAAAAGTCATATTTTGATGGCTAAATGGAGGATAGTTGAGAGCAATGACCAACTGGGCATCCAATGTCCATGAATTTTGAAAACCAATAACAGACTTTATAGTTTAAAGCGGTGTCTTACGTTATGGTGACAGTAAAGTTGCACAGCAGTTTTAAACTCATTAGGTATCCAAGAGTGGTGGAAAATAAATTCCAAAGATTCCTGAAGTCGCAAAGTTGTATTTTCCTTTTTACAGCTGATGAAATTGCTCACGCACTCTGCTTAATAAGGGGTTACAGGATATTTAGTCACCAAGGGCTCGCAGGTTGTTAACTTAATCTGGCTACCATAAAGACCTCAGATTCAGGCCTGCTTCTGTGCATGTCTAGAGCCGCTTTCCTCCTGGAGGTCACATTCTTCCTATTAGCACATCAGTAGTCAATCCTGATACAAACAAGAGTGTGGGACAGCTCTTTGCTGCACACACACCCTCCCAGTTACCATTTAAAGAAATGCTGATCTTCACAGCCCTCTGCACAGCTCTTGCTCAGTGTAGGTGCAGGGACATCCTGCCGTGTCATCTGAGGCTTTGTAGCAGTGGGTTTATTTAATATCCTCCTGGTCGTTAAGGTGCCCTGCACTGGTTCACCTGTCTTCCAAGAGGACCTATCAATATGCGCTGCAGTGTGTTCATGCACACTTGAAAGTACACACATAACCCAACGGTAGAAGGGATTGCACTTGAGGGAACATGTATAACCTAACTGTGTGCGCTAGTGATGGGCAAGCTAGAAAATTAATTGGAAAAAGGTCCGGCATGGCTCTAAGAGCAAATATTAGTAGCTCAGAATGATTTTCATTGAACATAAGTAGCTCTTACTAGAGAAAAGGTTGGAGACCCCTGCAATAAACAAGGTGTGCTGTTATGTGTGTGTGTTAGCCTCAAACTCTTCTGTCACTTGCTGCTTAGATTTCCATTAACAATTTCGGAAAACTAGTGAAAGGCATCCTATGTTTGCAGGGTATTTTTTGATCAGTGACACTTGTTGTACCAAGTCCTAGAAAGTGTCAAATGCTGTGTAGTGAGACTAGCTTGACTGCACATAGCACTTCATGCAAATGTTGAACCAGGGCTGGCTTTAGAGTTGGAGGCGCCTGGTGCAACACATTTTTTGGGTGCCTCCCCTCAATAACCTCCATCTTCAAGGATTCCATCACTACCACCTTCCAATAGGGCCACTCATCTCCCCACAGTCCCTTTCTCACGTGAATTTATTTTGTTTTATAGCGCTACTCATACCAACCCTACAGTGGAGAGGCGACTCCACTGACCTCCTGTCCAGCGTCTGTTGCCCTCCCCAGCTCCTCCTGCTGCTGCTGCCTCTGCCTCAGGGAATGAACTGAGAGTCTGCCTGACTCTCAGTTCGAGGCCCTCCTCCACCCACAGGCTCCTGCCTGCGCGTCATTCCTGGTGGCCTAGTGGCCATCTACAAGTAAGAGTCTTCTGTCTCTCTCTGTCTCTCCATACTCCTGCTTTTTACTTCTGTCTTTTACCTCTGTTTTTACTTTGTTTTGTTTCCTTCTTCTTCTTTCTGTTTCTTCTCCTATTTTTCTGTCTTTCTGTTCCCCTCTCCGTCCCATACCACTGCTGCCCCTGCGGTCCTGCCCCTTTGTTCCCTGCGACACGCTTTTCGTGCCCTCCCGCCTCCCAGCTGATTGGACTGAGGCAAAGGCAAGCCCGTCTCCGTCCATCCGCATCACTGCACCCACCACCAGAAACCCTGGCTATCCAATTAGCCATTCCGTGGCCACCCTCCATTCCGACGTCAAGACCCTCCACCGCCCTAACACCAGACATCTCAGCGCCTGCTGCGCCGCATCTCCTAAGAACACCCATGGACGTTTTTCCTGCCGGAACTGCAACCTCAGTTTCAGCCACAACAGACAACCAGAACACCCCAAACCTGAAACCACAGACGCCCACCACAACCTCATCAACTGCTTCCTTCTGAATAAACGCTCCATCCACAAGCACACCACGGAACTCTGGGACCTCATCGACTCCACCCATCCAGACATCACCTTCCTAACCAAGACCTGGACCAACCCTATCTCCGGACCGGACTTCGCAATCCCGGATGGCTACAACTCCCTAAGGAAGGACCAACCCTCCCATCCATGTGGAGGGCTGGCCATAGTACAAAAGTCCTCACTCTGCATCACAGTCAGCATGGAGGAACACTGCACCACAATGGAACACCTACACTTTCTGATCCATGCCACTCACAATTCCTCCCTCAGTGGCACCCTGGTCTACAGACCGCCTGGCCTCCGCCCAGCCTTCATCGACACCATTGTAGACATCGTCAGCCCCATGTCCTGGGATCCACGAGTACCTCCACCTGCGCGACTTGAATTTCCACCTCGAGGAGCGCAACGACGAAACACCACTTTCCTACTCAACAATCTCGCCACCCTCGGCCTCAAGCAACCGATCACTGCACACACTCCGCAGGACACACACTAGACCCCATTTTTTCCTCAGGCACCCGGATCACTTTCAAGAATACCTTCACTCCAGACTGGACTGACCATCACTGCATACACTGTGCAATCACCGCACCCAACAGGCACCTCCACGTCCCCAGGGCCCCCCCACAGGAAATGGAACGGAATCACTGACGACCAACTCACCACAACCCTCTCCAAATCACCCTCACAGGCAACAACGCAGCACGCAACCTCAACTCCTGGATCACCAAATGCGCCAACTCCTTAGCCCCCTCCGATCAACTTCGGTCAGGCGCGTCCCAAAAAAAGCCAGCTGGTTCACTGCCGAACTCCAAGAATCCAAACCCACTTGCAGGCACCTAGAGAAGAAAAGGAGAAACAGCAAAACCAGCGAAGACCTCGCCTGTTTCAGAGCCGCCATTGCCACCCATCACGAAAGCATCAAGAACGGAAAAAAAAGCCGCACTCCGTGAATGCATCAACACCTTCCCGCACAACACAAGAGAACTCTTCATGGCAATCAACAAATTCATCAATCCTCCCTCTAAAACCATCAACATCCTCTTATCGCAAGACCTTTGCGACAAACTAGCCACTTTATTCCACTGCAAGATTAAGGACATCTATAACAACTTCCTCCCGCAGAACCCACCCAGCGTCAGAACCTACAACCGACCCAGCCCCCTGGAGCCCACCCAAAGCATCCACAGCTGGTCCATGCTCACCACAGAAGAGACTGAAATCATCATGAACAGCATTCACTCTGGAGCGCCAACAGACTCCTGCCCTCACCACATCTACAACAGAGCCAGTGCATCCATCGCCCCCGAACTCCGCAAGACGTTGAACTGCTCCATCACAACAGCCACCTTCCCCAAAGACTGGAAAAACGCTGAAGTCTGCCCCCTCCTGAAGAAACCCACAGCTGACCCATCAGAGCTCAAGAACTTCCGACCCATCTCGCTGCCACCCTACCCAGTCAAAGTCCTGGAAAAAGCCATAAACTCACAGCTGCAACAGTTCCTCGAGGACAACAACTCTCTGGATACCTCTTAGTCTGGATTCCGCAGCAACCACAGCACGGAGACAGCTCTTCTTGCAGCCACCGATGACATCCGCACACTCCTCAACCGTGGACACCCTGCAGCACTCATACTCCTCGACCTTTGACACGGTCTCCCACAGCACCTCATGCACCAGACTCCACAACACAGGAAACCATGGAAAATCCTTGCAATAGATCCACTCCTTCCTCACCGGGAGAACACAGAGAGTCAGGCTCCCACCCGTCATATCCAAACCAACAGAAGTCAGCTGCGGAGTCCCTCAGGGATCCTCCCTGAGCCCAACACTCTTCAACATCTACATGGCCGCGCTGGCAGCCATCCTCAGAGACCACAATATGAACATCATGTCATATGTCGATGGCACTCAACTCATCATATCCCTCACTGAAGACCCAGACAAAGCTAAGAGGAACTTTCACACCGGGATGAAAGCTGTCGCCTCCTGGATGAGGGAGAGCTGCCTCAAGCTCAACTCGGACAAGACTGAGCTCATCATCGGCTGGATCCCCGCCGAAACCAGAAAGACAGTTACCCATGCCCTCGTCACAAGCCGACTGGACTACGGAAACACCCTATACGCAGGAACCACCGCCAAGCTTCAGAAACGTCTACAACGCATACAGAACGCCTCCGCACGCCTCATCCTTGACATTCCTCGCCACAGCCACATATCCGCCCACCTGAAACACCTGCACTGGCTCCCTATCAACAAGAGGATCACCTTGAGGCTCCTCACCCACGCACACAAAGCACTCCACGACATGGGCCCCGAATACCTCAACAGCCGCCTCTCGTTCTACACGCCCACCCGTCAGCTCCGCTCAACCAGCCTCGCCCTTGCCACCGTCCCACGGATCCGCAGAACCACCGCCGGAGGAAGATCATTCACCTACCTGGCAGCCAAAGCATGGAACTCCCTCCCCGCACACCTAAGAACTACCCAGGACCATCTTGCCTTCAGGAAACTCCTCAAGACATAGCTATTCGAGCAGCAGTAACAACCCCCCCCCCTCTCCAGCGCCTTGAGACCCTCTCGGTGAGTAGCGCGCTCTATAAATGGACTGATTGATTGATTGATTGGAAACTCCATCTCAGCCTGGGATAACTCCTGGTGGCCCTCATCGCTCAGCCCACCACCTACTCTGACTGACCTCGCCCACAACCTAGGAATCATCCTCGACTCCTCCCTATCAATGACCCGACAGGTAAACTCAGTCACCTTTTCCTGCTGGCACACCCTCCGCCAACTCCACAGAATCTTCAAATGGATCCTGGTCGACTGCCGCAAAGTAATCATCCACACCCTGGTCACTAGCAAGCTCGACTACGGCAACGCACTTTGCGCCGGCACCACAACAAAGAACATCAGGAAATTACAACTCATCCAAAATGCTGCTGCAAGACTCGTCCTGAACCTTCCCCGCCAAGAACACATCTCCCAAAACCTGAGGACCCTCCATTGGCTCCTAGTAGAGAAGCGAATCAACTCCAAACTACTCACCCACACCTACAAGGCCCTGCACAACATCGGACCAGCCTACCTGAACCATCAAATCTCTTTCCATTACCTTGCCAGACCCCTCCGCTCTGCCCAGCAGGTGCTAGCTACCATGCCATGCATCTGGAAAACCACCGGAGGAGGGAGATCTTTCACATACCTTGCAGCTAAGAGCTGGAACAACCTGCCCATGCACCTCAGACAAAGACCATCTCTCACCATCTTCAGGAAGGACCTCAAAACATGGCTGTTCGAATGAGCCCCACAGCCAACACCAGCGCCTTAAGACCCTCACGGTGAGTAGTTGCGCTTTACAAAAACTGATTGATTGATTGAACCCTAGGGTGTCAGAGTACTTTACATAAAGCACACTTTATTTCAGAAGCAATGAATCTTAAATGTGTAAATAATTCTATAGGAAATGTTGCACAAAACAATGAGGAGTACTGTTATGTGATGTGCACAGTGGTGGCCGGCAGCTTTAGGAGGGGGGGGGTGGGCGGGATACACACACACACACACTCATTCTTTCACACACAGACATGCATGCACATCCATTAACAACACTCATACCGTTCAAACATGCACGAACGCACCAAACATTCATTTTAAAAGATCGCACACACTCATTCCTTCACACACACACGCACGCACATCCATTAACAACACTCATAACACTCAAACATGCACGCGCACACCAAACATTCAATTTAAAACATCACACGCATACACACACACACACTTACCTTCAGCCTCCAGGTCCCAGGAGGGTTGGGACTGCTGCCTTCCCTAAGGTCAGCCAATGAGGGAAGGCAGCAGTCCCAGCCTCGTCACAGAGTGGGATGGGGTCAGTGAGACTGCTGACCCCACCCCACTCTGTGACGAAGTGTCACTGATTGACACTCGCCCAGGGCGCTTCAGGGCTTAAACCTGAAGCGCCCAGGGAGAGTGTCAATGGGTGACGCTTTCCTCGTCACCCAGGGGAGGGCCTCGAGGCACCTTTGCTGAGCCGAGGAGGTCACGCCCATAGGAGCTGTGACCTCCTCAGCCCAGCAAAGTTCAGCTCAGGCAGCCAGGAGTGTGCGTAAATCGCTGATGTCTGCTCCTGGCTGCCTGAGCTGAACATGGAGAGTGTCTGTCAGGGTGACCTTTGTTCAGCCTAACAGACACTCTTCATGAGGGGCAAAAGGTGGGGGGCGTGGCCCCTCCGCCCTAAAGGACGGCCGCCACTGGATGTGCATGTTACATGTTCTTTGCAGCAGGCATATTAACCCTTCGTGCTACTTTATGATGAGTCTAACTGCCACTAGACAAAACTTCATCTCTCTCCAGAAGAAACATTATTTACCTGTTATTGTGACATTTCTATTGTTGCCTGAAAACTGCTGGATAATTAAGGAAACCGTAGGTGCTTTTAAAACCAAGTTATTTGTCAACACAGCGCATCTCCCGAGGTGAGCGCCAGGGGCGGCTACACCTGTTGCACCGCCCTGAAGCCAGCCGTGTTGAACAATAACTGTGAGGGACAGATCCGTCCTGGTCGTCATCTGTGCCTCTCTGAAAGGACTGCAGTGCACGGATGCAGTGGTGGTGTGCCCACTGCAAGTTGCTGTACTTAGCGCGTTAGTGCGGAGCAGTGAGGAGGCAGCTGGAAAATCTGCAAAAGGTCGTAGCCGCCAAGCCTGTGGTGCTGAGTCAGATTCACTTGAAAGGCCTCCTAGACTCAGGCCTGTATTCCCGCGTGGACTCTACACACTCCTCCCGCGTGAAGCCTCCATGCACACCCATCACGCCTTTGTGGCACTCAGTAAGCCTTCTCAGCAGCAGCCCAGAGCGAGGCAGTAGGGTTGGGCAACCCTCTGCGGAAATCGAGAAAACTAAAAAAAAAAACAGAAACGACAGAGCCAAAGCCGTGACTGGGAACTACAGAGCTCGGAGTTCCCAGGAGATGAGGGTAAAGCTGGAGACTGCGCACGACCTGCGTGCCAGGAAGTGCAGGGACAGGATAGGATCTGTCTAGGGGTGGGCGAGTCACAGAACGCTCGTGCCAGGCTCGGGCCAGATGCCTGGCCCTGGCTCAGCTGTGATTTTGGCGTGCCACCCGTGCTCTAACCTATGGTGCAACGATTTTTTTTTTTACTTTGATGTATAACAGGATTGGTAAATAGATACGCATCTAGTAGCTCAATGGGACAATGTGAAACGAGAAACCTAGATTTTTTCCAGGCTCAACCAAATTGTGTGATTCTAGTCAAATATTTTAGTCGACCGTGATTCCTGTTTTTTTTCTGATTGCATTCGAGAGCACTTTGAAATACGTTTAATACGAGCGCCTTTCTTGTGTCTTATTTAAAAACGACTACGTTCCGTGTAAGTATCTAGGCCACTTGCAGGGTGATAACAACTGACTTGCATCATTATTTAATAATGGCATTGTTGTCATGGTGTGGGATGGTGGACATCAATATTCTTAAATTCATGTTTAAAAAAAGGTCCCTTTTAAAAAATGCCGCTCAATGAAGTTATATAATCTCTTGTACTTAGTTGCAACTTTTCCGCATGTTAAAGAACAGTACTTTTTTAAAAAAAAAATCAAGAATCGATATCAAATTGTTGTGTGGTGTTTATTGTACACTTTAGAGCCAAGCATTTTCTGGGCTAGGCTCGAACATGTGCTCTTAGAGAGCGCAGCCAGATCCTCGACTCGGCTCTGCCTGTTAAAGTATTGGCTCGCCCACCACTAGCTCTGTCACCGTACCACTGTGTTAATCATATCTATGAGGTTCATGTTGCACAGGCCGCCGTGATATACGCACACCCACACGCGCGCGTGCGCACGTTGTAAACCGGCGGATCAACATGGGGCAAGCTGAGCTGTTTTTTGGGCCTCTGCCGGGCACCTGACTTGAGCCAGGCTCGATCCTTCATCGCCTCCCACACCTCTAGTTTGTTCTCGGCTAATGCGTGTGTATACACATACTTGAATATGGAAATATAATTCAAACGGACTAACACAGGCCCCTGCAGCGCAGGTGCGCCCCATCCCTCCAGAAGGTCACTAACCCCTCAAGATGGCCCCATTCATCCCAAGCTCAGCGAATATTTGTGAGATATGGGAGACTCGGGGGCCCCTCGTCACATTTTGCGGGTGGGAGGGGCATCATTTTGCATTAAACCTCTGAAATTCGAAAGTGCCAGCATAAACGCATTGCCTTATTCCAAATGTGCACATGCACGCACACGTGTCCACACCTAATCCACCATGAATGTTTTTTTAATTCATCTTGTCTTTTTATCTTCCAGCTTTGAAAGACCCTTCGCGGCAGCAAAAGCATCACCTGGGCAGCGAGAGTCTGGCCTCCATCCTGGAGAGCGCAGAAAACCTGCTGGGACTCGACCAGGCCTTAAGGGATGGGAGAGGAGGCCGGGAGACTCCTGAGAGAGTGACGGCCCCAGGCTCGACGAGCTCCCCCACTGATGATGAGGAAAACCTGCCTCGACAAAGCGCTCTGCAGGAATACGTTGACAGCAGGTTATTGGATGACACTGGGATATCAAGAATCTCTTATCACTCTTTGCAGGAATCCACCCACCCCCGGCCATATCAGTACATAAGAGGCAACACAAAAAGCCCAGAAAATTCACAGCAAGGGAAAAGGGAAGCCGGAGGCTGCCATTTTGAGAATGGCACTGGAGTTCTGATTGAGAGTGCATTTGTCCACACGCTAAAAGATGGCATCTCGCCTTCTGCACAACTTCTCCAACTGGGACAGTCAAACGGGACCAGTCCTAGAGTTTTATCAGATGTGGAGACACAAGGAAGCCAATGTCACACGCTGTTCCCAACTCAAAATGGAGGCATTGTGCATGCCAATGGCAACGTTATCTATGGAAACCTTTTGGCCTACAAGTCACATGACCGCACCATCCCAGATGGCATGGATTCACAATCAGATAAGAGAGACATGGACCCAGAGGCTGGTCAGCAGAACTTGGCACTTGGTGACTCAAAAAGCAGTTTGCTGCTGGAGGATCTGTCCATAGAACTTGAAAAGACAATATCTCAGATAAATCAAGATCTGCTAGAAATTGACCAGACAGATAATATCAAGGCTTAGATTTACTAAGTGTTGTGTATGTACACGCACTGTGCTGAACAATTTTGTGTCATGCCCACAGGCTTTTAAAACGGTACATAAATTGCCACAATGTTTTGCATCATTTTGCGGCACTTGGGCATCTGCGTAAAACCGGACTGAAATATTCCTCTAAGTTGATATCTAATTATTGACAAATTCAACACAGAGCAGCCACTTGGAAAACAGACACTAACAGCAGGACTAGAGACAAGACTCTATACCAATGTATGTACATGGGGGTGGGAGAGGACTCATAGGTTCTGTACAGACCAGGGGGTGGAATGAACTCTTGCTCCAGCACTGGACACTCAACACAGAGCGGTCAATGAATCAAAGACCGGGCCTGCAGCTGTCACTGATTTACCACTACTAGGTCATCCACTTCCATTTGGCAATGCACCTCGATCCTGCCTTGTAGCACCCCTTGTGCTTCTGCTTTGTCAGAACCCTCCGGCATCACAAGTCCACCTCATCCTGACATGCTTGCCTTCTTTTCTGTCAGCCACAGGAAGCACAGTTTACACGTGTGCTTAACAAACAGAACTGTACGCATGGGACAATGTGACGGCCATCTTGATTCAGTGCACACGCAAGTGAAGGCTAACTGATAATAGTGGTGAACAAGGAAGCAAAGTTCACTAATACTGTAATAGAACCATCCTCGACATACCATGTTTTATGCAGACTGGGCTAGCAGCAGAGCTACACTGCACACCACATACTTTACTCACTGGGAGTTATACATACGTCTTGGAATATATACTAACTCCAAGCTCTCAACAATGGTTCCATAGACTTTAATGGATCCTTACACTAGACTACCATCCATTCTCTATTAAAGATGTCATGTTTTGGGTCAAAACTCTTCAAGGGGCAATTAGTATGGGTTGTGCGGGCGCTTGGTGGCACTGTCTAATCTTTTAAAATGATATTTAAGTTAACACACTGCTTTGCATTGGTTTGTGCCATATGACAGGTCATGCAAAACCTTTATAAGTAGCCTCCGGAAATGTGCACACTTGTGTACTATTTGGAGCGGACGAGTCTACTGTTCCGGACTCTCCTTTCAGCCACTCTCTGCTAAACTGCACATCTCTCCGTCGGTTCACAACAGAAATATTTGGAGCTATTGAGGTTGTTCCTATCCTTTTGTGTCATCTTTAGTCAGCCCTGGCCTAACGCGCCTTGCATTACTGGACTTGTAGACTCCCTTTTAACATTATAATTATAGTTGGACCAATAATCGCAGGAGGCAAGTGCTGTTCTCTAACAAAATCTGTACTGGCTGCAGGTCTCACTGTCGCCAAAGGGCGCTTGAGAATGCCCTGGAACTGTTTGATTTCTGTTTGGAATTTGTGCATCATTATTCTGCCTTATAGGTGCGCTGTTTAGCAGACCCGCAACATATAGCTCATCCTTCTAGTTTCTAAAATGCGTGCATTACGCATTCAGCCGGACTTTGCTATTTTAAGCAGACAGCACTTTGCATTCTGGGACTTGTAGTTTTGTTTTTCCCATTATGTGTTGATTACGAGGCTCAGCATGCTAAGTGCAGATGGCAAAACATAGGACTGGCGGAATGTGCCACAAATTATGTTGTGCCACGTGTTATACATTCCAAAAATATTGCAAATGCTAATTGCCAAATACATTAGGACTCCTCCATATAATCAATATTAATTGCAAGCCAGTGATATATAACGGCACATATGGCAAAACAAATTTATTTTAATTTTGTATCATAAAATTTAGAAACAAAGCATTAAGAGACTCAGCCGCTACTGAGCTTATATTCAATCCACTTGAACACCAATGGGTGACAAACACCAGAATAGTTGCTTAATTCATGCTATTCTATAAAAATAAATCAATTCAAAATACAGTGTTTGCGCATGTTGCTGTAATAAAAAGCAGGGGAACTGGTACTCTCCGTACGCGGAAGAGTTTCCAACTAGCCCCATGAAACCAGGAGTGCTTTTGTCCAGTGTTGACTTTTAGCCTGCACCACCATTGCATCACGTGATTTGTAGTCTTGTTTTTCTCATTATTATTGTGGGCCTAAAAGTTCGAGAATGTAAATAGCTCTTGGTTAAACATTCTAGGACTCCATAGAACTGCTTCTCTTCCGATTTAATCCATTGGCAACCCTGATGCACTAGAAGGGCTGAACAAGCATTGGCAAATCCAATAGGTCTCGCCTATGAAGGAGCTTTTGGCTTTGCAAATATGATTTAGCCATGTTGTACACCAGTTTGGCAGCTGTTCAGCATGGCTAAAAGTGGCATAAAGGAGAGTTGTGTGGAGCGGAGTGTCATAAAGTAGAGTGTCATGGAGTAGAGTAGGGTGTTATGAAGTGGTGTACAGAGGCATGGAGTTGTGAAGAGTCGAGTTGAGTAGCGTGGAGTGGCATAGAGGGAGTTGCGTAGAGCACCCTACTTTGGAGTAGTGTTGTAGAGTGACACAAAGTGGAGTAGAGTGGAGTGGCATAGAAAGAAGTAGAGCTAAGTAGAGTTTAATGGAGTAGAGGGTAATAGAGTGGAGTGTTGTAGTAGGAATAGAGTGGCCTAGAGTGAAATGGAGTAAAGTACAGTGCAGCAGAGTATATTGGCATAGAGTGCAGTGGCTTATAGTGCATTGGTTTTGAGTAAAGTGCATTGGTGTAGACTGCAGTGGCGTAGAGTAAATAGAGTGGCATAGAGTAGTAATGCAGAGTAGAATGGAGTGGCGTAGAGTGCAATGGCATAGGGTAGAGTGGCGCAGGGTGGAGTAGCAAGGGGTAGAGTAGAGTGGCATACAGTGTAGTGGCGTAGAGTAGATTTTTTAAGAGTAGAGGGAAGCTGTGCAGGGTAAAGTGGAGTGATGGAGGATAAAATGCAGGGGTGTAGCATAGCGTCACAGAGAGTAAATTATGCAGAGTGTAGTGGCGTAGAATGAATTGGCGTAGAGATGAGTAGTGCAGAGCAGAGTGCAATGGCATAGAATGCAGTGGTGCAGAGTAGTGTAGAGTTCAGTGCAGTCTTGCAGACTAAAGTGTCTTAGAGTGTAGTGGTATGGAGTACATTGATGTAGAGTGCATTAGTGTAGACTTCAGTCGAGTAGAGTGTTGCAGAGTAGAGTGCTGTAGAGAGCAGTGGCATACAGTACAGTGGTGAAGAGTAGAACAGAGTGGTGTAAAGTGCAATGACATAGAGCACAATTGTACAGAGTGGTGTAGCATTCAGTGGCATAGAGTGCAGTGGCATAAGGTGTTACAGAGTAGAGTATAGTGGCGTAGACTGCAGTGGTGCAGAGTAGTTGGCATGGAGTGCAGTGGCATAAAGTGCATTGGTTTTGAGTAAAGTGGTGTAGAATACATTGGGTAGAGTGCAGTGGTTTTGAGTAAAGTGGTGTAGAATACATTGGGTAGAGTGCAGTGGTTTAGAGTAAACTGGCACAGAGTGCAGTAACGTAGAGTCAAGTGGTACAGAGTGGTGCAGCATAGAATGGCATAGAGTGCAGTGGTGTGGAGTAGATTGTTTCAGAGTAGAGTGAAGTGGCATAGAGTGAAGTGCTGCACAGTGGAATGGAATGGTATAGATTAGTGGTGTAGAGTGCATTGGTGTACAGTGCCAGATTAGAGTGGTGTGGTGCAGATTAGAGTGGAGTGGCCTGGAGTGGTGTAGAGTGCATTGGCTTACAGTACAGTGGTGCAGACTAGAGTACAGGGATGTAAAGTAAAGTGGCGGAGAGTGCAGTGGCCTAGAGTGCAGTAGTACACAGTAAATTAGAGTCGCATAGAATGCAGTGGCATAGAGTGATGTAGAGTAGAGTGGTCCAGTGCCATAGAGTGCAGTGGAGCACAGTAGAGTGGCACTAAGTGGAGGGGCAGAGAGTGCAGTGTTGGAGTAGAGTGTTGTAGAGTGCAGTGGCTTAGAGTAAAGTGGCACAGAGAGCAGTGGCATAGAGTACAGTGGTATAGAGCATAGAGTACAGTGGTATAGAGATAGAGGAAATTATATCCTTATGTCCTGTTAATTCAAACTGAAGCAGTCATTTGTTTTTAATATGTTCTTGATGCCAAATAGATAACATTTAAGTGTGTGCAAAAGGTAGGAATGGGAAAAAGAGATGCCTGCGAAAGTGTTATGAAATATTACTGATAAGAATTTGTTGTTTCAAAAGAACACATTGGCATAGGTGAGAGGTGATAACGCAAGTAGGTCATATCTATTTTAATTAAAAAATGCTTTGTGGTAGAGGTGTGTCTTGAGTTGTAGTGGCAATAATTAAATATGCAGCGATATTTTATTGCAGCACAACAAATTATTGTTGTATATTGATCTTATTTTTGGCATAAGGTGTTACTGCATGTAATACTTGTAATGTAATTAAGGCACACTAAGTAACGTTGGAGAGGCTAGGGCAGGAAAAGTAATAAGAAGTGAGAGGCCTGTTTGTAATGCTTATGTGATGTAATAAGTGAAAGATGGTGCCTGAAAGAGCATATATTTATAATTGTTGTCCACTGTAGAAGGGAAGGAAGGATGCAGTGTTACTGTTGTTAGAGAGTTTGTTGAGGTGTAAGTAGACACAGTGTTGGGCAAACTGTTAAAAGAACCTAAAGGCAGATTGTGAACTTTAGAAGTTGGAAAGGGAGAGGGGCGTGGGGGTGCTTTCACCCGAGGGTGGACAAAGGAGTGATTCTCAGAGTGGCTCTAAGACTGTGGGGTCTGTTTACTACTAGCAGGAAGGTTAATGTTACAACTTAAGCATTTGTGCAAAAAAGCACAAAAGAGTGAAATTGCCATCATGGAACCAGTAGACTTGCTGCTGAATGGAAGTTAGTACTTTGTAAAAGCATAGGGGAGTTGGGAGGGGTGAAGTGCATCTAGGGAAAGAAGAAGAATATGTAGATGGGTTAAATGAAGTTATGGTTTATGTTCATTGTGTTTGTGTTGGACACAGTGCCGCTGGTACCTGCTGCACAAATGTAATGTCCGGTCTGGTGTGTGTAGTTCAGAATGACCGATAAAGAGTGTGTGTGCCCAAAGCAGAGTGATAAGTTGTGGTGTTAGTAAACAATAGACATACTTTGGGGCAGATTTATGGAAAGTGGCGCTGCCCCCAGGGGAGCGCCACTTACCCTGCACCCCTAAGCAACTCCCTACCACCACCATGTGTGCGCCCTACTTAAAATACGGTGCACCATGGCGCAGGGTAGGGGGCAATAGTATAATTTCTCATGACCCTTTTGATGTACTCTGCAAAATATTGGGGCTACTCCTGCAGAGTACATAGGGCCCCATTCTAAAGAATGGAAGCCCCCTTTTAACACCAGTTCTTGCGCAGGCGTTAAAAGTTAAAAGTTTCCGGCTCCCCTAACAGGGGAATGCCCCCTTTGCATACATTATGCCTGGCGCAGGCATAATGTAGTGCAAAGGGTTACAAAGTGGCAAAATGCATGCATTGCGCCACTCTGTAAATACGGCACCAGGATTTTTGCCGCATTGGGCCACATTAACGTAAAAAATAATGACATTAATGTGGTGCAAGGTGGCACTAGGGCATTATAAATATGCCCCTTTGTGTTTTAACATGGTGCTAGTTCCAAAACATATATTCTGGTGTAGATGGTGTGTGGTATCTCCTACTGAAAGTAAAGGAATTGTGTTCTTTTTGTCTCTTTAAAATGTAAACTGGAGCATTAGCGTAGATTTAATGGTTCCATGAGTTCGTATTGTCCTTGTGTCACTGCACTAGCTATTTGAAAATAAAGTAAGCTCCTGGAAGTGTGTGTTTAAACAATAGAGAATGAAGAGGTGGTTTAAGGTGCTTAGAAGAGCAGTGATGGGGTGCTGTTGTTTGTGAAGAACAACTTTGCCTTTTTGCCTATGCTACACATTTAGCCACAACTGCACATTGTTTGCTTTCATTCTAAGCAGCAACATGCAGGCAGAGAGGAGGCTTTTTATATATTTTCACCTCAAGCTGGACCAAAGATAAAGGCCGAAGTTAAGGGGCCATCCAGCCTCCTTTTGTTCCAATGTGACCCTGACTGGAGGCTCACACTTAGATGCAAATGGAAAGGAAGGAAATGAAAGGCTCACAACTTATCACTTCACAGGTGCTTAAAAGAGACATGCTTTGGAATTTGTTCAGTCCCTGTTTATAAGAGAAATGCATGTACTGTAAGAATGTCAGAATGTCACATGTGTTAGTCTGTCTCAGTATCTAAACAATTAACAATGTATATACCACTATTTTATTTCTTTTAAAGCGCCGCTCATTCCAGTGCAGGTCGCCAGGGTGCTTTACATAACATACATATTATACGTTAACAATAAATCAAATGAGTATGTAAATCAATAAGCAAGATGTTTGTTGCATAAAACAGTGAGGAGTACAAGGTGTAGGAGTCACATGTCCCTCGTAGCTCACTATGCTATATTAGAAGACTTACAGTTTATTAACTACAAGTAACAAAAGGCTCTGTGTGTTAAAAGCGGTAACCCACTTACCTATCTAGCTAAAATAAAAATGTCAGCCGCATTTTACATTATATGCTATTTAAGGCTTATGTTACCACCTCATAAATGGAGCATAGGAGGGGCACAAGTTGGCTCCTTAGGAAGAGTAATCTGCATTCCTCTTTCATATAAATGCTCTCACTTTAAATTCAGCCGAAAGCAAAGTAAACACCAAGCTTCCTAAGAATACACAGCTTGACATTTTACCTCTGGCTTTGAATGCACAGCAAATGTGACAAGATAAGAACAAGATTTAAAAGCCGGGTTACTGAAAGCGAATTAGCGGAAAAATACAGTAAACACAGTTTGGGTGAGAGTAGGGACAAACTCAACCTGGACAACCTAAAGCAAATAACACCAGCAAATAGAAAGCCAGAAATTGTGAGTTACAAACCACAAAGCTAATGGTAATACAGACGGAATGCATTCCTAGGTCAACTTTCAGAAAGTCCCCAAGATATCTTTAGCTACCCACACAGCTGCGCTCTCTGGTAGGCATGCAACCTAGAAAAGGGGCTTATGGTGAAGAAAAGCACTGTTTACTGACATTGACCCTCTGTGGTAAGTCATGCACCTCTACCATAAATGTCCATTTCAGTAATTCCAGAAGGACTCTTTGGCATAGTGATTAGTACTTAATTTGAGCTGGTGGTTGTAGGTAGAGTCCACCAACATTCATTTCTGGGGACCAATATTTTCCTTTCCTCATCAGACTTTGAGAAAGAGCTAGAGAGACAAAAACACAAAAGGAGGAAAAGCAGCAGATGAGAAAGACAGAAAAAACAGTGACAAAGGGAGGACGTAGGAATAGAAAAGAACCCTCAGGAGTGGAATGAAGAGGAAGTGTGTGTCTGGTGGTGGACGAAAGAGAAACGACATGGAATGAATCCTTTGCAGGCTTGCTGTTCAGAAACCGAAGCATGCAGCAGCGCAGGCTGCGGGCTTCTGAGCAAAACTTTGAGCAACGGTACTTGTTAATTTACAAATTTAGTACTGCAGTGATTCATACGTCCAGGACACAATGCATTTGCAAGTTCCCTGTGCCACAATCACAAAGCTTTTCTGGATTTCATGGACATCACCAACATTCTCCCTATACAGGTCGCACTATAACCTATAAGCACAACAAATTGTGTGGCCAGTTAGCCATCCACCAAGAAGGACTGCAACGGGGATATGTAGAGCTATACAAGTGCTGCAATAGAGTACAATACATTACAATTAAAAGGCCCTAAGTTTTCATTTTACAGCCCACTGTGATGTCATACACAGCCACAAATGTTAAGTTGATGTTTCAGAAGATATGCACTGCCAGACTGAAATCAAGTACCAGCAACATTTTGTCCCAGGTGGTATGTCAACTTAATGCATCAGTTTGTCAATAAAGCGATAAGAGTGACTCGCCTTCACCTGTTCTGTGCAGGGTTTGTGAACAGAACTTTATTTCCATAAGCAATGTTATATTTCTGCTTCCATCCTTCCAAGTCAGAAACTCTGGTGCCAGCTGCCATCCTGAGGCTAGAGTCACTTGATGGTTCCATGTCACCGAGACATCATGAGCTTTCATTTTCCAAATTCTTGCTACCTCCTAGTGTGATAGTCAAATCTATTCAATAAAAGAGAGTACAACTCACAGAATGCTCTAATTTCTTAGTGAAAGCCTAGAAGTGCAAACGGTAGGTCCATTAAAAAGAATATATATGGTTCACTACCTTAGGCAGGTGCCTGGCATCGGGCTGTTCTAGAATAAACCCTGATTGCGCACCAAGAAGGAGTGGAATTTGTGTTTCCACGAAGATGCGTTCTAATGAATTCTTGCCCATTTTCTTAAGGCATCACTATGGTGGCATTTATACAATTTTAATTTGCCCTGGCTCACTTTGAAGTTGTTTGTTTTCTTCGTCTGATATGAGTTATGTCTAGCACACATGAGAACACAAATGCGTTTAGGAGTTTTTCCTAAAGAGAACCTGTGATTGAAAAGAGACAACTTGTGTTTTAGAAAGTATTTGCAAAGGAGTTCTTTCACTACCTCTCTTAGCATTTTGGTGTTCCATATTGCTGCCATTTATGTTATCATACCGGCCTCCTCTTAAGCCTCATGCTTTCCTTTCATGTCCGCTACATCTGCCAAGTTTGGGCTCTTTCACTACCTACTATTCTCACTAAGTCTGTGGTCCCTACACTGGCCACCAATGTCAGTGAGTGACATGTTTAGGCCCTCTGTACGACTTCCACCTAGTCTTTGTTCCAGACAATGAATTTTAGGGATTGCCTTAGCACCAGGCTTTCTCTTGGGAAACCTTTTGCTATCTTCATTTTGGCTTTATAGGATGACCATTACTTACCATTGGTTTGCTTCATTGTCACTCTCATCTGCCTGATTCGTATTTGTCATCTCAAGTAGGCTTTCTTTCTTTGTCTCTCCCTCCACAGCTGGCTTTTTTTAGGCACACATTTTTCCTTTCGTTTAAGCATTCTTTGAGAGTTTGCGTGTTTTGCAGCTGTTTCCATCATGTACTTCTCCATCCTCTATGCTCCTACCCAAGTCCCTTCTTGCCCACCCTCCATGATGCCTGTGCTGTCCCGCCCCTCCCACTCACCCTCCATTGTCCATACAGTCCAGTCCAGTAAAAGTTCCAGCAGTTCAATTCTTAATAAAATCCACATTAGCAGAAGTTCAAAAATCAGGATTTCCTACTCTCCGATCAGATAAGGCAATGTATATGAAATTTGTATTCAGACAGAGTGCTTACACCTAAATATGCAGTGTATACATGTTGTGGTTATCAACATTCCATCTAGTGATTGCTGGTTCCCACCCAAAGTTTTCACCCGGATTTGTAGGTTAATTTATCATCTACTAATTAGTGGGGTCAGTTAAAATTGCCATCTGATTGGAGGATCCATCCTGTATTCCACATGTTTAAAGTAAAACCTGCAAGTAACTTACCCTGTTCTCAGCCTTCTCCCATTGTAACAGTGCAAGGGCATCCAGAACTTGGGGAGATACAATTCTAGACTCCTGCATCAAAATGGACTGCTTTCAGTACTAAATTGAAGATAAGGGATTTGATGCACCTGACAGGTAATAGAAGCACGCATCATTTGTGTGCGCCCTCCAATTGGCAAGATAATTTCACTCTAGTTTTCCAGAGAAAAGTGCATCTAATAAGAGATGGTGGCTTGCTAGCACAGGGTACTGTCAGGATTCATGCAAAGATAAGAGGATGCAGGCAAATCAGGAGGGCACTGAGACCAATCTGTAGAATATGATCACCAAGGACCTGATTTGGACTTTGGTGGAGAGGAGTACTTAATCACAAACGTGAGAGGTATCCCATCCACCCATCCACCATATTTCAATTCCATTATAGTCTATGGAACTTGTAATATGGCCGAAGGGATATCTGTCACGTTTGTGATGGAGTAACCCCTCTGCCAAACTCTAAATCAGGCTCCTAGTCTCAGACAGAGATAGTTTAGGTGGAAGGTGTGGAGGACTATTCTCTCACAACTGGGTTGCCAAAGGTATGGGAGGGCCTTCCATGGCATTGAGAGACAGAGGCCCAAGTGCTGCCTCAGAATACATCCAACCACAAAAGTGTTAAATACCGCTGGGGCAGTTTAGGTAGAGGCAGTGGGAAGAAATAAATGGAGTGCAACTTTCAATGGTTGTATGGTTCAAGCTGCAGTTAGTGTTTCACTCATCATTTGGCATCCTTAGCACTCTGTTATTCTTTCTGTCTTTCTGGTCCCATTACCCTTGCAGCTTCCAATGAAGTCTCCCATGCCTGTTTCCTTGCCGCTTTATGCCAATTTCTTCCAGCCCCTGTATGAGGAGACTATACTCGCCAGTCTAGGTGTGGGATTCTTGGCATAACCTTAGACTTGTTAACTTTCCTCTCTGTAGTATGTCAAGTGAACATACTGTTCAATGCAACATTCATTTCTGTGCAGCATTGAAATAATGATCCACATTTCTCTTCACAATTTGAATGGTAATTTATATGTAGAACACCATGTAGTGGATACCAGTTCTTACTTCCACCCTTTACTTCCACCCTTATCACAGAACCTGTTACAATAATGCCATCATGCCTAGTGCTCTGAAGGTGGAAGACAAAAGCCTCTGTAGATCTCCTAAGGCACCCAGACAAAATGTATACACCAAGTCCTGGAGAATGAAGCTAAGTCCAGTCGGTGTATCTTTTCTCTTACCCTTACCCCCAATTTCTCTGGGACATTAGGACCCACCAGTAGTACAATTGCTGGTTTATGAAGATTCCACGGGGAGGATGATTTGACTTATATCTGACCTCTTAGCTCAAATCTCTACATCAGCAGAAATCCTGACACGATCATGCTCTTAAGAGTCTTGTTTCTACCAACCCATTGGTCCGTGGGTGATATACCATAGAGAACTGGCAGGTTGCACCAGCTTGAACCCACATCTCTCTCATGTAAGACAAGATAAAGTTTGTTCCTGGTCAGAAATAACAGTCTTACAAAATGCAACTATTGAAAAGATCTCTAAAAAAGTCCTGGCTACAACTCTATCGGTCGTTCTCCTCAGAGGTATCATTGCTGGATACCTGGCAGCATGATTCACCACAACCAAGATATACTTGTTGCCTGATGCCGAGGGGGGATCAAACAGACCAAGCATATCATAACCCATCCGTTCAAATGCAACACCTACATCTCTTCGTGTCAATAAAGAGTTACATTGGTCTTCCTCCTTACTTGTCACTCAGTTGACAGGTAGGACAGTTTCTACAGATACTGTTTCTCAGCAGATCCCTGACCAATAGAAGAGAGCCGTCCTATGCTGGGTCTCCTCTATACCTAAGTGGCCTGATAAAGGCAATCTGTGGACCTGTGAATCTGTGAAATAACTCTAACCATGACTGCTGAATTTCTATGGTGTTTGTAAGTTTAAAACTTGAGGCTAACTGTAACATCCCTGTACCCTTTGGTTTTTAAGTGAATTTCTATGTATTTTTATGTTTTATATTCTATTTCCTTACTATAATGTCCCTGTAACCTTTGTTTTTTTCAGTGAATATAAATGCATACTTTATGCATCACTCTAACCCTGAAAGGGTTTTGTTTTAACTTATACTGAGTGCTCCCTAGTGTCTGGACAAAGCTAAGCCACTCTGTAGCGATGTATTGACACTGAAACACATGTCAGGGTTGCTTTTGCTCATTCCAGGTTGGCTTGGATGGTATTTTACCAGGCCAAAGCTGTAATGCTGAGGCCGGAGTGGTGAAAGGCTTTTGTCATTTTACAGCTCAGCAAGGATAGCATTGGGCTACTCCTATGCTTAAAGATTTTACTGTATAAATGGCAAAAGGCTGTCATTTGCTAGCTCAGCACTATGTAGATCCTATGCTTAAACACTTTGCTAGAAAAACAGACATTTATGGTGAGCAAATCTAGAGTGTTGCTGGTGTTGCAGGGTGCTCCTTACCGGAACTGCTCTCCACCTAACATTGGGAACTACCCAGAGTTCTCTCTTCTATTTTGCATAATTTATATGTCACTCTAATCCTGAAAGGGTTTTGTTTTGACTTATACTGGGTGCTCCCTTGTGTCTGTACAAAGCTAAACCTCTCAGAAGAGATGTAATGACATTGAAACATGTGTCAGGGGTTGCTTTTGCTCATTACGGGTTGGCTTGGATGCTATTTTACCAGTCCAAGGCTGTAATACTGTGCCTGGAGTGGTGAAAGGCTTTTGCCATTTTACAGCTCGGCAAGGATAGCATTGGGTTACTCCTATGCTTAAAGAGTTTGCTGTATAAATGGCAAAAGAATGCATTGCTTTCTAGCTCGGCGTGGGTGCCACTGTGACAATCCTATGCTCAAAACCTTTGCTACATAAACAGACATTTGAGGTGAGCAAATCTAGAGTGTCGCTGGTGTTGCAGGGTGCTCCTTACTGGACCTGCTCTCCCCCTAAACTTGGGAACTACCCAGAGTTCCCTCTTCTGTTTTGCATAATTTGTCACTCTAACCCTGAAAGGGTTATCTATCTATCTATCTATCTATCTATCTATCTATCTATCTATCTATCTATCTATCTATCTATCTAAACATTCAAATTTCCATGTAATATATCTATGTGTCGCCTTATACTTTTCAATGAGAAGTCATTCACCTATTCTTAACATACCTTACCAATATTAGGTGTGCTTTATTAGCCTATGGACTGTTTACACCTTTAAAACATAGGTCAAAACATTGATTTCTTTCTAAATTCTGTTCACATGTTTTCCCTGATTCTGGAGATGATTTTGAAAGGTACCATTAGTCATCAAAGCGTGCATTTCTTTCTCATCTAATGCTTTCTCCCATTTCCAGTTTGAGAAGTGATAATAATTTTCCCTCTGTATCAAGGGTATTAGCAATTAATTTACATCAGCAAAACCTGCACCTGTTATTTTCTTAATTGTGTCATTCAAATATATGAATGGAAAATAGCATGCTGGTAAACAAGTATCTGACACTTGAATCTATCTGCCAACTTGCTGTTACCCATCTCGATTTTACTGGTGTGCATCTATTCAAAGCGGAATAAACTTTTTCAGTATACTCCTCTAAAAATTCAAATTGATGTATCACTTTGTGTCTGGAAATAAACACACGTAAGATTGGTAGCATTTTAATTATGAAAATATGTTTTGACTATACTTTTATATTTCAACTGAGACTTAAATTAGGTAAACTGTGCTTCAAAATTGAGTTTACTGATTATTGGAACTGTGCGCTGTCCCCATTGCTGATGCCTGTGTTATGTTCATGTAACATTAAATACATGTAAATACCAGGCTGCACTCCAGTTGTAGCAGGACAACTGCTTTTGATTTTCCATAGTGAGATGTGAGTTAGCATTGTATATCGAAGCAAGTGTTTGCAGTTCTATAAGCAGATGTCATACAGGGTGGCTGTTCCATGTACTCGAGAAAGGACTTGGAGGCAAGATGTCATCTAAATCAAGATAAAAAGTGAGTGGAATTTGGATAGTTCTCACTGGTCCTAAGATTTGATGATCTACCTCCTCCCAATAGACACCTCCTTTCAGTGGGGTGGTCATCATTTTCTGATGAAATAAACCTCTGGTAACTATGTATTTCACTTTGATTTTGTTTTCGCTTCAAAAATATTACAGCTGTGGTCTCTCTTTCTGGAACATATTTTCCATTCATCATCCTTATAATAAGAATCACTATTGTTAACCATTTTATTAACAAATTGAATGTTAATTCAAGCCAGATATAAATCCAACTTGGTATAGTATATTCTTTAAATTTAAATTCTCCCCATTTGTTTTGTAAGAAATACTTTTCATCAATTTTTTTTTCTTTGAACTGACAGACTTTTCACCATGAAATAATTTAAAGGAATAGTCTTGTATTGTGAGAGTTCTGTGCTAAAGGCTTGAGCGCTACAGTCACGCGAGCACTCAAAATGCTCATTAATTATTATTTTTCTGTTTGCAAGGTGGTGCAGTCAGAAATGTTGCATTATCAACAGTTCTTGCAGTGCTCAACGCTCATTGCTATGGACTGGTTGCTCCTCATTTTTATAAGGGGACCCCAAATGGGACACATTCTGTGGGAGAGGTAGACTGCACAGTCAGTTGTGATTTCAGAAGTTGCACTGGTTTGTTGTATATGATCGCCCACATGATCAGCCTAATCAACACATTCTCCTCTTGGGAGCCAAGATGTGAGAGAGAAACTCAAAACATCACAGTCTACCACTTCCTCTAGGCATTTATTAGCATTGGTAGAAAACATGGCTGACACAGGTCTCAGTTACGCTAATGAAACTTATTATTTCACAATTGTGAGATTTACTATTCTAACTTCAGTCTCACAAGCAATGGAGTAAGTACATACATCAGAGGGGCAACATGTACTTTTCTTAAGACAATCCAACAAACATTGCGAAAGTATATAATGTACTGTTCTAACTCCTCTTAAAAACAAACATTGGGGTAACTGTATGAATTTTGAGGGCCCACATTTACTATTCTAACTCCAGCCTCACAAACATTGGGGAAAGTAAATAATTGGAGGGAATGAGATATACTTTTCTAACTCCAGCTCAGTAAGGTGGAAAGTCCATTAATCTGGAGATGAGATTTAGTATTCTAACTCTAGTCAACAAACATTTGTGAAAAGTCCATAATTGAGAATGTGGGGAGACTTACTATTTCAACTCCAGCTCAAACAAATACTGGGGAAAGTGCATCAATGTTGTGGTGGGGAAATTTACTATTCTAACTGTAGTCCCATAAACATTGGATAAAGACATAAATCAAGGGGTGAAATTCACTATTCTAAAACCAGCCCTACCAACGTTGGGGAAAGCACATATGTGTACGGTGTGAGATTTACTGTTCTAACTCCAACCCTAAATAAATTGTGAAAATATATTAAATAGGGGAATTACATTTACTATACTAACTCCAGCCCTACAAACATTGGAAGAGTGCATACGTTGTAGTGAAGTCAATTTTATCTTTCTAACTACAGTTTAAACAATAGTGTTTAAAATATTTGAATAGTGGATGACCAAACATACTATTATGTGAAAAATAAAAATGTGCTTTTATATTTAGTTTAAATTTAATTTTGTGTTTCAAATATAACCCATTTCCGTGTTTAATTAAAAGTATTTTGTATAGTAAAGTAAATGAGCCACAAACACAAATATTCCAAATATTTTTAATAAAACACATACACAATTAAACAATTACATTTGTTGAAACATCAACATTTAAACACCCCAAACAAATTACCCACTTCTTACAATTCAATTGAAATTATAACAACAAATATTACAATTAAAAAACCACATGAAATAATTCAGAAAAATATACATTGTCTGCCCAGTTTCCCTAACAAATCCCTTAATCCATAATATAAGCATACTACTAAAATTAATACAGCTAAAAATACATAACACCCACTATTTTAAAATATTTAACATTTTATATACATATATGTATTCATATATATTCAATTACAAAGTTTAATTTATATTTAAGTACGTTACAAATACATCACTACTCACCCAATCAATCAAAATCCATGTATTTGAGTAAAAACCATAAAAGTGTAAAACAGAAAAATACATATGATATGAAAAAGATAAAAAAGGGTTAAAAACACCAAAAGCATAATTTTATAAAATTGAGCCATAAGTTCGAAGTGTGTACTTAAAAAAACTGCTAACTGGTTTGTGCTCTATTTATTTCCTACAATTAAGGCATTATTGTTCTTAAATAATTACTTAGTGGCAGTGCTGCTAAAAGCATATCATGTAAATCTATCATTATCTTATTATTAGCAGCTCACAATATCAATGGCAGAATAGGGCACTGTCTGAAGTGCAAAAAGACAAAAAGTGTGGGAGATTATTGCAGTAATGTGTTAGAGGGTTATGCCAAAGAGTTTTCAAAGAGGTCAAAAACTAAACATACAAACACATGATTCAAGCAGGATAGAATCAAATACTACAATCACTGTTCACCCAAGTAAACACCCTCCAAAAGTACCACAATTCTAAGAAACGTAAAACAAAAATGTCTTACTTATATTCCAACCCCAGCAAAAATCTTAATATTAACATAATATTAAAATATTTCCCATCCAATCCCCTAATAAAGTCCACAGGTCCTAATAAAAATATTTTTAATAATGCACTTAAAATAACTGTCTCTAATTGTTAAAAAAACAAATTTAAAATCTAGTTTAAGTAAATAAATGAACTGATATTTTCAAATACATTTTCCATAAAAGACTGCTCACCATACCCCTAAAATAACTCACAACCCATAAAAAAATTAGATGTAACAACAAAAAAAATAACATGAAAAACATAAGAAAACAAAACAATTGTTGATTTAAAATATATTAAAATGCATTCAAATTACCACTTTAAAACGAAATGTATTAAGTACAATATTTTAGTAAATATTTAAATATCAATATTATTAACATGATCAAAATACAATTTATTATCTTTGATATTATGTTCCATGGTATTTTTGTACTCACAAAATTTTCACCACAATATTAAGGCCCGATAATATGTCAAGCATAATATTCAGCTACCACAATTTATGAGCTAGAGTATCATTTTTGCACATGAAATGTTTATTTTTATATGGTTTACATTTAGTATGCGTTCTTAGCATTAGCCATCAGTCTACATTACTTTTATTTATTTTTGCTCAAAAAAGAGGGGTTTCAAAACCCCTAATTCACAGGCATAGGTTGTAACTTCACAGCTATGACATAATCCATGTGAAATACAGATTTCATCCAATGGGGGGGCAACTGTCCCCCTGACAATCCAGCTAATCAGCCTCTAATTGCAACAGTGAATTAAACTTTTCTTCATGCAAGGTAAACAAACCTGATCATTTTATTTGCGTTCAGGGCTGTTATTAGATGACCCTTGCAGAAACAACTTAAAAAATCTGTGAGTTCTACAGTCAGAATGTGTTTTTCCTAACAAACTAAAATGTGTTTACTACAAGTATCCTATGGGGAGCATAACACAGGGGACAGAATATCTGTCCTGTTTGTGACGGAGTATGCCATCCGCCTAGATCTAAATCAGGACTCTAGTGTTTTCAATAGACACCACCCTTTTTCAAAAAGGGCACATATTTTATGTAAATTGAACTACAATAATCATAATGTAAAGGTGTATGAACAGTAATCGACGTAATATGGTACTACTTTGCCAACTTTCTGTTTAGATTACATTGAAAATCACTTTGGGCATCATTACGAGTTTGGCGGTCAGACCGCCAGACCGCCATTGTGGCAGCCACCAAAAGTCCACCATGTTGGCAGTCTTACATACCACATTATTACGACTTCCACAGGCAGGCCCACCAAAAGCCAACCAAAAACCCGACCCTGCCAAGGCTCTGAAGGGCAGGAATTCATTGTCTGACTACCGGCACCGCCAGCCTATCAACCAACTACCGAACCTATTACAAGTCGAAAATCGCAATGGCAGTCTTGCCATGGCAGTCTTCCAATGGCGGTTCAAACCGCAGCGGTCGGCGGTAATTACAGTAGTACACAACACCACATTGAATACATTTGAAAACAACACAGCTGACACACATTCAAACACTCAATACACCTACACACTATAAACCACACCCCTTCACACACCACAATCCTATGCAACTCCCACGCAAAATAAACCATCCAAAGTGCTCACCAATACAGACTTTTCAATTAAATAGGCACCCCTCCATCCCTCACTCAGCACACATCCCACACCCTCAACACGCCCACATCACACACATTTGCACATCTCCACTGTACATACTCCCCATCACCAGTTTAGCACCCAGCACCCAACCGATTTTTTCCCATCACCACCATGCCACCGCAGAAAAATCCCCGTTTCACAGATGATGAGTGAAGAGTCATGGTGGATGAAATTATCAGAGTAGAGCCACAACTATTTGAAGCCCAGTCCAGCAAACTACTATCACTAGGAAAATGGCAATGTGGCAAAGTATAGTCAACAGAGTGAATTCCGTGGGCAGCTCCCTGCACACAAGGGTTGGCATCAGGAAGAGGTGAAACAACCTCAGTGGGAAGGTCCGTTCCATGGCGTCCCGGCACCAGCTTGCAGCCCTGAAGACTGGCGGTAGTCCCACACCTCCTCACCTACAGCTCACATCATGGGAGGAGAAGGTCTTGGCCGTCCTGCATCCTGAGGGCTTGACAGAAATACCTGGAGAAGTGGAGTTGGGTAAGTCACAACCACAAAAAGAGCATACAGATGTATTGTTATGCATGCTCACTGACCACTTTTGGCCACCTTCACTATCAACCCACCCACCAGCCCAGTCACTACCTGTCCAAAGACCACTGTCTGCCTCCTCACTTGGGAACTAGACCCACCTGGGGGAACCATGTTGCTGTATACTGGGTGTAGCACAGTGAAATGACTGCACCACAATTCTCAGCAGGCACTGTACTGCCATTAGTAAGACCAGAACTGTGTACCACACTTACAATTACCATGTCCTGCAATTCCCTAGTGAACGCTACTCACCTAAGTGGAGGACAACTCTAAAGTGTGTGGGAGGAGGACAGGCAATGACAGGAATACCAAGGCCATGGGGGCAAATGTAGTGTTACCCACCCGAGCCAATATAGAGTACTACCATAAAAACACCCTTTCCCCCTACCCACCCATTGAACTGTACTTACCTGACAGGAGGACAACTCTACAGTATGTGTGATATAGGGATATAGGAGGATCCCTTACTTACAGTCCAAGCAACAGTACACCTGCCAAAATACCTTTACCTGGGAACACACACATGAGGTGCACACTCCTGGGAGAGTCAAATTGAAAAACTGCATGTAGTACAGGGAGTCACATGACTGCTGAGGCCAGGAGGCTCTGTATACCCATTCCAAATACCCAGCCCACTCTGCATATGGTCAGATATCCCTGTTGGTATACTTGCTTTGAAAGTCTACTCACCTCAGAGGACCGACAATGTGAACTGTGAGTTGTGATAAGAGTAACCTCTGAATAAATTCAAGGAGAACCAGGCCACGCAACTCCAAACACCAGGCCTCTGTCGATTTAACATTGTGCCACAGTCCCTGAAACCTCTAATGAACGGTACACACCTGGGAGGGACAAGGATACAGGTCATGTGCACTCGGTCCCTCATTACGACCCTGGCGGTCGGTGTTAAAGTGGCGTTAATACGGCCAACAGGCCGGCGGTAAAACAAAAATGGGATTTTGACCCTGGCGGTAACCGCCATCACAGACAGCCACTTTAACACACTGACTGCCAGGGTGGTAACGGCTGCTGGGCTGGAGACTTTGGTCTCCAAAATGGCGGCTGTCACAATCCCACCCTTGGGATTACGACCCGGCCTACCGCCACAGTTTTCGTGCCAAACTTACTGCCACAAAAACCATGGCGGTAGGCACTATCAGTGCCAGGGAATCCCTTTTCTGGCACTGATAAGGGTCTCCCCCGCCCCGCTCCCCCTCCCCAGAGTCCTCTCCCGCCCTCCCCCTCCTGCCCCTTCCCTTTCCTGCCCCCCAAACATGTACACACCCACACGCGCACCCATATACACACATGCATACCCACCACCACCCACGCATGCACACATACATACCCACACACCGCAACACACACCAACATACCTTGTCACACACATGCATTCACAACACACAACATACACTCACATTCAGTCATTCACACACGCATGCAACGCAACTCACACCCGCATGCACGCATACCAAAACATACACCCCCCACATACACACAAACCCCCCACATACACACAACACCCCCATCCCCCTCTCCTGTTGGAGAACCCAACTTACCTGCTTGCGGGGGGTCCTCAGCTGGAGACGGTCTGCGGCGCTGCTGTCAGCAGCAGTGTCTGCCAGCAAAACACCGCCAGGCTGTATCATTGGTCATGATACCATCTGCGGTCCTTTGCTGGTGTGGCGATGCTGCTGTGAGCAGTGCTGCCTTACCGCCGCCCGCCGCCATGACCTTTGGCGGTATTCTGCAAGCATTCTGGTGGAATACCGTCGACAGTCATAATACGCGTAGACGGCTAGTAGCCACGGCGGCGGCATGTTGGTGGCCGTTGCCGTGGCGGTAGGCGGCAGTTACCACCAAAGTTATAATGAGGGCCTCTGTGATGTGGCAACACACACAGAACAATCTAGAGCTGCTCTGCCAAGATGAAAATGGTGTAGACAGGAAGGACAACTCAAAACGTCTGGAAAGAACTTCCTTCACAGATCAATGGCCCCAAATTGTGTCTGCTGTATGACATTGGCAGCAGTCACATTCACAATGCACTGACCACAGGATGACAACTATCACATATCATCCAAGGTTCTGACAATGCCTGCATGACAAACAAATAGCTTTCAAGATGATTCAACAACATCCTGCCCAGCCATTGTCCTGCCTGCACTGCTGGCAAGATATGAGTCGATTGCATCCCTCCAACAGCTAAGGATTCCAGACAGCCTGAAGCTAGGTCACTGAACAGGAATTGGTATGTGGCAATCATGTCAGCTCACTACAAATGACAATATGTGCACCTGTCACATAAGGGAAATCAGCAAATACAATGAGAACTTGGCGCTAGCCCAATGTCACAGTCAACTATTGGAGGTAGATGTTACAATACAACCACTGACATTGTCTCTCCACATCAACAGGTGGTGCTGCCACTGCAACTGCTACTTCTACTACCGACAGCACAGAGGAGACTGCCACTACCTCCATGGACGAAGCCCCCAGTAAGGAGAACACTACTGGACTACTAGACATTGAGGACGGTTCTGGGCCATCCGGGCAACCCGGCCAGATGACACCGGTCAACCTCAGCCTGACCACATCGACTCCTCCCAGCCCCAAGGCCTCTACATCATAGGCAGCCAGTAGCCCCTAGACCTGCATCCCTACAAAGAGTCACCAACATCCTGTGCCTTCCAGTCCAGGTTCCTGAGTCACAACCTGCCAACCCTGACAATGATGGACCTGGAACCGGTGGAAGGGGGCAGGCATCACCAAGGGCGTAGGCACGTGGGGGTGGGGTACGTGGGAGGGATGGTGTGGTACAGTGACAAGAGGCTTCTGGGGAAGCCCCTGGCCAGGTCTACCAACAGTCCCAAGGCGTGAAGAGCCAGGTGCTGACCAAACTCAGGGACATCTAGGAGCTACAGAGGGATGTCCATTGTGAGATGTGCAAACAGCCGGAGGCCCACAATTCCAACATGACCTCCCTAACAGGGGCACTGACGGACATAAACAGTACCCTAAGCAGGGCTTAGCAACAACATCCCATCCCTTCCTTTGGCACATCCACACCAGGCCCTTCATCGGTGCCAGCCACTGGAAGGGAGGCCCTACCAGGGGAAGCACCCACTTCAGGCACCCCTGCCTTTGTAGTTTCTGACCTCCACCCCTGCAAATGGGGACGTCAAACCAAGCATCCAGGAGACACCAATACTGCCAGCAAGTTACCATTTCCTGATGTCACTCCTTTGTGTGCCACGGACTCACTCTGTTGACAATTCCTTAACCACTTTCTATTTTCCATGGTAGTAGGACACTGGACTCTGGACCTCAAATGTTGTGACCTCTACTCTATCACTTGCATCCACCATGACAAATCTTTTTGCCTTATCAATTTTTGTTTTTTCCATTATCACTATTGAGATCTATAGTAATGTAAATAAACACACCTGTCACCAAAACACTGCCTACTACCTCTCTTTTTTAACTGTCTGGAATGTTGAATGCTAATCACATGTAATGTACATGATGAAGACATAAAAAGGCAATGGATGGAGGGAGATGTCTCAGGTAGTGTCATTCTGAGGATGACTAGCAACACAATGTCACAAGTGTCACAGCAAACGTTTTATTGTACTGAATTGCACATAAGATGTTAAGAATGTCTACACAGCCGTAGCCAAGAACGTCCTAGCCATATAGAGTCAAGCCAGATTTCCTATTACTGCTGCACCCCAGACCACACCAGAGAGGGCTTGTAAGGCCTTGTCCCTTAGATTAGGCTAACAGAGTATGGGAAGTCTCCAGTTTGACTCTTTTCACATACTAAAACCAGGTCAGCCAACTTAACATATTCTTTGGCACAGACAGAGGGCAGTACAACAGAGCCTGTTCCCAGGCACTTCCCATGACAATGAGTAAGCATCTGGTGGAATGTCACAAACCTGCTTCAGTGTTGTGGCACAGGCACAATGTTCTGCAATGGGGAAACACATTGACAGTACTAACCGGTCATACGGGATCAATATCAATACAATGTGAATGTAAAAGGAATGGATTGCACAGGATGACATGTTACAAGGCCACATGATCACATACATGAGACCATTGGACCAATGCACCACGGCAAACAGGTCTATTGTGTAGCTCAGATTCCTGCCCTCCCACTGTCCAGGCAGCCTGGGCATAGGACTCATACACCCCAAATCTGCGACCAACATTACCTGGCTCAATCCATGTCAACTTCACATGTCAGACCAGCAACAGCCACCAGCCAATGACACAACTTTGAAATGCCCACATGAGGATGGCATGGTGAAGGCATCTAGAAGGAAAAAGTAACATACAAGGAGTTTGGGCAGGTAAAGGTATAAATAATACACAAACCTCATTTCAAACTTCAGTTGTTGCACTGTCAGTGAGATCATCAAGAGAGTCACATCTTCAAGTCTGATGTTGCCAGCAAACCTTGGCTGTATGATGCATAGCATGAGATACCCTGTCTCCTGGTGACAGAGATACCCTTCTCGACAAACCCTGACACCCACAGTACCCCATGTAGTCACAATAATCACAGACCATCACAAACGTACACTCAAGTGAAGTAGTGATTGATGAGATCTGCCCTCATGTGTCTACCATTATCCTCATCACTGTCATTCTCACTTGGCATTTCCAGAGGCTTCCCCGGTGGCACTGCCAGTTCCTTCTCATCGCGGATGTTTGGGGTGTTTCACCACAGGGCAAGGTTGTGGAGAATGCAGCAAGCCACAATGATCTTACACACTTTTCTGGGTGAATAGAGGAGGGCTCCACCAGTCTTGTCAATGTACCAGAATCTTGCTATCAGGAGCCCAATAGCCCACTCCACGGCACGCCATGTCCCTCAATGTGCTTTGTTGAAGTGGACTTCCCCTGGCCTAGTTGGGTTCCTCACCGGTGTCAACTGTTAGGGTATGCTTAGTCCTCTGTAAGGGAATGTGACGTGTTAGCATCAGCTCGCTAGCAGCAGACATAGCATACAAACACACACAACAAATGTTACTTACCAACCAACCAGGCACTCTCTGGCCAATGGCAGTGTCTGCCTGAGGTGACGGTGGCATATGTAGCGAACATGGCCGCTATCTTCTGCTGAATCCCTCACTAGACTCCTGACACTGTGGCCAGCAAGACCTCCACCACCTAAGCTGCTGAGTTTCGCCTCTGGGGGCAATCATGCCACATCCCACATGTGATAGGCCCCCTTTCTTCTCGCCGGAAGTGCTGGAGAAGCTGGTGGAGGAGATCCTGCCCCGGTTTGGACAGCTCTATGGTGCACCAGAGGAGCAGGTAAGTCCCCCATGTGCACACTTTTCTCAGTACTTCTACTTATTGTAGCTTTAGTTAGCCTAGACTTAGGCCCACTTTGTCAGATTGTGGACTCAAAGCCCTGTAGGTGCTGTCAGTGTGCAATAATGGGTGAGTCAATGGGTATGTTTCTGTGTCAAGTGACAGGTTTGGAGTCCTGAGACAATGTGGTGAGTGTGAATTGAGTGTTTCCTGACCCAACTTGTGTTGGTTGCACATGTCTAGGTGAGGTGTCATGACAGTCACCCCGGGGCAACTTTTGCAGAAGATGTTATCAATGAGTGGTCACTTGTGCTTGCATGACAGCAGGAGGAGTGAATGCATTGTGTATCTGTTGGTTGATTGCTATTTGAGCTCTGTCTATTTTGGCACATTAGGCCAAATCTGCCCTTGTTGGACTGTTGTTCGGAAGCCAGGTAATGACTCACTATGCCCCTCAGCTCTGCACATAGACACCCAATGGCAATTGGCTGTAGGCTACATGATGTACTGTGATGCATGTGATTGTCGGGTATGGTGTTTTGTGTAGGTCTGTCTGCTCAGCCTGCAGAGACCGGGCATGTCTATTGTTACTCACAGTATCTGTCGAAATCTGGGCTGGTATCAATTCCCTATTGCAATGCAAGTGTGACACTGTGCCCACATTCTGTATCCCTGCACAGCGTGTGATAGTGCCAAATCATGCCCCACTGCCAATATGCAGCTTCTCGAGCCTCTGTCCACTGATTAGTATGGGAATTGCATTGGGGGTAGGGTGGTGATCTGTGACTGATGTGCTCTTATTATCTGTGACAATGTGTGTTACATAGCCTTGATAGGTCTCTCTTCCCACAGCCCTGTTGTTTCTTTCATCCAGCTCTAATGTGTCCTGTCCAGGGTCCTTGCCTTTTGGTCATTGCACATCTGCAGTGTGTTGTTCACTGATGTGCCATGATACCAGACTCTGTTGTTTGGGTACATAGCGGGACATAGCGGGACATGTACAATGCATGGCCAGGTTTCTCTTAAGGTACTCTAGGTTTAGTGAACACATGTGTGTGGAAGTGTGTTTTGTAATGTTGATGTGACACACAGACCCCCACCCCCTGAAGTAGCCGATGCCTGCATCTGTATCTGCACATGTCCAAGCATGGACAGGCTAGACTCTTTGTGTGCCCAACATGTCACTCCCTTCATCGTGGTCCAAATGCAATGGTTCAGTCTGTAGGCTTGCTGTGGCCTGTAGGTACTGTATGCAGCAGGTGATATTCAGAGGTATGGATGTTTGTGTGCATTGTTTGCTGGGTGGTTTCCCTGTCACTTGCCACTTTGTGTGATGTGTTCCATACTGTTCCTGGTCAATGTCATGTTTCTAGCACATGTCCCACAAAAGTCACAGTTGGCCTATCTAGTCAGTGCAAGGCCTGAGCTGGGGGGGTGTACAGGGCACCCTATTGGGGAGTATTTGTATACATGTCCCTGTGTCCAATGACTGCTATGTGCCACAGGTGGACAGGATGTTCAAGACAGGTTGGTATTAGCTTGGTGCACTGACATGTATGTAACTCAATCATTCAATATAAAAGAGGGAAGGGGAGATTACTGGTCCAGTGTATGGTCTCCCAAAGTAACCTGTTATATAGAAAGGTACACTGTTCCAAAAGGATAATTAATAAATGCAGGGACAGAGAATGTCTATGATATCAGGAGAGCCCTCAAGCACCCAAAGGGTGACAAGTATCATCACTGGGCTAACTCCTCGTCAGACCGGTGCTGCAATGTCTGGCGGACCACTCTGGCAATGGGGGTGATGCTAAACCGGAGGCAATTTGCCAGAAAAGGTCTGAAACAAATATTAACTTAGTGAATAGACAGGGTGTAAGTGTGTAGGAGAGAGTGAGAGAATAAAATTAGCTGCTGTTATCTACTGCCCTGGTACACCCCCTTGCCACCCACGGTGGGTGGGAGTGGGAGACTCTCCTGCTCTGGCCCATGAGGGTATGAGTCTTCCACCAATGACACAATTGTATCAGTGATGTGATCACATCTTCAGCTGACAGGCACCGAGCAAACCATTTCTTGTTTTCGTGGGAAAGCATGTGGGGCTGAAAACATCCCTGTTTTTTGTGCTACCAAGGAATTGTGCTGAAAGGGAGGTATCATTAGAAAGCTGAGAAACTTTCCAATCATACCGCCTTTTAATGTAGAGCCCTAAAAAACCGCAATGAGATGTTATCGTCTGGCACTTCCAATAGACACCAGAGCTATATTCAATGGTGGAATGGCCCCATATGCAAGGATCTGTGTCCCCCTCAACTTCTAAGAAAATAAGTCTTCCGGCCCCTGGGGGGTATTTCGGAGTGATTACCCCAAATCTTCCCCCACACCAGGAGGCAGGGCAGAAAGCCCACTAGACACCAGAGGTGAGGGTGGGGCTTGATGTCAGGATTATCCAGACTCACCTGAAATATATAACTTTCCGGGATCACCCATGGGTTTCAAACCAGTTTCTTCCACAAATTGCAAGTATGCTGAAACCAATAAAATTAGGAAAACCAGTCTACAAAAACTGTGGGGAAAATTGTTTTAATACAACTCTGCTTGTTTCTGAAAGCTGGAAAGACGGTGATCATAGCACCACAAACCTTTCATTGATACCATTTTTAGAAAAATAAAACACACACAATCTTGCAGAGCACCAATTTTTTTCCATCAAGAATCAAGTTTTAGCTATATTTTAGCAATCTTCTTGGTTCCCTCCAGGGGAATCCACCAAAGCTGCCAGGTTTTAAGTCTACATATGAGTGACATATTTATATCGGCATTGTGATTATGTGTTACATTTCAGGGCATTATGTGTGACCCTTTGAGGGACACACATAACAAAATGTCAGTGGGGTTATACCCATTAGATATATGCATTTAGATAAGTCTCCTTTCATACGCAGTACATTTGCTTTCCTATGCTGCTGGAATTCCTTGTCTTCTAAACTGTAGATATATTCAATGTTGGTCAAATGTGACTGAGTTTTATTAGTAAAAAGTAGCTTACACTTTCTTCTCATGAGGGGGAAGTGAAAAGATAGTGTGTGAAGCTCTGAAAGGTGAAATTTGCTAAGAGGTGGTCCAAGGCTGAGCAACCCAGTCAGAGCTCTTAATTTGCTCGTGAGTCATCCTCCTACTCCATTGCGCTTTAGTGGTGGATGACAGCTCCGCATAGGTGAGAGGGCTACTATTTTGCTGTATCTGTTCTACTGTTCTACTGTGTTTACACTGGTTTTACATAGCTGATAAATATGGTCAGGCAACGCAGGATAAACGAGGCATAAGGGACAGCAAGGCAAATGGTGGTCACTTCATTGTGATGTAACATCTTGTGGTGTTACATGGGGATAAAGTTATTACTTACTGTTCAGCTCCCATTGAGTGAACTTTGGACACCCTTAAAACAAACTGCCTTATAGGCAATGCTTTTGAAATTGCTTAAACCCTGTTGATTTGGAGAGTTAGGGCTACACCCTCTGTGTTGCCCTGTCCAATTACTGGCTTACAGCATCAGAAGTAACCAGAAGGGTTCAATGGTACTCTGAAACACCACACCAATTCCTCATTTGTGTTACGCCATGCATTGCTGACTTTCACACTAGTGGCAAACCATAACATATATGGTTTCTTCACTCTGAAGGCCTTACTGTACAATTATTTCTTGTGCTGGTTTTTACGAAAACTTAAGCTTATTCATGCAATACCTGAAATCTGTTCCATTCGTGGAATGCCAAATATGTCATTAGAAAGGAATGCTAGAGCCAAATCATAATATTAAGCACTCCCTGTGTGATCAAACATTTGCAAGAACAGACAGATGATTTTCAAACTAATGACAAAGATAAACATGATCCTCTCAGCAAATCATTGAAACCATAGTTTTGCTCTCTATGTTTTGTGAAAATTAAGATTTTATTTTGTAATGTTTGATAGTGGGTCATGGAAAGCAAAGCAGGATGAGAAATAATCTATTCTGGATCCGAAGCCAGGGTTTGAGCCATCTGTATAAAGTATTTAAACACCATGAATGGCTGTGAACATACCACTTTCTGACCTTGCAGCCACAGTCCTGACCGAGTTGTGCAAGGTGTGCCTATAGTCTTGCTTTCAGAATGGCTGCCAGTCTCAGACTCAGTGAGCTGAAACAGGGTGCTTGCTTGCAGTCACTAGATTGGCTTTAGAAGCAGATCTGGTGTGGCAGGCCTATGATATACTACTGATATGCACCACCCAGAGCCCATAAGGCCCTCCGCTTTCTCACCTGTTATTGCAACATTTCTAGATCATTGACTTGGAGGTCTTGGTTAAGGGACAGATTCATGCACACAGAAATTCAACAGTTCCAGACCTAATAGCTCACATGATGCCACTGTGTTTCTCTGTCACAACCTACTCGTTGTCTGTGGCCTACTGGAAATGTGGCAAGGTCTTTTCTCTTATAGGTTCTGCCTTGGCCCAAGTATGTGTGACCCTTTCTGGTAGCCACGGTGCTGCTGACAGAGGGAACGCCAAAGGCAGTCCATGCTCTCCAGAAGGAGTCCCCGAGGGAAAAAAACCCAAAGGGGAAAAAACCTCCAATAGGAACTCTTAGAACAAAAACAAAAGGTAAAAAGAAATCTGAACAAAAGGAAAAATGCTGGAACAGGCTTAGAAATCAAATATCTGATGCAGAAGAACAGGAGCGAAGATCACCACCCAAGGGAAGTGTTGCAGCGCAAAGAGAACAGGAATCACATACCTAACATACCCTAAGAACAGGAAGAGACCGGCAGGAAGTAAAAAGACACCATATTGGATTGGGAACATAACATAGAATTCCATAGTAAAGTCACCATGTTAAGTAAGGTTCCAAAGGCATGCAGGGAGAAGGAAGGCATGCTGGGAAAGAGAAAAGAATCATGGACATGAAAGAAAGGCATAAAGTCAAGAAGAAACAAGGAGCTGATATCACGTGATGACATCAAGGAGAGCTGGAAACCATTGCAAAGAGTATATTTCCATCTCGTTGTTTGAGGCTGTAAGCAGGCGAAGTCCATTAAGTGTGAAAACACCCTAAGACATTGGCAACAGTCTCAGCAACCTTTTATTTTTGGCTTTTTTTGGAGGGTGGAGGAGAGCGTTGAAGCAGGGGATGGAGGGAGATGGTCATAAAGACCTGCCTCCTCCAAGCCACTCCCCCTTCTCGCACAGTGAAATTTGTTTTCAAGTTGCCAGGTCTGCAGTTTGAAGGACTCTTTTCTACTTTGGCTGGTCTGTTGTCTGTGAGAGAAGAGGGGGCGGGCTTTGGCGCCTTCACTAATGTTTCCTACAGCACAAACGCCTTCATCAGGCTGTGCAATGGTCATGTCATTTTAGCCATAGCCAATCACAGCCAAAGGAGGCTCAGAAGGAAGGATGCAAGGAGAAGCACTGCATCGTTGTGTGAGAAGTTGCTCCCTCTGTAGGCTACTTTGAGAAATTACCTAAAATAGCCACAGGAACTGGCTAACAAGAGAGCTGTGAGTGAGTGTAAAGGCCACGCCTGGGAAAAAGAGGCAGCATTGGGGGCACCATGAGGCACTAAAAACAAAATAAACTGATGCATTTGACTGCACGTTTACATCAGGTGCTCGCAGTGATGCTGTTTAAAAGTACCAAGGGGTATATTTATACTCAGTTTGCGCCAAATTTGCAATACTAACTTCATATTTATATTTTGATGTTAGACACGTCTAATGTCAAAATAGAGGAGTTTGCACCATTTTTTGGATGCGTGCACCTACCTTGCGTCAATGAGATGCAAGGTAGGCATTCCCATCTAAAAAATGGTGCAATCACCATAGCCCCGTATTTATCCCCCGTGTTAAAATGACACACGGGTTGGAGGAGGGGGTAAATAATGGTGCAAAGCTTGCTTTGCACCATTGTTTAACGCCTGGGTCAGACCAGGTGTTAGGAAACCCATGCACCCATTTTCATGGTTAAACACCATGGAATAGGACCACAGCTGTCCTCCCTGAGCCCCAGGAACACCCCAAATCCCACCAGAGGGACACCGGAGGATGAGGGACCCCATCCCAGGTAGATTTGGTAAGTATTTTTTTATATTTTTTTTAAGTGCCATCGGGGGCACTAACTTGAGGTCCCTTGCATGGCACAGTGTGCAATGTCCATGCCAGGGGACACTTGTCTCCTGTGCTGGCCATTGGGTTGGTGGGCATGACTTCTGTCTTTTATAAGACAGGAGTCGTGATATGGATGGTTGTGCGTCAGGAAATGACGCCAGGCTGGTTAGAGGCATTTTTTTTGCCTCAAACAGCCTAGCGTCATTGGTTGAGGCTCAACCTCCATCTCCTCTACTGCCACCCCCACCCAGCTAATGTCTTTTTTTTTTTTTTAACGTTAGGCCAGACTTAGCGCAGGTTTGCGCCATTCCAGCTGGAGCTGTGGAATGGCGCAAGCCGGCGCTTGTCTTTTTACCGCAAAACTGCAGTAGCACAGTTTTGTGTCCTAAAGTATAAATATGGGCCCAAATGCTTTACTCTAACCCGGGATGCGTGATACTTGGCAGAGCTAATCTACAAACCTTGAGTGTCTTTAGAATACCCAGGATGTTGGAATAAGTGACGCAAATTTGGTGTGGATGCATTTTTTGGGAAAAAAGTTATGAAATTGCTATCTTTTCACCTAAAATTGCCTTTTCTTAAATGTATGTTCTAGTAAGTAATAAGTTAGACTCTCTCGAACTGCTGCGTAGATACATCTTTAATTGACCAGCCAGATGCTGACTTTAGTCCTTGCCAGTCTAATGCCAACTCACATCAGGGATAAAAATATAAACATTCCACCCTGCCTTCAGAACACACAACAACATAGAATCTTGCGACAAAGGTTCTACTTATGACATATGTCAATGGGGAAAATTAACTCCTCCCGTTATTTTTTCCCAAATCTCCCTCTTTCTAGGGTCAAAATGTTGCCCAGTATGATGTAGGTGAATGCTATAATTATCAACTGTTTTGACAGGGCTCAAGCACTGTCATTAGCAGTATTCCTTTCTCCCTCTCTGCAGTGTTTCTGTTACATATTGAAAATTAAATTACCTTCCCATCGTACTTGTGCTTATTGAAGTGTATCTATTTAATTACTGCAATATTTGCTAGTGGCTTTTAATAAATAGCTTTTAGCAGATTAAAAAATGTGCCTAATCAAATTTCAGCAGTAGTCCTTCCTTTCTTTCCAGGATTCCCGTCGGCGGTCACTAATGCCTCTTAAAGGCGCCCACTGCTGATGTGGTGTCCCGCCGGCTCTGCTCACCTCATCTTCCCTTTCATAGCCGTTATGGTCGGCCGTCAGAAAAAGTGGTTAAAGGCGCTAAGCAGTCGACGCTGTGCTGGATGGTGCCTGCAGCGTTCCCCGTGACATCGCCCTTAAGACGCTGGTCTCCAGCTGTCGGAGGGCAGGGAGGGCTGGGGCTGAGCGTCAGTAGCGGCGCAGGCCGCGGACAGTGGGGTTACCACGCTGCTCTCTGCCGCTGCGGTAATCTGGCAGAGCTGCATCGCACCCTCGGCCCCCAGTGTGCGCTCCTTCGAGTCCCCGGGACCCACGCAGCCCAGAGTCATGCCTCCAGTGCCCGGCCTCCTGCTGCTCCTTCTCGGGGCCGCCGCGGGGTATTTCCCCGAGGAGCGGTGGAGCCCGGAGTCTCCCCTGCGGGCCCCTCCCGTCATGATAGCTCTATTGGCCCGTAACAGCGCCCACTCACTGCCCTCAGTGCTGGGCTGCATCGAGAGGCTGCGGTACCCCAAGGACCGGCTGGCGATCTGGTAAGTACAGCCCCCCCTAGGATGGAATGGGAGACCGCCACACTATAGGAAATCCCTAACACCTCAAGCAACTCTCACATTGTGTATAATCCCTCGGAGGCTGCTACACCCAAAGGACTTACTGGTTGTCTGGTAAGTTTCGACCCAAGACCTCTGGATGTGACACCACTAGAGACTCCACTTACTCTTGAATAGCAAACTCTCCAGTGCTCTAATGACCGGCTGGCAGTATTGGTAACTTCTAATGTGGTACAGCCCCAAATAACCCAGTCATCGGTTTTACCACCTCATTCCCCCCACCTAACTGTATCATATACGAGCCCCATGAGACACATTAGTTTTCCAAGGACTGACTGGCTGGCAGTCTGATGTTGAGTTTGTTGAATGAGTGTTGGGGAGGGCAGGGAACATCCATCCTCCCCCCGGACCTATCAGTACCAGATTGACCACCTAACATAGAAACGCCCGAAAATTGACCTCCATGAATAACTGCACTACTCTATGGACGAGCTTGCGTTCTATGGAGTACAGCACACAAGGCGGAGAGATTAACTCCCTCCCCCACGTCCACACTCATACTTCCAACATCTTCTATTCAGTACTGCAAGGACCTCAACTTGGCAGGCCCCTCTGTAATCCCAGGGCTCTTGTCCTAAAATGTGTTTGGGAAGTGTTCTGTAAAAAGTTTTGTCTACCGCGCCCTGAAGGTTTGCGTGTGTGCGGTTTCCAAATGAAATGTAACAGCGTGGGTGCAGTAGTGTAGGCGTAGCATAAGGCTATCCAGGGAAACCCACCTGTTACAGTTTTGTGCATTTATATTTTTGTATATCATAAAAAATGTGCGGAATGACGGTTTAGGCTCAGTTTCACATGTGCCCACTGATATTGTGCTATTAACGTTCAAACAAACTTCCTATGATTTATAGAAGCCTATTAGTCTGGTGCTTGCTAACTAGGCCTACCAGTTGGGCTTAGAAGCCATTTTGTTGAAACTAGATGTCTTACCCCAGCACATTCTTCACTGTTCGTTATTTCTGCAACACCAAGTCAAGCAGTCATGTTTGTTTATTTGTATTGACTTCGTTCTTGTTGCTTTTGAGGAAAACTGCCCTGAATAGTCACAATAATGTTTCTTTTCCAAGGACCTTCTGCTAGCTCACTGTATCCTATTCCTTCATAAGAGTTTGGTGTTGTTCATGTGACTAGTTTGTCCTAACTCTGGATGAGATTAGCATATAGTGGGCAGAATCAATATTCATGCATGGGGATAGTGCCACTGCAGTCTGTCGTTTTACAAGTCTGTGTTCTGTTGTGCTGAAAATGTAACACTTCATTTAGATCACACTATGATGATTTTACAGATTAGTAATTTAAAATGTGAAACTAGTGTTTGTACACTCTCTATTTTGTTTGTGGGAGGGGGGCAGAAGTCTTTACTGAACATTTCAGTGTTGCCCTTTTCTCTGTTGAGTTTGCTTGCCACTTGGGATTTCAAATAATTCTGATTTTGCTCTGTTCTGTAATGCTGTTTGATGAGAGCCTTCATGGCAGTGACTTTATGCATTTGCATTTACCATTTGTTTACTGTATCTTTTGAATTTTTTAAAAACTTATTTTGCTGATCTAGAACTCGTTATTGATTGGTCATTTCCTTATTTGATTTTATTTTTGATGTATTGGGTGGTGTTATACCTCGTTGACACCTTACCTCATGAAATTGAGGTTTAACGCAGTCTCAGATTCTTCAACCTGTGAGTGTTCTTTTGAGGTAATATTTAGGAGTATATTTTAGGGTGTCCCGAGCCCACATACCTTACACAGACATGGCCGTAACCACCCATTCACTCAAGTGACTTGCCTGCCCTGTATGGATACAGACAGCCCCTGTGACCTTGTACCCCCATCACTGGGTTTTTGAATCCTTTTCCTATGCCTATTGAAAATGGGAGGAGGGTTCTCCCACCTCAGTACCCATAAGCCACCTAAGGAAATGTATGGGGTGGGGGAGACCCCCATCGGTGCCAGGGAAGGAATTCCCTGGCACTGATAGTGCCTACCGCCATGGTTTTCGTGACGGTAAGTTTGGCACGAAAACCATGGCAGTAGGCCGGGTTGTAATCCCGAGGGTGGGATTGTGACGGTCGCTGGGCCGGGGACCGAAGTGCCCAGCCCAGCGGCCGTTAACATCCTGGCGGTCGGTGTGTTAAAGTGGCGGTCTTTGATGGCAGTTACCGCCAGGGACAAAATCACTTTTTTTTTAATTTAATTTTTTTAACTGCCGGCCTGTTGGAGGTATTAACGCCGCTTTAACACCGACCGCCAGGGTTGTAATGAGGGCCTATATTTGATGAACAGCTGAAACCTTTGTTATGTCTCTGAGACTCTCATGCTTCTCTCGTAGCTTTGGTGGCACCTCAGTACCACTTAGCATTGTGCATAGCCCATTTTTCTTTGCCATAGGAAGTCTGTCATGTAGAATTATTGAGGGCCTCCAAACATTAGCTTCGTGACTGTGTTTTCTTCGCTGATAACAGAAGTTGTAAGCATCCTATTAAACTACTCTACCTCCAAGCATCAACCTATATGGTCATTCTTATCTTGCAACACCACTGAAAACGCCCCCTCATCCCAACCAGCAACTTACAGTCCAGAGCTCCATCTGGTAACATTGATGATGTTGCTATGCACTGTTGTGGCTAGTTGTGATTGGTGATAAGATCTTGTTGGTGACCAGAGGCCGGCCCCTTGAGGTGAACACTGTCTTTTGGTCACTGTTCTTATGATAGTGGTGATTGTTGCATGGCTGCTCAAGTATTCTCGTGGGTGATGTTCAAGTAACCGTGATCAGCCGAGAGTTGCTATGAGGCATTGTAGAAGCGATGGACGTCCTCTCTGCCCCCAACTCATGCTGGTAGTAAAGGAGGTAGTTGTGGTGTGGATTGTTGTAGTAAAACAGTCATATTGGGCGGATGTTGAACTTTTGTTGGCGACTGAGGTGCCGTTGGTCATGGTCTTGTTGATCTGTTGTGTGCAGACTCAAGTTTCTATGTTATTCTTAATGGCAATCACGGTGCTTGATTTTGATAGTTAACACCCATGACTTGCTCCCACCAGTACATGATCAAATAACTGCAAATGTATTTACAGTAAAAAGGGACATTGCTGTGGGGCCTGACCCCTTGAACGCTCCTGTACCCTTCTGCTTTGGATGTATGTGTGTGGCTGTGTAATTCGATAGATCTCCATCAATGAGAAACTTTGGTCTGGTGATCCCATTACCCAACAAATACCTGACATGGTGTATATTTGAGAAAATATGTTTCGAGTCGCGAGGGTTGCAGGGAATCATTGAATCTGTGTTTTTTTTTTTATTTATTTTTTTTTTTTTTACCGTTGAGTTGCCATCGTGGTGGGCCTGTGGATGTAATTTGTTCTGTCAGTGTCTTGATTTGAACATCTCGCTCTCGCCATGTAACCCTTTTTTTTTTATGGGGATTTATTTTGCATTCAATTGAAAATCAGCTTAAGCTTTGATGTCTCGTTTCCCGTAGGGTGGGTCTGCTGCTGTGATCCGGTTTCAGATCACTTTTGCTGCAGGGACAATAGCGACTTCCCCTCAGAGGGCTGACCTGGTTTCGAGGCTCATTTTGCATCTGTAAAAGCTTTTCCATGTGCAGAAATTGGGGGCATGCAATTGAGAGTAATCAGATGTGCACTCTCTGCTTAGCCAGATTTTGCCATCTCATTGTGTGTGCTCAAGTGGCATATGAGCTGTCTCTAGAGTCTAGAGTATAGTGTTCTTTAAAAAAAAAATAAGGTGACTAATGGAAGGCTACAGTCAATAGGATTGTCTGTTAAGAATTGGGGGTTTTTATGCCATCCCAAACAAACAAATGAGCAGCGGCAAAGCTAATACCTCCGAATTTATATCAGGGGAATTGATTGTTAGCAGTCTTTGCTTATGCTGGCCCAAGCTGTCCTAGAAAGAAAAGTAAAAAAACATGAAGAAATATATTGGGCTACAACAATATGGAAGCTGGGAGAATGGCCCAAACCCTGAACAGGCTCCATTAGCAGAGTTAAACTGTAGCATCAAAGAAGAGTGTTACGAAATGGAGTTGTGAGATGACTTTTGTATTGTAAGTGGTTTAATGAAAAGGTATTAACAGCAAGTTGTGGGAACAGCACAATTTGGATGAGGTGACTAACCAGTGATGCAGAATTTCTCACGTTGTAGGTTTTGCTGCGGGTAAATTGCAATCAGTTCTTCTGCCATGGTTATACGTTCCCTACTGAAAACTGTAGTTGAGACCTTCTAGTGAATTTAGATTGCCATAAATCCTTCTGCAAGGTCGACTGTGGCATCTGCACACTATCTTTGCTGCAGTTGCAAGAGCGCTTCAATGAGGGACGTTTATATTTACAATAAATTGTTTAAAGGGACTTCTTGCGGGATCCAAGTCATATAGAGATCCTTAACGGGATCTGAGGGGTAATTTAACCACTTGAGTTCACTTTGCAAAAGCCTTGTCTGTGGGAAGCAGGCTTGTGGTCCATGACTGCTAAGAATGTTCCTGAGCGTGTCCCTATCTGTATCATATCTTCGCACATACTACTGTTTGGCAGTATTTTGGATGCACAGGCTGTATCATAACCACAGCCTTTTTGTTAGGCAACGCTAATTTCTGATGAAAAGGACAGGGGACGAATCTTGTTGATGAGAGGGCTGCAGGTCATGAAAAGCTACGTTTTACTGCTCAACGTGTTTAGTCAATGGAATACTCCCTGCAGCCCGCCTTGAAAAGTAGGAAGTAAGAGGGACTTTTCTTGTTGAGCCTGTGCTAGGTTGTTGATCTGATGTTGACCTCTGGGTATGTATTGGGGTAAATGCTAGCAGTTTTTGCATTACAATTTCTGCTTTTATTATTCTCTCACCGACTCTTGCCATCATTGTTCCTGGACGGAAGCGCTGCTCGACGGGCCTTCTCATCACAGCCACTAGCATAGGTAGGCTGAAAGATGCTTACATGTAAGGACCTTGTTAGGAGGCAAGAACTTTGTAGATAAAAGACATGACGGGGCTTTGAGACTTTCCAAAGTGATTCTCACAGTAAGCAATGCTGATGCGGCCCTCGCCATTGAGACCTTTGTAGGAAGTGACGACAAGGTGTTTGACTGAATAGCAATTATCCTACAGCAAGAAGTGGGACACTCCAGATCGGGGGCTCACTACCGGAGAGATTTGAATTGTCAGATTCTCTTTTTAACTATTGGTAAAGTTATGTATTTGTAATTGTTTCGTGCTCGACTATGCAGACTGTATAGTTTAACTGCACGAGTGTATCTGAATTCAATTCTTTCCAAAACAAGCTGTATATTTGGCCACTGTTTCTTCATCTGACAGGACGATGCCCCAGTCTCCAGAGTGTAATTTCTATGTATCATCTGGACTTGGCCCACTGACATGCACAAGTTGTGCCTCTGCATTTGTGAGAAGGTAGCAGCATTGCCATAGATGTTGTTGAGTAGTTTGTTTAAAGCGGAAAAGCCACGATAAGCAGCAGCTTGAGTTTGTGTAACATTCTGTCCACTAACCAGCATTGTGCAAGTGTTCGGCTAGCACGCCAACAGTGCCTGACTAGGCCTCACTTGTGGAGTCTGAAGAAATCATGTGCATAGTGTTCACTCATCAAAGGAACTTTATGGCTCTATCAGCACAAGTCCATGCCTCTCAACTTCGTCTGTCAGAGGAAGTCTGTGATTCTCATCTTCAACCATCTGAGGAAGTCCATGCCTCCCATCTTAATCCCGCTGCCCCGGCCTATTATCATGGCCATTGTGGCAGGAGCGGTGCATTGTTAACCTTTTGAACTGGGAGATGGGACATACTTGTTTTAGGATACTTTGTCAGCAAAACTATGAGTCGGGTTTTAGTTGTGAAAGCTTTGTATTCGCTTGGAAGCTCACCTGAAAACAGTGCTTGCGTGAATGGATAAGACTGAGGTGGTATGTGCATGGTCCCATCGTGTTTTTCAGTCTACATTCTTCTACATTTACGACTGAGGGGCTACTTTGAAATTAAGACTCTCTGAAAAAGGACTTTGTAAGTTGAGTGGATGGTGAGGCCTTTGTAAGATGGGTGGATGGTGAGTCGCAGGAACTACATGAAAGTTAATGGCGTTATCACAGTTGGTTTTTTTTCATAACATTTTCAGTGTCATCTACAGTGCAGTGTTTCTATTGTGTACTGAATACAATTACTATGAACATTTTCTTCATGGGCTGGTCCTCCATTTGTGTCAACACCCCTTTCAGGTCTCTGGTGACCTCTTCTGGCCTTTATGCCAGGTCTGCTTTGCTTCCTCGACATTTAGCAACTCTGTCAATGGTGTTACTGCATCTACCACTGTTCTGGGGTGTTGCAGCCCATGATCCTTTCACTGCCTGCTTCTGGTTCAGGCATCTGGCCCATTTTCCTTCTGGAGAATGAACCTTGCATCTCAGGTCCCTTCTCGGCAACGTGCAAGTGTGTAAGGCAAAAGTCTGTAATATTATTTTTTGAAGCACAAAACTCGTATCTTTTTCAGAGGAGCAGGCATTGCATACTGGTAGGTAAGTTTGGTTTGGTGACATGAGGATTTTTGGAGACTAAGTTTCTGGTTTGATACGGTTTACTTAGTGTGATTGCTTTTTTAGCTTGTGACCCCTTGTGGTATCCTTGGTTTTGGTTGGCCATTATCAGTAGGCGGGGATAGTTGAGTTTGTAAAGTGTGTCATATAGGTGTAGCAATTTTTTTGTTTTTTTGTTTGTAGCATTAGTTACAGTGGGTGATGAGGTTTGGGTCTTAAATGCAATTTTGAGCTGATTGTATATTTTCTTGCAAGTATGGTGCAGGATAAGTGGCTTGCTATACTTTTCTGTGGTGGTTGTTGGCAGGGGCACTGGCCATGCAGGTCTGTTCCTGGATTGCTACTGGCTGTAGCCCTTGTGTCCTAGGAATGTCTTCATTAGTTGCTCTCTCGATGTAAAGAGAAGGGCTCAAATCTTGCACCCGAGGTGTTTGGTAAGTATTCAGACGTGGATGGTGGCCATACTCATGCCCATCAAAACAGCAGCACTGGTCAAAGGTTCTGTAGACAGACTTTGGTGTCCCCTAATTCATAAAAACAGTTGGTTATAGGATACCCATCTGCTAGGTAACTTGCTTGCAGATAGAAGAGGGTATCTTCCGCCCCCTCTTAAAAATTCCATATTTGTGAGGTTTTATACAACTCTTAGTAAATGTTTCACGAATAATGTGTTTAAACAAGCACCCTACCATCTACAAATCTTGAGACCGAACCCTTCATGCCTGCAGCCGTTTAGTGTGAAATAGCTATGATGTAGGAGGCACTGGATTGTCGCGTAAGTTAGTGCAATGCTGTATAAAGGTGAAGGTCTAATGTGGAGTCTTAAACTCAGAGCACCCACATTCGTGTTGCTAGAGCCACGTTTGCCTTGCTCCACAGAGACCTTATTTAACCTGCATTTCTCCGGTTTCCACTAAGCTTTTGATCCTTGTTTACAATCTAGCGTTTTCCACCAAGCGTGCAGAGCTTTTTGACCTGAATACACACCAAAATATGTACTGCATTCTCATATTTGTTTGGTGAAGAGTGGGTGGTGACAGAAACTAGCGAGGGTGAATCTCCATCTGATAGTAGCAGAACATACATGGGTCTGTGTCATCTGGAATCCACAAAGCAGCCGGAGTGTACTTGGGCTGAATGTAACTCTATGGTTATGTGAAATGCAGGTAGAGTATTATAGTAGAGTGGTGTTAAGCAGGAAACTAACCCGAACCTCCACATGGCACAGTGGGTTTTAGGTGCAAAGGCTGGCGTGTCTGCCATTTGCGAGATGCTTATGATATAGCAGGAGGTGATACATGCGCTTAAGGGCACATAAGGTTTGACTGAGAATGGGGTTGTTTCATTTAGAACCTTTTCAGTGAGTGCAAAGGGGTAGCAACATGTCCGAGCAGAGTTGCTGCTGCTGTCCAGGAGTGTATCATTAATAAGCTCTTGGCAGACTAGAGGTTTGGGACTGATGTGGAATAGTTTAAAGGGGGCTGATGTTCAGCTTAATGTAATACTCTATGCTTCGGGTGCAACTGGATGTGAGAAAATAGTCGCAGGGGAAAATATGGGAGATGTGATATTTTTGTGAGGACTGGGAGGGGATAGACAATTTTAAATTATTCTTTCCTGGATCTGGCTCAAGCAGCTCGTCCTTTGAGATGACAAGGGGTGAAGGAATGGTGGGGGGTGGGGAAGGGGGCTTACAGAAGACAATTTTATGAGTAGTTGGCAACTGAGGAAACCCAATGAGCAGATGGTGCCGTCTCTGGAAGTGAGCAGTAATTACCCAACTGCAGTGTGCTTTCCACTAATTCAGACTTAAACTATGAAACAAATACGGGACAGGGTTCTCGCTTTGCAAGGGGGTTGCATCTGGTTCAACTTATCAGAAAACTATGTGCAATTAAGTTCTCCAGACTGTTGAAACGCTAATTGAAAACAAGCCTCTTCAAGGAGACGTACATATAGCTTCACTGCCGTGAGACTTCTGTGCTGGTCTTGGGTGCCAAACACTCCTGAGCATCCCCTCAGGCTGCGCGCAGCACTACATGCATCGGTTAACCTAGTGCCTGAGTAGATAACCGTTCTCTCTGTCTGAGATATGCCGACCACAGTATGTTTTGCTTATCACAGCATTTGTATGATGGCTTGCAGGGTGGCTACAGACCACAACGTGGACAACACAACAGCGCTGCTGAGGGAGTGGCTGATAAATGTGCAGACCCAGTACCACTACGTGGAGTGGCGGCCACTGGAAGAGCCGAGGTGAGTTAGGCACGTGCTTGTTGTCCAACACTTTCCCTCCACAACATTGTTTGTTTGCCAGCCTTATCTCCATCCTCAACATTATTGCTGCTCCGGGGATTCATCCACCTGGTTTGGGCTGTAAAGTTGCCTTTAATTCCTGTTGTTGTTGTAAACCTCCCAGTCAAGGTTTACTTTTCTCTTGTTGCCGGGTTGTTGATTGGTTCTGCGAGTTCTCAATCACTGCCAAGGCCAGTTTGCCTTTTTTTTTTCTATCTGGCGTTTTCCTCATGGACTGGAGCCATTGGAGGTCGTTTTTGTACCTTTGTCACTTTTTCCATTTCCCAGAGGATAATTGCAGTAGGCCTTGGCAGACTTATAGTGACAGAGAGGGGGGGGTGGGGGATGGGGTAGGGAAAAAAAAGATACAAGAAGCAGAGGAGGGAGAATCGACGGATAGAACAGAGATAAATCAAGGAGTAGAAAGGAGAGGGAGGGGGCTGGTTTGAGCATTGTTGTCCGGGCTGCTTTTGGATCCCAATCCGGCCCTGATATTCTGGTTTGCCATCCATTCTCTTTATCTGAAGCATCCCTTAACTTTATTGTTCTTTTAAACTGACTGAGTTTTGTCTTTCTGAGCTCAATCTTCTTGACCATTGCAGGTCCTACCCGGACGAGGAAGGCCCGAAGCACTGGTCGAGCACCCGCTATGAATATGTGATGAAACTGCGGCAGGCGGCACTGAAATCTGCCCGGGATATGTGGGCTGACTACATACTGGTAAGTAAGAATCCCAAGCTCCTCTCAGCGGTGGGCAGAGGCAGCTCGAGCGGGGGACTGTGGAATGATTCCCCTTAGACTGCATGCCACGCAAACAGTTAGCCAGGCTTAGTGAGGGTTTCCTGACGCAAGCTCTCTTGCGTATCGCTAGCAGAGATGAAGAAATCATACTTTTTTTGCACAGAAGAATATTGGTGTTGATAATGTAGTCATATTGTGTTTCCTGTTTGGTCTGTTCTTTGATTATATGTTTCCCCACTTTGTTGATCTTGTGGAATGTTCACACTTGCCTGTGACGTGCCAATGTTTAAAGACTGATTTAATTACTCAGCAGGCTGATTGAGTTCAACTTGCATCCTATTTACTTTTTTTGAAGCCATTTGCAGTGCCTCATTTGAACAGACTGTTAACAAATCTAATGTTTGCAAGGAGCTTTTTACGAGAGATTGACAGTCCATTCTTTCCAGGTGAAGGTTCTGCATTGTTGGCCATCTGTATTCTGAATGCTGCCTAGCGCAGATTTTCAATTGTATTCATATAGTATTCTATGCACATATCTATGCATTACCTACTGGCAGTTGCCAGCAGGTAGTTATAGTTAGGACGTATTTTCCATAGGAGAAGCGATTTTTTTTTTTTTTTTTTTTGGTTTTGCTAATAACGTTGGCAAAGTTTGTCGAAACTTCGCAAAATTAGTGTACAGTCAACTCAGCTGCAGTCTGGTAATTTTCGGGGTGATTAGTCATGCAGGGTCCAAGTCAAAATAAAAAAGTGGTGGAGTGGGGGGGCAAAACAGATTTTCTCCATGCAATTTCCTATAGGGATTTTAGACAGGACTACAGCCTGAACCACTAAATGGAATTACACCAAATGTGGCAGCAAGCTAGATCTTGGTCCAGAAAGATCTCTTTTTGTAATATTGTGTAAATCTGTTAGTTAGTTTTTGAGTTATTACTGGAAAAAAAAAATATATATTTTATTTATTTATATATATATATATATATATTTATAAAAAAAAGCATATCACGCGCCAACAGCAATGCCAGAATTGGCTGGCCAAAACCTGAGAGAAAAGTTTCAGCCATTATTTTGTGAATGGGGGATACGGCCCCCAGGGGGGAAAATAAAGATTAAAAAGGATATAATGTGTCAGGGTAGAGGTATCCTGACTCAAGATACTGGTGGAGGGGTCTCTGAGGAACTCCTCATGGGCAAGAATTGCCCAAAATAGTTTTTTTTGAGTGCAAGAGGATCCCCTGACATACACTCACAAACAGGCCAAAAGTGGGGGTAACAAGGCTAGAAAGAGGCTACTTTCTCACCCCCCCGCCCCCCAAACGAAGGACAATAAGGCTAACCTTGGCCAGTTGAGACTTTATTGTCTAAGTGGTGATGTGTGAGAAAGTAGCCTCTTTCTAGCCTTGTTACCCCCACTTTTGGCCTGTTTGTGAGTGTATGTCAGGGTGTTTTCACTGTCTCACTGGGATCCTGCTAGCCAGGGCCCAGTGCTCATAGTGAAAACCCTATGTTTTCAGTATGTTTGTTATGTGTCACTGGGACCCTGCTGGCCAGGACCCCAGTGCTCATACGTTTGTGGCCCATATGTATGTGTTCCCTCTGTGATGCCTAACTGTCTCACTGAGGCTCTGCTAACCAGAACCTCAGTGGTTATGCTCTCTCTGTACAAATTGTCACTAACAGGCTAGTGACCAATTTCACCAATTCATATTGGCATACTGGAACACCCTTATGATTCCCTAGTATATGGTACTGAGGTACCCAGGGTATTGGGGTTCCAGGAGATCCCTATGGGCTGCAGCATTACTTTTGCCACCCATAGGGAGCTCTGACAATTCTTACACAGGCCTGCCACTGCAGCCTGAGTGAAATAACGTCCACGTTATTTCACAGCCATTTACCACTGCACTTAAGTAACTTATAAGTCACCTATATGTCTAAACTTTACCTGGTAAAGGTTGGGTGCTAAGTTACTTAGTGTGTGGGCACCCTGGCACTAGCCAAGGTGCCCCCACATCGTTCAGGGCAAATTCCCTGGACTTTGTGAGTGCGGGGACACCATTACACGCGTGCACTATACATAGGTCACTACCTATGTATAGCGTCACAATGGTAACTCCGAACACAGCCATGTAACATGTCTAAGATCATGGAATTGTCACCCCAATGCCATTCTGGCATTGGGGAGACAATTCCATGATCCCCTGAGTCTCTAGCACAGACCCGGGTACTGCCAAACTACCTTTCCCGGGGTTTCACTGCAGCTGCTGCCAACCCCTCAGACAGGTTTCTGCCCTCCTGGGGTCCAGCCAGGCTTGGCCCAGGACGGCAGAACAAAGGACTTCCTCAGAGAGAGGGTGTTACACCCTCTCCCTTTGGAAAAAGGTGTCAGGGCTGGGGAGGAGTAGCCTCCCCCAGCCTCTGGAAATGCTTTGATGGGCACAGATGGTGCCCATCGTTGCATAAGCCAGTCTACACCGGTTCAGGGATCCCCCAGCCCTGCTCTGGCGCGAAACTGGACAAAGGAAAGGGGAGTGACCACTCCCCTGACCTGCACCTCCCAGGGGAGGTGCCCAGAGCTCCTCCAGTGTGCTCCAATCTTGGAAACAGAGGTGCTGCTGGCACACTGGACTGCTCTGAGTGGCCAGGGCCAGCAGGTGACGTCAGAGACCCCTTCTGATAGGCTCTTACCTGTGTTGCTAGCCTATCCTCCTTCCTAGGTAGCCAAACCTCCTTTTCTGGCTATTTGGGGTCTCTGCTTTGGGGAATTCTTTAGATAACGAATGCATGAGCTCATCAGAGTTCCTCTGCATCTCTCTCTTCACCTTCTGCCAAGGAATCGACCGCTGACTGCTCAGGAAGCCTGCAAAACCGCAACAAAGTAGCAAAGACGACTACTGCAACCTTGTATCGCTGATCCTGCCGCCTTCTCGACTGTTTTCCTGGTGGTGCATGCTGTGGGGGTAGTCTCCTCTCTGCACTAGAAGCTCTGAAGAAATCTCCCGTGGGACAACGGAATCCTCCCCCTGCAACCGCAGGCACCAAAAGAACTGCATCACCGGTCCTCTGGGTCCCCTCTCAGCACGACAAGCGTGGTCCCTGGAACTCAGCAACTCTGTCCAAGTGACTCCCACAGTCCAGTGACTCTTCAGTCCAAGTTTGGTGGAGGTAAGTCCTTGCCTCCCCACGCTAGACTGCATTGCTGGGCACCGCGTGATTTGCAGCTGCTCCGGCTCCTGTGCACTCTTCCAGGATTTCCTTTGTGCACTGCCAAGCCTGGGTCCCCGACACTCTAACCTGCAGTGCACAACCTCCTGAGTTGTCCTCTGGCGTCGTGGGATCTCCTTTTGTGACTTTGGGTGAGCTCCGGTTCACTCCACTTCGTAGTGCCTGTTTCGGCACTTCTGCGGGTGCTGCCTGCTTCTGTGAGGGCTCCCTGTCTTGCTGGGCGCCCCCTCTGTCTCCTCACGCAATTGGCGACATCCTGGTCCCTCCTGGGCCACAGCAGCATCCAAAAACCCTAACCGCGACCCTTGCAGCTATCAAGGCTTGTTTGCGGTCTTTCTGCATGGGAACACCTCTGCAAGCTTCTTCACGACGTGGGACATCCATCCTCCAAAGGGGAAGTTCCTAGTCCTCTTCGTTCTTGCAGAATCCACAGCTTCTACCATCCGGTGGCAGCTTCTTTGCATCCTCAGTTGGCATTTCCTGGGCATCTGCCCAATCTCGACTTTGTCGCGACTCTTGGACTTGGTCCCCTTGTTCCACAGGCACTCTCGTCCGGAAATCCACCTTTTGTTGCATTGCTGGTGTTGGTCTTCCTTGCAGAATTCCCCTATCACGACTTCTGTGCTCTCTGGGGGTAGTAGGTGCACTTTACACCTACTTTTCAGGGTCTTGGGGTGGGCTATTTTTCTAACCCTCACTGTTTCCTTACAGTCCCAGCGACCCTCTACAAGCTCACATAGGTTTGGGGTCCATTCGTGGTTCGCATTCCACTTCTAGAGTATATGGTTTGTGTTGCCCCTATACTTATGTGCTCTCATTGCAATCTATTGTGTCTGTACATTGCTTGCATTACTTCCTTTTGCTATTACTGCAATTTTTTGGTATTGTGTACATATATCTTGTGTATATTTGCTATCCTCATACTGAGGGTACTCACTGAGATACTTTTGGCATATTGTCATAAAAATAAAGTACCTTTATTTTTAGTACATCTGTGTATTGTGTTTTCTTATGATATTGTGCATATGACACCAGTGGTATCGTAGGAGCTTTGCATGTCTCCTAGTTCAGCCTAAGTTGCTCTCCATAGCTACCTTCTATCAACTTAAGCTGATAGAAACACCTCTTCTCCACTAATAAGGGATAACTGGTCCTGGTACAGAGTGTAAGTACCCCTTGGTACCCACTACAAGCCAGGCCAGCCTCCTACATGCGGTGCTCAGCATAATCTCCCCCTCCCTCACGGAAATCTGTGACGCATCCACACACATTAAAAAAAAAAAAAATGCACTCATATACTCATACACCCATTTACGCACTTACACAACCACACACACCTAGTCACAAGCCTATACAGCCACTCGCACAACCCCTCACCAACAGCGTTTGGTTGGTTGGAGGCTCTGCAGCCAATTAACCCCCCCCCCCCTCCTCCCAACCCCCCCCAAAACCCACGACCAAAGGCCATCTACAGCATGTGGCTGACTGCATGCGGGGGAGTTGGCGCAAAGGCGGTTGGATTAATATACAGTAATTAAATATTTATGTTAAAAAAACCAAAAAAACAACTGTAGAAATTCACAGAAAAAACAAAGGTTACAAGAACCTGATTTAGATTTTACACACACAAAATCATAAAAATTCAGCAGTTATAGTTATCTCAAGAAACTATAACTCACGCCCTAAGGTAATTATAACTTGTGCCCTCGCCATGCACTGGTAATTAACCCACATATTACATCAATCATGACATCTTCTAAAAAATCATTGATAATATCACTGCAACATTTGCAATAAAATTATTGATGAGAAAACTGCATGGTGGGGGCACTTTTTTTCATTTCTATGGTTTTGTATGTGTAAAATCTGAACCCAACTATAATGTCCCTGTAACCTTTTGGTTTTTTAAATATATATATACATACATACACATATACATTGCATGCATAGGGTGGAAACTAGTGACTTTCGGTGCGTGTAGCTAAAAATCTTGACCATTGCATGTGAGTGAAATCTGAAGGGTTGTTCCGTACTTAGCATAGCATGAGGCATGTGTATGAGATAACGGTGAAGTGGTTGATGAGCGTTAGTTTAGGATGTTGTCATTGAACAATGTGATGTTTTGAGACCAGTGGACTGCTGTTGTAAGCTCGAGGAGGTCCATTTGCACTGTGACTCTGAACTTTGAGTCTGTTTTTGTTCAGACTAAAGTCCTTTTTCGGAGATTGAGGCAGTGATTCTAAAAATGGTGGCTACTTTTAGGCAACCAACAATATTGAATATCTTCTTAATGTTCTGTCTGTGTTTTGCTGGAGGTTCTCTTACCTGGTGGAATGTGCTCTTACTTGCACAGGCACTTCTATATACTGTCTCTAGTGTTAAGCATTTGTTATCAGGAGGAGTTGCTGTTGTGAGCACAGTAATACACATCCTTGTAGTGTACGTGCACTGTGATGGATGTGTGCTGTTTTTTTTTTTTTTTTTTCTTTTTCTGGGCACAGCATACGTGGGTAAATATTCTGCCCACCTTCCTCTATTCGCCTGGGCAGGAGTCTCCTTCAGACCTGCCTCTCTGCGAATTTGTGCCTGTTACAGACCTTTTCAATTTTCTTTGCAGATTCTGAGCAGAACTATTTTCTATATAGTCTATATGGTCTCCGGGGTGAGCACGCCGAGGGTAGGTTTCCCGAATCGAGGACGCCTATTTCAAAAAGCAATAGGCTGGATCGTGCTACTCCCCAAGGGCCCCCCCCCCCATACGAAGAGGGCGGGGCGACCTTTTTTTGTTTGAGACTCTTGACGGGACAGTTTACTCAAAATGTAAGTGACTGGTACCTATTTTCTCTCACACACATAATTGTTTAGTGATATCTTTTATATATAGCCAGGAGAAGTCAAGTTAGATATAGGTCCTGATGAAGCGTTAGAGGATCTTTCACGACCACATTTACGCGAAACATGTTGACCAGACCCTAGGGGTCAGGTGACAATTTCCCAGTACTCCAGGCTTTCAAAGTGGTTGAGCATTATTCTCATTGTCCACTTAATTATGTTTTTAATCTTGATCGTGACCCCTTTTGATTGCTAGTAAACAGATTAGTTTAGGGGTCTCTAATCAATCTTAATATATTTTTTCCACTCTCCTGCCATATTAAGTGCCTGACCTTTTTGACTCAACGGCAGTCATCATATATAAAAAGATCTCCGGCAAAGAGCCCCCGAAAGGGGAGCCCGTCAGACATTGCACCAGCCGGTCTGACGAGGAGCTTCCCGATGATGAAGCATGACACCCTTCGGGTGTGTGAGGGCTCTAGCTCCTAAACTTTAATCGTTCACCCTAGAGTTAGGAACAGTGTACTTTTTGCATTCTATTTTCTATATAGCCAGGTCGATAAGCTCAAACTATTTCGTCATCTTGTCTCATCAGTGGTGTCTCATCCTCCGTATCTCTTCCCTTCATTCAGTCCCTTTGCCAAAGTATCTGGAGACTCCCTTTCTTACCTTCACTGCTCAGTTCTTGACACCAAACCAGAACAAGGGAGCCAGCAGATGGTGGCTGGGCTTGACAGGCCTAGATATTATAGTAGGCATGATGTTGGGTTTAATGCTGGGGTCTCCAGCCTTTTGTTCAATAAGAGCTACTTATGTTAAATTAAAACCATTGCGAGCTACTTCACTATTAGTGTTGCAATAGTGACAACAGCAGACAAGACCACATAAGTTGCGTCAGGCAGGGTGTCCAGCACTAATGTAAAGAAAGGCTTTGCCAGTTTGGGGTGCCCCTATGTGGGTAATAAATGCCAGTACAACTGCAGTGTGCTTGGTATGGAAGTCGAAAATCCGCTTTAAACATTTTTCGGAAATTCATCTATTTGTGCCTTGAACAAATAGTTTGGCATACATATACTAATTCAACCAAGCAAAAAGTTCCCATTTAGTAGGCTGAGATGCACACGGGAGAGCTACTTACAGGTTGATGGAGAGCTACCAATAGCTCACGAGGAGTGTGGTTGACTGAATGTCAGGAGAGGGGATAGAGGAAGTGGAATAGAAAGTAATTATCATTATAGTGTCGTATCATCTGCCCAACTGACTCGGGTACAAACACTGCTGTTCTCTATGAGCCATAAGGCTGAAGATAGTCTTTGTTTGCTTGCAAGAGGCCTAGCTATGATAATGTTTCAAAACCTTTTCCCTAAAAGAAGGTGGGATTGGAAGCGCCCCTTTATCTCAAATCGGATCAAGTTTCCTGCCATTCAGCGCAGGATGGTCTTTTATCATTGAGGCTGCCGCTTCAATGCAGAGGATTCATCCCAGGCTCACGTTTCAAGGCAAGTGGTGTCGTTACAAGACCCCAAGTATTAAATTTGGCTCACTGTGCTGCCCAGCTCGCCAAGTGACAATCAGTGGAAGCTGTATGGGCACATGAGCCATATCCCCCACTGTCATTATGAGAGCACTTGGCTCGCTAAGCTGCGAATTCTGAAAGTGTTTCTGTTCATTAGGCAAGTGATGCAAATCACTCCAACTGCAAAGCAACACCTTCTCGTGGGAGGGACTGTGGTAATAAGCAAAAGTTAGTGATGAGGGCTAAAATAAGAGATCCCAGACAAACGTAATGCACTCTTGATTCACTGGTCTCTACTGTTCGCCAATAGCAGTCACACCAATCTCTGGCTGTCCAAAACATGGATGTCCAACAAAGTGATGCCACCTCCTCAACTTTGCCACATGCATCAACCCCAGCCACCCTGACACCTCTTTAAGACAAGGGTGTACCAGAGGACATGGCTTCCAACATTCGTCACTAAAAGAAGTCTGCTTTGTAAGTTCCAAAACCAGTAAGTAACTTGAGTGGCCTATCTGAAAATTACCATATGTACTGTGGACCTAGATCAGAGAAAAGGACCATAACCCCTCATACCCTGGTGACAAGAAGAGACATGAATTTCACAGGTGACCATAATATTCTTTTCATTCCTCCCGCAGTGCCATCTATCCTCACTCCTATTGCAGTTTGGCAAAAAGATGATCACCTCAAAGAAGTTTGCAGGCCATTCTTGCACCCTGGTAGGGATGACTCAACTGTTCGTTGTTGTGAGGTTGATTCAGATAGATACATAGGTACTAGAAACCTGCATTTTTACAGCACTGAAATGCCAGCACTGAGCTTTAGCGCAATGTGTGGAGAAGCTTGCATCAATGCCGACGCCATTCCACGGTCCCATATGCTACTGCCTGTGCTAGTGATGAGTCTAAGCATAGCACTCCTTCCTAAAGAAGAGGATGTACTGTGAATCTTGATCCGTTTCTTGATGAGCTGTTGAAATGACATGGATGCCTGGCCTTCAACCAAAATCATTTCCATATTTGGTTTTGCATTTGGCCTTTCTTTTGAAAGGCATGATGTCACTACAGAGGTCAGGAGAGGGCATCATTAATTGCCATTCACCAAAGGTATAGCATCTGAAGCTTTGTTTCAGGTCATTGTTGGGTACAAAGAAAACAATAGTTGTTGGTTGTTCTTATGAAAAATGTGGATTCTTTGTTTTAGAGTCTAGACTATGGACCGCTTTATTTCCTTTCCTTTGTCGCTTGGCCAAATCAGAAATCTTAAAAGCAATGCATTTTATATAGATGAACAATGGAGCATATATATATTTTATTCTCCTAGGCTATTATTAGTTGCCCTCCATCGTCAACCATACCCAATTGTAGTCAGTCTGGCAAGCTACTGAATCAAGATAAAGGGTCATTGATTGCTGTTACTTGTGGCAAGCAGTCCCAGAGCATGCAGACAGGAAGAATGTGTTGGCACAGGAGTTCTGGTTAAATTTTTTGGCCAACCATTTGACAAGCGCAGCTGTCAAACTTGTTGCAATGTTCATCACTGTGTAGTAAGATGCAGTTTATCGTCTCCTGTAAATCTGGTTCCATTTGTCTCTGATGTCCCAGGGTCTGTCCTACTATACTTTTGCAAAACTGGACTAAGTACAACCCCTGCAGCACCTGACTGTCAGTGGTGGTGATAGTGGGAATTCGCAGACTTCTCAGGGAGGAAGTGTGAGGGTGCGCAAACTCAGAGCTCAACAATCGCCCAGCATTTTAGTAAGTGATTATACAACCAGGTGCTTTACGTTAGCCAAAGAGAAATACTTTTAATCTGCACATTAAAAAAAAATAGTTAACAGGTATAAAAGCACACTGTTGCTTGGACGACTGCGTCTTGGATTCTGTTCCACTTCACCCCTCTCCCAAGTCTCTCACTCTCCTTTGGTAAATCTAGGCTGACCTCCCTATGTGGTTTCTAGACTTTCTCTTGGGCAATTATCAAGACTCCGGACCAGATTATTCTTTTGTTGAGTACTTAAGCTAAAAAAAAATTAAAGTCCTCTTTCAGCTCAGACTCCTCACAATGCAACCATCAGTCTTTTCCCTGCCTACAGCATGAATCTCTTCTCGTTTCTCAGAGAAACCAAGTGGTTAGCAGTACAATCTCTAATCCTGAAAAGGGCTGCAGCAGAGCACCATTGTGGCCACCTTTCGATGCGCTTGCAGATGGGCTAACTGGATGAGCAGCGGTCTCCCGTGGTCAGTGGACATACTTCTGGGTCTTAGGTGAGTGCAGAAGGTGGGCCATCACGTCAGTAGAGCATTAGAGCAGCCACAGCAGGATCTTTGTTTTGGCAATGTGCACATTGGCTGAGGTTCTTTATAGCAGTGGCATAATCTGCCTTGGACACAGTTCTTGTTGTGGCAACACAATCTGCCTCGGGCATTGATCATGGTTGAGATGGCACAATCTACATCTAGCACAGTTCACGTCCCCAGCAGTGCCAACTATCTGCTAATTCCCACCCAAAACCACTAGCACCAAGAGATCAAGCACCACCTTCTCAGGACAAGCAGTTAACTCTCCACAGCCTTCCTTTTTCTAGTAGACCCACACATAATATTCGTCAAGCTGGTTCTGGTGCTCCATGGACAGTCACAGCTTCTGCAGGAATCAGCAGGGTCCTACCCTCTCTCAGCAGGGAGATTTACTTTTAGGCACTTCAAGTGAGAGAATCCGCTTTTTCCAGCAGGGCAAGACTTGAGATGATGTGCCCCCTGGGAAGCTTGCTGTCAAGCAGACACCAGTTCTGGTTGCACAGTCTTTATCTGACTAGTACCGGGTGTCTTACAGGCCTTTGAAATGGAACAATAAGTAGGTCAGTGGCTTCCTCTTTTATACACACACAAAAAGCAAGCAGTGTTGATTCTTTGCTTTTTCAGAACCGGTTTGAAATGATTTTACTTTTATGTGTCCTCCGACTCAGCTTTTGTGTACAGATGCACACCAAGGTTGGCTCCAGTCTGGAGCCCCCACAGCTGAGGTGCAGAATGCTCACACCTTTTTGTGCCTCTGTTTTGGGTACTCGAGGCTGGAGCAAACTTGATGTGATGTGTTAGGTGCAGAAAGCTCACACCTTTATCAACAGCTACACTGAGCAATGATCGGTAAAAGACAAAAGGCTGGCCTCATCTAAGGGCGTCTCTTAGACGTTAACGACAGAGACTGCAGTCCCACCCTTTACCCCCTCCATCTACCAGATGACAGTGCTACAGGAAAAGCATCAGCATTCCCCTCATCAGAAGGCCTACTTAAATTTCTAAACGAGCCTCGTCTCCCCACTTCAATGCTTAAGTTTCCTCTCCCCAGCTTAAAGAATTGTCAGCATTACACTTTCTCTATCTTGAAAAAGTCTTACCTTCATATTGTGCGCAGGGGCTTCCAAAATGGAACCAACAACTTTCCATTACTCTGGCTCACTCCTTCACACAATGCAAGTACCATACAGATCACATACACAAACATGCACAATAATCATTTGGGATTTTAATGCTATGATATACGTTGGTGCGTAGCAGTAGAACTTTACATGAGTGGGTCAGTAGGCCCCCACTTCAGTGACACCAGTTTCAGAATCCCTTTTAGAGGGCCACGGGGCAAGCAGGAGTCTCTGAGGCCAACCATGGGGATTGTGGCCTTTTACTCCTGATGTCTTTTGTGTAAAGAGCCAGGTCTTCAGCGACTTTTCTGAATTGCCACAAGTCAGAAGAGTTCTTCAGGTGTAAAGGAAGAGAATTATAGAACTCCGGTGTTCTGAGAAAGAAGCTACTACCTCCCCATGATGCCAGTTTAACCCTGGGTAACACAAAGTTCTTGTACTGGAATTCAGTTTAAGATAGTTCCTGTTCATTCCGCTCTTTATTTGTATCATAAAATAACTGAAATTGGCAGCAGTATCATCTGGATTGGTGGAGATTGAAACCACTATTTGTGTATTATCGATGTATGAGATCACTGAGAAACCAAAAGATTTGATAAGTTTAGCCATAGGGGAAACCTAGAGATTGAACAGGGTGGGGCTCAGTAAAGATCCCTGCGGCACACCAGAAGGTAGACAGAAATATTCAGAAAGGACGCCCTCCATGGCAACATGATGCACTCTGTCAGTGAGGAAAGATTTTATTAGGCTAAGGGCTGAACCAGATATCCCCAGTCCGGCAAGGCGGTCAATCAAAATCGCATGATTGACAGTGTCAAACACCTCCGAGAGGTCCAGTAGAATCAATGTGGCTTTGCCGCCCTCATCCAGTATGGATCTCAGTTCCTCTGATGCATCTATTAGTGTTGTTTCAGTGCTGTGGGATTTCTGAAACCTTATTGACTGCTATCTAGCAAATTGTTAGTGTCTATAAAAGTAATCCGTTCCAAATTCAGAGCCCTTTCCAATATTTTAGTGGAGAAAGGAAATTTTGAAATTGGTCTGTAACTACTGGACTCATTAGGGTCCAAATGACATTTCTTTAATAAAGGTCAAATAGAGACCGTTTTCCACTCCTGAGGGAAGTAGGCTGACTTATTTACATCATTAAAGATGATGGTTAGATGACTGCTTATAATATCCGGAACGAGTTGCATTATCTTAGGAGGCAGGGATCTAATAGAGATCGTGATATTTTAGTTGTAATCATTTTGAAAACCGTTGAGTACTAAGTGCAAAGAATTTGTCAAAGGTTGACATTGTAGTTCGTTACCTGTCAACGTTGTCCATAAAAAGTGATTATTTGATTGGAAAGTGTCATAAACTTCTTTAACTTTAGTACAAAAATCAGATATAGTATTACAGAGGGCTTGAGTACAGTTGTTATTTCTTTCCTCTGACAATTTAGACAGAATCTTTACGGTATTAAACAACTCTCGCAGAGTTCTTGGACTGTGAGATTCTGTTAAGGGTGATATTAACTTTTTTCCTCCTAGAATCAATGTTTGTAGACTGCAGTGGACTGCTTGTAAACATCCTTCCTTCTCTTGATCATCATATTTACATCTCCAAGCTTGTTCATGCCTCCTACATTCTTGTTTCTGTACTCCTGAGTTCTTCGTGAACCATGGTTCTGAAGGGGTTTCCGTGCAACTAGAGAATGTTTTCTGAGGAGCTAGGGTATCTACCGCTTTGCTATTACATTCCGAGTAACTCTTAACCATATTGTCAGCGTTTATAGTAATGCTTGCCTTAGTTTCTGGTCGAAATTCAGATAAAATCAAGTGTAGGGTGGGTGGACTTTTAATTTATTTATTTTTTCCCCTTCCAATGTCTGCCTTTAATTCTCTGGAAATTATTGTTCTTGTTAGCCAGAGATGAGGGTATATTAGAATCAAAATGAATGGCATAATGATCAGACCAAATCAATGGAAGAAAGTCTTTATCCTGAATGTATGGGTTGTTAGAAAATATACCATCCAGTGTGTACCTGCCTGAGTGCGTGGGGAAATGTATATGCTGATGTAAATCTAAGCTAGTCATTACATCAATCAGAAGTGCTGAATCTCTGTCCGACTTCTTTTGAAGGTGATAATTGAAATCTCTTAACACCGTGAAGTCCACCTCTCTAACTCTGGATTCCAGCAGAGGACTTTAATTACAAATGAAAGGTGCACGTGAGCCTGGAGGGCGATAGAGAACAAGGCTATTAAAGGAATAATGATTAATGAGTTCCATTGAAAAGTTTAGTATTTCACAAACACCAGAATGACAATGAACGGGAATATTGTAACGCACTACAATGACTAACCCGCCCCCTCTTTTGTTAGGCTGGTCTGGTTTAACAATGGTGTAGCCAGTCGGAATTGCCTGAATTATCTGGGCCAGAAGTACTATCTGCCCAGGTTTCAGTAATGAACACTATACCTGGCATATGTGTGCTTGCAAGTTCAAGAAGCTCATTATTGTTTAACCATGGACCTCATATATAATAAGATACATTTAAATACCTTTTGTTGACTATTTGAGACACATTTGGGCTCTGTTTAAGGCTAGATTGAGGATTGTTATCTGTCAGAAATAGGCTGCATTTGGGGCAGTGTGTCCAATCTCGACCCTCATAAGGTTCCCATGGGGCACATAGCTGATTCTTACCTCCAAGATTGAGAGCAAGGAGCTCTTCTCTGGAATAACAAATCAGTGCTGACTTTTCTGGAGCAGTAGGACCAAGGGTTTGGCGCTCAACACAATCCTGGCACCGACAGGCGCAGACTGGCTTGCCTTTGGCCACGTCAGCCTGCCTTTTTTTTATAGTTCCTCCCCATCAGAATACTCTAGACCGTCAACCACTGCAATGTAGGTCCAGCTCTAACTGGCGGGTACCATCTACCAGGAGCCAGAGATGTGCCACAAGGTCTTGTAAAGTGCAAATAGCACAACATTAAAAACTGATTTAAACAATTTTAAGAACACAATCACAGACCGCGTCAGAGTAATTCCGCTCCCACTTCTGTTAGCAGTGCTGCGTGGCCGCGTCAGCCTGCCGTTTTTATAGTTCCTCCCCATCAGAATTCTCTAGACCATCAACCTCCACAGAAATGTGCCAAAAGATCTTGTAAAGTGTGATTTAGATTCTGAGTCTTTGAAGTTCATGTTGAGGGTCTGCTATCTTTTGAAGTACCGTCTACTCTGCCCTTCCTCCAGAACGCACCTGTCACAGCAGGAGGAACTCAAAATCTGATCTCTCCTTAATACAGACCATGGGAGTGACTAGTGGTTCACACCTGGAAGTTAGCCACAGTGACGTGTATCAAAAACCTACCCCAGGGCCTCAGCCCTACTCTTTGATTCTCTTATCAGCCCCATCTTTTTCTTGACATGTGCTCAGGCCGATTCCTAGTACCTCTCTCTGAATTAAAGAGTACCCTTTGAGGTAGCCTGGAGTGCCTGGCTCTCTTTTCCTCCAGGGTGTCCAACCCAGGTCACAGGAATTCAGCAATCTACAAATATGTTCTGGGGAGGGGTGGGGGATTCCTCTACCTGCTTGTGTTTATCCAGGTAGCCCTGAGCCTCCCAAAATGGAAAACAGTCTTCAATGTATTGTACCATTCACAAGCACACATACAACTACGGCATGCCTTTAATATACATACACTTTACCGCACTCGCTGGGCATCCTGAATTGGAGGCGCCGGCATTTGATTTCGGAGTCATTTATAGATTAATTTGGCGTTCTGACACGGAGCCGCCAATTTTTGCATCTGTGAATCTTCAAGTTTGAGAATATTGGGTGTATTGAAACTTATATATGGTGGATTTTGACATTGCGAGATATCAATTACGGATTACCTGACATTACTAAGCTTTACCAATGGTGTCATTGGATGTGCAAGCCCTGAAGAAGTCGTAAGGGATGTTAATTTTTCCCAAAGACGAAACACGTGTTGGCTGGAAGTTGGAAATACATATTGCTTTGGATTGTGGACTGTTCAATATGAAATCATATTCTTAATAAATTTTGGACTGATCGATTACTTGTACTGATCTACGTCAAGACTTACTGATGGCATTATGGACTGATTGTCACAAGAATATGTAGATGCTTCAAAAAAATTTTTTTTGTTTACTGTATGTGTTAGGGGCACCTCGTTGTGTTTTGTCTGAATTATAAGGTTTTCTGACCTTTAGGGTTGGGTGTTTCCCTAGTGGGGTTCCCCATTGTTTATTTGGGTGGATTAGGCACCCTGAGCGCCAATTTTCCTCAATTTACACCCGCTTTATCTTTCAATGATCAGTATAAGCCTGATCTGTTTATTATGAAAAGTTACGACAAACTTAGTAGGCCTGACTTACTGTAAAGCGCGTATGTTAAATCCAGTAGCTAGCTGCTTTAGCAGTGGATTATTATTAAACTGTGTTGAAGTACGTAGGCTGCTATTTTGTTACTCCGAATCTCACAGACTACCATAGTAGGCAAGGGTTTGGTCACCCTCTGTGGGGCTATAAAAGATTTTCACTGTGCTAATCCTTTTTATTTCCTACTAGCAGCCGTTGTACGTAGTTTCTCCAGCTGTAATTTTACATGTGGTTGCAGTTTTGTGACTGTACCCAGTGGCTGCCTAGTGGGAAAGGTTATGCGTAATACAGCTGGACTGAGCTGGTGATGGTGACAGGCAAGTCACTGTTCGAGACTGTAGGCCCAACTGGTTCACTGGTAAAAGTTATGTCATATGTCTGATTGGCTTATTATTGCAAGAAGCATTTGTTAAAGACAGTAGACATTTAAGAGTGGGTTGTTATTGAATTGCGTCAAAGCTTGTAGGTAGATATTTTGGTACATAAAATCATATGAATTACTTTAGTAGGCAAAGATGTTGGTGTTGGATACCTCCTCTGAACTAACCTTGGAGTTGAAGATTTTCAGTGATAATCCGTGTTTACCCCATTTTGTGAGGGCGTGCATGTTATTTGCCAACTATAATTTCATGTATGTTTGTAATTGTTCAACTGTGTGCCTGCTAAATTGCCAGTTTAAGCATAGTTGAGTAGACCTGGGTTAGTTATGGTGACAATCCAGTTATAAATTTTGGATGCTTTAGGTATTCATATTTTTAGTATGAATAGTGTGCATTGGTGCTGTGTAAAAGGCTACAGTCAGGTGTCTTGTTAAATAAGATCTATCAGATTAAGTTGTTATGGAAGAGCTTTGGTGTCTAATTCCTCTGAAAAAGTCTTGGGATAGAGGTGATCTGTGATTATCCTCGTTATACTCCCGTTATGAAGTACTATTATTTTGCCTGCTGTAATTTCGTTTATAGTTGTAACGTTAGGAATGTATGATTTATATCTGCCTTGTGAGGGGCTGTCCTTATGTTCCCTAGACAGCGCTACTGAGCCACCCGCTTGCCTTTCCACGTGGCCTCTGCTTCTAAATCGGGTGACTGTGTTGGTAGTCTATAGTGTATCGTTGTTTACATTTATAAAATGGCCAATAAATTGTTTCTAAACTGATTGGGACAATACCAAATAACAGAAACTCCACAGAAACAGAGGAACAAAACAAAGGGGGAGTTGGGGTAATGTGATGTTACCCACCAAAAGAGGCGTGTTAAAGGTTGTTGGTTACAAATGGTAGACTTTTTTTGTAAGGATTTTAATAACACATTTTTTCTTGCACCTTGAAGTGCACTCGCTGCTCCTGTGCTGTCTAGAGGTAAAGGAGCATGCAGAGAATATCTCGAGAAACAATAAAGGGCAGCAGCAATTCACTAAGTAAATACAAATGAGAGGAACAAATGCCATAAAAAAAAAAAAACATAGAAGAGAGGCCGGGTGTGAGCTGCATGAGATAGGTTAACCCACCAACATGCAGTGTTGCAAGGCCTGATATATATCACGTACAGTGCTTAATTACGTGATGTGTTGTAATAGTGGAATTTCGTGTAACCCGAATTAGGTCGGCGTAACTCCATTTCATCTGGAATAGTGCTGACCCTTTAGCGTAGGGGACTTCAGTACACATGTGGATATAAAGCAAAGCTAGAATAGATGCAAAGGCTGGGTGAGGCTTGAAGGAGGGGGCGTCTTGGCCATTGTGTGATGTTTTGTTAAGTTTGTGATGCAAGAAGATGTTAGTTTCCTGCAGGGCTGGGGCTTAGCAGGTCTGAACTCGGATGGCATTCCATTTTTTTCCTTGCACATCATTTATTCTAGCCTTGCTATAACAATACTATTGTGTATCTTAAGTGACCCCACCGCCAATATCTTCTTCATGTCACTGGGTAGCGGGGGTTGCCAGAGCACATTGTTTTGTAGTTGATGCACTAGATGCGGAATGCGAGTTTGGCCTGAGCATTGTGCTACTGCAATAATTTGAGAGCTGGCTTCATCCAGTCCGTTTTCGCAAGTCCTTTTGGTTGAACCTTTATGTGTATGAACTCTTCCACGGAGTCATGAGTTTCAGTTGTCCCGGCCAAAAGAGCACTGCCCCCATCCAAGAGTAAGACCAGAAAAGTGCTTGTACTACTGTAGTGAAATCTGTTTAGTGTAGGAAGGGTTTCACTTTACGGAGTAGGGTCAGTACTTTATATCACCAATGTAAGGCTTCACTGCCTTCTGCCACTGCCCCTAATAGTCTCAAAGCCCTTAAGTCTACTCGTATAGTGATCTCCTGTGCGAATGCGTCTTTGTAGAGTTCAGGGCAATACAGAATCCTCATCTCTATCTCCTACTTAACATTTGGCATAGGATTTCCCTAGCCATTTCTATATAGCTAAAACATAGACTTGGTCATGAAGGATTACTTGTGACATTACTGACACGCTACATATACTAGATTCAGTCATCAATCCATCTGTACACATCACCGTTTTAGCCAGACTGCCCTTCGTAGTATGCGTTAAAGAAACATCTCGCCTTGAACACCGCCCTCAACCTATATTGATTGTATGTCAAGATCACCCCAATGGAATGTTATTCCATTCAATACTGAAATACACACATCACCTGGTTTTATGTACAGCACATTGATACCCTCGTGTACAGCTCTCTTTATAAGAATGCAGAAATAAAATGTGTAATGAAATCTCTTGAGTCACGCTTCCACTGATGTGTATTCTTTTCTGTTCAGTCAAGCATATTTTGGAATCCTTTTACAAAGGCTCTAACCATCTTATGAACCATGCCTTCAAACCAATATGTTGGAGAACACAAATATTTATTGTGTCTGAGTTTACTTCGGTGAATGGACGTCTGATATAGTTGTTTGCAGTTATAATTCAAATGCACTGTAACAGTCGCCAGCTCAATGACAAAATCAATATGGCAGACATATTTGCAAAGTAATGCTGTTCTAATTTCAGTGATCAGTCCAGGATGCGATTTGTGGGTTCTTTGCCTAATAACAGCCAGTAGTTGGTGGCTGGTGCGGCCCTGATGAAGTGGGTAGATTGGGGATGAGGCTTGGCACATCTTGAATCAGATACATTCCTAACTATACATGTCTTCCAATGATTTTGATGGTTATGAGTTCTTGTATCTACCACTTGCAAAGGGGTATTGACTTTTGAATTGTGCTTGGAATATCTTCTTAGAGAATAGAAACAGGTACAGGTTTCTAGTTGATAAGGGGTCAGAGGCGAGCCTGTAAAACGTAATGGTTTTGCAGTGGTCCATGTCCTAGGAAGTGTGGTAGATTACTGTAGTATTTCTTTGCTCTTAGTTTGTTTTATCCGCAAATCATTGCTCTGATCTGTGGGAAAACATGCTTCTGATCTGCTTCTGTACCAGCGGAAGTACATGAAGCTCGTAGTTCTTGGTTTAAACTGAATATTCTTATGTGCTTTTTTTCTCAGTGTGGGTTCATGTTTTGGTTTTGCTAGCTGGGCTTGTAAGTTAGCAAGTTTTATGCAGGTCCTTCAAAGAGTGCAGCTTGGATTGTAATCCAGCACTGTAATGATTGGTTCCCTGCCCAGCCAGAGCTTACTTTAATGCCAGGAACGAGTGAGACACTTGTTCCCTTTTGAGCTTTTAGTGTTTTTCACGGGCTGTCTCGATGGTTCTCCGACAGGCCCAAGGCATTCTCCTGATCTGAGCTCTGCTTTATGGTTGTCGTTTTTTTTTTTTTGTTTTTTTTGTTTTTTTGCTGATGCAAGGAGACCTTCGCTGCTGAGTTGTCCGGTATAAAGCAAAAATCAAAGTCTCTGAAGTTATCCTAAATAGTTAGATTTTTTTGCTCTGGACTACCTTATTTTTTTAATATAATTAGCAATGTTAAAATGCAAGCAAAACTTTTTATTTGGCCTGCCTGTGAGGAAGGCATCCGGGAATGTTTTTAGGTCAAGCGCGCAAGCGCTCTGACATGTTGTAATCTCTGTGGGCTTTTAACCACGCCCACAGCACGCCCATCTCTATCACTCTTTCATGAGCTTGCCTTTCAAAAATCCTTTATCATCATTGGTGAGTGCTTTATGTTTGTCCCTCCTTGGGACGACTTTGTTACCACCTTGGCCATAGACCCTGTTACATGGTTAATTGCACTTTTGCGGATACATTTGACTGCAAGCGAACTTCCTTTTCCTTTTGTGTCTGTCCTTCATACTCAGGCTCATGGCGTCCATGGCGCTTTGCATCGGCTCGCCTATGTCAACTGTTTTACTTTTCATTTAAGTGGCAAGAAAAGTGCAGTTAGGAATTATGTTAACAGCTCTAACTCGAGCAAACTCAAGACCCATTGCATTGCAAATCCTTGTTTAGTCTGTAGCAGGGCAGGATCCTTGAGTCTCTGTTCCACCACAGCCAAAATTTTGATTGGGGGATGTAATCTTTCTCGCAACAGGCCATACCCAGTGGACACCTTTGTCTGGAAGGAGTTGCAGGCCAGACCTTAGTCGGTGAATCCAAGATGGCCCTCATGTACTGTCCTGAAAGATATTGCGACATTTTTTGAGCCATTGAGAAAGCTCCACCAGTGTGCTATGTATATGTTTGAATTAGAAGATTCTCTAACCTCATATCCTTTGTGCGTTTCTGTACATACGGTAGCAAACCATTGAAGCCCACAAGCTCCTGAACTGGGAAATACTATTGCATTTCCTGTATGTTTGTCTGTCTGCCAAATATAATTGTAATTTACATTTACGCCTGCCTGTATAAGGAGTGTGTTTTCAGACACTGATGCTGGAGCATGAGCGAATTCCCAGACTGACTCTGGTTTACACGAATAACCCTGGAATTTAGATCTATGAAGTTACTTCGTTTTCAAGTCTCTGACGTTGTAAACGTACTGTAACACTGCTCATGGTTTTTGCTACCTAGAACCTCGTTTTGCTATACGGCTGCACAATTGCAAGGACAGCTGTGAACTTTGCGCATCTTTAACGATGTGCTTCACTGATGTCCTTCATAAATAATATCCCAGCCAGGGCTTGCGCCCCGGTGGTATGCTAACAATAGCTGTGCAGCTGTCCATGGTCTCCCGGTGGTAATCTCTTTGCAATGTTGGGCCTCTGGAAGGGGCGCTGTGCCAATCTGGATTGCCCTTTCTCTCGGAGGTGGTTGGACCCTGCTCAGTGAATGTGATCCTGTGGTGCTAGTGAGACTTGGGGGGGGGGGGGGGGGGACCAGGAATGGCACCATGGTGGCTGCCTGCTGCCTCCTTTGATAGATCAGCAGGGGTTGCGGCAAAGACCAAGATGTTTAGAGAACAGGGGTGCACAGGGTCTGCTGAAAAGTTTTGCGTCTAATACTTGGAATGCCTTGTCAACAGCTGAGGACCACGCTTAATCTTGTTGAATGAGTCTGAACCCTGACCGCAGGGCAAGGTTTTACAAACCGCAGCCTTTTCTGTGCTTCAGATACTAGGGCGCTAACCACATGCCACTAATTTTAGGTCCACCTCAAACTATAGTGAGTCTTCTTAAGTACTTCAGAAGATGTTCCGTTTAGATTTGCTGCAGCAGGTTGACAGTGCGCGACTCCAGTACAAAGCCACCCTTTGCTGTGCAAAAATCAGCCTTCCATTTTACAAGGAACTCCTGATAATTGGAGTAGACCAGCACAGTGCGTTTAGGAGTACAGTTTCAGTCTAGTTGATTGGGGAGCAGCCATTTTAAGAAACTTCTTCTTAAGCTTTGTAGATCAGTACTGCGGGTTTTTCTTTGGTAAAAAGTGGGTTTGAGGGCAATCCTCTCATCCCCATTGTATTGACCGGAAGCACTCTAGCTGCCAGTGCAAGCTGCACAGTGCTTGCTCCTAAATTGCATACAGTTGTAACATAAAATCTGATTTAGGAACTTGATCTCAATATAAAACTACTGATTGACTCCAATAAAGTTATTACCCTTGTGTCCTGTTTAGTGCATCGAGAACTTCGAACGTTTTCCCTCTGTGCATTTCCAGGTTAATCGGTTCGTTTTGTACAGGAACTCATCCAAAGTACGGCTTGTTTCTATGACCGTTTGTTCCTGCCTGCTAATACAGGCACCCGGCATAAACAAAGATGGATCCAGCCGGCCTCTTTGGTTGTTAAGTCTTCTGCCAAATCTGTGAACGCTTCAGACAAGCTCAAGCAGTCATTCCTTTGAATGGAATGCTTGCTGGTGGAATGGTTAATTTTGCTCCGTGTGTTATTTAATTGCATTAGATGACACCCACTTATAATCTGGCGGGTTCGTTGTACTGTGTTAGTGAAGTTTAAAATGTCTCCGCTGATCTATGTCGCGCCATATGCTTCCTGAACAGCTGTCTTTCAGTGTAATTTCTAAGCCCCCACCTCTAGCCGTGAGAACTGCACATTCTGAGGTTTAAGTTATGATTTAATACAAACACGACGAGATTCTCCTTTAGATTAGTGCCAGCTTTCCTCACAGATGGTTAGCAGTTGTAATCCGGGGAACTGGGTTTATTAGGCAGGGGAGGGCCAAAATATGCATGGTGTTCACTAAATTATGTGTCGTTAAGAGGCACATTTATGTAACTAAAAAGGCACATTGTGCATGAAATGTAATTAAAGGTAAATTATATGGCATCGTATGACTTTATCCAGATGTTAATATTTCAACACATTGCTTCAAAAGGTATTAAATGCTACACAAAATAAGTAGGTTTCTTAAGTGAAAGTGTACATCCTGCAGTCCCTATTAAAACAAAGTAAGTACCAACAAGCAATTTACTAATTCTATTTTATCTACCCTCGAGACAGGAAAAATAAAGTTTATGTAATACCACCGAGCAGAATACAAGCCTATTTGTGACCCGTCCTTGTGATAAGTGTGTATCTAATGTTCTGCACGATCTCTCAGGGCTTTAGTTATATGGTGATTCACGCATAGGGTATGTAAAGAAACGTTTTCTACTCAGAAATATGTGTGTGTAAAAAGAGGCAGCACTTTAATATTTAGTGCAACAGGTCTAAAAAGAGAAGTTTAAGGTTTGAGACAAAATGTGAGTGGCCTTTTGACATAACTGCTACTTCAAAAGCTGCGAAATTAACTTGGGTTTGAAACCGTCCTGTTTTAAAATTATTTCAAATGAGTCAAACTAAGCTTTGTTTTCTACTATAGGCTAAACCACTTCTTGTGAGCTATCCATTGCGGGATATTAACAAAATGTGTATAAAATGCCCACTTTTTTAGATCCAAAATACAGCAAGTTGATGAAATGTTAGTAGCTGCATTCAGTTTCATATGCAGTATTATCTCTTTCCTGAGTCTCGTTTAAAAAAAAAAAAAAAAAAAAATCACATCTAATGGCAGATACTTGGCTCAGCGTAAGAACAGCAAACACATATTTATTAGAGAAACGTAGTGAAATCACAATTGTTGTAGCACCGTTGTGTTGTGATGGAATTTGGTAGTTAATATACAGGAGGCAAAACCAGTTGAATGGAGTAGAGTATTCTTATCCAGGTTACTGGTTTCTTGTTTGATGGTGTGCACTGTGTGTATCCTCTCCATCTTTTGGGGGGTTCAGTGCCACTGGGAGGTGGCTTTGATACTTGGAGAGGCTATATTTTGTGTTTTCACTACTTTTTAGGTTGAACGCGCCAACACACTGACGTGTTGTAATCCAGCTAGGCCTTTAACCACGGCCACTGCACAACCATCACTATCACTCATTCATGGGCTTACCTTTCAAAAATCCTTTTATCATTGGTAAATGCTATATGTTTGTCCATCCTTGGGGCAGTTTTTTAACCGCCCTGGCCTTCGACCCTGTTACATGGATAATTGCATTTTTGCCTGTATGTTTGACTGTGAGCGAACTTCTTTTTTTCCTTTTGTGTCTCTCCTTTCCACTCGCACTCATGGCAGCCATGGCACTTTGAATCAGCTTGCTTATGTCAACTGTTTTACTTTTCATTTTCAATTTATGTGGCAAGAAATGTCCTGTTAGGAATTTACAACTCTAATAGCTCTGTCTTGAGCAAATATGAGACCCAGTGCATTGCAAACGCGTGTTTGTGTTATAGGGGGTGTAGTGAATTGATCCAGCCCTACATGTGTTGTGTGGGGCCTGTGTCTGTGGTGGTTGGTAGTTCTTTGACTTCTTTGATAGACTTACTGTTTTTTGGCGGGGTGGAGTTGGGTTGAGCAGGGGCACAAGGTCCAACAAAGTATGCAGCAGGTTTTGAGAGAGGACATGCTTCAGTAGACTAAAAGTGTACTTACTATTGACTGAGACTGTTAAGTAGGTCACCGTATGACTTGGAGACAATGTACTGGGGAGTTGACCGCCGCAAGGTTTCTTCCTTCAGAGGGTGGTGATTCAAAATGCAAACATTCACGGTGCAATCTGGATACAGTTGGGAAAACTGAGAAAAGCCATGCTAATGAGAAAATGGGTAGGTGTGTTTGTTCATCAGCAGTAGATAGCATATTGGGGGTATGAGAGTTCAGTAGTTTTCAGGGATACTTAGGCCTAGAACTTCTTGACTCCAGTACTGGTCTGGAAAAGTTTAAGGGGCCAGTAGAAAGCTTAAAGCGACCATGTAGTTCAAGTCTTGGAAATTGGAAAAACTGAAGCAAATTCACCCAAGAGTTCATAGCTAAAATGTTCGATTTGATGCCTTAAATGGTTGCAGACCCAACAAACTAGGAGCAAATGTGAATCATCCTCCAATTTTTTTTTTAACCAATACATGCATTGAATTGTTGGAGAATCGCAGCCAAACACACACTTCCAAGATAAATGAACAGGGTCAAGTTAGAATATAGGAGTTTAGAATGTCTGGGTTCACTGTTTGTATGAATTGCATCTCCAGGGGATGCTCCTGTTTCTTATTGTTCTGTGGTATACTGAGGTAACTACATTGTGATTATGCCAGTGGATTGGGTAATTGACTCTTAGTGAGTGGTCGAGCTATGTTGCAAGAAGAATGGGCCACAGTAGGCTGTCAACTAACTTATGGGGACAGGAACTGAGCCTTGTTTATATGACCGAGATTTGTGGATTTCGTAAACTAAATTGATGTCTACAGACTTTGTATAATTTCTGAGGGCTAAGATTTTAGCCCTGGAATAAACCATAATTAAAGTGAAAACCTAACCATATAATGTGCACGAAATTATTGGCAAGAGTTTGCATCGGTTTTGCAGGGAATGCGATCTGACTGAGATTGTCCCGTGGGCTCATACTTCTTGGGCACTCAAGTGTGACCTTCATTGGCTCCCAGTGATCCTCTGATTATAAATCAGAATAGCTGCTGTGTGGGTGGATGCTGAAGGGGGTGGTGAGGTTATAGGAAGGGGGGGGAGGGGATAGTGTCCAGGCTGTAAAAGTCTAGGTCTCCAGTACTCGCACCGACCCGCACACTGTCCACGGGCACAGTGTATTCACCTAGGCATGTCAGAGGTGCCACTCTTTTAAGGGAGACTTGTGCATCGCGCGTGCGTGTGTGTCTGTGTGTCTGTACGTGTGTGTGTCTGTCTGTACGTGTGTGTGTCTGTCTGTACGTGTGTGTGTGTGTCTGTACGTGTGTGTGTGTGTGTGTGTCTGTACGTGTGTGTGTCTGTACGTGTCTGTACGTGTGTGTGTGTGTGTCTGTACGTGTGTGTGTGTGTGTCTGTACGTGTGTGTGTGTGTGTCTGTACGTGTGTGTGTGTGTCTGTACGTGTGTGTGTGTGTGTGTGTGTGTGTGTGTCTGTACGTGTGTGTCTGTACGTGTGTCTGTACACGTGTGTGTGTGTGTGTGTGTGTCTGTACGTGTGTGTCTGTACACGTGTGTGTACGTGTCTGTACGTGTGTGTACGCGTGTGTCTGTACGTACGTACGTGTGTGTGTGTGTGTGCGCGCGCGCGCATATATAATATATTTTCCAAACAGAACTGCGCCGTATCACCGCCACTTCAACGCCGTCAGCTCGTGGAGGGGTGGCGAACCCCAAATATTCCAACAACTGCCGATGCCCACTACTCGTAATTTATAGACTAGTGAAACCTCGTACCACTGCCAAATAGTTCAGTGTGCCTAATTTATTTCACCAAATGGCAGAAAAACTCGCCGCTTATCGGAGCGCAAGCTCCTTCTTCACAAGTACAATTAATCACTTCACAGATTAATTGTACTCGTGGGCATCGGCAGTTGTTGGAAAATATATATAATAATATAAATATCTCCCATCAAAACTTCTCCACAAGAAGAAATGTGCCAAGCCAGAAAACAGCGGTATGAGGCACTTTATTACACTTGTAAATCGACAAACAAACGAAAGTTCTTCCCTGGCGCATTTCGGCTGACGGCACAGCCTTAATCATAGGTGTATCGTTATCCAGGTTTGAAAATAACCACATGCTGAAGTTAACCGTCTTCTTATACTGTGGCCTTAAAGTCACAGATTCTCTAAACTGCATGAGTGCACTTAATTACTTTCCTTAGCATAGTGATCCAATCACTTTCACTGGTTTACAGCGCTTGAGGGTAAGGAAAGTAATTAAGTGCACTATTCCCAAAATAAATGTGTATTATGTGAAGTACATTATGGGTGCTATGGTCCCATATTGTCATGTCTGGATTCTAGAGACATTTACAAACGATTCCACCTTAAACATCTTGGTTTGATGTCACTGGCACCCCTTGATGGCAATATTGGACCATAGTACATGATTACCAGTTGTGTATCCCCATATACAAATTAAAACCCCTTTCTGCCGTTTTGTCCCTACCAAATGTACAGGTGATTCAGGTGGTATGGTAGTCTTGCATTTTGTTTATTTTGGTAAAGTCTTGACAAACAACTTTTTTGCCTGAATTTTATAGGAAAGAGTCTCCAAACACCTCTGAGTATTGGTTTCATTGCACCAAGAATTTCAGGTTGAAAATCTTTGACTAAGTGGTATCACAGGTCATTGGAATGCCTCACTGGGGACAGATATAGGGTACAGAGTCTGATGACCAAGAAACAAATGCTAAATATGCAAGATCCCAATTGAGTTTGCAAGCTTACTTTGGTGGTGAACACATCTAAGCTTGCTGGGGTTTTAGCGTCCGCTGATACCGGGCACGAAATTCGGGGATATGTGGAATGTGTGTCTTCTCCACAAGATAAATATCCCCATTAGAGATTATAAAAGGGGCAGTTCACTTAACACCCCACACATGCTAATCCAAATTTGAAGGCATCTATCCCCAACCCACTGACAATTAATTTCAGTTCACACAACTGCTCCATGCTGAATGGCCAAGGGTTTTGCAACGCGGACATTTTGACATACCACACAATGACAACTGATTCCCGTTTCGTATTCTGCAGTTAGATCTCGATTCGTCCCTCAGTCTGGGGTCGAGAGCTGGCCTTGCTACAGCAAAGATCTTGAAGTGATATGGAGAGTGAAACGTGCATGATTCCGGCACACAGGGACTACACTTCAGTAGATAGGATACAGCAGAGCTGAGCGGATAGGCACCTAAAGACCAGAGAATCACTCTGATGGGCCCAAACTGTTTAATGGCACTAAAAGGCAAGCAGTTTGCAGAAATCTGTATTCCCCCCCCCCCTCCCCCCCATGTGATGAATGCACAGTAGATACCTCCTCGCGCAACTTTCCGATCTTTAATCTATCCTTAAAGTTCCTTTTTTAAAGGCATGGGCAACAAATGTTGAAAATAAGATTAATATTCTTATGCTTCACTTCCATGAAGACTAAGCCGTACAATAATCGTTTATTGTGCTTGATGCCAAAAAATTTCAGCACTAAAGCTCTCTTTTCCTCGCTTGAAAAGTCCCCTCCTCTTTTGGAAATTTAGCAGCTGTCTATCCTCTGTGCACTACGGTAAATGTTAAGCCTAGTCTTGTAGCTGGATCACTCATTGTCACACAGTCCCCATCATCCTTTAATGTCTTCTGCTTCTCTCCAGTTTGTTGATGCAGATAATCTCTTGACGAACCCAAACACCCTGAGTCTGCTGATTGCTGAAAATAAGACTGTGGTGGCACCGATGATGGAGTCTCGAGCGGCGTACTCTAACTTCTGGTGTGGGATGACTGCCCAGGTGAGTCTGAGCTGACCGTGCACGATCTCTCTTGTTGCACGTAGGGTTGCGGGAACTAGCCTGCCGGAGATCCATACCTGGGAATGTTACTGCAACTTTCTGTGGTGCCCTGGGCAAAAATATGAAGCATGCAGCTTGACCATAAACCCATGCCTTCATCTTGGCTCCTCCACCCGGCTTCTGTGATGGCGCTTACCTAGGCCTTCAGTTGCAGGTGGAACGTGAGCATTGGGTGTTGGATGCTCTCAGTGAACGGGGTTGCATGTAATTGGAAGGGCCCGAGACAAAGGCTTGATGTCTGGCTCAGGGGAAGAAAGGAGATGAGACGGTAAAAGGTTGCTCATGATAATGCATGCTGTTACTATAACTTCTTGACCTTCTGATGCACAGGATGCAGATTTCAATCGTGCATCTCTTGACGTATTTTCACCTGCTTCCCAAGTATGGATTTGTCCATTCTTGTACATAAACCTTTATTGCGGAAACACTTTTCCAAACAGAAGAAAAGACATTACTTTTAATAAGTATGTCGGAAATGCATGCTTGATCGAGAAGAGCTTGCCCTGTGTGTGGGACAACCTGTTAAGATTCGTTTCTATTGGTCTCTCTTTTTCTAGGGTTATTATAAGCGCACACCGGCCTACATACCCATCCGAAAGCTGGATCGGCGGGGCTGCTTCGCCGTTCCCATGGTCCATTCCACGTTCCTGATTGACCTGCGGAAGGAAGCCTCCCGGGACCTCGCCTTTTACCCCCCTCATCCCGACTACACGTGGTCCTTCGATGATATCATAGTCTTTGCCTTTTCCAGCAAGCAGGCAGGTGAGGAAGTGAGTGATGAGATGGGGCAGTGGTTCCCCCGGATGGAAGGGTGAGGGCTTATTAGGGGGCAGGTGATGTGGAAAGATCATTTCAGAGTTAGGAGCGGGGTCTAGAGAGCTAGTGTGGGAACGAGATCTGGTGGGCAGACAAGTGCTCAAGTCTGAGTCGGAACGGAGGAGGGGGTAAAGCGCTTTATGCACACCAAAAGGCTGATTCGATCATAGGAGCTAGGGGACTAGGTTGGGCAGAAGCTGGGCCTGAAGAAGGCGCTTTGTGAACAGTAGGGGGCAGCCAGAGTTGGAAGAGCGTGAGTTTCTATGCAGAGGGAACTTTGTACTCGGGGGTGGTTTGAGCCCTCGTGCAGCCCCCTAGATTGAATAGGACGGTGAGGAGCGCCCCCACCCTCCCCTTAGAGCATTCTCTTCTCATGCACTCCACAAAGTGGCCTGTGTACACACAGCTGGAGAGGAGTGAAACCCATATCCGGTCACTCTCCTCTAAATAATGATCTCATCTCATGCCCCCTCTCACAGCTGTTTTTTTTTGTTGTTTTTTTTCTTCTCCTTTTCTCGCCTTGGAACACGTAGAAGTGCAGATGTTTGTGTGTAACAAGGAGGTGTACGGCTTCCTGCCCGTGCCGCTGCGCGCGCACAGCAGCCTCCGGGACGAGGTGGACAGCTTCATGCACGTGCTGCTGGAGGTATCGGGTGAGTGGCCTGCGCTGGGCGGTGTGTTGCCTCTCGGAAATTCTTTACTCTGCAAACATTTCGTATTTGTCACACATTACCTCTCACACTTCTTTCACCCACTAGAATGATTTCAATCCTTTACTCTGAATTTTAAAGGATCTCTCTTGACAGGTGGCTTGTTTTCTGCTCTAACCTATCGCGCACGCCTCGGCACAAATAAATGCTGGAGTCCATCACGTTTTCTGGGTGTGTTTATATGGTTGGCTGAGAGGTGGAGTTGATGTATTGCACTAATTGAATAGCACTTTAGTACCTCTCATCGAAGCCTCGAGGCGCATTCCGGCCCATATAGACAACGTGTCGCTATTTTTATTTAGTGCGTGGCTAATTCAATACCAGCCTGTGTTTGAGGCGTCTATTTTCATGGACGTTTTCTTTGTTTACCTTAAACGTTCTTGATGTTGTTTGCCTCATCTTCGTGGTATTCACTGTGGGGGTCACTCCAGGAACATCCTTCTCAGTGTTTTGAGCCCTAATGCAAGCAAGGAAAGCGGGCCCTTGACAGCAGGGTCGGACTGGCCAGTAGGGCATCTGGGCAGTGCTCGGCTGGCAGGTCGGTTGGTGGGCCGATTTTTTTTTTTTGTCCGTTTGTGGGCCTCACATTCCCACAAACATTGCCTGCAGCGTGCACAAATGCATGCCGTCTTTCGTACCCTGCAGAACACCTAGGTATACAGCGTGTCTCTACAAGTTTTAAACTGCCTAGGTTTGGATATGTGGGCCGTTTTTTTTCTTTTTTTTCATTCAGATCCTGTAATGGGCCCCACTCCTGTTTAATTTTCTGTCCCAGCACGACGCTGCCCGACAGCTACAACTTGCGTGCAGTGTCCTCGCAACTCTGGTCCCTGGTGCTACTGTACGTTCTGTACTACTGATACCTACGCTCCTGCTTTCTCTCCAAGTCGCAGCCCTCCCTGTAGAAGGGTATCTCTCCCCGCCCCCGCATCTCTCCCCCCTCCTCCCAACCACACTCTTCTTCCCCCTCTCTCTCTCCCTCCCTCCTTCCAAGAGGCTCTACATTTAAGGATTTATGAATGAGTGGAATTACGCAGCCTCCCCCTCCGCCTCAGGAATACCCGCCAGCCTCGCCGCCCCTAAACGTGTAATACGTGTCAGGGAAGCTAGTAACGTCAGAGCTAGGGTGTGTCCGCCGGTGGACTGCGTGGGCCTGGACTAGACCCGGGCCGGCCATGCCCGTGGGGGCTCAGTTGCTATTCATTCAATTCCCGCTCACGGGGACGGTGAACACTGTCTCTTTGTACGTCTCTTCGTACAAGGCGTCTTTTAACTGCGTGTCCCACCTGACCAATGCAAACTAGGCAGTTACAGGAGCCGGGGCAGTTTGCAGGCCCTTAAAGGCGCAGTATTAAGACGTGGAGGCGTGGCGGTGCATGTCCACGTGAAAGAGTTAGAGCAGCCGCGAGAGCCAGTGGACCAGTTGCAGTATCCACATTTTCTTCTCTAACTGCTCCTAGGAAAAGGTCTCGGAGACAGTGAAGCCTGTCGAAATATAGTCACTGTAATTATCTCTGGGTTTATAAACCGCCGTGTAATAAATCTAAATAGCAAAAATAACTGATGAAAACATAATAGCAGAGAACCAGGTCGATCAAAAAAAAGATAACGATTAGGCTGATACGTGGGAAAGTGATAGTGTATGAGAAGGGTTAACTTTAAAATAGGGTAAGAATTAGGAAATATAAAGGTAGGTTAGGAGTTCGCATTTAACGAGAAAAGCGAAATGCACAAGTAGAGCAAACGTAGTGAAAAGGGTGGCAGGAGTTTCCCCTACTTGAATAAATAAAATAAATGGCGGAAAATCCGAGATCCGAATTGAATTCCTTTAATAAATATATTAATGGATTTTGATATACCAAAAAAAACAGCTCCAAGGTTATTGAAAGGTGAACAATCTGGTAATAATTAGTGCTCCAGAGAAAATCTGGAACCCTTCTTTTGGCCCTACCAGAGCCCACATTCCATTCGCCTTGCTAGTTAGTCCACTCTTCTGGTGTGCTCCTATTCCTCACTGCCTCAGCCTCTTTCTGTATCTTCCTTTTTGTGGTCTTACCTGCCCATCAACTAGCCAAAGACGTGCTTCTAAAAACCAGGTGTGTGCATCTCAAGACAATCTCGCTGTTCTGGGTGCAGCCTGACTCCAGTGCAAATCTTGCAGTTTGCAGGATGGATTACACTCGGTTGCTGTACAGATGATCTTTGCAAAAATTAACCTGACGAAGAAAAGATCTCTTGCAGCCTTTCGCTAGGTATAAAACTAGTCTTGCTCGGTTATTGGATCTTTCAATGTCTTGGCAGAGTAGCACCCCATGGTACATTTATTTTAAGTGTGTCTATTGTTTCTATTAAGTTAAGGTGTCTGCCTGCATTGAGCAGTTTTCTAAAAGCTATGCTTTGACTGTCTATCTTCGACGTCCTTCAGGGGCTGGGCTTCTGGCACTTCCTAGCTCCCCTTTCTCTGTACTAAGTACATGAAAGCAAGGGGCGTTTAAAGTTTTAGGCCCCCATCCACCTGCCAGCATATTTTCCAAACTTTAACACGATTGCCCTTTGCACACTGGAAAGCTTTGCTAGCTCACCAATCTCCTCATATTAAACCCAACCGAGTTGGAAGATGTTTGAGGACGTTTCTCGGAAGGTTCCACTTGCAGTGCTTTAAGTGCCTCGTGGCACAGCACAGGAAAATAACACTGTTTTCTGTGACCTATGCAGAGCCATTTTTGCTAATTAAGGATGTATGCAACATTAATTGCAACAGTTTCTATTGTGATGTGAATGTGGCAAAGAAAAAAAATGTGGCAACCTTTGTGAAGCTGGATATTTTTTTGTGGAATGTTGCATAACATTTTCGTATATCACTAACGGAAAAAAACAACAGGAAAAAAATGGCTACGACTTCATTCATATCAGGTTTGCTTTCCGGATAGAGATCTCTCTCTTTGCACAAAGCACACATTTCACTCTCAGATGCTTTACATTGTGTGTTCACCCTTACACACACACATTCTGGACGGATGCCTTTTTCTGCCCATTATTATTACTAGATATAATTCTGTCTGTACTCGTATTGATAGCAGTTGATTCTTGGGCTCTTTTGTCCTTTTCCTAACATCAAACACTAGGGCTGTTTTTTTTTATTTATTTTTTTTAACGCATTTTCAGTTGACCGAAGTGAGCTCTTTTGCCTCTGAGTAGGGCTAAACTTAATAAATGCACATATTTACCTTTCTTCTTCTTGTTCTGCCACAGTCCGGAATCCTCCTGTGGAACCTTCACGCTATGTCTACATCCCACCCAAGGTCCCGGACAAGATGGGGTTAGATGAGGTAAGACCTGTTTCAACTCTTCATGCTGTCAGGAATACGAGTTCAGAGCAGAAGAAAACGATGGCAGTATCTTCTCTACTGACATTGTGCATGACTGCACATCTCCATTTAGTGCTAATCTGAAGGCCCCAGAGCTGAAGTTTTTGTGCTCTTTGGATTGGTTTGTGTCCTTGGCTCGTCCTCTGAATGCCAGCACTGGCCATGATTGTGGAGTGCCGTCAGCCTGTGATCTTGTATTATGCACTCCGCAAACGTCTGTAAGCAAGCTAATTTTTGAGGCTGCTGTCAGGTGGTTGCTCCAGGACCTGCTGATCACTTGGGACACTCATGGTTCTGATGGAGTCGGTGGGTAGAATGTGGCTTGTTCATAGTTTTGTGAATGATTCAGAAGTGTCATTTGTGGTTGATTCTCGTGTGGCCTGCTCTTTCAGACACCCTTGGCTTCCAATGTGACAGTCTTAATTCCTATGAAAATGGGTTCCGTTGTGATGTTTGTGATGGTAAAGGCCTACATCAGGCGGTGGAGTAGGGGAAGTGGGGCGTTCAAGAATAGTGGGTAGTATTTGTTGTGGTTGATTTGCTGGCAGTGATGATTGTTTTTGCTTTTTGAGGGGTTCTCTGGCAGAGGTGCTCTCTGGGATGTGACCTTCTGTCGAGCGGGTTCTGCAGGTTACACTTTTTTATTATGACAGGGCCTGTGGTGCAGAAGTTGTGTTTTTTAACAACTGCTAAGTCTTATGTACCTGAGTCTCTAGCAGAACCAATGTGTTAAGAGGTTCTCAAGCAAGTCCAAGAGATGGTGCTATGCCACGTGCAGACTGGGTCACAATAAAAGCTGTGGTTACGTGTTACAATCTTGCATTCCTCAGGTGTTCATGATTAATCTGAAGCACCGAACTGATCGTCGAGAGAAGATGCTGAAGGCTCTCTACGAGCAGCAGATCGAATGCAAGATAATTAATGCAGTGGATGGAAAGTAAGTGCAAGGTGCCGTGTCCCTGCATCCGTGCTCTAATTGTGACTATTCTAATTGAAATAGTGTTGGATGCTGAAAAATCCAGGGATTTCCACGTCACACCAAGAGGCTGGCTGACTAACGTCGCTGTGCTGTCCCTTTTGTTTACCACTCCAGTGGTTTGGGGAAGCTTGTTCCTGTGCTGCTGCCCAAACCATTGTGTAGATAGTGGCCAAACTCCTTTGACTGAGCAGTAATTAGCGAAGAGCCATGAAGCGTCCACAGTCCCTGGAATTGCCATCCTCTGCTTCCCTACTAACTGTGTTAGAGAATGATGGACAGATTTTTCAATGTTGTTACCAAGGTGTGAAACTTCAGATCGCAGAAACAAATTGATTTTTTGCTACTACCTCGAATGACACCACATTGACCAACTAGGTTAGATCTGTATGTTTAATTTAACTGTCCTCTACATCAGTGTAGTATAATAACAGCTACTTCATTCCTAATTCTAATACTCTAACCCTATATTTTCATTCATCTTGGGTCTAACCATAATCTAAGCCCAACTTTGATCCTTTATCTTCCTACTTTTACCTTAAAACAATCCCAAACCTTACCCCCACCGTTTCTTACCCTGAACATTATGTAAGTTTTTGCCCTAAATTTACCATTCTCTAAACCCATGCTGAGCTCTAAACTTAAGTTCAACTTACTCTACTACTACACACACCGACTGCTGGTTGCCAGTAGGTAATTGTAGTTAGGACCTAGTTTCCATGCGAAAAGCGTTTCGTGACTTGTAATATTGTAACTATAATACGTTTGACAAATCTTCAGGAAATTTTCCCCCAAAATGCCCTGCTGTGTCTTATTGTGTGTGGTAAGTTTGGGGCTGATTTGTCAAGTGGGTGTCGAGAAAAAGGGGGTGAGGGGAGGCAAGATAACATGCGTTTCCCACATTAATTCCCATAGTGATTTTTAACACGACACCGGCCTGAACTGCTGTACGGAAATAAACTAAATTTGGCAGTAAGGTACAGCTTGGTCTAGAAAGCGCCCTTTTTGTTATGTGGTGTAAATCTGTTCAGTAGTTTCTGAGAGATTTCAAGACAACCAAATTTGTATCTCTAGAGGCGCAAACATTTAGCAAATTTTCACAATCTTGTGCAGTGTTCGGATTGGCTGCCAGCACTTCAACCAGGAAGTGGTGATAGCCATTTTGGGAGTCTGACTCAGCCAAGTCCCCCAAAAAATGTTTTAAAAAAGGGGGTTTGGTGGGTCAGGGTAGGAATACCCTATTCCCCTAGCCTTGTCACTAGGGCCCCTGGGAACCCACCATGGATAAAAAATAAAAAATAAACCATTGCCACAAAATCGCAGCAGATTCCCGAATTTGTGGCAAAAAAAATAAATAAATAAATGAAGTCTCCTGCGCTTGATAACTATTTGCCCCTCCCCCCCCCCCCCCCCCCCCCCAGGTGGACCAGGTCAGGGGGGCATATGAATATAGTTAAAGTTAAGGAGCACGGGGTCCTCCTTCTAGGGTTCTGTTTAGGCCCTGGGACCACCACCTCCCTGGGGCTTTATGTAAATATGGGAGGGGGGCTGCATGGACCTCTCAATCGGGCTCAGTGAAGCGCTGGAGACTACCACCTCCCCGGTGCATTATTCATAACGAGGGGGGGGGGGGGAATATGCGGACCCACTTATGGGGCTTAAATATGCCACGGGAACCACCCACCTCCCGGGGCAAAGTAATATTTTAAAAAAAGAAGGGGGGGGCATCTCTCCCCCTACATCCTCTTCCTGAGCCATATATGGCCCTAGGGCTGGCCCATGCCAATTAAATGAGGGGGGCATGTAGCCCCCCACCCACCCACTGGAGCCATTAATGGCCCTGGGACCACTAACCCACCCCCCTTTGGCTTGCTCCTGCTATCTCCGAAGGTGCCCAGCCTCAGGCGATAGCTGTTTGCTTTTGCTTGGAGGGAGCTGTAAAATTGCTCCCACTTGCTGGGAGAGTTTTCATCTTTTTCCCTGCTCACTGTCATGCAGACAAGGAAACAGGTGAGATTGCTCCCGCATATTTAGCAGCTCCCTGCCTGCAGGAGCAAGGCAGGCTCCTGCAGGAGGCGGGGAGCTGGTTGGGACTGCGGGGGCCTTGAGGCTTCCCCCATGGTCCCCATCGTTGAAAACTATGTGTCCTAGGTTTCCCGAGTGCATAGCCAAGGCAAAGAAAGTGTGTTTCTCTGCAGTTTCACCTTGCAGAGTTATCTGTAATCCTAAATGGAGGTGTTTGCATCCTTGCTCTTTCAAGCGCAATATCTTATGTAGTGATACGAGCATGTAAAATGGCCTAGAAGCCGCACCTGTTTGACCCCCACTCCATATACATTAGTGGTATGCAAGGTGTTCCCGCTATTTTCCCAGGGTGATTGATGGATAGCTTACTAAAGGGCCGCCCGCCAGCCCTTCCCCCGCACAATTCCAACTGATTTTGGAGACGCGTTCTTGATGCACAGGAATATGATCACATCTCTACCAAACAAAAAAGCACTTACTTCTGTAAAGTACAAATCATCCTTGCATCTTGTGCATGGCCAAGGCATAGCAAGTGTGTTTTCTCTGCAGTTCCACCTTGAAAATCTTTTGAAATCCTTGATGGAGGTGTTTGGCTGCTTAATGGGGTTTTGTCATGAATATAAAAAGAGATGAAGGCCGTGCATGGGGTTGGGTGATTATAGGCACTGCAGCCATCCCAGGGCTGAAGGACGTGTGTGACAAAAGTTTGATGGTTATAGGAGGTAGACCATGTGGCCAACCCCGCCGCGCACAGCAGAAGGCCTTTTGTAGCTGGGTGCTTATAGGCAACCAACTCCCACTGCACACGGTGGAAGGCTGGCGTGGTGTGGGTTTGGTGCTTATAGGGGTTGGATTAACAAAGTAATTAAAATTATAAAATTACTTAACGTTAAAAAAAACATAGAAATTCACTGGAAAAAAACAAAGGTTACAGGGACGTTATAGTTGGGCTCACATTTCAAACATACAAAACCATAGAAATTCACCAGTTCTAGTTGGTTATTGCAAGTAACTATAACTCATGTCCTAAGGTAACTATAACTTGCGCCCTCACCATGCACTGCTAATTACCCCATATATTACATCAGTCATGACATCTTCTAAGGCATCATTGAAATTATCCCTGCAACATTTGCAATCATATTATCGAAGAGGAAACTGAGCATGGCGAGGGCGCAAGTTACCTTAGCGCAAGAGTCATAGTTACTTGAAGTAACCCTAAATGCTGAATTCCTACAGTTTTGTACATTTGAAATGTGAGCTGAACTATAACCTCCTTGAAGCTTTAAGTTTTTTAAAGTGAATATATATATATATATATATATCTGTGTGTCAAATCAGTGTTGTTGACATAATGATGTTTCATCCCTAACAGCCCCTTGTCTTGCTTGAATTGACACTTATTTCATAGCATTTGTGTTAACCACCCATCTTCCCTGATCATGGATATAGCACAATCACTTAATAGCTGCTTGTTTTTCAATGTGTGTCTTTATTTTCAAGTTTCTCTTAATTTTCGCAGTAAGTATGAAATAAAGCAGAATGCCTGCTATGCCTTCCCATAGCTCTCAATTGTTACCAGTGAGCGGGATTGCAGAATGCTGCCAGACAACTCTGTTCTGCCTACGTTGCTGAAAGCAACACACCATCCAAAATATATATTTTTCCTGTTCATTAGAAGTAAAAAAAAAACTAAACTGGACTCCTCATCCAGAATATTTTTTTCCTGTTCATTAGAAGAGGAAAAACTGGACTGGACTCCTCACCCCTTATCTTTTTACCTTTCTCAACAGTCCCCTGTCCTCATCAGCATACCGATCACTGTCTCGTGCTACTGAGGGCCTCCAAACTAGGACTCATAGGCATACCTAGCCTTGTCTTCAGTGAACCGGAAGGCATTCCATGCAGAGGCATGTGCATTACACTCCAGAACCACATTCTGGGTGTAAGGTATTGTCTACCTATCCACTCCCCTTTGAGATGTTAATAAATGTGGACTTCTTTACCTAAATATCGGTCTTTTGAAAAACCATTAAATGTAAAAAAAAAAAATAAAAAAAAATAATTGAAAAAACGAACAAAAGCAGAAGAAGTTTGAATCACCAAGGTCGTATTCCCAATGAGCAACTATACTCTAGATCGAAACCATTTAATAGCAAGTTGGTTGCTGGTCCTGAAGGGATACTGCTACCAGTAGAGCTGAAATCAACATAACTAGCTGATTATTTAAAACAAAAAAACACTCCCCTATTCAAATTTCCAATCAGAAATCGGTATAATTCCTTAGGAAGTAGTGTATCGTTTGACAGCGCAGAAGGATAACGCTTATCTTTCTGCAGACTTTGCATTACACAAAAGTCCACAGCTACAGGATATGATCCACCTTGTCCATTCAGGGTAAATTGTTCTATTGCATGGCCCAAGACTAGTCTCCACTGCAAGCTTCCTGAATTCCAGGAGCGCCGACTAGATGTGCCCAATGTGTCCCAGAAGACTCGTAGGATTCAAAGGGTGGTTACCTCTAAAGATTATTCTTGCATTCTCCATGTCTGTCTTTCTGGCACAAACCCATAATTTACACAGAAGTACTGATTTCTTCCTGTTACACATTTCAAGAGGGTAGCTGGTGATGGACTATTTCCCGACCTTCCTTTTTCTCAAGCTCTCTTGTAACACGGAAAACACCCCTGAAGAGGCTTGCAAAATCAGCACTTGTCCTCTCTGTTGTTGAGCGGAGAGATCTGACTCCTTGTCATTTCTGTGTGGAGACTCCTGGCCTGTTGGAGGAGATGGCTAGAGGGGGTACCTTGTCTTTCAGTGCACGGCTGGGAGCGCTCTTCCTCTAGGACCGTGGGTGGGTGCCTCCTGCCGGTAAGAGTGAGGGTAACTGCATCAGACCTTTCTTGTTGTCTGCTTTTGGAACGAGGATCCAGTCTACCTCTTAGCCTTCCTGCCAAGCTTTCCAGCGCTGCGCTTTGCACCCCGCAAAGAAGATACACGAACACCAAAACCACTGGCGGATATTAGTCCAGATTACCAAATCATTGAGAATTAAGCAAATGTACTGTAATTAATGCGACCGCCGCCCCCTACCAGAGTGATCGGCACAGAATTTTTTCCTGCCCTCAACTCAGTGTTGGGTCGGGGAATGGTTCTCAGGATATCATTCATGGCGCCATCCTCGCTTAATGGATCCATTTGAGCTTTTTTTCACAAATCCACTGGACAGCAATTTCCATGAGGAGTGAGCGCCCCAGTCAGAATAGAAAGGAGCTAGTAAGGGTCGCCTACCGTGAAACTGTCTTTACGCAGAGACACAGGTGCAGCACGTTGTACAGGAAGTGGAGCTAAGATTAAGGTTCGGATGTGTGAAAGGGAACCCAAGAGTTCAGGACTATGAAAACTAGCTGGAAGTAGTGCAGAGTGAGGAATACTGGCACGTAGAAAGGCAGATGATTATTAATGAGGGAATGGAGGTGGTCTGCCTGAAAAACTTCTAGGAATATATTGCTGCCCAGCAGGCACCTGTTTGGAAATCAAACGATGCAGTGCCCGCCTGGCACCATAAACCAGGGTAAATAGCCCAGCTTGTTTGGCGAATGGGGTCAGAAACTTTCAGGGACAGGTCAGAAAAAGAAAGACAGGCACAATCTGGGAAGAAAGACAGGCAAAATCTGGGTAAGGGGTTGCCATCTGCGAAGGACGTGCACGGAGGTTTAAGGAACTCTGGGTTTGATAGGCAGATCTACTCTGCAAGGAAGCGTATCTCTGGTTTTGGCTCATTTCCATCTCCCAGCAACGCACTGCTGTGGCCAATAAGCAGCTTGCACTGCTCATCTGCGGATCCCAAACTGCCATCAGCTGGATACCTGGGAGAGGGCCAACAGGTAGATCAGTGGCATTCTGGTCAATGGGCACCTGTACTATATGCACAGACATTCTGAAAGATTGTTCGTTTATTGTGTGTGTGTTTTTTTTCTTTTCTTTTGTGTTTTTTTTTATTCCACATTTCCATTCAAAGACTGTGAGAAAGTAGCCTCTTTCTAGCCTTGTTACCCCCACTTTTGGCCTGTTTGTGAGTGTATGTCAGGGTGTTTTCACTGTCTCACTGGGATCCTGCTAGCCAGGGCCCAGTGCTCATAGTGAAAACCCTATGTTTCAGTATGTTTGTTATGTGTCACTGGAACCCTGCTAGCCAGGACCCCAGTGCTCATAAGGTTGTGGCCTATATGTATGTGTTCCCTGTGTGGTGCCTAACTGTCTCGCTGAGGCTCTGATAACCAGAACCTCAGTGGTTATGCTCTCTCATTTCTTTCAAATTGTCACTAACAGGCTAGTGACCAATTTTACCAATTTACATTGGCTTACTGGAACACCCTTATAATTCCCTAGTATATGGTACTGAGGTACCCAGGGTATTGGGGTTCCAGGAGATCCCTATGGGCTGCAGCATTTCTTTTGCCACCCATAGGGAGCTCTGACAATTCTTACACAGGCCTGCCACTGCAGCCTGAGTGAAATAACGTGGACGTTATTTCACAGCCATTTTACACTGCACTTAAGTAACTTATAAGTCACCTATATGTCTAACCTTTACCTGGTAAAGGTTAGGTGCAAAGTTACTTAGTGTGAGGGCACCCTGGCACTAGCCAAGGTGCCCCCACATTGTTCAGGGCGAATTCCCCGGACTTTGTGAGTGCGGGGACACCATTACACGCGTGTACTACATGTAGGTCACTACCTATATGTGGCTTCACAATGGTAACTCCGAATATGGCCATGTAATATGTCTATGATCATGGAATTGCCCCCTCTATGCCATCCTGGCATAGTTGGCACAATCCCATGATCCCAGTGGTCTGTAGCACAGACCCTGGTACTGCCAAACTGCCTTTCCCGGGGTTTCACTGCAGCTGCTGCTGCTGCCAACCCCTCAGACAGGCTTCTGCCCTCCTGGGGTCCAGCCAAGCCTGGCCCAGGATGGCAGAACAAAGGACTTCCTCTGAGAGAGGGTGTTACACCCTCTCCCTTTGGAAAATGGTGTGAAGGCAGGGGAGGAGTAGCCTCCCCCAGCCTCTGGAAATGCTTTCATGGGCACACATGGTGCCCATTTCTGCATAAGCCAGTCTACACCGGTTCAGGGACCCCTCAGCCCTGCTCTGGTGCGAAACTGGACAAAGGAAAGGGGAGTGACCACTCCCCTGCACCTCCCCTGGGAGGTGCCCAGAGCTCCTCCAGTGTGCTCCAGACCTCTGCCATCTTGGAAACAGAGGTGCTGCTGGCACACTGGACTGCTCTGAGTGGCCAGTGCCAGCAGGTGACGTCAGAGACTCCTTCTGATAGGCTAGCAACACCTGAAGGAGCCTATCTTCTCTCCTAAGTAGCCAAACCCTCTTTTCTGGCTATTTAGGGTCTCTGCTTTGGGGATTCCTTAGATAACGAATGCAAGAGCTCATCCGAGTTCCTCTGCATCTCTTTCTTCACCTTCTGCCAAGGAATCGACTGCTGACCGCGCTGGAATCCTGCAAAACTGCAACAAAGTAGCAAAGACGACTACTGCAACTCTGTAACGCTGATCCTGCCGCCTTCTCGACTGTTTTCCTGGTGGTGCATGCTGTGGGGGTAGTCTGCCTCCTCTCTGCACTAGAAGCTCCGAAGAAATCTCCCGTGGGTCGACGGAATCGTCCCCCTGCAACCGCAGGCACCAAAGAACTGCATCACCGGTCCCCTGGGTCTCCTCTCAGCACGATGAGCAAGGTCCCTTGAATCCAGCAACTCTGTCCAAGTGACTCCCACAGTCCAGTGACTCTTCAGTCCAAGTTTGGTGGAGGTAAGTCCTTGCCTCCCCACGCCAGACTGCATTGCTGGGAACCACGACTTTTGCAGCTACTCCGGCCTCTGTGCACTTCCGGCGGAAATCCTTTGTGCACAGTCCACCCTGGGTCCACGGCACTCTAACCTGTATTGCACGACCTCCTAAGTTGTTCTCCGGCGACGTGGGACTCCCTTTGTGCGACTTCGGGTGAGCACCGTTTCACGCATCCTCGTAGTGCCTGTTTCTGGCACTTCTGCGGGTGCTGCCTGCTGCTGAGAGGGCTCCTTGTCTTGCTCGACGCCCCCTCTGTCCCCAGACGCAATTGCCGACATCCTAGTCCCTCCTGGGCCACAGCAGCATCCAAAAACACTAACCGCACGATTTGCAGCTAGCAAGGCTTGTTGGCAGTCTTTCGGCGGGTAAACACTTCTGCACGACTCTCCAGGGCGTGGGGGATCCATCCTCCAAAGGGGAAGTCTCTAGCCCTTGTCGTTCCTGCAGAAACCACAGCTTCTACTGTCCAGTAGCAGCTTCTTTGCTCCCACAGCTGGCATTTCCTGGGCATCTGCCCATCTCCGACTTGCTTGTGACTTTTGGACTTGGTCCCCTTGTTCCACAGGTACCCTCGACTGGAAATCCATCGTTGTTGCATTGTTGGTTTGTGTCTTTCCTGCAGAATTCCCCTATCACGACTTCTATGTCCTTTGGGGAACTTTAGTGCACTTTGCACTCACTTTTCAGGGTCTTGGAGTGGGCTATTTTTCTAACCCTTACTATTTTCTAATAGTCCCAGCGACCCTCTACAAGGTCACATAGGTTTGGGGTCCATTCGTGGTTCGCATTCCACTTTTGGAGTATATGGTTTGTGTTGCCCCTATCCCTACGTGTCCCCATTGCATCCTATTGTAACTATACATTGTTTGCACTGTTTTCTAATACTATTACTGCATATTTTGGTATTGTGTACATATATCTTGTGTATATTTGCTATCCTCATACTGAGGGTACTCACTGAGATACTTTTGGCATATTGTCATAAAAATAAAGTACCTTTTATTTTTAGTATATCTGTGTATTGTGTTTTCTTATGATATTGTGCATATGACACTAGTGGTACTGTAGGAGCTTCACTCGTCTCCTAGTTCAGCCTAAGCTGCTCTGCTAAGCTACCATTATCTATCAGCCTATGCTGCTAGACACCCTATACACTAATAAGGGATAACTGGGCCTGGTGCAAGGTGCAAGTACCCCTAGGTACTCACTACAAGCCAGTCCCGCCTCCTACAAAGAAGAGCACCACTACTAAAGACACAGCAGCCTTGGTTTCCGAGACACGCTTGCCAGGGCCTTCCCTTCACTTATCAGTCCCTCACCTTTGTCACCGCTCTTTCCTCCCCCACTCCTTTCCTTGTCTTCACCTCCTTCACCGGTCTCAGTTTTGCGTGACTACTTGAGCATGGAGTCTGCATCTAGATGCATCAGGTCACTAGAGTTTAATTGGTAAAATGCAATTCCTCAAAACGCAATTCCTCAAAACCAGTTCTGCCCTTTCCCTCTTAACTTTTTCCCTCCTGCTTCGTCATCTTGTGGGTGTCCTCTCCCCACTTGCACTTTTTCGGTGTCCTCTGTGGGGTTTGACACACGAGTACCAACTGACGTAATTGAAGCAGAATAATTAGTCTACCCCTCGGTTTGCTCCATGTAGGCAGGACACAGCTCTTTCAGGAAAGGGGTTTCCTACAAATCCATGTTTTCAGTTGTTAGCCCGGTTGCTTTACTTGAAAGTAGTTGGGGCTATAACTCCCAGAATGCACCACAGCAAGTGCCTGGAACTAGAAAATAGATGACCGGGCAAGGGGCCCAAAGCCAATGACCTGTGACCAAGTACGCTCTGTTCAGTGCCTTGTTTTCCGGAGACATCCTTCCCTGTTGCCATATTCGTTGTCAGATTAGTTCTTTCCCAAATCGTGTCTTTCGTTTCCCTTCACATGCATCCTTTGACCATTTTCCAAAGCAGCTGTTTTGATGCAACATAGTTCTGTGTTCTACTCTCCCCAGACGCAGGCTAGGGAGAGAGTCGTCTTGGCGGATGCTTTAGTTTCCATGGGTAATAGAATATTTGAGTCATACCAAAGTATTTGAGCATGATGCATATGTTTGGATAGGAAAGGCAGAAACCTTGTACTTCGAGAGAGGCTCCTGAAAGTGGTGACACATACGCTTTGTCTTTCAGGGCTCTAAACACAAGCCAGGTAGATGCTATGGGTATCAAGATGCTGCCAGGGTACCAAGACCCGTACCACGGGCGTCCACTCACAAAGGGCGAGCTGGGCTGTTTCCTCAGCCACTACAACATTTGGAAAGAGGTGAGTGGCTAGCACGGATAATGGGTTCTCATTATAGTCCTCCTCGCATAGTGCGCAGTCTCTATTCCAGACTTTTGTATATAATTTCTTCCTTGTGACTATTTCTTGCACTAGCGTTTTGCCCTCTGCCAGGTTCACAGCCGGAACCTAGACTCTAATCCAATGATGCCCACAACTTGTGGTTCATCTCTGTGCCCATTGAGGGCTATGTGGGGCAGTTCCATTCTAGAGCATCTAAAAAAAAGTGCCACAGACATGCAGCGTAGCTCACTTTTTAGTGGCACTTTTCAGGATGCGCTAAAATGGACCCACCCCACATAGGCCTCCCTGTAACCTTCTCACTTCACCAAGGCAAGCTCCATGGGGCTAAGTAACCTTTTATGCCCTACCTCTGGTGACCTTTGGCATTGCACAGAGAAAGCACTAGTGAGTTTCTCTTGCTTAATCCTCTGTCCCACAAGCATCGCCTGTAACCTAGCCCATACCGCTCGTGCCTTTCTCCTAAGCACGCTACCCTACCTTTAAGCCTTCACTTACCAAATCCCACCTTTGTACCGAGTCATGCTGTTACCAACCATATCTGATTCAGCCTAGTGCCCATAATCTGTCATAATAGCCCGTCTGGGGCAGAACATGATGATGGACAGCCTTCTTCCCCCTTCCTTGGCTGCAGTTCTGTGCTAGATGTGTTTTGAGCATGCTCGACTTGAAGTTCATGCCATGGGCTCATGACCTGAAAAATCCTATTCACCACCAAGCAGGTTATATTCTGAGACCCACGCAATATTGGGTTAAGTTTCTCCAGCATGGTCCTAACAATTATTTTCACTACAAACCCTTTAAAGTATGTGTCCTTTTTGCACATGATCATGCCCGGTCCTGCAATAACTGGTCTAGGTTACGTTTTTACCTAGTACTACTTGTCATTTCCCGTCCGTTGGAGACAGGCCTAGGGTGGAGAGTTTGTTTGCCCTGGGCGAATAGAAGGAAGGACCAGGTGGATGACTGGGCCGGTCTTTAGAGCACTGTAGAATAATGATGTTGTGATCAGTAACAGCGTGTGAGGGAGTTGATCCGTGATAAGAATAAAGTCCTTGTTTGAGATGTCGAGGTCACTCTCTGGTGCATCCAGCCACACTTTCTCCATGGTATTAATGAGTGTCTATTTCCTTGTGGCAGATAGTTGACAGAGGCCTGGAGAGGTCGGTCGTGTTTGAGGACGACCTGCGCTTTGAGATCTTTTTCAAGCGGCGCCTGATGAATCTCATGTACGAAGTGGCTGAAGAAGAGCTGGATTGGGATCTCATGTAAGCACAGTAACGTGAGATTTGATGGGCCATAGTGTGAGGTAGCACATGTAAAGGAAGCAAATGGAGAGGAGGGTGGTGAAGGATTTTGGGATCCCCTCCATCCTGCCAGTGAATGGTCTTTCTCAGTCTTGCCCAAGATGATATTTGCCTCTCCCTTTTTCTTCCTTAGTTACATTGGGCGCAAAAGGATGCAAGTGGAGCACTCTGAGAAGTCTGTTCCCAATGTCCGGAACCTAGTGGAGGCGGATTACTCCTACTGGACGTTGGCATATGCCATCTCGCTGCAGGGTGCAAGGAAGCTACTGGATGCAGAACCTCTAAGCAAGATGCTTCCAGTCGATGAATTCCTACCGATAATGTTCAACAAACACCCAGTGTATGATTCTGACATCTTCATTTTATTACAGAAGCGGGTAGATAGAAGGGTGTAGAGAAGCAGAGAGGAGGAAATGGCATATTTTAATTATAAGAGGACTTTAAAATAGGATTGACATGAACTGCCATGGAGAGCGGGGCAGCATCAGGCCAGTGCGGAGATGGTGCATGGAGAGATTGGTGCCATTGGGTGGCCACACTTTGGGTCACATAGTAGGCTAAAGGGTTGGGAATGTGTTGTGGAGCTGGAGGCATCATAGGAACACGGGTGATGGTCTGCAGGAGGAAGAGGGTATTTTGAGTAGAGAAGTGGCACAACACCCGAGATAAGAGTTGGTAGATTGGTAACTAGTAGGTGGTGGTTGAATGTGAGGGACTTAGAGTCGAAGGAGCAGTGTGGGGAGGTTAGTGTCACAGAGCTAGCAGGATTTGTTCTAAAACTCAGTTCATGCGAGGTAAAAAAAACATGAGGACAGGCAGGAGGTCGAGATCGCAAACTGGACAACCTGGTTCAGGAGACGATGCAAGGAGTAGGAATGACCCGCTTCCCGAGAGCCAGACGTGGTTGACTATGTGCATCATGAATAAGAGATTTAGGTAGGCTTAATGCAGCAAGTGAAGGGGACTCTGAGTTGACGAATGAAGGAATATGTTAAGACCTACAGGAAGGGTTCACAAATTGAGGGTGTGCTAGGGGGCTCAGATTTACTGCATAGGGAGCATGGAAAAAGCAGTAGCAGGCATAAGTAATGTGGTCAGTGCTGATTTTCTGCATGTTCTGTAGTGTTGAGCTGTCAACGCAGAACATCTAAAAAAATGTGAAGTGACAATGTCAAAACGTACCTGATCGTTTGCCACAGAATATCAATTAATAACCTTCGCCCTCAAAACGCAGAGCTTTTGCCATTAAAACCAAATCACGTGATTTTTGAAGTTCCCGAGAAAAAAGCTGTGACTTCAACTTGCTTCGCAGGTGCTTCTGTCAGGTTGGAGATTTAGGAAATTTTAGTCACCATGGTAAATCCCATTAAAAAAATTCAAATGCCTCTAAAGTGGTCTGGCTGAAAAACGAGGACAGTGATGTCTCAGTGCGTTAATGTTCATGAGTTTTGCAGCACCGGTAACATGTGAAAGAGTTTTCGTGGCTCCTGACCCCGACGTACTGTGGCAACGTTACATCTGATTTTTGTCTAGCATGGTTCAAGGTATCAAAACTCTGATTCTGGCTTGGGCTGCTTCAGAACGCTGTAGGGCTCAGGAGACCTCATCGAAAGGAGGAGGAAAGAGTGCTTAGTAGAGTTAATTTGCAACATGTACACAAATAAAAAAATATAACAAATTATTAAAAGTACATGCTGTGGAAACATATAGGGCCATTCAAAGCTGAAAGCAGCAGATAGGCAGTTTTAATACTCCCTGAAAATTTGTGTTTCAAGGTTTTTTGTTTTTGTGATTTATTTATTTTTTGACGTCACTCATTTTCCTTGGGTGGACCAGAAACTTCACATGGCTGGAAATAAGAATTTTTTGAAGGGTGAGCTCTCATTTTTAAAAACCTTAGCATGTGCTCACAATGAAAAAGCCTATTGGACGAGAACGATGCACGCAAAGTAAGCTTTGTTTACCAAGATTGGGTTTGCCTCGTGTGTCCTGATTTGTTTATGTGGAAGTTCCGTGCTACATCATGGGCTTTAGAGTGCACCTTCAGTGTGGCATCTCCACCGGGCCTCTGGCATCAGGACTAATGCCAGCGCACTCACCTATCTGCCTATTTTTTTGCTGGTTAAGTGGCACAGATGCCACTGCACCCCAGCCATCACTTAAGATAAATACTCTGCATGTTTTGAGGCTGTGGTCCTAACCGAAAATGCACTTCCCAGTTCGACACAGAGAAGGCAGTACACTTGTATTTTTTATTGCAAATAAAGGTACCCGGCTGATCCTGGGGCGCGGATGTGCAGTAACAGATGTACACAGAAAACCGATTCTACCCATACTGATGAACTGTACAAGGAAATCCAGCTCTCACTTCGGCCCTTTGCCTTTATATGCAGTGGATAAGCGCTGATCCTGCTCACCACAGGAGTGGGTGCAGCGAGCCCTAGGTTGTGCGCTCGACCAAAAGTAAAACAATAACTATAATCCAGGCTTGTTTTTTTTCTTTGCTCTGATAGGTGAGGCTAGAGTCATGTGTTTGAGGAGGGGAGATGCCTTTTAATGCACATTTCCTCTAGATCCCTCCACAAGTTGTCTATTTCGCTATAACATAATGTCTCTGGTGGAGACCCAGCACTGAGCGACCATAAATCTTTCAAACCACTGATTTCCCTGGCCTGATGGCATCCATCGATATGGAAGCAGTTTTATTTGACATGAGGAGGTTTTGCTTTCAGTGTAATTTCTCTGGAAAGAAAACATTCCAAATGTGACTCTTCCACTGTGGCATCAAACCTTGGAAGTGTTTCAGTTAGTGTCTCTGGTGACCGCTGGTACTGGAGCTAGGTTGCGCTGGCAGCGTAATACACCATCTAAACCATTCCTTGGAAACCTGCCATCACAAGTAGTCGACCCCTCTGCAGCCTTCTAAAAACCCATAAATTGGTTGAACTTTCTTTCTCTGCGACCCAGTGCGTAGAGAAGGCACTTTCTGCCCATAACTAGGGTTAGCTGGAATGTAGGGTGATGCATAGACGTCTGTCTGCATTGAACAGGTCACCTGGGTAGCAGGCAAGATGGAAGCACTGCAGAATGGTGGAAGAAACTCATTGAGCCGGGTGCAAATAGAGGGGGTTGATCATTTCTAGAGTAAGTTAGAGGGAAGCGGATGGTAGGCGTTAAATGGATGAAGCAGGGAATATTTTCAGTGTCTATATGGAAGTATTTAGAGAAATTTGTGAAAGATATGAAGAATGACTGGGGATCAGGGGTGGAAAAGACCGTGTTGCAGTGAAGGAAAACAGCTGTTTCAACCGCTCTATCCCTTGTTTCCATTTTCTTTAGCACAAAGTACATGGAGCATTTTGAAGTTCGGGACCTGAAGGCCTTTTCAGTTGAGCCGTTGCTGGTGTACCCTACGCACTACACGGGCGACGAAGGTTACATCAGTGATACTGAGACCTCGGTGGTGTGGAACAATGAGACACTGAAAACGGACTGGGACCGCGCCAAGTCACAGAAGACTCAGGAGCAGCAGGAGCTGCGCAGCGAGGCTAAGAACTCCGATGTCATTCAGTCTCCACTGGACAGTGCAGCTAGGGATGAGTTATGACCAAAAGAGAAGACAAGCGGAAGCTACGCCCAAACACAGAGGAATGCTGCATGGTCTGGAGAAGGTCAGCTCAGCAGTGACGGTACTTGGCAAAGAGCAGAATCTCTGTAGCGCCTCAGATCTATTAGACTCTGCTTTAGTGCCCCTTCTGTTTTATTAGCAGTATATGTGGGAGAGGTTGTCTGCGCTGAAGAAGGCCTCCTCAGTCTCCTGTTTCTGTTTGGGTTCTAGACTTATCTGACACTTTTTTCTCGGATCCGTTTGTTATGGGATGTGTAAATGAAAACATAGCAGACCCTTACCTGACGTTTTGGTCTGGAGAGGCAGCCATCGGACATTGGAAAAGAGCATTGCCCACCCTTACACGCCTCCACTCAGGATTTTGGTCTGGAACCAGCTGTGTATATCAGCATGTGGGATTTGAGGCCATGGTCCTTTGACGGATCTGCAGCAGGCCAGCTTTGCACCCCAAACTGAACGCTATGTTAGGTCCTTCAATAGATGCTCTGACACCCCGTCACTTCTGGGAGCCCACCATTCTTGTTGTTTTTGGAATTTGACTTTTGGGGTTTGCGCCAAAGAACAGGAATTACTAATTCATGCCTTATCACTCCACGTCTAGTCAGCTAGACTGCCCCAGTCTTGCCTATTTGGTCTGTCTTTGTTGCTCTGCAACACTTCTCCAGTGTGCTTTGGGTGATTCCTCATTCCTTTGTATGCTCTGTCCACCATTATTTTCTGATGTCATCAACAGTCTGTTTTTGATCTTCATGTAGTTCTGTCCTCTAGTTATTTCATTCCTCTCTAACTCTCTGCGCTCCCCCATCCCTATCGCTCACTTTTCAGTGTAATTTTCTCTTACTTTTTCATATACTTTCTTCTTCTCCATAGTTCACGTCTTTTGTGCATTTGTTTTCTTTATAGTCCCATTCCACTAAATCTTAATGGCCTATTTTCCTTTCCTTATTCTATCCTCTCTAGCATGTGCAACTTGGCTCACACTCTTGCCAGGCAAAGTACCAAAGGTTTAAGAGTATACCTATAGAAAGATCCACTCAAGGACTTTGTGGACATGCCTATGCGCAAGTATGCCACGTATAAAGTATGGCACACTGACACTGCTTCTACAACAGCCAATATCATGCTATAGAAACAAAGTCCTGCACCATCACAAGGCACTAATGTGGCTCATAAGTTAAGGAAAAAGCTTATGGACCAAGAGTAGGTGCGTTGTCATAAAAGTAACTTTATTCCTCTTTCGTGTGCTCAGGTTGTTTGTGGTTATGCCTTTGTAATAGAGCATTGTCATAAAACGTGACTTTTTTTTTTTTCTCCTTACTTGGCCAGATTGCTTTCCTCTACTGTAAGGGCTCACTCTCACTCTCTCTCTCTCTCTCTCTCTCTCTCTCTCTCTCTCTCTCTCTCTCTCTCTCTCTCTCTCTCTCTCTCTCTCTCTCTCTCTCTCTCTCACTATGAGACTTCCTGGTCCCAATAGCATTTCCTCTCCATCCTCAACTAGCTTTCTTCAGTTTCACATCTTTTCGACGTCTGATTTGTCACTTTCTGTCCCTTTACTCTATTCCCTTTTTGCTATTTCTCCTTTGTATTCCCACCCATTGTAGGCTTGAGTCTCTTGAACCATTTTACCTCTAGAAATGTTGTCTAGGCTCCCTGTACGTACTGTCATGCACGCTGTCACCTTTCTTTTTCCTCTTTGGTACGCTGCTTACTTGTATGCACGTCACCCCTGCTTGTAGGATTTGGTGCTCTCTCCATCGCACATCTTTGCACAGCCTCTTGTCTTTACCCCTGCAAGCCATGTTGGACTAGGAAGCCTTGAGTGCTTGGCATGATGTCCCTATGCCCTCCCATAACCAAGCACACTAGGAAGCATGACTTCCATCTCTTCTTGACGCTTTAATCTTTTCTGTTCTATCTCCATAATTTGGGGCTTCCTGGTTGCATTAGTGAATTCTTTGACTTTTCGATTATAGTTAAGCTTCTGTGCCTGCACACTTGTTTGCTTTTTACATCCACTCCCTTTACTTACCTTTTGTACGTTCTGCTTCCACCTTGCTATATTCTCTTCGGATTCTCCATCAGTCTTACAAGTACTTCTTTGCTCACTCTTTATCACTTCGTCTGACTCTGCTAGTCCTCTGGCTTTGTGTGACTTTCTTCATTTCCACCTTACGGTGCCGTTTTCCCAGTTTTCACCACTAGTCTGGTACTGAAGTGTAATAAGTTGGTCTTGGAGGCATCTATTTCCCACACCACTCCTGGGTCAGGATAAAAGTAGGGTGCAGGGAAGGGCTCGCGAGGAGAGGGAGCAGAGTGCCAGGACATGCACTCTGCTCCCTCTCCTCGTGTGCCCTTCCCCGCACACTAGTCATCTCTTATCACAATTTATGGACAAAGCCAGTGTTTAGATAGTGGTGTGAAGTAATGTCTTACAGTAGAATTGGCCTAAATGCCAAAGAGTTGAGACCAACACGTGCTTATTTAATACCCTTAAGAATAACTCATCTGAAAAAGGAACTTGAAGGAAGCCAGCTACTAATAAAGACATGCAGCTTTAAAAATGAGTGGCATGCCTGCTTTCTCCAGCCCAGAGTTTCAACACTTTAGTTCTGGTAATGTGTTCTCTTTGGGGCTATCTCTGAGTGACTGACGTTGCACCCACCAGCGACCAATTGGGACCTCACTGTTATATCAATTCAGCCTGTGGTTTGTACTGCACTAAATGTCTAGTCCTAAAAGCTTCCAGCAGTCACTGTTTGCTTTTCCTTTATGTCCCGACTTCATCCTTTTGAAAAGGTCACCGTCTTTTACTTCAACTCTTCATCCCGCCACTCGCACTAAACAACCCCACTATAAGGTTTAGCCATCACAACATCCTATTAATGCACCCAAAGAAGATCCATCTGCTACACAGCCATATCGGATGTTTAATTCCACTATACAAGGTACTGTCAGTCTTAAGCTCACCCTTCCCCACGAGGTGAACTAGTGTAAGAAAAGTTCTGAGATCCTCTGTGAGGCTCAAAAAGCTTGCATCAAACACTAGCCATACCCTGGGCCCTGATGGACAGAACAGAGTAACCTAAACTATCCTGATCACGTCTTGGCATGTGCGTCAACCCTTTCCAGGAATAGTTACAAACTATGAAAATAACAGAGTCCATGTAAAAGTGATGGTGAAGTGTCAAAGTCCTGTTGCAGACTGCTGGTACTTTTCAGCAGGAGTAATATTTATTTTACTGGCTCTCTGATTGTAAAGGTCAGTGACTCCAGAAGTGCTTTAAAGGCTACTAGAAGGGCAGCTTTTGATTCCAGGACCATTTGCCTTTCACTGACAAGTACACCTGACTGCCAACTGCAGGCCTCTTTTTCATAAATTATCTTGTAGTCAAAACGTTTTGGCACTGTTTGGATATAAAATACATGCTCTGCACATACTTGAGGGCACAATTCCGACTACTGAGCGTAACATTTGGCTCCAGCACTGTTGAGTATTTCCTTTCAAAGTGTATCATCTTTCAGACTGGCGCTCTCACACTTAACTATACTCCTTTATCTTGTTGGCCCTTTTTTGTGTGTCTCCATTTCTGATGTATGCTTATTCCCATGTTTCTCACCTTGTGAATACCCTCAGGTGCCGGATTGACTCTGTAAACAACCTTTTCAGAATAGCTTTCAAGTACCACCAAGTGGTGGCAGATCACTTGGCCCGTTCAGGAAATTGACTCCAGCTTATGTACAGCACTTATTTCAGTTCCTGTTTTTCCAAGTCTTAGTGATGTAGGTTGGAAGCTTTTCTTGAGTTATTTGAAATTTTAACACTGCTTGTTCAGAAGACTAGATCAGTTGTCACATCTTGTTGTATTGGGCTTAAAGCCCTGCTGCAAGCTTTTATCTGTGTTTGACCCATATTCCATTTTCACATTTCCTTCAGTGTGCAACTCCTGGGTATCCATGCACCCACAGATCATTGCTGAGCTAGAGGCTAACTTATTCTTCGCACCCCCGCTTGCCTTCTCTGCCCTTGATAAGTCACCTTACTGGGCGCAGACTCCAAACAGTGTTCTCAGAAGCAGCATTAAAAAACGACCATACAAAAGAAAAGCTCTTATTCATGTTTGAAGAAATATATTCCCATTCCTGAGACCATTCAAAGAGTCAGCAGCACCTATTCCCGGTGTGTGTTTCTTTATTTTCCTCCTCTGAACAGGATCCGGCTTTCTAAACACACATTTGCTGGCCATGTTGGTTCTTTTTAGGGCTATTTCTCCCCCCCCCCCTCTCTGGGCCTCTTCTGCCTCCCAAGTTGCCTACCTGGTCCTTCCTACCTAACAATTTGGGTAGTTCCAGCTGTAGGGATTCCCAGCTCAGGATCTAGTCTTGGCACCACTTCTGAGAACTCTACCCCTATCTAAAATGCAGACATGACTGGCATCAATATCAGTTTTGATGTTGTTTGTCCCGTACCTTGCTTTCAGAGCCACTTTTAGCGCTGCCTCTGCCCTTAAAATTGGAGGAAATCCTTTGGGTGGCCAGGGAAAATGAAAGCTTTCGTTAAGGACTTGCTTTTATGATGATTCTCTACACAGAGCCCAGAGCTGTGCTTGCATGGATGAGCTGATTTAGATGTGCTGGAGGTGCTCACCCTGGAATTTAGGTGCACTAAGGTTAAGGATTCAGACGCTAATATTGATCTCCCGTCTTATGGCACAGATGCTGAGATCTACTTAGATCTGCAAAAGCCAGTGACCCCGATACCCACTATTCCTATCCTTTGGGACCCCTCTCTGAGAAAGTTTTTCATCCTGGTGAATACTTCTAACTGCAAATCCTTACCTTTATGACTATTCCCCAGGTGTCAAATTGGATCTGGAAAACTTCAAAACAGTACTCCTGTGCTTCAATAGGTGGCTTTATGCAGCTTTGCGCAGACGTGGTCCACATCAGAATTGATGAGCAGAGCTCATTCATGCTGGTATCTACACTTACCCATTCGTACCTTTCTTTCTCTACCTTCAGATGTGGATCTGGAGCTATTCCTTGTTCTCTTCAAGACTCTTCTTTTGAAAATCTTTACGTATGCTAAGAAAACGTCACCACTTAAGACGACAGGGTTCAAGTTGTGTAGAAACTGTTGAAAACAAATGTTGGTTACATACCCTCACAAAGTTGGTCTATGGTGCCTGTGGTTCCAGTACGATTAAATGGCCTGTGATGACCACCCATATGAATCTGAAGGCCATTTGGGACTGCAAGGTGAAGCTGTATGTCACTGAACATTGGAAGACTCCATGCTGTGACCTGTTGAAGTCAAAAGAAATGTCCTGTTCCTGGTCCCGAAGTCATCCCTGCTGGCTCATCATTGCGTTCGAAGTCTTTGAGTAAGTCCAAAAAGAAACATAAGAAGTCAAAGCATGAATCTGCCCTTCCTGCCATTTGAACTCTGGGAAGGGCACAAGTGAATCAGCATGACATCTAACCTTGCTTCTGATCTCCATTTGAGCTCATTTCAAGTATAAGCCGAATGCATCCAGAGCACCTGGGTCTATTGTTGACATTGCAGCAAGTGGAGACTCTTTGGGAGACCATGCAGTGTATTTTTGGTACTTTACCGGCTCCCTCTGGTACAACTTTATGCTTCAAGGATCCACAGGGACCTCTAGTTTGACTTTTGCAGGCAGGTTAGTCCTATGCGCTATTTACTTTGGTCTGGGTCCACCCACTGTGCCAGTCCCCCTCGCAGTGATGCCAATGCCAGAGGAGGAATTGCAGTCCATTGTGCTTTCTGAATTGAATCCTCCATTTCCTCAGCTGAGGGAGTGTCTGTCTCCCCTCTGGAGCACTGCCAGCTGGCAACCTTCCGACTTTGGCACTTTATCCTTGCCACACGGTTAAGCCCAAACTGTGAATCAGTGCAGAAAAGATTGTGTAGACAATGACAGTTTTGATGAGCAGGTTGCATTTTCTCAACTAGTATGAGGAGGAAAACTAGTATGAAGAACTACAAGATGCTTGTCCCTTAAATACTTTTTCAGATACTGGACTTTTCTCATCCTGGATGTAGCACCAAAGAAACTGTCTCTTTTTGTGCTGTTATGCAGAGGGCACCAGACATATTTGACTTGCATCCTCTCTCCTGTAGCCACAAGTGGCTATGGTGAGAGCTTTTAATTTTGTTGACACCAGGCCCCCTACACCAGCCAAGCAGGCCTTTCGGGCTTTTCATAGCTGAGGCCGCAGCTCACTAAGACAACACGCAGGACAGTAATGGCAGTGTGACCCTGTCTCCCATCTAAATGCTGGAGTGGACAAACACAGCTGCTGATGCTTAGCACACTACGAGTTGCAGTTTTACTTTGAGGTGGCGCAGGGCATATTCTGGCATTGAGGAGAACCTTGGATCAGTTTTTTCACCATTGTGGAGAATGTGCAATATCTGCACTTTGAAGTTCCCAAGAATGCTTTTTCCTCTGGTGCGTTCCACTTACAATGGAGATGGGACTTGTGTATGCCTTCTCACTGCTGCCTCGAGTTATGGAGAAGATCAGAAGTGACCATGGCTAAGTCATCCTAGTAGAACTGGAATTTGCCAGGAGAGTGTAGTATTTAGAAATCCTGAGCATCTATTCTCCGATGACGCTGCTTTAGGAGGATCTTCTGTCACCTCAGAAGGGGAAGATGTCCCACCCGGGCCTAAATAACTTCCATCTCCATTCTTGGTGATTGAGTGGCGGCAGTTGACTTCATTTGAGTTTCCTCCTGTCGTCTGGATATACTTTTGGCTTGGTCCGGCAACTGCTAAGTTAACCCACTGCAGGCCAAATTGTCTGAAGTTTTTGTTGTTCATGTTTTTATACTAGCCCTCATGGACTGAAAAGCGTTGTCTGTCACTCTTTTTAAGCCTTTTTGTTGTTGCTGGATCAGCCTTCTTAATTGAAGTTGCTGTTGTGATGAGATTTGTAAAAGTTTGCAACATTTAGTTCTACCAAACCCTTAGTGATACTGCAGTAATACCTTAATTTAGTACTCCCTTTTTTTATTTTTACCCCTTTTGAGCCACAGTCTTTCTCATCACAGTAGCTCCAGCTTAGTGTTGTGGTAAGCTCTAGGCTTTTTCTGTTAACCTACCTTATACCACATTCTTCACAGATAAGTTGGTGTTGAGGGCTAAGCTTCTTTTCTGTCGAAAGTGAGCATACATCTCATGTCAGCAGGCTGTCACCCTATTAGAATTATTTGCTTCACCTCATCATCAGTGTGTGGACCTCAGGAGGGAACAAGCTTTTATATAGATCGCACTGAAGAACATCAGGTGGACAATTAGCTCTTTGAAGGGTTCTTCTGAGTACAAAAGGGCAAGGCAGTGCATAAAATGGACCATCTCCTGATGAATTAGTCTTTGCATAATGATCTGCTATGCACTGGGGAGGAAGTGGCCTCCAGATGGCCAGTGTGCTTATTCCACCAGAGCAAAGGCTGTTGGCACTGCCCTAGCTCGCAGAGTGCCTGTCCTGGACATTTGTTGGGAGCTACGTGGACATTCGTACATACATTCACAAACTGCCATTGTCTCAACAGTCCGGTCTGTTGAGAGGGGCATTTTGCCCACTCATTCCTACAGGACATATTGGCCTTAGCCAGCTCACAGACCTGCCACTTGTGGAGTTTTTCCTGTGGTATGTATTTACAAGGTGAGGAATCTGTGGTTCCCCACTGCCACATGTGCGCAAAGCAGCAGAGGTGCCTGAATTGCCCATGCTGTCTGCAGATCTAAAATTCAAAGTTCTTGCCAGAATCTACAGCCATCTTCTGCACCTCCAGAACCTGTCCTGTTCTTTATTAAGGTTCTATTCCAGTGGGACTAGCTGCTTGGGAAAATCTCTTTTAAGACCCAGAAGCTGAGAGACAGATTGTTAGGTGCACTGGCTCACACTTTTCAATCCAAGTTTCCTAACCCATTCCTTTCCATAGGCCTTGGTGGTTCAAACACATTCTGTAAAACTGAAACCCAGTGCTGGACTGAGTACAAATATCTTTACTCTGCGCAGTCCAAAGTCTTGGATAAGCTGTCTGGCCTTAAAAAACGCCAGTGCCTCATGCAGTCTTAATCGGAATGGCCATACGCTTTAAGAAATTGAAAAGATGGCTACATTTGACCAACTAAACCACAAGTTGGCCATTTTTAAGACAGACTGCCTTGACACTAGACTTCTGAAATAAGGATTTGTCTCTTCTGACACTATGGGGGTCTCTGTGATTACTTCAGTTACTTTGGGCATGTATGCCTGAATGCGCTCCACTGGATTCACTGAAGATGTCCAGGTAGCCCTAATTGATATGACGTTAGATTGTTGGGGGCTCCTTGTTGGCTTATGCTGGTTCTGCTGCCCTAAAATCACTCTGATTTGCTACCATTGTTATGGACACCTCCTTTTTGTGATATGTTGCTTTTCTAGCAATAATGACAATTTGGTGCCTCTGGTCGCTGTCTCAATCACAAATGCACATCAGTCTGCTGGAGCCTAAGTGCCAGTCGCCTAGCTCTGAGAAGGTCCCCTCCTCCCCCCCCCCCTTCTCGTGCATGTTATGTAGTGTCTCTCATACCTCAGTATGCCATTTATGATCTCAAAAGGCAGGGCAGAGTGGGTTCCTGGACCACAGTATGCCATTTACTGTCACAAAAGGCAGGGCAAAGTGGTTTCCTGGACCCTGCTGGGCGTAGCAGTGGCTTTGAAATGGTGACAACTCCTCTGAATTTAAAGTTGGACGTTGACTATGCCTGAAAAATACTAATCTTCACCTGTATGTGGAAGATCGCAGCCTCTTTGCCACAGCTCTAAACAAGAAATGCCTCTGTTCTCTTCCCTTCGCTTATCATTACAAGGGGCACTCGTTAGAGCTGATTACAAAGCCTACTTTGTGCTCCCTCAGATTCTGCAAATTTTGGGGGTTCTTCAGAAAGTGCTAGAGAATGGTATGCTGCTCATTCGCCTCACCCCCAGACTTGACGAGCAGAATTTGGTATGCAATATTTTGGAACTCTATTTGGCTTCTGTTGGAGTGGGTGGTAATGGAGTCCCCCATCCCAGTATTCAGATGCTTTGCCTTTATGAAGGGAGCTTCATAAGTGCCAATTATGAGCTTTAGGCTTACTCAGGAGTAGCAAAAGTTATTTTGAGTACCTGAAAATGTAGGAAAGGTCTCCTTTTACATTGTTTGAACGCAATCATAACTGGTAGATAACCAGCTGCATGTTGGTTTTGATCGGGGGCCAAGAAAGGTAAAGCAGTGGCCAAGCATGAGATTTTTTGGTGGAGTCGCTTTTTGTATTCAGATTGATTACATCAAGAAAGAACCTTCAGTTAGATTTCATAGGTCTTCTGTGATGGTCATGGTGGCTTCTGCTGTCTTGAACAGGTGGTGTCCCTGTGGCTGAAATTTGGTGGGGGTCTTCATTGTATACTTTTGCCTAGCATTATTGTCTGATGGCTCATGCACATAATGATGGATACTTCACTAGAGCTGCAATGCATTATTTCCTTGGTTTAATGAGTACTGCTAGGTCCCACCTCTTGGTGTGCACTACTGTGGGACTCACCCATAAGTAGAGTAATCTGCAGGAAAATGTACCAATCAGACGAAACCGTTAATTACCTTTGGTAACATATTTCTGGTGGATATTGTATATTCCGAGAGGTTATTCACTGCACTTACTCCTCCTTCTGAAATGGTTCCTTTCAGAGTATGGTTCAAGGGTGGCTAACCTTAGAGCTGTGTATTGTAGTCTGCCAGCAATAAGCCCTTTCACTAGTCCTTGGTAGGGTGTGGAAAAATGTAAGGCGAATCTATCACACCGTAGATGCAGTTTATAGGTTGGTATTGTCACTTCCCATGCAGGTGGGCCTGCAACTGGAGTCACCTGGCCCCACCCCCATTGGAGAGCCACCTGGGACTTTTGGATACTCCCAAGATGAGGAAAATGTCTCATAAAGGTTACAGTCATTGATATACCTCTCTGATCACATGTGCATTGTCTGCGTTACCCCTCCTGGCCTAATGCCAAGTGGCTCAACTTCCCATTCTGACTTGCCCCATCTCTCCATCTGTGTGACCTGATGGTCATCTGGCCACACATCCCTAGGCCTTCTCTGGCTCTTCCTACTATTGGCTTTCCCACAATCAACCTAACATGCATCCTTTCCCTTTCTCACTACTGTTCCAGCTGTGTGCCACTTACTGTGTCTTTTCAATACAATTCACTGGACTCTATCCCTTGGCCTGTGCATACTTTTACTTGGGGAATGTTAAGATAGGTACTCTCCTCTATTTTCAGGACTGTTTTTGCCTCCGGTGTTTGGTTCTCTCTCACTTGCCTGCTTGCTCCTCACCTTTAGTATATTGTGCTTTTTACTATTCGGTCATTCTGCCCCTGTTCCTTTCCGTTGTGCTCTTCTGCTAAAAAAAAAAAAAAAAAATATTGCCAGCTCTGCTTTTCTGTTTCTCCACATTGTGTTTTTTGTATTCTCCAGTCCTCTGCCTACCATCTGTGCTTTTTTTCTCATGCTAACCTTCGCTTGTATTTGTTTTAAACACTGCTATTGGCATGGTTTGCTGCCCTTCGACATGAACTTCTGTGCTCCCTACAGCTAGCTCTTCAACTTCCGGTACAGTTGCGCACTGTCTCTGGATGTGTCTTCACTGTATTGCAGCTCTCATGGCCAAAGGATACAACAATACATTGGGCTTTAAGGAATACCTCTGCACTAGAATAATTAGCAGTGTCCGTGTGTGACACATGCACAGCCTTCCAGGCTCTTACTGTTATTTGTTTGTAATTGGCGGCATCCAAACAGGGTGAGCTATAATCTATTTATTGAATGCATTGATTTGCACGTGATGCTCTGCCACTCATTGTTACCTAGCACAATTCAGTCTTGCTCTTTCTCTTGTGATTTTTATGCTGGGCATCTGGAGTTATGGCTCATCCTTGATGCACTGCCCTGACAGACGGAGAGGGCAAAGTCAAGGTTATGTTCTGCTTTTCTCTAGCATCTGTTAGTTCCTTCCATTCCACTCCCATCACCAGGTAGATCTGTTTTACAGCTGAGCTTGTAGTGCTGTAAAATCTGGTGTCTAGCTTGTGCTTATACCGCCTTACCCCTCTTCCCCCCCGTCCCCCCCCCCCCCCCACCAAAGTGCCTTATCTTTTTACTGGACATTAAGGAAGCAAGTGGTTTAAAGTCAGATTAGTGTCCTACCACGGGGACTGGCAGTGAATGCCTACTGCCTATCTGCCGTTAGCTTGACACTTTCCCTCTTCCCACACATAGGTTTCATTGTGTTTTGGCTTTACCTAGCTCAATACCTGCTCAGGTCCTCTGACGCCAGCTTTCTTCGTTATTCCTCCTTTACTGGGATTTTTCAGTACTGAAGGCCACCTAGTTCATGGTTGCTGATGTCCATGTCTTCTGCTGAGCTGGCCTGAGGCACACCTTGCTTTCTGTAGAGCTGGCTCAGTCTGCCTTCCTCAGCCTAACAGCCCATTGACTGCGCTGAGCACTTAACTATGGACTTTCTTTTTCTATAGGTGCCTGCTTGTCTGAGAAACCAGGGAAGAAAGCTGTAGATTTAAGACACTGCTTGAATTACACACAGTCTTCTGCCATTCTGACCTTCTGCCCTTGCTCCTCTGAAACCGCCAACATACTTTAAACTTCCTGCACATTCTTAAATGTTTTTTTTATTTTTTGCTTTTTACAATAAATATTTTTAAAATATAAATTAGTGGGCTTTATTTTTGAGACCGTCACAATTGTAAAGTGAGCATGCAAGATTGCAGGGTCTAAAACATATGTTTAGGCTTTTGATGTGAACTAGCACTGCCTGTCCTAACTACTCATTACAGCTACAATTGTATCAGTTGCTCCTACTAGGGTATGGGTCTGTGCTGGCACGCATTGACTTTCACGGGGGTGGGGCAGCTCTGGCAAAACAATCCATCTACTATACTAGGCTTTTGGGTAGGAAATCCAGCAACAGATTATTTTAAGGATTCTTTGAAGTAGTTGGACAGTAGGAATGATGTTAAGGACACTGGTGAATACTATTATTTCTTATTTACTCATTTTAATTCTCTTTACCACCAGAGCAATAAAGGAGTAGGTAATGTTTGAAACATGGCATCTGTGTCCTTGTTGACAGTTGTTTCAGAGGATGTGCTGATCTATCTGATAGAGACTTCTAGTTGCAGATTCCTTACCTTAGAATTTCCCCAGGCGTCAGACTGGATCTGGAGATTTTTGTTCGAGCAAAAGCCTTGCACGTCAGTAGGTGGCGTCGGTCGACTCCGCGGGCGTTGTTGGCATCCTAGTCGCCTTGATGACGTCAGGAGTAGTATATAGACGCCTCCCTCGCGCAGTGACGTCAGTTCTTTTCTTTCCGCGCCACACGCTGATCCGGAGAAGAGCTACCCTGGTCTCTTTTTGACCGACTAGGAACGTTTTGTCGAGTTTTTGGTGAGAATTTTGGTGCGTCGAGGATGTCCCCGAAGTCTGGTTTCAAGCTGTGCGAGGACTGTCATCGTACGGTGTCCGTGATGGATCCTCATCGGGTTTGTCTGTGGTGTTCTCGAGCGCAACCACGACCCGAAGTCGTGCTCCGAGTTCCGGGCCATGCACCCGAAGGCTTTGAGGGAGTGGTCTCTGAAGCTGATGGCGGCCCGGCACTCAAGTCCGCGTAGGTCCTGGTCTCGATCGAGAGGAAGGTCTTGAGACCGGTCATGGAGCCATCACCACTCATCTTCTTCCAAATCCTCAGGTCAACTGACGTGACACGGGTGAGCGTCCACGCCCAAGGCCTCTGTCCTCGGAGCCTGCGTCTGGTCGGCTCCGCGCTTCCCAGAGTTTCCCGGAGCCGGAGCGACCCCCACCCAGTTTAAAGAATTTTATGAGGCCATGCACCTAATCTTTGGGTGGTCTGACCCCAATACGGCCCAAGGGGTTCGGAGGAAGGGCCTTCAGGTTCCGCACCAGTGGCTTTGGCTCTGGCCACCGAGGTCACCTCCGGATCCGCACGTAGATCTGCACCGGTGCCAGTTGCACACGACTCAGTCAGAGCGGCGTCAGCCGATGCCGCCTTTGACTTCGATGGGGCCCATTCGCCCCCGGTCGGATTCTGACCCTTTTTCTTATGGGTACGAATATGGGGAGGGATTGGAGGGATTAGAGAGGTCCCTGGACGCTTATGAATACCAGGATGACCATTCTGTGGACTGGGCTCAGGAACTGGGAGACGCCAGTGGTCTGGATACTTCTCCTGACGCTGGCATGCTGTCTCCTCCTACCGTGGGAGCGACATGGTGTGGTGGTCAGTAAGGCAGCTGAGATCCTTGGCCTTGAGATTCCCACTGTTGAGGTCAGGTCTAATCTCCTGACGGAGGTGCTTCAGTCTGGGGCTTCTACTTCAGAACCCCTTTTGCCATTTAATGAAGCCCTTACCGATGTCCTTTTGGGTACCTGGTCCAAACCCAACACAGGGGCTCCTGTGAATAGGACTATCGCATGCCGCCATTGGCCCGATCCGAACGACCCTAAATGCCTGTCCCAACACCCTACGCCTGAGAGTCTTATTATCCAGGCTTCCTCTTCTTCAGATGCATTCCCTTCCGCACCCCCCGGACAGGGAATCCAAAAGGCTGGAACAGTTTGGCAAGAAGTTATTTTCTTCCTCCAGTCTCACGCTGCAGTCTGTGAACACCGCATGCCTTCTGGGCCGCTATACCCACTCTTTGTGGGATACAGTTGCACAAGTCCTGCCGCAGATACCGGAGGAGGCCTGTGCTATTGTCTCCCAAGCTGTGAATGATGGGAGAGATGCAGCAAAGTTCACAATCCGATGTAGGCTGGACACGACCAACAGTTGACGGTTTTTGCACTTCCACCCGAAGTCTGCAATGTTATCTTGGCAGCCAGGTGTCCATCAACCAAAACTGTATGCGCCTGTCATTGGAATAAATTTGTGGCATGGTGTACCAACACATCTGTTGATCCCCCTTTCTGACCCTCTATCCAAGGTTTTTCTGTTAATTCTTTTTTTGGCCCAGCAGGGCTCTGCTTTGGACACCCTTAAAGGGTATTTATCTGCCATTTCGGCCTTTCTTAGGCTACCTGATCAGCCCTCACTCTTTAAATCTCCTATTGTGAGTAGATTCCTAAAAGGACTCACCCATTTATTTCCTCACACTCCATTTATCATGCCTCAGTGGAACCTCAATCTTGTACTTACTTATTTGATGTGTACTCCCTTTGAGCCAATGCATAATTGTCCCTTGCGGCTCCTCACCTTCAAAACTGTCTTTCTTGTTGCTATTACCTGTGCTTGCAGGGTGAGTGAGCTTCAGGCCCTTTCCTCAAAACCTCCATACTTGTCTGTGCACCCTGACAAAGTAGTGTTGCGCACTAAGGCTTCCTTCCTTCCTTAGGTGATTACACCCTTTCATGTAGGCCAGTCTATCACTTTGCCTACTTTCTACTCACCCCCACATCCTTCTCTTGAGGAGGAGAGACTACACCGTCTGGACTCAAAAAGAGCATTGGCATTCTACCTCAATCGTACTAAAGATTTACGGGTGGACAGTCAACTCTTCGTTGGGTAGGTGAATGCGAAAAAGGGAAGGCGGTGCAAAAGTGTACCATCTCTCGATGGGTGTGTCTTTGCATCAAAATGTGCTATGCTTTGGCCAAGAAGCAACCCCCTGTGGGCTTGCGTGCTCATTCTACCAGAGCAACTGCTGCTTCCACTGCGTTAGCATGCGGAGTTCCTGCTACTAGGTGTCCCTGCACATGTTTGCTAAGCACTACTGCCTAGACAGTCAGATCTGTTGGGACGTCTATTTTGGTTGTTCGGTCCTGCAGGACTTACTAGTATGATCTTGGTTCCTAGCCCACCACCAAGGATGGCATTGCTCGGGTATCTATTGTAAGGTAAGGAATCTGCAACTAGAAGTCTCTATCAGATGTACAAGTTACTTACCTTCGGTAATGAAGTATCTGGTAGAGACATATTCTAGTTGCAGATGCCTTACCGCCCACCCATCCTCCCCGCTTGCAAACTGATTTCTAGGGACAGGGATTCCCCCTTTCACGTCCTTAGCTCTGGTGCACCAATCTGTGTTCTTAGCGGCTCTGCACTTTGGCATGGAAAGTAGTTAAAATAAACTGATGTCACTGCACGAGGGCAGCGTCTATATACTACTCCTGACGTCATCACGGCGACTATGACGCCAGCGGAGTCGACCGACGCCACCTGCTGCGCACAAGACTATTGCTTGAAGGAAAATCTCTGGGTCCAGTCTGACGCCTGGGGAAATTCTAAGGTAAGGAATCTGCAACCAGAATATTTGTCTACCAGATATTTCGTTATAGAAGGTAAGTAACTTGTACTGTTTGATTGAATACAGAAAGGTGTTGGCAGCTTAGAACATGTGTGAGGTGCTTACAAGCCTACCATAGCCAACTTTTAAATTGAGCTTCTGTGCTAAAGCGGTTTACACACAAGAGCAGCAATTGGTTTTGTTTTCATAAAAAAGTCCAAAGGTACTGAATTTCTGCTGCACTCAAGATGGTGGCAGACAAGTTGAGCATCTGCCCTGTCCCAGGTGCCTAAGAGGTGGCTCCCCCAGTCCCACCAGGTGCCTCATGCTGCTTCGGCCCCCAACGATAGTACTATGCAAACACGGGTAACAGTGCTCCAGGCTGAATCTTTTAATGAACGACCCAAGTCCAAACAGTGGTGATCCTTGGGGTGCAACAATCTGTGAATGATGATGGTGGCAGCAGCTGCAGCCTGAGGACTGCATGCATTTAGCTGATTCTGGGACGGTCCTGCGATTGGACCAATACCCTTACAGGACCCTCAGCGCATTTTTAGCATGCTGTGTTATTGGAAGGAGGTGGGCCAAACATACAACAAAAGAATCACCCAGTAAGACCAACCAACTGACTTGGTGAGTCGGGTAGCAATGGTTGCTGATCAAGGCACAGACAGTATGGTTCTTTGTTAGGAGGATTCCCCTGACAGGAGGCCAATTAGGAAGGGGAATCTCACGAAAACGACTGATTGAAAACAATCCAAAGTGAGTTCCCCGAGACCAGTGGGAGACTGGTGTGTGGCGTAACTGGGGACACTACATTGAGCAGCCCAGCAAACGCCTAAACCAAGTAATAGTGCAAGGAGTAAGGGAAGGAGCCATAACTAGTTTACAAGTGCAACTGAGGCGGGCTGGGAGGAGGACATTGCATGTGAAGGCCCATGTAGGGAGAGATCATGAGAGAAGCCACAACTCACAAACTTGTGGACTGGTAGAAAAAAGTTAATTGGATGAGATGTCTGCACTAGATATCCATATTAAATTTATATTAAATATGCCACTTCCGGGGACTTAGAGCGCAACTAAGTGTATTAGTGTTATAAAGGAATTAAAAAGCATGCAGTCTGATATGTCTTACAGGAGACACACTTCCTAGGAGAGACCAGAGGTAGGTTGAGATGAAGAACTTTTAGCAGTTGTATGGCTCCTCCACATACTTGTGCGTTATAACAGTTAGGGTACAAAATTCAAGACTGTCACATTGAAAAGGATAGACCCAGATTAATGGCATGATTAAAGATGTCACACAATCTATTGCCACATTATGTGTCCCTAATACAGAGCGAAAAGGTAGCCCCCCCCCCAAGGCCACAGAAGAAATGCTCCATAGAGTGAAATGACACCTTATATTAAGGGGGAAATGTAGTTCGATTTAACCATGTCTTTAACTGTAGACAAAACCCAACACCGAGAAGGATGATCAGTGGCATTGCCTGGCGAAGAGTAGGAATGACTGGAAGATATGGGATTAATGGATTTATGGCGATTCGGTACCCACATTTCACAGACTACTCCCATTGCTCAGCAACGCATTGCACCTATGTACAGTATTATCACCTTTTGGCAGATAAGCCTATTTTGCATGGTGGAGGAGGTTGCTCAAGACCTGGTCGCTATAGCTTACATGGTCCACTCACAGGAAAACTACAGAGGGGGAGTTAGGACCTCTATACAGAGAGGCCACTGAAGATTGAACTAAACTTCGCCTAAAGATCCGCTAGGTAGGAACAATGTATACACATGAATTAAAGGATTTGCAGTATGTGCTTCTTTAAATATCATGCTGTACACACTCCTGTCATCTAGTGTTGGGCTTGGAATGTTAGTTGTTTTTCTTTGAAGGAGTTTTAGTTTCGAGGTTACTCGAGATATCTCCCCTAAAATCCACAATGGACTGGCACACACCTCAGATTGTTTTGTTTTCCGCAATATATGGTTCAGATGTGTTGAGTGGTCTGTTGCTGTTGCACACTGAGGTCTAGATTTTGATGCCAGAGGATAAGGGCACCAGTCATATAGACCTCAGATACATCTTCCTACCATTGACTGCTTTGGAACTGAATTATTTAACAACCCCAGGGCCAGGTCGTATGCAAGTTGCTCATTTGGAGGAAGTGCAGAGAGAACTCACCGTTTAAATTCTTCTTTTCTTGCAATAATAAATTCCAATGCAGTGGGTTGTCTCCGGTTCAGAGTACTATGTATATGTCCTCAGATTACTCTGACAACAAAGGCTTTCCATAACCTTCATGAAACCTGCACTGAGGACAAAGAACAACACACCTTTGGTTTCTGACCTCATCCTTGGGAGCTAGGCACAATACTCAAAGTCTCGAGCAGATTCTGTCCCACTGCACACTGGTGATCTTCCCTCTGCTGATTGTCCGCCTCAACGGGAAGCTACAGAATGACTCCAAAAATTCCATGCCTTACCAGATAAATCTCTGAAAAAGGCTTGATAAGCCAGTACTACCCCAACAGTCCAGACCGGGTGGTATAAAACAGAACCTTCAAGGCCGGAGGATTCTGGAGGATGAAGTACCCAGACTTGATGCTGAGATAAAACTGACTAGCTTTCGGCACTAACAAACCAACTACGCTTCACAAGAAGAAAGTGAACAACCGGATGCTAGACAGAACTGCTTATATTGTCCCAGACATTGGTCATCCTTTTTCCACCATGCAGCCTTCAGGAAAAAAGGCAGGCTTATTTATGAGTAGGCTATATCTGAGGAGCTCAGGGCCTACTCTAATCCTATAAAACATAAAGGTAGAAATTACCTCACTATCACAGTTGTCCCCAGCAGGCTCAATACATTAAGGCTGACCAGCACATGTCTGCAGATCCATTGCCTCTTACCATGAATTAGGCCAACAGACCAAAACTATGATGCTTACCTTGAACCAAAGACTTCGAAGAAGACGAGTGGTGGTTGCTCTGTGATGGGTCTCGAGACCTTCCCCTCAAGTGAGACCGGGACCTATGTGGCGTTGAGGGCCAGGCCACCATAAGCTTGAGGGACCGCTCACTCAAGGCCTTCGGGTGCATTGCCCTGCACTCAGAGCACGAATTCAGGTCGTGGTCGCGCTCCAGGCACCACAAGCAGACCCATTGCGGATCCGTCAACGACATCATGCGGTGACAGTCCTCACATGGTTTGAAGCTGGTCTTTGGGGACATCCCTCGATGCACCAAAAATCACAAACTCGTCGGTCAAAAATTGACCAAGGGTAGCTCTCTCTGGATCAGTTTGTGGCTTGGAAAGAAAAGAACTGACGTCACTGCGCTGAGGCGGCATCTATGTAGTACTGATGTCATCACAGCGACTACGATGCCAAGGACGCCTGTGGAGTCGACCAATGCCACCTACCGATGCGCAAGGGTATTGTTCGAAGAAAAAATCTCCGGATACAGTCTGACGCCTGGGGGAAAATTCAAAGGTAAGGAATCTGCAACTAGAATATGTCTCTACCAAATATATTGTTACCGAAGGTAAGTAACTTGTACATTAAGGACAGAGATGCCCAAGGTATAGGTACTTCTGCCAATAAGAACTGATCTGTTCTTACTCCCTGCCTTCCCTGACCATCCGATACCTGTTGGGTGACATCTACTATTAAACCTCTTTCATGGGAACAGTATAACTTTGGGTAGAGCATGCTCTCCATCATCGCCCACAGACGTGTAGAGTTCCAAACCATCTACCTGACATATCACCCTGCACCCACAGCCTCAGCAAGAATTTCCACAAGCGAGTTCTAGAGGAGGTATAAGGGCTTCTCAAATGCAGCTTTGGCATTGACTTAGCACATTATAGAGGAGATGGTGAGTATGTTCTACATTTTCTTGTTCCCAAAAAGGGCAAGAGTTGTTGCCGTTCCTTGACCTCTGAGTGGGAAACTGCTACATTACATCAAGTCACTTCTAAATGAAGCTATGCAGCTGCCTGGTAAAAGTAAGCAGCTAACTTCAATGCTTTGCCCACACTCCATAAATACTTCTGCTCCTTCAGAACTTGGGCTGCACAATCAATGTGAACAAAATGCACCTGTGCCTTCAAGAGTCTCTAATGTTCCTGGGAGCCACACTCAGTGCAGTTACAGGCAAAGTGTACCAAAGCAATGAGTGTGAAGGGGTTTCAAAGGCTGCTTTCCTTTTACCAAATCCTCAGACATTGAGAGTGATAACGAAACTGCTAGGAATTATGGCTTGATGATTGCCTGAGTTCTGAATGCTAGGTTATGCATTTGTCCCCCACATGAATGCCTTTCAAGTCTATGGTCTGAATTGACTGGGGATTAAGCAGATTTATTTTTGGTGCAGCCCAGTATTTAGCACAAACTGCAGTGGCAAAGTCACTAAAACTTGTCGCTGAGCAATTTGTTTCTCACCCCACAGCTCCATGTGACCGTCAATGCACATATGTTTTGCGTGGTTTGGGGAGCTCACATAGGTGACCAGCCGCCTACCCAACATGGTCCCTTGCACATTGATATGGTGGAAGTTGTGGTGGTACATTTAGCTGTTCAAGCTTTTCCAAAGGGAATTCACAACAAGGTGGTTCTTGTTTGTATGGAAACATGGCTGCCATATATTACATTAAACACTGGGTCGTGTACTAACTGCAATTTTCCAGGCTGGCACATACAATTTGGAATTGAGTGATGCATCATCAAGTATCCTTGGTGGAACATCTCCCAGCAGAGGGCAATAACTATGCAGATTTATTGAGCAAGTAATCAATAAACCCACAAATGGAACATTTTGCATCCAAGTATCCTTGCTGGCTGTCTGTTGCTGCATGCTCTGTGGATCTAATGGTGAGAGATATTTGTATATGCTTTTCTCTGACTACCAGTGATTCCATATGTCATCATGAAAGTGCAGACCATCACCAATTAAATTAGTCCATACCAGGGTTGGGACCGCTGTAACATTTGCATTGATAATTTTCTTAAGTGGGATTACGGTAAATTTTATGCCATGCTTGTAACGATGCTGTTCTATGTTTTAGTGTCAATCAGCAATGGTTTTATTACCATGAAACAATAAAGTTGTTTAAAAAAAAATAAAAAAATAAATTGGTCCTCTCTACCAGGGTTCTCTCTATGTCTAGAAAGTCTATCCACCCTTGTAACATGGTGCAGATGTGCTGACAGCTACCCACAAAACGTCAGGGACAGTTAATATACTCCAACATGAAGGAACTCAGGCTTGCGACCTGGTGCTTGAAGTCCTAGAATCTTGGTCTTTTCTGCGTCCTCAAAAATGCATACAAATCTTAAGAGGCCAGAAACTCTACTATGCAGCTAAATGGAAACGATTTGTACATCAGTATAACAATCTTAACAATACAGCAGACTTTGATGGTCACAGTGCAAAATATGATTTGCTATTTATTACACCTTCAAAAAACAAGCCTATCCTTCAATATGTGTGCTCCCGGCAGCAGTACCCACCTGTCTACGGAACAGGCAATGCCTGTCTATCTTTAGTATTCCTGTTTTTAAAACTTTATGGAAGTTTTTAACAATGTAACCCCTTTGAGGTTACTGTTAATCCCTTCGTAGGACTTCAGTTTTGTCCTTACAGGACCGGTATGTCTGCTTTCATGGCACTTCATTTGTGCCCTCTGCAATTTCTTTGCTTGAAGTTATAATTTTGCTCTGTGAGTGATGCAGACTTTTCATGCATGCACATAAGAATTAAGTTGTCCATGAAACCCTTGTTTCTTGAAAATGATAGTCTCTCCTGTTCAAGTCCATCAGTAGATTGTTTTCTCAGCCACAGTCGGTGACTGAAAGAGCAGTAGGTATTCACCATGATGTACTTTGTTGATTGTGCAAAGACCATTAAATGTAAAGCAACTAGTTGTTGCTTTCGCGTCCGAATTTCAAAAGCTGGTCTTGCCAGGTGGATTGTAAAAATGCATTCAGATTTCTTATGCTGAGGCTAAAAGTACATTGCATTCTGTGCCTAGGGCACATTTTGCACAAAATGGAACCAAAATGGCTTTCCTGGGCAAGATCTCAATAGCAGAAAACTGTAAAGCGTCTACTTGGTAATTTATCCACGTGATAACTAAGAACTACTAGGTGGACAAGTCGAACCAACAGCACTCACGTTATTTCACGTTTCTCCTTCTCAAGCCGCCACTTTAGGGTCCTGGATACTGTTTTTCAGTCTACGTACAGCATATGATTTTCAGCAGCACACGCTGCCAATGGAAAATGTTACTTACATTTAACAATCGGTTCGCAGCTATGGAGTAATGTGGCCCATAGCTGCACCCCTGGACGTGAGTGCATGGTAACGTGTCTGGATACTTCAATAATGCTTGCTTGCTTTATCGCCCTATATTACTTCTTCAGTTCACAAACCTAGGAATAAGTAGCATATCCATGCTTATACATAGGTATGTGGAAAACACACTCTGGAGTGGGGTCTTTTTCCTTGTGCATTGTGGTGATCTGAGGAGGTATCAAAGCTAAAACTCCTCCTTCAAAGAAAAACAAAGTTTGACTGTTCCATGCCCAGTACTAGATGACCAGGGTGTGCCCCTCATGTGATCTGTAGGACAAGCTGCCCAATAAATGTTACAGGCAGGTACTATTTCGTCATACTGAACAAACAATGCCGGGGATCTAGCAGTGAATGCTGCTGTGCTCTTGGGTGCAATGAAGACAGAGAGGGCGACTTATCGCTGAGATGTCCAGAATCTAATGTCAGTGAGGGTTCATCATGAAAAACCACTCACTAGAGTTGTCATTATTGGAATCTAAAAACAATGGCCCATCATTACAATGAGCTAGTTCTGAGGCAGATAGGGTCTCCTGTCTTCTAAATCACAGAAGTGCTAGATATAATGTAGAAATTAATAAAACAGGTACGCCTGCTAGCAGCCAAGACTCCACATGAGTGGTATTCAACCCAGAATACCACTACTGAAGCAGACAAATAAAATGGCTTCAATAGGGTTTACACTGATCTGTATATCACAGAAACCTGTGGGTTATAGGGGAAACTATCTCTTGGACACACCACTTTTAGTAATACCTGAAGAAGACAGAGGTGAACTTGAAACATCTATACCCAATATCTTGAGACATGCTTACAGCAGAGCCGGGACAATCCAGGCAGGAAGGGGATAAAATCAGAATTGGATATCTTCAAAACTACATGTACTGAGGACATAATGCTCAGTCTGACCAGCACCTAATTATCAATCCCAGCACTGCTAACGGGACCACATCAGCCCCAGGTGGTCTCTGGCTTTACAATGATCTTAGTCAAATCTGGGGATTTGAACCTCCGTGCAGCCGAAGCAGCCATATGGGCCCTTCAAACCACAACCCCTTTTAGGTGGGTGAGCTGCAATATCTGGGAACAGTCCCAGCTAAAACTTTGCCGGAGACAAAAAGAAACGTAACGAGATCACTTGTATGGCTAAGGCAGAAATGTTTAACTGGCATAAACACCAAATCTCGTTGAAGGGGCAAATAGCAGAGGTGAGAATGCTGATCTTAGCTAAAATATTGTATCTCTTTCGTGTCCTCCCACTGGCTACTCCCGAAAATGGATACTCAAAACTTTAAAACCATCTGTCTGAACTACATATGCACGATAAGAAGGCAAGCACGGGATGGCTGCAGGGCACCATTTTCTGAAGTAGTTGCATGTAGAGATGCTAAATGAATGGTGTTACACAGACTGGACACTCTTGGCCAGTTCTGTGGGACGTTTGCCCAGAACGGAGAATTGTTCCTGACTTTACATCTTACCAGTGGGTGGGGTATTGTGGAGGTTTTGTTCAAATTCGAAAACGTTTTGTTTGGTCACTGTTGTGAAGGGAGAAGACGACCTATAGATTGGCAGAAAATAAATGGCAATTTCAGAAACTATGGGGACAGTGCTTCGATTTCTGGCACAATTGTTATAACGTGCTCCAGGACACAGAAGTAATTGTGGGTTTGATCTCGGCTATAAAGAGACCATGAGCTTGATAGAACCTGCATTTTGGGTTGGACTTATGTAAAGCTGAGGAGAAATGATGTTGGAGTTGCAGTGGAGGTGGGTGGAAGGGAGTGGCAGGTGTTTGGTCCAACAATATTTAAAATGTCTGTTTTTTGCGAAACAAGAGCCGTTATCGGGCAGACCAGCCAAGACTTCGAGAACCATCCAAAGCAGAGATGTTGTCTAGTTTCATCCAAAGCAATGATGTGCTCTAAGTTCATGAGGTGATGAACAGCGAACCCTGAAAAATGGTTGGATGGTATGTGTCATGTTTCATGTACTCTAGCATCCCTCACAATGCAAGGGCAGACACAGATGTATAGGCTCCAATGTGAAGTACAGGGCTGCGCCATTGTCGAGAGGAAATCTGGTAAAGATCACAACAAATGGGCTTCTGACGTCATAGCACTGCTTGGAATGGACAATAAACCGATTTATGATCACAGAGTAGTGAAGCCGGAAATGGTCAGTGCCTGCAGAAACATCACCGTAATGGTAAATAGGGCTGCCAAGCCTACCATTCTGTCTGGTTCGAGTTAAAATACCCGACTACTTCACACTAGAAATTAGAAAAAAATGGTTTGCATGTTTTTCTACCCCATTAATTTTTTACTTTTGTGTCAAACCTAAAATGGAAGTGTGTGGAGTCTCCACATGGGTAGCCTACTTATCAGAGGCCTGGTGAGCTCCATCTTTCCTCTGATCCACCCTTCACGGTGTTTAAGGTCTGGCCAACTAGAACTTTAGCTCTGACGGCAGCTATTGTGCAACAATAACTAAGAGCTGAGGTACATGTCTATTTCTGGTGCAAGTGAATAATACACCACTTGTGTTTGGTGACTTGCAGCTTTGATCTTTCCTAAATCCAAATACAGTGTGGGATTCAGGTGACGCAGGAATAGGCCATGGTACTCACGCTTGATGCCAAATAAATAGATTGAGGTATAAGAGCTTCCAGTAATCTGGTCTCAAGACTAAATGATAATCAGTGTACGCAGCATATGAATGTACAATAGAAGTGAACTGCACACCAATGGGTAAAAGCATTTTTAAAATGTTCCTCTACGGCGAGCCTAACAATGCCATATATTTTAATTTTGCTTGTAAATCCTAACTCGAGCATCTTGGAACATCGGTTAATGTTACAATTATATTTCTATCCATGAGGGACACAGAAGCCTAAGGTGTCCTCTCTGGAGTGTTTGATGAATTGTAAATCCACCGCGTGGCAGTTCCTTCGATGCTGCCTTGCTGTCTGCTCCCCGGTGGTGTTCGGACAAAGATTAATCTTTTTTTCTGGTTTCATCGTCTTCACGTATTTGGGTGGCAGATTCCAACTTGCTGTAGTTGTATCTTTTGATGCTAGTTTGCTCCTGTAACCGTTTCTTTGATGTGGCTCAATTTTCATCACAAAACCAAGCTCAAGTGTCCTGACGAGCTACCTTCATTGTTCATACAGCTATCTTGGTATACCATGTGAACCTACTTCAACTTTCCAATTTATGGAGTAAATGTATAACTTTAGACACATCCCCTCTGGGCACAGACCTCACCAAATGTCTGTTTTTCAGCTAGGCACCAAAAGGAGGCTGCACAGCAGCAGGCATGCATTCCATGCCCCAATTTCTAACATTCCCACTGCACCTTTTTTCTTATTTTATTTTCAATTAAGCTGTTTAACAGGGAACGTATCTGTTTGTTGTACCCAAATTAAATATTTAGGATCTAAACATCCAGGTATTACTTTACAACAATCAGTCTGTGTTACCAGCAAGAAGTGGGAACACTTTGCCAATGTTACTGAACCAAATGGAAACATTTTGCAAGAACCTAGAAATAATCATCACCAAAGACTAATACAAAGAAAAAACACAACACTGTGTCCTAAAAGAGCCAAATTGCAAGTAAGAACATTTACATATGGCAGGGAACTCCATGAGAAAGTGAAGCAATTTAAATATTTAGGAATCCCCATACTGTCGCCTCTCAGCTGTACCCCACACACCTCAAGAGAAACAAAGAGAGAAGAAGCACATGGCATTCTGAGATACACCCAGGGACATGGTGATGGGATGACGGGAGGCTAAATCATAAAAAACAGATCAACCAAGCCACATCTGGTTATATTATGTCCTGTGGAGCTGAAGATTGGGGCCTCGGAAACTGCTTCAACCCAGTTGATAGAGTACAAAGTCAATTCTGTAAAAAAAAAAAAAAGCTTTCAACTTCACACCGCCTGTGTAGTTAACATGTGGTTTTAGCCACTATCATTACCAGCTAGGAACTCACCACAGCACACTAGATGGCAGCGTGATAGACAATGTGTGGTCAGAACTGCTTTTGTTTGATCCTGTCCCAACCCCAAAATAAAACTAATTGAACAGGAAATTGAACTATTAGGTCTGACACCTCTTCCATTTACCTCAAGAGGAACATATCCGCAAGGACCTGATCAACGCCACACATGTATTCAGCCTATGAGATGGTCAGAACTGAGAGAGGAAAAGAAAGTTAACCAACAAAACATCTACTGCTGGTCGAAAACTCAGAAGGCCTGTACAAAACAAATAATTAATTGCCAGGAATGGAGAACTAAGAGGAAAGAAGATGGTTCTCCCTAGAAAGACTCAATATGCTACCCGCTACTGAGATCAAGGTAGGAAAGAATGAAACCTATCCCACATGTGGCTGTGCAGTGACCAGTAGAACTGCTGAAGTGGAGTTCTATGAGAAAAATGCACTAGTGTCCTATTCGTAACAGGAGGAGTGGGTACAAAATGTTCATAAAGTAAAAATATACAAAAAAAAACTAATATTTGTAGGTGTGCTTTGTCTAGGGTAGGCTAATGTATGCCAGTGCGTCAAGAGAAGGCTCTGAAGAAGCTTCAACTGCTGGGGCTGTGTATAAGCTATCATCGCCTATAAGCACTGATGGTCATAACCGTGCTCTGCTTTCCCCAGCGTGAGCTGTTCTCCATCAGCCTCAGTGCCATGCTGGTTTAAATTTTGGTCAGCGCCTTAGAAATCTGGTGGCTTTAGGGCAAATGTATTCCTCTTTAAATAGTGCAGCCATCCTTCATTTATTAATGCAGCTGTGGTGCAAACTGCAGCAGCAAACTAAGGTATCCATTCTCCGTTCACAATCTTTGCATGATCCTAATGATAAACCTACGAGATAAGTGTTCTATGCTATTGCATTTTACTTATAGTTCATAAACTTGACAGTACCTGAAATTACCAAAATATCAAATTTGCACGCCTCAATTAAGGCCAGCCAGAAATAGGTGTGATATATATATATCACCTGATATATCCTGACATGCCTGGAATTGGAATTTATCGGTTGCAATAAATAACACCCAGTTACAGCTATTGTCTGAAAAATGGGGTATAATATGCCGATTGTGGTGTTTGTAACCCCAAAATCTCCATCTCCTGTTACTACTAAAATGTACAGGGGGTGCAGTGCTTATCGCACAACTCATAATTGCGTTGTGTGCTGTAATATGTTATCAATCAGTGATCTGGGCCATGTGTCTGCCCCTACTGTTTCCATTCTGCCACACAAACATTCATAATTAGTTCCAATCTGGGTGAATGAGATACTCCTGCGCATGCCCTCTGCGTACATTAGCAAACATGGACCAGCGGAAAGAGGTGTGGTAGTCGTGGTAAATGGGGCGGCCATGCCATGTTTGGTAGAGGGTCTTGTTGGCTCTTGTGCCAGGTGTGAGAAGACGAAGGTGGCGTGGATGCTTTTGGCCTTCAATGGTTTTCTTCTGGACTGGAGTCAGTGGTGGGAGCTGGACTGCTGGTGTTTGGCGTCTGTTATGCAAGAAAACAACATTAGGATCAGTTTTGCAGTCACAAAGTACTTCAAACCTGAATACAGGGCTTGTTTGTCACTTGATAATATATCTATTATTCAGCCTTCTGCATCTTTTAGGACCTCGTTTTGATGGACATTTTAAATAGCAGGTAGAAGTCTTTAAGTGAGACTCTGCAGGAAAGTTATTTTTAAATCATATATATATACTGAAAAGAGTTTATCCTGTACCCATTTTCATACACTAATTTTATCTCAATTGTTTGAAATTACAAAGAGAAACAACCACTTCGAGAATTCCACTATATATATTAATCATATAACAAATGCTCTCATGCTTACATTACAAAAAATGTTAAACTATTAATCCACTAAAATGTGAGTACTGCAAAGTGGGGATTTGTAAGTGGTCTGCTAAAGAGGAAAAGGATTAAGATTTGATGATCGATCAAACTCTATCAGTGGATCAATTTTGCGGACAGATGGGGATTCCGCGCCCTTCCAGTCTGCCTATTTTAGTGGTTGTTATTGTTGCAACATATTCCTGCCCTAAACTAAAATGATAGGACTATTAAGAGAACTACCAAACTGGGGGGAGTGACAAACTGAATTACAAGGGTTCGGGAAGAATATTTGCCAGATTGTAAATCTTTGGTGTTTGAGCATCCTGATCAACGTTCTCAGGCATATGACCATGTGCCATAGTGCACAAAATTCAGACAATGGCGATCTTTAAAATATCTCTGCCCCGTTTGCCAAGAGGCTGAAAGGATAAAATGTTCATTGATTAAGCTCGTGAGAGCTCAGTGAAACCACCTCAGACCAGGCCATCAATTAGAAAATGATGTTTCTGAACAAGAGTACTGCTGGTATAGGGGGTAACTTAAGTGGCCATTTCCACCTTTGGAGTAATGGGAAGGAAATGGCTTCTATTTTAATTTATTTTGTAAGTTACAGCTCACCCGTCCACTGCCTTCCTAGGAACCTTAACCAGAAAGAGACTGATGGGCCCCTGTAAGTGGTACTTTTTGGGATTGCTGGAAAAACAACATAAATTTCACATGGTTCCACTTTTAGGTCACCTTGAGAATAGGGGAGGGGGGATTAAAGCAATGGGTTCACTTGTCTGGGGACTTGCGGGAGGAGACACCCTTGTAGATGGGGAATTTACTCAAGATAATTTGCTGGACTGGAAGCTTTACTCTGAGTAGGTGAAGCTTGGCTTTTGCTTGTCTTCACTGGAGGCGCACAAGGACCGAGTCCTGGCTTTGGGAGTTATTGATAAATAGACATATAACAGCTAGATCGATAGTGATGAGAGGATCAATCATTATAGACAGATGTTTTTAGTCTTTTGTCCAAAAAGCGTACTTTGGCTTTGACCTGACTCCCCTACACGCACAGGATGATGTAGATCTGCTTGTTTGAAACTCTTGGAATCAAGTGTAATAGTCAACAGCTGATCATCCAAAGCTATATGACATGATAGCCACTTTCTTCATTCAAGTGGGGGTACTCACTGCGGCTGCATTGATTGTTGACAAGCTGTCCCTGTTTCTTCTTTATTGTGTTTCTCGGCCTTCATTTCTACATTCATCGCTCTGCGAGAGTGGATGGGGGACCTGTGCGCTAAAATTGTGAAGAAAGAGAAAGATTGTTTTGGTGTGGGTGTATCCCTCTGTACTTGAAACCTATTATCAAACAATTCTCAACACCCAATCATAGTTTAAAGTCCCCCTAGGTGTGAAATGTCTATGAAATGAAACACATAAGTGAGTCTGTTTGTAGGCTTGGACCAGACTAGAAAAACTCCAACCCCTTTCTCAGGATCAGCAGGTTGACGAGTCATTTTTAAAAGTGACAAGCTGACATTTTCCAACCTTCTGAGAGCAAAAGGGTTTTACAAGAGTCTCACCTACTGGTAACAATTCTCGAAGTTCCCAGACAAGATTCAGAAGATTATTGAAATGTAAACGGTGATTTGTTCTCCAAAGATTCCCTGTGGAAACTCGCCTTTCTACTGAGAAAGCAATGGCTGGTATTATATGTATGTGTTTGGGTGTCTATATGTCTTTTTCTGTAAATAAGGCCCGGTGTCTTACCAGCAGCAGTTCTGTAAGTGCTGCACAGCTCAAAATGATTCTACACCCAATAGTTTCATTCTGAATATGAATATGCCATAGTTACTCTTTTCCAGATGTTAACATTTAAAATGGTTTCCTCAACTCCACACACGGTGTCACATGTATCAAACACTACCAGGAGCCTCTAATATGGAGCAGGCTATCAAACCGAGCCGAAGGGCATGTGCCATTGTAAATAGCAGTATGATTCAGTAGGCCATTAGATTAATCAACAATTGCAAGTTTAACTATATTAAAAGATAAAATCCATCAGTCTTAGATTGTGCTGGGACTACAGGGTGATTCAGTGAGCACTGTTCATTGAAACGATTCCCTGCAGCTACGCCCACGTCATTGGTCAGTATTTGATGCCACAGTTTCATTCCTAGCCACTTGAATGCAAGCCTCATATGCCACTTGTTAGCTCTGGCCTTCCACCCAGCAGTCTGTATGATTATTGCTACCAATTCTTTAGAATATATAAAGGGTGGGCTTTGGCACCGCCCAAAGGAGTATTGCTTTCTCAACTAATGTTCTAGCTTTTTCATGTATCATCCCGCCTTGGGGTGATTGCATTGAAATGTAGAGGTGTATAATTTACAACTCAAACTTTCTCTGAATATACACAAATTAAATTCTTACATAGATGCATTTTGTACAAAAAAATGTATGTTTTTATTTGTGTTTTTATTACAGAAGGTGGCTTTTTTAATGTTTTAGTCAAGGTTCACGCCAGACCTGGAGCCCATTGATTTACATGGTTATTTTGTTGGTTTGATAGAATATGATCAACGTTTTACTTCTGCAAAAGTCTACGTTTCTAAAAAAGGAGACAGCATCATAAGTTGGTGGCATCAGAAAGATCTTGGAGTGATGCTTGATCCCAACAGTTCACCTCCTATTATAATAAAACATTCAGGAGACATAGATGGAGTGGATATAATGTCTACAACTAATCTCACTGAGAAATTATGTAAAGAATTTCCGAATGTTTTCAGTGACAGAATAGGTTGTATGAAAGGTTATTCTCATAAAATCAAATTGCTTCCTGATGCTATACCGTTCTGTAGTAAAGTACGGAATGTTCCGTTTGCGGTAAGAGATGAGTTACAATTGGAACTCAAAAAATTAAAAGATCAAGGGATAATTGAAGAGGTGGAGGGAACTGATTGGTTGTCTCCCATAGTTGTAGCTAAAAAACCTAATGGTAAAATCAGGCTTTGTGTTGATCTTCGCAAACTTAATAGATGTGTAATGGTTGACAGATATCCACTTCCCAACATTTCTGATTTACTAACCATGGTTTCGGGTGCTAAGGTTTTCTCTACGATTGACTTAACTTCAGCTTATCATCAGATTATCTTAGATGAATCTTCAAGAGATCTAACCTCCTTTGTTACACCTTTTGGTACGTTCAGATTCATCAGATTGCCTTTCGGCTTAATCTCGGCTGCGTCTGTTTTTCAAAGGGCAATGGAACGCATTTTAAAAGGGATCAATGGTGTGTGTATATATCAGGATGATATTCTAATTTATGGGGAGAACAGTTATGCCCATGATGAAATCCTCAGAAAGGTGTTAATGAAAATTTCTGAACATGGTTTGACTATTAAGGTGGAGAAATGCAAATTTGCAGTGGAGAACATTGACTACCTTGGACACACCATATCTTGTGGTGGTTTGGTTCCCAAGAAAGATCTGGTTGACACGATTAAAAGTTTGGCTTCTCCAACCTCCAAGGAAGAGCTAATGAGATTTTTGGGGATGGCTGAATACTATAGTAAATTCGTTCAGGATTTTGCTAGCTCATGCTTTAATATGAGACAGTTATTAAAGAAAGGTAAAGAATTTCTGTGGGATGAGGTGTGTGAGAAGGAATTCGTCAAATTAAAAGATTGTTTGTGTAATGCTCCCAAACTGAAGAATTTTAATCCTAAATTGCAGTCTATACTGACAACTGATGCCAGTAGTAAAGGGTTGGGTGCTGTTCTGCAACAAGGTTTGCGTAGTGCTGAGAATACCATAGCATTCATCTCTAGAAGTCTGAAAGATACGGAGACAAATTACTCTGTTATAGAGAGAGAGGCTCTGGCGGTTTATTGGGCAATAAAGAAATTTAAAAAGTTTTTGTGGGGAAGGCCTTTTGTTGTGAAAACTGATCACAAACCATTGGTTGAAGTTTTTAAGTCCAAAGGTGTTGATGCAATCTCAAGCAGAATTACCAAATGGATCATAGCGTTACAAGAGTATGATTTTCTTGTTGAGTATGTTCCTGGGATTGATAATTACTCTGCAGATGTGTTGTCAAGATTAGTATCTCCTAAAATGGCAGATTTTGAAGATGTTGAAGACTTTGAACAACTTGATAAAGTTTGTACAGTGGATTTCGAAATAATAACTGAGGAAAAGTGGCGTGAAGATACTAAGTCTGACAAAGTTTTACAAGAAATAAGTAAGTTAGTGTGTTCTGGTTGGATGAGCAAGAATCAAGGCAGTGTGGAGTGCAGAGAATTCTGGAATGTGAGGGATCAATTAAGTGTTGATCGAGATTTATTACTTAGAGGTATGAGGTTAATTCCACCATCTAGTGTAAGAGGTCTACTTATTGGTCGGGCACATGACAGTCACATGGGAATATCTAAAACGAAAGAGAGGTTAAGATCTTCGTATTGGTGGCCTGGGATGGATACTCAAGTTGAGAGAGTTGTTCGCGACTGTATGCAGTGTGCTCTTAATGAGAAGACTATGAAGTCAAGAGTTCAACCGATGATAATTAGAGATAAACCGAAGGGACCTTGGGAAGATATTTCTCTAGATATTTTGGGTCCCATATATGGTGATGGGTCTATTGACTATGTTATTGTAGTCATGGATATGTATTCAAGATGGCCTGAAGTTTTTTTTACTAAAGGGATAGATACACGAACTGTAATAGAGTGTCTTAAACCTCTCTTTACTAGAGAAGGCATCCCTTCCACTTTACTTACTGACAATGGGGTACAATTGATTTCGAGAGAGATGGAGGAATTTCTTAAGAAATGTGGCATAAAACATAAGTTATGTGCGTTATATCATCCCGAGTGTAATGGATTAGTTGAGAGGTTCAACCGAGTTTTAAAGGAAACTATATCTTTGGCTAAAGATAATCGTCTTAACTGGAAACAAGAAGTAATTAAAAAAGTTGCAGTATATAGACATACTCCACATTCCACAACAGGACAGATTCCTTTTGTTTTGTTTCGAGGAAGACGAGGGAATACTATACTTGAGCCACATTGGGTCAATGAATTTTTGGAGGAGAAAGGAAGAAAGAGTTTTAATAAGGATTGGGAATTCAGGGAACAAAAGAAAGTTTCTAAGAGTAAAAGTTATTTTGATAGAAGGAATGCTGTGAAGAAGACTTTTGTAAATGTTGGTGATTGGGTTTTAGTCAAGAATCCGGTGTTGAAGACTAGTAGTAAGAAATCTTATTCTCCTTTAAAAGTTGTGAAACTTTTCACTAATGCTGTAAAACTGAGTGAGACCTATTTGCTTTGCCAATTCCTGTTGTGCCGTAGTTTGCATTATGTTTCCTGCAAGGTGACATACTTATTTCATGCATTATAAAAAAGCAATAGGCCTTCCTATTAGTTAATTCCGAGCAGATGAAGCACTGAGAGGCGACAAAACAATCTTTCTCCCAACTATGGAGCAACTGTCTGTCTTTTCATCTAATTAAACAGAAAAAGAGAGCCCTAGTGTGCAAGAAAAATACATTATATCCCCTACAGGTAGAAAAAGCACTTGATACTTTAGTAAAACCCTCACCCACCAGAGTTACCCCTTGGTGGCATGCTTCATCATAGGGTCCTTCCCGTTCCGTTACAGAACAGGGAGTGCTTCTACAAGTGAGAGACACAGGAGCACTAGATAGTTATAACCATATAGTGGTGAGTTCTTGGCTGATCCATTAGTTTCCAAGATTAAAGATGTGGTGCGGGCAGAGGTTTGTGGGGGCTCCCGGGTGGATGGATTTCATGGTGGAGATGGTGACTTTGATGGAGAGAAGGTTCCAGGTGGTTAGTGCTTGGCTGGTGTTGGTTGTGGTGGTGGGTGAATCTGTCAATGAAGTCAGTATGTGTAGGTTGGGGTTCAAGGTTCCTGTAAATGGTTGCAATCGTTGTGAAAAAAGTCGGCAAGGTTGTCGCACATCTCCTGAGGGTGTGATGCTGCTTTCAGTAGCTGCCAGGTTGGGGAAGTTCTTAATGATGTTAAAGAGTTCCTTGGTGTTGTTGCAGCTTGTTTCGATATGCCTGGCTAGTGCTGCTTTCTTTGTTGCGCTCAGTAGGCAATGGTAGAGGTTATGGGAGGACTTGAAAGCTGCCCTGTCGAAGGTGTCTTTGCTGGCATGCCACTTCCTCTCCAGCTGTTTGCTATCTGGTTTAGCTGTTCTGAGTTCAAGGCTGTACCAGCTGGCCTTTTTATAGGGTTTTCTCTGGATGCTGCTTTTGATGGGGACAATGCTGTCAGCACAGTTGGTGATCCAAGAACTGAAGTTCTTTACTCCTTGTTCGAGGTCGGTGGGGGGGGGGCTGGAGATGTTGAAGGCATCAGACTAGTTGGTCTCTGAAACTTTGATGTACGCCCGGGGGTTGCTAGATGTCCTGGAGCTATTGGTGAGGGGGCTGGAGATGTTGAAGTGGACGACAGAATAGTCAGTCCTTGTGAGTTTGATTACATGACTGTATGTGATGCGGCTGCTGGAGGTGAAGATGGGGTCCAGCGTGTGTCCTGCAGTGCACGTAGGGTCGTGGACGGTCTGGGTTAATCCAAGGCAGCTCACACTGTCGAGGAGGTGTGCGGTGTTTTTGTCATTGAGGTCGTCAATGTGGAAGTTAAGGTCGCCGAGGAAGATGTAGTCCTTGGATTCTAAGGCTAGGGGTGCAATTAAAACTGTGATGGTGTTGAATGGTGGTGAGGAAGCTGGCATGCAGGCTTGGGGGTCTGTATGCTAGGGTTTCTATGATGGTAGTCTTGTCGTCCATGCAGAGCTTGAAGTTGAGGTGCTCCATGCTGGTGGTAGTGTTGTTGGTGGAGGTGGTGCACTGTATGGTTTCTCTGTGGACTCTGGCTGCTTCTCCTCCTGGCTTGCTGGTGCCGTCTTCGTGACTGATTTTATATTCATCAGGGATTGCTATGGCAAAGTCTGGGGTGCACATGGGTTTGAGCCAGGTTTTCGGTAAGGAAGAGGATGTTGGATGTGAGGGTAGTGATGTGCAATGCATCCTCGACACGAGACCCCAGAATACTTTGCAACTCAAATCTAAAGCACTTTGTTCAGCGGGCCTAACTTGGTCCCTGTATCCGGCCCGTGCTCCATCAAGTTTGGCCTGAACTTGTGAGTTTGCCAATGGTCTGGAGCGACCAGATAATCACAATTGGCGATTTGTGTATCTAAACACTATTTTCACGTAAATCTTTAAAATTGCGCATCTCCAATTCTTAATTGGGTTTTTGCTGTTTTGTTCTCATATAATGTATTACATTTTAATCTATTTTCTAAGTTAAGCCAGATTGATTTGAGCTGTGTTTAAAGATGGTTAGGCACAGGCTACTTTGGGGGTTGGGACATGTATCCCTCAGTCAAGAATTGTGGCTGGTGCTTGAGTAGGGCTTCACCTCCCCTCAACTGGTAACCCAATTACCCAAAATTTCCTTTGACAAACTTGATTGTGTTGCGGGTGGTGATTCCACTGACTCAACAGACTAGTGTCTTCTGGTGTTTTCTAGCCTTCAGCCATCAGCTGTTCTCAGAGGCTTTTCCAGTTGGTGTGCTGCTTCAAACTGGAGAATTTCATTCTCATTTGGCACTTATGTTCTCTCTTCCCTGTTTGATGACTGTACTTTGATGTCGCCATTGGGAGTTTCTTTTTCTATGCCTTCGGCCCGAGTAAGTCTTGTTGCCATTCCTCCCTTGTGTGATTGACCACTGTCTCTTAGTTCTCTCTCCTCTGTGTTGCTTTTCTCTGGTGCATTTGCATTCTGATTTCCGAGATGCTAGTGTACTGGCAAATCTTCTATTTCTTTTGCCCTTCTCTCTCCTCAAGGATCCGCTATAGTCCATGACGGTTTCATGGAAGTGACTATTACTGGATACCTCTCCTTACAAGTGTTTGTGAGACACGATGTCCCTTGTGATCTGGAGCACCTTAGTGTTTCTGCAACTCGATTGGTTTGACCTCATATCACTAGACTCTGCTTTGCTTCCTTCTTTAACTGTGTGCACTGGAGGACAAAATAATGGGTCAAGTCTGAGGTATTGATGTCTCTTGGCTAACTGATCTGTGTTGTCTTAAAACCTTTCTGTGGCCTTACTCACCTTTATTTCTGACTTTTGTCCTCCTCAAAGGTGTGTGAGACGTTCCTTCTTGTTCTGATCTCTAGCATTGAGATATGATACTTTGTCGTTGCCCAGCTCACCAGTACTTCCCTCTTCAAGATTTCCATAACAAGAGTGGTTTTTCAAGCAGTCTGTGTTACATGATTATTGAGAGGCGACCTTGAATGATCCGCAGTCAAGTGGTGTCCATGTTCACAAACATATTAAAGTGCGCAGTTGTGTGTCAGGATTTGTAGTGTTGTGTTAAAAAGTTGCTATCGATTCAACTGGCTCCTAACATGTTGAGTTGAAAATGCAGTGTTTAATAATCCTTTACGGGTAAAGTGTGCACACAGTGTTTGCCAGAGATTTTGATATTTCTGTCTTTTCTAGAGAATGCCCTGATTGAAAGCCAGTCATGATGCTCTATTAGAGCAATAAGAAGCTGGACCTCCAGCCACACCTTACAGTTCCTCCCCAGGCTCTAGGTGTTGTCCTCCCAGACTGGGGGAGGCACCTCTAGGTAGTGAGTTGAATTACATGATACCCTTCCTTTAGGCATGACAGTGTTTGCTACAAAGTTATTTATTAATGTCTCTTTCTGTTGTCGCTATGTACAGCCATTTCTTTCAAGCCTAGGGGCTCATTTACAAGCCCCTTGCGCCATCATAGCATACTTTTTTTTAACCTATGGCAGCGCAAAACAATTCCCCACCTAGTGCTGTATTTACAAACTGGAGCAATGTCATCATGACACCAGTTTGTAAACCCCTGTGCCACATTACACCTGCACCAGGTGTAATATATGCCAGTGAGGCATTCCCCCGCAGGGAGGCCCAAAGAATGGCGCAGTGAAATCTACAAGATTACACTGCGCCATTCTAGCATAATTTTTTAACGCCTGCCCACGGCAGCCGTTAAACTGATGCTAGGCTCTTTTCAATGGGGCCTCCCCATACTTTGCTGGACTAGCGTAAACATTTTGGATGCTAGCCCAGCAACGCGCCCCAACTGCGCCAAAAATGTTGATGCAGTTGTGCTAATGAGTGCCATGGTGAGCTGTATTAAAAATATAGCGCTACCATGGTGTCGTTAGGGGGCGCAGGGCGATGCAAGAAAACTGGCACATCGGAGTTGATGCACCAGTTCCTTGTAAATGAGGCCCTTAGTTTTGTGTCTTTATTTAAGACCCTTCAGACATGGCCACCATATTGACTGTTCCGAATGATGATTGGGATATACCACAATTATTCTTCAGACTTACTTCATGTCTGTATATATGTTTGCATATATGTGGTAATGATACAGCACAAAGCTAGTAGAAAGGCAGCAGAGGGTTTTACAGTGTCCAAGCCAAAGGCACAGTCAGTGTGTGATTGAGGAGTAGCTGATTTCTAAGAGTGAAAGCAGACAGTTGCTGCATCATAATGTAGTGTTCGTTAAAGAGATGTCATCTTCCACTCTTTCCTAAACTGGGGCATGGTTATGGTAGTCCTGATGGATACAGGGATGTAATTCCAGACCCTTGGTGAATAGATGGAGAAATCCTGTTGCCTTGTCTTGACCTCCAGTCTGATGGCATTCTCGCTGTATGTGTGAGGAAAGGCATGTGAGATGGTGGTGGGTTTGTCAGCCAGATAGGCGGGTGCCAGTAGTGATGGCTTTATGGATCATGCAGCTGGTTTTGCAGATGATGTGAGCTGCAAGGAGAGCAAGTGGAGTTCCATCAGGGTGAGTGTGATGTCATATTTCATCAGCCCCTTACTGAGGCACGCAATGGCATGGAGGATACCCTTAAGGGTACCAGTGTGGAGTCTCGGAGCCAGCAGAGCAGGGAATTGCCCTGTATCATTTCATCCATGCTTCTTAAGTTAATATATTCATATACATAAGTATACGTGACACTGCCTTGCAGTCTCAAAGCCCTGAAAACAGGTGCAGCCACCATTCAGCTCAGTGGAACCTAATTTGCTGACCTTTGTCTGAGTTATATTTGATGGGATTCAAACTTGCGATTTGCAGATCACTCACTGGAATGCGAATTTGGTTCTCTTGGCCTCTTGCTCACATTCATTAGGAATACTTCTTGGGCTTAGGCTTGCCTTTGAACTTTCCAATTTTATTACAAGAAAGCAGGCACTGTTGTGCATTCTTTCTACTTGATGTTTATTTCAGTAGCACATATCCAAAGCCAAGAACTACAATTACTGAAAACATGCTCATCTATGCACAGAGTAGAAACACAAAGACAGGACACTATAATGTATAAACAGTAATCACTCCAATCAACATCATCTTTTCTTGTTGCTGGCAAGCTAAATGCTTTAGCTCCTCTTTCATTGTACTAAAGAAAGAAGTTTGCACTATACTGAATTTTGCTACATTTTTTACTTCGCTTGGCCTGCTGCTTGTGCATGTTGTGTGTGTAGTTTGATCACTATTGTGTTTCCATTAACTAGCAAAAATAAGGTGTTTATTTAATTTGCAAGGGATACCCTCTACATCAGTGGTCTTCAAACTTTTTAATGCCACGCCCTCCAGTAGAAAAAAATAATTGGTCCCCTTACAAAGTTTTCACAGTAATTCTATTAAATTGGCAATGTTTAAATATGTTTAGAATTATTTAAACATTGCACTTAATTTCTGTTACTGTTTTAAAAATGCAAACAAGTATGTGATGCCAAACATACTATTCTGGTCAGGCAGGATTTACTAAGTGTAAAAGTATCCACAGAGTGATGGTTGGGGACAGGGCTTTTGAAGAGTATTGGGAGTCCCTTCTCTTTTGACACACTCCCAACTTGGATATAACAAATAATTTTAGTGATGGCCCATTACAGAGTGGTTTGATGCTGATCATGTTTTTTCAGTTTAAAACTAAGCCCTGTTATCTGCATAATGCTTCTTTTGGCCAGAGCCTGGTGCTCCTCCTGGGATCATTTGAGGTCCCACTAGGGGGACCTGTCCCCTAGTTTGAGAACCCCTGCTCTACATTGTATCTATTTTGCTCCACTGGGGACATGTTTGCTTCTTAATTACGGTGGGGCTCTAAGAATCTTGCTACATAGTAGTTTTTCTTTTCTACCAGAACGTGGTATGATTTTTCCTTTATACGTGAGCATTTAAATACCTATGTTTGATTGCAGTATACATATTTTTAAAATACTGAATATGAATTCTGACAACAAGGCCTATAAAGTGGAGGATGATGAAGTGTTTGAAAGAAACCTCTATGATTTGTTGGAGGTTTCAGTGGCTTGTTCCATACAAAACTCTATGTCCTACTCAACGTTCAACTGTATTGTTTTCGTTTTAGACCATAAAAGCACAAATATTAAAAAGATAAAATTAATGCTAAATTATACAAAGATATTTCAGATACTAGTTAGAAAATGGGTATTACATTCATAGCTATCACAACTAAAAATATTCGAAATCAAATTATCATCAGACTCCCAAAGACACAATTGATGCTCTAAAACTTTAACATTGATTAACCATACATCAGAATAATATCCAATGACTAATAACAGACTAACCACGTCCTAGAAAACATCATAGAATTACGAAGACTAATAGCTACTTTAAAAAAAATATCCAACCCTAATACCCACTTCCTCCGTGTATTAGCACTGCAAGTAAATCAGTGCTGCGCCTCATTTTTGATCTATAACTTCTTTAAAATTGGAATCAAAAGATCTCTCACCAGATGTTTATTATATTTGCAAATAAAATATAAAATGAAGCAAGGTTGGGGGGGGGGGAGTTTGTCACAAGGGCAACAACATATACTAGTAATATCATACTGGCCAAAGGCGAAGCAAAGTTTAAACCTAACTGACCCCAATCGAAACCTGGTGAGTAACATCCTTTCCCAAGGGTGACCTACACATTCCAAATAAGGCTCCAACCCAGGGCTCGTTTGGATCAATACATACTCCTTGAAGGAGTGCTTTACAAACTCAGTCAGTTCCCTGTCACACTCCCTGTCCAAACTTATTTAACGCATGTTGTCTCTGACATGGGAATAAAGTTGCAAGGGCAATTTCAAATACTTCGTCCCACTCTGCTGCTGGTAGCAAACTGTATCCTCAATATTCGGGCCTGGCATTTCCAGGTTTATCTGCTGGTTTGGGAGCACAGAGGCAGTAAAATGAGAGAATTGCTAAACCTGATGCCCTGTAATGATTCTAGTAATGAGAGCATTTTTAGATATGATGGCTTAAATCTGCATATTGATGATAACATCAGGTCAACAATAGGCCTGGGCTAAATAATGACGCCAGCATAATTGGCATAGTTTTGGTAATTTCGGGTAACAAGCTTTACACAAAATGACTGAGATTTCACCATTATACCACGTCGCGTAAAGATACTCTATTCGACTAGAAATTTAATATGAGATGTACAGTTGGGTAATTTTATTAGTACTACCAGCAGTGTTTTGTATGTGAGTAGCACTCCGGTATGTGTGTATGTATGTGGCCCTCAACAAACATTTCAGGTCAATTTTGTACCCAAGCAGACTGCTCAGTGCAAAACTACAAATCTGAATGTGAGTGGCAGTGTTGAATGTGAGTGGCAGTTTCTTTAAGGTAGGCAGTCTATAAACATTTCAGATTTTTCGAGCATGAACTACAAAGCTGAACACAAGATGTAGTGTTTTGAACATGAGCGCCCAAAAATCAAATCACAAATACAGTTTTGAGTTTTAAGCCTTACGGACTATTCAGGTAATTTTTTGAGGGCAAGATGCATTTTGTGTAATTACTCGTAGTTTAGCATAATTCTGTGGTACTTTCTCACGATTATGCTACAGCAACTTAGGCAAGTTTTGCACACCCTCAGTCAAAAGTTCTCACCCATAATTTTTAGATGTTTGTTGGTTCAGCCAAGCAGCCTTTTGATTATCAATGTTTATTTAACTTGTATAATGATAATGTATATCATGATGATCGCAATGAAAATAAATGCAAGACAAGGTTACTACTGTGGATGGAGGATATCCCCTTGTATGACCCTGGGTTGTTCAGCACCTAAATTCCTCTGAGTTTTCTCCACCTATATATGTGGAGAATTATTTCTAATCCAGGAATATGACTTCTATAGGTAGGCAACGAGATCCAGGATGAAGGTGGGATGTCCCTGGCTGACTGTAGCAAATAAGGAACCCCAAAATAGTTCCGTTTCTAAGTAGAGGAGAAAAGACCCTAGAATAGGAGTGGCGAGAGTCTGAGCATCATGCCAAGACAAGCCTTTGGAAAACCTGGGCCCAATAACCCATATTTTATGTCTAGCAGTACAAGTAAAATGTTCCTCGGAACCTTCTGATGTAATTTCTAGTTGGGCTCAGTGAGCTCTTTCCTGAGGAATGCTAATTCACAATCATCATATCAAATCAAATCCAATCCAATCCGTATTTGCATAGTGCATTTTATCACCCCAAGGAGTATCCAGGTGCTGGGGGTGACACTATGAGCTGACTACCTCTCTTCAAAAAGCCCGGTCTTGAACTTCTTCGTGAACATGGGGAGGGAAGGAGTGGTTTTAAGGTAGAGAGGGAGGTTGTTCCAGGCTTTGGTGGTGAGGTACAAAAGAACAATGGACTAAACCCAGATCTGTAACTGGGGTTGAGTGTTTGAAAAGTTTCAGCACTCCGTACATCATCCTTTTGTGTTGCTAAAGTTGTCTTAAGTGGGAAGGGTATGCCCAGATGTGGGTCCTGTGCTCACTGTGCCACTGGATTCAAGCTAGCCTGGCTGATGAAGAATTTCTACCCTAAAACCAGTCCTAGGATGCTTGTTTCTGGTCAAGGTAGGACTTGGCCTAGCAGTTTGGGCTAGCCTGTCTCAATGGAGAACAGGGGCAAGACTGACTTGCATATGGCTGGTTCCAAACTGGGGTGGCATGGTGAGCAAAAGAACAATGGATTAAACCCAGATCTGTGACCGGGGGTGAGTGTTTGAAAAGTTTCAGCACTTTGTCAATCATCCTTTTGTGTTCCTAAAGTTAAAGGATTCAGAAATAGATCAGGAAAACCATGGTCTGTTTTATGTGGGTGGTTACAACAGAGCAACATGAAAATATGTTCAGCTCTTCGTCTCCCTAGACAAGGCCCATTCCTCCATGGCTACATATTTTGGGGGTCGGGTCTCTTCTAGGGCAGGCAGATCTAGGGGTCATTTTGCCAAGAATGAGTATTATTCCCACTGACCCTACAAAGATGAGGGGTAGGTTAGCTCTCCATGCCCAAAATTGATTAAATATTTTAAACAACACGGGGGGTTTGCAAAAGGTACGTGGCTTTCAAATAGATTCTAACTTATATCTAATTCAGCACAGGTTTCCAAACCTGATTCATTTTTCTCAGGAGGGAAATGATTTAATTTCCACCAAGGTGAAGGAATTGCTTATGAAGAGGGCAAAAGAACCCATTGCTAGCAACATTTTTCTAGACAGAGAAAGGAAACAAATTGCCCTGTAATAAATCTGAAGGATTTCAACCAGTTTGTGTTGTATTGTCACTTCAGGATGGAAACAATAGATTACCTCAGTGATGGTCTTCTTCCCAAGAGTTGGAAATGTGGTTGGACTTGAAAGGCACCTATCTTACAGTCCAAGACTTTCAACCCAAAGGAAACTCCTACAGTTTCTTTGGCAGGAGCAAGCCTTCAGGTTTTCCTTGTTTCCTCTCTGTTTGTCTTGGTGTTCACCTAAGTTACTGAAGCCTCTTGTAACAATGCTCTGAACTCGGAAACTCAGGAGATCATCTTTTTCGATGAAATGATCTTCTTGACTCAGGAGAAATAAATGTTGTTAAACCAATTGCAGAATGCAAAGATTTGATTCAGTCCTCAGCCTTCATTGTAAATTTAGGGAAATCAGATCTATCCCATCTCAAAAGATTGAATCCTGAGGTTTATGGTAGAATTATAGATAGGGTTCCTTTTATCACCAGTAACACAATTTAATTTGATCAAAAAAAGAACTAAAAGGAATTATGGTGGTCATTACGACGCTGGCGGTGAAGACCACTGCATTATGAGAAAGGTGGTTTGGCTACAGCCAAACCACCTCAATGCCGCCAGAACCACCAGGGCGGTTGGACCGCTGGGCCGGAGAGGAGCACCTCCAGCCCTGCAGCAGCCGTGAGACCGCCGGCAGTATTATGACCCAGCAGACCGCCAGGCTTTCCGTGGCAGTCGCACCACCACGAAAACCCTGGCGGTAACGCACATGGCGACAGGAATCTCCATTCCTGTTGCTGGCACACACTCTCCATGTGCACATACATGCACACACTCCCTCCCCACTTCCACGCACATGCAAACACCTTCCCCCCCCCACTTCCACGCACATGCAAATACCTTCCCCCCACTTACATGCACGCACCCTCCCCACCCAACCGCACACAACAATACACACACCCCCACTTGCATTGACACATACACCCCCCCTCTGCAATCATGCACCCCCCACTGCATCCATTTACGCACTCCCCCCACTGCATCCATTCACGCACTCCCCCCTCCGCATTAATGCACACGCACTCCCGCTCCACATTCATGAACACACCCAGACACCGCATCCATTCACGCACCCAAACAACCCATTCGCACACATACCCTCATTCGCACACATACACACACCGACACCCCCATTTGCACACATACACGCCCATATACACACACCCAGACACCCCCATTTGCACACATACACACACCCAGGCAACCCGATTTGTACACATACACGCACCCAGACACCCCTCCAAGCACCCAACAGCCCCCCCCCACCCCTTTCAGACTATCAACTTACCTTTTCCAGCGAGCTGGGTGTCCGGGAGGGCATAGGTCCGCCAGCACAGCACCGCTAACAGGACTCCGCCATGCCATATCACGTATTGCAATACAGCGGGCGGAGTCTTGTTGGCGTGGTGGTGCTGGTGGTGGAACTGCCTCTCTTGCTCCGTCGGCCAGGCAGACGGGGTCAGATTTCCACCCGTAAACAGGCGGAAATCCTACGTAAGTCAAAATATGGCAGTCTTCGGACTGCCAGCACTGGTGGTCAGTTGAGTTGACGGCAGCGGCTTCAGCGGTCTTGGAAAAAGACCGCCAAAGTCATAATGACCACCAAAGTATATTCAGATATTTTCTCTGCCATCTAGCAAGACTGGTGGGTCTACTAACATCCTCCATTCAGGTGATATTTCAGGGTCCCTTTTATTGTCAGGCTCTGCAGCTCCTAAACAGAAGGCATATACAAAGAAGTTTAACCTACAAAGTGCCTTTAGATCAAGTGGTCTGGGACGAGATGGTCTGGTGCTTGGCTCAAGTAGATGTATGGAACAGTCAGGCCATTTTTCTAGCATCTCCATATATAAGAATGAGATGCAGATCTCTGGGATTGGAGTGCCCAATGTGGCAGCTTCTCTACTGCAGGAAGATGGTTAAAGAAGGAGTTGTTACTGGTTATCAATTGTTTTGAGCTACTTGCAGGCTCTTTTCTGATCAGAAGCTTTATGAACAGCTATGTCAATTGTGCAAAATTGCTGCCTATGGACAGTTTAACCTCAGTAAGGAACATCAATCGTATAGGTGGGACCAAAATCGAACCTATTAGAAGATCTTTCCAAGTCCCTATAGAAGTTCTCTCTTCATCAGGGAATATAATTGATAGTGCATATCTTTTGGGTGCCTGCTATACAGTGGCAGATTGGACCTCGAAGATGGCAGCAATTGGCAGCTGCATCCTTGGATCTTCATGGCCGTGACAAATTTTGGGGCCCTTTTGTGGTAAACTTTATCGCCTCCCAATTATCAGCACAACTACATCATTTCTTCAGTTGGAGACTATCCCCAAAAGACACTGGCAACAGATGATTTTACGCAAATTGGTCTTGCAACATGTGTAAATTTTTCCCCCACTTGTGACATTACCAAGAATATCAAGGTGTCTTCTAGAGATCAGAAGTTTAGGAGCATGGGTAGTCATGGTAATTCCTCTAACTAGAAAGCAGCCTCAGTATCCTTCCCTGCTAGAGTTGTCATTCTATTTTATTCTGTTACCAATCATTCGGCCGATGTTGATGAACCCAGAATGACACTATCACAATCTAGACCTTAGTGGTCCCTGTTTAGTACAACTTTGAATGTTATTACTTATTGTCCGTTAATTCAGGCCCTATGAAGCAAAACAATATTGAACTATAGGTCAAAAGTTGAGATAAAGAAATAGACAAAAGTAAGATAGAGAAAATATTTGGTTTGACATTCATCTTGTAATGTAGGGGTCCTGGGTAATGGCCTACTTTGCCTACACCTTCAAACAGGTCTCGTTCTCGCTGGTGTATGGAAGAAAGTCCTATGGAAAGAAATGTCTTCTCATTTTGTTATTTCTTATCGTCTATGGCATCTCAATAAAATCATATCATGCAAAAATGGGTACAGATCAGCCATTTCAGTGGTGCATCTGAAGGTGGACAGTAAGCTGGCAGGTGAACATTCCCTAGTGTGTAAGTTACTACAGGAATTTCGTATTCAAATCTACCAATGCCTTGCTACACTTCGATGTGTGATGTCAATTTCGGTGTTACAATTGTTTAATTCCTGACAGATAATGATCAACTAGCATTGAAAAAGTTATCTGCTAAGCTTGTGGTGTTATTACACTTGATATCTTTTTGAGGGTTTCTGATGTTAGAACAGAAGGTACTACCTCTATGCAGTTTTTCCAAAATGGAGTTCATTTTCAACAAATGTTTTTACGTGTGGTGAGATGTATTAAGCAGTATGTGCAGGTGACCGAGGACTTGAGAACGTCATCTACTTAGTCAGTACTTTGTATTCGCAAACCTTACTTTTCAGTTTCATTTACACTTGGTCACTTGTTAAAGAGATAATGTTGTTTACCAAACCTGCTAGACTTGTAGGGGCGGGGCAGTACTTGCACGGGTACTATCACCTTTTCATTTTTTATTGCTGTGCATGTGTAGGAGTTTGGTCAGTTTTGACATCTTTAGTCACTTTTTTAGAAAAAATATATATTTTTTAAGATATGAGGGATAAACTAACATACATGTTGGAATATCAAAAATCTGATACACTTGAGCATTTGAGAGTTGAAAACATACTTTTCGGTGTGCTACTGAATAAGTGACAGAAAAATAGTAATCAATGCTCAATGTGAACACTGTTCATTTTCAATGGGAGTATTTATGACTGATTATTCACCTAAACATCTAATACATAACGAGTAAGCAGAAGTGGTAGCAGAAAGGTAGCTAAGGAGATATTCTGTTACAGAGAAGATAGAAATCTTTTTCTAAAAGTCTGCTAATATTCCTAGATAAATTGCATGTCTTAAAAATTATTTGGAAGAAATCCATCCAGTCTGGTAATCGGCATGGAAAAGAAACTTATTTGGTCTTCACAGTATCCAAAACCAAGCCATAAAATGCCAAATATTATTCTTTTCATGAATTGTTATCCAGTTGTGATGGTCCATCCGCTATACTAGTGAGATCAAAACGCCGCCAGTGGGGGTACCTGGACTGCTACCGAGCCTTCCAGATTAGCTTGGATGAGCGTGGGGGTTAAAAGATAGTTAGAGGTGGGCATCCCTAAGAAGAGGCCATGTATACGGGAACCATAATGAAGATTACATGGTGTACCGAGAATAATTAGATTGTTTACAAAATAGGATTTGGGAACAAGGGAGACCAAAGTAAACTAAAGGAGGCCAGCGTCCAGACAGATGCTTTGGGAACCAGTTGAAAGTGCTGTCAGCTTTTGTTTGCCTTTATATGAATGAATATAGGTAGCTCATTATTATATTGTAACTATTGATATAAATAATCTTAATGCTTATCAACTTTGGATGGTATAACTAACCATTGGTCTGCAATAGAAGCTGCTGCTATGGCCCCCTGGCATCTTATCATTTTTAAAAGTTAATTTATTCATTCATCAACACAGATGCAACAGCTTCATGTATTGCCCACTCACGGGATATATTTGTTCTTCTCTGACTTTCCACACGTCCTGCAGCCTCCCTTCTGGATCTTTCAGTCTCCAGTGCACCACGGTCGGCTTGAAGAATGGTTTTGGTCGGGGTCATGTCCAAGTTAGTCTTGAGGAAACATAAATGTCATATTACACAAGTGTAAATGAATTCAGCATTTCTTTTGTTGATGCTCAGCTCCTCCTTTCCCCTGCTGACTACTCTCATGCTTTTCTGTAAGACACAGAGCTTTCTTCTTACAGTAGTTCTTCTCTGTCGTAATCTAACTCACTCAATGTATTATTTCCAACCCATACTCTCAAACAGCCGCCTTTCAGAGGCTGATCCTTTTTAAGGACTAATTAGACATCATTGTATGTACTTTTTTGGTTTAGCATCTTGAAAACAATTTATGCACGATCTGTTTTACCAGGGAGTTGAATACTGTCCCTCATTGGGTCCAAGTGGTTATCCATTGGACCTTTCTTTGATTGTTGTAGATTTGGGGCAGTCGGAGGGGTGGACTTTGAGAGGGATATGAAGGCAGTCATGCAGGAAGGTGCCTCTCTTTGAGTGTTAAGAGTCTATCACGATGTGATCTGTTCAACCCTGTCCCTCCCACTGAAGGCCAGGCTCACTGGTTGGTACACTTGAATTCAGATATCGAGGGTCTTATTTAGGGAAGGGCGAGTTATCCACCAACTTATTTAGGAAAGGGCAAGTTGTTCACCATGCTGCTGGCTTGGCATAACTCGTTTGCATTTTCTTTTCACTCCATTTCTGCTTAGGCAGGGTATTTTCATCGAAAGGGTACGGTCCTGCAGGATGGGAGTATTCACAGCAAAATATCAATGCAAGGCAGACTGGTATGTCATGCCATTCTAATGTATATGATCTTTGTTTTTCAGAAGCAAACACCCAAACTTAGATTTGTTTGTGAGAAAAGAAAGGAGCTTGACATGCATGAGACTTCTCTCTGAGTCACTAGCACAGTTGCTTACTACGTTGCCTCACATGGGAGTTCCAGGCATGAAAAATGGACAACACCTGTCCTCTGTACGGTAGGTCTTCTAACGTGAATTAGTTGGTGCCAGATAAAGGTTTCTGTCTGAAACGAATTAGTCTCTCCACCTATAAATGGTGAAGGCTAATTCGTTTTGGCACAGTCTGAAAACTGCAGATTTAAAGCAACTCTCCCCTCCACCAAACCCTAAACTGCCCCCCATGTAAGTATATGTGAAGTGGTCCCTCCTTCATGCAGCTTGTCATTCATCAGAAAACTCCCTCTGGTCTGTGTCATAACAACAGATACATATACCAGTGCTGTAATAATTGTCTAGATCTGAAGGCATTTATCTACATTTTCCCTTTCATTTCAGGAAAACACCAATCAGGTACTGTGAGACAATATATTCGTCATCCATTATATAAAAAAGTATTAACTTTTACTTTTCTAGCCTGTTTAAATTGAACGATGTATTCCCCCTGGTACTTTCTCTCCTCTAACAGACTTATGTCCTTATGTTCCTCAAACACAGGTTCTGTCTAGGAAGCTGGGTAATCCATGATACTGCTTCCTCTACTCTTTGCAAAGGGTGAATTCTCAGGCCAAGCCTAGGCTCTCCCTAAATCTGTGATCTTCAAAGGTGCAGAGTGCACAGGCTAGACGGAGAGGAGGACCGCCTGCTGAACGCAGCTGCACCGGAGGTCGGATTCTCCAAGGCCTGGGGGCGGCGGGTGCAGTGGTCTTTGAAGCTTCGGATATCTTCATCCGGAGCGTTCACTGTCACTTCGGTCCTCGGGATTCTCTCTGCAGGAGTCGTTGTGGAGGAGTGAAGTGGTCAACCCAGGGTGGGCACTTGCTCACAATCACCTGGGGACTCTCTCTAGCTGGTTGGGCCACCTGGTCATCTACTCAAGGCGTCGGGTGCAGGATGGTCAGGACTCACAGATCCGGGGAGGCTCTGGAGTCCCTTGGTGTGGTCCTTTGGGATGCAGGGCTGTCCTGGAGCTTGGCAGAGGTTGCTGGTCACTCTGGATGCGTTGCTTCTTGTTGCAGGTTCTTTTAAGCAGGAAACAGGCCAGTAGGGCTTGGGCTGAGTCAGTTTGCATCTTCCTTCTTCTCTGCTGGGGGTTCAGCTTAGCAGTCCTTCTTCTTTCATGTCAGGTCACCAGGATTCTGGTTAGCTGGGTTCAGGGGGGCCTTAAATCCTGGATTTAGGGACATTTTAGGAGTCAGAGGGCAGTATCCAATGGCTACTGTCCCTGGGTGTGGCTACACCCATCTTATGTCCACTCCCTTTGGGAGGGGGACACAAATTTAACCCGGAGAGGGGTGCCATGTCGACTTTGCCTTTTCTTCCCACCAGCCCACACAAGCTACAAAGGCAGTGTGCATGTGCTTGGAGAGGGGTCCCCCAGGGTGGCATTATACATGCTGCAGCCCTTGAGAACCTTCCCTGGCCACAGGGCCCTGGGTACCACGGGTACCTTTTACAAGGGACTTAACTGTGTGCCATGGGTGTGCCTATTGTGAAAACAAAGGTACAGATTTTGGGAAAGAACACTGGTGCTGGGGCCTGATTAGCAGGATTCCAGCACACTTTCAATCAAAGATGGCATCAATATCAGACAAAAGTGGGGGGTAACCATGCTAACAGTGGCACTTTCCTACACAGAGAGACTCCCATAACCCTGGTCTAACACATGCACAGTCTGGGGTCTTTCTACCTCTTAAAGATGGTCCGAGATCATCTTTCCTATCCTTACAAAGCCAATAAACCTGATCACTTCTGGAGTCATTTTACATATATAGGATTAAACCTTGCCTTCTGTACTCACAGGATGAACAGTTATCTCTTTTTTAGGCTCACACAGGATGATTGTCACCACATCTTCTCATACTCACACAGAATGGGAGCTTGTCTTCTCATTGTTCCCCTCACACAGGAGATGGCCTTACCGCCTCATGGTAAGGATGAGACCTCATTGTACTCCTCAGACAGGAAAAAAACATTGCCTCCACATATTACATATACAGTGACCTTTGCTCAGCTTGGCCTATCTCTGATTCATCCACCTATCGTTGAGGTGACTATACTTTACCTCCCTATCACCTGCCCATACTCCCCGCATCTACCATACTAGAAGTGGGGGACACTCCTCCCACATTGCATCAAAGGCCTAGAGCAGCCTCCCCACACAACTCTGGACCATAACTTCACTTCTGGAATTCCGAGGGGCCTTCAAGAAGTGGCTGTTTGAATGAGCCTCCAGGAGCTGCAAGTGCCTGTATACCCTTTTGGGTGATTAACGCACTTTAAAAATCCCAATTGATTAATTCCTCTCCCCTCATAACATAATTTAGATTTCCATAGCCTGATGGGTAGAAAATCTGGATTTTAATAAAGACACGGAGGCCAGAATTATGCAATCTCCTTTTATTGGCCGCTCAGAGCAGCAACAATAGAGTAAGAACTTAGAACACTTTAAACATCCCAAAGGACTATGAGGTTCAGCAACCAGCAGCCATCTTCCTTCTTTTGGACGCTGCAGGCAAGATAAACCCAAAACAAGAATTATTGATCCAAAACTGTTCCAAAGGCTCAGCCACAACAAATTGGAAAAAAACATTTCAGGAGCACTCCTAGTCTGAAAGAGAAAGAAGTTACAACTCACCAGGGAGGGTAATGAGGTGGGATAATCCTAACCTCCGTGTCTTTAATAAAAATCTAGATTTTCTGCCCATCAGGCTGCGGAAAATCTACATTTTATGGCATGACACAGAGGCTAACATAATGCAACTTTAAAGTGCTGTTAAAACATTATCAATAACATTTACCACAGGTTTAAAATAACAAATAACAGGTTTTAAACATGTTTTCATTTGACCAATCTGCGGCTCTTGAGATATCCTGCAGGATGAGACCCAAACAAGGGCCTTTGAAGAAGATGCAGCCCTAACAGAATGCGCTCCAAACCTGCAAACACCCACGCCAGCCTCACTCATGACCTCTTTCACCCATCTTTGCAAGGTATGTGGGGAGACGGCTTTATGAGGCCATCTGTAGGAAGTACGTAATTGAGCACTATGATTCCTCAAACACGTAGTCCTCCTCTCATATTCTTTCAAACACTGAACCACACAGAGAGTCCCATTCGAAACACAAAATGGATAAAATATAGATGTAAATTCTGTTTTTGTTCACCTCCTTAGGTAGAAGCAAACACCCTTCATTTGATAAGCTCTAGTAGTACTATATAGAGCCCTTACATTAGACGTTCTTCTGAATGAAACTAAACAAAGTAAAACAGTCAATTTATAAGATAAAAGTTTGAGAGATAGAGGACAATTGGCGCCCCAACTTACCAGAGTTTTTTAAGAACTGACCAACATCCCACAAAGATAAATATTTGGGAATTGGGAGTTTGAGGAATCGCATACTGCGCATAATCGTTTTGGTTAGTATATTCTGTCCTACAGAGACACCATCCACCAAGCAATGACCAGTAGCAGTCGCTGAGCGATAAACATTAACTGTTCTATAAGAAAAATCTGAGCCAAACAACCCAGTTAGAAAATTAATCACGTGGGCTATATCTGCTGAAACAGGATCCTAATCCTGGTGAACACACCAACAAATCTATTTTTTCCAAGCCAGTCTTTAGCCCTCATTACTACTTTGGCGGTCTTTTTACAAGGCCACCGAAGCCACGAGTGTCGAAAGACCACCAGTGCTGGAGGTCTTAACACCGCCGCCTTACGACTGCTGTCAGATTTCCGCCTGAAATTGGGTGGAAATCTCACCGCATTCATGCTAGTGGTCATCGGGGAAGAGGCGGTTTCACTGCCAGCACCACCATGCCAAAAGGACACCGCACTTCCTATTACAACCTGCAATGTGGTGTGGCAGTGTCCTGATGGTGGGTGCTGCTGGGGGTGGAAGCGACGGGACCTGTCCCCTCCCAGATGACCTCCTCGACGGACCAAGTAAGTGACAGTTCGACAGGAGAGGGGATGGGGAGATGTATGCGTGTGTGAGCGTCGTGAATGCAGGGGGAGGTGGGTGCATGTATGTTGGTGAATGCGGATGGATGGTGTGAGTGCATGTGTGCGGTGTGGAAGGGGGGAGTGAATGGGTCTATGCGGTGCGGAGGGGGGTGTGAATGGATGCATGTGGGGAGAGGGGTGTGAATGTGGGTATGCGCTGGAGAGGGGGAGGGCGGGAGTGAATGCGTGCGTGTCAGCACTGTTTAGTTATGTATGTCAGTGTGAATGGGTGTATATGTCTCATTTGAGTGGGTGAGTGGGGATGTGTTTGTGTGTGAGTGCATGCGTGTAGGTATGTGGAAGTGTGTGTGCGTGTATCCTGGCGACAGGAATGTTTATTCCTTTCGCCAGGATGCAAGATTGCTAGCTTTTTCTGGCGGTGTGACCGCCAGAAAAATGCTGGCGGTGTCCTGCGTCACAATACTCCTAGCAGTATTACGGCATCTGCTGTGCTGGAGGTGCTCACCTCCTGTCCGGCGGACAACGGAAAAGTGGCGGGACAGGCGGAGTATCAGCAGTTTGGCTTCGGCCTAGCTGCCAATCTTGTAATTTGGTGGTCTTCACTGCCGACCCATCGATGGTGAGACCGCCACCGCGGCCTTGGTGGTCTTCGGACCACCAGGGTCATAATGAGGGCCTATATGTTTTCCTGCTTCCCGATGCCCAGGATTCTGATATAAGCTTGAAAGCTTCTGCCGAAAGACCTGGGATTTTCCATTGTCTCCCGAAATCCTCCAGGCCATCAAGTCTAGAAGTCCCTGCTCTATTAGGGGGTGATAGTCTCCTTCCTTGCCTAGAATTACCTCTCTGAAAATATGAATTAGAAGGGGAAAGTCTACTGACATCTCCATTGATATTGGAAACCATGCCTGATACCTCCAACTCGGAGTTACCAATGCAGCTGTCCTCCCGCACTGGGATAAATGTAGAAGCACTTTGGATATCAAAGCAAAGGGAGGGAAGGTGTACGGAGCTAGGCCTTTCCAATCTTGTGGGAAGGCATCTATTTCCCAAGCATCTGGGTCCTGTCTCCAGCTGAAGAATTTCAAAATCTGAGCATTCAGTCTGTCCGCAAAGAAATCTACACCAAAGGGACACCATTTCCCTTGAATACTCAGGAATATGTCTCTGTTCAACCTCCAATTGCTGGAGTCTTGAAAATTCCTGGATGACCAATCCGGCCTACCATTGCTTAGACCAGGAATATGTTCCACCACTACATAAATATTCTTGTTCAAACAATAATTCCAGAAATCTTTGGCTAGATCCAACTTGTTGACATACCTCACTCCGGACATAACAGGACAATTCACCATTCCCCGGGTAAAGCAACGAATTGTCAATGAACCTGCCAGCAATTCTAAGCAATTGATATGTAATCTCCTCTCAAGTCAACCAACGACCACCCAAGAATGAATTTCCACATCTCGCTCCCCATCCTTCCAAACTCACATCTGAATCTATCACCAAGGCAGGTTCTTTCCCAAAAATCGCTCTGCCATTCCAACGCGCCACATTTTTGAGCCACCACTCAAATTCCTCCACACATTTTTGGTCAAGAGATATCATCTGAGAATAAGACCAATTGGTTCCTGACAATTTGGCCTTCAGTCTCTGAAGGGCTCGGTAATACAGGGGGCCCAACACCTTCCTCAACTCTTTCCTCAATCGCTTTAGCTTTTCTCTTGGCAATCTCAACTCTCCTTGAACCGTATCCACAACAAACTTGAGGAACTGAGTCTCTTGGCTCGGAGTCAGGGATGATTGTTTTGTGTTTATAGCGAAACTCAGATATTCAAGTAACTCTAGAGTCATCTGAGTATGTTCTGTGACAACGTCTGGGAATTGACCCATAAATAGAATGTAATCTAAGTAAATTACCAGTCTCACCTCACTTGATCGTAGCCAGGTCACCACTTGGTGAAGAACCTTGGTAAAGCACCAAGGTGCTAAAGAGAGGCCGAATGGGAGAATGCGGATTTGCCACAGTTTTCCCATCCATCTGAACCCGAGGAACTTCTGGTGCAGGGCCAAATGGGTATAGTCAAGTATGCTTCTTTTAGGTCTAGTCTTGTTAAACAGTCTCTTTTCCTTAGTATGTCCTTTAGTAGGTGAATACCCTCCATTTTGAAATTGTAACATACTATCTACTTGTTGAGACTCTTTAAATTTATCACCGGTCGCAGACCTTTGTCTTTCTTTTTGACCAAGAAAATGTTTCTGATGAACCCGAAGTCCCCATCTGTGTCATCCCGGATGGCCTCTTTTCCCAACAATTCCTGAACCTCTTGGGTCACCAACCTGGAGTCTTCCTCCAAAAAGGAAGTTTCTTGGGGAGTGATTGTTTGAACCGGGGTATCTAAAAACTCCAGTTTGTAATCCTTGACAGTTTCTAGAATCCAAGGGTCCCTAATCAGTAACACCCAATTCTCACAAAACTGGGCTAAGCTGCAACCCGCCCTTATAGGGATATGTGAAAGGTCTTGGAAAGCCCCTATCTGAAGAAAATCCTCTTGATCTCCTATCTCCTCTAAAGGGTCTGTTGCGGATCTTCTGTCTTTGAGGATAGAATCCCTGGAAGGATCCAGAAGGTGCTTGTCCGAACTTCGAATATCCCAAATAGGGCCAATAACTGGTCTGTCCCCAGCCGGGGAACAAACCCTGCACTCTCCCGACCCTGACAAAAACTTTGTCTTTGAATACTTTTTTTATGTCTGTTTGGGACTTTTGGATGGAGCTAAATACACCCACGTACTTTGCCATATCTTTGATAAAGTCGTCCCCAAAGAGGTGACCTTGTGAGGAGGGTCCTCCTTCCTTATTAGCCAGTTCTTTTAGTTTAGGATCAATTTTTAGAACAATACTCTTTCTTCTCTAAGTAGATACAGCCATATTGGCATTGCCCAAAAGGCAAACCGCTCTTTGCGCCCACTGGCGTAATTATTTGGGGTCCACTGGAACATCATTCATATAGCCCTCTTCAGCCATCTCAAACATTTTTGTTAAAAGACCATTGATGTCCAAAAGACGGACTTGCCAGAATTTGAAGCCTCTATCAAGGCCTTTTCTGGGGTCTTTCCCACTTGTCCTGATAAATGCGACCACCTTAGCATCTAAATCAGGTGTTATAGTAATTATATTTGGGAGAGAGGGTCGTGGATATTCAGATCTCAATCGAGACCTCACCTCTTTAGGAATTTCCCTTCTCACCCAAAAGGAGCTATAATCTGCCACATGTTTAGAGGGAGCCCACTCAGGAGAAAAGGGGTGATTTATCAAGAGGGGGATCAAACATTTCGTGACCCAGAGGGTCTAGTATACCCATATTTTAACCTGAGGCCCTAGACGCCTCTTCTGATGTTCCCATGTCCCTGAACTCCAAACTCTCCGGTTCGGAATCAAACTGAGATGTGTAACAAAGGTAACTTTCCGGGTTGGAGTTGCTATCACTGTAAACAGGTACGGGAACATTCGGGCCTTCATACTGGCCATCCACGGTGCCAGTAGCACTAAGATCAATGTGACCACCAAATTGTGCAGTCAGGACCTGCCAATTTAGATTTTTTTACTTTTGGTGTTATGGTCAGCCCCCGAGATTCTTTTTAATTTGTGGTTTGGTAGAAGATTCTGAGTGTTCACTATCTTTAGAAAATGTATCATTTTTAGCCAGGATCTCAATCTTTTTTTAGTAATGGTCTCATTAGCTGACCTAGGGCATCACTGAACATCCCTTTAAGCCTTTGTTGTAATTTCTCCTCTAATTGGCTCTCAAACATTATAGTTCAAATTATATTACTATAATAATTATATATAAACAAAAGGATATTAATCCTCCTAATACATTTTCCTTTAAGAGGAAGACAAGGGAAAACCGAAAGGAGGGCGTAAGGGACTTTTCTTTAATCTCGAAGGGGGAGTGAGGGAAAGAAACAGCAGTTAATCCTTGTTTGAAGGTCCAGATAGAGCGAGGGGGAGCCAGCGGCATAAACTGGGTCAACTCTCAGAAATTAAATGGCGAGGTAAGAGGCAGGTACCGGAAGTGAGGCGAAGCGCCGGTCAGCCAATGGATTTTAGAAGGCATTGATAACGTGCGTTTCAGTATGAATACAGCGCATGGCTGATGTGCTGGAGCGTCTTGCCGCGAGGAAGAGGGGACGCATGCTTACCTCAAAAGCAGAGTCGTCTTCTCTGAATTGCTAAGGCGTGCGCAAGCGCGCGTGGTCTCATTGCCGACACGCCCTCTTCCCGAGGCAGCAACGGAGGGGAGAGATGCACCGAGATGCAGGCGCATAGTTCAAGACAGAGCAAGCAATGCGATTTCACAGCGCTGGGGCAAACAAAGCTAACGAAGCCAGGAAATCACTGTGGGAAGGGCAAATAAGCACCCGAGTGTAAAGCACCGAGTTAAAAGCTAATAGTAACGGCTATATAATATTAAAAGGAAACCAATACCACAGTAATATTAAATGGACAGGAGCACACAGGAAAGAATAATATACAAATACATAGCAGTAAACACGTTAAATAAACATAATATAATAATTTATAGACATCAATAAATGCTAGCAGAGGTAATAGTAATCAAAGGGTAGAGAGGTACTTATCTTGTGAGCAGCAGCAACAAAAGCAGGAAATGGCTACTGGTTGCTGAACCTTATAGTCCCTTGGAGTGTTTAAAGTGTTTTAAGTCCTTACTCTATTGTTGCTGCTGTGAGTGGGCAATATAAGGAGATTGCATAACGTTAGCCTCCATGTCATGCCATAAAATCTCCCATCCACAGGTGTGCATGCTCTACACACACATACACTCGTAACTCAGCAGACCACAGACCCTATTAATTGGCATAGCAAGAAACTTGATGCAATCTTGGCAATAGATTATATCTCTGTAAATCATATTCCTCATATTACTTTTCATATAGATTTTTCGCTGCTTGTTGAAATCTAATGTGCCTAGTTTGTTCAGCTAGTAGTGTTGCTATACATTCGACCAGGTGTTGAAAAAACGGGTAAAATGGTATGGGTGCTATGAAAATCTTACATAAAGTAAATTCACCTTGTTCTCAGTTTGTGGTGGTGGCCATGATGCAGTGACCAAAGCCTTACTTCTTGTTGGCTTGGCCTCCCAACTCCTCTGGTCACTTCTAAGAGACCTTTGCACCGGGCGTCTCAAGGAGGGTGTGCCATCTGCTCCACCTACAGGTAACGACATTCAATGGAAACATTTTGTGAACTCAAGTGTAGACCGAAAGTCAATTTCCTTTTTTCTTGCTCCTCTCCCCTCTTGCATGAGTCTCACCCTCCTCTCTGTCTATACGCCTTTGAATATCTTCCTCTCACTGTGATGAAAGTGTAATTTTCTATTGTTGGTTCATCCCATTTCATCGTCTAAAATACATAAGCCACTCTTAAGCCAGACTTTGACTGTTCACTCACCTTGCTCTCTCCCCTTTGTTCTCCTCTCCGTGGTTCTGTGCCTCACCCCATACACAAAATATTGCCCGCCCCCGGGGTCCCGTTCCATTTTCCTCCTACATTCTGAATCTGCTATTATGGAAGGGTTGCTTTTGGAAGTTTCTCTGACCATCTAGACTAATGCCTTAAATCGAGTCTTACCTTGACTGGGATAAGGGGATTTCAGAAACCGCTCTGGAAGCTCCCATCTCATAAAAGCCTGTGAAGAATAAGCAGAGATCAGACACTTAGAACAATACTAGGATGAGCAGATGGAGTACAGAAATTTGAAAGGAGGAGAGAGCGCTGAGTGTTACAATGACTCACGAATAAACAATGAAGTGATATCTGCAGCCAAATCTTTACAAAGTCACACTAGTATCAAAAAGCCATCAAACAATTAAGGCAAAAGATGATTATTGCCACTGAATGAATGCCCACCTTTGTTATACAAGGGCAAATGGCATTTCACGGAATAAAGTCAGGAAATATTTGGTAATGTGCCTTCCAATGGAGATAGGAAAAGTTGGACTTCGCAACAGAAAAAGGGACACCTTTTTTCATTCGGAGAGAAGCCCAAAGTTGTGGGTCCATGTTTGTGAGGTCCAACTGTGAAAAAAATTTGAAAAGACTGAAACTTCGTTGTGGGTATCCATGCATTGTGTTCAGTCAATCTTTGCAGTTTAAGTCCTGTCACTCTGCAGCTGCATGTCACCTCAGATACATGACAGCTCTATGATTCCTTTGATACGGGGGAGCAGTACATAACCTAGATATGTGGGATCTGCGTGTCCGACATGCTGTAGCTGCATGGGATCTGAGCTGAGTGGACGTTGTATCCCATCTGGATTATCCAGTAGATGTATTGCACCTGAAATATGTACTGCCATATAAGTGTATTTATTTTTGTCCACAGTTTAAATGTTTGTATTTATTAATATCTTACATTCCAAACTATTCAAGAAAGTATCCAGCTTCAAGGGAGTCATATTACAAACAATAATACAGACAATAAACATAAAAAAACATCATATCGCTTTTTTCCACTTTCAACCATGCACTGCTGTAAAACATAGCCAAATACATTGACAAAGCCAATAGCTCTCTCGTAGGTGAGATGTAATGGCTTTGTTAATACTTGTTTTCTTTAATGTGGCTTGTGGTCTACTACTAGATTGCTGACTGTGGCCCAAGGAGACGTTTCAGGGCCAAAGGACTTGTGTTCTAGCTTCACTTTTTGACCAAATAGAGTAATCTTTGCAGATCTTTCATTTATCTTTGTGTGGGATTTGTTAATGCACTATGACATTTATATGCAAACCCATGAGCTTCATAAATGAGTGGATTGCCTGACTTTTGTCTGTAATAACTGGACAATGTGCTCACTCATTGAAGGCACTGAGAAAGCTGTATTGAGGCATATCACTTCTGTGAATGGGACCAGACCAAGAAAGAATAGCTCAGGGCAGATGGGCAGGTCAGTTGTAGTACACATACTAGGTGTTATGAAAGCAGGGCCCACCTGTGGTGTCCTCTGTACCTATGCAGGTGTATAAAGATATGTGAAGAGGTCACCTCACCCACAGTTTGTAGTGGTATACATAATAATTGGTTACCTCTCCCTGCCAAGGTAGGGGAATGCCACCCTGAAGGACTCAAACAGTCCTGAGAATTTAGAATACATTTTATCTGGGTAAAAGCAGGGATTCAGATGTATTGTAAAAATATTTTAGGGTGCAATCTAAAGATTTTCCTTGCATTTAGTGGGAACCCTAGATATGTTTAAAAGGTTCTTTGCTGAATGTTTGATGAAAATAAATGCTTCATCCTTCCATGATGTCTCGCTAACATGTTTCTGCCAAATTGTGTGCCCAAGCCGGTACCCGGCCTTCTTCAGGTCTCCTATATTCGCTGCCTAGAATGACTTCATCAACACAAAAGGATGATGGACGGAGTGCTGAACAATGCATACACTCACCCCCAGTCACAGATCTGTGTTTAATCCATCGTTCTATTGTTCAACATGCCACCCTAGTTTGGACCCAGCCATATGCAAATCAGTCTTGACCCTGTTGGGAACAGTCCAGTCTGAACTGCCAAGCCAGGGCCTCCCTGGACCGGAAACAAGCATCCTGGGACCGGTTTCAGGGTATCACCCTTCATCAGCCAGGCTAGCTTGAATCCAGTGGCACAGTGAACAAGGGACCCACGTCTGGGCATACACTTCCCACTTATGGCAACTTTAGCAACACAAAAGGATGATGGACGGAGTGCTGAACAATGCATACACTCACCCCCCAGTCACAGATCTGTGTTTAATCCATTGTTCTATTGTTCACCATGCCACCCTAGTTTGGACCCAGCCATATGCAATTCAGTCTTGACCCTGTTGGGAACAGTCCAGTCTGAACTGCCAAGCCAGGGCCTCCCTGGACCGGAAACAAGCATCCTGGGACCGGTTTCAGGGTATTACGCTTCATCAGCCAGGCTAGCTTGAATCCAGTGGCACAGTGAACAAGGGACCCACATCTGGGCATACCCTTCCTACTTAGGGCAACTTTAGCAACACAAAAGGATGATGGACGGAGTGCTGAACAATGCAAACACTCACCCCCAGTCACAGATCTGGGTTTAATCCATCGTTCATTTGCTCACCATGCCACTCCAGTTTGGACCCAGCTATATGCAAATCAGTCTTGTCCCTGTTCCTCATGGGAACAGTCCAGCCCGAACTGCCAAGCCAGGTCCTCCCTGGACTGGAAACAAGCATCCTGGGACCGGTTTCAGGGTATCACCCTTTCATCAGCCAGGCTAGCTTGAACATTTTTTATTTCCATTCGGATTTTAAACTGGCACCCCAAGCACAGTGGATACTGTAAATCAAAAAACTGTGTACCAAGTGATGTGTGAAATTGATTCCCTTCAAAACTGTAAATATGGTGATGCATGTTTTGCAAATTCACAGATCACTATCACTTAGCTTATTTTATGGCTGGTTGCTTTTTCTGGTCACAACTTGGTGACACCTCCCTGTTGTCACAAGCTTAGAGGTGCAATAAATTAGGTTAGCAACATTTGGTAATTCTTTATCAATTTTCATCTCATAGGGCAATGCACGTCATTATCATCCACATAATTACCAATGGCCCACTTTGTATGGCTTGATTAGGTACTTATATATGTTTCACATACCGATCATACTGGTTTGACAGTAGCTGAGTCCATACAACCTTTTAGTTCAATCCTTGATCAGATGTCCTTAGAAGATAAATCCAGACCTGTTCAAAGTAGAGCAGTTTGGAATCCATGTTTTGGGTGTCTGGGGGTAGTTTTTCAATAAGATACCATTCAACTTCATTTTCCGGATGCTTTTTGTCTAGAAAGTCTCATATGAGCATGCAAACGAATTAACTCACAAACTCAGAGCCTCATTACGAGGCTGGCGGTCTTCAGACCGCCTGCCCCACAGTGGCGGTCAGGACCGCCGCTATTGTGGCAGTCCAACCACCAAATAAAGACCCTGGCACTCAGACCACCAGGGTTCCACCAGCACCACTGGGATCGGTAATCCTGACGGTGTGGCAGTGGCAGAGATCATAATCTGCCAGGACAGCGCTGCATGCAGCACTGCCATGCGGATTTAGACTTTGTTCTCCGCCAGCCTTTACATGGTAGATTCACCACCATGAAAAGGCTGGAGGAGAACAGGTACGGGGGCCACAGAGGGCCCTGGCACTGCCCATGCACTTGGCATGGGCAGTGCAGGGGTGCCCCTGCCCAGCACTGTCGCTATGTTCACTGTCTGCTGTGCAGACAGTGAACACTTTGGGAATGCTGGTGCACCCTGCGGGCTACAGCGTTGCCGCAGGCTCAATGCTGAGTCAAAGACAATGCTGTAGCGTGTTTCCTGCTAGGCCTGCGGGCCGAAACCGAGGTTTCCGCCCACCGTCCTTGCGGGAAACTCCTAAGAGGCCTGGTGGTGTGGTCGCCACGACGGCGGCAGCCACCCTGTCGGGAGCTTCACGGATATTCTTTCCCATCCGCCAAACTCATAATGAGGGCCTCAGTGAAAAGTTAAATGGGCACTGAACAATTCCTTGGAACAACTACTTCAAACATTTAACAAAACAGAGACCGATCACCTAATATGGATTACAATGCTTGGAATTCACTCCAGTCATGTAAAAACTACATTAATACGAACTAAAGTATCCTCATGACTGGATCATTCAAATATGCAAAAAACTATGTTCTCATTCAGATGTGGTAGGCATTTAAAAAATACCTTGTCATACAAGACCAAGAAAAGGTACATCACCACACACTGTAAGATCTTTATGCAGTTGTCCTACAGTAGCTGGTCATTTTCCCTGTGTACACTGCAATATTTGTCTAACTACAGAAATAGTAAAACAACTAGATCTCGGTCTCTGTGCACTATGGATCTCAACAAAAAAAAAAAAACACAGCAATTGTGATTCAAATAATGTCTGATATTATCATCTGCTTATGCAAACTTAATTATATTGAATGGCAACACGAAAAATCAAAACACGTATAAACAACTTTCTAGAGGAGGGGCATATTGAAAAGGACCTTGAACTGTATCTTAACGAAAAACTCGCTCTGGACACCAAAAATATGGATTTCAAACTGCTTTACTTTGAACAGCGCTGGATTTCTCGCCTTAGGGCATGTGACCAGGCATTGAACAGCAATGTCTTTTGGGCCCAGCTAATTTCAAACAAAGTAGATCAGTATGTGAAACATGTATAAGTACCCAATCAAGCCATACAAATTGTGCTCTTTGTCTCGGTCAGATTAACTTGACGTATTACAAAACACACATACTCCTGCTGACAAGGAGAGTTTTTAGCATGGCTACATAAACAATGACACTGCAACATTTAAGACATGGAGTTAAAATGACACCGACACCTTACACAATTATACCCCCATAAATATAGCCACCATGCCATAAAAACCTATTACTACATACCCTAGCTACCTTAGCAGGATGTTTGTACTCCATGATACAATACTGTCAATGTATATGACGTAAGTCTATCATGCCCACACAAAATCATAAAAAGAGGGCATTTGTTTTAGCACATGAAACATTTCTAGCAATGAGTGCTAAAATCAATCGGTAAACATTCAAATACACAACGTAAGCCTCCACACCAATAGAAAACAGTAAAAGCTACAGTACTCATCATGCATAGAGGAAGGAGAGGTTTGTCAGTGGCACTCAACCCTTGAAGAAGTAAGGGCCTTATAACAACTTTGGCGGTCGTAAAGGCAGACCGCCAACACCGTGGGGAGGATGCCACTATCAGATCGGTGGCACCCCAAGCGTATTACAATGTTCCCACCGGGCTGACCGACAGGAACATTGTATTACGCATTCCCACCGGGCTGACCAGCGGGAGTAGTTCTACAATATTGGCCTTGGCTCTTTAAGGGAGCCGGGTCCAATATCGTAGCTCTCCAGCGCCATCAGAATGCATACTGGATGCAAAGCTGACAGTGCGCATTCCGAAGGTGCTGAGCAGAGGGTCCACTGCACTGCCCATGCAGGGGCAGTGCAGGGCTCCCCTGTGCCCCCCAGCACTTGCTTTCCCACCAGCCCTCTCATGGCAGGGACCCCGCCATGAGAAGGCTGGCAGACAGCTGAGTTGTTATCAGCCAGGCAGAGCTGAGTTCAGAGCCGCCCTGGCTGAGTACAACTCAGTCCGACCCCCAGGGTCATAATGTGGAGGTCACACCGCCTGGAGTGCGGAGGTCTGACCTTCACCATGAGTCTGGCGGTCCTCGGAACACCTTGTAATTGGGCCCTTAGTCTATCAAAACTAAAAAATAGTATTGGAATGAAAATTCTAATGCTCATGAAATCTACAGCAATCACAAGAGCCCACATTTGCACTTGTCTTGATGTTTACTTATAAACAGCTAAAATGAGCATCTTCGTGTGTAAGTCCCTTAAAGCATAGATTGTTAAGTGATCTGTAGTAAGGTTTTTACATTTATGTGTAAACTGCTAACATAAGCCTAGGTGTTTGTCAGTCGTTTGCATCCCTGTTTGTCTATGTTGATCCTAATTATGAGAATGATAATCAAATAAATGACCCAATGACTTGAAAATTGATAAGCAATCATCGAATGTTGCTACGCTGATTTATTACACCTCTAAGTTGGAGACTACAGGAAAGTGACCAGAAAAAGCAAACAGCCCTAAAACTGCGTAAGTTACAATGATGTGTGAATATGCGACACACATATGATCATGTTCGCAGTTTTGCAGTGAACCGAAGTTATACATCACCTGGTACACTTTTGAGGGCCTGATTTATACTTTGGCGGATGAAGGTAAATGCTACAGTATGGTGAAGTACTTAAATTCCACTATTCCGAGGGTCCTACGCATGCCAAATTTAGAGCCTCATATCGAGTCTGGCGGTCCAAGGACCAGCTGACTCATGGTGGTGTTCGGCCCGCCGCACTCCTGGAATTCCGACTGCCACTTTATAACCCTGGTGGTCGGATTGCCAGGGGACTGCAGTGCCTGCCCGGAGCATGAGTCAGGGAGCCCGCTATGAAAAGTCTGGCAGAAACACAGTGCAGAGGGCCTCAGCAGGGCCCCTGCACTGCCCATGGCATAGGCAGTGCAGGGTCCCCCTTCCCAACACCCTCGGATGGCGCTATGTCTGGTCTGCTTTGCATACAGTGGACATTCCGAGGGTGCTGGTGTACTACGGTATTGGCTTCGGCTCCTTTAAGGGAGCCAAGACCAATACCGTAGCAATGTTTCCGCTGGGCTGAATGGCGGGAACGCGTAATAAAATGTTCCTACCGGTCAGCCCGGTGGGAACATTGTAATACGGCGGGGTGAGGCCGCTGGGTTGATGGCCGTCTCATCTCGGCGAGTTTGGCGTTTGGCTTGTCTGACCACCAAACTCATATTGAGCCCCTTAGAGATATCCAGCAGACCTCTCTTAACATTGGCAGGTACTCTCATTACTGTGGTTCCTGTCAATGTATTGCAAGTATGCTGTACAAATACCTCAACCTGACGATGCCATCTGATACACTTTCAATATGTTTTTTTTATTTTCAAGAACAAAATTCCAAAGCGGAATTTTCGTTTTTTGAACATGAAAACACTAATGAGCTCCCCCCCCCATTTACCATGGAAGTTTTCTCTCATGATGTGGTTTCATTTAAAACCTTTTACTTTCTCTTATTGTTCCCATTTTTCATATGTGAATGTAAAAACTGGCCGTTCGAACAACTACTCTAAACTGGGTGACATTCTGAAGGTCTGCTCAACTCTAAATGAGGTGGGCAGATGTCCATTTTGGAGGCGAGGGTACTTTGTCATCATTGTGATGGAGTACCCTCTCCGCCAAGCCCTAAATCAGGTCCATAGTTTATTTGATTTGCAGCGTCCACTGTGTTTAAGGGGGGAATATATGAAATCCAATATTAATACAATATTTTTAACAATTGTTGTTTATATGTTTCATGAAAAACATTTAGAAACAGGTTTGAGAGCCCTATGCCTCATTCTATTGCATGATTTAGAATGCACACTAAGCATGGATTATAGGAGCCCTGAGGAAGGCCAGTGTCTGTTTGGGCACATAATTAGATCGAAACATGTTGGCAAGACATTATGGATGGATGAAACATTGATTGTCATTAAATATTTTACAAAGAACCTTCAAATCATACTTAGGGTACACACCAAATAAAAGTAATAACTTTAGGGTATACCCAAGATATTTTTATAACACATCCCTGCTTTTATCCAGTCAAAAATGATTTGGAACTCCAAGGACTGGTTGAGTCCATCAAGGTGACAGTCAGCAATCCTTGCATGGAGAGCTCACCAATCATGAAGCATACCACAGAAAAAACGTGGGTAACATGAGCTCTGCAAATATCGTTATCAATACCCTCTGCATGGGTAAATATGACTCCAGAGGTGGATCCTCCTTTCATGTGACCTAGGCACTTGTGTGTGTGAATAGTTTCTTGGAAACTATTGCTCAGGTCCCTTTTCCTCTCTCTCTTTTTATCTGTGCCCATAGGTCAGCTGTAGTGCTTCACATATTGCACTCTGGATAGTAACAGTTTTATAAACAATCTTGTTGCATGTGTGTGGATTAAAGTTAACTCTGCACTGGAAGCAGCGACCGCAGCCCAGGTGCCTCAACAGCAACGTGTGCTCCAGACGGAAATTAATTCTGTGTTAACCTGGATATACTCGGCTCTACCTTGGCTGCATCTCTAGGCTCTGTTGTGAATGAGCCAACAATATTAAGCTAAGGTAAGAAAGCAATATCCCATTCCCGGTGCCCACATTTTTATTTTTTGCAGTTTTGTATAGCGAAAGCTCGGCCCGAGGGCTTTTGAGTGCTTTGCATGATTAGAACTAATTCTGTAAATCTGAGCGAGACAAGATACTTTCATAAATGAATAAACCACGGAAGGAGATGGGCTGCTCAATATGGTGTGGGCAGCCCTCTGAAAAAAATAGCCACTTTATTTTGTTAGTCTAAACTAAAAAGCCAAATCGCAAGTATCCCAACCCCATGCTAAAGTTATTTCAGCGCGATGAAAGTTTGGGGAGGGCAGAGGTCAAACAGAAAGCAGTGACAAGGACAGGGAAGAGTTATTTACATCCAGTGATGCTGTAGAGATAGAGAAGGAAGGTGGTTGGGGGCACACAGGGCATGCACCCACTCGGGGGGCAGCAAGATACATTCATTTAGCTGTCAATTTGATTGGAAAGGTGTGGCGAACAATGCAGAGCAAATCCACACTCCTTTGTGCATGTTGTAGGCAGCAGAGTCATAGGGGCATATCTAAGGAAAGTGGGGCTGCGCCTAGTGCAGCGCCACTTTCTATGCGCCCCCCTACTGCTACAATGTGTGCCCCCTATCTAAGATACACCGCACCATGGGGCAGGGTAGGGGGCAATAACGTCATTTTTATTGACGCTATAGATGTACTCTGCAGGAGTAGCACCAAAATATTGCCGCTACTCCTGCAGAGTACATAGGGGCCTATTATAAGTAATGGAAGCCCCATTTCAACACCTGCTCTGAGCAGGAGTTAAAAGTGCCGTAAAAAATGATGCAAGGAAGTGTGGTAGATTTCCTTGCGCCATTTTTTCGGGCCCATAACAGAGGAACACCCCCTTTGCATACATTATGCCTGGTACAGGCATAATGTGGCACAAAGAGTTACAAAGTGGCGCAATGCATGTATTGTGCCACTTTGTAAATATGGCGTGAGGATTTTGGACTTGTTGGACGACATTAACATAAAAAACAAAACTACGCTAATGTGGTGCAAGGTGGCGCTAGGGGCTCATAAATATGCCCCTAAGAGCCTTCACCCTGCAGAAAGCCAGGGACAATGGTCAACCAGATTTTGAGTGGGCAGACAGGAGGGGCCTGCAAACACTGGCCCGGGTCTCTGGTGGCCATATGTTAATGGGGTCCTGTAGCGGGTCGTGGAGGGCTGTAACATGGAGGATGGTGGTGGAGAAGCTTGTACTAACAAATGAGAGCAACATAGTGGGTAGGGGGTACAGAAGCACACAGGTGAGCGAGTGATGTGGGGGGGAACAGCAACTCATGGGTGAGAGTTGTGAAGTGGGACAAAAACACATGGGTGAGTAAGAGAACAAAAAGAATAAAGGGGCATATTTATACTCCGTTTGCGCCGGATTTGCGTAGTTTTTTTTAACGCATATTCGAAGCAAAACTAACTCCATATTTATACTCTAGTGTTAGACGCGTCTAGCGCCAAAGTCCATGGAGTTTGCGTTACTTTTTAGCGTGGACACCTACTTTGCGTTAATGATATGCAAGGTAGGCGTTCCCGTCTAAAAAATTGACTCTGAGGCATGTGCGCCGTATTTACACTCCCGGGCAAAAATCACGCCCGGGAGTGGGCGGGTCAAAAAAAATGACGTCCAGCCGCTTTAGCGTAGTTTTTTAGCGCCTGGTCAGGGCAGGTGTTAAGAGACCTGTGGGCTCGGAAGGAGCCCAGAGGTGCCCTCCCATGCCCCCAGGGACCCCCCCTGTCACCTTTGCCAACCCCAGGAGGACGCCTAAGGATGGAGGGACCCATCCCAGGGAACATAAGGTAAGTTCAGGAAAGTCATTTCTTTTTTTTTTTGTGGCATAGGGGGGCCTGATTTGTGCCCCCCTACATGCCACTATGCCCAATGACCATGTCCAGGGGACATAAGGGGGCATGACTCCTGTCTTTGCTAAGACAGGAGTCATTTCAATGGGGGTTGGGAGTTAAAAAAAATGGCGCAAATCGGGTTGAGGCGAAAATTTTGCCTCAACCTGACTTGCCCCATTTTTTGGCGCCCAAGCTCCATATTCCCCTACGCCGGCGCTGCCTGGTGTACGTCATTTTTTTTCACGCACACCAGGCAGCTCCGCCGGCTAACGTCATTGAATAAATACGGCGCCCGCATGGCGCTTCAGAATGGCGTTAGATTTTTTGACGCACAACTGCGTTGGCGCAGTTCCCTTCAGTGCTAGGAATTGCTATGGCAATGTGTGCTTTTTGGGATTTAAAAATATTTTTGCTTTTAGCCAGATCTCTTGGCTTTGTCAATGCTTGCTTTATTAGAGTTAGTATAATAGTTCTGTGGGATACCAGCCTCTAAAAGGAAAGAATTTACCAAGCATGACATTAAAACCTTCAAGTTATATGTTACGCTTACCCAATGAAGATAGGAAAGCATCTAATTTAGCCTCCATTGGTAATAAATTAGCAACAATTGATTTGATGTCATTGGACAGCAAAGGGATGAAACTTTTAAATTCTGACTTGCATTTACTTTGAATAATAACATCAACATTTTTTAAACAAAATCTCAGTTACTATTCTGCCTCTCAAGTCTGCAATTTTGTGGTGGAAAAACAAGCCCAGAGGTTTGCAAAAATATTTCTGAAGAAAGTCTTACAGCACTAGCAGGAAAGCTTGTTAGCCAGCAATACATTTAAATGCTATTATCAGTAAACGTCTAATACATAAGATGAGGGCAGCACAAATGGATTTGTAAAGGTGTATTGAGAATGATGAATCAGATTTAACTGTGACCCTACATTATATAGAATAGGTGTGTATTTTTGTTGAGTAGACTTGTAATATAAATGGACATTTCATTTAGAAAGTTGCAAAAGACCAATCATCAATTTTGCTCCAGCTACCATTAACACATTTTAAGATTCTTTACTAAAAGAGAGAGGTCCAGTACTGCAACAAACTTCCCAAGCAGGAGTTTTTTGTAAGTTTTACTTTTATGTCTTCATAAAATGTATTTGTATGGTTTTAATTCACCATAAAAATAAAGATTTTCGAATTAGAATTTGGCATAATGTAAGGCAATGGGGGCAGTGGATGATAGGAAGTCAATCACTAAGTTGTTAAAAGAGTAAAGCATGAGGTGTAGTGGAGAAGCTTCCAGCATCACAAAGTTATGAGATAATCAGGACTTCTATGCTCAAAGTGAGTGGTGATGATGGGAAATGAAAAGACACTTTACTGGTCAACGAGAATACTGAAGAGTCCAAGGTGTAACTGGCAAGGAAATTAGTGTAACGAGAAAAAGATGGTGGCCCTTAACTGCTTCCTGCAAAACGCTCACTGCCAGATGAGGATGACATTACACACCAGAATTTGGATCAGACAAGATACAGGAGAAGTTATGAGATGCCAGAAATACCTTGGGAGATCAGTGTTGTCATTGTCGTGGAAACGTTGACCATAGCTACAGTAAATGTGGTGATGAAGTCTGACCACTGTATAAAGGCAGTTTTTGTGGAGTGATGTTACCACTACCTTGATTGCAGTGGTTCAAATATGTTTTGTATGCTATTTGCATTTTTATAGCACCTACTACCCCTGATGAGGCATTGAATCACTTTATACTGAATAATACACCAATCTGAAACTTGGGGTAATCCATTCTTTATTGGTTATTTTTGGTTATTGGAATTAGTCATGTGCCACCAGAAACAATTCTTTGCATTTACTCATTCCTTTGTGGTAGATTAAATTAATAGGGTCCAGGTGAAAAACGATTGATGAGATGCATAGATAGGTTGGTGGAGATTAATTTTTGTAGGTTGCAGGGATAGGGCTTTAAGGAAGGGGACCTTGTTACCTACGAAATGAAGTGTGACCTATTTGCATATATACGATAGTGGCAATCAAGGGAGACAACCATGCACCCGAGAAGGTTACGGTCAGAAAGAAGAGTCATGGAGAGGAAGAAAGGTAAGGACAGGGTCACTCTGAAGGCAGAAAGGAGAGGAATCAATTAAGCGTTGTAAATAAAAGTCAATTTTCAAGTAAGGCTAAAGGAATATCATAGGGGGAGGCTTTCTGAGACAGCATGCAATCAGAGAATGTAAAGCTGTAGTAAGAACCAATATTAACATGTATGTGAGAAGTCCTTAACCTTTTGAATTATTTGGACTCCTGCTCTGTAATTACTGGAACCCAGGAACCCCCACTGACTCATTACCGGAATAACAGGAACTCACACTAAGGGCCTGATTACGACTTTGGTGGTCCGACTGTCGGACAGCCAAAGCCCCGGAGATGAGGCTGTTATCAAGCCAGCGGCCTCCCAACCGTCCCCCCTCCTGTCGTATTACAATGTTTCCACTGGCCTGACTTGTAGAAACATTGTATTACTACATTTCTGCCGGTCAGCCTGGTGAAACCAGTGCGATGGCATTGGCCTTGGCTCCCTTAGGGAACTGAGGTCAATGCCGTAGCACACAAGCACCCTAGGAATGTGTGCCCATTCCGAGGGTACTGGCAGGGGAGCCGCTGCACTGCCCAGGACATGGTCGTGGGCAGTGCAGGGGCCCCCTGTGGCCGCCAACACTGGCTTCTGCCAGACTTTTCTTGGCGGTGCCACCGCCATGGAAAAGCTGGCAGAAAGTGGAGTTGTGATCTGCAGGGCGGTGCTGAACTCGCACTGCCATGGCTGACCACAACTCTGACTGCCGCCAACCCGTCAAGACCCCTGATCCCGTTGGAGGTGGCGGTCTACTGGTGGTGCAACCACCAGGATCATAATCTGGCAGTCGGACCGTCAGGAGTGAGGCCGTCCGACCGCCAATACAAGTTTGGCGGTCCTCGGACTGCCAAATTCGTAATCGTGCTCTAAGTCATTACAGGAAGCTCAGAACTCCAGTCTAAGCTGTCTTTACAATTTAAACCTCAAAACAATACATAAAATAAAGAAACAAGTATACATCAAAAAGATTCACAAATGATTAAATATTTGATTAAATGCACAACAAACAAATATAGAAAAAGCAAACTTTTAGTTTTATCACGATGTTTAAGTTTTTCTAATTTGTTTTTTAATTTTAAAAGACAAAGCAATATACTAGACTCTTGTATTACACTTTGGGGGTCATTACAAGGTTAGTGGTCGGAAACATCCCCATTACAACTTTCCCACTGGGCTGACAGGAAGGGACCTAGATTTCCACCCGTCGGCCCAGTGGGAAAGGTGCAGTAGCATTGTTCCCAGCTCATAATTGAGCCAGCGGCAGAGCTGGTGCATGCAGGGTGCACCAGCACCCTTGAAATGTGCACTTTCTGCACAGCAGACAGTGTGCATTTCAAGGGTGCTGTGCAGGGGGAACCCCTGCACTGCCCGTGCCATGGGTCCCCCTGTGTCCCCTTGCACTTGTTCTCCACCAGCCTTTTTATGGCGGTCAGAACGGAGAACAAGATTGTAATGATCAGGATGGTGCTGACTTCAGCGTTGCCCTGGCTGATCACAACCAAGACTGCCATCATCCCGTCATGATCAGAGATCCTGGTGCAGATGTCGGCCACTGGCGGCTGGACCGCCAGTGTCGTAATGTGGCAGTCAGACCGCCACAGCCGCTGCAGTCCGACCGCCACTACGAGTCTGGCAGTCTTTTTGTCAGTGCATCAATTGAGGACACTCATCATCCATACTATATTCTGTTTGTTGTCCTTGGCTGCTCCCACAAATCCAGCTAATGATACCAACTTAATCTTTAGCCTCCAAATTCAAATTCCTTCACACGTACAGAACAGTTTAAAATGTTCTATTTTATGTTTGGCTGTTATATATATATTATATATATATATATATATATATATATATATATATATATATATATATATATATATATAAACACTTCGTTTGGCGCTTCTCTCTCTGCACCTAATCGCCGATGGTGCTTGGACTTAGACGCACGCCACCTCGTCTTGTACTTCAAATACACTTCCTTAAATAAACATTAAGGCTCCAGCACTCCACGAAGGTTAGAAAGGTTTATTATAACCGAGCAGGAACGCGTTTCGGCGTGACCGCCTTCTTCAACCTGCGGGCCGCCATTTTGGCCCCCTTTAAATATCCTTAGTAGTAACATTGATTTAAAGCAGTACACTCCCTTTGAAAATTAAATAACCACTACATTATACTCCATTTGAGAAAAAATTTGTGAATTATATGAAAAAATATATAAACCTAGTGCCCCAATATGCTAATAAACATGACAAAATGAACAAGTACACACATAAAGATATCAAAGAAACAATAATGAAACTTTACACATCTTAGTAAATATTAATGAATGAAATAAGATATTTGTCTCTGGGAAACTGCTGTGTGTATTCATCTGAAGAAAATATGTATGAGAAATCCACCAGGTCCAATCACATTGATATTAATATTCAGTAGGGCATTGTTTGTAGGGACAATTATTAAAATGAAAAAGATTCCCATATACTCATTCACCATCTCAAAAAATAGTTAACACGTTATAATAAACTTATTCATATCATTAATGAAAAGTAATCCATAATTTAACAATGCTAACCTAAATGTATGTATAACTCTTCACTCGAGTTAAGCCCCACTGGTTCTCTTGAATCGAATGCCAATATATATCTAGACTCTAATCTCCTCAGCTGTTTTTCCCTATCTCCTCCACGGATATCCTTCCTGATTCCATCTATTACACTATATTTAACTTCTTCCATGCGACCTCCATGAAATTCATGGATGTGTCGGGCAACCGGGTAAGACCCATCTCTATTAACTATGGCCCTTAAATGTTGTAAAATTCTTTTGTGCACTTGGAGTTTGGTGCTACCTACATATAGCTTGGGGCAACTACATTTTAAAATATAAACTACATAGTCACTTTTGCAGTCGTATCTGCCTTTGATGGTATGTGTAGTTCTGTCGGTTAATTGAATAGTTTTGATGTTTTCCCCATTTTTACATGCCTTACACTTGGTGCATTTGAAAAATCCATCTGGTGCCTTTAACCAACTCTTAATCGATGGTTTCTCTTGTCTCACATCATTTTTGACCAACAAATCTTTCATTGATTTTCCCTTTCTATAAGTTATGGTGGGCCTATTGCTTATTAGTGTGCCTATAACTGGATCACTTTTGAGCATATGCCAATGTTGTTGCAGTAACTTTCTTACGGAGTCATGTGCAGTATTAAATGTAGTAATAAATCTCACGATCCCCGTATCATTGTGTTTTTTGTCATTCTTGATGTCCAGCACATTAGTTTTATTATTTGTCGTAAATAGTAACTGTTCCCTCATTCGGGATTTTACTCTTCTAACAGTGTTCTCTAAAACCTCATTGGCATAGCCTCTCTGTTTCAATCTTTCTATCATTTCACTCTCTACATTAGCATAATTTTGTTCTGTACTACAAATCCTTTTTGCTCTTAACAACTCTCCATAAGGAATATTATGTTTCAATGGCTGTGGATGATAACTTTTGGCATGTAATATACTGTTTCCAGCTGTGCTCTTCCTGTGTAGTGTTGTCTCAATTCTATCGTCCATTACGATCACTGATATATCTAAAAACTCAATCTTTTGCGAATCAATCTTGCCTGTGAATCTCAAATTGCAAGTGTTGTCATTGATTTCTTTGATAAATTCATGGGCAGTGGTTAAGTCTCCCTTCCAAATTATAAAGATATCATCAATGTACCTGAGCCACATAATAATATTGTCACTCCATTTGTCTAGGGGAGAATTATTTAAAATCTGTTCTTCCCACCACCCCATGAAAAGATTGGCATAACTAGGAGCAAAGCAGGTTCCCATCGCTGTACCGCATACCTGCTCGAATATCTCATTATTAAAATAAAACATGTTATGTTGTAAACACCATGTGATCATTTCTAGTAGCATTTTGCTGTGCTGATAAAAGTTGATAGATCGCTTTTTTAGAAAATAGTCAACTGCCTGGATTCCCAAATGATGCGGAATACTTGTGTATAACGCCGTTACATCTAGCGTCATCAGAAGGAAATCTTTCTCCCAGCTAATATCAAAAATCATTCTTAAAAAATCACTGCTGTCCCGTAGGTAAGATGATAGGTTTCTAACCAAAGGTTGTAAATATGCATCTAAATACTGGGATACAAATTCAAACAAACTCCCTTTGATAGATACAATGGGCCTCCCAGGTGGTTTACATGCGTTTTTGTGGATCTTGGGTATTAAATAGAACACAGGTAATTTAGGAAATTCTACTTTGAGAAACTTATATTCTTGTTCACTTAAAAGACCTCTATCTCTCCATTGTAACAATTCTAAATCAAAACTTGTTTTAACATTTGCCACATATTCCAAGTCAATTCTTTTGTAACATCCAGGATCATTTAACTGTGTGTAAGCCTCCTCCATGTATTGTTGTTTAGGCCATATTACAACATTTCCTCCTTTGTCAGAGCCTCGCACCACAATTTCAGGATTGTTAGACAATTTTTTCAGTGTATTGTGGTACCTACTGGTCTGTGTGTTTGCTTTCTTGGCTGTCTGAGCCCTCAGGATCTTAAGACCTTTAGTTAAAGTGTCAGAAAATTGATCAATTATATCTCCACTGTATGCGGGAATAGTTCTAGACTTGGGCTTCAGCCCTGATGACCCTTCTCGATCCAGACATATGCCCTCTGATTCCAGTCTGGTAATTACTTGTTCTTCACTAAATTCTTCCATGGAACCCTCTTCCAGTTCCCAAAGATCCTTGATTAACATCACATCTTCAATGAGTAAGTTCTGACTGATGTGACTCTCAATTGAGGACCCTGATTGTTCAATGTTCACTCCCTGTGGTAATATCATTTTGTTCTTGTTTGAATGAATTTTAAATAATTTTAATTTTCTTATGAATAAAAACAAGTCTATGCGAGTTTGTACGTAATCAAAGTCATGGGGCTGGCAGTAAGAAAGGCCTAATCGCAAATTTTCTTTATCTTCTTCGTCTAATTCGACATTCAACAAATTCACCACAGTCTTATCATCTCCTAGTATCGCTTGTTGCTTCGAGTCATCTTTCCTCCTTCGTCGGTTGAGATTTCTCTTACCCCCTCGTCTCTTCTGCCTCTGCCTCTTCCTCTTGGTCTGATTCCTCCCCTCCAGGGTCTGTGATTTGTTCTTCGGTCTCTCCTTAAAAAATCAAATTCATCTTGCAATGAAGTATGTGACTTGACCCGTGTCGATTCTTCAAAATCTGTATCAGAACTCTCGCTAGTTCCCACATTAGAAATTTTCCTTTCCGTGTCAAAATCTTTCTTACTTGATTCTTTGCCTTTTAGTTGTCTCCAATAATCAAATTTCTTGGCAAATGTATATATTTGACCTGTTTCATAATCAAAAGTGTCCCTGTTAAATTTACGTGATTTTTTGAAATTATTTCTTCCTCAATTTTACTTAATCGCTCCTCCATAGCTTTGTGCAATGATTCAACCAACTTTTTATCAGCAAAAGTCTCAATTAATTTGGTAATATCGTCAATTTTCTCTAAGATTTTCTCTCTTTCTATATGGGCATATTTGATCAGTATCTTCATCATCCCTGCAGAGCTGGATGCATTATGTTCTGCCCATTCTTTTAACAATTCAGGCTTCGTGGAGTGCTGGAGCCTTAATGTTTATTTAAGGAAGTGTATTTGATATATATATATATATATACACATATACATATACACACACACTGAGTAGGAGTCACTGACCCCCAGGGGTCCACAGGTTACGAGAGAAAGGAAACATTCCGTAAAACATGCAAGCCTTTAGCGTGTAAAACCTTTTGGGGGGTAACGAAAGGGTAAACTGGTTGAACATAAGGTATTTGGAAGAAAGGAAATTAGAAAACAGGATACATTAGGGGGACAGCCAATTTTCCTAGGCAGTGGAATTACCACTGCTTCTTTTAAGCATTTTGGGTAAAAAGGCTAACAGGGGGTTATGGCCAAAGAGTTTGGAGAGAATCGAAAGTATAAAGACTCAGTGGCATATTTATACTCCATTTGCACCAAATTTGCGTCATTTTTTTAATGCAAAATTGACGCAAATCTAACTCCATGTCTAACGTAAAAATATTGGAGTCTGCATCATTTTTTAGATGTGCAAACCTACCTTGTGTCAATGAGACGCAAGGTAAGCCTTTCCGTCTAAAAAATGGTGTTAACCCCATAGCCCCATATTTATCTACCCATGCTAACATGACGCACGGGTAGGAGGATGGGCTAAATAATGGTGCAAAGCTTGCTTTGCACCATTATTTAACGCCTCGTCAGACCAGGTGTTAGGGGACCTGTAGACCCATTTCCATGGTTAAACACCATGGAATGGGACCACTGGTGGCCTCCTCCATCCCAGGTAAGTATAGGTAAATATTTCTTTTTTTAATTGGAGTGCCATTGGGGGTCCACCTTGGGGCCCCCCTGCAAGGCACAGGGTGCAGTGGCCATGGCCAGGGGACACTGCTTATCTGTGCTGGACACTGGGGTGGTGGGCATGACTCCTGTCTTTTGTAAGACAGGAGTCATGTGGTATGGATGGTTTTGCGTCAGAAAATCACACTAGGTTGGTTAGAGGCATTTTTTTCGCCTTTAACCAGCCTAAGTAATTTCTTGGTGCAAAACCCCCTTCTCCCATACTGCCACCCCCACCTGGCTAATGTCATTTTTTTTTTTTTTACACTAGCCCACCCTTTGCGCCGGCTTGCACCATTCCATAAATATGGCGCACAGCTTGCGCTCACAAATGGCGCAAGCCAATGCTAAACTTTTTGATGCAAAACTGCGTTAGTGCAGTTTTGCATCAAAAAGTATAAATATGCCCCTTGATTTTTGAGGAAAAGCATTATTGAACTTTGCTGTCTGTACTGTTTTGGTGGAGAAGAAAGGAGGGGTCGTGATCTAATGCAATAATGGAACCCTAAATCAGCTGGAGATCAGCCCTGGAATCTTCAATGCAGCTGGCCAAATGGGCATCTGCCTGTCGAGATGGATGGAGTAGGAGGGGGGTACAGAAGAAAGCAGTAAGACGGGCGGGGGCAGTGAGTAGCGTAGCAAGAGAAATCGGAATGAGGAACATAAATTAGAGGCAAAGGGCCTGATTTAGAGTTTGGCGGACAAGTTGCTCCATCACAAATGAGACGGACATTCCGTCCACTGTATTATGATGTCCACAGGACATAATGGAATTGTAATGAGGCAGGCGGGATATCCATCACGTTTGTGACTGAGTAACCTCGTCCGCCAAACTCTAAATCGGGTCCAAAGTCACTTGCCAAAAGACTGGTTTGGTTTGGGTTGGTGTGGTGCAAGGGGTGAGAGGAGAGAGTTTAGTGTGGAAGGAAAAATAGATAGATAGATAGATAGATAGATAGATAGATAGATAGATAGATAGATAGATAGATAGATAGCAATTGTTTAAGGGAGAGAATGCAACTGGAGCCTGAAGGGTAAAGAATTAGGTGGGAGGGCTGTACAAGAAAATAATATTATTGGAATGTAGGGCCAATTAGATGAAATCTGACTTCGAGGCACTGCAGTAGACAAAAGATGGAAGAGCGGGAAGAAGTGGATATTGGGCAGTGAGAGCTGGATAAAGAAAATGAAGGCGGGTAAGACAAGAAAGGGTGGGGGAGGGAGGGTGAAGAGGGCGCTAGCAAAGAGCATACGGCCTGTAGATAGGGGCGGAGCACAGAGTTTGAGGGGGGCACCAGAAGCCGTAGAGAAGGGCCCGGGATGAAGCAAGTTAGTTTGAGGGGGTTCTGTCAGAGAGACTGGTGTGGAAGAGTGAGCTTGAGGGTCGTTGCAGAGACCCTGTTAATAGAGGGCTGGAACTCACCGCGCTGCTCATGCCGAATTTCTGTTCAGTCCCTTGTTGTGAGTCTCTCAGTATCCCGTTGCTAGGGAAGTGTCTGTGTTTGTAGCTAGTACAGAGTGCGCTGAAGTAGGCCTCCTGTAGGTGGCACTACAGCCTCATCCATCACCCACTGACTGTGAACGACGATAAACAAAGAGAAATGAGGCCACTTTATGGGTGTGCGAGATTTCACATACAAGTCGGTGCATTTTGGCAGTTGTAGAGTTTCTTTTTTATCATAGTCGAACCCGTTGTTCTGTGGCACCCATTAGCAATACATTGCAGAAGAATAATTTTATTTGCAAAGTACTTTCACAAAACTGTTTTGCCTGGACCATTTTTAATATAACTATAATCACTCAATCCAAGTGATACTCATTTTAGCAAGCCAGGATAATGCTGGAATTGGAAAATATTTATTCAGGGGGTTCAAGCAAGATAGTAGCCAGAAAATTTAAATGATAATAATTCTGAACCAAAGCTGTTATGGCACCAAGCAAGTGAAGGAAGTCATTGCGACCCTCCCCAAAGAGCTTGCTTGTTTCTTCCATCCAAGCATCTATCCATTCATCCTTCCACCCACCAGCATATGTCCACCATTTCATCTACACATTCTGTTATCTATTGTCTTTCATCCAGCATTCAGTCTGTCACGATTTCGTCCATCCATCCGCTCATCCAAATTCAAATCTATCCATCAAACATATCCATCCATTCACCTTTTACTCAGTCATCCCTTTTCATCCATACATCCTTCCATCGTTCAATCATGCATCCATCCTTTTGCTCATCCATCCACCCTTTCGCTCCAACCATCCATCCACCCTGTTGCCTCAACCATCCATCCACCCTTTCACTCCAGGTATCCTCCTTTTTACTCATCCATCCACTCTTTACCCATTCATCTACTCCTCCAGCCACCCATTTACCCTTTCACCCTTCCATCTGTCCTTTCACTCACTCACTCATCCATCCACCCTTTCACTCATCTGTCCTTCCATTCACCCTTTCCCTCATCCATCCACCTACCCTTTCACCCATCCATCCATCTACTCTCCCTTTCATCCATCCATTCACCCTTTCACTCATCCATTCATCCAGCCTTTTAGTCCATCTATCTGCTCACCAGTCCATCCTTTCACCCTTCCACTCATCCGTCCGTCCAGCCTTTCATCCAGCCATCATCTACCCTCCCTTTTACTCAGCCATCCACCTTTTCATTCACTCATCCATTCATCCTTTCATCCATCCATCCACCTTTTCACTCATAAATCCACCTTTTCACTCACTCATCCATCCAATAATCCTTCTTCCCTTTCACTCATCCATCCTTACATCCATACTTTCACTCATTCATCCATGTAGCTGTCCATCCACCCTTTCACTCACCCATCCATCCACCAATTCACACATCCATTCATCCACTCACTCATCCTCCTATCATTTTAGGTTTATTATGAGCCTTTGCTGAGTTGCAGACAGAAGAGGTCCATCAAGAACCCCACCCCTGCTGTAGCTGCTGAAGTGAGGGTAGGGGCGGTTTAACATAGCCCCTGGGTTTAAGGCATGGCAGGAGAAATTAGCAAAAAGGACAAAAGTGCAAGGAAATCTATTCTAATTTACTTAATTGGTCACAAAAAGGCTGGTGCCAAAATACCTTACAGCTGCTGCAGAGATCTTTGTATGCCCGGCAATTTTCAAGGGATTATAATAATGGTAAAGTAACGTTGTTGGTTAATGCAATTGTGGAAGAGTTCTGTGTTTTGGCCCATCACAGATTTGACTCATAAAGGACCCGGAAGGACCTGCCGGCCTGTTCCGGAAGCACTCATCTGTCATCAGAAAGAAGGGTGAAGCGACTAGGGTGACCACCTGGCATTGAGGCAAATTCGGGACAGGACTATAAACAATTCAGCACAAAGGGTCAAAATTCAGTACAAAAATTCAAGACAAAGGGTCAAAATTAGGACAGAAATTCAAGAACAAACGTCAGATTTACAGACACACGCAAGAGAAACCATGCCTCACTATGTTGTCAGGTTATTTATTTACTCTTTTTTAACATAGCACTATTTATTCACTGTGGTCTTTTTGTGATTGCCTCCTGGTATGCTACATTCAGGTGTCACATTACGTCCTTGTTCAGTAGTAAATGAATGCCCTTCAGTACTGCGGAAAGGCCATCACCCCTACCCAAAGCTACCCAATCTTTCTTGAAGAGAAAGTAACAGCAACATTTTTATTATGTTTCTGAACATTTTAAAACCCCTGGCAAACAGTTTGGGAAACCTTAAGGTAATTAACCCTATGCTAGTTTAAACAAATTGAACAAAAACATCTGGCTTAACCCAACCGCCCATGGACTTTCACCCTAAAAAAAAAATTAAAGAGGCAGGGCAGATGGTGTGGGTGACAGTCTCACACCTAATTTCAGGATGTGAGGTACCCACAACTTGTCTGTAATCTCACAGCACTAGAGTGTATGTCTGGGACTCTACGTTTATCTCAGAAATGGGAGCCAGGGCTACCAATCAAAGATAATAAAAGAGGAGGAGGAAATTGAGATCAAATGGGCGATCCACAGCTAGTGATTCAAGGGATTGTTGCTAATAACTGGATAAATAAGGAAGAGAACAAGGTCGGACAATTCCTAAAATCAGACAAGGTGGGTCCACCAGGACTAACAGAAGGTATTGGGTACCTGGGGAGTTGTCTCTGCACACAGGAGAGAAACAGAAGAGGCACTGTCAAGTGGTTGCACAAGCAACCCCCATCTACCTTGGCAAACTCTTCTGGTGCAATGGTACGCTGTTCGTGCTTGGGAAGGGTGAGCAGGGGCCAGACCCCTTGCAAGGTTGTGCAAGGCAATTACCCACTTTGTCCATGTCTTTAAATGGTTTTGAAATTGAGCAAAAGCCAAACTAGTGACCTGGGTTATCTCTAAGTGTCAAGTACACATAGAATCTTCAAAATATTTGGGATGTAAATTGCACATACAAATGTAAGAATTTTAAAATGTAATTAGTATTTCTTTAACATATGGCACTGTTTTCCCCTTTATATATAATTAGATTTCAGATTGAACTGGTAACCAGTTAGCTTTTGATACCTAGTGATTAATATCTACTATTCTCCCACTGATTTGCAGGATGGAAATCTCGGCAGAGCTTCACGGTCCCTCCAAGCCTAGTTTGCTTTTTGGTCTTCTCTTCTGCTTTCTGTAGTGGGCCACGTGCCACTAGTGAAGATGGTGTGCTACCCCAATGACAGTATTGTTTTGCAAACCTTCCCCTGCTCGTCCTTCATTCCTTTTTCATACATGCCACACATCTGATTTGGTCGCTGCGGTGCCGTCGAGTAGCTCTTTCCACTCTAAAGCTACCAGTGACTGCGGGTGGATCAGGTCTTCTTGACTTAGAATGCTATTATTCAGCTGCACAGGTCAAATGGGTGGCTCGCTGGCTTTCTGCCCACCTCCCTGCATGAGATGAGGGTTTACCAGTAAAGACTTTTAAGGAAGGCTTAATGCACTGCTCATTGTTTCCTACTGACCATTCTACAGATCACCATCCGGGGTTATCATGCACAGCTTTCTCGCCTTGCTAGAACCTGTAAACTCACTGACATGAAGAAACCCTATGCTCCTGCACTACCTTTGCTAAGCCTTCCCACTCGCACAGGACGGCTGTGCTCAGGGGAACTCCATCAGTAGCATGCTGCAGGTATCCTAAAATTGTGGGATTTGTTTCTGGACAGTGAGCTACTAAATTTCCTAACCCTTGAGGCAGACTACCATCTTCACCCCGATCAACTCCTTGCTTACAACCACCTTAAATAATCGAAACCACTGCACCCTAAACATGTGCACTGTAGCCCACTGCACTGTACCCTGCACCACTGGGCACTTCGCCACTGCTCCTATGCCACTCTACTACACTCCACACCACCATGCCACTAACTTTTAGCCATGCTGAACAGCAGCCACTCTGGTGTATAACATGGCTAAAACACATTGGCAAAGCCAATGACTCTTGTGTAGACAAGACCTATTGGCTTTGCCAATGTTTTTTAGTACTATGAGGTACCGAGGTCCCTGAATGAACTGTGAATATGTAAATCCTTATTTTAAACATGCATTCAACAACTCGTCAAGGTTAGTAAGCGCTATATAATTACGTCATAATATAGGCTGCTACAAAATGCGCAAATACATTTCGATTAAATAAAAAAAGAGCTTCTCAAATACAGATTTGAATAATATACAATTGATACCTAGTACTAACATTTTTTTATAACACTCCATTAAAACCACACACTCCACAGCTCACCTTGGAACACCATTACAATACCTCTCTAAAAGAAAATATCTTTGCCATCAGAAAGCTTCAAGTGACTCCTTTGGTTAAAGTAAATGCAAGTTTTTTTGCAAGTTGCCGACTTCTGCATTTCTTTAGGGAAGGAGACACCCTGGCAAGAAGGTCTGTTTCTTATCTGCCTGCCCCTCCCTCCCTCAGAGCACATGAGCCTCCCTGCCTTTAAATCCAGCTGGGGAAACTAATCTGCCTGTAATTTCGCCCTGCTGTCTGTTGTCCTTTTGGTGAAAGGCTAAAATTATGGACAAATGCCGTCCGTTAAGCCTTTCATCACGACAACAGATGGAAGGGCGATTTGTCCGTAATTGTAGCCTTTCACCAAAAGGTCAACGGATGGCAGGGTGAAATTATGGGCAGTCCGTGAAATTTACAGCCAGGTGGTCACCCTAGAAGCAACACAGTTATTTTTCGCTGTTACTCCCCTGCCTCTGTGGCGACATGCTCAGCACAACTGTTACCAATGTTGGGTAGGTGCCGTTCATCTGTGCACCACGCTAGATGGCAGGCCAAAGAAGCTCTGCCAGCTGCCACCGCTTCATCGCTCCACCATCAGGGGGTGCAGCAGGGAGCTGTCCATTCAGCAGGAGCCTTGAGGGAGCCACTGCCCGTGAACCACAGCTCGAGTACCGTTTGGCACAACTGCCACTGTATTTCTGGATCGCTGCTGCTGCCACCCACTGCAGCCAACGTCCACCTTGACTGGTGCACTAGAGAGCCCAGCTGAAAAATGGCCACCTTTGTGTGAGGCTCTATAGGCCGGCGCTTTCATCCGTCAACAAGCCACCCATAGTCCAGGGATCGGAAGCCTCATCTTGGACAGCTGCTTCACCATCAAGATTGGCTTCTTTAATCTATTTTTAGCTGCCCAGAGCCCGTTTTTGGGCAGACTCGACCTGCGGAGTCGCTGGGGCTTATTGAAGCCGCAGAGTCTCGTTGCGGGCCTAGGGCGCTGTGGTGCTTCCTGTGCGACTGTGGGTGCCTGTGGTTCAGGTACCCCCACGTTGAGGGGAAGAGGGCCACCGCCGCGTGTGCGCCAAGTGCCTGAGCACAAACTGACTCCCCCTCTGAGACAGAGACTGTGGCTGGCCACGTCGCACGTAGGGCGACAATAAGGGGGACAGCTTCTTAGCGTCGCTCCCCTGTTAGAGAGAAAATGGCCAGGAGGGGCCTCCGTAGTTAGGGAGGGTGGTCCACCCCCTTGTTTATGGCCCCAAAAAGGCGAGGAGGGAGGAGTGAGGCCAGGAGGTCCATTTAAAGGGTGACCTCTCAGGGCTGGGCCTCTTTTGACGAAAGGCGAGCAACGCGCTGGACGGGAGAGAGGCTGAGTCCTGATACGGACATCTGGCAGGGCAAGGCTGAGCTGAGGTGAGTCAGAGGAGGGGGTTGCAAGGGTTGGAGGCAGTGGCAAATCCCTGCGTGTTGGAAAGGGATATGGGTCAGAGAAAGCGGGGAAGACGAAAGTTACAGATCCATAGCCACCCGCTCCCTTCAGCCGCTGCCACCCGTAAACCCTTCCTCCCTCCTTCCACCTTACCAGTACTCTGTCACAGACTTCGGTCGGGCACCGAAGTAAAGCCCCTCTCTCCCCGCACTTCGCAGAGGCTCTCGTCCTGTGAGGGCAGCGCCGGCGTAGTTGCTGGTTCCTTGGGCGCCGGGCATAGTAAAGAACCCGGTCCAAGAGGCGACCTACGCGTACTCGGAACAGAAGGGCGAGGCCTTTCCGCGCCGGCCCTTGGCGGGAGGGCCGCCGATGAGGCAGGCAGCAGGCGCGTGGCAGCTGCTGGCTCTGCCTCCTGGGAAGGGGCATAGCTGCGGGGAGCTGCTGGTGCGGCGCCCGGGCCGCGGCAGTCCCCACGCCGCGTGCAAACTCCCCGACCCGTTGTTGCTAACGGGCGGAGGACCTGGAGGCTTAAGCCGCGCCTCCTCACCCTCAGCATATGGGGCGCGGAGCGAGGCAAAAAGAAGCAAAACGAAGGAAAGGAGGTGCCGCTCGGAGGAGTGCGCGCAGACACCTCCACCCATAATGCCCGCGAGACCCAACGCCCGTATGGCGGCGGGCGCGCGAGGCGATAAAAAAAAAGAAGAAAAAAAAACGCCAGAAAAACAAAAGGAAGTGCCGCGGGCACGCGGTAACCTCCACCTCCCCCAACGCCCGTATGGTGGCGGGCGCGCCGGTGTCGGCATAAGAATTTGAAAAATAAATAAAAATAATAATAATAAATGAAATAGCGGAAATAAAGGAAAAGGACGTGGCGAGGGCGCGCGGACACCTCAACTCCCCCAGCGCCCGCATGGTGGCGGGCGCTCAGAGGGGAAAGTTGTAAAGATAAATAATGGTTTATCGATTGTGCCTCACCTTCCGTGCGCGACATCTGAAGCGCCCACTTGGAGGGAGTTTAGGTGCAGCGGGGTCGGGGGCAGACAGCCGCTTCGGCACACAAGGCACTTAGAGCCTACCAGGGCTCGGTGCAGCGGGGTCGGGGGCAGACAGCCGCTTCGGCACACAAGGCACTCAGAGCCTACCAGGGCTCGTGTGAGGGGTGGGCACCAGGCTGCGAGGCGTGCGAGTACGTGCGCTGCATCGGGATTCGAAGCCGGCATCAGGATGAAATGAAAGACTTCGCAAGAGTCGCTCCCCCCCCCCCCAAATTGCAAACACACGTGCTGGGGCGAGCCGATGCCGCAAAGGGCCAAACCCCCCCCCCCCACGCCATGAATTGCCTGTTCATATCTCTGACCACATCAGAATCTCAACCCGGCATTCCATCGGTGCCCCTAGCAGCGTTGTACACGTTGCTTGCCAACAACACACGTGACATAGGGACGGAAACCTGTTTTATCAATGACGGGACTGTTTGGGTGAGGTGTGGCATGAAGAGGATGTAAACAGGAAGATACTTTTAACACAGGTGCGCTGGGCTGCGCTCCGCTAGTACAGGTCATAGCCCTAAGCTATATAACGCCACATTTCCCAAATAGCGCGCGCGAAGGATTTACTCCCAGTCATAAGCAGTTATCACCAGTTCTCTTTTCTGGCAGCCGGGTGAGGAAGGCTTCCTGATTTAAGGCCCGGAGTTCAGTCACACTCGACATTTTGAAGTGGGCAAAGATGCCGGCAATGATAGGAGGTCCATTTAAAGGGTGACCTCTCAGGGCTGGGCCTCTTTTGACGAAAGGCGAGCAACCTCCCACCCACCCCTACGACAGGGCAAACAAGCTCATGCATTCAGAGATGAAGAGGCGATTACATATGTGAAAGAGGTGTTTACAACATGAATTTCTCTACAGGAACATCGAAGCGTCGCAAAGCGGAGTTACAGGGCGATCCTAAAGCTTATAAATGATTAAAAGGCCTCCAGATGGTGATTCCTGGAGCCAAAAGCTATTCCTCAGGCTGCTGGGAGCCTTTTACGGCGGGGCCTGGGATGACGTGACGGCGCTCCTTAATCCCGCAAGGGACAGTTGGAATCCTGAGCAACTGTGGAGACTGGCCGGGGTCTCGCTCTGACTTGTCAGGAGCATGACAAATTGATAAAGTGGTAAACCACAATAAAGGAAAGAGCTGTAAGATGCTAAGCGTGCTGGTGCAGAGAACACCAGATGGAACAGCTCTAGCTTTCTCAGGATGGGTGTCGGCCAATGTTTAAGAAACTCATCACCGACACCGGGATCGCCCGTAAGCTAACCCAACCTGTGTAAATAATAAACTTGCGACATATTATACCCACAAATGTTGTCCTAGCATTTATTGTGTTGCATGCATGATATTGTGATAAACGCCAATAGCACACCCACTAAGGGACTAGGGGTAGCAGCGATATGAGGACTGGCCAGAGAGCGGACTCACATCAGCTAGGGCTGTGGGCAGACCACAACATCCTGGTGCGCTGAGCTCCTCTGGCTTCTGTGACTGTACCTTACTGCTGGCAGCCCAGCGCTTGTTTGCATAAATCCTGAACTGCAAGCTATTTGGAGAGGCCGACGCCTGGGGGAGTCTCGTCGGACAACTAATGAGCCCACCATTAAAGACTGTCTTGGCTTGTCCTTCTTCCCCTCCTCAGACCCCGGACTCTTTGGAGCCATCTGGCTCACATATGGGTCGAGCGGCTTAGGGGCGGTGCTTGTGCGTGAGGGTCCACTGCATGATGGAGGCCGCTCGGGTGAGCGGCTAGGATTATTATCACTGGCATTGCCTCGTTCCCCCAGATCACTAACTGGCTGCAACAACTGGGGCTCCTGCTTGTGGTCCTGGACCCCTGTGCGGGCTTTCCCCCTGGTGGACCTGCATTTTGGGGGCCTTGATCTGCACCCGAAGTGAACTGACTGGCTCCTGTCTCTCTTGCACACCCTTGCCACTACTCCCATGATCGCCCTGCTGTGACCCAGAGAAACCCTGAATCCAGGGGACTGCCGCTGACAATCAGGTTGGGCATCCTAGGGAGTCCCCTCGTGAAGGCGCCATTTAAGTGAAATAGGGCCTGTTCTTGGTACACTTGGACTTACCTGGCTGTCTGTGTTACCTGGCTGTGATTTGGCGCTGTTGCTTTCCCTGGATCAGCTGGCCGTCTTGATTTGGGTGGGCACGCCGTAGTGCTAATTTTGGAATTCTGTGGCATGGATCTGCTTTTGCCCGCTCCCCCCATGGCTCAACTTCCTTCCCTAGGGGTGAAGCACGACCCTGTGCAAGCTACCTGACACCTTCAGCTTTTCCCAAAGTGTATCCTTGGGCACCACCTTGTTGAACCACGGATGCCTCTGGAGATATCATGGGGAAGCACAAGGCCAAGCAGGCCAAGATCACATTTGAACAGTGTAACCATACACGACTGGCAGACATGTCCAAGGAGGGCTCGCCGCCGGTGCCGGGTGATGACCAGGTGCCCCCCAGAACCAGATATACGCACCATGTTAATGGACCTCAAACAGAGCATCACTGCGATTGATACCAAAATTGAACACCAATCCTCAGAGATTGAAGACTGACACCAGGCGACCAGTGAAAAGCTGATTCACATGGAGGGGATACTGGAGGTCATCCATAACAAATATTGAGGACCTGGAGGCTTGCTGGAAAAATCTACTCCACCACCCCCATTGGCGAATTTTATTTTATGATGTCAAGCTATTTTTAGATTCCACTCCACTCTTCTGGCCCCTTTCTGGCAGTTTACAAAGAACAGGTGTTCTGTTCAGTCAGAAACTGAATTTGCAATTAAGATGCCTTTAAATCTTATTCTTGTCAGGTTTGCTCTGTTCCATAGAGGTCAAATGTCAGTTTGTCTTCTTGCAATGGAAATACTTTTCCTTGTGACTTCAGAGTTCAAGGATTTTGTAAGGTGAACTAATTGTCTGACCTATGTGAAGTGAGAGGCTTTTAGTATCAGCTTTTTCCAAACACACAACATTTATATAACTAAGTCAACTTTACAAACATTTCGAAATATATTTCAGTAGCTGTGAAATACCATTTCTTTGTACTTCTGTTTGATGAAAAAAATATTTTAATAGGATGAAAAAAGTCAGAACACTACTTGGTGATGTGCAAATGATAAATATTTTCTGAAACCCAATTTTCACAGATTATTGTTAATAAATGTTATAGTTTTATCAGTAAAGTTGCAAGTTAGTGGGAAGGTTTTTGGACATTTCTTGGAAATTTACTGTCTATAAATGACCGTGCGCTACCACATCGTGCTTTAATAATATATTTATTACAAGTGAGTGTTTAAACATAAACTGAGAAACACTCCTGCCCTGATGGCAAAGCAATCAGTAAACTAAGAGGCAAGTCATGAATGGATCATGTGTACCCTATATGTGTGCTAGATTTATTATACATGGAGCAAACGTTTAGTGTATTTATTCAAACAAAAGAGGATTTTTTACAGCAGAAATGCTGAACTCACTTATTTGAAGGTGCGCTGATATGTGAGATTGAAGAAAAAGGTGACTGTAAAATACATTATTTGCCTAGAATCACACAATTTGAGACCCATTTCCGATTCAAGTACATTACAGTTTGGTCGAGTAGATTATTCAAGCTACTCTACCTGCAGGTCTAGTAAAATTTTTATGATTTTTCGAGGCCTGGCCTGGGACCCTAGATTCGCCAAGCAAGACTCTACAAGGAACTCTCTACAAGACACTTCTCCAACCTGCCCTCCGGAACCGATGCTGGTCTGCCTTAGGATCTGAAACACTACTGTATGCAGTGGGTGGATGTCTACTGCTACATTGGTTCTCCAGCTCATGCAAGAACTCTTCAACATCCGAGGCTGTGCATCCTCCAGGTCACAAGGACTCTGCCTGCACCAGGAAGCAAGAAGGACTCTCCCTTGGAGTGAAGGAGTCACTCCCCTGCATCTGCAGGCACCTCAGTGACAACGACTGGCTGGTGGAGCCTGCTGTCACACGAACATCGAAAGGCTCTGCTACACAGGTGGTGGTTCTGTGTCCCTCTCGAGGTGCAACTTGTTTTCTGTCCAATTTGGGAGACAGTGGGCCTTTGCGGTAGCCACTGGGATGAAACCCCTGTGGACCGTGTCTATTGCTGTTACCAAGGCTTGGTGACTGTTCCTGCTAAAGATCTTTGAGTTTGAAGAAGCCCCGGCCTCCAGTACTTTGCAAGTCCAAAAAAAGCAGCCTCCCTTCAACTCCTGTGGCTTAGTACTCCTTCTCTGTTGTGCTGCTGAGGCCTCCCTGCAACTCCTTGTGCCTGCTCCAGTGGGTCCTCATGGGGGCTCAAACGATTCCTACTGGCTCTCCTGCTTGCTAAGGGCCAGCCCTGACTCCCCTCCAAGGGTCGAGTCGCTTGGACCTTGCTGGTCCCCAAAATCCTGCAAACTCTCCTGCAGCTTCTTACTACGTTTGCCTATGATTGTTGGTGGGTCTGCTGACCACTGACCCTTCTGCACCCCGGCAACCGACGGGCGACAGCTCGTGGGTGAATCCAAGGATCTTCCTGCATCACCTGGACTCTGCAGCTGTACCCTTTCCATCACCAATGTACAGCAACTTCTTCCCAAGAAGGGTGAACATTGCTTACCTGCATGGCCTGGACATCTGAGTGGTCTGGACTCTGTCCTCTTCTTTTTCAAGTGCTTCTTGTCTAGAATCCCTTGAGTTCCACCGACCTGGTTCATGGATCCCGACAGGAGCTGGGCAAATGAGGCTACCATTGATTCAAACACAAGTTTCCAACGTCACTTCACCCTTCTGCACCCGGGCTCCCTGGCAGGCTGTGTTAGCCTATCGGACACCCGGCTAGATAACAGCTCTGTACATGGGTGCCTGGGGGATTTCTACTACTCACCTTTTGTACTTCCCCAGCCCCTGGTACCCTAACACACTTACCTTGGTTGAACACCTCCATTCTTATACCATTTTCTTAGTATATGGTTTGCCCCCCCCCATAGGGCCCCATGTATTCCTATGATTTTTATTGCCCTAAGGGGCATGTTTACAAGCAACTAGTGCCACCGGAGCATCGCTTTATGTACCGCTCCGGTGGCGCTGTGCACTACGCCATATTTACAAGGGCAAATGTTGTGGCTTAATGCCACCTTGTAAATATGGGCCCATCTGAAGCAGTTTTCTACAGCAGAGGGACGTGCATTGGGTGTTGCTGTGGGTGTACCACCACACCGCCAATTGCTTTTGACGTGGCTCCAGATTTACAAGAATTCGTAAATCTGTGGCAGCACCAAAAACCGACACCATCCCAGGGGTGGAATTAGCATGGCCCATCGAGGAGAAATACTTTTATTTCTCGTTGTTTTTGCTTTTTCCGTGTTTGGTGCATTCTGCAACACACACCAAAAGAGCAAAACGCCATGAGTGATTGTCTATGTGCAAGAAGGTGTTCCTTCCTGCTTATAAACAATGATTCAATAATGAAGATTTGCTACTTTTATGTATGCTGCATTCTGCAGCACACATAGAAGTGCCAAATCGCCATTGTAGATTGTTTATGTGCAGGAAGGGACACCTTCCTGCACATAAACAATCATTCCCTTCAGTGCAGACAACCTTTCACTTTGATGCAAGGATGCCTGAATTGGCACTGGCAGCTAAATTTAGCACCAGTGCTAGGGGGAACACAGGGGTGTGCTGTATTTTTTTTTTTAATACAGCGCATTCTTGCATTTCAGGACTGCTGCAGCACGGTGCTGCCAATTTTGGCACAGCGCTGCACCAGTTCCTTGTAGATCTAAGTATATTTGTTGTGTGTATATATCTCTGAGAGGAGATATACCAAAGTTAGGTTAGTACTAGTATTATAATAAAGAATATTTCATTTTTATAACATCTAATGTGGTTCTTTCTTGTGTGAACATCACTGACTGACTATTGTGGTATCATAAGTGCTTTACACTTATCCCTGCTAAGCCTGATCTGCTCTCCATAGCTACCCCTAGAAAGCTTTGGCTACCTAGGCACCAACACACTATCACTAAGGGTTGCCTGAACTCAGTATAGGGTGCCACACCATAGGAGCACACCATCAACTGAACCAGCCTCCTATGGAGGGTTGCATTGGGAAACAGGCAGGAGTACTGTGTGCACTGTGAGGCGACCAAGCACGACTGGAGTGCGAGATCTGCTCCCTGGAGCTTCAATATTTTGCAAGTATTGACATATCCCTACTGACCACCATCAGAGATAAGGTAAGGGAATACAGGGAAGCAGCATAGAGGGAGGCACATTGGCCCTCATTATGACTTCGGCGGTCTTTTCAAAAGACTGCCGAAGCCACAAGCGCCAGAAGACCGCCAGTGCTGGCAGTCTTCCAACCACCATATTACGAGTACGGAAGGATTTCCGCCACAGTTTGGCCGAAAATCCTCCAGTAGTTGTGCTGGCTGTTAGAGGCTCAGGCGGGAATCCACCACCGGTCCCACTCCGCCAAAAGGATTCCGCAAGGTGTATTATGACCTGTAATACGGCCTGGCGGTGTCCTGATTGCGGGGTACTGCCAGCGGTGGAAGCACCTGTTGACTGCCGGACGACCTCCTTGCCGGACAAGCCAAGTCAATCGTGCGACAGGGAAGTAGGGTGGGGGTGTTGTGTGTGCGTGTGTGAGTTGGTGTTGTCTGCATGTGTGAATGTAAGTGTGAATGTGTATGCATGTGTGTGTATGGGTGTTTGAATGCATGTTTGAATGCGTGTGAGTGAATGCGATTATGGTTGCGTGTGAGTGAATGCGAGTATGGATGCGTGTGAGTGAATGCGAGTATGAATGCTTATGAATGAATGTGAGTATGGATGCGTGTGAGTGAATACGAGTATAGATGCATGTGAGTGAATGTGAGTATGGATGCGGGTGAGTGAATGTATGCAGGTGTAGGTGAATGAATGTATGTGGGGTGCATGTGTGTGCGTGTATGCGGGGAGGGTGTGCTGTTCAGGAGTGAGGTGAGGGGGGTGCTGTTCTGGCGTGCGGTGCTGTTCTGGAGTGGGGGAGGGGGGTGCTGTTCTGGAAGGAGGGGTGGGGAGTATTGGGTTTGCAGGGGAGTTGGGGGAGTCATCTGCCGGTGACAGGAAATACATTTCCTGTCATTGGTAACCTTTCTGCCAGGGTTTCCATGGCGGTGCTACCGCCACGGAAACCCTGGCGGAAAGTCAACTCATTATACTGCTGGTGGTCTTCAGTGGACTACCGGGTCAGAGATGCTAATCTTCGGCCCGGCTGTCCAACGGTCCTGGCAGTACAAGCGGGGATGTGGTGGGTTGGCAGAGGCAAACGCGCCACACTCATAATGTAGTGGTCTTCGCCGCTGCCCTGAAGGTCTTCGGACCGCCAGAGTCAAAATGAAGGCCAATATTTTGGTAAGGAGGCCGTCACTTCAGGGACGGGGATCATGATGGCAAGACCCTGGCTACTGTGTTTTGCAGACCCTGAGCAAGCGTGTACATTGTTGAGTCAGTAGATGACCAGCAAGGCAAACATGTTGGGACTGCAGCAGTCCAAGAAGGAAATGATTGCCTTTTTTATGAAACTCTACATGGCGGCTCAAACTAAGTTGCCACCGGACCTCAAACCCTACCTTGAATTGCTACAACTGCTGTGGCTAGATGAGGGCCAATGACGGCATCTAGATGAGCTGTTCACAGCGAAGGACGTCAAGCGGGTCATCATCTCCTTGTCCTGAGATAAGACCCTGGGTCTGGATGGCCTCTCCTCCACTTTTTGCAACTACGCGAACATTCTTGTCCCTCAACTGCTAGCATTATATAAGGAGTCCCTTGCAAAGAGCTTGCTTCCCCCTTCACTGCGTGGAGTGCTGATCATTGCAATCCTCTTGTCGGGCAAAGACCCTCGCCACTGCAAATCCTATCACCCACTGTCCATGATCAGTGTGGACAATAAAATCCTTGCTAAACTTATTGCCTCACACCTGTTACCAGTCTTACCTATTATTACCCACCAGAACCAATCGGGCTTTGTACCCAGGTGGTCAACGGCACACAATCTGCACACCATAAACCCTGACCTTCATGCGGCTGCTGTGTTTCTGGATGTTACAAAAGCATTCGACTCCCTTGAATGGCCCTATCTGTTTGCAATGCTTTTGCAGCTGGACATGAGCCCCAGATTTATTCAACTCATTCACCTGCTTTATACCCAACTAGTGGCCAGCCTGCAGATCAATGGAGTGATCACTGCTCCCTTTCCAATCTCTCAGGGCACATGTCAGGGGTGCCTCCTATCCCCCATATTATTCGCTATTGCTATGGAACCCCTTGCAGCATGCCTCCATCAACATCACTCTGACCAGGGTCTGTTATTTGCACCCAGCCACATCTTGGTCTGCATGTACGCTGAGGATATCACATTATACACGTGACACTAGTGAGATAACATCGACCTATTGATTTGGGAATTTCTTAGATTCAGGGGCATCTCAGGTATTTTTATCAACTCGGCTAAGTCAGTCCTGTTTCCCCTTATGGACGTAACTGAGGAATTCCCCTTGAAATATCCGCTCTGTTGGGCAAGAGAGCCAGTGCACTATCTGGGGGTCTGGCTTAGTCGCAATCTTGACGATCTATGGAGTGCCAACAATGGGAGCCTAATGACTTAGCTCGAGGAGCGGGTAAGCAGCTGGGTGAAGCCCCTCCCTTTCATTGACCAGAAGATTGACAATTGCTTAAATGATAATGCTCTTCTGTAAACAGCTCCAATCGCACTTGGTGGTGGTCATTACAACCCTGGCGGTCGGTGTTAAAGCGGCGGTAAGATCGCCAACAGGCCGGCGGTAAAAAATTTGCAATTACGACCGTGGCGGAAACCGCCAACAAAGACAGCCACTTTAACACTCCGACCGCCACGGCGGTACAAACAAACAGCGCGGTGGTCACCGCCAACAGACAGGCGGGAGACAATGTACCGCGCACACTATTATGACAGGCCAATCCTCCACCTTTTCTGGGGCGGATTCACTGCGGATAAAAACACGGCGGAAACAGGAATCCTGAAGGGAAAGCGCTCACCTCTACACACCCCACGAGGAACGAGGACGCCATGGACCCGGAACTCCAAATTCTCCCTGCGATAGTCTTCCTGCTCCTCTACCAGGAGCACGAACGCCGGCGGCGAAGACCACGGTGAGTACTGCACCTACGACACAGGGGAGGGGGAGGGAAAAAGCAGGGACACACACATGCAACACCCCCCCCCCCTCACCCACTACAACACACACACTAATGCATATCAATACATCACAGTTACACCCCCCAAACATCCCGGAAGAATGCAAAGACAATAGAAAATGAGTGTAACCATTGTAATATATTAAAAACAAGTAGGCAGAAATATATATATTTACACCATGTACATAATATATACCAAGCATAGTAGTCCAGGTAGTGCTCTAGGAAAGTCTGTGGAACACTGGGACCACACGGTATGGGCGAGGCCCACACAAGATCCCCGACCATGACGGAGAGAACACTGCAGGGGCATCAGATAGCAACTAAACAGGCACCTCAGGGGGAGGGAAAGGGGGGCACCTCAGCCACTTGAGTGCATGACGCCAAATCCACGAGGGTGCCACATGCCCACTGTTCCATCCTGGGGAGTGCAAAGCCACAGTCTCTCAAGTCTGTACAGTGGGTGGTTTGCCCACTTTTCAATCCTGGGGAGTGCAAAGCCACAGTCTCTCAAGTCTCTACAGTGGGTGGCTTGCCCACTGTTCAATCCTGGGGAGTGCAAAGCCACAGTCTCTCAAGTCTGTACAGTGGGTGGGTTGCCCACTGTTCAATCCTGGTGAGTGCAAAGCCACAGTCTCACAAGTGGATGACAGACTCCACTGGTTCTGGAGGGGGCATGGTGCCCAGAGTGCTTCATCCTGCCAAGGACTGAGGTAGTGGATGTGAATCTCCACTGGTTCTGGAGGGGGCATGGTGCCCAGAGTGCTTCATCCTGCCAAGGACTGAGGTAGTGGATGTGAATCTCCACTGGTTCTGGAGGGGGCATGGTGCCCAGAGTGCTTCATCCTGCCAAGGACAGAGGTAGTGGATGTGAATCTCCACTGATTCTGGAGGGGGCAAGGTGCCCAGAGTACTTCATCCTGCTAAGGACAGAGGTAGTGGATGACAGTCTCCACTGGTTCTGGAGGGGGCATGGTGCCCAGAGTGCTTCATCCTGCTAAGGACAGAGGTAGTGGATGACAGTCTCCACTGGTTCTGGAGGGGGCATTGTGCCCAGAGTGCTTCATCCTGCTAAGTACAGATGCAGTGGATGACAGTCTCCACTGGTTCTGGAGGGGGGCATGGTGCCCAGAGTGCATCATTCACCCTGTGACGGGTTCAGTTGCGTCAGTGCCCTTGCCGCTCATGGGCCAGCGGTGCTTGAGATGGCGGTGCTCTGTTCAGTGGTGCTTGAGTTGGTGGTGCCCTGTTCAGCTGTGCTTGAGATGGCGGTGCCCTGTTCAGTGGTGCTTGAGTTGGCGGTGCCCTGTTCAGCGGCGCTTGAGTTGGCGGTGCCCTGTTCAGCGGTGCTTGAGATGGCGGTGCCCTGTTCAGCGGTGCTTGAGATGGCGGTGCCCTGTTCAGCGGTGCTTGAGTTGGCGGTGCCCTGTTCGTTGGTGCTTGATATGGCGGTGCCCTGTTCAGCGGTGCTTGAGATGGCGGTCTCCATTGCAGGGTCTCAGCTGCTGGCGGTCCTTCAAGGCCCAGTGGGGCTTTTGCTGGCGGTCCTTCATGGCCCAGCGGGGCTTTTGCTGGCGGTCCTTCATGGCCCAGTGAGGCTTTTGTTGGCGGTCCTTCATGGCCCAGCAGGGCTAGTGCTGGCCTCCTGGGCAGGTGGGCTGGTGCTGGCGGTGGCCTACTGGGCAGGTGGGCCGGTGCTGGCGGTCCTGTCCTGGGCTGCTGGGCTTGTGGTGGAGGTGGGCTCCAGGGCATCGGGGATGATGGGGGTCTTCTCTGCCGTGCTGCTCCTCCCAGACTTGCAGGGTTTCTTGTGGCCCTTCCCCACCTTGGAAGGTGTCACAGCTGACTCCACACTCCCACCGGGCCCCCTGGGAGCGGCTTTGGTGGCTGGAGTCTTCCTCCTCTCCTGCCGGGCACTGGCCAACTTCTGATGCTTCACAGGTGGGGGATTGTCTGTGCGGTGGCATCGTGCCACACTGGCTGCCCTGGTGGCCAGTGCACTCCAGATTCCGGTGACTACAGGCACCACTGGTCCTGGAGATGTTGTGGCTGAGGTGCTACTTCGGGACCTATGAGACGGACGGGGTGGGGGAGGTGTGGGAAAGAGGTCAAGGTTGGACAGGAAAAGTTTTTGGGAGACACTGGGAGGGGTAGCTGGAGGGGGTTTGGGAGTGGAGGAAGAGGTGGTGGTTGTAGGAGGTGTACGTTTGGTGACTTTGGGTGAAGTTGCATGCGCTGGAGGCTGTCGTGAGGTGGATGGCTGTTGGGTGGGCGTGTGCCTGCGTTTGTGTATCTTGGGAGGGGGTGTCACCGACACACTGGGAGAGGACACATTGGACATGTGAATGGTAGTGGGGATGGTGACTGCACGTGAATGGGGTGTGGTGGTGGGCGTGCTGGAGAGGGACGTAGTGGCTGTAGAGGTAGTGCATGCAGGTGTGAATGTAGACGAGACTGGGAGGGAGGAGGGAGACGAGGAGGAGGGGGACACAGTGGAGGCAGTGGATGTTGGTGTGTCTGCATGTGTGTGATGCTTGCGTGGGTGCCTGTGGGATGAGTGGTGCTTATGTTTGCCAGAGCTTCTTTGTGTGTTGATGTGTGTGCATGCTGGTCTGTAGGTGTGCTTGGGATAGGCTGCGGTACAGGGGTTTGTGTCTGGGTGGAGGAAGTTGGAGGGGGGAGGCTAGAGACGGGGACAATGGCTGCCATCAGTGCTGAGGCCAGAGTCTGAAAAGCTCGCTGAAGGGCTGCCTGACCAGAATGAATGCCCTCCAGGAATGCATTGGTTTGTTGCAACTGCCTCTCTACACCCAGGGCCTGAGGTGCCTGGGGCGAAGGTGATGCCAACCCTCCTGGGTGAGCGGGCACGGGGCAAAGGCTGAGGGGCTGCTGGGAGGGCGGTGCTGGTAGGGGGGGTGGCGGCTGTACCTGTAGATGTGGGGGGCACAGATGGTGCTGCCGCCACAAGGGAGCTCCCATCAGAGGATGAGTCCGTGTCGCTGGTGTCAGCTCCTGTCCCCGCCGTGGAGCTCCCCTCGCCCTCCGTCCCACTGGTGAACTCTGAGTCCGTAGTCTCGCCCTCCAGGGCCATGTGGGATGCAGCTCCCTTGTGCTCCGGTGCCACTGCTCCTCCGCCTGATGATGCTAATGCAAACAAGAACAGGGAGACCACAAAAAGGGGGAGGACGACAGAAGAAAGACATGTTGAGTGCATGCATTACCGCTACCGTTGGCGGACACGACAGACACAGAAGCCCCCTGCACTACGCCGCACTCTTGGGCTCCACTGTTCAATTCCTGGGAAATGGCCTACAAGGCTATGGATGACATCTGCACACATAGATGACACAGGGGCATGACTAGGTGTAGTTGTCACTCTACAGAGGTGGGGTGGGGTGCTACATGGCCTGCCTTACGGAGGGGCCTTGCCTACGGAACTCGCCCTGGCCTAGGGAAACCCACAGCCCACCTCCCCCACCCAGACACCTCCACTGCACGCAAAGTCAGCAGAATGAGAGTGTACTCACCCCCTTGTGGCTGCTGTGATGCCCTCAAGCGCCCATCCAACTCCGGGTAGGCCACCGCCAGGATCCTGAACATCAGGGGGGTCATGGTGCGACGGGCACCCCTCCCATGTTGGGAGGCCATCCCAGCTGAGCCTCAGCCGTCTTCTTGCTCCAGCAGCGAATGTCCTCCCATCTTTTACGTCAGTGGGTGCTCCGTCTGTGGTAGACCCCCAGGGTCCGGACGTCCTTGGCGATGGCACGCCAAATATCTTTTTTCTGGTGGGCGCTGACCTACATGAAATGTACAGGGGAAAAAGAGAAGTTATTACCAACTGCACTGTCAAAGTGATTGGCCCAATCCCTACCCTTGCCATGTGGCACATGCATTCACCGTCTTTCATGGACGCAGCACTCTCCCCCCTTCCTTCTTACATCCAGCCCTCTCCACACAGGCATGGCCCATACAACATGCTCCCTGTGTACTTACCTGTTTGTCTGGAGGACTGTAGAGTAGCGTGTACTGGGGGAGGACCCCATCCACGAGCTTCTCCAACTCCTCCGATGTGAAGGCAGGGGCCCTTTCCCCAGACACTTGAGCCATTGTCTCTTCCAGACCGAGGTCACAGCAGCACTTGCACTGTAGGTCCTCTCCTGTCGAAGATCAGGTATCGAGTGATTGAACAGATAGAAAATGGCAGTCACGTCCGCGGTGGTGCGTACCGTCACCGCCGGCGTACATCGTCATTGGCTCCTGGGAGCCATAGGGTCCAATGTTAACCAATACAGCATTGCGCTGCGGTCTTCGACCGCCTACCGCAACAGTGTACAATGCCAGCGCAGTTACCTCACATCCCATTGTCCCACTTTAGAGGTCAGCCAGCCGCCATTTCAGGGCCCACATGGCTTCATTTTCAACTGCGTCACACATACCTAGGCCTAGACTCTACACACATACAGGCCATCTTTTGTGTATGAATGGTGTTCTGTGTAAACTGTGGGTACGTACCTCTGAGTTGTTTGACTCTGTGCTCGCTGTTGTCCTTCATAGGCACCATCCCCTGGGACATGTGAGGAGATCGCGGCATCCTCCGGTGCACCGACCGTTGATGGACCTGTCGACAATGGAGGAGTGACATGTGATTATCACATACAGGCTTGACCGTGCCACAATCCAGGAACTGTGTACCCAGTTGGAGCCAGACCTGATGTCAGCAATCCGCCATCCCACAGGAATCCCCCCTCAAGTGCAGGTGCTGTCAGTGCTCCATTTCCTTGCAAGTGGGTCTTTTAAAACAACAGTGGCCATAGCATCAGGGATGTCCCAGTCTATGTTTTCCAACGTATTGTCCAGAGTGTTGTCTGCCCTTCTGAAACACATGCGGAGCTACATCGTTTTTTCTCAGGTGGAGGATTTGCCTACAGTGAAAGGTGATGTCTATGCCCTGGGACACATCCCCAACATCATAGGTGCCATTGATGGGACCCATGTGGCTTTGGTCCCCCCCCACAGGAGTGAACAGGTGTACAGAAACCGGAAGAGTTATCATTCGATGAATGTAAAGATGGTATGTTTGTCAGACCAGTACATCTCCCATGTGAATGCCATGTTCCCTGGCTCAGTGCATGACGCCTACATCCTGCGGAATAGCAGCGTCCCTTATGTGATGGGTCAACTCCAGAGGCACCGTGTGTGGCTATTAGGTGAGCACCTGGAAGCAAGTCAGTGGGAATGGTTGTCTGGGTCTGGGGTTATCCCTCCAGGTTAGTGCGTGTCTAACAGCTGTCCCTCACCATTTGCAGGTGACTCTGGTTACCCCAACCTGTCATGGCTACTGACCCCAGTGAGGAATCCCAGCTCAAGGGCAGAGGAACGCTACAATGAGGCCCATGGGCGAACTAGGAGGGTGATCGAGCGGACCTTCGGCTTCCTGAAGGCCAGGTTCTGGTGTCCATATGACAGGTGGATCCCTATTCTACTCACCAAAGAAAGTGTGCCAGATCATCGTGGCCTGCTGTATGCTTCACAACTTGGCTTTGCAACAACAGGTGCCTTTTCTGCAGGAGGATGGTCCAGATGTCGGTATTGTGGCAGCTGTGGAGCCTGTGGACAGTGAAGATGAGGAAGCAGAGGAAGAAGACATGAACAACAGGGACTCAGTGATCCAGCAATATTACCAGTGAGACACAGGTAAGAGTACAGACCTGCCTACTACATGTACTTTAATACTACTACCTCTCTACTGTCTGTCGGTTTCACCCAGTGTATGGTCACTGTTTTGTCACTTTCCCTTACGATTTCACAGATGTGGGTCCCACTGTGTGACATCTACTTAGATTCCTCATGGACTAGAGCTGTGTGACATAGGTATGTTGACATTACAATTGAAAGAGCATTTTGCCACTGTAATTGCTAATACACTATTTCGAAATCACAGACAGACTCCAGATTGTTTTGTGCTTTAAGTGTGTTTATTCAAGTTCTCAATATTGGAGGGGGTAGTGAAATGGTGAGGGGTGATGGCGGAGAAATGTCCATGGCAGAGTCCAGTCTATTAGTCACACAGGTGCATTGCCCATATGGGCATAGGAAGTGGAACTGGGGCAGTTTAAGTATGGACAGGGTGACAAAGTGGGACAATAGGATGACAATCAGGGTGGTCTCATTTCTTGGCGGGGGTCTTGGCATCGTGCTCTGTCTTTGTCCTGGATCTCAGGGACCGTTTGCGGGGTGGTTCTCCCTCTGCAGGGGGGTGGGGTGCTGGTGTGGTGGTCCTGTGGCGGGGCATCCTGTCCACTAGCGCCGGCAGAGGTTGTGGGCAGTTCATCGTCCATGCTAGTGTCAGGGGCCCCTTGTAGTGCCACAGTGTCCCTCCTGGTGTTCACAAGTTCCTTCAGCACCCCTACGATGGTGCCCCGGGTGGAGCTGATGGTTCTGAGTTCCTCCCTGAAGCCCATATACCGCTCCTCCTGCAGGCGCTGGGTCTCCTGAAACTTGGCCAGTACCGTTGCCATCGTCTCTTGGGAGTGGTGGTAGGCTCCCATGATGGAGGAGAGGGCCTCGTGGAGAGTGGGTTCCCTTGGCCTGTCTGCCCCCTGTCGCACAGCAGCCTTCCCAGTTCCCCTGTGTTCCTGGGCCTCCATCCCCTGGACCGTGTGCCCACTGCCCCTGCCCCCAGGTCCCTGTTGTTGGTGGGGAGGTGGGTTATCCTGGGTTCCCTGTAGTGGTGGACACACAGCTGATTGACGTGTCCTGGGGACGGAGGTATGGGCCCGCTGGGTGGGTGCTGTGCTGGTGTTTCTAGAGGGGGGAAGGTCTGTGGTGGCCTGTGACTGGGTGAGGGGAACCGACTGTCCCGAGGTCCCAGATGGGCGGGCTGGTCATCTAGATCCAGTTGGACAGAGGTGCTGTCATCACTGTGGGCCTCTTCTGTTGGTGGTGTAGACATGTGTGGACCCTCTTGTCCGGTGACGCTGGGTAGGGGTCCTGCAGGGGTATAAAAGGATGGTTATTACATCTGTGTGTGTCATGGTGTGCAATGGGTGGGTGACCGTGTACCCCAGTGCTTGCATTCCTTTGTGAGACCTTGTGTGATGATGGTTTAGGGGGTTGTATGGGTATGTGCAGTGGGCATGCTTTAGTGATGTGTGTCCATGCTTTGTTGTTGCATGAAGGGCTTAGTGTTGGGATGGGTGGTTTGTGATGTTGGGACATATGTGAGGGTGAGGGTGGGGGTATGTGCTGGCATGCAGGTAGGGTGGGGGATGTAATAATTAAGATTTGTCTTACCAGAGTCCATTCCTCCACCTACTCCTGCGAGGCCCTCAGGATGCAGAATCGCCAAGACCTGCTCCTCCCATGTTGTTAGTTGTGGGGGAGGAGTTGTGGATTCGTGTGTCGTGATAGTGTGGGTGTATTTCTGTTGGCGTGACAGTGGAGGTTTTGTTTTCGCCAGTTTATCACTGACCTTTGGTGTGGCGGACTAGTGTGGGTGTCTGAATTTTGGCGGATTCCAAAATGTGGGTCATAATAGCTGTGGCGGAATTCCGCGGCCGCGGCGGTGTGTTGGCGGTCCTCTGCACGGCGGTAAGCGGCTTTTACTGCCAATGTTGTAATGAGGGCCGGTGTCTCTTGCATGGGCAAGTCGTCAACTTTGTATTAAATGGGAGGTTTTAACTCTCTCATTCGGACAAAGAGGATTAGGAGCCCCAGACATTGCTTTATATTGTCTAAGTGCACAGGCACAGTTTGCACATTACTGGCTCTTCCCCACGTGGCTCATGATGCATATTGCGCGGAACATGCCTGTGCATCACCATGCCCTCTACCAGTGGCGCTCTATTTGAAACTTAAACGTCTGAGAGCGTGGGTGGACACTGTAGCCTGCATGTCATAGGCTTGGACTGAACTTCAGCAGCGCACGCACCTGCACACTTTTATCACCTTCTCGGTGCCGACCACTGGTCACCCCTCACTCCCGATAACACTTGATTCTGGAACTCTCCTCAGGTTGCGTTGACATCCATAGGCACCATCTACCCTGACAAAGAGCCTGATTTAGAACTTGGCAGAGGAAGTACTCTGTCACAAACATGACAGATATCCTGTCCGCCGTATTACAATCTCCATAGGATGTCATAGGATCATAATAAGGCGGACGGGAACGTGTTGCGTTTGTGACAGAGTATTACCTTCCTTTCCTCTAAGGCCTAAATCAGGCCCAATGTCATTATCACAGCACAACAAGCCTTACAAAGCCATGCAGTGACACTATTAGATAATACACTCACATACTATCAGTAGTGGGCTGCTTTCTACTCACATTATGCCTCTTACTTGGCGGCCTCTCCTGTGTTTCAGGTAATTGAGGAGTTCATCACATCACCTTCACCGGGCAAGCTGATAAGATGTCCATGGGAGGAGGATCTAGAAACCCCTCTCACTGAAGATCGATGGCTCTACTGCTGCACTCAATCCAAGGCATTGTCACCGAACTACTTACTGCTTCTAGTGCATTTAAGTTCTTGCATAGATTGTATCGTACCTCGGAGTGGCTGTTCTGAATTGGGCTAATTGAGGATGCACACTGCCTGCGTTGAACGGTGCCCAGCACAAGGTTTCTCCACCTGGCGTCGGACTGCCAAAGGATCCAGAGCTTCTGGCATGACATGTTTGATACTATAGATACCATGAACGATATTGTAGTAGAATGTTCGTTGAATGTGACACACAGCGGCATGAAAACTGAGAGCCATGCTGCTATTACTAGTGAAAAGCCAGGTGGCACTACACTGGGGTAGGAGCATGAAGTCTTGCAAGATCGGATGGCTTTGTGATGCTACCTATTGACAGGAGCAGCTGACAACCTATTGGTATCTGTTACAATCTCATCCTCAAGACATTTGGTCCCCTCTGTTGAGCTACCTGCGTGCGCAGGGGGCCACGGAGAAGGCTGTCCCAGTTCCAATTCCAGATGGCCCTGATTGAGCATGCCCCCCCAGCATGTGCCCCATTGAAGCCGAATGCACCTCGTCAGACCATTTTTCCTGCCATGCACCCCAGCGCACGTCAGGAGAGCACCATTCTGCCCACTAGCCAAGCTTAACATCACTGAGTGCCCCCTTCCCTCCCCCCTTCCTTCTTACCCCTATCCCCCCATTACTGTTTAGGAGAGACACGTGCCAATGTCCTTACATAGTTTCGCCGATGCCCTGTGTAATGTCTTCTGCACCTGTACCTATTGCACCTACCCCTTATTTTTGTATGACCATAAAATTCAATAAAAACATTTAAAAAAAATACTCCCACCTTGCCCAAGCTCAGCTTAGTCGAGCAGGGGCAAGAGTTTGCAGGTCAGCAGGTGCATTTTGTTCATTTTGTTCAAACAACATCTGTTCCAAGGAGTTTCTGCCATTGGTGCTGGTATTTCACTGATTGTGCTGTAGCCTCTGGCGCAAGGGGGCATTAGGACCGAGCCCGGGAACCACAAGTTAGTGGACAGTCTAGGTACCAGTGTGGCTTGTGGTTCGGAGGCAAATACACAAAGAGTATGGGGTGTTTACAGCGGGTACCAGGTGATAAGAAATTTTCCTAGACCCTCTGCGTAACCCTGATTTCTGGACTTGTTTGTATGCTGGAAGTTATTCTCAGGAGAGGAATTTCTCCTTACGGACTAGGTGGTCTCACACACTATATAGTGTTATGCTTCATCATTTGACTCCTTAGTCCCATCCCGGTAGGATAGTACCACCTGGATGGACTCAACCTCGCCATTAAAAGAACTTGGAGGGAGTGCAGAGATTAAGCTTGTCTGGAAAAAGAGTGGGCTCCAGTTGTACAACGGAAAATATAAAATCACCTAACCAGTCACCTGTATTGTATTACACCTTTATTTGCTGTGATTGTTGGTGAGATTAAAAGACAGTGGGACGCCTAAGTGGTTCGGAGACTCCGAAAATTCCCTCTTTCTGTCTCCCTTCCTGTCTCCGCCTTTTTCCCTTCTTGTGGCTAAAGAAGGACATAGGATACACAGGAGACCATTGCAACTGTTACTTTTGTTGCCTGCTGCTTGCCTCTGCTACTGGATGACCAGCATTTGACCAAGCTGAGGTGGCTGAGCGCATTCACATACTGGGAAACTTGTTTAATGTGGCACCACCTGTAAGTTGTGGAAAGTCAGGGGCGTGGTGGGACCTATTAGTGTATAGAAGTGCTCATGTTAGTGGAGCCTGTATTGCATGAAGAGCCAGAGCCAAAGAAGGTAAAGACAAAGAAAGGGCAGTGCCAAGATGCTTCAAGCAGCCGCAATCTGAGTTATACATCTAATGTACATGTACATGACCAAGCTCCAGCCTATTCTGTACCACTGCAACGACTACCAAATAGGATTACTAATTACTTTGCAAGTACAGCAGCCATTGACAAGCAGTCAGATAGAGTATGCAGACAGATTCCTCTGATCTGCCCACAAACAAAGCACCCTGGGATTCAATGCACCTCTCCTCAAGGCCGAGAAACTGGCTGCCTGAAGGGTGTGAATACTCCAGAACTGTTAGCAGGAGCAGGCGGAACCTCTTTAGTAGCTACTATTAACAACATCGATCTGCCCTTCAAGGAGGGGTCAACTACCCGCCTTCATCCTTGTCGTAGCAAGGGCAGCCTCCCTCCAATTGAGGACGAAAGTGCACTGACAAAGAATCTAATAATAACTGTTGCAGCAGTCCATAAGGACTACAATGCAGGGTGTAGGAGCAGCCTTCTGCCAACAGTTTCAGTACATTATAGCCCATTGGACAAGACCAGGAAGAGTACTCAGCATCCACCTACCAGCACCATCCCAACACACAGCCTGGTTACCGATGCGTCCATTGATTGGTCTGACATTTCCTTTAAGCCAGTTAAAGAGGCCCTTGGTTTCGAGGATACTTACCACGGCGTGCATGGGTCGGACAACACATGTCTAAACAGCACCCAGAAATCAGGGACCTTGCAAGATCCACCTTCTTGGCACAATGACAGCAATGATACAAGACATCCTCCAGTAGAATCTCCCCCAGCTCAACCAATCTTTGCCATTAAGTGCATCATGTGCAGCACATTGGATCTCAGAGTGAGCAATCTAGCAGTGCATCGTCCAACGTTGGATGATCAAACAAAAAGTCTTTGGAAACGTCATCAAATATCACAACCATAGATTTACGTATGTTTGCAATAGAGAGCGTTGTAAAAGGATCTCTTAAGAGTAAAACCTTCCCTAATGAGATAAGGAATTGCTTGGAGATTGTTACAAAGCTCGCTGAGGTCCCAGAAGTCATCAGCTCAAATCTAAATGACTGTAAAAAAAAACAACATATAGAGGAGACCATGCTATAATAATAAAAAAATAAAAAAAGCTCAATGATTCCATTGATGGAACATGTATCAGCATAACACAAAGCCCAGATGCCAACGGCAGCTGCAGATGGCAGCATAGAGCTACCACTCAAAGATACTTTGGCAAACTACAACACATCTAAAACTTCAAACTCCTCTTTAGAACTTTGAAAAAGGAGGCGACTCCACAAGCAATGTTTGTACAAGATCGTCAAATAACCTCAAAGAATCATAGAAAGACTAAAATAAAAATACTTAGAACTTCAAGTGCAGAGGACCAACCATTTGAGGAGGGTCAGCCATCCAAGACGGAGGAGTCTATAGGATCAATTGTGCAAAATGGAAATGGACGGGTACCAACTGCGGAAAACCTAAATATGGAAAAAGTATCATCAGATATCAAAAGTTTTAAGTGTGATGCTACCTGTCGGAAGCATACACACATGCAAGTATTTCCTATTGGCTTGAGCCCGGTACCTAAGATGGTCAGTCAGGTCTCATCCTTCCCCAAGTTCCCATTGAAGCCGAATAACAACGCAGCTGATGGAATAGAATGTGATATTCCAGTAACAACAAGTAGTGAGACTAAGCCAAGTCAGCTGCCCGAGACCTTGCCGCTCCTGTGAACGGCTACAATCACTGGGATGGTGGCCTGCTGGGGTCAGCAGACCACCATGGCTGTGAATGCTTTTTAAATAAAGCATTTTTTTAAAAAATGCAGCCGTTTCCCGTAAAGGGAAATGGGATGCATTACAAAAAGAAAACTGAAAAGTTTTCTTTTCATTTTTTTAAGAACAGGCAGTGGTCGCTGGGACCACTGCCTGCTCGTAAAAAATGTTTAAAAAATGTTTGCACCCCCATTCGCAAACGGAAAGGGGTCTATTAGGGATCCCTTCCCATTTGCGAAAGGGTTACCACCAACTTGAAGTTGGTGGTAACTGTGATTGTTTTGCGACCACATTCCCAGTCTCAAAATAATCATACATTGCCCTGGGAGTCGCTATTAAGAAGGGACGCCCTTACCACGCAACTTCGTAATAGCGAGTTGGAATCCCTAATTTGTAAGTCGGTAACAGGTTACCGACTCACAAAATAGGGATGGTACATGGCAAAAGCATTTTAAAAGTCACAAAAAGCCCAATATCCTGTTTGTGACTTGTAAAAGAGCTTCAGACATCTGGCCCTATATGACCAAGTGAGTGGGTGTGTAACTGTGTGGGTGAGTGACTGGTTGTGTTACTTGTTGTATGGGTGAGTGAGTGGATGTATAAGTAGTTGTATGGGCAAGTGACTCATTGTCTGGGTGGCTGTATGACTGGGTGCCTGTGTGGCTGTATTGCTGAGTACATGGGTGTATGAGTGGATGAATGTGTGTGTGAGTGTCTCAGTCAGTGGCTGTTTACGAGAATAAGTGAAGATTGTATTAGCTGTGTAGGTGGCTGTGTAGCTGTCTGAATACCTTTATGGGTGTATAAGTCGGTGTGTGAGTGGCTATATGAGTAAGTAAATGGGTGTGTTAGTGCATTTTACAATGAGCAAGGGTTTTTGTGTGTAGTTGTATGGGTGTGTGAATGGGTATGTAAGTAGTTGTGTGAGGGGTGAGTGGGTGAGAGGGTGAGAGGGTGAGAGGTTTGTATGGGTGTGTGAGTGTCTTTAGGTGGATGATGTAATCAGTGATGTCATGTGAGATGTTATCAAGGATGTCACTGACCACGTCATGAGTGAAGTACTATGTGAGGTGCAGTGTATTGCATGGGGTAAATATATTGTTAGGGCTCGTAAAAACACAGCTGAATTTCTATGGTTTTGTGCGAGTAAATTCAGTACCTAACTATAATGTTCCATCAACCTTTGTTTTTTTTAGTGAATTTCTATGTTTTTTTCTATTCTATTTCCTAACTATAACATCCCTTTAACCTTTATTGTTTCCGTGAATTCCTGTGTTTTTTTTAATTCTATTTCCTAACTATAACTTTCTTGTAACCTTTTTTTTAGTGAATTTCTAAGATATTTTAATTATATTTCCTAACTATAATGTCCCTGTAACCTTTGTGTTTTTTCAGTGAATTTATAAGGTTTTTTAATCCTATTTCCTAACTATAATGTCCCTGTTGGGGCGTGGCCAACAAGATGGCCAATCGGCTGCACTGAGCAAAGGCACTACGCTCAGTTTCCCTAATCCTGCATAATCCTGTTGCCCTGACGCCCTGCGGACCCCGCAACCTCCTGCAAGACCATCAGGGGATGCAAGGGGTGCCTTACACATCTGGCTGAACTCTCTGATGGCCCTGGTGTGGGCTGCGGTCCCAAGCCACCTGAAACAAAATGGCGAGCACAGCTCACAGCAGCTGCTAAGATTGCGGACACCAACGTACCAGGCAGATCTGGAAACTGTAGGGTACCACCTGTGCCTACTGAGCTGAGTGGTGCGGCTGCAGAGGACTGCCCCTGACATTTGGTGCCACGCTGCTGCCTCGAACATTGACTGAATTTGGTCTGGCCCGGCCTGCAGCCCACAGAGAGTGGATACGGGGAGGAGCCTGGCACAACATTGGAGAGGCTCAGGCTGCTCCGTGGTTGCCTTTGCCTGGTCCAACCCTGCTGTCTGCATCAGCTTCTGCTGGAGGAGATGTAGCGGAGACCGCCATATGATTCTCCAATGGGGCGGACTTTGTGGACTGCAGCTGCCCCCGCCCTGCTGAGTCCTGCCCCTGGCAGAGCGACTGCTAACCCCTCTTTCTATGTTGACCCTGGACATGCAATTGTACGGGTGAGCTGATGCTGGAGAGAGCTCTGCTCCCCGCCACTGGGTCCTGCCCACTGAGAGAACTGTGGGGGCTGTGCCACATGTGGCAGTGACTCCTCCCTGTGATTGGGGGAGCTGAGATGAAACCAGCGTGGGGCTGTGGTGGATGGGCCCCCCCTTCTCCATGTTACTCGAGGGGGCGCTTTTTGACAGGGGAGCAGCACCTGGCTACATTGCCTGACCACAACAAAATGTGTGGGAGGAGACAGAAGAGACCCGGGGGCTGCGCTCTCCCCCGCCCCACACCTTCCTCTATACGCAGACCCACCTGGGGGTGCTAAGGAGGGTACTGTCAAAGGCCAGTACAACAACACTGGGCCCGCTTGCCTACATACAGAGACCATGGGTGGAGTTCAAGTTCGGTCTGCAAAGGCCACCAACTGAACCTCACTGCTATTGTGTGGTAAGAGCCTTACAGGCCTGTCTGCCCATCTTTCTACTTGACTGGCGACACCATATACTTGGGATGAGACACCTCTGATGTCTGTCAGTGAACAGAGTTGCCGGACATAGTGCTGCGACCAACCCCCTCACTTGAAGGGCTGCAAGACCACAATTGCCCTTAGCATCTGAGGCTGGCTCCCAGAAGATAAACACGCATGTGGAGAGGTGTGTCCTCCCGGTTGGCTCCCCCCCACCTGCGCCATGAGCTCTTGAACATTGAGCACTCCATTCGCGCCCTCCTGCACCATGGGCTAGGACAAGTCAGCCAGAGGTACACAACAAACAAAAATTTACCAATTTACTGCACTGGGTGCTGGGTTGACCCACCAACAGAGCCTGCGGAAAATAACGTGAGCCTTAACTATAAGCAGAACTTGAGGACCACTTACCACATCGCCCTCTTCTTGTAAATTTATAATCCAGAGGGCTGGGATATCAAAATGACTGGGAAGACACTAGTTCAGTTCTGAGGTGTTTACCTGGGAAGAAGGTGGGAGGTTGGGCACAGTTTTGGGGACTGTTTATGACACAGCAGATGAAGCACTATACACTTGTAGAAAATGAAAGGAGGATCAATGTTTTTGATTATGTGGCAGAGGATGTGTCCTGTGCCCAAAAGGGTGGGGGCAACCAATGGAGGGGGTGGGGCCACAATACTGATTACATTGTTTAGAGATGAATGACTCAATATGATTACTCACGTGGAATGTGAGGCGATTGAATTCCTTTGTGAAGCACTATAGGACACATACATATCTCAGGTGCCTGAGGACGCACATAGCCCTTCTACAGGAGATGTACCTGTTGGATGCTGAACCCAAAAAACTACAAAAGAAATGTAGGGTGCAACTTTACTCCTCCACCTATTCCTCATATGCCAGAGGAGTATCGGTGTGGGTCATCCCTGGAGTGCCTTGGCTACTGAGAGGTCAGGTGGCAGACATGGCTGGATGTTATGTCCTCCTTCATGGCATCCTTGACAGATGTGAGATCTGTAAACTGAACATATATGCACCTAACTCTAGCGACGAGGGGTTCTTTAAAGACCTGGAAATAGAGCTCCTGCCTTATGTCGGGATCCCCATTATATGAGTGGGGGACTTTAACTGCATCCATGACAGATGCCTAAATAGACAACCCCCCTAAGCTGGGCACTAAACCCCACATGGTTGTGAGCCTATGCAAGACTATCACTAGGTTGCAGTTGGTGGAAGGTTGGAGGGACCTCCACCCCATGACCAAGGAATTCTCGTGCTATCCCCCAGCACATAAAGCACACTGTCACCTGGACCGCTTTTTGCTTGCAAATGACGGCACCTTAAATGTCCAGAGGGCAACATTATCAGGTGCACATTCTGTCAGATCATGCCACCCTCCTACTGGAGTGTGGGCTGTGTGCACACAGGCCGGAAATTACCTTATGGCGGCTCCGGCCTGAGACACTTGGAGATCCCAAATACAAAGTGGATATGCTGCAGGGAATGCAAGGTTACTTTAATGCTAATTGAGACACTGCTCAGACATGGGGTACGGAATGGGGAACCCTCAAGGTAGTTATCCGGGACAAGAGCCTCAGTAAGACCTACAGCACAAGAAAGGAATTGGAAAGAGAGTTCACACAACAGGAAGACATTCTTGCTCACCTGCAGAGATGGGGGAATGGACAGGCCACCAGAGAATCTGAACTCCTGGAGGCGCACAGATGGGTTGAGGCCAAGTGGGACAGACTGGACTGTCATGTACGGAAAGATTATAGGCAGCAGCTACGTTGAGAGGGCGGACGGTCAGGACAGATGTTGGCCTGGCTACTTAAGCATGAGAGACCCCCAACACTGATTATTTCTCTCCGCGGCCAGGACCAATAGGTGTCAATCAACTTACTGTTATGAAATCACCTGAAGAGAGTATATGCACCCACGGCAGTTGAAGGCACCCCCGATGTAGGTGGGTTACTTGGCGGACTTCTGATCCCCAGGTTGAGGCAAGCACAAGTTGAGAGCTTGGAGGCAGCCATACTACTGGAGGAACTATAGGAGGCCCTTCAGGAAATGCCTCACAGAAAATGCCCGGACCAGACCGGCTACTGGCTGAGTTCTTCCAGCCACTCTCTGCCTCCCTGCTTTCAGGCTCACTGGAGACCTTCAGTAAGGCGCACGGGGAAGGTGCACTGCCAATGCACATGCGTGAAACCCTAATCACCATGACACCGAAGCCCGGCAGGGACCCTACAGATCCAGGTTCTTACCAGCTGCTGTCTATGTTTAACATGGACGTGAAATTATTCTCTAAACTACTAGCGATGAGATTAGGACGCGTGATTACTCATCTGGTCCATGACAACCAGTGTGGATTCATGTCAGGGAGAGGCCCAGACATGAATCTGCAATGACTCTCCTATGTGCTCCACGAAACCCGAAATACAGAGGTATGGGAAGCAGTATTCACCTTGGACATCGAGAAGGCATTTGATACCCTGTCCTGGGAGAAGTGATGGGTCGAATGGGTTTTGGGGCGAGTGTCCTCTCATGGGTGCGCCTCTTGTATACAGAGCCAAGAGCTAGAGTGCACACAGGACAGGTGGTGTCTGGTTCCTTCTGCATAGAACGTGGTACACGCCAGGGATGCCTCCTGTCGCCGCTCCTGTTTGTGCTCGCTATGGAGCCATTGGTGATATATCTCAGGATGGAGCTCCGAGATTGGGGCATATTACTGGGCAATACATACTGTGTCAATGAACACTTTAATATAAGTGCCAGACCTGGAACGTTTGGTGCCACTTGTTAAGCGCCACATGGCCAGTTTTAGGGAGGTCTCAGGACTCCAGTAGAACCAGCATAAAATGGTCCTCTTCCCCCAGACACCCCTGGGCAGCTTCTGATCTCCCAGAGGTTGAATTAACATGGGAAACCAGTGCTTTCAGATACCTGGGAATGCAAGTAACACATACGGCCCTCCTACAGCATGACCTGAATATGGGCTGGGTGCTCAATGGCCTTTGTCCAGTTCTGGACCATGCTGCTGCTCTCGGTTATGGGTAAGGTAGCCCTGAGCAAGATGATTCTGCTCCCTGCTGCCTTTACACAATGCAGAATTCATTCTGTCTATTAGCGCTGTCTCTCTTCTGCTGACTAGACCAGCTGCTGGTGACTCTGGTTAGGCGGGAACGTATTGTAGAGACCACCTAGCGGTCTTTAAGCTGGATCTGGCTGAGGGCGGCTTGGGCCTCCCTGACCTCCAGTTATACTGCATGGCAGGTCTGCTCCAGTATGCTGCACTGTGGTGTGAAGACGGCCCCAACTGGGAGAAAAAGTGTGGGATCAGAAAGAATAGCTTCCGAAATTGCTTATGCGTGGCTCCCGACTCTCTGAGGGCACCCCCTTCGTCATTTCAGAAGTAGCGCATCCATGGGTATGGGCGGTTACACAGGTGCTACGCCGAGCGCCCTACACCCGACTTATCCCAATTTGGTTGCTGCACCCCTTTAAGTACATAGGAAACTCAATGGATGTCTCAAGTTGGCTGATAGGTGGCTGTCAACGGGCAGGCACCTTGTACCAGAACGGCACCTTCGTGTCCATGGAGGAAGCTGAGACCCACTTTGGTGTCAACTGGGGACAATTCCTGCAGTATGCCAGCATATCGCAAATGGCCCAGGAAATCTTGGTGTTCTTCCTGGAGGAACCTGATGAATCCAACCTATTGTGGACATTACTGGACCCTGGCTCTATCAGGAACATCCTCTCTTGCTTATATGCTGCCCTTAAACAGGACAGTCAGACAAACGTTTCGTTGACACATGAAGCCTGGAATGCAAACCTCAAAACCCTGCTTTCTCACAGGGAATGGACCAGGGCCGATTGCTAGAGCGGGACGTATCCAGCAATGCCAGGTTCAAATTATCACACTTTTACTGCCTGCATAGGGAGTATCTGACACCCCAGGGCCTACAGCGTTTTCCTGGCCTTATGTGCCCATGCAGCATGGGTATGAGGGACTTTCTGGGCCTTCTGGGTCTCGGTAATATGGGTGGTGAAAAGAATGACGGCGGTTAAGGTGAAGCACGTAGTGCAACATCGCCTGCTGGGACTGCTGCCACTCCCCAAGAAAGGCAAAGAATGCCATATCGCTTTGCCCAGTTGGATTGGCGCTTGCGAGATGTCACATTGCCATCCACTGTGCCAGTCCGACCCCAACTAAGTAGAGGACTGCTTCACTGGAATAAGCAATGGCCGGAGATTGCAGACTTCGGATGATCCATGCGGACGAACACGCAGAAAGAGATTTGGAGCTCTGGGGCACTATGGTAGACAAACTGGTGAAAGAGGACGCGGGCATGGTAATAGATGACGGACAGGCCCCCGGCCCACACAGTCCAGATTGAGCATCACCCCCTCAGGACTAGTGCTGGAGCAGTTACGTCCCGGTGACCTGGGGACGCCAGCTGAGATTACCCTACGACGATTGGCACCGGGGAGGCTGTGTGTAAATAAGGCGCTAGGGACATTTGTCCCCTGGGCATGGCCATTGGAGTGGTGGGCATGGCTCCTGTCTTTACTAAGACAGGAGCCCTGTCCATGGGGCTTGTGCACCAGAAAATGGCGCTACACTGCCTAAAGGCAATTTTTTTGCATCTAAACAGGGTTGCGCCATAATTTGGTGCACAAGCCCCAGTTCACCGTACGCCTCCCCGGCCCTGTTAGCGTCCTTTACAAGGACGCTAACAAAGCCTTAGCACCATTACATAAATATGGCACCCGGCCGGCATCTAGGAATGGCGCTAGCCGGCGCTATACTTCTTGGTGCAAACCTGCATTAGCGCAGATTTGTCCCAAAAAGTATAAATCTGGGCCTAAGAAAGCCTAGATTACATGTCACGAAGTGTGTTTGGTGACTTATGTGTCTAAATGAAAACACTGATTAACAATAATAATAATTAATAAAAATTAAACACTGGAACCGGAAGCATGCTGCATTACTACCCAGATATTCTGCCCCTGTGCTATTTAGAGTTTCTGAAATGCCCTGACAGAGCAGTAAGTTTGGAAATATAAACTGTGACAATCGCAGATGCCATAAAGCCATTTGGCTTTCATAGAAGCTTGAACTAGTCAATGGTAAGAAAATTTGTTCGCACACTGTGATATAAGGGTAGCTTGAAAAGAACTACCTTCTACATAAGTGAACACAGCTGCATTTCACCTTTTTCCTCGCAGCTTTCCTGCCTTCGAATCTCGAAGAAGAATACAAATTAATTTTGATCTATAGGATTACTCTATACTTGCAGCACCCTGACAAGAAACTGTGGCCCAGATTTAAGGAAAGTGGTGCTTCATTACTTGAAGCGCCTCTTTTCTTGCACCCCATTGAGTCCCCCTAATGTCATTTTGTGTGCGGTGTATTAATGATACGGCACACCATGGCACACATTAGGATCAATAGCGTCATAATTTCTGACGCTATTGTGGTACTTTGCAGGTTTACCTCGCCACAATGTTGGTGCTAATCCAGCAAAGTACATAAAGGCCATTATAAACAATTGTGTGCCTCAATTTAATGCCTGCAGTGAGCAGGCATTAAAAATGACGAGAAAAATGGCACGGTGGAATCTCATAGATTCCATTGTGCCATATTTGTGGGCCTCCTAACGGAGGAACACCCCCCCCCCTTGCATAATTTGGTGTGGCATTTTTGCCAACCTAACACCACCACATTAGCATTTAAAAAAACAATGCTAATATGGCACTAGGTGGCGCTAGGCCCTTCTTACATTTAGGCCTATTACTTCAAACTACCCTGCACGGTAATCTGGAGAACAGTGAGAAAGAAAGCTTGAACATGCTTTAAATTTGTGCCAAGCTATTGCGAGCGCGTGACAAGATTAATAAATTAATTAAATTAATATATCTAGAGTTACATTTGTTAGTTGGCAACTACCATGCTACCCCATATTAACTCCTTTTATTTGTTTTCTTAAACTAGACCGTAAGAGCCTAAAAAGCTGTACTTGCATGCAGTCTGGCCTTTGTTTTTTTGGCCCTCTTAAGTACACTGCGAAGTGTCGCCGAGTTGCATAACAAGCACTGTGACCGGACTTGAAAACAGCAATGAAGCAGTTGAACGGTTCAAAACCATAAAGTCAGTTTTCTGTTGAGAACTGAAAAGCACCTGGAGTTCGCTTTACCTTCTCCAAGCAAAATCTTTTCCCCGAAGAGGAGTTAACCCTCTTAAGTTCAAAGACTTTTCCTTTTTAGCAGAAGTAACAATCGGCCCCCTAAAGGCTGTGAGTTAGGGGCATCGCAGCAACACTCGACTGCTGACAGTTGAAAGATTCCTGCGCGAGTCAGGAGCTCTGCGTTATTTCTCTTGGAAATACCTTAAGCAGCCTGTATTGTGATGCCAAGCCATCACGTGCCATGTGACACGTTTCACGCTCGCGTGTGGCATATGCCTCAACTCTTGTGACATATGCCACGGCATTTCATAGTTTTCTGACATGCTCTTTTGTGAATAATTGCAGATAGCGATAGTGTGTGTTTTCCAAAGGGCTCTTTTTCTCTTCGGTAAACTAAATAAAGAAAGAAAAAGGGAAAAAAATATATAAAATATTATCCAGGTGGGGTTTGAACTTTAGTCTACAAGGCATGGTATTATAGGTAACAACGACTATACCAACCGTCCTACAGACATATTTAACTACCTGAGGCATTTTTATCTTAGAGAAGGTATCGACGTCCTTGTATTTCCATGGCGATTTTTAGGTTACAGGGCACTGTTAATGTGTCAGACCTTAATAAGTAAACTTACAAGGGGACGCCAATATGTCAAACCTTTTGACTCACATTTAAGACACTCCCACCATAGATTAATACATGCAGATCAATAATTAATCAATAAAATCAATAATCAATGATAATAACATTAGTAATCAATTGGAGTCAGTAATTATCACACACCATGACCTTTCAGTCATGAATAACCACACCTTTTAGTAAAAGTTAGAATATTTATTCCCCATATTAACAACGCTAATGTCACGTAAAATAATCTCAAAATCAAATGATAAACATACAGAAACATCACTGGCTGCCCAAATCTGCGAAAGAAACGTAATCTAATCAAAGTTTGAACAATTACACATTCTAAGGTTACGGTGCAAATTAATAACAAGAACAATTGCGCACACAATATTACATACATTTAAATTCAGCAAAGAAAAAACATTGACTATTACTTCTTATAGCAGACTTTCATTAGTGAGGATTCTTATCTAACGCCAGATTAGCATTAGCATGTTGGGCTTCATGCAAAACATTTTAGTCAACACAAATTTAGAAAACATCTAACTATGGCTCGATAAAAATAGTGCGGTTGGTACCTAGAAAGACAAAGCAAATAGGCAAAACAAAACACATGCGTAACAGTATACCTCTCCACATTTGGATTGGCAAGCTAAGAGAGTCTTTGTCATCAGGACATCAGTTTGGTCAGAAAAGCATCAGGATTCAGCATCAAAGTTAAGGAAAACGTAAATGCAAAAAGTCTTTAAGCATTAACCCCATGGGTGCCTGGGGCGAGCTGGTCTCGTCCAGGGACACGGTTCCCGTGTGCCCTAGACGAGACCAGCTCGTCCTGCACTTGGCCCACGAGGGGAGAAGGAGGGGGAACGCTAGCGCTCCCCCGTGGGCCTTCCACCCACACCCCCCAGTCGGGGATGGAAGGGGAATCGCTTCCCCTTCCACCCCTGACCCTCCCCTTGGCAAGCTGATGACGTCAGCGCGCTCACAGCGAGCCAACGTCATCAGAAGCTGCTGAGGACGCGCTAGAAGCCATTCGCTTCCAGCACGTCTAGAGAAAGGACGCCTTTTGGGTAAGTCCTTCTCTTTTTGGGGGGAAAACAGACACAGGGAGAAAGGAAAGAGTTTTTCCTTCCCCCCTGTGCCTGTTTTCAATGCCCGCGATCGTGAAACAGAAATCCCCACAAGGCACCAGGGATTTACGATGGCATTTATTTTGGGGAGCGACCCCTTGGGGGCAATAATAAATCCTGTTTGGGCCCCCCTGGGGGCAGATCGGCTGTTGTTTCAAACCCCAAGGGGTGTCGAAACCCACTCGACACCAAAGAATATGTGTATTTGAAAGTGTTAGGACAGCGACCCCTGAGGCAAGGGTCGCTGCCCCAGGGGAAATATATTTTGATATGCTCATCTGCCCCCAAAAGGGGCAGAATTCACTTAGGGTCCAGGGATCCTGTGTGTGTGTGATTTGTGTGGGGGGGAGCAGATCGGCCTATTTCTTTTAGACCTATCTGACTCCAAGGGGAGCAGAAGCCACTTAGGCACCAGGGACAATTTCTAAGTTCTTGGTGGCGGGGTGTTTGTCAACTGGAGAAGTATTTGTAATTGTGATTATAACAGTTTATTTCTTCTTTTTGTTCTAGTTCAAAGCTTTTGCTTCCTTTGCTGTGGATCCTTGCGGTTTTGGCAGTAGTTGTCCTGCGGTTTGCACAGTTGCATGTTTTAGGTAAGTAAAAGCAATTTACTCCAAAGGAGTATTGTTGACATGCATGAATGACATGTTTGTAGGTGGTGTACTAAATGCAGGATTGTGTGTGAAATTGTCCTTAGATTTCAGCACAATGATATTTATGTTGCCATATATCTAATTTTCTTTTTTCTTTTTTTTTTCTTTTTAGTGCGATGTCATTGGTGATTGCTGTGTCAGTGCAGAGTAGTTGCTGGTGAGTAGCTTTTTCAGACAAGTGAGTGGTATAGTTTTTTAGTACATAACTCTTTGTGATAAAGCTACACTTTGTTTATTACTTATTTTTGTGCTGGTTGTTGTTGGCAATCCATTTGTTGTTAGAAAGGATCATGGCTAGCCGCAGAGTGACCGCTCAGCAGCTTGTTGGCATGCTTTTTGAGTCATCTTCTGACCATGATTATGAGGCTGACTCTGCATCTGAGGCAGAGGAGGAGGTGAGAGATTCTGGAGTGAGTTTTCTGTCCAAGAGGATTCTTCTGATGAGGAAGCCACTCTCAGTGCAGATGAAAGTCCTGTTTTAGAGGAGGACATTGATGTGCCAACAGTGCAGTAGTCTGGGGCTGAAGTGTTTCCTATTAGAAGACCTGACACCTGGAGTGCCCCAAACATGGAGCAGCCACAGTACCTGCAATTTCTGGTCTCCCAGGGTGTAGAGTCAATACAGAAAACTTTTTGCCTGTCAATTTCTTTCACTTGTTTATGGACAATGTATTTTTGGAAGAGATTGTGGAGCAGACTAATTTGTATGCGGAGCAATATTTGAGGGACAACGCTGCCAGACCTAGGCCTCAGTCTAGAGCTACTCAGTGGGTTCCCACATACCTGGAGGAGATGAAAAAGTTTTTAGGTTTGACTTTTTTGATGGGGTTGATAAGGAAGCTGTCACTGGCTTCTTATTGGTCAACTAGTCCCTTGATGGCAACGGCTATATTTCCAGCAACTATGGCTCATAATCGCTATTTGCTTCTTCTTCGTATGCTGCATTTTGTAGACAATGCTTTAGCCTTGCCACGAGATCCCCCTGATTGTGACTGTCTTTTTAAGATTAGGCCTGTCCTTGATCAGTTTGTAGATCGGTTTTCAGAGGTCTATGTTCCAGGCAAAGAGATAAGTGTGGACGAGTCTTTGGTCCTTTTCAAGGGGCGTTTAGTTTTTAAGCAGTACATTCCTAGTAAGAGGGCACGGTATGGAATTAAATTGTAGATTCTGTCAGAAAGTAGTACAGGATACTTTCTGGGTCTACACTGGTAGGGCTTCCAGTATTGACCATCCTGGTTGTCCGCCCACTTTTGGAGTTAGCGAGAAAATTGTGTGGGAATTTGGTAGATGACTGTTTAACAAAGGTCACCATTTGTACGTAGATAATTTCTACACTGGAGTGCAGTAGTTCAAGGAGTTGTTTAGAGTGGACGCTGTTGCTTGTGGCACAATCCGTTCTAACTGGAAAGGCTATCCAAGGGAGCTTGTCTGTAAAACAACTTGAGAGGGGACAGTGCAGTGCCTTGCGGAATAATGAGTTGCTAGCTCTGAAATTTTCAGACAGGAGGGATGTGTACAGGCTATCTACCATCCAAGATGAGAGTACTTCCCCTGTGACTGTTTGGGGTCAGGTTGCCGAAGTGGGCAATCCTGCATGCATTTTGGACTACAATAGGCACATGGGTGGTGTTGACAGAGTAGATCAGAGGTTGGAACCTTAAACTGCTCTTTGTAAGTATGGTATTAAAAAGTTGACCCTACATTTATTTCATTTGGCAACTTTTAATGCTTTTATTGTGTTCAAGGATTGTGCACCTGAGTCAAGGATGAAATTTGTTAAATTTCAGGAGTCAGTGATAGAGAGTCTTATTGTGGTGGAACAGGCAAGAGTTCCTAGAGTAGCAGTGGTTGAGGATGGGGCTAGATTGAAAGATCGCAACTTTCCAGATCACATTCCTCCCACTCCCAAAAAAGACTTGCCCACTAAGAAATGTAGAGTATGTGCCTGAAGAGGTATCCGGAGGGAGAGCCGGATGTACTGTCCCGATTGCCCTTCAAAGCCTGGGCTGTGTGTGGCCGGCTATTTCAGGAGTTACCACACCAAGAACATTTTTGGGGAAATACTGTAAGCGTAAACTGCCTATTTTATATTTTCATATGTTCAGTTTTACGGTTGGCATTACTGTCATGTAGTTAGTTAGAGCTTTTGTGTTTGTAGTTTTGTACTTATTTTATAATTAGTTAGTGGTTTCTTTGTTGTTTATAAACAAAAAAAATGTGATGTCGGTGTGCGTGGGGTGGCGCTTGGCTGGCGGTGTCTGTGGGGTGGCACTTGGCTGGCAGTGTGCGTGGGGTGGCGCTTGGCTGGCACTGTGCGTGGGGTGGCACTTGTCTTGCGGTGTCCTTGGGGTGGCGCTTGGCTGGCAGTGTGCATGAGGTGGCGCTTGGCTGGCGGTGCCAGCCAAACATCAGTCCACACACTCCCATCAGCTAGTGTGATTGCTGTATCAGGCATGTGGGCGTTTGTAATGTGCTGGGCCCATGGCTGGCGACGTGAATGGTCTTGTGCATGTCATGTATGAAAGGTGTGTGAATGGACTGAAAAAAACGGTTGGTGTCTTGACGCAGCTTTACAGCTCACGAGCTGTGAGTTATTGGTTCAGTTTTTTGGCCTTTCAGTTATTAACAGTGCATTTCACTTTTGTGAAATCTCTTGTTAACCCCTTCTGTGCCTTGGACGAGATCATCTCGTCCAAGGCTACAGTTCCCCTGTGCCTTGGACGAGATCATCTCGTCCTAGGCACAGGGGAACTTGGGGGCGCGCTAGCGCGCCCCCCGTGCACCCCCCTTCCCCCCCCAAGTCGGGATGGAAGGGGAAGACCTTCCCCTTCCACCCCCGACCCCCCCCCCCACCCCCCCCCCCCCCTGTGACGTCAGCGCGCGAGCGCGCGCTGATTTGTCACAGGGGCCTCCCTAGTCGCGCTGGAAGCTCTGCTTCCAGCGCGATTGAAAAAGAAATGCAAAAGCATTTCTTTTTCAATCACTTGGGAGGCCCGGAGGGGCTTCAAAGGGAAGGAAAAGTATTTCCTTCCCTTTGAAGTCCCTCCGAGGGTTTCAAAAGCCGGATTGCTTGCAATCCGGCTTTTGAAACCCCACTAGACACCAGGGATTTTTTTTATTTTTATTGAAACACACAAAAGGGAGCGACCCCTTGGGCAAGGGTCGCTCCCAGGGGGGGCATTTTTTTGAGAAGGCCTTTTCTGCCCCCAGGAGGGGCAGAAACCTCTGAGCACCAGGGACCATTTTTTTTTTTTTTTTTTTTTTTTTATGTTTCATTTCTTTTTTTTTTGGTGGGGAGCGACCCCTTAGGCAAGGGTCGCTCCCCTTGGGGGATAATTATATTTTGGCCATTTCTGCCCCCCCTTGGGGGCAGATTGGCCTATTTTGATGAGGCCAATCTGCCCCCAAGGGGGGTAGAAACCACTAGACACCAGGGAATTGTTTCTTTGCGTGAATTTCACGCAAAGGGAGCGACCCCTTAGGCAAGGGTCGCTCCCTGGGGGGAGGGCAATTTATTTTAGGCCATTTCTGCCCCCCCTGGGGGCAGATCGGCCTATTATTAGGCCGATCTGCCCCCAGGGGGGGCAGAAACCTCTAGGCGCCAGGGCACATTTTTTTTTTGTGTTTTTTTTTTTTGTTGTTTCTTTTTTTAGAGATGGGGAGCGACCCATCAGGCAAGGGTCGCTCCCCTGGGGGGCAAATTGTATTTAGACCATTTCTGCCCCCCTGGGGGCAGATTGGCCGATTTTAGGTCAATCTGCCCCCAAGGGGACAGAAACCACTAGGCACCGGGGATTTGTTTTGTGGCGCCAATGTCACGCAGGGGGAGCGACCCCGTAGGCAAGGGTCGCTCCCGGGTGGGGTGGGGGTTGGGGGGGGCAAATTTATTTTAGGCCATTTCTGTCCCCCCGGGGGCAGATCGGCCTAATATTAGGCTGATCTGCCCCCGGGGGGGGGGGCAGAAACCTCTAGGCGCCAGGGCAATTTTTTTTTTGTTTGTTTGTTTGTTTTTTTAGAGATGGGGAGCGACCCATCAGGCAAGGGTCGCTCCCCTTGGGGGGCAAATTGTATTTAGGCCATTTCTGCCCCCCTGGGGGCAGATTGGCCGATTTTAGGTCAATCTGCCCCCAAGGTGGCCGAAACCACTAGGCACCGGGGATTTGTTTTTTGGCACCAATGTCACGCAGGGGGAGCGACCCCGTAGGCAAGGGTCGCTCCCGGGGGGGTGGGGGCTGGGGGGGGGGGAATTTATTTTAGGCCATTTCTGCCCCTCCTGGGGGCAGATCGGCCTATTATTAGGCCGAACTGCCCCCAGGGGGGGGCAGAACCCTCAGGGCACCAGGGCAAATTTTTTTGTTGTGTTTTTGTTTGTTTGTTTTTTTCGAGATGGGGAGCGACCCATCAGGCAAGGGTCGCTCCCCTGGGGGGCAAATTGTATTTAGGCCATTTCTGCCCCCCCTGGGGGCAGATTGGCCGATTTTAGGTCAATCTGCCCCCAAGGGGGCAGAAACCACTAGGCACCGGGGATTTGTTTTTTGGCGCCAATGTCACGCAGGGGGAGCGACCCCGTAGGCAAGGGTCGCTCCGGGGGGGGTGGGGGCTGGGGGGGGCAATTTTATTTTAGGCCATTTCTGCCCCCCCTGGGGGCAGATCGGCCTATTATTAGGCCGAACTGCCCCCAGGGGGGGGCAGAACCCTCAGGGCACCAGGGCAAATTATTTTGTTGTGTTTTTTTTTTGTTTGTTTGTTTTTTTCGAGATGGGGAGCGACCCATCAGGCAAGGGTCGCTCCCCTGGGGGGCAAATTGTATTTAGGCCATTTCTGTCCCCCTTGGGGGCAGATTGGCCGATTTTAGGTCAATCTGCCCCCAAGGGGGCAGAAACCCCTAGGCACCGGGGATTTGTTTTTTGGCGCCAATGTCACGCAGGGGGAGCGACCCCGTAGGCAAGGGTCGCTCCCGGGGGGGGGGTGGGGGATGGGGGGGGCAAATTTATTTTAGGCCATTTCTGCCCCCCCTGGGGGCAGATTGACCTATTATTAGGCCGATCTGCCCCCAGGGGGGGGCAGAACCCTCAGGGCACCAGGGCAAATTTTTTTGTTGTGTTTTTTTTTTTGTTTGTTTGTTTTTTTCGAGATGGGGAGCGACCCATCAGGCAAGGGTCGCTCCCCTGGGGGGCAAATTGTATTTAGGCCATTTCTGCCCCCCTTGGGGGCAGATTGGCTGATTTTAGGTCAATCTGCCCCCAAGGGGGCAGAAACCACTAGGCACCGGGGATTTGTTTTTTGGCGCCAATGTCACGCAGGGGGAGCGACCCCTTAGGCAAGGGTCGCTCCCGGGGGGGGGTGGGGGCTGGGGTGGGGCAAATTTATTTTAGGGCATTTCTGCACCCCCCCTCCCGGGGCCGGCTGAGCTAGAGGCCAAACTCCACAGGTAGGCACTTTGCAAAAAACACCTCTGTTTTCTATGAAAAAATATGTTCTGTCCACGTTGTGTTTTGGGCCATTTCCTTTCATGGGCGCTAGGCCTACCCACAGAAGTGAGGTACCATTTTTATTGAGAGACTTAGGGGAACGCTGGGTGGAAGGAAATTTGTGGCTCCTATCAGATTCCAGAACTTTCTGCCACAGAAATGTGAGGAACATGTGTTTTTTTAGCCACATTTTGAGGTTTGCAAAGGATTCTGGGTAACAGAACCTGGTCCGAGCCCCGCAACTCACCCCATCTTGGATTCCCTTAGGTCTCTAGTTTTCAGAAATGCACAGGTTTGGTAGGTTTCCCTAGGTGCCGGGTGAGCTACAGGCCAAAATCCACAGGTAGGCACTGTTTTCTTTCAAAAAATGGGATGTGTCCATGTTGCGTTTTGGGGTGTTTCCTGTTGCGGGCGCTAGGCCTACCCACGCAAGTGAGGTATCATTTTTATCGGGAGACTTGGGGGAACGCTGGGTGGAAGGAAATTTGTAGCTCCTCTCAGATTCCAGAACTTTCTGCCACAAAAATGTGAGGGACATGTGTTTTTTTAGCCAAATTTTGAGGTTTGCAAAGGATTCTGGGTAACAGAACCTGGTCCGAGCCCCGCAAGTCACCCCTCCTTGGATTCCCCTAGGTCTCTAGTTTTCAGAATTGCACAGGTTTGGTAGGTTTCCCTAGGTGCCGGCTGAGCTAGAGGCCAAAATCTACAGGTAGGCACTTCGCAAAAAACACCTCTGTTTTTTTCCAAAATTTAGGATGTGTCCACGTTGCGCTTTGGGGTGTTTCCTGTCGCCAGCGCTAGGCCTACCCACGCAAGTGAGGTATCATTTTTATCGGGAGACTTGGGGGAACGCTGGGTGGAAGGAAATTTGTAGCTCCTCTCAGATTCCAGAACTTTCTGCCACAAAAATGTGAGGGACATGTGTTTTTTTAGCCAAATTTTGAGGTTTGCAAAGGATTCTGGGTAACAGAACCTGGTCCGAGCCCCGCAAGTCACCCCTCCTTGCATTCCCCTAGGTCTCTAGTTTTCAGAAATGCACAGGTTTGGTAGGTTTCCCTAGGTGCCGGCTGAGCTAGAGGCCAAAATCTACAGGTAGGCACTTCGCAAAAAACACCTCTGTTTTTTTCCAAAATTTAGGATGTGTCCACGTTGCGCTTTGGGGTGTTTCCTGTCGCCGGCGCTAGGCCTACCCACGCAAGTGAGGTATCATTTTTATCGGGAGACTTGGGGGAACACTGGGTGGAAGGAAATTTGTAGCTCCTCTCAGATTCCAGAACTTTCTGCCACAGAAATGTGAGGAACATGTGTTTTTTTAGCCAAATTTTGAGGTTTGCAAAGGATTCTGGGTAACAGAACCTGGTCCGAGCCCCGCAAGTCACCCCTCCTTGGATTCCCCTAGGTCTCTAGTTTTCACAACTGCACAGGTTTGGTAGGTTTCCCTAGGTGCCGGCTGAGCTAGAGGCCAAAATCTACAGGTAGGCACTTCGTAAAAAACACCTCTGTTTTTTTCCAAAATTTAGGATGTGTCCATGTTGCGCTTTGGGGTGTTTCCTGTCACTGGCGCTAGGCCTACCCACGCAAGTGAGGTATCATTTTTATCGGGAGACTTGGGGGAACGCTGGGTGGAAGGAAATTTGTAGCTCCTCTCAGACTCCAGAACTTTCTGCCACAGAAATGTGAGGAACATGTGTTTTTTTAGCCAAATTTTGAGGTTTGCAAAGGATTCTGGGTAACAGAACCTGGTCCGAGCCCCGCAAATCACCCCTCCTTGGATTCCCCTAGGTCTCTAGTTTTCAGAAATGCACAGGTTTGGTAGGTTTCCCTAGGTGCCGGCTGAGCTAGAGGCCAAAATCTACAGGTAGGCACTTCGCAAAAAACACCTCTGTTTTTTTCCAAAATTTAGGATGTGTCCACGTTGCGCTTTGGGGTGTTTCCTGTCGCCGACGCTAGGCCTACCCACGCAAGTGAGGTATCATTTTTATTGGGAGACTTGGGGGAACGCTGGGTGGAAGGAAATTTGTAGCTCCTCTCAGATTCCAGAACTTTCTGCCACAGAAATGTGAGGGAAATCTGTTTTTTTAGCCAAATTCTGAGGTTTGCAAAGGATTCTGGGTAACAGAACCTGGTCCGAGCCCCGCAAGTCAGCCCTCCTTGGATTCCCCTAGGTCTCTAGTTTTCAGAAATGCACAGGTTTGGTAGGTTTCCCTAGGTGCCGGCTGAGCTAGAGGCCAAAATCTACAGGTAGGCACTTCGCAAAAAACACCTCTGTTTTTTCCCAAAATTTAGGATGTGTCCACGTTGCGCTTTGGGGTGTTTCCTCTCGCCGGCGCTAGGCCTACCCACGCAAGTGAGGTATCATTTTTATCGGGAGACTTGGGGGAACGCTGGGTGGAAGGAAATTTGTAGCTCCTCTCAGATTCCAGAACTTTCTGCTACAGAAATGTGAGGGACATGTGTTTTTTTAGCCAAATTTTGAGGTTTGCAAAGGATTCTGGGTAACAGAACCTGGTCCGAGCCCCGCAAGTCAGCCCTCCTTGGATTCCCCTAGGTCTCTAGTTTTCAGAAATGCACAGGTTTGGTAGGTTTCCCTAGGTGCCGGCTGAGCTAGAGGCCAAAATCTACAGGTAGGCACTTCGCAAAAAAACCCTCTGTTTTTTTCCAAAATTTAGGATGTGTCCACGTTGCGCTTTGGGGTGTTTCCTGTCGCCGGCGCTAGGCCTACCCACGCAAGTGAGGTATCATTTTTATCGGGAGACTTGGGGAAACGCTGGGTGGAAGGAAAGTTGTAGCTCCTCTCAGATTCCAGAACTTTCTGCCACAGAAATGTGAGGGACATGTGTTTTTTTAGCCAAATTTTGAGGTTTGCAAAGGATTCTGGGTAACAGAACCTGGTCCGAGCCCCGCAAGTCAGCCCTCCTTGGATTCCCCTAGGTCTCTAGTTTTCAGAAATGCACAGGTTTTGTAAGTTTCCCTAGGTGCCGGCTGAGCTAGAGGCCAAAATCTACAGGTAGGCACTACGCAAAAAACACCTCTGTTTTTTTCCAAAATTTAGGATGTGTCCATGTTGCGCTTTGGGGTGTTTCCTGTCGCCGGCGCTAGGCCTACCCACGCAAGTGAGGTATCATTTTTATCGGGAGACTTGGGGGAACGCTGGGTGGAAGGAAATTTGTAGCTCCTCTCAGATTCCAGAACTTTCTGCCACAGAAATGTGAGGGACATGTGTTTTTTTAGCCAAATTTTGAGGTTTGCAAAGGATTCTGGGTAACAGAACCTGGTCCGAGCCCCGCAAGTCACCCCTCCTTGGATTCCCCTAGGTCTCTAGTTTTCAGAAATGCACAGGTTTGGTAGGTTTCCCTAGGTGCCGCCTGAGCTAGAGGCCAAAATCTACAGGTAGGCACTTCGCAAAAAACCCCTCTTTTTTTTTCCAAAATTTAGGATGTGTCCACGTTGCGCTTTGGGGTGTTTCCTGTCGCCGGCGCTAGGCCTACCCACGCAAGTGAGGTATCATTTTTATCGGGGGACTTGGGGGAACGCTGGGTGAAGGAAATTTGTAGCTCCTCTCAGATTCCAGAACTTTCTGCCACAGAAATGTGAGGAACATGTGTTTTTTTAGCCAAATTTTGAGGTTTGCAAAGGATTCTGGGTAACAGAACCTGGTCCGAGCCCCACAAGTCACCCCTCCTTGGATTCCCCTAGGTCTCTAGTTTTCAGAAATGCACAGGTTTGGTAGGTTTCCCTAGGTGCCGGCTGAGCTAGAGGCCAAAATCTACAGGTAGGCACTTCGCAAAAAACACCTCTGTTTTTTTCCAAAATTTAGGATGTGTCCACGTTGCGCTTTGGGGTGTTTCCTGTCGCCGGCGCTAGGCCTACCCACGCAAGTGAGGTATCATTTTTATCGGGAGGCTTGGGGGAACGCTGGGTGGAAGGAAATTTGTAGCTCCTCTCAGATTCCAGAACTTTCTGCCACAGAAATGTGAGGAACATGTGTTTTTTTAGCCAAATTTTGAGGTTTGCAAAGGATTCTGGGTAACAGAACCTGGTCCGAGCCCCGCAAGTCACCCCTCCTTGGATTCCCCTCGGTCTCTAGTTTTCAGAAATGCACAGGTTTGGTAGCTTTCCCTAGGTGCCGGCTGAGCTAGAGGCCAAAATCTACAGGTAGGCACTTCGCAAAAAACACCTCTGTTTTTTTCCAAAATTTAGGATGTGTCCACGGTGCGCTTTGGGGTGTTTCCTGTCGCCGGCGCAAGGCCTACCCACGCAAGTGAGGTATCATTTTTATCGGGAGACTTGGGGGAAGACTGGGTGGAAGGAAATTTGTAGCTCCTCTCAGATTCCAGAACTTTCTGCCACAGAAATGTGAGGAACATGTGTTTTTTTAGCCAAATTTTGAGGTTTGCAAAGAATTCTGGGTAACAGAACCTGGTCCGAGCCCCGCAAGTCGCCCCTCCTTGGATTCCCCTAGGTCTCTAGTTTTCAGAACTGCACAGGTTTGGTAGGTTTCCCTAGGTGCCGGCTGAGCTAGAGGCCAAAATCTACAGGTAGGCACTTCGTAAAAAACACCTCTGTTTTTTTCCAAAATTTAGGATGTGTCCATGTTGCGCTTTGGGGTGTTTCCTGTCACCGGCGCTAGGCCTACCCACGCAAGTGAGGTATCATTTTTATCGGGAGACTTGGGGGAACGCTGGGTGGAAGGAAATTTGTAGCTCCTCTCAGATTCCAGAACTTTCTGCCACAGAAATGTGAGGAACATGTGTTTTTTTAGCCAAATTTTAAAGTTTGCAAAGGATTCTGGGTAACAGAACCTGGTCCGAGCTCCGCAAGTCACCCCTCCTTGGATTCCCCTAGGTCTCTAGTTTTCAGAAATGCACAGGTTTGGTAGGTTTCCCTAGGTGCCGGCTGAGCTAGAGGCCAAAATCTACAGGTAGGCACTTCGCAAAAAACACCTCTGTTTTTTTCCAAAATTTAGGATGTGTCCACGTTGCGCTTTGGGGTGTTTCCTGTCGCCGGCGCTAGGCCTACCCACGCAAGTGAGGTATCATTTTTATCGGGAGACTTGGGGGAACGCTGGGTGGAAGGAAATGTGTAGCTCCTCTCAGATTCCAGAACTTTCTGCCACAGAAATGTGAGGGACATGTGTTTTTTTAGCCAAATTTTGAGGTTTGCAAAGGATTCTGGGTAACAGAACCTGGTCCGAGCCCCGCAAGTCATCCCTCCTTGGATTCCCCTAGGTCTCTAGTTTTCAGAAATGCACAGGTTTGGTAGGTTTCCCTAGGTGCCGGCTGAGCTAGAGGCCAAAATCTACAGGTAGGCACTTCGCAAAAAACACCTCTGTTTTTTCCCAAAATTTAGGATGTGTCCACGTTGCGCTTTGGGGTGTTTCCTGTCGCCGGCGCTAGGCCTACCCACGCAAGTGAGGTATCATTTTTATCGGGAGACTTGGGGGAACGCTGGGTGGAAGGAAATTTGTAGCTCCTCTCAGATTCCAGAACTTTCTGCTACAGAAATGTGAGGGACATGTGTTTTTTTAGCCAAATTTTGAGGTTTGCAAAGGATTCTGGGTAACAGAACCTGGTCCGAGCCCCGCAAGTCAGCCCTCCTTGCATTCCCCTAGGTCTCTAATTTTCAGAAATGCACAGGTTTGGTAGGTTTCCCTAGGTGCCGGCTGAGCTAGAGGCCAAAATCTACAGGTAGGCACTTCGCAAAAAACACCTCTGTTTTTTTCCAAAATTTAGGATGTGTCCACGTTGCGCTTTGGGGTGTTTCCTGTCGCCGGCGCTAGGCCTACCCACGCAAGTGAGGTATCATTTTTATCGGGAGACTTGGGGGAACGCTGGGTGGAAGGAAATGTGTAGCTCCTCTCAGATTCCAGAACTTTCTGCCACAGAAATGTGAGGGACATGTGTTTTTTTAGCCAAATTTTGAGGTTTGCAAAGGATTCTGGGTAACAGAACCTGGTCCGAGCCCCGCAAGTCAGCCCTCCTTGGATTCCCCTAGGTCTCTAGTTTTCAGAAATGCACAGGTTTGGTAAGTTTCCCTAGGTGCCGGCTGAGCTAGAGGCCAAAATCTACAGGTAGGCACTACGCAAAAAACACCTCTGTTTTTTTCCAAAATTTAGGATGTGTCCATGTTGCGCTTTGGGGTGCTTCCTGTCGCCGGCGCTAGGCCTACCCACGCAAGTGAGGTATCATTTTTATCGGGAGACTTGGGGGAACGCTGGGTGGAAGGAAATTTGTAGCTCCTCTCAGATTCCAGAACTTTCTGCCACAGAAATGTGAGGGACATGTGTTTTTTTAGCCAAATTTTGAGGTTTGCAAAGGATTCTGGGTAACAGAACCTGGTCCGAGCCCCGCAAGTCACCCCTCCTTGGATTCCCCTAGGTCTCTAGTTTTCAGAAATGCACAGGTTTGGTAGGTTTCCCTAGGTGCCGCCTGAGCTAGAGGCCAAAATCTACAGGTAGGCACTTCGCAAAAAACCCCTCTGTTTTTTTCCAAAATTTAGGATGTGTCCACGTTGCGCTTTGGGGTGTTTCCTGTCGCCGGCGCTAGGCCTACCCACGCAAGTGAGGTATCATTTTTATCGGGGGACTTGGGGGAACGCTGGGTGAAGGAAATTTGTAGCTCCTCTCAGATTCCAGAACTTTCTGCCACAGAAATGTGAGGAACATGTGTTTTTTTAGCCAAATTTTGAGGTTTGCAAAGGATTCTGGGTAACAGAACCTGGTCCGAGCCCCGCAAGTCACCCCTCCTTGGTTTCCCCTAGGTCTCTAGTTTTCAGAAATGCACAGGTTTGGTAGGTTTCCCTAGGTGCCGGCTGAGCTAGAGGCCAAAATCTACAGGTAGGCACTTCGCAAAAAACACCTCTGTTTTTTTCCAAAATTTAGGATGTGTCCACGTTGCGCTTTTGGGTGTTTCCTGTCGCCGGCGCTAGGCCTACCCACGCAAGTGAGGTATCATTTTTATCGGCAGACTTGGGGGAACGCTGGGTGGAAGGAAATTTGTAGCTCCTCTCAGATTCCAGAACTTTCTGCCACAGAAATGTGAGGAACATGTGTTTTTTTAGCCAAATTTTGAGGTTTGCAAAGGATTCTGGGTAACAGAACCTGGTCCGAGCCCCGCAAGTCAGCCCTCCTTGGATTCCCCTAGGTCTCTAGTTTTCAGAAATGCACAGGTTTGGTAGGTTTCCCTAGGTGCCGGCTGAGCTAGAGGCCAAAATCTACAGGTAGGCACTTCGCAAAAAACACCTCTGTTTTTTCCCAAAATTTAGGATGCGTCCACGTTGCGCTTTGGGGTGTTTCCTGTCGCCGGCGCTAGGCCTACCCACGCAAGTGAGGTATCATTTTTATCGGGAGACTTGGGGGAACGCTGGGTGGAAGGAAATTTGTAGCTCCTCTCAGATTCCAGAACTTTCTGCTACAGAAATGTGAGGGACATGTGTTTTTTTAGCCAAATTTTGAGGTTTGCAAAGGATTCTGGGTAACAGAACCTGGTCCGAGCCCCGCAAGTCACCCCTCCTTGGATTCCCCTAGGTCTCTAGTTTTCAGAAATGCACAGGTTTGGTAGGTTTCCCTAGGTGCCGCCTGAGCTAGAGGCCAAAATCTACAGGTAGGCACTTCGCAAAAAACCCCTCTGTTTTTTTCCAAAATTTAGGATGTGTCCACGTTGCGCTTTGGGGTGTTTCCTGTCGCCGGCGCTAGGCCTACCCACGCAAGTGAGGTATCATTTTTATCGGGAGACTTGGGGAAACGCTGGGTGGAAGGAAATTTGTAGCTCCTCTCAGATTCCAGAACTTTCTGCCACAGAAATGTGAGGGACATGTGTTTTTTTAGCCAAATTTTGAGGTTTGCAAAGGATTCTGGGTAACAGAACCTGGTCCGAGCCCCGCAAGTCAGCCCTCCTTGGATTCCCCTAGGTCTCTAGTTTTCAGAAATGCACAGGTTTGGTAGGTTTCCCTAGGTGCCGGCTGAGCTAGAGGCCAAAATCTACAGGTAGGCACTTCGCAAAAAACCCCTCTGTTTTTTTCCAAAATTCAGGATGTGTCCACGTTGTGCTTTGGGGTGTTTCCTGTCGCCGGCGCTAGGCCTACCCACGCAAGTGAGGTATCATTTTTATCGGGAGACTTCGGGGAACGCTGGGTGGAAGGAAATTTGTAGCTCCTCTCAGATTCCACAACTTTCTGCCACAGAAATGTGAGCGACATGTGTTTTTTTAGCCAAATTTTGAGGTTTGCAAAGGATTCTGGGTAACAGAACCTGGTCCGAGCCCCGCAAGTCAGCCCTCCTTGGATTCCCCTAGGTCTCTAGTTTTCAGAAATGCACAGGTTTGGTAAGTTTCCCTAGGTGCCGGCTGAGCTAGAGGCCAAAATCTACAGGTAGGCACTACGCAAAAAACACCTCTGTTTTTTCCCAAAATTTAGGATGTGTCCACGTTGCGCTTTGGGGTGTTTCCTGTCGCCGGCGCTAGGCCTACCCACGCAAGTGAGGTATCATTTTTATCGGGAGACTTGGGGGAACGCTGGGTGGAAGGAAATTTGTAGCTCCTCTCAGATTCCAGAACTTTCTGACACAGAAATGTGAGGGACATGTGTTTTTTTAGCCAAATTTTGAGGTTTGCAAAGGATTCTGGGTAACAGAACCTGGTCCGAGCCCCGCAAGTCACCCCTCCTTGGATTCCCCTAGGTCTCTAGTTTTCAGAAATGCACAGGTTTGGTAGGTTTCCCTAGGTGCCGCCTGAGCTAGAGGCCAAAATCTACAGGTAGGCACTTCGCAAAAAACCCCTCTGTTTTTTTCCAAAATTTAGGATGTGTCCACGTTGCGCTTTGGGGTGTTTCTCTGTCGCCGGCGCTAGGCCTACCCACGCAAGTGAGGTATCATTTTTATCGGGGGACTTGGGGGAACGCTGGGTGAAGGAAATTTGTAGCTCCTCTCAGATTCCAGAACTTTCTGCCACAGAAATGTGAGGAACATGTGTTTTTTTAGCCAAATTTTGAGGTTTGCAAAGGATTCTGGGTAACAGAACCTGGTCCGAGCCCGGCAAGTCACCCCTCCTTGGATTCCCCTAGGTCTCTAGTTTTCAGAAATGCACAGGTTTGGTAGGTATCCCTAGGTGCCGGCTGAGCTAGAGGCCAAAATCTACAGGTAGGCACTTCGCAAAAAACACCTGTTTTTTTCCAAAATTTAGGATGTGTCCACGTTGCGCTTTGGGGTGTTTCCTGTCGCCGGCGCTAGGCCTACCCACGCAAGTGAGGTATCATTTTTATCGGGAGGCTTGGGGGAACGCTGGGTGGAAGGAAATTTGTAGCTCCTCTCAGATTCCAGAACTTTCTGCCACAGAAATGTGAGGAACATGTGTTTTTTTAGCCAAATTTTGAGGTTTGCAAAGGATTCTGGGTAACAGAACCTGGTCCGAGCCCCGCAAGTCACCCCTCCTTGGATTCCCCTAGGTCTCTAGTTTTCAGAAATGCACAGGTTTGGTAGCTTTCCCTAGGTGCCGGCTGAGCTAGAGGCCAAAATCTACAGGTAGGCACTTAGCAAAAAAACCCTCTGTTTTTTTCCAAAATTTAGGATGTGTCCACGTTGCGCTTTGGGGTGTTTGCTGTCGCGGGCGCTAGGCCTACCTACGCAAGTGAGGTATCATTTTTATCGGGAGACTTGGGGGAACGCTGGGTGGAAGGAAATTTGTAGCTCCTCTCAGATTCCAGAACTTTCTGCCACAGAAATGTGAGGAACATGTGTTTTTTTAGCCAAATTTTGAGGTTTGCAAAGGATTCTGGGTAACAGAACCTGGTCCGAGCCCCGCAAGTCACCCCTCCTTGGATTCCCCTAGGTCTCTAGTTTTCAGAAATGCACAGGTTTGGTAGGTTTTCCTAGGGGCCGGCTGAGCTAGAGGCCAAAATCTACAGGTAGGCACTTCGCAAAAAACACCTCTGTTTTTTTCCAAAATTTAGGATGTGTCCACGTTGCGCTTTGGGGTGTTTCCTGTCGCCGGCGCTAGGCCTACCCACGCAAGTGAGGTATCATTTTTATCGGGAGACTTGGGGGAACATAGATTAGCAAAACAAGTGCTATTGCCCCTTGTCTTTCTCTACATTTTTTCCTTCCAAATATAGGAGAGTGTGTAAAAAAGACATCTATTTGAGAAATTCCCTATAATTCACATGCTTGTATGGTCACCCCGGAATTCAGAGATGTGCAAATAACCACTGCTCCTCAGCACCTTATCTTGTGCCCTTTTTGGAAATGCAAAGGTTTTCTTGATAGCAATTTTTTACTCTTTATATTTCAGCAAATGAATTGCTGTATACCCGGTATAGAATGAAAACGCACGTCAGGGTGCAGCTCATTTATTGGCTCTGGGTTCCTTGGGTTCTTGATGAACCTACAAGCCCTATATATCCCCGCAACCAGAGGAGTCCAGCAGACGTAACGGTATATTGCTTTCGATAATCTGACATTGCAGGGAAAAGTTACAGAGTAAAACGTAGAGAAACATTTATGTTTTTTTCACCTCAATTTCAATATTTTTCTTTTTCAGTTGTTATTGTCTGTAGGAAACCCTTGTAGGATCTACACAAATGACCCCTTGCTGAATTCAGAATGTTGTCTACTTTTCAGAAATGGTTAGGTTTCTGGGATCCAGCATTGGTTTCATGCCCATTCCTGTCACTGACTGGAAGGAGGCTGAAAGCACAAAAAATTGCAAAAATGGGGTATGCCCCAGTAAAATGCCAAAATTGTGTTGAAAAATTGGGTTTTCTGATTCAAGTCTGCCTGTTCCTGAAAGCTAGGAAGCTGCTGAGTTTAGCACTGCAAACCCTTTGTTGATGCCATTTTCAGGGGGAAATCCACAAGCCTTCTTCTGCAGCCACTTTTTCCAATGTTTTTAAAAAAAACGAAATTTTCACTGTATTTTGGCCAATTTCTTGGCCTCCTTCAAGGGAACCCACAAAGTCTGGGTACCTCTAGAATCCCTAGGATGTTGGAAAAAAAGGACGCAAATTTGGCTTGGTTAGCTTATGTGGACAAAAAGTTATGAGGGCCTAAGCGCGAACTGCCCCAAATAGGCAAAAAAAGGCTCGGCACAGGAGGGGGAAAAGGCCTGGCAGCGAAGGGGTTAATAAAATTTGATCTACTGAACCATCACTCACTCTCATGCCAAATCCAACTAGTATGTGTGGTAAAATTAACAAAACCTTTTCCGCTGTAATTGGCGTCGCAGCACACTTCTGACACTCTAGGTGTCTCAGGTGAGACCCCGATGATGAAGCATGCCACCAACTTGGTTCGTGGGTGAAGGGTCTTTTTCACATAACCAAAGTGCATTTCTTTTCACAATTTTAGTGTTTGGCACATCCCAGGCGTATGTGGACACATCAAAATGATATATTACAAAACTACCTGTGTTTGGGGGGGGCACCTATGTTTTTTTCCTATTCCCCAGTGTTCCCCTCAGTCTCCCAAGTAAAATGACACCTCACTTGTGTGGGTCCCCAAAGTAGAGTCAGCCTAAAGATGTATGAAGGAAAATATGTGCTTATCAACTCACTGTGCTATCCCCTCAATCTCTACAGGTTTTTGGTCTTTTTCTGTTGCAGGCACTAGGCCTACCCACACAGGTGAGGTATCATTTTTGTCGGGAGACTTGGGGGAACGCTGGGTAGAAGACATTTTGTGGATCCTCTCAGATTCCAGGCCTTTGTGTCACCAAAATGTGAGGAAATAGTGTTTTTTAGCCACGTTTTGAGGTTTGCAAAGGATTCTGGGTAACAGAACCTGGTGAGAGCCCCACAAGTCACCCCATCTTGGATTCCCCTAGGTCTCTAGTTTAAAAAAATGCATAGGTTTGGTAGGTTTCCATAGGTGCCGACTGAGCTAGAGGCCACAATTCACAGGTAGGCACTTTGCAAAAAACACCTCTGTTTAATTTGTAAAAATGTGATGTGTCCACGTTGTGTTTTGGGGCATTTCCAGTCACGGGCACTAGGCCTACCCACACAAGTGAGGTATCATTTTTATCGGAAACTTGGGGGAAAGCTGGGGGGAAGGAAATTTGTGGCTCCTCTCAGATTCCAGAACTTTCTGTCTCCAAAATGTGAGAAAAAAGTGTTTTTTTAGCCAAATATTGAGGTTTGCAAAGGATTCTGGATAACAGAACCTGGTGAGAGCGCCACAAGTCACCCCACCTTGGATTCCCCTAGGTCTCTAGTTTTCAAAAATGCACAGTTTTGGTAGGTTTCCCTAGGTGCTGGCTGAGCTAGAGGCCAAAATCCACAGGTATGCACTTTGCACAAAACACCTCTGTTTTCTTTGGAAAAATGTGATACGTCCATGTTGTGTTTTGGGGCATTTCCTGTCGCGGGCACTAGGCCTACCCACACAAGTGAGGTATCATTTTTATCAGGAGACTTGGGGGAACGTTGGATGAAGGAAATTTGTAGCTCCTCTCAGATTCCAGAACTTTCTGTCACCGAAATGTGAGGAAAAAGTGTTTTATTACCCAGATTTTAAGATTTGCAAACGATTCTGGGTAACAGAACCTGGTGAGAGCCCCACAAGCCACCCCACCTTGGATTCCCCTAGGTCTCTAGTTTTCAAAAATGCACAGGTTTGGTAGGTTTCCTTAGGTTCTGGCTGAGCTAGAGGCCAAAATCCACAGGTAGGCACTTTGCAAAAAACACCTCTGTTTTCTGTGGAAAAATTTGATGTGTCCACATTGTGTTTTGGGGCATTTCATGTCGCGGGCACTAGGCCTTCCCACACAAGTGAGGAATCATTTTTATCGGGAGACTTGGGGGAATGCTGGGTGGAAGGAAATGGGTGCCTCCCCTCAGATTCCAGAACTTTTTGTCACCGAAATGTGAGGAAAAAGTGTTTTTTAGCCAAATTTTGAGGTTTGCAAAGGATTCTGGGTAACAGAACCTGGTGAGAGCCCCTCAAGTCACCCCATCTTGGATTGCCCTAGGTCTCTAGTTTTCAAAAATGCACAGGTTTGGTAGGTTTCCCTAGGTGCCGACTTTGCTAGCGGCCAAAATCCACAGGTAGGCACTTTGCAAAAAACACCTCTGTTTTCTTTGGAAAAATGTGATGTGTCCATGTTGTGATTTGGGGCATTTCCTGTCACAGGCACTAGGCCTACCCACACAAGTGAGGTATAATTTTTATCGGGAGACTTGGGGGAACGCTTGGTGGAAGGAATTCTGTGGCTCCTCTCAAATTCCAGAACTTTCTGTCACCGAAATGTGAGGGAAAAATTGTTTTTTAGCCAAATGTTGAGGTTTGCAAAGGATTCCGGGTAACAGAACCTGGTGAGTGCTCCACAAGTCACTCCATCTTGGATTCCCCTAGGTCTCTAGTTTTAAAAAATGCACAGGTTTGGTAGGTTTCTCTAGGTGCCGGCTGAGCTAGAGGCCAAAATCCACAGGTAGGCACTTTGCAAAAAACACCTGTTTTCTTTGGGTAAATGTGATGTGTCCACGTTGTGTTTTGGGGCATTTCCTGTCACAGGCGCTAGGCCTACCCACACAGTTGAGGTACCATTTTTATCGGGAGACATGGGGGAACATAGAATAGCAAAACAAGTGTTCTTGCCCCTTGTCTTTCTCTACATTTTTTCCTTCCAAATATAATAGCGTGTGTAAAAAAGACGTCTATTTGAGAAATGCCCTGTTATTCACATGCTAGTATGGGTACCCCGGAATTCAGAGATGTGCAAATAACCACTGCTCCTCAGCACCTTATCTTGTGCCCATTTTGGAAATACAAAGGTTTTCTTGATACCTATTTTTCACTCTTTATATTTCAGCAAATGAATTGCTGTATACCCGGTATAGATTGAAAACCCACTGCAAGGTGCAGCTCATTTATTGGCTCTGGGTACCTAGGGTTCATGATGAAACTACAAACCCCATATATCCCCGCAACCAGAAGAGTCCAGCAGACTTAACGATATATTGCTTTAAAAAATCTGACATTGCAGGAAAATGTTACAGAGTAAAACATAGAGAAAAATGGCTGTTTGTTTTCACCTCAATTTCAATATTGTTTTATTTCAGTTGTTATTTTCTGTAGGAAACCCTTGTAGGATATACACGAATTACCCATTGCTGAATGCAGAATTTCATCTACTTTTCAGTAATGTTTAGGTTTCTGGGATACAGCATTGGTTTCACACCCATTTCTGTCACTGACTGGCAGGAGGCTGAAAGCACAAAAAATAATAAAAATGGAGTATGCCCCAGTAAAATGCCAAAAGTGTGTTGAAAAATTGGGATTTCTGATTCAAGTGTGCCTGTTCCTGAAAGCTGGGAAGCTGGTGATTTTAGCACTGCAAACCCTTTTTTGATGCCATTTTCAAGGAAAAAACTACAAGCCTTCTTCTGCAGCCCTGTTTTCCCATTTGTTTTTTAAAAACTAAATTTTCACTGTATTTTGGCTAATTTCTTGGCCTCCTTCAGGGGAACCCACAAAGTCTGGGTACCTCTAGAATCCCTAGGCTGTTGACAGAAAGGACGCAAATTTGGCGTGGGTAGCTTATGTGGACAAAAGGTTATGAGGGCCTAAGCACGCCCTGCCCCAAATACCCAAAACAGGCCTGGCACCTGAGGGGGAAGAGGCCTGGCAGCCAAAGGGTTAAAGTAAAGCACGTCTCTCATCAAGACATTAAGTGAAGTAATGGCCTTTCAGCAAGAAGAAAAATGGGCAAATGCACTGCTTTCCATCAGTGCAGACCAGCTAAGTTAGATTTCCTAAAATTACTTCCCAAGTCCCTATTTTCAAGGGATTGCATGTTCACACTTTGTCCAATAAAACTAAAATATCAAATCTATAATTTCTACTAGTACTCGGTTCACATGTCGCTGATTGGATTCTCTTGTAATGTTCTCATCATCCAGCTCGTCAGGTAACAATATTGTTGCAGCTTGTACTCCAGTCAGTGTCTCTATTGTTCTCCTCCTGAGAAAGTCAGTCTTACGCACATTACACTTATAATGTTACATTTTACAAGAACAGCATCTTCTAGCAAGCGGTTCTCATGAGAAAGACTTTTAGCTACGAGCACATTTGATCAGCACAGTGGAATATCATAATTTAATTATTCAAGCAAACATTTTATTAATCGGTTTAGAAATACAGATTGACATGAGGCAGTGCAACTAGGCCAAGACCTCCGCTAAGTTAAGGCCTACCATTAATAAATTTAAGACATAGGGGGTTATTCCAACTTTGGAGGAAGTGGTAATCCGTCCCAAAAGTGACGGTAAAGTGACGGATATACCACCAGCCGTATTACGAGTCCATTATATCCTATGGAACTCGTAATATGGCTGGTGGTAAATCCGTCACATTTGGGACGGATTACCACCTCCTCCAAAATTGGAATAACCCCCATAATGCTTAATCCTTAATATGATGTACTACTACATTAATCAAACATAAGCTCCATATTTCATATTAATAAGCCATTAATAAGTACACTTTGTGGACATTGATGACCACTCACGTGGGCACATTCCTAAATGCGTGCATTATTTTTCTCTATATTATTATTTTTCTACGCAAATCCAATACTCAGAATACATGAATATTCATTAAATTCACAGTTGTTTTTCTAGCTTTATAAACAAATAACCCTGCCTCTGTGGCACTGGCCCCGTGCATTTATTTTTTTATACAAGTTTCCTCTATCTCTCATTCCACAAAGTAAGGGATTTCTTTCACTGCAAACCTTGCTCCCCCTTCCACATGCCACAGCATGTCACAAATTATTAACATGGACTGCCATGACTAAATAGGCCACAAATCGGTCAGACAGTGCCAGGGGGTGATGTACAATGAGACCTCTTTTATTTGGCTAAAATTAAAAAAAGAAAAGAAAAACAACTTCAAAAGCGATTTTTCTCCAAGTGAAGTTCGATCCCTGGTCAAAAAGCAATGTTAATCCATGCAGTTAACCGCTTGACCATCCACAAAATGTATGACTACTTTTGGCAAAATGCCTTGTAATGGAGATCTGCCTAGTATTTATAACAGAAAGTCTTGATTTTATTAAAGACACAGAGGCGAGTATTATGCTAATACTTCTCTTGCTTTAATGAATAGCAGCAGACAAGAAACAGAACAAGCTACAAATCCCATGCGGCCGGGACAAAGGCCAATTATATGACAAAAAAACAGAATACAGAGATCACATCAAGGACTAGGCAACGGGTCTTATACCTAACTTGACTGCAAGCAGCCCTCTTTTCTTGAGCGAGAAGTAAGGATAAGTAGAAAACATTGGAAAGATTAAACAAATAACAGTCACAGCCAGAATCCTAGTAAAACAATCCTGGAGGAGAAGAATCTGGGAAAGAAGAGGGGGTTCCTCTTGACAGCATGGAGGCATGAAGCTGAACGATGCCCGCTCAAATGACTACAAAGTCATCGGCTGATCGGGAGACACTTGGGCCCATATTTATACTTTTCTTTGCACCACATTTGCATCATTTTTTTACGCAAAAGTGCCGCGAACGTACAAAATATAAGTGTATTTTGTAAGTTTGTGCTGCTTTTGCATCAAAAAATTATGCAAATGCGGCACAGAAAAAGTATAAATATGGGCCTTTCTTCCAAAGTGGATGATGCAGTTGGTGTAGAAACAGCTGTAGGGTGGGAAAAAACATAGCATTAGCAAGTTTATGGAGAGATAATACTCACCTCCGTGTCTTTAATAAAATTAAGACTTTCCGTCATAAATACTAGGAAAATCTACATTTTATGGCAAGACGGAAGGCTCATATTATGCTCGTTTAAAGCATATCAACTACCAGAGACGAAGCAGTTACTACAGGTTTACAACAAAAGGTTCTAACTGTATAATCATTAGACCAATCTGCGGATCACAGAATGTTCTTCAAACGGGAGCCTGCCCAAAATGCTCTGGAAGCCACAGTAGAGCAAGTCGAATGGATTCCAAAGACAGAGGTGCCAATACCAGCTAAGGACATTACCCATTTGACCTACTGGGCCAATGTCGGGGAGGGGACAGGAGCACTTGGTCTTTGGAAAGAGATAAGGAGTTGTGTTTGGGAAGACGTTCTGAGATGCACCGTTCTTTGGGGCATATTTATACCCCATTTGAGCCAAATACGTGTCATTTTTTTTACGCAAATTCAGTGCAAAACTAACTCCATAGTTATATTTTGATGTTAGACATGTCTAACGTCATACAATTGGAGTTTGCACCATTTTTTAGATGCATGAAACTACCTTGCGTCAATGTGATGCAATGTAGGCATTCCCATCTAAAAAACTGATGCTAATCCCCTAGCCCCATATTTATCTCCCCCGTGCTAAAATGACGCACTGGTGGGAGGAGTGTCTAAATAATGGTGCAAAGCTCACTTTGCATCATTATTTGACACCTGGGTCAGACCAGGCGTTAAGGGACCTATGGACCCATTTCCATGGTTAAACACCATGGAATGGCTCCACTGGTGCCCTTCTCAAGCCCAGGAACACCCCACCCACACCAGAGGGACACTGGAGGATGGGGGACCCCATCCCAGGTAAGAAGGGTAAGTATAGGTTAGTACATTTGTTTTTCAATTAAAGTGCCATCGGGAACTCAATGTGGGGCCCTCTGCATGGCACAGGGTGCAATGGCCATGCCCAGGGGACACTGGTCCCCTGTGCTGGCCATTGAGGTGGTGGGCACGACTCCTGTCTTTTCTAAGACAGGAGTCCTGTGTTATGGATGGTTTTGCATCAGAAAATGACGCTATGCTGGTTTGAGTAATCTTTTTTTACTCTAACCAGCCTAATGTCATTTTTTGGTGCAACCCCCCCTTCTCCCATACCTCCAGCCCCACCCGGCTAATGTCATTTTTTTTTTACGCTAGCCCACCCTTTGCACCGGCTTGCGCCATTCCATAAATATGACTCCCGGCTGGTGCTCAGGAATGGAGCAAGCCGGTGCTAAACATTTTGGTGCAAACCTGCGTTAGTGCAGTTTTGCACCAAAAAGTATAAATATACCCCTTTGTTCATAAACCTTAAGGCAATTACCCACACAGAGGTTAAGTTGAGAGGGAAAATAAGGGTAAAATACAGAAGACAAATTTGTCTTAGTATGTCTAGGGATGTTGAACGAGATACCTGTAGGAGTAAAAAAAGCGTGAGGAAATATCTAAAGCTCTAACATCAGATAAACGTTTAATAGAAATTAAACTCAAAAGCGTAGTTAACTTGACTGAAAGTTTTTGCAACGGAAGGAGTTGGTTAGATAGCCAAAAGATAAACAGTTGCAAAACTAAATTAACATCCCACACTTGACTATATTTAGCAATAGGAGGATTAGAAAACTTTACTCCCTTTAACAGGCGACAGATGAGTGGGTGTTCTCCAACTGGCTTTCCATTTATGTATTTGTGATTAATACAGATAGCTGAACGGTAGAGGTTTACAGTACAATAAGACTTACCTGCTCCAGCTTGCGACGTGAGAAACTTGACCATGAAAGAGATATCTGTTGAATAGGAATTGACAGATTTTCCCAAGCACCAGCTAGACCAAAGAGACCAGGTGGATCTGTAGGCATTGGCAGTGCCTGGGGCCCAAGATTTGCTGATATATTAAGAAGCTTCCTCCGAAATGCCTGGATGATAGAGGGACCCCCTGAAATCCTCCGGGCTGTTAAAGACAGGGAAATATTGAGAATCAATTTGTGTTGTGTCCCTCCGGATTGAGAAGGATGTCCAGGAAAGGCAGGAGAAGAGGAGGAAAGTCCGTTGACAGTTCCAGTAGAGGCAGAAACCATACTTGGGACTCCCAAAATGAGACTACAATAACCACTGAGGCCTTTTGGCGACAAATTTGGGCCAGAACTCTGTTGGTCATTATGAACGGGGGAAAGGCATAATTAAGAGATTGGGACCAGTCTTGAAGAAAAGCATCCCTTGATGAAGCTAGAGGGTCTCTGCGCCAGCTGAAGAACCAAGGAAGTTGGCGGTTGAGACGGGATGTGATAAAGAAGTTCGAACATAGAAAAATGAATCTTCCAATCGCTGTAGTTGTGTAGATGACGAAAATTCCAGTCTGCAATGGATTTGAGGGAGCCTGGCAAGTATTCAGTGCGAACCGACAGTTTGCAAGGAAGACAAAATTCCTAAAAGCTCTTTGCTAGCTCTGCTAGTGGTTTTGATTTGCCCCCCCCCGGTGGTTTATGTAATGAACTGCTGACAAGTTGTCCATCCTGAGAAGGATGGAGCATTGGATTCTGTTCTTTGTGAAGCTTTTGATGGCAAAGGAACCTGCAAGCATCTCTACAACAGTAGATGTGCAGAAAGGATTCCAAAGGAGACCATGAACCTCTAGTCGACATCAGACCACACCGGGCACCCCAACCTGTCAGGCTTGCATCGGATTCTAACACAAGATCTGGGGCAGAAGCAAAGATGGTTCTGCCATACAAAGCATCTAAATGGTCAAGCCACCATTGAAGTTCTATTTTGGAGTCCTGGTCCAGGAGAACGGAGTCTGAATAGGCAAGTCCTTTGTGGAGATGACAAATCTTCAGCCTCTGAAGAGCTCGATAGTGCAAAGAAGCCAGGTAAACGGCCTGAATTGATGAGGAAAGCAGACTGACAATCCTTGTAAGAGATCTGTGGGAAATACTTGGTAATTTCAGAGTGTGACGGATTTCTACTTTTATGGCGATTACTTTGGATTAAGGAAGATGTAAAGTGGCGTATGTAGAATTTATAAGGAATCTGAGGAATTCTATCTGTTGAGTTGGGATTAAGACCGACTTTTCCATGTTTATAAGGAATCCTAGATCCACTAAGAGAGAGGAGGTGAGAGAAATCTGATCTCGGAGAGATTGAGGATTTTGACACATTAAAAAAATATCGTCCAGGTAAATGATAAGTCTCACGCCTTAGGCCCTGAGAAAGAATACTATTGGCTTCATAATCTTGGTGAAGCACCAAGGGGCAGATGATAGGTCTAAAGGAAGAGAAGAAAATTGATATGTTTTCCCTTGCCACTGAAATTGAAGGAATTTCTTGTAATCGTTATGGATGGGAACTGTAAGATAGGCATCCTGAAGATCGAAGCAAAGCATCCAAACATACTGAAGCAAAGAATCCTGCAAATGGATGATAGTTTCCATCTTGAAGCGTCTGTAGACAACAAACTGATTGAAGGCTTTGAGATTTATTACTGGTCTGATGTTCTTGTTTTTCTTTTTTAACAAGAAAAGTGCTTAAGAAACCTAAAATATGGGGCTGAGAGATTTGAATCGCTCTTTTCTGTAGAAGAGAGGAAATTTCCTGATAAACTAAAAGGGATATCTTTTTTGAAAATTTGAGGGGAAGAGGAGGCCTGGACTGATAAGGAATTTCATACAGCTCTATAGAATAACCTTCGACTGTGGCTAACACCCAGGGGTCTGATGTAATTGTACGCCATTTGAGTAGGAAGAACTTTAACCGACCCCCTGCTGAAGGAGGGCCAGAAAGTGGACTTACCTGTGGAATGAGAGAATCTGGAATATCTCTGCTGATGAGCTCGATAGCCTCTCAAACGTTGTGGGTAGAACTGAGGATGGAAGTCCTGGGTTGATTCTGCAAAGGAACCTTTGAATCCTTGATTTCTGGGATAAAGGCCGATAGAGGGGTTCCTGCCTCTACCGGCCCTGGCGAAAACCCAGTTGGAAAACACTTTTTGGAGTGATTGCTGGGCTTTGTTGAGAGGGGCAAAGGCTGTAACATATATGCTTAACTCCTTTATGAAGGAGTCACCGAACAAGAGCCCATTAGCCTTAAGACCAGGATCTAACGAAGCCAGGTTAGCTAGTTTGAGGTCCAACTTTAACAGCAAGCCCTTGCGACGCTCATGAATAAGGGCAGAATTTGCGTTCCCTAGCAAACAAAAGGCTCTCTGGGTCCACATTAAAAGTTCCTCGGAATCAATATCGACTTTTTCCAACCTTGCGGTTGCTGCAATGTCAAAAATGCGTGACAATGGGCCCACAATATCCAGTAGTTTTTCTTGACACGTGGACCAGGCCTTGTTCACGCCTTTACGAGGGTCCTTCCCAAACTTAGAAAAGAAAGTCAGCATATTGGAATCTATGGAAGAGGTAGAAGCAATATGTAAGGGTAGCAAAGGTCTGGGACATTCTGATTTAAGCTTTGCCCTGGTCTGTTTATCCAGAGGAAGGCGTATATTCGCTGACATGGTCCGCAAGGGATCCACTCAGTGGAATTCGGATGATGTATAAACTGGGGGTCAAACATGGGATTACCCTCGGAATCCAAAATAGTCTTGGAGATAAAAGTCTCTTGGGAGGAGGATTTCAAAATCTTTGATTTGGGACCAGACAGAAATCTGAGTCATCCCCAGCATCAGAATCATCATCGGAGTCAACGTCCCTCACGTCCTCATCTGTATCATGGATTTTAGTTATCACAATTTTTTCGTGACTGTTTTGTAATTCTTTGTTTTAGTTTTTTATATGAAACCAGAGGTAGATGAAGAATTCCCCTCCTTGGAAGGAGGCTTTAGAGGAACGTTGTCCTTGGTCACCTGTGAGGCATGCTCACGAATCCCAAGCGCAGTCTTTTTAGTATTAATATTTTTTGTGGTAAAGGCTTCCACAGCCGTGCACTTTCTGCTTTCCCCCGCAGATAGGGCCATATTGGATTGAGACAACCAATTCAAACAGTTGTTCAAAATGTTTGGTAACCTTGTTCATAGATGCTGACACAGCTTTGGACACAGAAGCTTGGATAAAGTCTTTAAGACTATTTTAAGCTCCTCATCGTTTTCCTCAGAATCCTGGAAAATAAAAGGATGGACTGTGTGACTCCATTTGTCATATATTAATTTAATATACATGTATTTAACAAATGACAATAGGAATAAATGAAATAGGGCCCTAACATGAAGAACTCCACAGATTCCCGAAACCCAAAACTGGAGGAAAAAAAGGGTTAAACTTGAGGATGGTTGGCTCCTCCCCAAAAGGGAAATATAAGCTGAGGAGGATGTGTGAGGGTCAGGAGGCTGCACCCCTAGAAGGGCAGATGGGGAAACAAGAAGAGTCACGCTTTGCTTCGGAGGAAAAGGAGACCGAAGTGCCAGGAAGAAGCGTATACCGACAGTGATCAGGAAAGAAGAGCCGCGGAAGGCCAAAGGACAACGCTCGTTTATCGAATGAGGTATGGGAAAGAGCACTGCACCACACGAGGAGAACTCGGGCAAGCGCAATGAGAAAAATGCTAAAGGGGACAAAAGTGCACTAGCAGCGCACGTAGAATAGGTCGCAAGCAGAATACATTTATTGTAACATTAACAAACAATAATCAATAAATAATTCCACATTGAAACTAGAAATGGGGTATACTTACCTTGACTGTAAGCAGCAAGAAAAGAGGGCTGCTTGCAGTCAAGATAGGTATAAGACCTGTTTCCTGGTCCCTGATGGGATCTCTGTACTTGGGTTTTTGTTGATCCCATTGGCCTTTGTACCCGTCCGCATGGGATTTGTAGTTCGTTCTTTTCCTTGACTGCTGCTATTTATTAAAGCAAGTGACATATTAGCATAATATGAGCCTCCGGTCTCACCATAAAATTATAGACACAGTCATGAAGTCCTACGTTTATTTCCATGGTGATTTTTAGGTTACATATCGCAAATTCACAGTTGCTTTCCACACTTAATAAACAAATAACCCTTACTCTCTTTCACCCTGGCACTGGCCCAATACATTTATTTTTCTTCTACAAGCTTGCTCTACCTCTCATTCCACAAATCAAGGGATGTCTTTCCCTGCAAACCTTGCTCCCCCTTCCATATGCCACAGCTTGTCACAAATTTCTAACATGCAATGCCATGACTAAATAGGCAACAAATCGCCCAGACAGTGCCAGGGGGTGATTTACAATGGGACCTCTTTCATTTGGCTGAAAATAAAAAAGAAAGAAAAACAACTTCAAAAACTATTTTTCTCCAGATGAGGTTTGAACCCTGGTCAAAAATAATGCTAACCCATACAGCTAACCACTAGACCAAACTCAACATGGGTGGCTTGTGTTATCAAAATACCTTGTAATCATAGACACAGTTATGAAGTCCTACTTTTATTTCCATTGCGATTTTTAGGTTACATGCCACAAATTCACAGTTGCTCTCCACACCTAATAAACAAATAACCCTTCCTCTCTTTTACCCTGGCACTGTCTCCATGCATTTATTCTTCTTATACAAGCTTCCTCTATGTATTACTCCACAAATTAAGGGATTTCTTTCACTGTGAACCTTGCTCCCCCTGTCACATGCCACAGCATGTCACAAATTTCTATCATGCAGTGCCATGGCCTCTGTGGCCTACTGCACTTGTTCTCTGCCAACCTTTTCATGGGGGTCAGACTGCCATGAAAAGGCTGGCGGAGAACAAGGTTGTAATCAGCTGGGTGGCGCTGAGTTTAGCGCCGCCCTGGCTGATCACAACCTGCATCACTGTCAGCCCATACGGATCTAAGATCCTGGCGGGGACGGCGGTAGGTTGGCGGTTGTGCCAACTAACCTCATAATGTGGAGGTCAGACCGCTACAGCATCACTGTTCCCGACAGTCACCTCGAGGCTTGCAGTCTTCGGACTGTTAGTCTCGTAATCAGGCCTATAGTGTTTATTTCACTCAGTAATGTTTGATGTTGATGTGTTTTTTATCTATGTTGTGAAATTAGGGACTGTGGGCTTGTGAAAAATATATGCAAAGAACAGTCAACATAAGTTGGATGGTGTATATGAGATCATAAATTCTCTTCAGAAGTTATAAGCATAGATGCTGTTGGACTGTCAGTCGTTAGAAGCAACTGGAGCCTTTTATCCACTTGTCATGACAGAAAGTTAGCTTATTTAACTTGCATAATTACTTCTCCTGCTGCAAAAGAATTGGAAACTGTTATGACTGTGATCCTTTTTTTCCCATAATATGCATATGCTCAGCCTAATATAATAGCATTCTAATACAGCTGAATGTTTAATGCCATGATGTGCACAGATGGCGAGTCCAACTAAGACAATACATCAAAGCAAAACATTTAACAAAATATATTATTCACTTCACTGTAGCTGTTTGGTGTTGTAAAGTGTATGACAATCACCAGAGTGTTACCTCTCTAGCAGCCTTAAAACAAAATATTATCATACAAAAATTGGAATTACTTCCATTACATTATGTACATTTGCTTTTTAGATATGTTTTTGGACTGATTTGTAAAGGATTTATAAATTGCTTGTTAGTGTTTCATAATGTTACTTCAAAGTTAATTTAGCAATCATTATTGTTTTTGTTCATGATTTTCGTTAAAGAATTATTTTTCATAAAATTAAAATATTTTTTCTTGGGTGAAAAACCATTCCCCTGTTACTCAAACAACCATGAAAAACAGGTGTATTTATTTTACTAATTTAGTAATAGGCACACAAATATCTTTGTCTAAAGGGTCCTTGTTCACCGTGCAACCTACTGCTCTACAGTAATCTAAATGAAAACTAACCTTTGTAAGTATATTGTTCTTTCACTGGTCATTGATATGGAAAAGGTAGCTTCAGTTCCCCAAGAGACTGAACTGCACACTGAACAGTTTATACCAAAAGATGATGCAGTAGGAGCAGCCAAAAGAGTATTCGAAAAAAGCGAGACAGGAAAGATCCTAGTTTAAGGAATAGATGGCACCGAATGCATGGCTGCAAAGGTGATGGCCTGCCTTTACCAAGAAAGTGACAATTTGAAAAAGAAACAAGTTAAGTCATGTCTGTTAATATTACAAGTAGGTATTGTGAGAAGTTCTGGGATGTCATCAAATATTAAAATCCACAACTAAGATAACAAAAGTTGTTTGAGGGAATGTGATGTATATGATTCTGTAGTGATGTTGTTTCATGTATAAATCAATAGTAACCTTTCTAATTTGGAAAAATAAGACAGCAGGTTCTATTACATTTTATTGACAATGATGACAAAGTGAATGCATTGCTCTTGTCTGGAAAACTGGTTAAAAAGATGCACATTGTATACATTTTTTTTTACATTGCACAGTTGTTAAATTGCTCTTGTGATATATTTGCATGAGCAGGTCACTGTAACCAAAAGAACAAAAACTAGAATGGGTAGAGTGTGAAAACTGCAGACAGTGGATACATTCTGAATGTTGTAGATGTGCAAATAACAGGACATGTTTTGGCCACATCATTTTATTGTGGATGCCACAAAGAATTTCCACTTGCTCTGGACAGGTACATATGCACCCCAATATTGCAATATATGCACTGCTTCTTGAACGGGAAAGTGCTAAACTATAAGGCACACTAAATGTGGATGATAAGGCAGTTTGTACTGCATAACTCCACATTCATTTTTGATGAACGATACAAGTGATACTTTCACTATTCCTCTTACCCTATTTGCAAATGAGAATCCATGATAAATGAATAGGGGATGAAGGATAATGGCTTTTGACAAATACGGTAGAACCAGGAAAAACAAATTTCCTTTTACCCATTATATATCCCATGACATCATTTGAGACTGGAATTCCTGCATTTTCTCCATTTAGGTTGAACCTCAGGCAAGATGCTAAAGACAGATTTTCTCACATTTATTAATTCGGCAGAGTACTGAAAGGTCATGCATAAGAATGTTTATCCAATTTTTTTGGGCATTCCTATTGCAGGTATATCTTGCTACATAAGTGAATTCACACAAATGTGAAATTATGGTAATTTAAAAGTTTTTGTGAAATTAAATTTCAAGCTGTTATCAGTAAAACTGCACAATGCAAGTAACTAATCAAAATTCATTTGGTTTAAATAAAGTCACAGAATAAGTGAAAATGTTGGATACCCACGCATCAGAAGACATTTTTAAAGTTATGATACTGCAGAATGCATTTCATAACAAGAATTTTTAAAATGAGTTGAAGAGAAACATGCATTCCATTCATTGACCTTGCTTTTCAAATAAAAATGCCAAATTGACAATAAATTGATTAACATGTAAATATTATTTTTTAGACTAAGAAATAGCCTGAAAATCAGCTGTATTGAGAATTTGCTTACAGAAGATGAGATGAAGGCATGTATCTATAAGTATTTTCACATCATTTTTCCCTTTTGTCTGTTTAAAACATGTACTCATGGTTACAAATATCCTGAAACAAAATGCATTTATCATATTAGTGTAATCTTTTTAGGAACCAGTTACACACTACAGGAGTTTGCTTGGTGTTTGAAGATAACTCAAAACATGGAAAAACCACCCCTTTTGAAAGTCCTGTATTCTTTTAAAAAGTTTAGTTAATAAGGACAACATTTATGAACTATTCATTTCTCTTCTAACCATTAATCAACTTCTTTTCAAAAGCACATTCGTCCATAATTACATAGTGATGTCATAGGAATACTTTAGTACGTTAACCAAGCTCTTCAGCTGTATGAATGAAACTGAGACTCATAGTCCATGTTGAACATGCAACATAAGTTGACATTAATAGCTGAACATATGGTTAAGAAGTAATATAAACGTGTCAATGAGTCTTAAAATCTAGATCAGAGATATGTGCAAAAAACAATACTGTCCTAAATCAAGAAATAATGTGAAGTGCTATGGTGAATGTATTCATCCAAAAATAACACACCTGACTCATAGACTAGGAATGAAAATGTACACCAAGGCCCAGATTTACAAAGGTTTTGGCCAAGCACATGTGCATCACTTAAGGTCCTATTCACAAACTGCATTTTATAAAATGCTATATACAAACATACTAATAGACTGTACACCTTTGCCTTTCCTGTGGTTTTTGTGTGGAGATCTCCACACCAAGAGTCTCTGCATATTATAAATCAATCAATAAATCAAATGCATTTGTTAAGCGTGCATCTGTTTCGCATGAAGTCTCCCTGCACTCAACACCATTTTAGAGTAGTAAATATAGATGGTACTAAGGGGATTGGCTGGAAAAATCAGAATACTTATGTTTATGTGAAAGGGATTGAGGGGAGTAAGGAGAGGTTTAGGGGGGTCAGGGAATATGAGAGAGGGGGTTAGGGAGAAAAGTCGACCCACCCACAAAAGAGTACGCTCATTCCTATTCAAGGAATTTAGGGCTGAATTTAAGAAAAGTGGTGCTGCATCCAATGCAGCGCCTCTTTTCTTATGCCCCCCCATCCCTCTAACACCACCATGTGTGCGCCATATTTAAGAAACGGTGTTCCATGGTGGTAGTTATAACAATAGCGTCAACATTTTTGACGCTATTGTGGAGCTTTGCTACACTAGCATCAAAAATGTTGACACTAGTGTATCAAAGTGCAACGAAGCCCACTGATTTAAGTAGGTGGTAAAAATGTCAGAAAAAATGGCGCTGTCCAATCTTTTGAATTTTACTGTGCCATTTTTTCAGGCCTTCTAACGGGGAAACGCCCCCCCTTGCATACATTGTGCCTGACGCAGGCATCATGTGGTACAAGGGGTTATAAAGTGACACAATGTAAGTATTGCACCACTTTGTTAATATGGCGTGGGGAGAAGGCCCCTTTAGCACCACCTTAGCATCAACAAAATGACATTAAGGCGGAGCTAAAGAGGCGCAAGGGCCAATTAAATCTGCCCCTTACTTCTATAGTAAGTACCGCTCAAACCAGTAGTACATCAGTCCAGCTCAGAGCTGAAGTAAGCCCAGCACCACACATGGCAACCAACTGGCAATGCAATACCCTCCCTTCAGAAAATAATCACGATAGGGACTTAAAATAAAACCCCATAGGAAATCATCTTGCATAAAAATACATTATAAGAAATAAAATTAAGATAAAAATAAATATATTTTGATTTTAATTTTAAAACTAGCATGTCAAATTAGAACTTTTGATTTTAATTATAAAATTTGTGATTACATTTTTAGTATTTAAAAGTTCATATAACAATAAATTCTCTAAAATATAAGTAAATATATTTGGATTCATTCTGTACATACTCTTTAATAATTATTAAAGCACAAAAGAATTCTTCTACTTTAGGTCCAATTTCATTGTCTTATTTAAAATTCTGAAAAGTAGTTTCAATTTAATGTTTTATTCACACTAATTAAACCTTTAATTCAGAATTATGTTACTAGCAGTAGCACGTCTGCCTTTAGTTCTACATTTAAAATATAAACTTAAAGTTCATTTTCATTAATATATTAAACATAAAAATATGTTTGAAATGTTTTGTTGGTCCATTTCAGTAAATGTCAAACATATGAAATTATGATACAAATATAGGTATGACCAATCCTAGCTTTCTTGTGGCCCTGGGCAAGTAGTGTTTTTAGGGGCCTTATAAGGTCCATTGAGCCCATCCCATGGTCCCTACCTCTTTGCCCATCTTTCCTTTGTCTGGTGATCTTCAGAGACAAAACAAGGCCAGGATTCTTACATCTTTCTAATAGTGCTCCCAACAGCTTGGCTTGCCAGGCAACATGCAGGTACACACCTAAATAAGTTAGGAACACATAGGTGCGCATATAGAAGCAAGCAGACAAACAAATAAAAAGGACACACTCAATAACATACTTGCTGACTTGCACTTATAGCAGGTGCAGATACATGTAGACATGTGAGGCTCCACCTTAGCCTTGTAATACTTCAATACCTACCACCTGTGCAAAAGTGGTAAGTTCTGGCTCCCCAAGAGTGGTTCTATTTTTCTTTCCCTCTGTACAATTTCAACTCTCAGACATCCCCTGTTGCATGCTGCAAGGGCAACATGTGGCTGGATGAGAAGGCTGTAGGACTTGTGAGATCAACCACACTGTGCTTATCTTCGGAAGGGCTCAAGAGAACTGCAGGTCTCTGTCTCCTCAACCATACTGACAATGAACATGGACAATAAACAGTGAGTCAAGTGAAGCTCAAGGAGGTGCCAGAGTTGGGGTGACTTGGAATTGGACAACCATGGACTGAGGCTGGGCCCTTGAAACATCAAAAGACATCTGAACTTGAGACTATAGAGGAAGGATTCTGGCAGTTGTGAGTATAGGAATAAACAGATATCAGTAGCACCCTCAAACTTTGCCTTCCTAGATCCCACTTGCTCATGTCACTGACTGACAATTTAAAGATAATCATGAACAGTTAGAGGGATGGGGAATAACGAAGGTCCAGCATAAACACTCCCGGTTAACTAGTGAAATAATGAGTATACTGGTCCTCTTAATCCTCCAGCTAAGCACGACTACTGTTGGGGGAAATGTTTATATTTTGGAGAAAAAGCCATCAGCCACTGAGATTGGCAGCATACTTCATCACCGGGCAGTTCCTCATTGGGCCAGCACTGCAATGCCCATCAGGTCCCTCAAGGGTGTCTAATGATGATGAAAGTTATTTCGAATGGTGTAAATTTGTGAGTGTTTAAAATTAATGAGGTACTCCCACCTCACTTGTTTATTATTGTTGTGATCCTTGTAAAAGGGATAAAAACAAAGTGGAACATGAAGGAAATTAGATACCCTTCTTTTCTAAGAATGTGGTGAACATGTGTCTTGCTTTCATGTAAAATCAGCAGATCTATGGCAATTCATCAGAACCTAGAAATTCCAAATCTATTCTACTTTGGCACTCAAATTCAATAATTAAAAAATACTAAGTTTAGTAACTACCAAGCATGTGTGGAAATCAGAGTACCTCTAATATATTGTAAAAATACAGTCTCTAAAAATCTCCAACATAATCCCTGTTTGGCTTATGCCCCTTAGGATTTGAGGGATCTCGATAAACTGTTGACTTTGTGTTCTGGATGCCTTCACAGACAATGGCAGTAAACCAACCACGTCCCTGCAGTCCTGGTGCTGAGAATATAGAAAAAAAAACAAATAATAGGAGAATAGATCTGGAGGACTCAGCTAAGCATATGTCTATCATTACAGTGAGTCATGGGACAATAGTCCTTATCAGCATCACCATCCAGTCTTCACTGGTGCCTTGCACAAATAGATAAAACGCATTGGGGTAGCATTGAAGTCAAACACATACAAAGTATGTGCGTCTGCCATGCTCTGATGCTGTCTAACTGCAAGGGTCATCAGTGGGAGGATTTTAGGCTATTGAAACAGATTGTCAATCTCTTTCTCTTTCCTTCTCTATGAGTGAAGAGAACCACCCATACCAGAGGCATTAATAAGATGTACCTATTGCAAACAGATTTTTTAAAATTACATAGCATTGTATAATGATGAATTACTTTGTGGGTGCGGTCATGTGTGGAAAGCTGGCTTACCTTTGCCTAAAGGGAAGCCCAAAAGCAAAGGAGATGTCATTGTCGAGAGGCCCCTTTTTCAAGAAAACATGACATGAGGTGAGAAAAATAATACAAGACCATCATTTAGTAAGTGTGTCACAAAAATGTGTTTATAGACTGTAGGGAAGGAAATATAGTTGGTACAGCCATCTTTGTGGTGCAAATATGCAGAAACATACATGAAATGTTAGAATTGGGTCTTCAGAGCAAGTGTGAGAGAAAGAAGGGTTCAAACATAATAGATGGTAGAGCAAGGACGGGTGCTAAGGTCAGCCTAGACAGAAAGAACAAAAATTAAGCTAGCAGCCCTAATACAGAGTTAGATAAAGTTGAAAGTCTTTCTAGCAAGATGAGAGAGGCAAGTACAGTGAGAATAGAAGCAAAATAGTGGTGGCCTATAATCATATAATAGTCAATTTGGAAGGAAGGTTTAACTGGTCCTCATCAGGTGAAGTTGTAAACAGAGCAGATAGGAGAGCAGGCATCATAATCACCCTAAGTAAGAAAATGAGAGAGTTAAAAACACATCAGTGTAAGAATCTATGAGAATGAAGCAAATAAATGACCACAACATGGCGCTACAGGGCATATTTATGAGTGGGTTTCGTCATGCTTACATCACGCAATGTGGTACATGTGTGGCACTGACCACTAAGTCATGTTTTTGAACCCATGCAAAGCCACGTTGCATGGCTTTGAATGGCTTCAGAAATATAGAGTAAGGCCATACAAATCGTTGAGTTGTCTTACTCTTCCCTGCATAGGCGTTCCCTGCACAGTGTCGTGGGTGTTCTCATGCAACTCCCATGGATTTTGACACGTTACCATTTTTACAAGGACATGTAAACTTGAGAATGTACCAAAATCTTATGACTACCCAGGAGACGTGTAATGAGGATAAATGTGGTTATTTCTCCTTGTTTTTTCCTCTCTCTCGGTGTTGCCCTCTACAGCACACAAAGAAAAGTGAAATGCCTCTAAGGATTGTTTTTGGGCAGAAAGGTGTACCTTCCTTCACAAAAAAAATCCTACCTGCAAGAGAGGCACTCTTGCACCATGGTGCAAGGGTGCCTGCCTTGGCGCTAGGTTGTCACAAGGGCACAAGTGCAGGGGAAGGACAGGAGTGTGCCGTATTGGATAAATAGTGTATTTCTGCCATTTGCCAGTAACACTGGGTGGTGCAGCAAGGTGACCTGCTGTGCTGCACACAAAGACCCCAAATATTGGCCTAGCTAGGTAGCATTTTGAATAAATATAATAGTAAGATCATACAAGCAAGGCAGTACTATCAGTGAATACCAGCAGAGGGTCGATTACAAAGACTAGGTAACCTATAAGTATGGGAATAGAATATGAAGGTATGACACATGAAATAGAGTGACTCAGAAGATGAAAAAGTGAAGGGGAATCAATCAGTAATTCAACCTAAGACTAGAGGTTAAAGGGGCAATGTGTGCATAATTTTAGAAAGCAATAGCAGGGGAGAAAGTAGTAAACAATTAACAATAGGGAGAAGAGTATTTGAACTGAGCAGGTGCACCCACAAGCATATTATTAGGAGGATGATCCTAATCCAGCTAGGCAATGGTTAGCTAGTAACATTAAGGGGGTTATTCTAACTTTGGAGGAGGTGTTAATCCGTCCCAAAAGTGACGGAAAAGTGACGGATTTACCACCAGCCGTATTACGAGTCCATTATATCCTATGGAACTCGTAATACGGCTGGTGGTATATCCGTCACTTTACCGTCACTTTTGGGACGGATTAACACTCCTCCAAAGTTAGAATAACCCCCTAAATCTTTAGTGTCTAATGCTTCTTGAAGAGTAACTTTTTAATTTATTGATTACTATCCTATTTTTATATCAGATACATCTATGGCATTTGAACAGCAAGCTGATTATGATTTTCATCATTGCTATATAGCAAAAGAAAATTCAGAGATATGCTGTATAGTAAAATACATACAGCACAGGAACTGGATGTATTAAACACAAATCATGTAGGTCAGAAAATTAATAGTGTCACAGCTTAAACTTTTGAAGGACTATTGCTTTTTATGACATTCACCATGTAGTACTCCATAAATTGTAGAGCATATCATATGTCATACAGAATAAATGTAAGATATTTTAAGATATTAGTGAAAGGTTCATGTAAGTTATACAATTATTAATATAGTTACATACCCAGCAAGTTGTCAATATATATGCCATAATTATTAGGGTAGAATTAGTATCAAGGTGCATGGTGCAAAGGCACTGCTAATGGTCTGGCAAAGTTTAGAAGAGCATGTATTATGTTATGTGAGTTTTAACAACTTTCATATTTCTATAATAAATCTAAAAGGGGATCATACATAACCAAAAAGTAAAAGTCAACAAATGGAATAGTCATGTATTTTCATGGTTTCCAATATATTCCAAAGCTTTGCTATGGGTATGTGTAGACTATTCTTGCATCACTCCAGACTCAGGGCATCATTATGACTCTGGTGGTCCTCGGACCTCCAGACTCAAGGTGGCAGTCCAACATCCACATTTTGACCATGGCAGCCGGAACCGCCACAGGACTGCTATCCCTGCCAGGAAAATGGTTGCCAGTGGGCTGACACCGCTGTGCTGATTACAACTTTGTTTTCTGTCACCCTTTTCATGGCGGTTCCCCCACCATGAAAAGGCTGGCAGAAAACAAGTGCAGTAGTCCCCCTGCTCGGCACCCTCAAAATGGGCTCTGTCTGCGAGCAGCAGCATTGCCCCTGGGTCTATTATGAGCCAGCAACAATGCTGCCTCATCTTTCCCACTGGGATGACCAGAGAACACCTCCGGGACCGTGAAGGTCTGCCCTACAATGGGCGAGGCAGCCCGCCAGCTTTGTAATGAGGACCTTACTCTTGAGTTAGATATATAACTTGTGTTAATCATATTGTACTCATGGAATGTATGGAGAAGTTCAAGGGTACTTTTTATCATGATGTTGGTGTATTGTGGTCATAGTAAATAAAGTAGATTCTTTATAAGCCTTTTCAGTAAGTGAAATAATGTAGAGCCGACAGTAGTTGCAATATTTAGGGTTGGTTAATTAGTGAAAGCCTTAAATAAACATTTAGAACATTCTCAGTTACTTGCCATGTGATAATGCAGTCAAATTAGAGAAACATTGCTTTTCTAATTGTCAAATTTTCTATTATCATGAATACAAATATGAAAACAATGTTATCAAAGGTAAAAAGATATCAAACCGAATGTTCTCAAACCCTACATTTATGCCAAAATTAAAGCAAGAATTGAAGATGAAGATGACAATATTCAATGAGAATGATGTGAGTAAAATATTAAACCCATCAACCACACTTTGTGACTTATTTAGTAAATTAAACCAAAACCAAAACCATTACTATATGATCATTTTGTATTGTAGGCAAGGCGTTTAATGGAACAAATTTAAAAAGTTCTATGTTTTTCACTATGCAGCCAAAATACATCACTCATGATTGATGTACTGTCATCAGAGGTGAGATTTTACATCAATTAAATGATCAATGGTTTTCAAATGAAATAAATAAATTACTTCAAACTGCTTTTAATACTGTTTTTGTAGCTAAGAACATAAACTACAAGTAAATACATATAATATACAGATCAAAAGGAGGTGTGTTATTGGCCCCGCAGATATAGAGCGTTGTCCTTTCCATAATGTCATACATTACACACAAATTGTAGTCTCCTTGACAGATGAGACTATGCCTGGGATCCATTTTCATTCCTGTGTATATTTTTTGTGACCCAAAATATATGCAAAAATGCCTTGTAATTGAATGCGGATAAAACATAACTTCTGACTTTTGGCCATTTGGCAATCTCTTAAACTGAAAATTGGTGCCCTGCCAAATTGTGAGGGCCTCCCACAACATTAGCTTCTGCTAAAGTACTGAGGCCTAGAATTAAGAGGGCCTCCTTGCTCCTCATTAGCAGAAGTTTGTTTTATGCTAATGTGGCCCAACGAGAGCAAAATCACTGCACCAGATTTACAAAGTGGTGCAATGCATGCATTGCACCACTTTGTAACTCCTTGCTCCTCATTATGCCTGCGCCAGGCATAATGTATGGAAGGGGGGCAGTCCCACATTAGGGGGCTGAAAAAGTGCCGCAAGGGAATCTAAAAGATTTTTTGCACCATTTTTGGTGGCATTTTTAACGCCTGCTCAGAACAGGCATTAACAGGGGGCACACCATTATTTATAATGGGCCCCTAGGTACTGTTCAGTGTTAGTGGCAACATTTTGGCACTAAACCTGAACAGTACATCAATAGAGTCAAAAATATTGATACTACCGCCCCCTACCATGCGCCATGGTGTGCTATATTTTAACTACAGCGCACACATGGTGGTGGTATGGGGCGCAAAGGAGCGCAAGGAAAGTGGCTCTGCACTGAGTGAAGTGCCACTTTTCTTAAATCTGCCCCTGAGTTTCTTCATAGACAGTCAAGTCCCTTGCGAAAAGCATGTTAATGCAAATTCAGTGTCCTGTGAATGCTCTATAAAGTGCTTCCTCTGTTGCCAATCTAAGTGCAAAACATAGTCCTGTCAATGTCTCCCAACTAGAATACTGCAATGCACTATATTTTGACCTTCCTTCTAAAACATTGACCCCCTTGCAATGAGTTCAGAAACGGGCAGTAGCAATTCTGACTTCCATGAATTGCAACAACTCGGTCACACAGACACATATTCAATAGTTTACACTGGCTTCAAGTAAATAAGAGAGTGATGTTTAAATTCATAAGCAATGCCCACAGCACCTTTTGTCAGCACTGCCTGGTGATTATTTACTTTCAGCTTCATAGATACATTTCAAACAGACTTTAATGATCTGCTGATACCCTTCTACTTTACGTTCCTCAACGTATTGATGCTTGTAAGGGGAGAAGATCTTTTTAATTTCTGAACTATAAGTTATAGAATAGACTTACACCCGCAGGCTGAACCCAATCACATTAACTTTTTTAGGTCTCTTAAAACAAATAGGTGTGTCTCTAGTGCCAGGATAGTCTGTTCTGGGTATTTGTTGTGCTTTGTAAATATTTATCATGATGATCATCACCAGCATACCGCAAACGTTATTTCAACTAACAGGGCTCTAGTAAAATAATAGAAAATGTCAAACTACATAATATAAACTTGAATCTGTAACTATTGACAGTTAATAGCTACACAATTCATTTAAAGACAGTTTTGCATTTATTAAAAGTCCAATACATTGATCAGGATAGATTTTTAAAACATATTTATTAAAAGCATCTTTACAAAGTTACCTGTTGCCTGGCTGAAACTCCTGTATGCTAATTTGTATTAACTCTACAGCAGATGCCCAGAGAATCCTTGGCCTTAAAGAAGAGTGAAAATTGCCTCTTGTGATGCTAAAGGGACACAATAACCTCAAAAATGGACCTTGGTTCCTGGACAGCCTTGACAAGATCAAGTTCAAAAATTACAAAAATCTTCCTTTAATATCTGGAAGCCTTAGGTGAGGGTGAAAGAGAATGAGATCTGCAAAATTGGGACTTAGAACATTTTTGGATTGCCAGAACCCCACAGGACTGAGACCAACTACCAGAGTTAACCTAGTGAATGTGCAACCATGTTGGTCTGAATAAACAGGTTTTTCCTCCTTGGAACTTCTTCAGAGCAATAAATTTGTTTCAGCAGAACCTTGCAGAAAAGGTATCTTGTCTCCTGTAGTGCTATTCACATGTAACCTGTCACCTTTCCCGGCTAGAGGAATCCAAGCTCCAAAAAATAGAGCAAGTGCTTCATTTAGACTTTGACTGACTGATACTTTGTTTACAAATGCAACAAATACCCATCCAAGTGGATTAGGATATTATGTAAGAAGGTGGGCGGAATAAGCAGCTCGTTTATGATGGAGTACCCTTCCACCTAACTCTAAATCAGGCCCTAAGTCCCACTATAGAATTAGGGACAGGGTACAATGCCAAACGTAGGTGGCCTACATGATGACTTTTAGGGGCAGGCAATTTGAACTTTCCCGCTCTGAGCTTTTCTTCCCAAAACCAACAGCTTCAAAGGGACCTGACACACCAATACCACTTTAATGAAACATACCTACACACAGCATGCTGCATTGCTTCATTTAGAGGAGCTGATTTAGGTTTTGGCACAGAAGGTACTCTGATGCAATGGCTACAGAGTACCCTCTCCTCCAAGCTTTTGTTCCACTCGCCCAGTTTACATGTGAATGGAAAGCCAGGTTTACAGAGAAAAATTTAAATGAACTCCATTGGTGTAAACCCGTAAACCTGTCTCCAACGGACCAAGGGCCCTAATTTGAGCTGGGGGTTGGCAGTAAAAATGCAGGTATATCTTGCTGGTGCAGGGCAGTACAAAAATGACTCCCGCACTAAGGGGATCATTAGGTAATTTTATTTTTCAAAAAGAAACAGCCGAGTTGAGATTTTTATTATGAAAATTAAAACACTTAGGCCCGTATTTATACTTTTTGACGCTAAACTGCGCTAACGCAGTTTAATGTCAAAAAATTTTGCGCCGGCTAACGCCATTCTGAAGCGCCATGCGGGCGCCGTATTTATTGAATGGCGTTAGCCGGCGCAAGCAGACCGGCGCTGCCTGGTGTGCGTGGAAAAAAACCACGTACACCAGGCAGCGCCGGCGTAGGGAAAAATGGCGCTAGGGCGTCTTAAAAATGGTGCAAGTCAGGTTGACGCAAAAAATCGCCTCCACCCGATTTGCGCCATTTTTAACGACGCCCAGACGCCATTTACATGACTCCTGTCTTAGTAAAGACAGGAGTCATGCCCCCTTGCCCAATGGCCATGCCCAGGGGACTTATGTCCCCTGGGCATGGTCATTGGGCATTGAGGCATGTAGGGGGGCACAAATCAGGCCCCCCTATGCCACAAAAAAATATTTAAAAAAAAATATTTATACTTACCTGAATGTCCCTGGGGTGGGTCCCTCCATCCTTGGGTGTCCTCCTGGGTTGGGCAAGGGTGGCAGGGGGGGTCCCTGGGGGCATGGGAGGGCAGCTGTGGGCTCATTTTGAGCCCACAGGTCCCTTAACGCCTGCCCTGACCCAGGCGTTAAAAAGTGGCGCAAATGCAGGGTTTTCTGCCCCGCCAACTCCCGGGCGTGATTTTTGCCCGGGAGTATAAATACGACGCATTTGCGTCGCAGTCATTTTTTTGGACGGGAACGCCTACCTTGCATCTCATTAACGCAAGGAAGGCGTTCACGCTAAAAAATGACGCTCTTTACTCATACTTTGGCGCTAGACGCGTCTAGCGCCAAAGTATAAATATGGCGTTAGTTTTGCGCCGAATTTGCGTCGAAAAAAACGACGCTAATTCGGCGCAAACGGAGTATAAATATGCCCCTTAGTAAAATTGAGAGCTATACTTCAAACATTCACTACATTAATAGGAATCGCCATGACAGCCATTCGTGCCAATCTATAGAGATGTTGGTGGGGCGTCTGAACATCTCTAAATGTAGCTGATTAAAGGCAGTGTGACTGACATAAAGTCAAACAAAACCTGAACTAAACTGACAAGTCAGACATCAGTTATAGTTTGGCATCACCATATATATGAGACATATTAGTCTGAGCATAGATTAGTTTAACAGCCTAGTCCTTTCACTAATGTTAGCATGTCACAGCATGGTTCATACAGGGCCATGAGGACTCTCCTAGGAACAAAACTATAGCTTGTAATTCAAATGTGGCTAGCAATACCATTCATAGGTCCAATTTGAATTATAAGCTACTTGGAAACACTGAGGGGCTCATTTACAAGCCCCTGGTGCCTCCTTGTGCCACCTAGCACCATTTGTTTTCAAGCTAAGGCGGCGTTAAAGAGGCTGTCATATTTACAAAGTGGTGCAATGGTTGCATTGCGCCACTTTGTAACCCCTTGCCCCACATTATACCTGTGCCAGGTGTAATTTATGTAAGGGGGACATTCTTACACAAGGAGGCCAAGAACAATGGTGTAGTGAAATCTACAAGATTTCACAACACCATTTTTCCCATCATTTTTAACGCATTTAAAGGGCATTTTAGGGCAGATGTTACACTGGCAACCCCATGTTCTTTGCTGGACTACCACCTTAATTTATGACGCCAATCCAGCAAAGATCCACAGTAGCGTCATAAATGTTGACGCTACTGTGCTAACCTGTGCTATGGTGCACTGCATAGTAAATACAGCATTAACATGGTGATGTTAGCGGGGCACAGGGCGACGCAAGAAAAGTGGCACATAAGAGCTGATGCACCACTTTCTTGTAGATGAGGCCCTGGGGTCTGTTTACTTTCAGCACAAGATTTTGGATGCTAAAAGGGGATATAATATGCACAAAAACTCCTGGGGAAATGAGGAATTAAGTGAATAATCAAACCCATAATGGCAGATTACCTAGTAAATCTTCTTTACACAAGAGATTGCCAGGGTTCAACAAACAATTTCCATTAAATCGGCACCCCTCCCAGAATTAACGTTACGTAGAGTACTGCTCACAATGGGTATCAAAATTGAAACCCTGTACCCTGGTTCTCTTTATGAGGCTCGTAACTATTTAGTGAACAAAAGCTCTCCAACAAGTAGCCCAGGTCGTGCCTGTAGCTATTCAGTACCATGGAAGTAGCTTCCTGAAGTGTAGTCCAGCATAGTATAGAATTCAGAGGGTCTAGCCATTTTAACGATAGGAGCACTACACATCTCCGTATCTTTGGAATTTATCTGAGTCGAAAAAAACAGCAGGGCCACACACTAACACACAAACACACAATGTGATAAACAATTTTACGTGCAAAATGACCACTCTCAATTTAGCAAAGTAGCATAGAAGTGAGTTAATTTACAAAGACTACTCTATTGATCATACACTATCTGCGAAAATTGAGCCAGAAGAGCAATGTCATCAATAACCAGAGTTAAGTCACTAGACTATGGGACCACTGGGCATAGAGTGAACGTATGTGATGTCAAGGCAATAATAGCTGTCTGGCCAACAACAGGAGACACTAGATTGAGAGTGGAGACAGGTATTGGCCTTGTTTGTTTTTGACGATAAAAGTGGCGTATGTATGTGTGTTTTTCTGTACATACGTACACATATCCATGATATTAAGTATGTGTTGTGTTTGTGGTTGGTGATATGTCCCCCATAAAAGACAATGTCCCAGCCTGCGTTAATACATAGTATACTAAGTCAAGTCAAAGTGTATCAAGGTGTATGAGAGAAATGTAAACAGTGTCTGGTGGAATTTCAAAGTGGAAAATATTGTGTGGACAGAGTATCATGTAAAAAATGTTGGAGAACAACTTATTGAGACGGTAAGTGCAAATAGGTATGTATAGATTTACTATTGTTAACTCCACACACACACATATATATATATAAGGTACATATATGTTGGAAGAAATATAAGAAGGCCTTAGCAAACCACAAGTTAATCTTAAGTAAGACCACATGGGAGGATTTAGCTCAGGCGTGTGAAACTAGAGAGAGGTCCCTGGTTTGTAGGACGATAAATTGATAAATAGGCCTTGTTTTGTCAACGTAACTGTACTGTTTTGTGTCACCACATTTTGGAGCAACAATGGTTGGAACATTTTAAAGGGGTTCACAGCTTTGGCCTCGGTAAAGGTGCAGAGGACCAGGGTGGTTTACTGGTGGGCAGAGCTAATATTTTCTTTACCTTAGATAAAGTTTCTCAGAATATCCAGGTGTTATCTAACAATAAGGCCCCACGACCCAATGATATACCCCCTGACTTGTTTGTAGACAACATTGATCTTGTGGCCATCCTTGACAATGGCTCTCAAAGCCGCAGTGAGGGAGGGTGGCCGGACTCATGGTCTACTGCTGTAATTGAACTGAAATTTAAGTATGGGATACAAACTACTCACATTGCAATCAACCGATATCCCTAATTGACGCAGAGGTGAAGGTCCTAGGGAGGGTACTCTTAAATAGATTGATGTTGAAAGCAGACACATATGATATATTTTTTAAGGTCCAATATTGCTTTCGGCCAGGCAAATCAACAACAGATCAATACTTAAATTTATATTTAATCATAAATAAGTATACCCTAGCCCAGCCAGTATCACTTCATATGATATTTATTGACCTTATATCCACCTTTGACAGGGTCAATCTCAGGAAACTGTGAGGCGTGCTTCTTGTGATGGGGCTGGATCCAGACATTGTGCATCTTTAAACAAACTTGAATGCCAACATCTCAGCTTTGGTGCGGTATTCACAGGGTGTAGATTGCACCTAGCACTTTGGCACCCTTGGGGATGTCCACCAGGGATGTACATCAACCCCTTTTTTGTTCACCTTTTACATTAATGGACTTGAACAGGCTCTTCACTCAGTGCAGGCTGACTGCCCAAAGGTGGGTACTAGACCGCTCCCTGTTTTATTATACGCCTCATGGCATGAACTGTGGTGGGCCTGCAGTCACTAGTGGACAAGTGTGTTTCATTTATGGACAGTTTGGACCTTGGGTAAACTTCACAAAATCATATGTCAGGTCCCTGATACACCAGTTTCAAAACTTTTCAGGTGGGCAAGCACACATTGGCCAATGTATTGGCTTTTTCTTACCTAGGGTGCTATTTGATGTGAAGAACAATTGGAAGTTCCAGATTGAGGAAAGGAGATGCAAGCTTGTTAAGGCCACAGGGTTTGTAGCCAGTTTGACCTAGAGTTTGAGCTCTTGGGGGCAGATTTATGGAAAGTGGTGCTGCACCGAGTGCAGCGCCACATTCCCTGCGCACCTTAGCAACTCCCTGCCGCCACCATGTGTGCGCCGTATTTTAAAATACAGCGCACAATGGTGCAGGGTAGGGGACAATAGTGTAATTTCTCATGACGCTATTGATGTGCTCTGCAGGAGTAGTGCCAAAATATTGGAGCTACTCCTGCAGAGTACATAGGGCCCTATTTTAAAGAATGGAAGCCCCTTTTAACGCCTGCTCTTGAGCAGGCGTTAAAAGTGCCGTAAAAAATGGTACAAGGAAATCTCATAGATTTCCTTACACCATTTTTCTGTTCCGCTAACGGGGGGAACACCCCTTTACATACATTATGACTGGCATAGGCATAATGTAGCGCAAAGGGTTACAGAGTGGTGCAATGCATGCATTGCTCCACACTGTAAATATGGCGCAGGGATTTCGGCCTCGTTGAGCCACATTAACATAAAAAATAATGACGTTCATGTGGCGCAAGGTGGCGCTAGGGCATTATAAATGTGCCCCTTGGTCTCCAAGCATTTTAGTTGAGATAAATATAGTTCAAAGATGAATAACAAGGGACTTTCTTGTAAGGCATGTCAAACGGTATCTTTACTTTTCCACGTAAGCTTTAATGCTAAAAGTAGCATTTTTAATGTTTTTTTGTTTTTTTATTGCAGATAACAATCAAACTTCTCCAAAAAACAGAAAGCCTAAGTATATATGAAGCAAAACTAGTGCAAATGAGAGGATACCTCCTACCATCCGATGAGGATGAACTTGATGAAGTTCAAACAATGAAAAAAGTCAAAAGAGATGCTCTAAAATAGGACTTCTGTTCCGTCTTGTTTAGTACATTGAACTATTATTTAGTACATTTATGACAGCTCTTATATAGTATTACCCGTGATTTAAGTAAAAAAAACTGTTAATACACTATTTTTGGCTAAAATGAAATATGCATAAATGTTTTGTGGTTTATTTAATTATAAAACCAAACAATTGGTGGTATTTGTACTAGTAAATGGGATGAACGTACCACAAACATGTTCTTTTTCATGCATATATTGATTCTATTTTATATCTAATCTTTTCCAAACAAAATAATATCTTGTCACAAGCAATCATAATGATACTGTACATCACTTATTGGTTTGGGGAACTTAAACATCAAAGGGATTGCCATATAGTGCAATATTTAAGATGGGGTGCTACATCAACTAGACTTTTGTTAGACTTGGCATCCTTTACTGTGGTCTCTCCTAACTTTTGCCTCTATTTCCCAGGTTGTTGATGTGTGCTGGACTCTGTTTTTGCTGTTTTTTCTACTCTGGGCACTTTATCACTGCTAACCAGTGCTAAGGTGCAGTGCTCCTATGCAAAATGTATGTGTAATTGGCTTTCCATGATTGGCATGATTGATTTACTAGTAAGTCCCTAGTACAGTGCACTAGAGGTGCCCAGGGCCTGTAAATCAAATGCTACTAGTGGGCCTGCAGCACTGGTTGTGCCATCGACATGAGTAGCACTGTAAACATGGCTCAGACCTGCCACTGCAGTGTCTGTGTGTGCAGTTTCAAACTGCCAATTCGACTTGGCAGGTGTACCCACTTGCCAGGCCTAAACTTTCCATTTTCATACATGCAAGGCACCCCTAAGGTAGGCCCTAGCTAGCCCCATGGGCAGGATGCAGTGGATGTTTACGGTAGGACAAATACTAATGTGTTTTATATGTCCTAAAAGTGAAATACTGCCAAATTCAGTTCTCACTGTGCAAGGTCTATTTCTCTCATAGGTTAACATTGGGGCTGCCTTTAAATATTATAAAAGAGTAGATTCCCTTTAGGAGCAAATAGAAACTTGGAGTTTAGGGTCTCTGAACTCACAATTTAAAAAATACATATTTTGGTAAAGGTTGTTTTTAGATTGTGTGTTTGAAAATACCACTTTTAGAAAGTAGGCATTTTCTTGCTTAAACCATTCTGTGACTGTCTGTTTGTGGATTCCCTATTTGGGTCAGTTTGACAGTTGGGCTGTTTCCACCTCTCCTTTAGACCGTGACACAAAGGGAGCTGGGGTGTAGCCTGCATATCCTGATGAGCCATCTGTGCTGAGAGGAAGGGGAGGAGTGGTCACTCACACCTGAAAGAGCTGTGCCTGCCCTCATACAATGCAGTCTCCAACCCCCTGGTGTGTGTCTGGGGCCTGGCCTGGGCAAGGCAGGATCTTACAAACAAGAGAGACTTTCCTTTGAAGTTTACCTACTTCAAAGGCAGAAAGGGGATAAAGTAGTGGACCAAAAACCCCTGAAGATTAGATCGCTTCTGTAATGAAGAGGAACCTCTGCTAAGGAGAAGAGCTGAAGAGCTGCGAAGTGCTGCTCCTGGCTGTGACTGTGCTTTTTTGGGCTATCCTGCAGTTGCTGCTTCTGTCTGTTAAAGGGGACAAAGACTGGACTTTGTTGTGAATTCCTGCTTGAGATGAATCTCCAAGGGCTTGAATTGAGTTTGCCTCCTGTTGTTGAAGTCTCAGGCCATCAAAGACTTTCTCTACCAGGACCTGGACTCTCTGCTGAGACTCCTGCCCTGCCAAGTGGTGCCTTATCCAGTCCCTGGGCCCCTGAAAGGTGAAGTTGAAAGACAAGAACTGAAAATCCACTTACAGAACGCTATGGGGGGAAATTTTCGACGCACCTCCCGCAATGTGGCTGATAAACAATGCGCCGCCGGCTTCACAGCTGAAATCTACACTCCACCTGCATCGTGGCTGGGAGATAGTGGCTGGAGAAATTACACACAGCATCCACTTACAGAGGCTGATAACGACGCAAACCCCACGCAGCGCAGTTTTCTGATACCATGCGACCAGATTTTCCATGCATTCTCCTTAGGCGTCAAAGTCAATCCAACTTTGTGTGGATCCGAGGTGGCCCGTCTGGAAATCAACGCATCGCTCTCTTGTGAGGGAGAAAAACGACGCATCGCCGACCTGACTGAAGAAGAAAACTACACACAGCCTCACTTGCGAGTAAGGAATCGATGCATCGCTACCCTTTTCCGATGCACATTCGCCCGTGCGGCTTTACTTTTGACGCTAACCAGGTACTTTGTGTAACAACAGCATTCTCACTGTTTTCTAAGGATTACAACTTTTATTATTTTGAAAATTCATATCTTGACTTGTGTATGTTAGATTTCTGTTGTTTTAGTCTTGTTTGATTTAGATAAATACTACCTATTTATCTAAACTGGCGTGGTGTCCATTTTGTGGTGTTTCACTGTATTACTGTGTGTGTTTGTACAAATACTTTACACATTGTTTCTGTAGTAAAGCCTGCCTGCTCGTGCCAAGCTACCACAGGGGTGAGTGGGGGTTAACTGAGGGTGAGTCTCCTTTACCCTGACTAGAGTGAGGGTCCTTGCTTGGACAAGGGGCAACCTGGCTGCCAACCAAAGACCCATTTCTAACAACTATCATGTTATTACTTACTAAAACTGTGTTAACATATAAGTCACTTGTTCGGAATGGTCCTATCTGCAGGGTCATCCCTAAACTTTTTAAGTTCACGTCTACATTTTTGCTGAATACGTATTTGGTGGCTTTCAGACTCTGCGTGCTTTACCGCTGCTAACCAGTGCTAAAGTACTTGTGCTTCCTGCTTAAAACAGGATAATTTTGGCTTAGCCACAGTTGGCATATTTAACCCCTTTACTGCCAGGCCTTTCCCCCCTCAGGTGCCAGGCCTGGTTTTGGCTATTTGGGGCAGTTCACACTTAGGCCCTCAAAACTTTTTGTCCACATAAGCTACCAACGCCAAATTTGCTTCCTTTTTTTCCAACATCCTAGGGATTCTAGAGGTACCCAGGGTTTGTGGATTTCCCTGCAGGAGACCAAGAAATTAGCCAAAATACGTAAACATTTCATTTTTTGTTTAAAAAAAAAAATGCGAAACAAGGGCTGCAGAAGAAGGTTGTGTTTTCTTCCCTGAAAATGGCATCAACAAAGGGTTTGCGGTGCTAAAATTACCATCTTATCAGCTTTCAGGAACAGGAAGACTTGAATCAGAAAGCCACATTTTTAAACACAATTTTGTCATTTTACTGGGACATACCCCATTTTTACAATTTTTTGTGCTTTTTGCCTCCTTCCAGTTAGCAACAGAAATGGGTGTCAAACCAATGCTGGATCCCAGAAAGGTAAACATTTCTGAAACGTAGACAAAATTCAGAATTCACCAAGGGGTCATTTGTGTAGATCCTACAAGGTTTTCCTACTGAAAATTACAGCTGAAATAAAAGCATATTGAAATTGAGGTAAAAAAAACAGCCATTTCTCTCAACGGTTTACTGTGTAACTTTTTCCTGCAATGTCAGATTTTTGGAAGCAATATACCATTACGTCTGCTGGACTCTTCTGGTTGCGGGGATATATAGGGCTTGTAGGTTCATCAAGAACCCTAGGCACACAGAGCCAATGAATAAGCTGCACCTTGCAGTGGGTTTTCATTGTATACCGGGTACACAGCAATTCATTTGGTGGAATATAAAAAGTGAAAAATAGGTAGTAAGAAAACCTTTGTATTTCCAAAATGTGCACAAGTTAAGGTGTTGAGAAGGAGTGGTTATTTGCACATCTCTGAATTCTGGGGTCTCCATACTATCGTGTGAATTACAGGGCATTTCTCAAATAGACGTCTTTTTTACACACGGTCTTATATTTGGAAGGAAAAAATGTACAGAAAGACAAGGGACAATAGCACTTGTTCTGCTATTCTGTGTTCCCCCAAGTCTATCGATAAAAATGGTACCTCACTTGCGAGGGTAGGCCTAATGGCCGCGACAGGAAACACAACATGGACACATCACATTTTTACATTGACAATTGACATGTTTTTTGGAAAGTGCCTGGCCGTGGATTTTGATCTCTAGCTCAGCCGGCACCTAGGAAACCCTACCAAACCTGTGCATTTGTGAAAACTAGCCACCTAGGGGAATCCAGGATGGGGTGACTTGTGGGGCTCTCATCGGGTTCTGTTACCCAGAATCCTTTGCAAATCTCAAAATCTGGCCAAAAAAACACTTTTTCCTCACATTTCGGTGACAGAAAGTTCTAGAATCTGAGAGGAGTCACAAACTTTCTTCCACCTAGCATTGCCCCAAGTCTCCTGATAAAAATGGTACCTCACTTGTGTGGGTAGGCCTTGTGCCCGACACAGGAAATGCCCCAAAACACAACGTGGACACATAACATTTTCTCAAAGAAAAGATAGCATTATTTTTCATAGTGCCTAGATGTGGATTTTGGCCTCTACCTCAGCCGGCACCTAGGTAAACCTACAAAACATGTGCATTTTTAAAAACTAGACACCTAGGATAATCCAAAATGGGGGTGACTTGTGGGGCTTTCACCAGATTCTGTTACCCCGAATCCTTTGCAAACTTCAATATTTGGCCCAAAAAACACTTTTGCCTCACATTTCGTTGATAGAAAGCTCTGAAATCTGAGGGGAGCCACAAACTTCCCTCTACCGAGCGTTCCTCCTGGTCTTCCGATAAAAATGATACCTCACTTGTGTGGGTGGGCCAGGTGCCTGCAACAGAAAAAGGCCAAAAACGTGTAGCGATTGAGGGTATTGCACAGCGAGTTGATAAGCACAATTGTTTTCTTTTATACATTTTAGACTGACTCTGCTTTGGGGACCCTCACAAGTGAGGTATCATTTTACTTGGGAGACTGAGGGGAACGCTGGGTGGTAGGAAATTTGTGCCGGCACAGTCATCCTACAAAGAAAAGTGAGGAAAATATGCTTTTTAAAGCAAATTTTGAGGTTTGCAGAGGAGTCGAGGTAAGAAAATGTTGGGGGATCCACACAAGCCACACCTCCCTGGACTCCTCTGGGTGTCTAGTTTTTAAAAATGTCTGGGATTGGTAGGTTTCTGCCACACCTGGGACCAAAAATGCAGGTGACCCCCTCCGAAAATCAGGTAGGGTTGCAATAGATCATTTATATGTGTCCACGTCCTTCTGTGATGTTCCAAACACTAAAAATGTGAAAAGAAACACACTTAGGGTATTTTAGGAAGACCACTCACCCACCAACACAGTTTGTGGTATAGTTCATCATTAGGGTCCCACTGAGACACCTAGCATGTCACCGGTGTGCTCAGACACCTGATTACAGCGGAACAGGTTTTGTAATTTTTACCACAGTCATTTTTACAACACATACTGGTTGGATTTGGCACGAGTGAGATTTCACAAAAATGAAATTCGCTGTTAATAACTGAAAGGCCAAAAAACTGAACCAATGATTCATAGCTCGTGAGCTGTAAAGCCGTGTCAAGGCACCAACCGCTTTACAGTCCATTCACACACCTTTCATACATGACATGCACAAGACCATTCACACCGCCAGCTGCGGGCCCAGCACATTACAACACTCACATCAGCAGGCAGCGCTATTCAAGGGCCCATCTCTTTCATACGCCCACATTCCTGACACAGCAATCACACCAGCTGATGTAAGTGTGTGTATTGGCGTCACTCCACACACACCACCATCACTTTTTATTTTTTAATAAACAAAAAAGAGACCACTAACTTATTACAAATAAGTACAAAACTACAAACTCAAAAGCTCTAGCTAAATGCATGACAGTAATGCCAACCGAGAAACTGAACAGAAAATATAAAACAATACAAAACAGGCAGTTTTCACTCATGGTAGTTCGCAATAATTCTTTTGGGTGTGGTAACTTGTAAAACAGCTGTCACACACAGCACAGGTTTAGATGGACAATCAGGGCAGTAGTTTTGAGTCTCTCTCTGGATACCTCTTTGGGCACAGACTGTAAATTTCTTAGTGGGAAAGCCTTTTTTGGGAGTCAGAGGAATGTGATCAGGAAAGTGGCGATCTTTCAATCAAGCCACATCCTCCACCACTGCTACTCTAGAAACTCCTGCCTGTTTCACCACAATAAGGTTCTCTATCACCAACTCCTGAAATTTAACAAATTTCATCTTTGAGTCAGGGAAACAATCCTTGAACACAATAAAAGCATTAAAAGTTGCTATATGAAACAAATGGATGGGAAACTTTTTATACCAAACGTAAGACTTATGTATAGCAGTGTAAGGTTCCAACCTCTGGTCTACTCTATCAATACCACCCATGTGCTTATTGTAGTCTAAAATGCACACAGGTTTGCACACTTCAGCAACTTGCCCCAAACAGCCACTGGTGAAGTACTCTCATCACGTATGGTAGTTAACATATAGGCATCCCTTGTGTCTGCAAATTTCAGAGCTAGCAGATCATCATTCCGCAAGGCACTGCACTGTCCCCTCTCAAGTTTTTTACAGACAAGCTCCCTTGGATAGCCTTTCTGGTTAGAGCGAATTATGCAAAACGCAACAGTGTCCACTCTGAACAATTCCTTGAACAATTGCACTCCAGCTGTAAAGGTTATCTACATACAAATGGAGACCTTTATTAAACAGTTGTCTACCAAGTTCCCACACAATTTTCTCACTAATTCCAAAAGTGGGTGGACAACCAGGGGGGGCAATAGTGGAATCCCTACCAGTGTAGACCTGGAAATTATACACATATCCTGTACTACTTTCTGACAGCATACACAATTTAATTACATACCCTGCCCTCTTGCTGGGAATGTACTGCTTAAAAACTAAACACCCCTTGAACAGGATCAAGGACTCATATGCAGATATTTCTTTCCCTGGAACATAAACCTCTGAAAACCGATCTACAAAATGATCAAGAGCAGGCCTAATCTAAAAAAGACAGTCACAGTCAGGGTGATCTTGTGGCAATGCTAAAGCATTGTCAACAAAATGCAGCATCTGAAGAAGAAGCAAATACCGATTACGAGTCATGGTTGCAGGAAAAATAGCTGTTGCCATCAAGCGACTAGTAGACCAATAAGAAGCCAGCGACAGCTTCCTTTTGAACCCCATCAAAAAAATCAAACCCAGGAACTTTTTCAACTCTTCCAGATTTGTGGGAATCCAGTGGGTAACTCTAGACTGAGGCCTAAGTCTGCCAACGTCGTCCGCAGCGTTGTCCCTCAAATACTGTTCCGCATACAAATTAGTCTGCTCAACAATCTCTTCCAAAAATACATCGTCCATAAACAACTGAAAGAAATTGACAGGCAAAAAGTCTTCCCTACTGACTCTACACCCTGAGAGACCAGGAAATGCAGCCAACTGTGGCTGCTCCATGTTTGGGGCAATCCAGGTGTCAGGTCTTCCAATGGGAATCCCTTCAGCACCAGGCTGCTGCACTATTGGCACATCAATGACCACCCGAGGGTAGGTCGCTCCCCTGCCCACGCAGCGCCACCAGATCCTTTCTGCCTTCTATCTCGCTGTTCTGTCTGTTGCTGGTTGTGATCGCGCTCCCCTTTGCCTTTTGTACCCCGAGCGTCTGTGTTTGTGTGCTTGTTGCTGGTTGTGATCGCGCTCCCCTTTTGCCTTTTGTACCCCGAGCGTCTGTGTTTGTGTGCTTGTTGCTGGTTGTGATCGCACTCCCCTTTTGCCTTTTGTACCCCGAGCGTCTGTGTTTGTGTGCTTGTTGCTGGTTGTGATCGCGCTCCCCTCTTGCCTTTTTGCATCCCGTATTGGGCCCCCAATCGCCGTTTTTCTCCCCCCCGCCGACTTTTTTCCGCACTTTTTTCAAGGCCTCCTCACTGCTTTTCCCGCCTTTTTTTTCCCCCGCCTGCCCGCCCGCCTCCCGCCTCCCAGCTGACCCCTCCTCCCCGGCTACCCCTTATTTGGCGGCCGCTGCGAGGCAAGCCCGTCTGCGCCCGTCCGCACCTGGACCGCGCCCAGCGCCCGAACCCCTGGCCCCGCGACCCCCACCTCCCCCGCCACCCCCGCCTGACCTACGACTCCACCCTCACCGCCCTCAACCCCGGCCGCACGCCGGGATTATACCGCGCTACCCCGAAGCGGACCCACGGACCCTTCACCTGCCGCAACTGCCGTTTCACCTGCCTACGAACACACATCGCACCCAACAAGAACAACTCCCCCGGAAACAACCTCAACTGCATCCTGATCAACACCCGATCCGTTCACAGGCATGCCATCGAACTGTGGAACCTCATCGACACAACAAACCCGGACATCGCCTTCCTCACCGAGACCTGGATGAACCCCTCCTCGGCACCCGACATCGCCATAGCCATCCCCGACGGCTACAAAATCATCCGGAAAGACCGCACCAACCGCACCGGAGGAGGCATCGCCATCGCCCACAAAAGCTCCATCCGCATCTCGACCTACGTCGACGACTCACTCCCCGACGCCGAACACCTCCACTTCACGATCCACAGCGACCCCAAGACCACCCTCAGAGGCACCCTCATATACAGACCACCAGGACCAAGCACAAAGTTCAGCGAAGACATCGCAGACTTCGTCAGCCCACACGCACTCCCGTCCATCGACTACATCCTCCAAGGGGACCTCAACTTCCACCTGGAGAGCCACAACAACACCACCGCCCTACTGGACAACCTCGCCAACCTGGGACTGAAACAACTAGTCAACACCCCCACCCACTACGCCGGACACACGCTCGACCCCATCTTCTCCTCCAGCAAACAAATCTCTTTCAGCCACACCACCGAACTCTCCTCGTCGGACCACAGCTGCGTCCACTTCAACTTCAAGAAGACCACCGTGCACCACCACACCCAGCAACCACCAAGAAGACAATGGAATCGAATCACCACGGAACAACTCACATCGACCCTCTCTCAGAACCAACCCACCAGCACTACAGACCCCAACGAAGCCGCCAACAACCTCACGAGCTGGATCTCAGACTGCGCCAACCTCCTGGGCCCCCTGAAGACCCAAGCAAACACTAACAACCACAAGAAAAACTCATGGTTCACCCCCGACCTCAAGGACTCCAAAAAGGAATGCCGCACCCTCGAGAAGACCTGGCGCCTCAGCCGGACCGAGGAGAACATGTCTGCTCTCAAGAACGCCACCCGCCAACACCACCAACTCCTCCGCGCCGCACGAAAATCAGCCCTCCAGAACAGACTAGACAACAACGCCCACAACAGCAAGGAACTATTTGGCATCGTCAAAGAACTCTCCAACCCCGACGCAGAAAACAACTCCATCCCTCCCTCACAGGACCTCTGCGACTCCCTCGCAGCCTTCTTCCACCACAAGATCACCGACATCTACAACAGCTTCACCACAACCAACACAAACCCACCACTGGAACCCACCACCGACAACACCACCATCCTCACCTGGACCCCAACCACCACCGAGGAAACCACCCGCATCATGAACTCCATCCACTCAGGATCTCCATCCGACCCCTGCCCGCACCACATCTTCAACAAAGCCGACAACATCATCGCACCCCACCTCCGAGACATCATCAACGCGTCTTTCACCACCGCAACCTTCCCGGAGAACTGGAAACACGCCGAACTCAACGCCCTCCTAAAGAAACCAACAGCAGACCCCACCGAACTCAAAAACTTCCGGCCCATCTCGCTCCTACTGTTCCCCGCCAAAGTGATTGAGAAAATCGTCAACGCTCAACTCACCACCGCCCTGGAAACCAACGACTCACTCGACCCCTCACAGTTCGGCTTCAGAGCTAACCACAGCACCGAGACCGCCCTCATCGCAGCCACAGACGACATCAGATCCCTGACCGACAAAGGAGAAACCGTGGCCCTCATACTCCTGGACCTCTCTGCAGCCTTCGACACGGTATGCCACCGTACCCTGATACGTCGCCTCAGCAACGCCCGCATCAGAGGCAAGGCCCTGGAATGGATCATCTCCTTCCTCTCTGGAAGAACTCAGAGAGTCCGCCTCCCCCCCTTCAGATCCACAGCTACGGAGATCATCTGCGGCGTCCCCCAAGGATCCTCCCTCAGCCCCACCCTCTTCAACATCTACATGACCCCCCTGGCGAACATCGCACGAAAACACGGACTCGACCTCATATCCTACGCCGACGACACCCAGCTCATCTTATCCCTCACCAACAACCCCACCTCAGCAAGAACCAGACTACACGAAGGCATGAAGGAAGTAGCAAACTGGATGACAGACAGCCGGCTTAAACTGAACACAGAGAAGACGGAGGTCCTCATCCTCGGCCCTACACCCACCGCCTGGGACGACTCCTGGTGGCCTCCCGCCCTAGGCAGCACCCCCCAACCCACTGACCACGCACGCAACCTCGGCTTCATCCTGGACTCATCCCTCTCCATGACCAGACATGTCAACTCGGTGACCTCGGCATGCTTCAACACCCTCTGTATGCTCCGCAAGATCTTCCGCTGGATCCCCACCGACACCAGGAAGACCGTCACCCACGCCCTCGTCACCAGTCGCTTGGACTATGGGAACACTCTGTACGCCGGCATCACCATCAAGCTGCAGAGGAAACTTCAACGAATTCAAAACGCGGCCGCACGACTCATCCTGAACATACCCCGCCACCACCACATCTCCGGACACCTGAAAAAACTTCACTGGCTCCCAGTCAACAAGAGGATCACCTTCAGACTCCTCACCCACGCACACAAAGCCCTGCACAACCTCGGACCAAAACTCATCAACCACCGCGTCTCCTTCTACACTCCTCCGCGCACCCTACGCTCGACCGGACAAGCCCTGGCAGCCGTACCCCGCATCCGCAAAGCCACCGCCGGAGGCAGATCTTTCTCTTTCCTGGCAGCGAAGACCTGGAACTCTCTTCCCAGCCACCTTCGCGCCACACAGGACCACCTCTCCTTCAGGAGGCAGCTCAAGACCTGGCTCTTCGAGCACTGACCCCCCCCTCCCCCCAGCGCCTTGAGACCCTTACGGGTGAGTAGCGCGCTTTATAAATTCAATTGATTGATTAATTGAATGTACTTCTCTAAAACAGGCCCTTCATCTGCACTGAGAGTGGCTTCCTCATCGGATGATTCCTCTCAGACAGAAAACTCACTGCCAGAATCTCTCTCAGTCTATTAATCATGGTCAGAAGCCGACTCAAATAGCATGCCAACAACCTGCTGAGCGGTCATTCTGCGGCTAGCCATGATCTTTTCTAAAAAGTGTAACTTGACAAAAGCGCCAACAACCACCAGCACTGTTTAAAATAAGTATTAAACAGAGTGTGGCTTTATCAAAAGAGTTATGTACTCAAAAATTATACCAGTCACTTGCCTGAAAAAGCTAGACTCACCAGCAACTACTCTGCACAGACACAGCAATCACTAATGAGATCCCACAAAAAAGAAAAAACAAAATCAAATTAGACATAAGACAACACAAATATCATTGTGCACAAATCTTAGGACAATTTCACCCACAATCCTGCATTTAGTACACCACCTACAAACATGTCATTCATGCATGTCAACAATACTCCTTAGGAGTAAATTGCTTTTACTTACCAAAAACATGCAACTATGCAAACCACAGGTCAACTACTGCCAAAACCGCAAGGATCCACAACAAAGGGAGCACAGGCTTTGAACTAGAAGAAAAAGGAGAAATAAACTGTTATAATCACAAATACAAATACTTCGCCAGTTGACAAACACCCGACAATTTTCCCTGGTGCCTAAGTGGATTCTGCCCCCCTTGGGGGCAGATGGCCCTAACAAAATAGGCCGATCTGTCCCCAAGGGGGGCAGATATGGCCAACAGTTTTGTGCCCCCTTTAGGGGGCAACCCTTGTCATAGGCTGATCTGCATCCAAGGGGGGCAGAAATGGCCATCAGTAATGTGCCCCCTTTAGGGGGGTGGCCCTTGCCAAAGGGCCCGCCCCCAACACAAAACACACACACAAGATCCCTGGTGCCTAAGTGAATTCTGCCCCCCTTGGGGGCAGATTGGCCCTAAAAAAAATAGGTCGATCTGCCCCCAGGGGAGGCCGAAAAACAGATATATTTATGCCACCCAGGGGAGCGGCCCTTGCCCAAGAAAACATCCCTGGTGTCTAGTGGGTGGATTCCTGCTCCACGATCGCGGGCCTCGCCTGTGATCATGGAGCAGGAATCCGCTCAAAACAGGCACATGGGGAAAGGAAAAACTCTTCCCTTTCCCCCTATGTCTGTTTTCCACCCCTAACCACCCCCCAGGAGAAGGACTCACCTTCAGTGCGGCCTCTCTCGAAACACGCTGGAAGCAAACGTCTTCCAACGTGTCCCCGGCAGCATTTGATGATGTTGCCGCGCTGTAAGCGCGCTGACATCATCAGATTGCTGGGGGTCAGGGTGGAAGGGGAAGCAATTCCCCTTTCATGCTCGATGGGTGGGGGTGGGCCGGGTACAGGACGAGCTGGGCTCATCCTCAGCACACAGCAACTGTGGCCGAGCCCAACTTGTCGCAGGCACCCCAAGGGTTAATGTAATTATAAGCCCCTAGCAAAGTGCACTACATGGGACTCGTGGGCTTGCAGCACTGATTGCACTGATTGTGCCACCCACTTACGTAGCACTTTAAACATGCCTCATGCATGCCATTGCAGCCCGTGTATATGTACTTGTAAACTGCCATGTTGACATGGCAAAGTAAAGGTTTTACAAGGCCAAAACTTTCCTTTCTAATACTAATAAGTCACCCTTATGATAGGCCCTGGATGGACCAGAGGGCAGGATGCACTGTATATAAAATGTTGGGCATGTACTTTTAAGTTTTACATGTACTGGTAGTGAAAATCTCTTAAAGTTGTTTCCACTACTGCAGGGCCTTCCTCTCCCATAGGATAACATTGGAGTTGCCGCATTTCATTTAAAGTGTAATTTCCAGTTAGGAAGAGATAATACCTTTAAGTGTGGTGTCTCTGGAATCACAATTTAAAACTCAAAAATATGGTTAAGTTTTGTGTTAAATTACAATTCTGAAAATGCCACTTTTAGCAAGTTTGCATTTTTTATGTTAGCAATTCGGTGCCTGCAGTCTTTGTTTGATCACCTGACTGGGTGTAGTTAGCACTGGGCTTTGTGTATTCCTCCTAGACAGCAACACACAATGGGAGCTTAGGTGTGTCAATGTGGGCCATCACTGGCAAGATAGGAGGGAGGAGTTGGGCACAGCCTCACTTATACCAGAATAGGTTATGTCCTGTCTCTACGCAATGGACTGTATACCCCCTGTATTTAGTCTGGAGCCAGGAAAGGTAGGACATCTGTGCACTTGGAAGGCAGGTCTTCATAAGTCTCTGTCACTTCAAAGGCACCACTGGGTATGAATACCAGACCTCAGATACCAACACTTCAGTAAACTTGTGGACCTGTGGATGCTCTGCCAGGAAGGATTGCTAGGCTGGTGAAAGTACTGCCATTCTGCTGTACTGCCACTAAGAAGAAGCTGCTGCCTTGCTGGGTTTACCTGCTGCCCTCTTGCCTGGGGAGGAATAACTAGACCTGGAACCCAGTAGAAGCCCATTACCTCAGACTCAAAGGGCTAGTTGGCTGGCATTGTGATCTGAGCCTCTCTTCATGCCTGCCATCCATCAGCAGTGAGGCTCTCCTTGCTCCTGCAGAACATCTTACTTGCAACACAGAACACTTGGGGCCATATTTATACTTCTTTAGCAGCATTTGTGTCATTTTTTGGTGCACAAGCGGCACAAAATTACAAAATACACTAGTATTTTGTAACTTGTGCCAATTTTGCGTCAAAAAACAACGCAAATGCGGTGCTAAAAAAGTATAAATATGGGCCTTGGAATCAAACTTTAGAAGGTTAAACTTCTGAGAGACTAATCTGGGGCTGTATTTGACCCTTTTTCTATCGCAGTGGGCTTGAACTTTTGACTGTGACCCGATTCAACACGACCAGATAGCTGCATATGGTGTTCCATGCTTTGAGGTGCTATATTGCAGTTTATTCTTTAGTCAACCAGTAAAGCAACTTCTAGTAGCACTTAATTTCTGTGTATATTTTTGCAAAACTGCAGAAAATGACATGTCTTTAACAATTCAAAAGGGCACGTATTTTAGTGGAGTTTCTGGAATGAAAAACTTAAAATCAATAATCATAAAAATTTAAGTGAGTAAAATTGAAGATATCGCTAAAAAATAAAATGTGTGATTGAACTTCAGGAAATGAACATCTTTTGCTTTATTTAACCCCAGATTCTTGACATATCTGTTTTTACTGGCTGTAGAAGTCTGCATATGTCACAGCTGCTAACTAGTGGTGCAGTGCCTGTGTTCCTCCTTCCAACATGATGAAATTGGTATACTCCTAACCTTATCTCTAAGCCGCTGGTATATACGCCCAGGACATGCAAGTTAAATGTCACAATTCGTCTGCAATCCACTAAACTAATGGTGTAAAACATGAATACAGGCTAACCATGGTAGCGTGCAGCAGTTTAAATATTAAAATGCAACCAATCAAATGAACCCATTGTCACTGTCATTAATTTCCTTTAAAATATTAACGTCACCACTATGTAGGACTTTCTGCCCATAGAGCATGATGCATGGTATTTAAAAGAAGAACATATCAAACTATAGGGGAAGATTTAAAAAAAAGACACACAACATATTGCAGCAAGACAAATTGCTGCGATATGTGAATGGGGTAGCGCAGAACAATGCCACATTGCAAACATATAGCGCAGTTCAGCTCTCTACCTATGTACAAGCATTTGTGGCTGGTTTGCTTGCTCAAGACAAGGCAAACTAGCAACACTTGCAGAACTAGCAAGATCAGCAATTTCAGCAGAGCATCTTTTGTTATTCCGACTGAAAGGGAGTAAAGTTTTCTAACCGTCATTTCCAGAAATAAATATAATCATATGTGCAATGTTAATTTTATTCTCAATTAGTTTTTGAGTTAGGCAGAAAATACTGCATCTCTCTCTTAAAATCCTTTCTGCAAAACTGACTGCCAGAGTTTGTCTCATCTCGTTGAAATATCTTTGATATGTTAAAGCTTTGGATGTCTTTACTGTTCAGTATAGCCCATTTGTGGAATGTTTTAATTTTCAATTTGTCTATCCATATTTCACTCTTCAGCCTAAACTTTGTGTGGGTAATTGTCTAAGACAGTATATATAGCAAACATCAAAGATTTCAGAAAGTCCTCCTCTTCTCAACTCCTCATGTCGTCCCGGTTCTCTCATAAGGCAGGTTCTTCTTCTAGAAGGTGGGTCAGATAGGCAATGGATTTGGAACGTATCCACTCTTCTGTTTTCTGTCAAATATGGCCTACACAGACTGTGCAATATCATTCATATGCTGCAGCATTTCTAGCTTTTGTCACTGTATAAACTAGATATTTAATCATGGATTAACTATTTACTACCAACAATTGTGAAGATTTCTAGTGGACTATATAGTTTTACCAATAATTGGCATCAACGAAAAAAATTTTTCTTTTCTATTTGACTTACTTTGAAGATAGGGCACCTTACCAGTCAGTTAAAGCCCTAAAGAAGTGTTTTGGACTCGAAACATGTGTTGGCTGTTATATTTTGTTGGCTGCTCTGCCATAACAATAAAAGTCATTCCTGATTAGAAAGAAAATAAAAGAATTGGGAAATGTTCAACTTGTTCAGTGGTGATGATCTCAGATTACACTGAATTGATATTCTATATGAAAGTGTGACATGTAACATAAAATTACCATGGAAAGGAAAGCATGTATGCATCAACGTGTCTCTGATTCTAAAGCATTTAGCCAAGACAGATTATAAATGCTAGGGTTGGTATAGTTAAATGCATGGGTAGTATTGCCTCTGACCAGAGTTCAAACCCTATCTGGAGAAAATTGTAGTTTTATGTTGTTTTTTTATTTATTTATTTATTTTACCCAAATGAAAGAGGTCCCTTTGTAAATCACCCCCTAGCACTATCTGGGAGATTTGTGGCATATTTAGTCATGGCAGTGCATGGCAGAAATTTGTGACATGCAGTGGTATGTGGAAGGGGGAGAAAGGTTTGCAGTGAAACAAATCCCTTAACTTGTGGAATTTGCTATAGCGGACGCTTATATAAAAATAAATGCATGGGGCCGCTGCCAGGGTGAAAAAGAGGCAGGGTTTGTGGCGGGCCGCCTTCTGCTGCTGACCGAGTGTAATACAAGCATTGAGTAAGAATACCACACACTTCTGTAGAGGATATCACCACACTGCTGGGGTCACCGGCTTGGCCATTTATTTATCAACTCCAAGTGAGCACAGCCCACCTGACGTGCGCTGGCAACAAAGTATAGGAGAGCCCAGGTGGCTCTCTACATCCCTCCCCTGTTTTATTCAGCCTGCCCCACACCCCAGACCAAAGGGATGATGGGAAAGAAAAAGAAAAGATATGAAAGAGCCAAATAAAAAAAACAAAAAAAGGAAAATAAAAGGAGATAGAAATGCAGGGTAACTTGCGAAAACCAAAATGTCACCATTGGTCACACTAGCACACAAAGGGCCATATTTATACTTTTTGACGCACAACTGCGCCAACGCAGTTGTGCGTCAAAAATTTTAATGCCGGCTAACGCCATTCCAAAGCGCCATGCGGGCGCCTTATTTATTGAATTACGTTAGCCGGCGCAGCTGACTGGTGTGCGTAAAAAAAAATGACTCACACCAGGAGCGCCGGCGTAGGGGAAAATGGAGCTTGGGCGTCAAAAAATGGGGCAAGTCAGGTCTGAGGCAAAATTTGGGCCTCAACCCGATTTGCGCCATTTGTTTTGACGCCCAACCCCCATTGAAATGACTCCTGTCTTAGCACAGACAGGAGACATGCCCCCTTGCCCAATGGCCATGCCCAGGGGACTTCTGTCCCCTGGGCATGGTCAGTGGGCACAGTGGCATGTAGGGGGGCACAAATCAGGCCCCCCTATGCCACAAAAAAATAACGAAAAAAATACTTACCTGAACTTACCTTAAGTTCCCTGGGATGGGTCCCTCCATCCTTGGGCGTCCTCCTGGGGTGGGCAAGGGTGGCAGGGGGTGTCCCTGGGGGCATGGAAGGGCACCTCTGGGCTCCTTCCGAGCCCACAGGTCCCTTAACGCCTGCCCTGACCAGGCATTAAAAAATTACGCAAAAGCGGCTGGACGTCATTTTTTAAGGCCCGCCCACTCCTGTGCGTCATTTTTGCACAGGAGTTTAAATAGGGCGCACATGCCTTAGAGTCATTTTTTTAGAAGGGAACGCCTACCTTGCATATCATTAACGCAAGGTAGGTGTCCACGCTAAATAATGACGCAAACTCCAAGATCTTTGGCGCTAGACGGGTCTAACGCCAAAGTATAAATATGGAGTTAGCTTTGCCTCGGATTTGCGTAAAAAAAACCGACGCAAATCTGGCGCAAACAGAGTATAAATATGCCCCAAAATCTTTCAGTCTCTGGCTGCGTGCCAGATTGGGTCTCAGATGATACCGTAGATGACGGCTGTCACTCTCAGCAGGTAGGGGGCCTTATGCATTCAGCAGCACCATGGGGCTCACCCTTGAAAGTTCACAAAGGGTGCCATTGCCAAACAGTTCCACAGGTCCTACTTCCTCTTCTTCGGCGACTTCATAGGCCACTCTCTCACTGGACATTTCGACCCACTTGAAACATGACACATTGCAGGTGACCCGCTGATCTCCTCTCTGGGCTGTCACCATGGTTCCTTGCACCTGTGTCACGGTCCACACCTCTGACTCAAACGGAGTCCTGAACTATCATCCGGGATCCCTCACCACCACCAAGTCACCCATATTGATGCCTGGTCGCTTTGTCACTTGCTTTTTCATTGGTTATTCTACTTTTGTTTTGCACAGCTTCCACCTCCATCTCCTCGGGCTGCCACTGAGAGTCAGCAAGTATGCAATCCCGAGGGAGCTGCCGGAACATGAGGGCTGCCAGTGCTCACCCGGTTTTGCTATGAGGCGTCTGTTGGTAGGCCGGTAGGAATTTGTGCATACACCACTCGACATCTTCGCCTTGGTTGGCCCCAATCTGCAAAGCTCAATTGAGTGTCCGTATAAATCTCTCTACGTCCCCATTAGCCTGAGACCAATAGGGTGTGATCCACCAGTGATGGATGGAGAGCTGGTGCAGGTAGTCTCGGAACTATTGTCTATGAAATGGCGGACCATTATCTCTCCGGACCTCATCCAGGAGGCAGAGCATGGCGAAGGTCTTTTCAATCATGGGACGCATTTGTTCAAATGCATTGAGGCAACCAGTTCTACAACGAGAAAACGGGTGTACAAGTCAATCATGACAAGAGTCAGCCGCCCATCTGGAAAGCTCCCAAAGTACATGCTGATCTTGGTCCAAGACTTGGTGACAGGGGCTTCCGTGATAACTGGAGCACATGGCTGACTGATGACTGTGATCGCTCAGGAATGGCATCCCTGCACTCACTCATCCACAGCGGTGTCAATGCCAGGAAATTAGACCTTACTCCGGAGGCAAACCTTGGTCTTCGCCGCCCCTTGGTGCCCTTGGTGCCCTTGGTGGGCCAACTCAACCACTCTGTCCCAAAGGCTTCTTGGCATCACGATCCTCCGACCCCACGGCAGGAGCCCTTCGCTACCCACGGACAGCTCATTTCGGACTTTCAAAACCATTTGCAGGGCAAAACGCTCATCTTGGTTAAAGCCCCTGAACCATCCAGAAAATGTTTCCACTCTCGTCGTGCCAATGCCTCTTTCGCACAGATGATGACAGGATCGTGGCCCGAGGCTTCTGCAATTTCAGACACTGTAATGGCAGCTGAAACACTCCGTCTCTTCTTCCTGTGTATCACCTGGCAGGCACTCTGGAGGGTGCCTCGAGAGGTAGTCAGCTGGGTTGTTTACACCAGGCTGGTAGATGACACAGAATCGGTATGACTGTAGCAGTAAGGCCCACCTCTCTATCCTCAGCGGACCTAGAAGGGCCGACCCAGCAAACAAAGAGACAATAGGTTTGTGGTTGGTGACCACTTGAAATTCATGTCTGTACAGATATAAATGAAAGTGCTGACATGCCCAATGGATAGCCAGAGCCTCCCGTTCGATCTGAGCATACCGGTATTCTGTCGCCAACAGCGCTCTACTGGCATATGCCATGGGCATCCACTCTTGGTCCTTTCCTTCTTGTACCAAGATAGTGCCAAGCCCCACTGGACGGGCATCGACAACCACTTCAGTCTTCCTCCTCGGCTGGAAACACACCATCGTGGATTGGTCCAGAAAGGCCTCCTTGATCTTTTTAAATGCCTGCCCTGCCTCCTTGCTCCAGTCCTAGGTATTATCAACCCTTGTGAGTTGTCACAGCGGTTCGGCCATGGTGGCCAGCTGAGAAATAAAACGCCTGCAATAGATCGCCATACCCAAAAAGCTTCTCACCTCAGTTGCGTTGCGGGGTATGAAGGCGTTCTGGATGGCTGCCGCCTTCTTGGGGTCTACTCGGAGCCCTTCACGGTAAAAGACGTAACCAAAAAACTCTATAGAATTCTTGTAGAACTTGCACTTTTTTCTTGTGAAGGGTAAGGCCTGCTTCCGCCAGTCATTGGAAAGTGGTTCTCAGCCAATGATGGTGGTCTTCCAGAGTCTCAGAGTAGGTCAAAATGTTGTTGCTCAAGTTGAGTACACCTTCGAGTCCTGACAACCCCTCTCGGATAGCGTTCTGACAAACTTCGGCTGCAGATGAAATTCCGAAGCTGAGCCTCCTGTACCTGCACAGCCCCACGTGCGTGGAGAAGTTCATGATATTCTGACTCTCAGGGGTAAGCTCCAACTGATGGTATCCCGCATTCAGGTCCAGTTTGGAGAACCACTGGCCTCCATTTAAATCAGCAACAATTTCGTCCATGGTGGACGTGATATGTCTTTCTCCTTTGATGGTGCAGTTCGGGAGTCGCATATCTACACACAGGCAGATGGCACCTTGCTGCTTGGGTTTTGGTGCAATCACCAATGGTGACACCCACGGGGTTGGTCCAGGAACCTTCTCAATCACACACTGCTCTTCCAGAATGTGCAGCTCCTTCTCCACGGAGACCCTTAGATGAAAAGGGACTTGGCTGTGCCATAGCGCCGCGGGCTTCACTGTTGGGTAGACATGCAACGTGAATTGCTTCTCCTTTAGTTTGCCTAACCATTGAAGAGTTGCGGGAACTCGTTCAGCAGCGAGTCAGCCTGAGCATTATGAACGTGCCGAGTAAAGAAAATGAGATCAATCTCCTCAGCGGTATTGCACCCAAGCAGTGTCCCTCTGTTCCCTTCGACCATGTGGAAATTGGCCTTGCTCACTCACCCTTTGCAGGAGACTGTTACCTCGATGGCACCACGCAGGGGCAAGGGTTCGCACCCATTGTATGTGTAGATCTTAGTGTGGCATGGCATTATTTTGGGGTAGGGCGACAACTGTCGATAATGACCAATGTTCATGACATTGTCTGACGCTCCTGTGTCAATCAAGACTGTCGCTCGGTCCCCATTGATGTCTACTGTGTACATTGGAGGCGGGTGCAGCTTCTTTTTCTGCCAACTGGCAAACGAAAGGATGAAATTGTCTTCATCTTCGTAGGGTAAGCTTCCTATGTTCACTTCTCCCCCACCTGCCCTTGCCCTGTCCTCCAGCTCTAGCTGTTGCTCGGCCATCCTTCACAATGACGTTTGTTTCTGCTCGGGCCGTAGCACATGGCATACCATTGCAAAGTGGTTCATTTTCCCACACATCGCGCAGACATTCCCTTATGCTGGATAGCTTCCAGGTGCTCGATGTTCCAAACCGCAGCCATTGCAGTCTTTCTCACTCTGCCTTGGTGGGCGCAGCTGATGCTGGGGATGTTGGCACGTTTGTAGGGCCTCTACCTGTTATTCCTTCACCTGCGGGGTGCACGGAGCTGGGTACCATCGCACCTTGCACTCTGGCAGCAGTCATTGCGTCGGCCCAGCTGGCTTATAGCTGGATCTCGTTGAGTGTAATTCCATGTAGTCTTAGGATGAGTTTGTGTTGCATGTTGGGCCTGCACCTTTGGATGATTTGTGCCCGAAACTCTTCATGCTGGTTGAGACCCACAGAGGTGCTTGTCAGCTTCCTCAACCTCCTATAAAACTTGTCGACCAACAACATGTCGGTTTGTTGTGCTTGTCTGAGCTTCAACCTCTCATAATCCGGGTTCAACTGATGGTCGAAGTACAGTTTCAGCGCAACCACTGCTGCATCAAAGTCCTAGGCCCTTGTATTAGGCAGTGTTTGAAAAAGATCGTATAGCTCATCCCTGCCCATGTACAGCATGAGAGACCTCCGCACAGCCCCATCTGTCTCCCTTGTGGCGCAGAAGTAATTATCTAAACGGCCAAGCCAGGGGCACCAGCCGGTCAGAATGGGAGTAGTGATGTTACTGCAAAGTGGCCAGTGTGAGGGGTGGTGCTTGCTGCTATGGTACGCTCATTGTCCTTGCTACTTAAGTCTCTGACTTTGTTGTTTGACTATTTAGTATCTTTGAATATGTGTTCTTTGTTCTGCTCTTCCCTCTTCTTTTCTCAATCAGCATTTTCCAGATGCACCGGGACCTTCAGGGCCAGCACGACATGGTGCACGCTGCAGGCAGGCGTGGGAGCGGGGCTTCTCCGTCAAGAGGCATCGCTTCTGGAGCCCACATGCAGGACCCTCCATTTGTCGACGAGCGTGCTTCCTCCACGTGCTGGATCAGTCAGGCGCACTCCTCCTGCCTGCAACAACCAGCGCGCTGTGCTGGCGTTGACAGCACCTGGGATGGTGCGTGGGCATGTCGGGCCCAAACACAGGAGAAGGGCGAGGTCTGACACGTGTCGAGCAGGTAGACAGTCCAACAGAGGTAAGATGCAGCCGCTCACCGCACCGCACTCGACTCCTCAGTTCGACCACGAGGGACACAAAGCAATTCCTGGCAGTGGGCACAGTGGGAGCATGTCGCTTTTTAATTTTAGCTAATGAAAGAGGTCCCATTGTAAATCACCCCCTAGCACAGTCTGAACGGTTTGTGGCCTATTTAGTCATGGCAGTGCATGTTAATAATTTGTGACATGCTGTTGCATGTGGAAAGAGGAGCAAGGTTTACAATGAAAGAAAACCCTTAATTTCTTATCCTAATGAAAGACAAAGTAGACTTGTATAATGAAAAATAAATGCATGGGGAAAGTGCCAGGGTGAAAGAGAGTAATGGATTATTTGTCTATAAAGTGTGAAATTCAACTGTGAATTTGTGGCATGTAACCTAAAAATCACCATGGAAATAGAAGAAGGACTTCATCACTGTCTCTCTGATTACAAGGTTTTTTGCCAGGTCACATTGTTTATACAGTGGTTGGTCTAGTGGTTAGCTGCTTGGTTTAATGTTACTTTTGAACAGGGATCAAACATGACCTGGAGAAAAATAATTTTTTAAGTTGTTTTCCATTTTTGTAAACTTTTTAGCCAAATGATAGAGGCCCCTTAGTAAATCAACCCCTGGAGCTTTCTGGGTGATTTGTGGCCTGTTTAGTCATGACAAAGCATGTTAGAAATGTGTGACATGCTGTGACACGTGGAAGGGGGAGCAAGGTTTGCAGTGAATGAAATCCCTTAATTTGTGGAATGAGAGATAGAGGAAGCTTGTATGATAAAAATAAATGCATTGGGCCAGTCCCAGGGTGAAACAGAATAAGGGTTATTCATTTATTAAGTGTGAAAAGCAACTGTGAATTTGTGGCATGTAACCTGAAAATCGTCATGATATAAAAAGAGGACGTCATCACTGTTTGAGTACAAGGCATTTTGCCAACTCATACCATCTACACATTTCTTGGTCTAGTGGTTAGCTGCTTGGGTTAATATTGCTTTCGACCATGGTTCAAACCTGACCTGGAAAAAAATCGTTTTTGAAGTTGTTTTTACTTTTTATTTTTTTATTTTAGACAAATGAAAGAGGTCCCATTGTAAATCACCCCCGGCACTGCCTGGACGATTTGTGGACTATTTATGCATGGTAGTGCATGCTAGAAATTTGTGACATGCTGTGGCATGTGGAAAGGGGAGCACAGTTTGCAGTGAAAGAAATCCCTTCATTTGTGGGATTAGAGACAGAGGAAGCTTGTATAAAAAATAAATGCATGGGGCCAGTGCCAGGGTGAAAGAAAGCAAGGGTTATTTGTTTATTAAGTGTGAAAAGCAGCTGTGAATTTGTGGCATGTAACAAATAAATGAGAATGGAAATAGAAGAGGGGAGTCCACAATACTTCTATGATAAAAAGACTTTTACCCAAACAATTTTCATTTACTTAATGATTAGTCTAGTGGGCAATGCCCTTGTATGCATGTTCTCCAGTATCAAGCGTTCAACCCACACCTTCAGAGTTTTTGACTTGTAATGTTTTTCTATGTTTTGTTTTTTAAATTTTACCAAAATGAAAGAGGATCCCGTGGAAATCACCCACAAGCACTATTTGCAGTTAGGCAAGAAGCAGCATGTCAGAAATCTGTAACATACTGTAGAGTGTGTCACATGAGTTGACACATACGCCACAAACAAGCGTGACACGTGGCACATGCCAGGAATGGGTTTCAACCCTTACTGCTCGTGCATCGCTTCCATGGTCCTGAGTGTGTGGTCGTGTTTAACTTAATTAGCAGCACTGTTGCAATGAACCCTTTACAGTGTATTTACTACCACATTAAAGATCGCCTCAATGACTGGTCGCTGTGCAAGGCAAATGGGGAGCTGAAACTAATAAAGTTGCCTTTTTAAACTCGATTTTCCCTTTCAAAGCAAAACTGTGTTTCCTGCCATTAGCTAACAGGGCAGCCAAGCCGAGGTAGCAACTTCAAGCTGCATTGAAGACATAACAGTGAAATGATAGTTTCACCAGAACAGGGAAGGGAACTTTGGAGCCTCATACTGAAAATCTTGTGTTCAATAGCATATTACCTGTGCAGGTGTAGACTAAGCTCCATACAAGGAGGAAACAAACAGCTAATAAAATGTTCCACCACCACCCTATCTGTTTTGAGTAACAGGAGCCTTCCTGATTCAGACCCGTGCTCACCTCCAAATAACCGAATTAACAGCCACAGACCTCTGATACATGATGTTATGAACGGCTTCTGGGGCACCGCCACCCACACCAACCTTCTGCAGTGGAATGCGAGTCATGACGAAGCTGGCCACTCTAGCAAAAGGCAGCAACTCTAGCTGAGTCCCAAAATGGCTACCAGTACTTCCTGGTTGACATGTTGGCAGCCAATCAGATCTCGGCACGAGATCTCCCTCAATCAGTGGCCCTAGATATACAAATGTATTTTACCTTTAATATCTCAAAAAGTACTGAACAATTTGACACCAAATTAAACAAAGCATGATCTGTGGACTAAAAGCTACCTTTTTCCCAAACTTAGTGCAATTCCGTCCGGCGGTTCTGGCTGCAGGCATGTCTAAAGAGTCTATAGGAATTAACATGGGAAACACACTTTTTTGACCCCCCCTTTTTCTCGGCCCCCACTTGACAGATCATCCCAAAACTTTACATGCACAACAAGACCCTAGAGGGCACTTCTTTTGGGAAATTTCATGAAGATTCGTCAAACGGTGCCTAAGACATAAGAACGTCAAAAAATGTTTTTTCTGTGGAAACTATGGCCTAACTATAACTACCTACTGGTGACCGTCAGTAGGTAATATATGTCTGTGTGTGCGCTCACGCATATGTATTTTTATATATATAAATATATGTATACATACATGTGTGTATGAACACATTTATTAGATAGATAGATAGATTTTTTTTAGGTAGGTCATTTTGTGAGTGGACAATTTACAGCATGACCTATTAGTAAACATTTTTGTGGGAATGTTGTCCCTTCTGGTAAACATTTACAATTCTGGTTGCAAAGACAGATAATACCATTGAGCAGGGCCCACTGCCATCTGTCAGACTTTTTCCCACTTCTAAGAAATTGTAGGGCACACCCTACAGTATCAAGGATCAGATGGGACGTGTTCCATATTGTCCAGGATCCTAGGTCATAGATGAAAACCCATTTGCTTTTCTAGGATAGCTTAGTTAAGCAGGCTAAGCCTCGTCCATGGGAGGTACTCTGCACTGGATACTATATAACAAAGTAAATACAGTCATAATAAAGATAGAATGTCCAACCAGGTTTATGGTTTTCACAAGAATAAAGCTTTAATAGCACCATAAAACATACACAGAGAAAAGCAAAGAGAAATCATAAATCACAAACCAACACCATATTAAGACATTTTCAAAATCTAAATTCGTGATTATTTTACTGATCATGTTACACTGCCCTTTTCAATACTGAAGAATGCAAACCTCTCTTGTAGGGGGAAGACTGGGTGTCGACTTGCAATTAACGATCTTCCTTCCAAAACGGATGACTTTGATGGCAACACCTGAAAGCACAATTAAATGTGCTTGCAAATCCAAGTAAATTCACATTTGTGAAAAATTAAAACATGTATTTAGGTTATCAATGTATAAGGTTAAGGTTTCAACTTTGTCCACAGATATTACATTACTGATCTCTTGGAATCCACCTGCTGCTGACAAAAATTCCAATTCCAGTGGCTTGGTTAGCCAAATTGCAATTATAGAAAGTGTCTTGGGCTGCAACAGACTTTTGTGTCTTTTTTTGCACCCCAATGGCACTTTGATGTGGCATAAGGGTTTGCTGACATTTGTGCAGATTTATCTGCAATATTGATTGTAACGACATGCATTTTGCTCTTTCCCAGACCCAAAGTGGGCACTCCTTCATTCGCATGGGGCATTGTGAAGCGGTTCCAGGGGTCCCAGGGACCCCACAGGTGGGGACAGACTCAAACCGCATTGTATACTCACATGCAATATCAGATATGTGTAATTGGCACGCCGTCCCTGAATGTGCCCAGTGCATCCTTTTAAAGATTTGCCCCCGCACACAAGGATAATGCTCCACTTTATGTAATACAGACCAAGGTGTGATGACTCAAACTTTAAAATATATATATTTAACCATTTCTACGTACTCCTACACGCAGAGATATCTATGTAATAAGCACTGGATTGCAGTAATTGGATTACAGTAATTGGATTACAGTAATTGCATGTTCACAGTCTGTGCCTCGTGCACAATTATCAGGTTTGTGCAGCACAGAATGGGACTGTGTGGTTGAATACTAAAAAATGGGCTCTCCAAAGCAAACTCCTAGTACACACATGTATTGTGGAAAGAACAGCAGTGAAAATGTAACAGTGGGTTTAAACTCTTATATTGTCTTTCACTACCACGAAACCAGTCAATATTTGAAGGGCGGGCAAGAATCCCACCAAAACAGATCCGTGTTACTGGACATGATGAGGGGACCCTGAGACCACAGCACATGTTCCTAAAAGGTACTGCGGGTGCACTAACAGTGTTCGACTTCTTAGCTAGTGTACAATCAGTGCATCCCCAGAGACCCTCTTTGCCCCTACACCAAGAATATTGTATGTCCCCTAAAGACAAAGGCATTCCCTCATTTGCATGGGGCCTTTAACCAAGGCAAATGGTAAACCCACACTTTGCATTAAGCAATCTCAAGATGTGCAACCATGCAATAATACAGCAGATGCAATGAGATCTTTCTCTATTACAGAAGTGCACTGCAGCAGGCGGGGGCATACAATGTGGGCACCACTGCAGTTTACACCCCTGGAGCACTTCTACTGACTCCAGATGATAGAGATGATTCTGTTTTATTGAAAAAGTGTAACTAACATTATGAACATTTTTGCACTAAAACGAAAACATTACAAAACTGTACTTCCTTGCACTTGATTAACTGGCCCAAATAAGGCCTAACTTCCATCTTGAATCCTAAACTATGGTATGATTTATCTACTCACCGCAAGGAGCAAAATGTGCAAATCTGAGATATTCTGTACTGACATGCTGTTCTCGAACAACTCGAAGTGGAAGAACTCCTTTTCTATGTAAGTTTCAAGGCTTGACCTGCCTGTTATAGTAAGGTTATTAATAATAAGAAATTGTCATTGTTTCGAGTGTAACTAGGTTTGTACAGATATATCCTCTGAAATTAGGACAAGGGGGTTCCATTAGTCTGTCTCTTGATTAGGACTTAGAATAGGTTTGAGACTTGACTACATGTCACACTTTTTTACTGTATTAGACTGAGCCTTATGCTAATTCTCAATATTGATTTACCAAGTATTTTAAGTATGGCTGCACCTTAAATTTACCTAAATAAACTTTCATAGGTTCTAATTTTTCCAGATTTTGAGCTGTCTTGAGTCGTATGACTTATTTCATGACTGCTTATTTCCTGATGATTTTGTTTCTGCTAGGGGCACATTATTTCATCTGTTCTTGAGGATAAGGCCACCCGATACTGCAAAGACACTTTGGGCCAGATGTATCTAGCAGTTTTGCATTCGCAAACGGTGCGAATCGCAAAATTCGGCCATTTGTGAATGCAAAAATGCCTTTCAGAATGTATGAAAGGCATTCGCAGTGCAATTTTAAGGAATTGCTAAAATAGTGATTCCTTAAAATTCCGACCCGATTTAGAGAATCGCAAATTGCGATTCTCTAAATAGGAAATCGCAAATAAGGAATCCTTATTTGCGATTTCTTAAGCACATGTAACAAGCATTTCCTAAATGCGACATTTCCTAAATGCGAATTGGGCATTTAGGAAATGCAATTACCACAAACAAAAGTTTGGTGGTAACCATGTGCAAATTTTAAAAATGCATTTTAAATGCATTTTTTAAATTGACATGTAGCGCACACATGCCCCTAAAGCATGTGTGTGCTTCACAGGTCTGTAAAAATATTTTTGAGGTGCAGCAGAGGGGGCCTTAGGCCCCCCAGCACCCTGTGTTTGCATTTCCTAAATTGCGAATTCCTAACTGGAATTCGCAAATCAGGAAACACAAAACTATTCGCAACAGGCCCATAGGTGCAAATGGGGTTGGATTCTCTATTTGAGATTCGGTAATAGCATTTGTGAATTTTAAGAAATCACTATTACAGAATCGCAAAAATCATACATACCATTTTGCATTTCTCAAATAGCGATTTCTTAAAATTCGCTATTTAAGAAATGCAATTTGGTTTTTTGATACATCGGGCCTTTATCTATTATCTCTCAGATTATCAAAGATAGCGTCAATAGTTTTGGTAGAGAATTCAGGCAAAACGGATAACAGATCAGATGAGAGATTAGATAACTTCTAGAGATAAGTGTTTCCTCCTTTTCCTGGACATTTGTCTACACTCTTGTCGAAACTGGAATATTTGCAGTGTTCCTGAGCTGTTCCTAAACTTGTAGTTTGAATACATGTGGATCTTTGAGGTATCATGAATTATAGTGTTTGCAAATGTTTTAGCTATGCTATACGGTTCTGATTTTGGGTTATTATGCGTCTTAGTTCTTGTGATTATGATGGTTTTGTCATATTCCTGAGGTTACCTTGGTTTAGCACATTTTGGGTGTTGTTATTAAATGTTCAATTATGCTGAATTTTAGTGGCTAGATACACCAAAGAATATTAAGTTATTGTGAATTTTGTTGATTTTTTTTTCCTTGGTTGGTAAATGGATTTGTTGAAATCCAAGGTTTCGCAGTATGTTCGTTTTGTGGAGCTTGTCTACTAAAATAGAGTGTGTGTTTTGTGAGATTATACATTCACTCTGAGATAGGGTCTTTTCTCCTGAATTACTAGAGATTTAGTTGGATGTGTTCTAACCTAGATTGGTGTTTTTTCATTTCCTAAACAAAGGACAAGTTTCAGCTAGTTGGAAACTTGCCTTTATGTGATTGTCAGTGCCAAAAGTTACTTCTCTTTTCCTGAGTGAAATTGAATTACTTGTATTTCCTTAAATGTATTTAGATTAAGTAGACAAGAAATTGTTTTGTTGTCTAATTTGTTTACGGTTTTGCAGTGTTTTCAAAAGTTCAGCATAGCAAGCTACAAGACAATTGTTTGACAGTCACAGTAAGCCGACCTTTAATAGGTTGGTTGCCACTGCTTGTTGCTCTGTGATTTTTAGTGATGTTGCATTGTAGTGTTGTACTACGATTGGTAGGTTCTTGCTGTAACAGCGCTGCGACTGATTTAATATCTTTGTTTTTATCATGTGGTTTTGTGTTAAGTCAGATTGGTCCAAAATGGGTGCTGCTTTGAAAAATATTAATAATAATAAAAAAGTTATAAAGCACATGGCTACTTCGAAGAAGTGTCCCAGCGCTAAAAAATGGCTAAAGTTTCTGTTATGGAAGGGGAAAAGATTCCTCCAGAAAATTCTCCTGCATATGAAATGATGTTGAAATCAGGTCTTCATATGTGCATGTGGTTAAAAGAGTGGAAGATCACCTCATCAGAAGACGGGAATATGCAATTTTCTTTAGAGGGTACTTTTAATGTGAAAAGGCTTGATTATTTGAGGTGCATGATGTATGGGAGAAAACCACACCCTAGACCTGTTCAGGTTGAGGCACTGAATGAGTAGGATCATGTTGTAATTAAGCAGGAACAATAGGAAATGAAGAGCCAAGTTAGAAGAGTTGTGAGCCATTGGTTGGATTTGAACTAGGAAGCTCAGAAAAAAGCGTGGAGAGAGATAGGATATGATGTTAGGTGTGGATGTGTTCCCTGCAATTGTCAGTGAGTCAGACAAAAAGAAAATAGATGATAAAAAAGATGAAGTTACAAATGAAAACGAGAAAAGATTCATAGAAAACAATTCAAATGAGAAGGATGACTTATTAGACTCAAGACCTCCTCTTTATGGTTTACAAACAGCCAGACCATCTCAAGATATGGAGGCAGGAGATCAAAGTACAATCCCGGCTCGGAGGCACGGAAGAGGCGGGGCTGGGCGGGTTGGTGGGGGCCAATAAACATTAATTTCATTAAAAAAATAAAAACCCACTTACCTTCACTTGCCGCCACGCCGCTCCGCTCTTCCATCGCAGGCTGAAGGCACAGGCTCTCAGCCTACCCTGCGGCCAATCCTGATGCTGCTCAGACCAGCATCAGGATTGGCTGGGAGCACCCAGCCAGGGCGCTTCCAGGTAGACTGGGAGCCTGTGCAAGCTCTCTCGACCGAAGTGAAGATATTTTTGGGAACAGTTGGCTACTGTAGGGAGTGGCTTCCAAACCTTTCCCAATTTGCAAAGCTGGTACTGGGGCATACTCACAGCGATGTTCCTGTTTCGATTCCAGTCGATGATAAATGCATGAGTGCTTTCTGCAAGTTTAGAGACAAACTCTGCAGCATCTGCTTTAGGAATAGCCAATTACAAGAAATATTTTAACCTAATTTGTCAGTGAAAAGACGGGTGTGTGTTATCCGTGAAATCAAGAGGCCAGCAGCTTATTTCTCTACCACATTAGATCCAATTGCTGCCACACTTCCTGAGTGCCTAAAATTGGTAACAGCAATTTCTCTTGCAATTCAGCAAAGGGATTCATGCACACTTATTGAGTTAGTCCCTCATTCAGTTGAGATGCTACTGACTTGAACACAAACTCAGCATTTAATAATCCTCTAACTAAAAATGAGCAAACTATTTTGGCGGTAGGCAATTTTCAGGCAGAAGATGCAATACCCTGAATATGCAGTACCCTGAATCCCACAACAATTGTGCCAATTTCAGCTAATGATAGTGCTGATGAGGACTGTTGTTGTATTGATGTAATAGAACTGTGAACCAAGCCAAGATCTGGCATACAAAATGTTCCACTTCAACATGCGGAGCAAATTCTATTTATGGATTGTTCTGGTCCGAGACACCATTATGGTACACTAAAAGCAGCAAGGTAAGCCTGAACCGCATCAAATACCATAGCTACTGTAGAAGCATCACACATGTGTGATGTAACTTCAGCAGAAGTTGGAAAATTAATTGCACTGAGGAGAACATGCTGCTTATCTGCACTGACAGCCAGTAAGGGTTTGGCCTGGTCTGGGATTTTGGACAATTGTGGCCAAAAAGGGGTTTAATGACATCTTCAACAACTACTGATTCCTGGTGTCAAGCCTAAATCCAAAGGGGCGTATAGATCAAAATCAAGATCAGACTGACAAAGACCAGACAGAAGATCAGCCAGAAATTGGAGAAACTCAGAATCAAAGCGTGAATCAGAAAATGTGAGTTTACAGAAAACAGTTAGCTGTGAAAGATGAGAATACGTTCATTTCATACGAAACAGAGAAGTAGGTGGCCAGTGAAGGTGAAGATACAGCGGCTGCCAAAAGAGAATCTGAATCTGAGAATGTGCATCAAGGTGATAAGTAGCCTGAACCTGTGACAGGGAGGAAAAGAGTGCATAAAGTCTAAGACCAGAGACAATTGGAGAAGAACCAGAGCAAGATGAACAAGATTCTGATTATAGTGAAAGTGAACAGCTAGCAGTTAAGAGCACAACAGGAGTGAGAGTACCTAACAGAACGCACGCCTCTCCTGAATGGTCCTATTTTTCAAATACAGAACCAGTAAATTATGATGTGGAAGTCTATGATCTAACAAGTTGCCAATTTAAGTTTGGTGAATGACCCACATGAACTGTTCAATATGTATGGAATAAAGAAATAGATTTGTCTTTTGATTTATGAGCAACATTTATGTGCACAATACTTCATAGTTATGTCCTGTTTTGTTTTGTATTGTAGGTAGCCAGTCGAAGATTAATGGAGTTTCAATGATTTCTCAACATATGGTGAGAGACACTGCGAAAAAGCATTAAATTAAAAAACACATACTGACATTGTTTGAAGTTTTTGATTTTGCACCTTTTAAAATTAGCGGCTAGATTTAGAATTTTGCTTAGTATTTTTTAGGAGTATGAGAACTGGCAAGCAAAGTTGTTTCTCAAAATTATGTATAGTTGTCTTAATTTTGACAATAATATTTCGAGTTGGCTCACTGTTGTGTTTAGTTTCACCAGTCTTCACCTACAACGGAGAATAAATAAGTAACCACTACATATAATGATGTAACACACACAAATAAAATACATAGTGATTGCTTTTTAGCATCAGAACATGCAAACATTATGAAAGCCAAAAAGATTTCCATTTGTACATTTCTTCCAGTTCTGATTCCGATGGTGTGAGCTGTCTGCAACTTCCTTTGACGTATTCGCTGCCCTGCAATGTCTTTGTTAATGTTTTTGTGGGTCAGGAATTTCTAGTGCCTTAAAGTACAGACTTCAAAGTTTTTTTGAAAACTCATTCTGAAACTCAAGGTTTAAAATCTATTTCTAATGTCTTGAGATGAATTATGTATTAGAAACCGATATGACTAACATGTTTGTGTGTAAGTTGAATTATGTGGCGTATGAATTTATATAAAAGTATAATGAGAAAAAGTTGAGAATTTGCAAAAATTGGGAAGAAACCAGAGAGACCGAATTAGAAGGGGAGGCTGAGAAATTCATCTATTTGAGAATGTATCCTAGATTGTGAGTGGAACAGGAAAAGAAAGGTTCAGTTTGTACTGTGCATGAGAAATCTCAGTGCTGAGTTAGTTGAATATGTTGGGAAGAGTGATTGGAATTTGAGTTATGTTGTTGATGATCATTTTCTGATGGGTGTAGAACCGATTCTGAGAGGGGTTTATTGTATTTGTGGTCAGAATTCCTATTTTAATCTCCCATGAATTTAGATGGGAACTGCTATCTTGCTTTAGTCTTTCAACATATACATCAGATAAATGAGATGGACTGATATGGATCATAAAAGATCAAAGAGGGGTTGTAGACAAGTGTTGAAGTATCTGGTGTTATGATTTCTCCAACTGGTGTAGCTTTGAATGATGGTAAAATAAGGAATTTTTCCTTCTGGTAGATCACTCGGTACTTAACACTGATGGGGCATTAACTCAAATAATTAGGTGCTAATACCATGTGATGGTTATGCAACACCTATGCGTGTGATGGTTATGCAACATCGCCTTGCATTAGATATTTTTCTTGTGAAAGGAAACAGAGTTTGTCTTGTGCTGAGGCTCCAACAATGTTGTACCTCATTCCTGATAAAAGTAGCTTATAAATATTTACATTGGTAAACTGACTAATTTCTCACATGAGACAAAGGACCTCATTACGACCCTGGCAGTGTTAAGACCGCAAGGAGCCCGGTGGTGGTCGGACCGCTGCCAATGTGGCATATAAACAACACATTACAACCGTGGTGTTTCCTCCACGGTCGGACCACTAGCACCTCCAGTTTTCCTGCATAGGAGGGACTGGCAGTGCTGGCGGTCCTAACCCGCCAGGGCAGTGCTGCAAGCAGCGTCGCCCTCGGGATTACGACACCTTTCTCCACCAGCGGTTACATGGTTGTAGCACCGCCATGTAACTGTTGGCGGAGACAGGGTGCAGAGGGTTCCCAGGGGGGCCCCTGCACTGCCCATGCACTTGGCATGGGCACTGCAGGAGCCCCCCTGGCCACACCCATTGCGATGTTTACTGTCTGCTTTGCTAGTGCACCCTACGCACTACAGCATTGCCGCCTGCTCTATTATGAGCCGGTATCAATGTTGTAGGCCATTTCCCGCTGGGCCAGCAGGCTGAGAAACTCTTAATGAGTCCCGCAGGAAGACAGACGCACTGGCAGCAACCTGATCTTCAGGACTTTGGCAGACGGCCATTTCCACCCGCCAAAGTCATAATCGACCCCACGATGTCTCTACAGGTTCTTTTCCAGACAGCTCACTCTATACAACAAGCTAGCTTCATCTGCACAATCTCTCTCTAGTTTGCAGCAGGTTCATCCCGCACCATGTTGATCCATAAAAAAAGATCATTTTACCAATTTATGGAAGAGATATTCTACAGAATAAAGTTAGAACTAATTTGAACAAAGCCAGTAGGCTCCCAATGAAACTCAAAAATTACTATTCACAACTCATCTGGAATGCACACCTAATGCTAATTTTGAAGAACGTCCAAATTCTATGTGCATCACAGAAGGAAGACTTCTCTGCTTTAAAAAAATAAAATGGTTTACTGGTTAAAGTACAGTGCAAGGTGGCCTCGTGATCTAGTATTTGAAGTCCTTTCAGTTAGAGGTACCCCGTGGTTTGGCATACACGGAAAGGAGGTACCCCCGGGGAACTGTGTAATCATAAATTTGAAAAATCCAAGTATTGCTATATATTCCTTCCACAAGGTTTGTACAGCTTGAACTTTGTATAGGGTTCAATTCAATCTCTACTGTTAGGATATTTCTACAGACCACTAACTCCAACTGTGATAAACACAGTTTCTCCTAGTGTTCAGGGTATCCTCATTACAGAAAAAATGAACAGATTTGAGGTTTTATCTTCTTTGGATACCCAGGTTACCTCAAACCAAATAAAACACATACATCTTGCGAGGATCATTTCTCAAAGGGAATCGTAGTGGAGCCGGTCATTCCACAACCTGTAGTAAGCCCTACCACAGATGAACAGTTTCTAAATACACCTATAGAAAATCAATGTTTGAAGGTGATGTCTTAGAGCGGTGCTGGTATTCGTTCAAATCACTCTAATCAGGACTGGTCAGTAGCCATACAAAACTCTGATATAATATGCGTCCAGGGGACCTGGTTGCAAAATTAATTCATCATTAATGTTTTTTGTTGCTGACACAGCACAGCTATTCTACCAGAAGCAGCCAGAGCTAAAGGGGGCCTAGCAATCCTAGTTTCAGTTAAACACACCAAACTATTTGTGAAAGAAATTTGTATTACCTCGTTTTATCAAATTATTCTTTTAAAGTTTCTATATCCCTTTGATATTCTGTTAATTATTACTGTAACTTTTTATGTTAATTCTACTAAGGTTATTGATGATTTAGCTGGGCATATAGCAAACCTTCTTGATGAACAGTGAGGGCTTTTTATTTCTATGGGTTGGGGATTTATAACTTATGTCTTTGCACTTCAAGGAATTTTATGCAGAGGGGTCTAAGTAATATAGCTGGAGAAGATCAGATGCACTTTAAGCATGTATGGGCTCAAAACCTAAAGTAAACTGATGGTTGCTAAGGATTATAGGTTCACGGGTGCTCCTTGACCCCTACTTTTAAAGGAAATGGGGATTGTTGTGGAATTGATTTCATGATTCTGCTGCGGGATTATAAAATAGTAGAGAGTTGTACAACCTTAAAAATCCTGATGGTCAGAAGCTAATACATTCAGAAAATGAAGGAATAAAAATCAAATGGAGTAAAGCTGATAAGGAGCGATTCTTGTATGGTCTGTCAGGGATCACCAGTTTGACTTTAGGATTATGAACTCTGCTGGGAAAGCTCTGCAGAATAGCACAGAATCCTTCAATCAGGTTTTCACTTCTATTTTTTGGAGGCTACTCAAAACGAACCCAGGAAGATGAACAATGGAGCACGGTTAGTTTAACCTTGCATGTTCAGTAGCTGTCAGGCGAACTTTCCCCTAAAATAAGATCTACATCAGGAGTCCGTCACACTTCTTTTCTTGTTATATATAAATGGTTTGGACAAGCATCTTTTTCAATTAAGGAAAGACGTGCCACAACTGGGTATCCGGCATATCCTGGTCCTGCTTTGTGCGGACAAAGCAGTATTTATATCAAGAACTGCAAACGGTCTTCAAACCCTCTAAAATGCTTTTATTGATTTTATGGGAAAGTCTGAATCTTAAAATCAGCCTATCGAAATCAATTATGATTAAATTAAGCCCAAAAAACATCAACACAAGGAAATTTCAATTGGGAGGGGCAGAGATAGCTAAGGTGCAAACTTCTGTATATTTGGGCATTAACATGGATTCCAAAATGTAGACTGCTAGTGGTCCCAAAAGACATTCCATCCTTTATGAATCACTCTGAAATAGGGCTGCATTTTTTATGGATATTGTTTAAATAAACCCTTTGTGGTTAAGGGCGTGGAACACTCCGGAAGCAAGTTTCACTAGGGAGATTTTACTAGATTGTTTCTCTTTGTATAATTTAGCAGTCTGAAATATGTATTTAGTTTGTTGGGAATCCCTCAGTTATTTTCAAACTCTAATATGAAATCAGGGGCCAGATGTAGCAAAGTTTTGTGTGTCGCAAATGGCCCGAATCGCTATTTGCGACTGTGCAAAATCGGAAATGGGATGCAAAAATCCCATTTCCGACTCGCAAAAAGCGATGCGAGCCGTTACCGACTCGCAAAATGTGCGACCCCATTTTGCGACCCGCAAATAGCAAGTCGCAATTTGCGAGTCGCAAACCATATGCAATAGCAACTCGCAAATTGCGACTAGTCGCAAAAAGCCCATTTTGCATGTCCCATTTACCACTAATTCAGAGCAGGTGGTAACCATTACCAAAGTATAAAAGGAGACCCAGAAGGCATCTGGGTTACTCAAGATGGCGGAGATATACCTGATAGCAGTGAGGAGGAGAGTCCACGCAGCCCAGCAGAGGAGGAGGAGGAGCCAGAGACAGGAGAAGATTTATAGAACAAGGCTGACTCTGTTCCAGCAAACTGAGGAAGAGATATACGATAAATACCGCCTTAGCAGCGCAGCCATACTAGAATTAATTGAATTACTAAAACCACAGCTAGAACACCAGACTCTGCGCGGCTGCGCCATCCCTACGCATGTGCAAGTGCTATGCTCACTGCACCTCTTGGCCTCAGGGAGCTATCAGGGGGTCATTGCTGTGGCAGGAGGGGTATCTCAAAGTGCAGTGTCAAGGTTCCTTAGGGCCTTCCTAGATACCATACTCACACACATGTCTCACTTCATATACCTACCCAGGAATGAGGCAGAAATTAACAGCACCAAGTTGGACTTTTACCGGATTGCCAACTTTCCCCATGTCATAGGATGTGTAGATTGGACACATATTCAAATATGCCCCCCTGCAAACCTGGAACATCTGTTCCGCAACAGAAAGTGTACCCACTCACTCAATATTCAGGTTGTTTGTGACGCCCATTATGTCATCACTGACATTGTTGCAAAATTTCCAGGCAGTACCCATGACTCCTACATTTTTAGGCACAGTGGGATACACCAACGCCTGGAACGTGGGGAGTTTGGAGACGGATACCTCCTAGGTAGAGCTGCATACACCTTGCAGACATACACACAGGTCACTGTGCACACCAACCAGGACTTTCTAACAGTGTAATGTTTGTGGCCAACAGGTGACAGTGCATATGCTCTACGGCCATGGATAATGACTCCGTTCTTAACACCCAGCAATGAATGTGAGAGGCGATACAACAGTGCACATAAGAGGACCAGGAACCTTATTGAACGCACCTTCGGATTACTAAAAGCAAGTTTCAGATGCCTCCACCGCAGTGGAGGTGCCCTCCAGTATACCCCCATTACAGCATTCAAAATTGTTGTCGCATGCGCCATCCTGCACAATATTGCCACCCGACGTGGGCTACCTCTCACCCCTGCAGACCCAGATCCTGATGATGAAGAGCAAGAGCAACCACGTCGCCATCATGGGGATCGGAGTATAGCTAATCAAGGTAGACTGAGACGGGAACACATCGCAAACCAATACTTTGGAAGGTACGTGTCAACTCCAACCATACTCACCTACTGACCAAAAACTCCATTTGTTAAGTGGAACAAAAAAACTATTTAATATGTGCAGAAATACAACTATTTACAATTACTAACTGTTCATGGTCATCTAAATGCAAACCATGCATGGGGCACATTGCTGTCATGTGCCATATCATCAGGGACAGGGTTATGTCTATGTCCTACGACGGCCCCTGCCAGCCTGGCTGGTCCCTGGTGGTTCTGCAGTGCTCTGCCTGGTACTCCCACTCCGGAGCACCCTAGTGTCACTGGCAGAGACACTGCTCACTGTAGAGCCCTCCTCGCTGTCCTGGGGTGTGTCCCCTGCCACATCTCCTGCAAAATGGCCCATTTCGACTTGGAGGCCAACTGTCCTTCTCGACAGGCCAGTGGTGTTCACAGCCAGTCTGCCAATTGATGTGGCCATCCTGTCAAGCCTCTGTAGCAGAGGACGGTCCCTGCGCCGCCCACCCTCGCCCTGTGCCAGTAGTCCTGCCACCAGATCCCTCATGGACAGGGCTAGGTCCACAGTGTTTGTGGCAATAACGTCTATTCTGGAATTTAGCTGCTGCATGCTGGCCTCGTTGTTTCTGACAAAGCGGTGCAGCACACCACTAATCCGCCCTAATAAATTGTTTTGCAGGTGCTGACCACGGAGCAGCTGTGCCTCGCTGTTGGTGGTAGATGGACGGCCGGACGCAGCCTGCAGCCCTGCTCTCCTATACCTGCGTCGCCTGCGCAGCGGTGGCTGACCTGTGTGCTCTACTGTGCCACTCCTGCCTGTTGCTGGTGCAGCCTCCTGAAACACAGTTGCAGCAGGTGTGGACATCACAGGGATGGTGTTGGTCGTGCAGGTGGGAGTGGTGGCAGCTCCTGTGCTGTCCTCATGGGGCTGGCTGCTGTGGGTTGTGGTGGTGTCTTGTGGGAGACCTGTGGGACATGGGGAACAGACTGTCAGTGTCTACTATCTGTTGCACACTTCCTAATAAACAATTGCCTATGAACTGCCTACTTAACTACATTTCCCATAATGCATCATTCTGGTGTTTGCTACCCTGAAATGGAGCTATCTTGGTTGAGCATGCCCCTGTGTACATGGTGGGTGGGGGTATGGCATTAAGAGGGGTACAGGCATATCACATGGTACTCACCGGTTGATGTAGTGGGCTCAGAGGTGTCCAGATCTCCAAATCCTGACACTGCCTCCTGCTCCAGGGTCTCCTCCACCCTTTCTTCCAGGGGTGTGGGTGGTGGTACAGATGATGGTCCCCCTCCTGTGCCTCTCATCTCCCGGAGCCTTTCAGCCACCCTCTCCTTGGTCCGGGAGCGGAGGTCATACCACCATTTTTTTTATCTCTTCCACACTCCTGTGGCTCACCCCCAGGGAGTTAATTTTTTCTTGGATCTCTGCCAGAGTTGTTTTTTGGTGGCTTCTGGCACATTAAGGGCTGCCTTTCCGAATAGTTCATCATAGTGCTGACAGCATTCATCTGTCAGCACCTCCAGCTCCTTCTCTGAGAATTTTTGTTTTCTTTTTCTAGGAGTTTCTTCCATTGTAGCTGCTGTTCCTGCTGTTTGCAGTTCAGCAGTTTAAAATGGGTGTGGTCCTCCCTCCTCCCAGGTGTATTTGTAAACTTCATGGCTGTGATGTCATCATCATGTGCCAGGAAGTGTTTCCAGAGTGTTCTGGAGTGGTTTCTGGAATGTTCTGCAGCACCTGCAATCAATTTACATGGTACTCGCAATTTGCGACACACACTCGCAAATTGCGAGATCGTTTTTTGCGCGGTCGCAAAAAGCGACCTCGCAAACAGCGGACTCGCTATATGCGTTGCGACTCCGGGTGCGAGTCGCAAATTGTACACTGACATTGTACCTGCATTTCTAATAGCGACACAGAATTTGCAAGTCGCACATACTCGCAAATTGCGAGTCGCTAATTTTTTGCTACCTACATCTGGCCCCAGATGTGAAAAGTCTGACCAAAGCACTGTATTTTAACCTGCGAGTTCATCTACGCTTTAGAGATTTCCAGACTTTGCAGGCTAGTGAAAGCAATTTTCTTTTGAAAACAGCTTCTGGCCCTGAGTTTTATTTATATAACATTCTAACTCTGGGTTCAGATTTTATTTGACTAGATATAGATTTAGTACCTTTCATTTTTTAGTGGCATTCCCAAAGCAGTGATCCTGGTTGCCGTCACTTCAGAAATTCCCCTGTGGTAAATGTTTCTAAGCAAAGTGCAATACATTTCACACTCTTTCGTCATCAATACAGTTATCCTCTGAGGTGTTTCCTACTCCCAATTTTGCAGGAAGCTAGTATTAGGTAACATAAGCCAGCTTTGTTACTTCTGCACAAACCTGGCTCAGGGCACATTGCCTATGCTGTTATTCATTTGTTAAGATGGTCACTGGCCATTAGGAAGAGATATGGCTACTCTGTTGGATGAATTAAGTCTGTTGTTTTTATTTTCATTATTTTAACTTATGGGGGACAGTGGACCTTATCTTATATGTTAAGCACACAGCACTTTATCACCTTTTGACATTTTTGTATCTTTGTATTGTATATTGATCTGATTTTCAAGTCCTCACTGTGAACATTTTATTCAGATCTAAATGGATTTTTTCCTCTAGAGATGTTTCCAATGAATATTATACTTTTTGCTTTGCTTTTATGGCTATGTATAGCCGAATAAAGATCGATTGACTTGAATTGATATGATGGCGACATAGAGCTGGAGAACGTGAATACCCGTGGTTATGATGAGGTGAAGGTTTCATAAGAATAGGGATGCAAAAGCTGAAGATAATGGAAATGTGTTATAAAGATTAGTGGGATTTTTATGAATTATTAATCAATCAGAGGGGGTACGATAGAGATAATTCTGTTTTATTAAAACTATGTGCTTGACGTTATGTACATTTTTGAACTGAAACGAAAACATTGTACTTTACAAATGCAAATTATATGCAATTTACACTGTGTATTTTGCTATAAAAGACCGCTTAGGACTTCAAATATATTTGCTTTAAGACTTGACTTTATGTCATCTTTGCTGCATTTGACTGAGCCTTATGCTAATTCCCCATATTGATTTACCAGGCCTTTGAACTATTATTTTTGCCTTCTGTACTGCACTTTGAATTCACTTAAATAAACCTTCATAGTTTCTGACTTTTCATGATTTTGAGCTTTTTTTTTTGTCTTATGACTTAATTACTGCCTATTTCCTGATGGTTCTGTTCATCTCATCTATTCTTGATGATAACACCACCCCAGCTCCTACGAAGATGCACTATCTATTCTCTATCAGATTACCAAAAATAACATCAACATAACCCTGCCCCAAGTGCAACTGAAAAAGACCAACAATGCATTTTTTGCAGTGTGGTTTAAAGAAGTGCTTCACTTTACACTTGTGTCAAGGCCTGGCAAGGCATGGCTCTGGCAAAGCAAAACAAATCAGACATTGAGCCAGGGACCTTCAGGGCCCTCTGTTTCTACCCTTTCCAGGCTGAAAATAAAACAAAATGGTATCAGCCTGCCTGGTACGCTCTGCTGCGGTAAAGCAGTTTCACCTAAAGTCTTCTTTGAGGCAGGAGAGTGGAGTAACATGTGGATGCTGGTTTTTACTTTGTTGGTGCTCAAGGCCTGTCCTAGTTCTTTTCAGCTGAGTAACCAGGTTATTGCCACTTGCTTTTAAATGTACCTTGACAAGTGTTGTATTGCTTATGGACCAGGATAAAGGTGGCACATGGCTACTAAATAAAATATCCTAATTATTTTGTTAATGCATAGTTCAGAAAGACTCTGTTTATGAATGTTGTCAAGCTCAAGATTCTATTTGATGTATATTAGACTCTGCTTTTAGTTGCATAGGCCGCGCGTCATGTAAAGGATCTCAAAGCACTACATAGGCCACATCCATTTTAGGAGCACCCACATTTTTCATCCCAACTAAAGCACTGACTAGGCCATTTAGTAATCTGCTATTTTCATTGCATTTGAAATTATCAAAATATAAACCTACCTTGTCCCTCCTAATCCAGAAAGTTAGGATTAATACCAAAGTAATAGGAAAACCTTTTATTAAAACAAGCAATAGAACTGGTTGGTAATACGGTGCAGTGCCGGAGTCTCACTTAAAGCTAGGAGGGCTAACTTTAGACCATTGATACTCAAAGTACGGCCCGGGGGCCACATGCAGCCCTTTTGACTTTTACATGTGGCCCCCAGGGCAGCAGTAGCACTAGGCTGCTGTTTACTCGATTTAACAGGGGACACTTTATTTAAACATGATTAAACATATAGAAAGGAAGTAAGGAATTTGTCCTGCACTGCTTTAACTGCAGGACCACTTTCATTCTTTAAGAAATCTTGCACCAAATGTCTACAACTATAAGTGTTCTTAAGAATTCAAAAAGTGTATTTCATTTACACACAGAACCATTTAATCTAAGTACATAAGATTATATCAGTGCATGGATAAGTATTTTTTTTAAACAAGAGATTTCAAACATAAATTCAGAAACTTTCATTCTTGCCCCCACACCCAACATTCATTCTTACCCCCACCTTGATAACAATGCCAATAGTGAACTAAGAGGCAAGTCAGTTGTTATCTGCACTCTTTGATTGGCCTGATTTGCTAATAAACATGAACAACTTTATAGTTTATTAAATCAAACACAGGAGAAAGGTTTGCACAGCGCACATGCCAAAGTCATGCAATGTGAGGTCCTCCTACATACAATAATGAAGAAAAAGAAGGGAACGTGAAATAAAACAATTGCCAAGGATCACACAGTTTGGTAAAGTGGGGAAGCTGGGATTAATGCCAGGTTTTCTGGTTTCACATTGTGCAATTCAGTCCCCAACCAGAGGCCCCGCCTCCCTTTGATTGGCATGCTGCTAGCATAAATGCGACCAAACTTTGTGGCCCCTGGGAAAATGTTTGCAAGTACCCATGCTTTCGACAGAGCTGCTCCCGTTGCTGGAGTGGGCTGGTTGGAGGAATAGGCAAGTGAAGCAGGGGCTTTGAGAGTGTTTTCTGAAGATGGCCCGGCACGTAATCCTGGGCACTCTATTTCTAGGGATTTCGCAAAAGCTCTGAAGTAATTTGGATGCAGGAAACCAGGAAATAGTCATCTGTATTTATTGAAGAATTATTCTAAACCAAGAAAAGGAAACTCCAGCCACTCCTGCTCTGCTCCTTCACCAACTGTCCACACCAACATTCCAAACAGTCCCATTGATGGAGCAGGGGCGGCCGGAAGAAACCAAGTAACATGTTACAAATAAACAAAGAGTAAAACAATGAAATACATTTACACAAGTAATATGATACATTTTAAATACATGAAAGTTATTTTTTCCTTACGTATTCTTAACACAATACCACACCACCTTCCTCTTCCAGAAAAATAAAAATATATGCATCTACATTACTTGACTTTGACAATTCTATTGAGATTCCACACACGACCATCCTCTAATTTAACAGCACCACTGTAAACTTCAATAACTTTAAAAACTCTACTAAAGTGAGATTGCCCTCCTGTAATTTTCCCCGGTAACTTGACCTTTACAAAATCACCCACCTCAATATGTAACTCTTTTACAGCTTTCCTCAAATCATACACTTGTTTTCTTTTCTCCTGACACGACAAATGTTTGCTCCTTGCTGAATCTCTCCTAATTTCATAATTGAGTTGTTCCTTAGTATAAACTTTAACCCATGGAGGATACACCATAGTATGTGGTATACGTTTCTTGAACATGACAAAAGGGGATTGGCCCGTGCTAGTGTGTGGCGTGAACCTATATTCCTCCACCTTCTTCTTAATCATGAATTCCCAATCACACCCTAACTGATTTGCCAATTGAATAGTCTCCTTTAATGTCCTGTTAAAACGTTCCACCATCCCATTTGTCTCAGGATGGTACAAGGCACTCTTTCTATGCAAAATCCCTCTTTTACTTAAAAACTCACGCATAAGTCTAGATGTGAATTGAACCCCATTATCAGTCATAATGGACCTGGGATTACCTTCTTTACTAAAAACATCTGTGAGAAATTCTACCACAGTCAAAGAGGACACTTCTGAAGAGATCATGATCTCTGGCCACCTAGAAAGCTCATCCATAAGAACTACAACAAATTTTGAATGTGATTTATAGTTCAATGGTCCTAGGATATCAATAGATACTGAGTCCCACACTTCATTAGGAGCTTTCTTGAGTATCATAGGTTGAGTTCTAACTTTCAACGACTTATCTGCAACATTACACTCCACACAATCACGTACTTTTCTTTCAATATTTAAGTCCATACCCGGCCACCAGTATACTCCTCTCAGTCTTTCTTTAGTTTTACAAATCCCATGATGACCACTATGGGCAAAATCCATGATGCGCTCACGCAAGTTACACGGGGGAATTAACCTTTCTCCTCTCAATACTATCCCATTCTGAATGGACAATTCATGCCAAATTTTACTATAATTCTCACTCATATTCTCATTTTTATTTAAGACCCGTCCATCCAAAAGTAAATCTCTGACACAGGAAAGATTTACATCATCCTTCATTCCTTGTAACCATTCATCCTCTGTAACACACCCATCAGTGACAGCACACACCTTAACATCCTCGTCAACCCACCAGGAATCATCAGAGTCATAACCATCCCAATCAACATTCTTCATTCTAGATAAACAGTCCGCTGCTTTGTTTTCACACCCCGGAACATACCTCACATCAAAATGGTAATCCTGTAATCCAACAATCCACTTACAAATGCGACCCGAAACATTATCCAACCCCTTTTTCTCAAAGATCTCACGTAGAGGTTTGTGATCAGTGCATACTTCAAACTTGACTCCCCACAGAAATTGTTTAAATTTTCTTACAGCCCAGAAAATTGCTAATGCCTCTTTTTCGATAGTCGAATATTTACACTCCGCACCACGTAAACTACGAGACGCAAATGCAATTGTATTAATTTTATCCTCATTAAACTGTCTTAAAACACATCCTAATCCTTTCTCAGATGCATCTGTGGTAATTGAGCAAGGTAGACCTGGTTGAAAACTATTAAGAAATTGAGCTGAAGACAAACCCATCTTTAAATCTTCAAATTCTCTCTGACACTCAGAGTCCCAGTTAAATTCAGATCGGTTCTTAAGTAATCTCCTAATAGCACAGGTTCTTTTAGCCAAATCAGGAATGAACTTAGCATAAAATTCCACCATACCCAAAAAAGACTGTACATCAGATTTACTTTCAGGTGCTGCTAGCTTTATAATGGTATGAACTAACTCCTCTTTAGGCTTTACTCCTTCCGCAGAAATTATGTGACCAAGATAGGAGATTTCTGTTCTAAAAAACTTACACTTCTCTTTTTTTAAGGTTATCCCCTTGTCTCGGAAAATGTTAAGCACACTCCTGACAGATGTTCTATGCTGTTCAAAAGTATCTGAAAAAACAAGAACATCGTCCTGAAAAAATTTCACAAAAGGCAAATCACCTAATAACCCATTCATCAGCCTTTGAAAAACGGATGCCGCCGAACATAAGCCAAACGGCATCCTGTTGAATTTAAAAACACCAAAAGGAGTGATAAATGAAGTCAACAATTTAGATTCTTCGCACAGTGAAACCTGATGATAAGCTGAGCTGAGATCCAAAGTAGTGAAGAAACGAGCATTGCCCAAAGAACTTATCATTTCTGTAATGTTAGGTAAGGGAAATCTGTCCTCAACTATTTCTTTATTCAAATTTCGCAAGTCTATGCAAAGCCTAATATCTCCGTTGGCTTTAGAAGCAACTACAATTGGGGCCACCCATTCTGCAGCTTCCACCTTCTCAATAATATTTTCCAATTCTAATCTCTGAAGTTCCACCTTAACCTTGTCTCTTAAACTAAAAGGTATGTTCCTAACCTTACATGCTACAGGAATAGCTTCTTTTTTCAACACAATGCGGTGCTTGTATCCTTTTACACACCCAATCTTACCAGAAAAAACTTCAGGAAATTCATTCATAAGATCATCACTACCAGAGCAGACCTTTTGAACCTGAACTTGTGGAACCGCATTAGGGTTCAATAGAATATTAAGTAATTTCTGATGGGGCCAACCCAAAATGGTATTCCCTATTATGGGAACATAAATCTTCCCTTCAATGGTATTCCCTCTGAACATGATCTTAGCATCAAAATATCCTCTCAACTCAATAGGTTTTCCCCCATAACTAAAAGGCAAAACATCTGGGGGTTGAAGAGTAACCTTGTTCTCAAAATGTTTTAAAAAGTCTGACTGTGAAATCAGAGTCAATTTTGCACCTGAATCCATCATCATGGAAACCTTGACCCCATTAACATCAACCACATCAATAGGATATTCACATCGTACCTTAGCAATACAGTTTACATCATTTACAACTTGTAAAATGAATGATCTTTCTTCATCATTATCATCACTGCCCCCATCACCAACTTCATTCAACTTCACCACCCCTTTGTCTCCAGACTTACAACACCTAGCAAAGTGCCCTTTTTTACCACATTTTTTACATAACACCTTAAATGCTGGGCAATCTTTGCTATTGGCTAAGTGTGATGATGAATTACATCTATAACATAACAGTTTAGTTTTCGACGGACCAGAGTGTTTTTTAGTTGGCAACCTCGTCTCAACAATCTGAACAGACTTTAACGTATTCTTGGATTTTCTTAAATCTTCCACGCAGAGTTCTGAATGTTCAATTTGTTTTGCGACCATTAAAACCTCTTCCAAATTTGGATCACTTTTGGACCACAAGGCCTCTCTTATCTTGTCGCTTCTGCACTCCAACATAAATTGGTCTCTAATACGTTCCTCTACAGTGTCGCCAAACTTACACTGGGCCGCCAATTTGCGAAGATTTGTAACAAAATCTTCTACTGTCTCAGTTTCACCCTGTTTACATTTTCCAAAGTAAAATCTCTGTAATATAATTGACACTTTTGGTAAAAAAGTCTTCATCCCACCTTCGTCGCCAAAATTGAAGTAATTTGGATGCAGGAAACCAGGAAATAGTCATCTGTATTTATTGAAGAATTATTCTAAACCAAGAAAAGGAAACTCCAGCCACTCCTGCTCTGCTCCTTCACCAACTGTCCACACCAACATTCCAAACAGTCCCATTGATGGAGCAGGGGCGGCCGGAAGAAACCAAGTAACATGTTACAAATAAACAAAGAGTAAAACAATGAAATACATTTACACAAGTAATATGATACATTTTAAATACATGAAAGTTATTTTTTCCTTACGTATTCTTAACACAATACCACAAGCTCCTAGAAGTTCTTAGGTAACGCCTGTTACTGTAAACTCCCTTAGCAGGAACCTTGGAGGTAGAAGTTTCTGAAAGCATGGCTTACACTCCATTGTCCGGGTATTATGCCAGTGGGACCCATTGCCTCCAACTCCAGATGTGTGTCAGAATATTGAGAGCAAAAATATAATTTGACGTAAATATGGTCCCTAAATATCGTTTACAAAAATATCGTTGCACTGGGTGTAGATTTTCTATTGTTAACTCCAATGGGACGATATTTTTGTAAACAATATTTAGGTCACAGTAGATTTGTAAAACAGTATCGGTGCATGATGTTCTGGTGCCAAATCTTTCCTACTTCAAAAGCAGAAATCCCATAGCGGCACACAGCGTTTACTTCGCAGGTATCGGGCCACCTTTTCCTAGTAAATCCTTCATTGGAAGATCCTGTGGGCTGGATTTGCAGAGAGAGAAGAACCTAACTTCGGGCTAAGATAAGAATTCTGGGCCCAGAGGGTGGCAGAGTAAATGGGAAGAGAAGCGGGAGAAGCAAACTTTAAACTTTCAAAGCATCTGCAGTGAAATTAGATATAACGTTTGCCACGTTTAAACAAATGCATCGTGGACCATCTAACCCTCAGAGTCACCAAATACAGGTGATGATGGAGAAGTCTACTGTGAATTTTATAGCACCCTAAGGCCATCTGGTGTGGCTGGCACAGGCTGCCTGTCACACGCTCAGCTAATAGGAAGGCATTGAGATACTTTGCTGACACATATTGGGAGGGAAATTTAGGTTAACCATGACAGGAGTCATATGTCCATCCCGCAATAGGATCTGTGACTCACCTCTTTCTCTATCAAGTGCGCCTTCGTGATTTTTGCCTAAAAGATGGCTCAAAAGATTTGGGTATTCTTTTGATATGCAGCTAATTGTTGTATTTTATATTACATAGATTACTTTCAGGAGTATACTGTTGTATATGGAATGATTTTCTTTTCTGTATAACAGAACCGTGTCTAGGTACTGCTGATAACAAAAATAAGAAATAAATCCTTGAAAATGCTGTTTTGCACCTGTAAATTGATGTGGGCCCCTCCGAGATCTTGCAGAGCTTCATACAGTATAGGGTTCAGACCTTGGCATCAACTGGAGGTAACCCAGGGTAGCAGAAGGCTTGCCCCCTGGTACCCCTGACACTATCCTTGCTATGCTTAGTCACCAGGGCAATGAAGGCCGCGTAATGGACTGAAAGTAAACAGGGTTTTTAAGAGGCTGGTAGGTTTACTCCATAGTTTGTGTGACCCTGTCAGAAGCAAATAAGAGGCATAGGAAAGGACAAGCAGTCAACCTGTGATGTCATCAAGAGTTTAAAGGGTGTGTGGAGTTACTTCCGCTCCCGCTGCTGGTGTAATGATGCTTGTGGGCTAATCTAACACACCCAGTATTTCTTGCAAATCCAGTGGCAATTGCTATTGCATCTCAGGTCGTTCCATTTCCCAGTGGTACACAGCGTGGCACAGTCTTCATCGACGAGGTTATTTGGCTCCCCTATCTTCCAGAAACTAAAAAGAGAGAATCAGTGATTAGTAAATGGCGAGCAGCGGCCATCTTGTTTCCACAAGTTAATGGATGCCTCTGTCTCTTCACACGGGTATAGGAAGTGGCCACTCTAGGGTCGCCAGTGTTAAGCAAAGTTATAAGGTAGCACTGTAGACATACTCAACAACATCACTTAAGAACAGAAGGGAAACTGTAACACGGGTTAGTCCGTACAGTGCAAGGTGCAAATGTAATTGCATTTCTTCTCTTAAGAACTACAAGCCTGGCAAGGTATGAACAGACATCGCTGCTGAAGTGAATAGTTTGTGAGCCAGAGAAATTGAGAGGGCCCTGAGGAGCCTTTTAGTGTGGATAACAATTTAAAGCAAATTTCCAGGCACCGGGCTTTTGGGTGCCAGATGGTGGGACGTCGGTGGCAAATTATCCTAATATCTGTAGCCAGAGGTGAAGTTATTCGCTTTGACTATACACACTATTTCTGCTGATAATCAGGCTCTGGGCTCTGCATCACTGGCTACAAGGAGTGCAGTTCGGCCAAAGTCCCATCCCTTCCTAGACCTCCAGCCACTAGCCAGATGCCCAAAACAAATTGGGAGGTGGGGGCGGAACCATAGTGTCTAAAATGGCCAATGGTATATCAGCTGTCACAGATGCGCTCCAGTGACTCTTTGTGAGTCTCTCAAGCCTGAGCACCAAAGGGACCTCAGCTCCAAGCAACTAAAGCCGGAGAGTGTAAGAGCCTTAAACATGTTCTACTCAAATGGCACCATGTCTGCCAGTGTCAGTAGTACGAACAACTCCTAGGGGACTGACTTACGTGAAGGTGGGTGCACTCCCATCAACCCAACGCCATTCGCCTTCCTTTCCAGAGTCACTGAATCCGATCCAATGCACCTTATTGTTGAGGTTTTTTCCCAGGAAAGTCTGAAATGACAGCGAGTTTCCAAACCAGGGTCATTGCTTACACCGTGCCAGTAGAACAATACATTTGCAGTGTAGTGACGTAGCTGAAAACCACATTCAGGGTTCAACTGTTTTGTGCAAATGTACCAGCAATAATGGCTGAGGGTCTCAGGGTGAAATGATAGCATTTCATGTACCTAAGCTGGTTCTGGTACTTAGTTTCGATGCACAGAGAAGTAGTGTCATTCGCCCCTTTACTTATTGAAACCAATTGCACGTGCTTTCATTGTCTCGTAGACCCGGGAAGGCTAATACTTCTGAAGCTTGTAAGACAGGTCAATAGCATTGCCTTCTTTAGAAACCTGTGTGCAATCTGAAGGTCACAGCCAGGGTCGTTACACAGTGCCCTGAAGGTCCTGTGGGACTGGGGAGGGGAACCTTTAAGGGGACACAATATAGCATAAAGCCTATGGATATCTGTGACATATGGACATTTCAGGCGCACCTCAGAGCATTCAGCAAGAGCCCACGTTATTTTGTGTTACACTGCCCTCTGGTCATGACTGGAGTTGGGCCGAATTATGTACACAGTGATTTATTTACTTTCAGTCTGTGCACTCTCTCCTTCACAACTGGTTTTAAGAATTGCATGTAGCTGTGGGCAGGACCAGAAACAATTTTATTAAACAAGCATTTGCAATGCAATAGGTCTCGCATTTGTGAGAGTTAGAGGTATTGGCGTTGTAAATGACAATGTCTTTTACCTATGTGTTTTGGTTTGGAGTGTAGTAGATGTATGCCAGGTGCCACAGCAACCCTCCCAGGCCTGTCGCCGCAGGAAAGAGGACACAACAAGGCTCCATCTTGGGAGTGTTTTGCCTCATTCCTACAGATTGGCTCTGGTACCCTAGAGATGCAACCCTTTCCAGTGTTTACCTAAACATTTATAGCACCAAACAAGCCACAAAGAGGTACCTTTGTGGCATTTAACCCAGAGAATGAGGGGGTCAAAAGAGTAAGGAGCACAGAAAAGGGGGCAGCTGTATATTTTTGTGTGTTAAACTTTAAAGGAATTATTCCTCTACATACGCAATACCAGCCTATCTTTTAAAAACATTGATTGTATACAAAAAGAAAAGCAGAATTGGCAGCTTAACTGCAAATTAATTATAGTGATTTTGTTAAGAATGGCACCTGATCTGCAGTGCTATGAAATGGCAGAACTTGTATTACCAAGCGCTATATTAAACAAGCATTGGGAAAGCCAACAGGTGTCTCCTATAGAAGACCTATAGGCTTTATTTTGCCATGTTGTACACCTGTGTGACTCCTGTTCATCATGGCTAAAGGTTAGTGGCGTGGAGTGGCAGAGTAGGGAATGGGAGTAGAATGTTGTAGAATGGATTTGTCTGAATGTTGTAGAGTGGACTAGGATTAGAGTGCCGTTGAGTAGAGGGGAGTAGGATTCAGTGGCAAAGAGTGTTGTAGAGTGGAGTGGGGTAGAATACGGTGGAGTGCATTAGAGTGGATTGAGGTAGTGGGGTGGCTTGTATTGGAGTAGAATGTGGTGGATTGGATTGGGGTGGCTTGAGCAGAGTGGGGTAGATTGGTGTGGGTTGATTGGAATGGAGTGGGTTGGATTGAAATGGAGTAAAATGGATGGGACTGGGATGGATTTGAGTGCTGTGGATTAGATTGGATTGGATTGGGTGGTTGGTTTGGATTGGAGCGATACTGCTGGGGTGGGGTGGATTGGAGTGGGGTAGGGTAGAATGGAGTGGGGTAGATTGGATTGCGGTGGGGTGTGTTGGATTGGATTGCTGTGGATTGGATTGGGGTGGATTGAAGTGGTTTGGTTTAGGATGGTCTGCATGGAGGTGGGGTGGGTTGGAGTGAGGTGGGGTGGAGTGGATGGATTGGATTGGAGTGGAGTGGGGTGGTCTGAACTGGGATAGGATGGGGTGGAATGGGCTGTGGTGGATTAGAGTGGATTTTGTTAGTGTGGGGTAGATTGGAGGGGGTAGCCGGGATGGAATGGATTAGAGTGCAGTGGTCTGAACAGGGATGAGGTGTGCTGGATTGGGGTAGAGTGTGGTGGATTGGAGTGGAGTTAGGTGAATTGGGGTGGGGTGGATTGGGGTGGGCTGGACTGGAGGAGGTGGACTGGATTGGGGTGGATAGGTCTGGGTTAGACTGGGGTGTGGTGGGCAGGGAGGGACTAGATTGGGGTTGATTGCATTGAGTTGAGATAGGTTGGATTGTCCTGGGATGGGGTAAACTGGAGTGGGGTGTATCGGAGTGTAGTGAAGTGGAGTGAGGTGGATTGGACTGAGTGAGGTGGATTAGGGTGTGGTGGGGTGGATTGGATTGAGTGTGGTGGATTGGACTGGGGTGGATTGGATAGGGGTGGAGGGAATTGATTGAGGTGGGGTGGATTTGATTGGATTTGGGTGGATTGGAGTGGATTGTGGTGAATTGGACTGAAGTGGGGTGGATTGGAGTGGGGTACATTGATTGGAGAGTGCTCTACCAGATTGAAGTGGTGTAGAGTAAGGTGGTTTGGAGTGGGGTGGATTCGACTGGAGAAGGGTGAATTAATGTGCACTAGATTGTACTGAGTGGAACCGATTAAAGTGGATTGGATTGGAGTGGGGTGGATTGGATTGGAGTGGAGTGGAGTGGGGAGGGTTGGACTGGAGCAGGGTTGGTTGGATTGAACTGGGGTGGGATGATTGAACTGGGTGGGATGATTGGAGCGGGGTGGGTTGGATTGGAGTGTGCTTGGGTGGGTTGGATTGGAGTAGGGTGGATCAGACTGCAGTGTGGTGGGTGGATTGGATTGGAGTGGAATGGGGTGGTCTGGATTGGATGGGGGTGTGGTGGATTGGGGTGAGATGTATTGGATTGGAGTGAAGTAGACTGGACTGGGCTTGATTGGGGAGGATTGGATTGGTGTGGGGTGGACTGGTTTGTACTGGGGTGGATTGGAGTGTGGTGAATAGGGATGAAGTGGGTTGGATTGGGGTGAGGTGAGGTGGATTGGATTGTAGTAGGGCAGATTGTTTTGTATTGGAGTGGGTTGATATTGCAGTGGGGAAGGTTGGAGTGGGGCAGGTTGTTTTGGATTCAAGTGGAACAGATGAGAGTGGGGCACATTTGAGTGGGCAGGTTGAAATGGATTGGAGTGGGGCAGGTCGTTTTGGATTGAAGTGGGACAGATTGAAGTGGGGCAATTTGTTTTGGATTGGAGTGGGGCAGATTGATCTGGATTGGAGTGGGGCATATTGGAGTGGGCAGACTGTTTTGGATTGACGTGGGGCAGATTGTCTTGGATTGGATGGGACAGATTGGCGTGGGCCGGATTGGAGTGGGACAGATTGTTTTGGAGTGGAGTGGAGTGGGCAAACTGTACAGGGGTGGATTGGGCAGGTGCGGGGTTGGCTGAAAAGGGAGTGTGGTGGATTGGAGTGGGGAGAAATAGGATGGAGTGGAGTGGATTGAATCAGTGAGGTGGATTGGATTGGAGTGGGGCATATTGTTTTGGATTAGAGTGAGGCAGATTGGAGTGGGGCCAACTGTTTTTGATTGAAGTGGAGCAGATTGGAATGTAGCGCATTGGAGTGAGGCAGATTGTTTTGGATTGGAGTGGGGTTAGATTGGAGTGGGGTGGATTCGAGTGGGACAGATTGTTTTGGATTAAAGTGGGGCAGATTGTTTAGGATTGCAGTGGGGCAGATTGAAGTGGGACAGATTGTTTTCAAATCAAGTGCAGCATATTGCACTGGGGCAGGAGGGGGGCAGATTGTTTTGGACTTGAGTGGGTGTGAGAAAGTAGCCTCTTTCTAGCCTTGTTACCCCCACTTTTGGCCTGTTTTGTGAGTGTATGCCAGGGTGTTTTCACTGTCTCACTGGGATCCTGCTAGCCAGGGCCCAGTGCTCATAGTGAAAACCCTATGTTTTCAGTATGTTTGTTATGTGTCACTGGGACCCTGCTAGTCAGGACCCCAGTGCTCATAAGGTTGTGGCCTATATGTGTGTGTTCCCTGTGTAGTGCCTAACTGTCTCACTGAGGCTCTGCTAACCAGAACCTCAGTGGTTATGCTCTCTCATTTCTTTCCAAATTGTCACTAACAGGCTAGTGACCATTTTACCAATTTACATTGGCTTACTGGAACACCCTTATAATTCCCTAGTATATGGTACTGAGGTACCCAGGGTATTGGGGTTCCAGGAGATCCCTATGGGCTGCAGCATTTCTTTTGCCACCCATAGGGAGCTCTGACAATTCTTACACAGGCCTGCCACTGCAGCCTGAGTGAAATAACGTCCACGTTATTTCACAGCCATTTTACACTGCACTTAAGTAACTTATAAGTCACCTATATGTCTAACCTTTACCTGGTAAAGGTTAGGTGCAAAGTTACTTAGTGTGAGGGCACCCTGGCACTAGCCAAGGTGCCCCCACATTGTTCAGAGCCAAGTCCCTGAACTTTGTGAGTGCGGGGACACCATTACACGCGTGCACTACATATAGGTCACTACCTATATGTAGCTTCACAATGGTAACTCCGAATATGGCCATGTAACATGTCTATGATCATGGAATTGCCCCCTCTATGCCATCCTGGCATAGTTGGCACAATCCCATGATCCCAGTGGTCTGTAGCACAGACCCTGGGACTGCCAAACTGCCCTTCCTGGGGTTTCACTGCAGCTGCTGCTGCTGCCAACCCCTCAGACAGGCATCTGCCCTCCTGGGGTCCAGCCAGGCCTGGCCCAGGATGGCAGAACAAAGAACTTCCTCTGAGAGAGGGTGTGACACCCTCTCCCTTTGGAAAATGGTGTGAAGGCAGGGGAGGAGTAGCCTCCCCCAGCCTCTGGAAATGCTTTGTTGGGCACAGATGTGCCCAATTCTGCATAAGCCAGTCTACACCGGTTCAGGGGACCCCTTAGCCCTGCTCTGGCGCGAAACTGGACAAAGGAAAGGTGAGTGACCACTCCCCTGACCTGCACCTCCCCTGGGAGGTGTCCAGAGCTCCTCCAGTGTGCTCCAGACCTCTGCCATCTTGGAAACAGAGGTGCTGCTGGCACACTGGACTGCTCTGAGTGGCCAGTGCCACCAGGTGACGTCAGAGACTCCTTCTGATAGGCTCCTTCAGGTGTTAGTAGCCTATCCTCTCTCCTAGGTAGCCAAACCCTCTTTTCTGGCTATTTAGGGTCTCTGTCTCTGGGGAAACTTTAGATAACGAATGCAAGAGCTCATCCGAGTTCCTCTGCATCTCTCTCTTCACCTTCTGCCAAGGAATCGACTGCTGACCGCGCTGGAAGCCTGCAAACCTGCAACATAGTAGCAAAGACGACTACTGCAACTCTGTAACGCTGATCCTGCCTCCTTCTCGACTGTTTTCCTGCTTGTGCATGCTGTGGGGGTAGTCTGCCTCCTCTCTGCACCAGAAGCTCTGAAGAAATCTCCCGTGGGTCGACGGAATCTTCCCCCTGCAACCGCAGGCACCAAAAAGCTGCATTACCGGTCCCTTGGGTCTCCTCTCAGCACGACGAGCGAGGTCCCTCGAATCCAGCGACTCTGTCCAAGTGACCCCCACAGTCCAGTGACTCTTCAGTCCAAGTTTGGTGGAGGTAAGTCCTTGCCTCACCTCGCTGGGCTGCATTGCTGGGAACCGCGACTTTTGCAGCTACTCCGGCCCCTGTGCACTTCCGGCGGAAATCCTTTGTGCACAGCCAAGCCTGGGTCCACGGCACTCTAACCTGCATTGCACGACTTTCTAAGTTGGTCTCCGGCGACGTGGGACTCCTTTGTGCGACTTCGGGTGAGCACCGTTTCACGCATCCTCATAGTGCCTGTTTCTGGCACTTCTCCGGGTGCTACCTGCTTCAGAGAGGTCTCCTTGTCTTGCTCGATGTCCCCTCTCTTTGTTGGTCCAATTTGCGACCTCCTAGTCCCTCCTGGGCCTCAGCAGCGTCCAAAAACGCTAACCGCACGATTTGCAGCTAGCAAGGCTTGTTGGTGTTCTTTTGGCGGGAAAACACTTCTGCACGACTCTCCACGGCAAGAGGGATCCGTCCACCAAAGGGGAAGTCTCTAGCCCTTTTCGTTCTTGCAGAAACCTTAGCTTCTTCTGTCCAGTAGAAGCTTCTTTGCACCCGCAGCTGGCATTTCCTGGGCATTTGCCCATCTCCGACTTGCTTGTGACTTTTGGACTTGGTCCCCTTGTTCCACAGGTACCCTAGATTGGAAATCCACAGTTGTTGCATTGTTGGTTTGTGTCTTTCCTGCATTATTCCTCTAACACGACTTCTTTGTCCTTAGGGGAATTTTAGTGCACTTTGCACTCACTTTTCAGGGTCTTGGGGAGGGTTATTTTTCTAACTCTCACTATTTTCTAATAGTCCCAGCGACCCTCTACAAGGTCACATAGGTTTGGGGTCCATTCGTGGTTCGCATTCCACTTTTGGAGTATATGGTTTGCGTTGCCCCTATCCCTATGTTTCCCCATTGCATCCTATTGTAACTATACATTGTTTGCACTGTTTTCTAAGACTATACTGCATATTTTTGCTATTGTGTATATATATCTTGTGTATATTTCCTATCCTCTCACTGAGGGTACACTCTAAGATACTTTGGCATATTGTCATAAAAATAAAGTACCTTTATTTTTAGTATAACTGTGTATTGTGTTTTCTTATGATATTGTGCATATGACACTAAGTGGTACTGTAGTAGCTTCACACGTCTCCTAGTTCAGCCTAAGCTGCTCTGCTAAGCTACCATTATCTATCAGCCTAAGCTGCTAGACACCCTATACACTAATAAGGGATAACTGGGCCTGGTGCAAGGTGCAAGTACCCCTTGGTACTCACTACAAGCCAGTCCAGCCTCCTACAGTGGGGCATAGTATTTTGATTGGAGGGGGCACATTGCTTTGGCGTGGTGCAGATTGTTTTTTTATTAGAGGAGTCAAACTGCATTGGGGCATATTAGATTGGGGTAGGCTGGAAGGATTGAAGTGGGGTGGGTTGGAGTGGACTGGACTAGAGTAGGGTGGGTTGATGTGAGCTAAAGTGGGTTGGTTTGGGTGGATATTAATGGGGCGAATATGAGTGGGGAGGTTTGGGATGTACTGCATGATTATATGTAAAAGCATCATTTCAGAGATTACACATAATAAAGAAACACTGTTTCCTCGCAATATTTCCAACAAGTTAATTGTCATCTTTTGAAAACAGAGCCCACAAGCAAAAACAAAAGAAAACATTAGTGGAAAGTGAGAAAAGAGGACTTGGCAAAATAAAAGAAAGCTAGCTTTAAAAGATTAAACTTTGCAATTTTGTTGGTCCTGCTGGGCACGTTTTTGCCAGTCACACGCCTTCTGTTTGCGGGGCACACAAAGTTAAAAAGAACAAAACAGTACCTCACTCATGTCGGGAGCAGCAGACGGGTACTAATTAAGTTGAATTTATTAGCGCTTGATACCTGCTCCGCACAGAGGACTGGGAATTATGTCAGGCATGCCTTGATGAATTACAAGGCTGTAAAGAAGAGTGCCATGCAAACCAACAAATGGTAAGTGACAGGCAGACTCCAAGCCCTTTACTGAACACAACAGAGTCTTGCAAGTGAGACACATGCACTAGCACATGCACTCACAGGCTCAACCCTAAAAAAACAAGTTATTCCCAGACTGCCTAACATGCACCAGACAAAGAACGCTAGCAGGAGAGGATATGGCGTAAGTGCCATAGCTGCCGACTTTGGAGCTGGGGAACAAGGTTCAAGTTTCGGCGCAGGCTGAACATCTTGTGATTCTGGGCAAATCACTTAATCTCTCCTTGCCACTAAAAATGTATGTGTAATGTAACTGGTGCTCACGTAAAGTGCTGTAATACCTTTGTATTGAGCTCACGCTAACTGAACTCTATTTGAAGAGGCCCAATTTATATCCAAAGTCAAGACTGATGCAAATAAATTATAGCTATTTTGTTGAGAATGGCACCAGCTTTGCAGTGTTATGAAATGGAGGAGCCTGTATTGACAAGCGCTATATAAAACAAAACAAGTTATTCACAGACTGACCAAACGTGCACCAGACAAAGAACTCTAGAGGAGAGGGTGTTGCGTAAGGGCCAGAGCTGGCCAACTTTGGAGCTGGGGAACATGGATCAAGTCTTGGGGACAGCTCAACATCCTTTGATTCTGGGCAAAACACTTAGGGGGTCATTCTGACTTTGGCGGGCGGCGGAGGTCCCGCCGTCAGAATACCGCTGCGCGGTCAAAAGACCGCCGCGGTAATTCTGAGTTTCCCACTGGGCTGGCGGGCGACCGCCAGAAGGCCGCCCGCCAGCCCAGCGGGAAACCCCCTTCCATGAGGATGCCGGCTCCGAATGGAGCCGGCGGAGTGGAAGGGGTGCGACGGGTGCAGTTTGCTTGGCAGACACTGAAAATCTTGGTGGGGCCCTGTTAGGGGGCCCCACGACACCCGTTACCGCCAGCCAGGTTCTGGCGGTCCTAACCGCCAGAGCCAGGCTGGCGTAAGGGGGTCGGGATCCCCATGGCGGCGCTGCCTGCAGCGCCGCCATGGAGGATTCCCTAGGGCGGCGGGAAACCGGCGGGACACCGCCGGTTTCCCATTTCTGACCGCGGCTGTATCGCCGCGGTCAGAATGCCCAAGGATGCACCGCCAGCCTGTTGGCGGTGCATCCGCGGTCCCCGGCCCTGGCGGTTTTTACCGCCAGGGTCGGAATGACCCCCTTAATCTCCCCTTACAACCAAAAATGAAGTGTGTTCTTGTGTAATGTAACTGATGCTCATGTAAAGAGCTGTAATACCTTTGTATCAAGTTTGTGCTATATAAAACTGCAAAATAAATAGATAAAGCACTCCTAAACCTTTGTATCCAGTTTGTGCTATATAAAAATGCAAAAAAACATAATCCCGACATTGGTTTTTCGTTGATGCAAATTAATTATAGCGATGTTGTTAAGAATGGCACTTGCTTTGCAGCTCCATGAAATGGCAAAACCTGTACTGCCAAGCTCTATATAAAAAATGAGTTATTGCCAGACTGCCCCAATACGCACCAGACAAAGAACCCTAGGGGAGAGGATGTGGCGTAAGGGTCAGAGCTACCGACTTTAGAGCTGGGGAGCACGGTCTGAGTCTCAGTGTTGACTCAAAATCCTGTGATTCAGGGCAAATCACTTAATCTCCCCTTGCTACCAAAAACAAATCTGTTCTTGTGTAATGTAACTGATGCTCATGTAAAGCGCTGTGATATCTTTGTATCGAGTTTGCGCTATATAAAAATTCAGAAAAATAAATAAAGTGATCCAATACCTTCGTGTAGAGTTTGCGCTACATACCACTGCAAAAAAAGTAAATCAATAAAAAAGCTCCTGCAGACATCGCAAAGAAACAGCAAGATGCCCTAAACCAAAGAATACAAAGTAACAACATACTGCCATGAGCAAAGCGGCGAGGTAAAAGAAAAAATAGTGTGCCACACTAAGGTACCTTCCTGGTCATGCAATAATCTATGTAACAGGGTCAGTCTCCAAGGCGGTAACAAAACAGCCTCAAGGCGGGACAAACGTAAAGCATTTAACAGGCGGGACAAACGTAAAGCATTTAACAATTACATCAAGGGATCTTTGAAAGGCAGGGCCAGGAACAAATGAAAGTGATGGGCGTGGTTAAAGCCCTCAGAATAGATCACAACATGTCGAGAAGAGCAGCATTTGTGCGTGGATGTTCGACCTAAAAAGTACTGTCCCTTTAAAGAACTTAAAAGGGAAACCTTGTACCGGTCTCTCCCTACATGCCCAGACTCACGTCTCCCCCTCCTTGTGCTTCACCAGCCATTTGCACTAAGTTCCTGCATGTTTGTTTTACCTATCTAGTTGAAGCCCAACATATGGTCTAAAGTAATGTCTTTAGTTGCTGCAAAAAAAGCAGAGTACTGCAATCAGGCTCCTTAGAGGCTTTTGTGGGGCCTAAGTCACAAACACCTTGTGGGGCCCCGTTTTTCTCATAACATGAGCACATTGCTCAAAATAAAAATAAAAACAATGTCCTCGGACACCTTTCAAGGCCGTTGAGCTTATGGCATCTGCTTCACTGATATCTAAATATATTTTGCAGGGACAGTGCAGAGCCCTGAAAAGAGGGGGCCTGGGCAAACAACCCCATGTAGTCTAGGATTTTTGTCTTCTGGGTCGCACCCTACCTCCCAAGTTAAACTGAAACACCCATCTATCATCGAGGTTTTGAGGGCGCAGTAAAACTGTATATAGCTTGTTGTATGTAGAGTGTTTTACTGAAAGCAATATATGATAAAAAATCCTTCTTAATAGATGAAGAAATATGTCTATAATCATGCAAGATCTCCCATTTAAAAAAAAAATCTGAATGGCTTATAGGACAAATAGTAAATTGTGTGAGGTACCTGGTGGACAATGACTCCTGTGCCTTTTCAATTTTACATCAGTACAGAAGCCAGAATAGCTTACCTCTCAGCAAGATTTCTAATCTGGGAACAAGAAGTGGAGGCAGGGCCATAATAATAATATAAATAATAATGGTAATAATATTTAGTTGATTTTCATATATAGCACTCAATACCGCAGTGGTTGACTTGTTTTAATAGTACTTAATTTATTGGCCTCAGTCACATCAAAAGCTGAGTTGCATTTGAAAGTAGTCAAAGTTATGATCTGCAGATCAAAACAAATATCAGCAGAGAGTGCTGATGTTGTTCAGCCATCCTGTAGAAGGGAGGCATTACATACAAAAGTGCCTGCTAGCTCGTTTTGGTGCTCCACAGATGGAAGTGATTATTTTCTTTTCTTTTGTGTTTTTTAACACATCTTGATTCCCACATGCACCCGCCTACAATTGCTGGCCGGAGTGGAGTGACTAAATATTCAATGAACCAAAACCAGAAAAGTAACCAAAACCATTGTCCCTCACCCATGAAAGGGCATTACAATAATATTAACAGACCAGCTGGTGATACTTCACTTCCTGACCAGGAGATGACACTTTAGCCACATTGCAGTCTTGGGAACTATTTGGCTCTTAACTCTTATTTTTGTAAGTTTAAGGATGAGATTGCCGGCAGAAACAGTCAGACTCAGCACCAAATAAAAAAACAGCATTGGCAAAGCAAAGAGGTCTGGCATTGGCTCTGCCAATGCTCATTTTGCTTGCGAATGGTTCTGCATGAATGCATGTATTGTAGAAAAACAAGCATTGTCTAAAAAACAAATAAAGCTTTCTCACAATAAAAACACTGCAACACATCTTCATGCACCTTGGATTCATACACAAGGTTCAAGCTACCATATCTCTAGTCCTATCAAAACTGGACTACTTTAATTGTCTGTACCACAGCTCAACTTTGTCAACTATAGGAAGACTGCAAATAATTTAAAACACTGTTGCTAGACTTCTCCTACATGTAAAGCCACAAGCACACATCTTCCCTGCCTTAGGGGCACTTGACTGATGACCAGTTGCCAGGACATTCTCCTTCAAGCTGCATTATATCAACACAAATCATTTAATGACAAAGGACCACTCTTCATCAGGAAGAAAATCAACAAATACATAAAACAAATGAACCTATGTTCAAGAATGGCTTCCTGCCACATAATTCCTGAATACAAGAAATAATCATGAGTGGAACATCGTTCTGTGTTCAGGCCGCCAAACTATGGAATTCCCTACCCTTAAACATAAGATGCACAGGCAACCATCTCCATTTCAGACAATTAGTCAAGAGCTGTCTATTCACCACATTACGACTATACTCACAACTCAAGAATAAATCACAACAGTATCACTCAGACATGACAAACTATACTTCTCACAGTATGGAAAAGAGTTGTTGTTACACAAGTGCACATCATTGTACTTTGAACTATGCCTTCTATTATAAAGCAAGATACATTTATATAAGGGAGAGGTTCAGTTCAGTTCATAATATATGTTTATTTAGACTGTAGTCCATTAAACAACAAAAAAAGATTTTTTCATCAAAATCATACAGTCATGAATGCCAAATAATTACTGCCTTCTTACTTATCTCAAATGCCATAACCCCTCAGTTCACTACATTAAAACATGCCTATTCCTATACTAAAACTATACAATCTAAACATTTATCAAACTTTCCTTACTCAGCTTTAAAAAAAGACCCAAATGTGCAGGTAACATCAAAAAACTCCATCCTGGATAAAAACTTCAGGGCTTTTTGACGCTCCATCACTCCACATTTCAATGAAACTGCTTTTAAAACACTACAACGCTCTGATCTAAAGACAATCCAATAAAACTTGCATAATAGAGCATTTAATTCCTAACACACGGCTACAAAAATCCTTATATTACTTTATACGGAAGAAATTATATATTACACCACAAGATAAGTGTGTATATCAGAACATGTCAAAATCGCTGCTTCTACGTACATACAGGTGTATATATATAGAGGGTTATGCCTGTTCCTAATAACTAAAATAAGTGCCATGAGTATATTTATGTATATATAAGTTACTTAGGGTTATCTGGAACCAGAAAAAATGTACTGCATGAAAAATGTGGACAGCAGACCATGTAAATATTGTTGCTTCAATATACATATAGGCATTTATATAGAGGCGTTTCATTAAGCAAACAAAACTTTACCAAGCATTGTGTGTGTGTGTGTACATAAATATATATATATATATATATATATATATATATATATACATATATATATATATATATATATACATACATATATATATTATATTATATAACATTTTCATTTTGCTCTAAAAAAGGTATTTTGTCCTTCCCGTCGCTCCCTCTTCTGACTCATCCCAAATCTTTCTGACTACATGAACTCCCAAACATCCCTTCCTTCTCAAACTTTCACCGCTCCTTTTTAACCATGACACCCAACTAACAAGCCCACACGACCACTACTTACAAAAACAATCGTATTACTTCCCCTTTTCAAATCCACTCCTGACATTCTATCCCTATTCCACACTCTACTATCCACACAAGAAATCAAGAGCACAAACATAACACAATCAATTCACAAGAATAACAAAACAAATTGTACTAACCTACTAACTACTAATCTTAAATTCTGGAGTATAGTGTACCTAGCACTGAAGGGGAATACTTATTTTACTACTACTTATATTACTTATTGAGTGGATGTGCAAGAGCAGAATACTGTCACTCATAGTCAGGTAGACCAATAGCTGAAACTGAAGTGCATTAACCTTGTGCCCCATTCTATATGCTGAAGTGGGCAGAAGCAAAATGTGAATGACACTGCAACAGAGGGATGTCTGAAATCCCCTGTAAATAAGAATGTATAGTGTATATATTTTAGTTTGAAACAAAAGGCATAACACCTAATAAAGTACATCATTGTTAAGAAAGGACTAGGAGCCAATCAAGGAGACTACTTGGCTAGAAATATAAAAATAGAAAAATATTTTAAAAAATAACCGCGAGGAGAGGAGAAGACAGACTGAAATGGACAGGGATAGGTGTTGTGGCTGCGAATTATGCCTGTTGTAGACAAAGCATATAAATACAAGGATAGGAATAAGTACTTCAGCTGCATGAAAAGTGGTACGTTAATTTATTTAACACATTTTTGATAACTGAAATTGGTACATGTGTGAGAGCACAAATATGTGGTTGAAAAGGGTCACAAGAGTTGATGGAACTTATGGCAGAAGAGGGGCTTGTGAGTGTTGTACAGTAAAAAAATCTAAATCTGTTTTTGTTGGGCTGAGGTGGGAGGGAGTGATAGCAGGCAATCACAAACAGCAGAAAAGTAGAAGAAAATGGGATATGGATTTTAAAATCATATGGGTTACGACAAACAAAATAACAGAAAGAAAAATTAGAAATGAGGCTATAGAATACGAACTTCAGGACAAAGCCCAGAGGTATGAAATAACAAAGAGAAAAAAAGACAGAGGAAAGATTTGACCACATGTTTGATTTCAATATTAGTGGAACACCTGATAGACCACACAAAAACAATATGCAGAACAATTTGTTTCTTGAAGAAGGCAGAACCAGATGTCACCAGTGAGAACCACAGAAAAAGGATCAATAGAATCTAGTTTTGTAAAGAATAAATGCCATCAGATTGCTATGATGGGCTACAGCAACAGGCACTGTGTGGTTAAAAGAATCCACCAACTTCCTCATCAATGTCAAAAATCACATAAATTATGCTACATTGTCCACTGACATATTCCTGATTTTCTGAAGAGCCCAATAGCAAAATCTCAACGGTATGCTCTTACATCAGCTTGCTGTTGTAATATTTTCCATCCGTGTTTAAGATGGCCATATTACATTCAAAAATATTGAAATGTAACAAACTACTTTCTCTGGAACCATGCTCTCAATCTCAGCGGTAACAAAGATGAGTCAAGTTCCAATCCTCTATTGCTTGACTATGAAATTTGAATGCAGATCACAGCATACCAGAGGGGCAGCTCCATGAGTTCTGACTGTTGGAGTCTGAGTTTCCACAGTCCTGGAACAGGTAGTGTCACAGGAATGGAAGACAAAGATACAGAGAGCACAAGTGGAAAGCTGGGTCCTGTTGGCATTGGAGGTGGATCTAAGGCATGATGAGATGTAGTGCTTCTTGAGGTGGCTTAGGTTCTCAGGTAGAAGCAGGATGCAGAAGACCCTGGGAAGGTCCCTAAGAGGAAGCAGTCTGGTTAGTCTGAAGCTGGGAACCCTGTGATCATGAACTGACTTTTCATTTTTTTTGACGCAATTCCGACGCAAAACTAACTCCATATTTATACTTTGGCGTTAGACGCGTCGAGCGCCAAAGTCCATGGAGTTTGCGTCATTTTTTAGCGTGGACACCTACCTTGCGTTAATGATATGCAAGGTAGGCGTTCCCGTCTAAAAAATGTACTCCGAGGCATGTGCGCCGTATTTACACTCCCGGGCAAAATTCACGCCCGGGAGTGGGCGGGTAAAAAAAAATGACATACGGCCGCTTTTGCGCCATTTTTTAGCGCCTGGACAAGGCAGGCGTTAAGGGACCTGTGGGCTCGGAAGGAGCCCAGAGGTGCCCTCCCATGCCCCCAGGGACACCCCCTGTCACCCTTGCCCACCCCAGGAGGACACCCAAGGCTGGAGGGACCCATCCCAGGGACATTAAGGTAAGTTCAGGTAAGTACTTTTTTTTTTTTTTTTGTGGCATAGGGGGGCCTGATTTGTGCCCCCCTACATGCCACTATGCCCAATGACCATGCCCAGGGGACAGAAGTCCCCTGGGCATGGTAATTGGGCAAGGGGGCATGACTCCTGTCTTTGCTAAGACAGGAGTCATTTCTACGGCGGTTAGGAGTCGGAAAAAATGGCGCAAATCGGGTTGAGGCGAAAAATTTGCCTCAACCTGACTTGCACCATTTTTTGGCGCCCAAGCTCCATATCCCCCTACGCCGGCGCTGCCTGGTGTACGTCATTTTTTTTCACGCACACCAGGCAGCGCCGCCGGCTAACGCCGGCTAACGTCATTGATTAAATACGGCGCCCGCATGGTGCTTCAGAATGGCGTTAGCCGGCGCTAATTTTTTTGACGCAAAACTGCGTTAGCGCAGTTTTGCGTCAAAAAGTATAAATATGGCCCTCAAGGACTTGGGCCCTTGAGTCTCCTTCTCTTATGAAAAAAGGTAAAGGGTGCTGAGGTTTTGTATAGTATGGCACCACTACGGTTTGATTTAGAGAGCTCAAAGGGTGATGTTCTACCCACTGGGTCTTAGATCATTATCCAAGTTCGTCAGAACAGTCTACATACGATAGGTGCACAATCCTCATAAAAGATCTGCATCCAAAAGGAAGGCCCTCATCCCTGGACCTAGGTGAAAGTTGGTTCTGGGCTATCCAGTTCTTGAGCCACTGGGCCATTGAAGACCATAATCTTGAATTATGGAATTATTTTGTCAAGGACACAGGATTGCTCTGGTGTGAGCATCTAGAACCTTCTCACTGCGCATGATGACATCTGCAGCCAAAAAAAAGCCCCCCAAATATTTCTGCTGGTCTCTTTTAGAGAGCTTTACAAGCAAGCTACTGCTGTACTGTTTGACTGCTCCACAGTAGGATGCAGGAAGGCATCACAGCAGGACCTCCAAGTATTTCTGGAAGGGATCATTGGTTATTACTGGGGATGATGCCACAGTGCTTTGGGAAACTGCTTGATGTAAGATATGAGGCACTTCAGAATGCCCCTTGGACTACCAAGTATGAGCCCAGGATTGGATCTTGGGATTGTCCTGTAAAAGAACAATGTGAGATTCCCTTCCTTTGTCAGTATAAATATGACCTCTCTGAAAATAACTTTTCTCTGAAATCAGCTCATAAATAGTGTTTTGCAAAATTCAGCTTCTTGTTAACAAATACATTCAACTAGACAGGAGTACAATCTCTGAACATGTTTGGCTACGGAATGACTTTAAAGAAATAATAGTCACTCTCGGAGAAGAGAAAGTCATGGTGGCACTGGTCACTTCAGGAGAAGAAGAGAGAAAGTGGAGAGAGAGGTACAAGAGGACAGAATTTGGTTGCAATAAGGGATGCACTTGCACTTCGGCTTCCTGATCTTTGCCAACACCCACTGCAAAAGAAAATACCTCCATGTGCCAAAAAAGTGAAGGACAATAGTCTCATAGGTTGGCTAAAGGGAGTGGAGTTTTTCAAGAGACTGAGAGGAAGAAGAGGAGCAATAAAGAAAACATTCATCATTGATAAGAAGAGATAGTAGTTGCTTTAAGTGTAGGTATTATAGAAGAGAGGGACAAAGCTTGTCCTCATACCAAATCTTACATCAAATGTCAAGACCAATATGTGTCCTTTTGCTTGAAGATGTCTGGTTGGTTGAAAGTCTAGTGTGTCATCATTAACTAGATGGCTTCATGAAAGGAATATTTGTCAGCTGCGGACAGCGCAGTGGATGAGGGCATATGCTTTGGACAAGGTGAAGCCGGCAAAGAAGACACAAGCCCCTTTCTGTTCTCACGTTTTTCATCCCAATTGTCTAATGTGTAACATTTGTGACTCACCTGCTCCTCCTGGTCATTGATGATCACCAGGTGAGCACCATGATTGAGGCAGAACTGTTTAGCTGATTCCCAGGTGCGATCAGTTGATGAGAAGAAGTAGCAGGCTTTCCGGAACCACCGCCAGCCAGAGGGGCAGGACACGCAGATGGACTCTGGATTGGGGAAGCATGACATGGTAATCAGATAAGGAGCCTCAGCAAGTCATTGGAACTCCTACAAAAGTGTCTTGGTTTTAACTGAGCATCAGGTGTAGGGATACAAGAAAGGTTTGGTGGCTAAAGTATAAAGTGTGTTGACGATAGTTTATTTGAGGCGTGTGCGGTGTTTCATAAAATTTCTTCCACATGCGTTGCGCAGTTGTTGTTTTGTTTAATTTGGGGGGAAATCCAGCAAAGGTAGATTTTAAATCCAGTGTAGCATGTTTCCTTGCTGCTACGGCAGACGTTGCACATATATTAGCACATGTTTGTCATTCAGTAGACTGAGATAAGCAGAAAAAGAATACAGCATGGAAGTGGACATTAGAATTTATTGCTTTGTAAAAGCGACATGTGCTAGTCCTTAACAGTGAATATGCTGGCACATGCTTTGCATTTTGCATATCTCTGATTGCTGTCTCTTACCTGATCCTGGCTCATGGACTCACAGTTAGCATGTCCTGTCATGCAGATGAGGAGCTCTCAAGTTTCAAGAATTCACAGGAGTGAAAACTAATTAACATATCTGATCATTTTACATGATATTTGATATACTGTGATATAAATGAAAACAGCAGAAGTAACAATTAAAATTATAGAAAACAACTGAAACTTTACTAATGTAGATTTATGGCTATCAAAATTAGAGGAGTAGCACTCAGATGTGGCTAACGGGGCTTTTTACCTTACCTGAAGCAGGCTCTAGGAGGGGTTCCTTTGAGGTGGAATTGCCTCCTAAAGCGTTTTCAGCTCCTAGGAGCTTCTCTGCACATGACAGATCTTTCAAAAGTGTTACATTTGGTGTTCAAGTTCTAGCCCTTTTTACCAGGTGTAACATTTCGCTTGTTGTGAGTAAGCACTCAGCCTAACCTATAACTGTGTGAGTCTGACTCTCAATAAGTGTGTTTTGAGGTCTCTGCTGATGAAGTGTGACAGCGGCCGAGGTGGTGTTTTCAAGGCAGTCATAATGCAATGGCTAATTTGCTACAGAACGGTCAATTTGTCACTACAACAGAAATACGAAAAAGGTGTTTGAGCTTAGTTGGTGAAAACTACTCAGAAACAAGCACTGGCAAAGCCAATAGGTTTTGGCAATCCAAGAGCTATTAGCATTGTCAATATCAATGTTTTTTAAGCATTTTGAATGGATTTGCCATCACTGTTCTGCACAGCCATCCATCACTGCCTTAGTATGCACCTCCCTGATATGTAGTGCTGGCACAGCCATAAGCGCATGATTTGATTGGAAGAGGCTGGTTGGATGGCATTAAAAAAAAAAGTTTTGGAAAACGACCACCCAGAGCACTTACCCCTCTAGTTAAATAACTATATATTCACCTTGTTTGGGTAATTTTGAATGAATGTATCACTTTTTTTATTTTTCCTGATGTTTGCAATGTGCAAAGGGTGGCCAGGGTTTTGCGCATTAGGCGTGTGAGGTGAACATACTGCGCGGTGGCGCAGAAAGAAAGCCTGGTCCCAAGTGGAAACAGAAGACATATTTCAAAGGGAATTGGCTTAGTAGGGCATGAGGGACGCTTCAGGAAGTCTGTACACTGCAGGCATCTATTTTGGAATGGGATGTGTTGTTGTAACTTTAAAACAGGAAACAAACATTTTAAGTTTATTATGATTTCATGTGTGTAACAGTCCTGTCTTTTCTTGCACTTATTTTGTTTTTATAACATGTTTTTACTTGAATAATGGTTCACCTGAAGACTCTCCGGAAGACACGTATTCACGGGGCGAGCAGCCACTGAAGTGTGTGAAGTGCAGCTGTGGGTGCTGGTAGCAGAGAGCATGAGTTATTTTAGCCTTTGGCTCTACAGGGTGCTGCTCTTTGATTGTGATAGTTTTTCCAGAAGCTGTCAAGGGGCAGTGTGGTATCGTTAGTTTTCTGGAGGGCAGGAACTGAAAGTTTTTAAAACCCAGGAAGGAGGCGAACAGAATGGTTATTGCATGCGAAGCCTGAAAAAGAGACGCGGCCACCTGGCAAGAGAAAGCTTTTGGGAATTCTCACGCTTGGACATAACAAATGCATCTCATGAAAAGTCACCAGCCTGCCAGGAGCCGACGTTTTAGCTCTAAGACAACTATGGCTTCACGTGCATTAGCAGTGCATGCAAACATACAAGAATAGCAAATGGAGAAGGAAGCAGGAGTGAAAACACAGTAGCTCATGAAAAGCGCTGTGGAAGAAAGATAAAGTAGTCCCGAAAACATTTCCTAAAATGGCCACTGCATATGAAAAGTAGTACTTAGTCCCTGCTCTCAGGAAGGGCTAAAGATGGGAAAAGGCTTGATGCTTGCATTCCATGGACAAATGGGTAGAAGGAATATTAGAGTGAGGTGGAAGCCAGCAAATGGCAAGGCGATGTGCGGGCTGAGGCCCACAAAATACGTACAACAGGTCTCTTTTTGAGATAGCGCATGCAATCTGTCTACAGCCGAGACCTAAAAAAGACCTCTTGGCACACTGTGATGCCAGTGCAGATTGGGCACAATATAAATGCCAACAAAATGACTTGCGTTTGTAACCTCTGAAATTGGATGCCACTTACCCATTACAGCTACTTTAACTTTTTCCTGGTCCATCATCAAGGGTGTGGGCGTGGACATCTGACATTGCTAGCTAGTTTGTTACTGCCTCATACCCATTCAGTCATTGGTAAAAAACACAATGCACTGCATTGCAGAGAGTGTTTATTGTATACAAAGCACATTTAACATGGAGGTACAGTGGTCACCTCCTCTGTCAGAAAATGTTTCTAATATCAGACTACTTTGTCTTCCCTCCCAACTTAGTTCTTTCTTTCTCACTCTAGATACAGCATGGTATGACAACTATTTCCTACTGCCATTCCCTGCAATGCATTTCTCCCTATCTGCCCCCCAATCTTCAACTTGCCCCCATTCCCCATCTCTCTCTCACTTTCTCTCCTCTTTTTTTGCATACATTTGCTATTTTTGTAACTTCATTATTTTTGGGGGACAGAAGGTCCACTGTATGGTAAACTGGGCCCTAACCCTGCCCTGAGTGACCTGACTGCATGCAAACCTGGAATTCTGATATTTTGTTGGCCCAGCTGAAATACTAATCTAGCGTGTGCACTGATGGGTTAGGCTACCCGGGGTGATTCTAACGTGCAGAATCTGTTCTGTGGCCTGGGAGGTTCACCAAGTGTGCCTTCTACACTGCCACAGGACTTCTCTCCATGTCGTCTCTGTGTCTGAGCTGCTGACATGAGGAGATAGTGGCAACATATCGAACAATGTGAATTAATAATACAGATCAGACCTTTTTCCTGGCTCAGGAGAAGTGTGATGCTTACCAGCTCACTCGTGTAAAGTTCCACTTATATGTGACAGCTAGACCACTGCATTTACATTCTGTGTGTCAGGGTTGAGTGCATGTGTATAAGGTACGGGCAGTGGCAAGACTCCATGTTGAGGGGAGAGTACTGTTAGAGGGACCAGCAGGATCCATTTTGGGATTGCCCCTAGTTTTACATAGCACACTAAGGAGAACAGAATACAACTTCCCCAAACAGTAGTGTTATGTCTACATTCCTGAGCTCAAGAGCCTCAAACAATAAAGTGTGGGATGATGGAGACAGGGGGTACTCTTACAAATCATATGCAGACTTTTTAGCAGGGAGTTGTGGATTAGTCCTCCATGGTTACTGCTATATCGTTTATAGAAGAGAGTGGAATGAGTCGGAGGTTACTGTTTTCACAAGACAGAAAACATGCAGCCAGTGCCTGTCTCTTTGTCTTTCCCTTATTGCTACTTCAGGAAGGCATATGACAGTCAGGTGGAGAGTCATATTTCTTTGTGTCCATGCTTTGGACACTCCTGCTTGGCACTGGCATCATAACTACCTGATGTGAGAGCAAAAAAACTGTATCTGCACTGCAGTTCGAAAATGACATTTGAAAGGGAACGATTCAAAACTGGGTTCTGGTCTCAACCTCTATCTCTGGAAACTTAATATAACGGGGCACACAAAGTATCCCACGTTGTTACAAATCCAAGTTATTCTTCCCCAAGAAAAGTAGTGCAGAGTATTCAAAGAGTTACTGGGGTCCAAGGATGGTGTCTGCATGACAGCCAGCCTCCCAGAGCTGAGGGGATGTCGCTTAGTGTCTGAGGAGCTTGCTGGAGATGCTACTGGTCTGACAAGTGCCTAAAAGCCTGCCAACCTACTCAAGGATAGAATGAGAGTGTGTAGATGTGAGGGAGGAAAGACTGTCCAGGAGGGAAATACAAAACATTTTCCCAGAATGTGTATTATACAGAAGAGTCACCATGTACCAGGACGGTAACAGGTGCCGACCTGAGCTGTATGCAGTCACCTGGCTTCCCTGTGTTGTAAATGTGGAGATCTACATGAAACATTGCTAACCCCGAAAGACAGGATGCCATCGGGCATCACTGTAGTGTGACGTGAGGGACTTATTCTGCCTCAAAATGCTATGTGACCTGCAAAGCCCGACAACACTGCTGAAGCAAAGGATTCTGTAGAGATGGCCAATGATCACACAGGAAAGCGATGACATTGTAATGATAAGTTTAATAATACAACGCCCCAGCCACCTCACATCACAGTCCTTGTCACCCTCAGATCTCCTCCAACAGTCTCAGCTCTCCTCCTGGAATCCTGGTGGGAGAGCCCATTATGATAAGGGTCAGAGGGGACACCTGGGCCAGGGATGAACCAACACAGGAAATACAAGATACCACACATCCCCCTTTCATTACAGAAACAAGTTAGTTACCGATGATCACAGAGTAGGGAAAAGGGGTGAACAGGGGAAAGAACTAGAACTTAATTAAATCTAAAAGGAACATGTGACGCTTTTTAACCATATGTGTAATACATCAAATAACCACGGCTGTTAACATATAATGAGGAATGAAGGAAAACATACAATAGACACCCTGCACAAATCAGAGAATAATCTGAGGTTCTTTTTAGTTACAGACATAGTCCATTAAATATTTTGGTGGTCGAACGGGTCGTGTTCGTACTCTACAGCGATATCTCCATGAGGTGTCTTCACTTTCACGCAGTGTTGACGAGGATTCCACAATTCCATGTGGTTTGTTTTTGTTTGATCCTCCTCTACAGGCATTGTGGGTTGTAGATCCAATTGAGGAAGGCTTGATTATAGCTATCCTCCCTAGGTTCCATATTCTGCCATCATCAGTTTTAACAGCATTGCGGAACAATTTGACCACTCTCATTGCTCTTGTAAATTTCGAGTCCTTAGCGCTTCCCGTGGGAGCCTTGACCTTTACCCAGTTACCTACCGAAACCTTATTGTCTTTTGTGTGATTATCTCTGTCATATTTCTCCTTTCTCCTCTCCTGTTTTCGGATTTCCTGCTGTCTCCATGGCTGTTTCGTGTTTATCGTGACCCATCCTTTTCCCCATTTCATCCATGATGGAAGTAGTTGTGAATGGGGCTTTCTCCCTTTAAGTAGTTCAAAAGGTGTTTTCCGAGTGCTTTGGAATGGAGTCAGGCGATATTCAATAATTCTTTTGGCTATTTCCATCTTCCAGTTGAGGGAATTTACTTTAGCAAGCTGAATGATCTCTTTTAAAGTTTTGTTAAATCGTTCAACGGCTCCATTGGTCTCTGGGTGGTATAAAGCTGAACGACAATGTGTTATGCCATTCTCTTTCATGTATGTTTGCATTTCATTTGAGCAGAATTGGACACCATTGTCCGTTTGTATTGATGATGGTAATCCTTCTCTTGCAAATAGTTCACTTAAAAAGTTTATGACACTACTGGAGCTGATGTCGGCTGTGATTTTTATTTCAGGCCACCTAGAGTACAAATCGATTACAACTATGATATATGGTGTGGCCTGTTCACCTTGTAGGGGCCCTATAATGTCCAGTGCCAGTTCATCCCAGGGGTGTTTTGGGAGTTTACGCAACTGCATTGGTGGTTTTCTTGTAATTAGAATTTTGTCACTCTCATTGCAGGGTACACACTCCCTTATGCATCTTTCAATTTGGATATCCATACCAGGCCACCAAAAGTCCATTCGTATTCTCTCTTTGGTTTTGGACACACCAAAATGACCCTCGTGAGCTCTGTTTATAAGTTTCAGTCTTAGATTACTTGGGGGTATCAGTTTTGTACCTCTAAACAAGCAGTCATCATGTTCTGCTAATTCATTCCTCACACACCAAAATGCCTTCAGTTTGTCTTTGATTTGGGTTTTAGACGGCCATTTGCTGTTCAAGTACTGCCTGACCAAATTCAGATCCTCATCTTCTCTGAGGTTTGTTTTCCATTCTGCTTCTGTTATCACCCCTTCAGATATTACGCAGACATTCGAGAGCACAACATCTTCCTCCTCTGAAAGTTGTTTGTCATCCACAACACTATCTGTGCTGGGAGGTAATCTGGATAGACAGTCTGCTGCTTTGTTTTTTACACCTGGGATGTAGTCAACTGTGAATGTGTACTCCTGCAGATTGATTATCCACTTCCTAATGCGACTTGATATAGCATCTAGACCTTTCTTCTCAAATATCTCCTTTAGCGGTTTGTGATCAGTTCTGACCTTGAATTCACTACCCCAAAAGAAATTTTTAAATTTTTGGAGGGCCCAATATACAGCCAATGCCTCTCTTTCTATCACCGAGTAGTTGGCTTCTGCTCCTCTCAATGATCTTGAGGCAAACGCTATGGTGACTTCTCCTTTACTATTAACTTGGGATAGGACAGCTCCCAGACCTTTTGTGCTGGCGTCTGTGGTCACTATCACTTTCCTCCCTGGTCTAAAGGCACTGAGGTTGGGTGCATTCCTGAGGCACTGTTTCACATCCTGGAATTCTTTATCACACAAGGAGTCCCACATAAATTCTGTTTTGAATTTCAAAAGTGATCTCATGTGGAATGTTCTTTCAGAGAAGTTAGAAATGAACTTACTGTAAAATTCCACCATCCCAAGAAATGATCGAAGTTCATCTTTGTTTGATGGAGTTGATAAATCTATTATTGATTTCACAAGATCTCCCTTCGGTTCGATCCCTTTGCCTGAAATTTTGTGTCCTAGGTAGGATATCTCTGGACATGCAAATTGACATTTGTCAGCTCTCACTGTGAGGCCAAATTTCTTAAATCTTTTGAGGACTTGTTCAACCCTAGCTTGATGTTCCATGTTGGTTGCTCCACAAACTAGCACATCATCTTGGTAGTAGAAAACGCCTGGAATACCTTTTAGGATTTCCGTCATAGCTCTTTGGAAGACCGAGGATGCTGAAATTAATCCAAAAGGCATGCGTTTGAATTTATATGCACCCATAGGTGTGATAAAAGAGGTTAGGTCTTGGGAATCTGGGTGTAATCTGACTTGGTAATATGCTGAGGCCAGATCTAGGGTTGAAAAGACCTTTGCTCCTTTTAGGGCGGTGAACATTTCTGCAATTGTAGGTAGGGGAAATCTGTCTACTACCACTTCCTTGTTTAGTGCACGCAAGTCCACACATAATCTCACTTTATTATCCGCTTTGCGAGCCACTACAATCGGAGCAAGCCACTCCGTTGCTTCAACAGGTTCAATGACATTTTGCTTACAAAGTTTCTCTAACTCATCCCTCACAGCATCTAGGATACTTATTGGTAGTCGTCGGACTTTAGAAACAACTGGGATTGCATTCTGCTTCAGTTTTATTTTGTGAATGTATGTTTTGAGGCATCCCAGTTTCTCAGTGAAAACTTCTGGAAATGTATTTAGAAAGTAATTTTCTTGTACTTCTTGAACTTTGATTTGAGGTGATGCATTAGGGTCCAAGATAACTCCTAAGTTTTTTTCAACAGGCCAGCTTAAAATGTTGTCACCTCTTTCTGCTACATAGACTTTAGTTTGTGTTTCTGTTTCTCCATATTGAATAGTTCCCCAAAAGTATCCTCTCATGGCTATTGGCTAACCCCCATACCCGCCAGGTTGTATGTCCATTTCATACAATTTTACTTTTTTTGCAAAATTTCTACAAAACACCTGGTCAGAAATGATTGTTAGACGTGAACATGAATCAAACATTGCTTCAACCTCAGTGTTATCTATTTTTATGATGTCTTTGGGATTACCTTCGCCTGAATTGTTCACTTGCAACACAATTTCATCATAAACCTCAGAAACTTTGACAGTGTTATTTCTTTTATCATTTTTCTTATATCTACAACATGCAACAAAATGACCTTTCTTGCCACAACCTTTACATACTGCCCTCCATGCTGGGCACTCTTTCCAGTAGGCCATGTGACCTGTCATTCCGCATCTGAAACACTGTCCTCTAAACTCTTTATCAGGTGTATTTTGAGTTTCCTTCTTCTTCTCTTTCACCACGTTTACTTCTGCTTTATTCTCAGATGTTGCACTTTTACTCTCAACTCTAAGTTCTTTTACACACAAAAGCATATGTTCTACCTGTTTTGATACTAATAATACCTCATTGAGGGGGGGGTCATCTTTGAGCCATAACTCCTCACGGACCCTCTCAATGTTGCATGTTAATAAGAACTGGTCACGAATGCGTTCTTCCAAGGTTGCCCCAAATTTACAGGATGAAGCCAATCTCCTTAGCTCAGACACAAAGTCCTCTATGCTCTCCCCCTCCCTCTGTGAGCGTTTGCCAAAATGATACCTCTCTAGAATTGTACTAATCCTGGGTAGGTAGTGTTTATCTAGCTTCTTCATACATATTTCATATGCCTTCAAATTGTTTCCTTCCTCATCTGACAAACCTGGAAGGTGTTCTAAGATTTCCTGTCCTTCCGCTCCCAAGCAGTGTGCTAGTAGTGCAACTTTTCTCTCGACATTTATATTAGGACCACACACTATAAGGTAGTTATTAAAAACCTTTTTCCACTTATTCCATGTCATTGATGGTTCCCCTGGGGTGTTTAAGAAGAATGGAGGTTGCGTGATGTTTTGCATGGTGGGAGACTACGTGGTTAGATGCTATTCGAGTTATGTGCTTGGTCAAATCCCTGTGTACTAAACAATTTGACACATATATGCACCTACAACCTCATATTTTATCCAATTGTAGCTCTTCACTTGATTTTAAATATATATATTGATTACATTTATTTGCATTTCACATGAATATTCTATTATTAAATTCTGAAGTAATCAATACACACAGCATATGTAATTGTATTGTAATACATAAGGTTGCCTTCAATCTTATTATTTGTAATTTGAGTAATACAACTGTTGTTAACTATGCAAACATTTCTTTCCTTTGTACTCTGAATATTTCTAGTGTGTGGATCACTGTATCTCTTTAGTGCCCACTGTTCTAATATGTTCGATTCAGACACAGAGGTCTGCTGAAACCTCCTATGTTATTTTCTTGCTGCCTGACACCTTTCAGGTTTGTCCACTAGATGGTGCTAATAGCACATAAATTCTATTATGGAAAAACGGGAGCTGTATCTTGAGAAAAACGACTCGATGTCCCTTATTAAGGTTCAGTTCTATAAAATGTTACACATTTTTGAAATACAGCAGTTGTTTAAGTCATATTGGCTTGAAGATTCCTTGAACTATTTGTTTCTTCCTTGGTTATACATGCAAAGTGCGTGCGCTCTGCCTCAGCTGAGAGGAATTCCCTGAGGTGATACCCAGAAGGTGCTGCAGATTTATAGCTGTTGGCCTTTGTGGTGAATTCCCCGAGGCACAATTATCGATATAATTCGGACTTAAACCATTTTACACCTTTGATTTTTAGCTGGAGAGTTATTTCCACGATTTAGCTGCTAAATATAGAGACTTCCAGGTAACAAACAGTTGACATTCGGAGCCACTACACTTTTCCTCACACTCTGAGCTGTACAGAAATAGTAATGTCCCTTAATTAAATGTGGCAAGACTGCCTTAATGTTCCAGTGCGAGAGTGCTGGCTAAAATGACAGATGGTCACTTGTGTCGTTACGCAAGCTTTCACATCCGATGACTTTACCTCTACACTGCAGGGTTATATTTAAATTTCGCCATCCCTCGTGAAAAGTAAAAGACACTGCCTCACCGGAATCTGTCTCAGGACAACAGCGCTCAATTAATCCTTCTTCACAGTTCGTATGTGCTGTTCACAACTTGCCGTGTTGGGGCGTGTTCTCTTTTGCATCACAGGATCCCACTCTCGTCGCCAGTGTAGAGATGGCCAATGATCACACAGGAAAGCGATGACAGTCTAATGATAAGTTTAATAATACAACGCCCCAGCCACCTCACATCACAGTCCTTGTCACCCTCAGATCTCGTCCAACAGTCTCAGCTCTCCTCCTGGAATCCTGGTGGGAGAGCCCATTATGATAAGGGTCAGAGGGGACACCTGGGCCAGGGATGAACCAACACAGGAAATACAAGATACCACAGATTCCTTTGACAGCATTGAGGTTTCAACTGCCAAGATAAGAGACCACTGCCAGGTCCTGCTGTGTTCCTTGTTACCAGAGGTAAGGTCTAAGACGCACGAAGGCACTGGTCGTGGAACCGTGTTCAGGAAACAGGAAACTAGGGACTCAAAATCAAAGACTGATAGTCACCAACTTGAACTCAAAAGGATAAATCTGCACATTAGGGAGAATAAAGATTCATAGTGTGAACTGTTTTGCTCGAAGTCAGAACAAACTGACCTACCAAACATGACAGTTGCTTACACAGACTAGAGTGGACTCTCACCTGTTCCTAGTTCTCGTCTATGACTTTTTGTCATTGTTAGATTTCTGTAGATATTGTCTGTTATGTTAGACCGCTGCAGGTGGTAAGAAGACTGTCGTACTTAACTAGAGACTCACAGACGTGTTTATAGAACCCTTTAGCTGAATCCCCATCACTGTGTGTGGTATTTCATTTTGCTGTAATATTATCTTTATTCTCTTTCTATTAAGACAAGCACTGGGCTGAACAGTCAGTTATTGTGTCTCTTGTTTCACTGTTTGACTTCTGAGTCTCCACCCCTCCCACACTGTCTTCAAGAGAAGACTTTGGGCCTCAATCCGACCCTGGCGGTCATGGACCGCCAGGGCCGGGGACGGAGGAAGCACCGCCAACAGGCTGGCGGTGCTTCAGGGGCAATTCTGACCGCGGCGGTAAAGCCGCGGTCAGAAAAGGGAAACCGGCGGTTTCCCGCCGGTTTTCCCCTGCCCCAGGGAATCCTCCACAGCGGCGCTGCAAGCAGCGCCGCCATGGGGATTCCGACCCCCTTCCCTCCAGCCTGGCGGGAACGGGTGTCGTGGGGCCCCTGGGGGCCCCTGCAGTGCCCATGCTACTGGCATGGGCAGTGCAGGGGCCCCCTAACAGGGCCCCATTAAGATTTTCAGTGTCTGCAAAGCAGACACTGAAAATCGCGACGGGTGCCACTGCACCCGTCGCACACCAGCAACTCCGCCGGCTCCATTCGGAGCCGGCTTCATCGTTGCTGGGGCTTTCCCGCTGGGCGGGCGGGCGGCCTTTTGGCGGTCGCCCGCCCGCCCAGCGGGAAAGTCTGAATGACTGCCGCGGTCATTTGACCACGGTACGGTCTTTTGGCGGTCTCCGCCCGGCGGGCGGCGCTCGCCGGGGTCGGAATGACCCCCTTTGTCTGCTCACCCTCACTACTGTGATGGTGAAGTGTCAGAAAGGGTGTATTTTGCCCAGTTTGCCGAGTCACAGAAGGGAAAACCCCAAAACACCAGAGGCAAACAATCCCATCCACACAGTTGTGGACCAGTAACCCCAGCCTGCCCTGCCATACTCTCAAGAGGATTTGCCACGATATTTTCATGTATCTATCTTCATCTTCCCTTTGCCTTTCCAGCACTGCTATAAGGTCATCTTCAACTCTTTCTGATGGTAAATGTTATGAGAAGACCAGAGACTAGAATTATTCCTTTGATACTGTAATACTAACTAACCCTCAGAACTCTGTTTCATAGAAAACCATACAGTCTAAGTACAGACATAACATCATATGTGCAGGGTTAGACTGGAACAGAAAAAAGACCCGGGTACCAAAATAAAAGTGACACCCGCTTAGTGAAACAGATAGATAAAAAAGTGGCCCACATTTGCAAATCAGGGCAGTTTTGGACTTGTAAACTCACGATGTGTAAGTATTTGCAAGGTATAGGCGACTGTATGCATTTGTGTTCGCTGTAGCAATGTTTGTGGCAAAATCAGTGAAACTAATAGTAAATAAAGTCCATGAGGTCCACAAATGGCCACAGAAAAAAACAACAGCTCACACAATGGCCTGTCAGACCATTCCTTTGGGCACTACAACATTGCCTTGTAGGCCAGTCCAATCTACAAATCTGCCAGTTGCACTCTAGTTCATCCCTCTTTTTTAATCCAGGTCTTCAGATAGGCACTCCTTTACCCCCCTTTACTTCAATTATACTCTAAGTCAATAGACTTTTTAGGCAATGTGTTTATGATTTTTATGGCTCTTGGGGATATAACTTCAAACAGTTAGAGTGTTTATGACAATGAATCTGGATTGTGCCTGTGTTAGTTTTACAATGATTGGTTTAATGAATTGCTAAAAGGTTTGGTCACCTTCTTTGGTAGTGGTTTCCTTTGTTAAGTACTAGAAGCAGTTTTTTTTCTTTCTAAGTTTTCTCCAACCTACAAGATGATTTCTTGGAGTTGCATGCCATCTGTAGATGATGCCCCCAGCTTCTGTGTGGAAGAGCAGAAAGTTGCATGGAACAGTGACATGAGCACCGGCTAACAGGAAGGTCACTTGCTATTCTTGAGTTGACTAGGACAGGCTTAAGCAGCTGTCACAGTGAAAGGAAAACCATCACTCAACGAGATTTTATATGTTTGCAAGATTTCATGTAAATAGGGTGCCATATTAAAAATCATATAAAAAAGAGCCCATCTACACTATCAAGGCACTCATAAAGTGAGGAGATTTTGGGCAGGCATACACTGAGTATACTAGCACAGGAATATTATAGGTTAATAGCAGATGGATATGTTATTGTGCGCTACGAAGTGGCACAATAGACCGTGAAGAATCAGGTTAACTATTGCCTTCTTCTGCTGTGGTAGGACAGACTGATATCAGGCTGATGACGAGATCAGAGCATCAGTAAAGGAGGCAGTTGCACTGTCAATGGGTAGGCCCTGTGACGTTTTGTTCATGCAACGTTTCTGTAAGGATGTTAACATTTTGGTCAAGAGGACAGTTAATGAAGGACGTATATTTTCTTTCAGAGGCACAGTGTTCTGGAAAAGATTGCGCTCAAGATGGTGTTCCTAGGTTGAAAGGTGGGTAGAATGGTTTCTTCAGATTGGGATGGGCAGAAGTGTGTTCTCTGTCTTGGAAGCTCCAAAGAGGAAGGATCTAGTGTGCAGCTAACAGAAATTGGTTTCAGTTAAACGTTTTGTGGTTAGACTTCAAGGTTTTCATTGAATTGTAGCTGCTGAGGTTTAGCATTAAAGAGTCTAATGCATAATGGTAGCCTCTGTTTCTTTACTAATACTTAGATTCTCCTAAAAATTATTTGGATAATTGGAAATCCACCTCTAGATTTATAGAAGCAGGATTAGTGGGATTTTCCTCTTGTGAAGTGCATTTACAAATAAAATACAAACAATCAAAATCCTCCCACTGCTACTCTGATACAAAAAAAGATCTTCACGCTTTCTTACCAGTTCTATTCTTTAGTTTCTCCATGTACTGGTCCATATTCACCTTG